>NC_139557.1:92399284-93812976 GCF_965112155.1 Podarcis liolepis | reverse complement strand
AATTTAAAAGATGTATATTGGTGTCTCTTTAAGGTAGCAAATTGGAACTGACAACCTTTAAAAGGTTGTAATATTAACTTGAAGCTTTTTCTTTTTCTTTAAGAAGTCAGATTAAGGATGCTCAAGATGGAAATAATCCAGTTTTGCTTCTAATGCAAGTTTGCCAGCTAAAATAGGGCAAATGTGCTTCCAAAGGTAATTTAGAAGTGGTCAGAGTACCTTTGCCAAGGAGCTGCCTATTAAAATCTTCACACTGTCAGGTCCCTCAGGCTCTGCTTCTGATACTGTTCTCTTTTACTGCAGGAAAGACTTCTGATGCCAATGCACCATTCCTCTTTTTTGGGGGGGGTCATTTGATAGTTCAGTACATTGCAGATCTTTGATTTATTCAGATATATTTCTGAATTTCTTGTGGCTCTTTCTGTTATGCAACATATTCACACTTCCTTTTAAAAATCGAAACTCCAGTTTTGGAGAGGGGTGGTACAAAAGCGTTTTATTATAACTCACCCTAAGAAAGAAAGAATGTCAAAAATTATACATATCTGAACTGTAATATTAGATTTTGTGTGTATTTACTACATTTTAACAAATACATTGTGGGAAGAGCCAGCAAAGTTCAGTATATAGTTGTAATGGCTTCTACCATACTTTTTTCCGGTAAACGTAATATTCTGTTTCATTTAGGAGATTTTCTGTTGCTTCAGCATAATCATGATCTATGTTTCCTTGATGTACCTCCAGTGTGCCCATCCAGTGCTAATTAAAATGTATTCTTTATTACCTCAGCAGTGATGAGCCAATGGATTTCATTAGGGAACCATTAAGAAAACACCTCTTACCTTTTCTTCTACAACAGAAAACTTACTCATCCAGTCCAGTTTTTTAGAAAACAGAACAGCAGAACAGAACAACACTACTCCATTGTGGGCTTGGATGTTGCCTTACTTTAGAGCAGGGTTTTCAAACTTGGGTTCCCAGCTGTTTTTGGACTACAACTCCCCTCATCCGTAGCTGACGTCATGGATGATGGGAATTGTAATGCAAAAAACAGCTGGAGACCCAAGTTTGGGAAACCCTGCTTTAGGGTAGGAAACTTCCAGCCTGTGGGCCTGTTCTGGCCTGTCTAGAGGTCCAGTTGGCACATGCCATTTTCCCCAAACCTTGCCCACCTGTCAACCAGGTGATGCTTGCAGTATGCAGGCTTCAGCTGTTGTGGAATGGAGAAAGAAGTGATTTGCCAGCGCATTGCTCAGAGCTTCTTAAAGTGCTGAGCATAAGGCTAGCAATGCCCCATGAGCTGTGGTATCCAAGGTATTTTATTTTGATGTCTCCAGACAAAGCAGAGGTGTCATAAAGCTATCATAAAAAGCTGAGAGAATATTTCAGTCCTGGATGAGAATGGAGCCGTGAAAACATATTTGCAAAGGGCAAGGAATAAATGTTAAAGATTTATCAATATGCATAACATTGCAGCTAATGGAGGGTTAATTACCAAATACCATTATCTCCAAAAGCACACAAAATTAGCCAACCAAGGAAAAGTCAAAGTAAAAAGTTTCATAGAGTCTGAAGAGAGTGACTCTAACATACTGTCCAGTAGCACCTTAGAGACCAACTAAGTTTGTTCTGGGTGTAAGCTTATATATAGTGGGAGGGTGGGACTACTGTAGGACTAATTGCAGTCATTAACAGTCGTCAACAGGTTTACCATACCCATTGAGTTAATCACTCATCCCCTACTACCCTTCTGAGAAAAACCGCACCCCACCCTCCCACTATATATAAGGGTCTGGTGACTTCTTTTTCAGTGTATATGAAGAAGTGTGCATGCACACGAAAGCTTATACCCAGAACAAAGTTAGTTGGTCTCTAAGGTGCTACTGGAATTTTTTTAAAATTTTTTATTTGTTTAGACTGCGTCAGACCAACACGGCTACCTACCTGAATGTAAATCTACAGACGGCAATATGAGGGAATTGTAAAGGTGGTGTATTTTCCTTTTTCTTATTGCTGATTCTGTTTGGTGCAATAAATACTTTCTGGTCCAGTTTGGGCTGCTATATGGTAGTTTGAACACTGCATCAGGCAGAATGGAAAATAATCAGCTATATGGAGACCACATTATACTCGCATGGTTTAAACCTCAGCACAGTAGGACGGAATGCTCATAGTGGGTCAAATCCTTTTGCAAGCATCTATAGTCTTGTGACTAAATCCTAATAGATGGTATTTTTCTTGAAACTGGATTCCCTTTCCATGTCTCTATAGAAGGAAGTGGTTTAGCCAAAGAACACATTTAAGGACACAGAATTTAATTCTGCTGTAGTCGAATATTCAGTTTTGATAAGAAATAATCTTTTGGACTAGGGATATTTGTGTACATTTTGAGTTTCCAAGAGCCTGTTAGTCTTATTTTTTATCTGAAAAGATTAAAGTAGGCTGTTATTGCCTTCTGTCTCAACTTTCCTATTAGCCGGCAGAATTATTTCTGCTTCACTGTTCCAGATTGTTAAGCTGTTGCAGAGAAAGTTATGGGCATACGGCTAGAAATTTCTGATAACCTCATGGCTTAGTCCAATTGAGCCTATTAAAACTATGCATAATCCACTGTTGGGGGTGGGGAGCAGTGGAGTTTCTTTGCTCTTACACTCCATATATTTTTACAACCAGGAGTTGTTATTGTTGTAATAGCGCTTGAAATGCATTTTTTAAAAATCCAAGGTAAGTAAGTTTTGTTTTTTCATTTAATTGAAGTGCATTGTATATACAGTGGAACCTCGGTTGTCGATCACTTCAGAAGTCAAACGTTTTGGCTTCCGAACGCCGACAACCTAGAAGTGAATGCTTCTGTTTTCAAACGCGCCTCGGAAGTTGAACGGCTTCCAAGGAGCGTTTCTCCATTTCCTCAATTGATTTTGCTGACTGGCAATTGATCCTCGGTTGTCAAACGTTTCGAAAGTCGAACGGTCTTCCAGCATGGATTACGTTTGGCAACCGAGGTTCCACTATAGCACATGTGGAGGAACTTCTGGGAAAAATTTGCTGTGTGTGCAATGAATTGCTTCCCATGAATCAACTAGTTGCCTCTGCTTAAATAGCTGGTCTTTGGGGTGGTACCGGGCCATGAATGGGAAGGATGGAATATTTCTGATATGAATTAAGACCTGTTGGCCATGAGCCCCAGAAGGGCCTCCTATATCTGTAGGGCCAGAACCTGAACCCTTCTGGACAACATCCTCTGAGTCTGAGATGCCAAATAAATGCCTTCACAGGACCTCACCAGTGCAGCTGTGCAAGGAATGCACCAGCCAGGAGACCAGGGAATGGAGTGCCTGTGTTCAACCCATCAGCACTGCTCTTTAAGAGAGGACCTTGCCTGTCCACCAGCCAGAAGACTAAGGGAATGGAGTGCCCGACTCCAGTTCAGGAGGCTGGCTCTTTGAGAATCTACATCTGGTCACAAGGGAATGGAGCATGAGAGAGAGGTAGTCTTGAGAGCAGGAGCTTAAAAAGGTTTGGTCTGCTCTCAATCTTCATTGGATCAAGTTGCTCACTCGGACCTAGCTGCAGTCTTGCAACACCCTGATCAGCTTTGCATCTAGCCTTCGCTTGTCATGCCTGCCCACCTTGGTGTCAGACCCATAATCTTTCTTTATGACCATCCTCTTTAACTTTAGCCATATTTCGATTTTGGATCAGTGGTTCTCAGACTAAGTGGGCTCCCTGAGTAGAGCATGCCTGGCGGGAAGGGGTGGGTGGGAGACACATTCCATCTAGAGCAGTGATGGCCAAACTTGGCCCTCCAGCTGTTTTGGGACTACAGTTCCCATCATCCCTGACCACTGGTCCTGTTAGGGATGATGGGCGTTGTAGTCCCAAAACAGCTGGCGGGCCAAGTTTGGCCATCACTGATCTGGAGGGTAGACCCAGCAGTGGGCATAACTGAGACACTTAAGTAGCAGGCGTCGTGTTGCAGCAATCTAGACTGCTTTGCAAACCATGGACACTATAGGGAGGGCATCCAGAGCTGGGGAGGAGAAATGAAAGGCCCATTATACAATTGAAACAGCACAGCATTGGAAACAACCCTAAGAAAGGAGATAGTAGAAAACCCACCTCTTAACAAGGATTCAAGTCCAGGAATCATGAAGAATGATGCATACATAATGCCATAATAATGTCAGTTCCAGATATTTTAGATAAATGAAACTCAATTTTACAGTTGTTATATATTCAAATAGTGCATTGAACATTGGCAAGTTCTTCTATAAACCAGATATACCCAGCAAACAAGATGGTCCAATATGATCAAATCAGCAACAGCCTAACAGTATGTGAAACCATCACATTATGGATTACTTATCTAGGGCCTACTTTTGAATACAGTGGTACCTCGGGTTAAGTACTTAATTCGTTCCAGAGGTCCGTACTTAACCTGAAACTGTTCTTAACCTGAAGCACCACTTTAGCTAATGGAGCCTCCTGCTGCCGCCGCACCACCTGAGCACAATTTCTGTTCTCATCCTGAAGCAAAGTTCTTAACATGAAGCACTATTTCTGGGTTAGCGGAGTCTGTAACCTGAAGTGTATGTAACCTGAGGTACCACTGTACATGGGATACCTAAGAGAGTTTTCTCCAGTGCAACTTAGATGTGTTTGTTACTTGCCAAAACCATCTTCCATATAACTCTGATAGTAGTGATGATAAATTATAGACACTGAGTTAAAGTGATCCTTGACCATCTTAGCCAAAAGCAAACAGTGCTTGGTAGATATGGATTGTATTTTCATAAGATTGCAATTTTATATTGTAAATGTATTTCAGTGTGCTGCCTTAATTCACAATGTTTGCCTCAGATCTGCGAGCTGCTGAAGCACTAAGTTTGAAGTTCTGACAGGCAGATCTTGTCTTCAGGTAGATCAAACGTTTCGTGAAAGGCTGAATCAGTCTTCACTTCCAGTAAGAAATGTTGGCTATTTATTATGTCATAAAGACACAGTAAAATGCATCTTAGATTTTTGTGTTTCTTTGTTTAGAGTATTTTTGTTTAAACCCCATTTTTAATTTTCTACATCAAGTTAACAGCTGGGTTAACCGTTGCATCAAACAGATTGATGTGTGCTAGTAAAATAGAGGTTCAGTTAATGTTTCCCTTTCATCAATTTCCATTGTAAAATGCAGCAGCTGGAGAACTTTGAAGAACCACAATAGTATGTACACGTAGCTACTTGACTTTAAAGCAGTGTTTATTTTTTGAGGTAGTAATTTTTTCCGAATGCTTTGAAGTTCTGGTCATCATCTCTAGAGATGGCTTTGTAAAAAGATTACACGAGAGTTTATTCTTTAACGGGATTAAATCAGTGTTTTTGTTTTTACCAGCTATTACTATGCTACAGACTGTGTGGGGCAGGGCAGGTGTAGGATTTTATCATGTTCGACTATATTCCTATGTGGATATTTACTTTCTTGACATAGCTGTATTATGATAATGAACAGGGTGGTAAGAGATTTCCTGTTTTGGCAGATTCATAATCACAGAACATGGCAAACGTGATTTTGTGTGTGTGGTGTTACACCAGTCTCTTTCAACAGCAGTATGCATACATGTACACAACTTAAAATGTCCACATATGTGGAGCTGGAACCCCTGATTGGTCCAGGCTTCCGAGGAGGATGCACACAGGTCTTTATAAATGTTTTGCGCTTGAATATGATAGCCATACTCTGCTTATGGCCTTTCCCCAGTTGATGTAGAAGTTAACTGTTATTTATATTTCCCTGGATCTTTGTTGGGGTATGTTCTTACACTTTTGGGCAGCTGCACCTACACCTTAAAACTGATCTGCTCATTTAGTATTAGTTATATCTAACCTCTTTGCAATATATGTTTAGGGAAGTTTTTAATGTTTGATGATGTTGCTTTTTTATTATTATTATTGTTATTGGTGTTGTGTTGGGAGCCACCCAGAGTGGCTGGGGAAACCCAGCCAGATGGGCAGGGTATAATTAATTATATTATTATTATTATTATTATTATTATTATTATTATTATTGTCTTCTTGAGCCTTTTCTACCTGCTTTAAGACGGAGGTAGGAAAAAATAATGTTGCAGTTGGCCCTTCTCTAGGAAAGACTTTTCCATAAATGTTGAGTAAGAATGTATTATTCTCTTTTGCACAAAAATCACATGTTATAACTGGTGTGGCTCCATACTTCAGGTGATAATTGTGCTCCTCACTTAAAAACACGACACATGTAAAGTGTGAAGGATATTCTAAACTTTGAGCATCCAGGTATTTGCATCACAGGGGCCGTTACTGAATCAGGACTATGCGGAGATGTGCGCATGGATCTGAATCAATTTTAGACAGTGACTTTGGAAATTAATGCATGTATATACAGCAGCTTTGGTCTTTTGACAGTCATTAAGTGGTTAGTCTGAAACTAATTAAGCCCCATGAAGGATTTATGGCATACATTGTCATCTCCCTTAAATATGTTTTTCACATTGTTGTAACCTCTTCTAAATTGAATTTTAATGCATGCTTTAAACTTGATACTGATTAGCCAGTACAAACTATCTTGAATTTTGGGCGGGAAAGCCCTAGGCACAAATCCTGCAGCAAGGTCTTCCAGGGTGAGGAGGTTCACATCTAGTGGAAAGGAAGCCCTGTAACCAAGAACCCACCCCCCCCCCTTATGGGGGGAGGGAACCATGTTTAAAACTGCTAAGTAGAGATAGCTATCAACCTGTCCCCTCCCTCTCCCTGCCCTGCTTCCTCCAATTGGGGTTCCCACAGGTGATCACCCCCAAATGGTAATGACAAGAGTAGCAAGGCTGGTTGCGCCAGTGATTGTTGAGGTACCACTTCAGGTGAAAATGGGTAGACAATGGGACCCTGCCCGACTTCCCTTGTGTGGTGGCATTTCTTTGCTTGTTCAGACCCAGAAACCTCCTCCCTAAATAAATTCACACTTGACTCAAAATTTTGGTTTGGTTTTTGGCAGAATTTAGGCCACAACTTTATTGATTACAGACAGTGACTGGTTGCATAGGCTCTGGTTCAGCTAGCTCCCTGCCATGCAGGTAGCGCTGACCCAAGACACCAGCATAGGTCAGCCAAGGGTGAACACCTGGATAAGCGGAAAGCCGGGCACAGGCTAACTATGCCACCCAAATGTCCCCCTGGACTCAAGCACGGGCACAATCCCCTCGGGGGTTAACCAAACCATTGAGTCCCTGGATTCCTTTAACAGAATACCCTTCACATAGGGATGACGAGAGCGTTCTCCCATCCCTATCACCTGAACCAGAGCCTATCCTCAACCTTACAAGTTGTGATGATTTGCTACGCGGCAGGCGAAACCCAAATGGCAACAGCCTATCAGCCAAGTGGGGAAAATTCCTGCAGTGCCCCAGTCCTAACGACAGACGACACACAACAACATAGTAAGGTCAAGCGCAACAAGCCTTAAAAGTAGAGAGAGGTGGGCGGGTGTTCCGAATGCATGCGCCGAAAGGGGAAGCTCTGGGTCATGTGCATGGGCATAAATAGGTCCCTCAAACCATTTAGACTGCATCCCATTGGCCAGATTGTACCCAGCTTCGAGGGACCTAACATTCGGGTGTTGTGGCTAACCAATTGTACCCACCCACAACACAGGATGTCGGTTGTCCAGGTCTCACCGCAATACGTGCCCTCTTTAAGGGAGGACCTGATTTGCCTGAGGCTCTCTGCCTGTGTGTGTGTGTATATATATATATGCAAATGATGGTAGAGGGTGCCAAACTGGATCTTTGACCCTGGTCAAATAAAGGCTAGTTTCGCCACTGCTTGTATTATGTGCATGTATCTCTTTTAGTCTTGAATAAGTTATGACTGGGTGTGTGCTCACTGGAAGGACAGATCGTGAAGCTGAGGCTCCAGTACTTTGGCCACCTCATGAGAAGAGAAGACTCCCTGGAAAAGACCCTGATGTTGGGAAAGATGGAGGGCACTAGGAGAAGGGGACGACAGAGGACGAGATGGTTGGACAGTGTTCTCAAAGCTATCAACATGAGTTTGACCAAACTGCGGGAGGCAGTGGAAGACAGGAGTGCCTGGTGTGCTCTGGTCCATGGGGTCACGAAGAGTCGGACACAACTAAACGACTAAACAACAACAAGTTATGTATAATATTCAAGGAAGGTTATAAAGAATTCTGGTTTTGTGTAGGGGTGTCAGAGAATATGTAAGCTTCACCTCTCATGGAGAACCTATTGTAAAGCTGGAGATTCATTATGAGACACTGACTTGCGATAGCTGTGTTTTGCGATGGCCTCTGGCTTTTGTGGGGGGGAAATTAGAAACCAGAGCCTTTCCATAGTGCAGTAATAACACTATTGCGACCCTTTTCTTTGGGCAAGTTAGTTAGAAAGCTCTCTTTGACTTTAATTATTAGTTTACCCTGCCATGTGAGCAGAGCACCTCCTAAATCCGGTTTGTGCCTTGAAGGCGTGAGAATTTCTCTACTGCTTGAGGTCTGTGCAAATCATCTGCACTACAAAGGAATCACATCTCAGTCCATTTTGGTAATCTGGGAAGGACAAATATTTAGAAACGGCTGTGTAACAATAGCAAAAGGAGCAGTAAATTAAAGTGTGCTGGGATCTTGTCCTAAATTGTATTTGACTTGAAGTTCAAGAAGGAGAAAAATGCCTTCTTTGGTTTAGTTTTTTAAATGGGAGGAGGAACTAGAGCATCCCAAGAAAGCAAAAATAAGCATTTGCTTTGTTTTTTTTTAAATAGTGTCTCAACTTTTTAATTTGTTTTTTTAAAAATACATTGGTGTAGCACAAGCTTTAATTTATAATTCAGAACAGTTGAGAAATGGTTTTATTTGCCTTGGCTGTTGCACCTTTATTTAACGTACTTAAAACATTTATCCTCTGTTGAGCTTTAGAGATCACGGTGAACATGTAAAATTAGGAATTAGCAAATAGAACTCTCAGTATAATATTACAGCACTGCAATATTGTGGAGTATTTGTGTATATTCTGCACATGATCAGAAACCTGCTCCACCTTACATAAATATGCTTCAGAATAAAATAATTAAAAGTGCAATTAAAAACACACCATAATAAAGTGAAAACTCTGAGGCCCTGCCGTTCTGCCCAGTATCTGAACTGGGGACTCTGAGGCCTGATTTATAGTTGTTGTAGAGAGAAGTGATATAAAATTATTAAATAGTGAGTGACCTGACTTGGTTCTCTGAAGGTTTTAGAGCCTACTTCAGGCACAAAGAGAAATGGAGTTGTGAAAGATTGTTCTTTGTAACAGGCAGACTTTACGAAGCCAGTGGATCCTGAGACAGATGGATGCCAACAAGGGGAAAGTGAAACAAGTAGATTGGCCATGCCTGGCTTAAATACCTAAGAGCCTGACCTTTTGATCCAGCAGGGAAAATATGGCAGGACCTTCAGCCTGCTGATTTTAGGCATCCAAATATTTCTAGTTCCTTGTAGCTCAAATCTCCAGCTGTAGCAAGTAAAAAACTGATTTTTGTTTAGTAGTCTTTGTTGGAACTACAGCTGCAGAGAACATTCAGTGTGTGAATTATAGAATCATAGCGTTAGAAGGGACAACAAGGGTCATCTGGCCCAACCCCTTTCAATGCAGGAATCGTTTTGCCCATCACGGGGCCCAAACCCACAACTCTGACATTAAGAGTCTCATGCTCGACCAACCGAGCTATCAGTATCTTAAGAGGTTAATTCTGTTATTGGTCTAACTGACAGCAGACTTAATTGGCTGGAGGTTCTAGTCTGTTGGGTTTCGGCTGTGAGTGAAGAAGAAGATTGAAATTTGAGTAATGGAGGAATTGGAGAGGAAAGTGGTTCTGCAGGCAGTTTGCTCCCTTTTTAGGCTTGACGTAACAAAGACAACCCCCCCTTTCATTTCTCATCATATTATATGTTGTTCTTGTTCAGTTGGTTAGCATTAAAGTATTATCAGAATTTCATTTTCTCTCTGGACTCGATTCTGCTTTATTCTTGTCACTCTGATGATGGTGGTTGGACACGTTAAACACACACAAACAGTTAAGTGCAAGGTATTGAACCTGAGATCTTTTATGTACAGTACTTGAATTTAGGAACATGTTTCTTGAGCAAATACAGTGGTACCTCAAGTTACATATGCTTCAGGTTACATACGCTTCAGGTTACAGACTCCGCTAACCCAGAAATACCCAGAAGTACCTCGGGTTAAGAATTTTGCTTCAGGATGAGAACAGAAATCATGCTCCCACAGCGCAGCGGCAGCAGGAGGCCCCATTAGCTAAAGTGGTGCTTCAGGTTAAGAACAGTTTCAGGTTAAGTACGGACCTCCGGAACGAATTAAGTACTTAACCTGAGGTACCACTGTAGTTTGAAGTCCAAGTCAGTCCTCATACACTAAATCTCTTTCAACTCCTTCCAGCCAGGCAAGCAGCCACACAATTTCTCTGCCATAACAAAAATATTTTGTTTCTACTATAGCTCTATGAAGACCCACTGTTTTTTTGGGGGAGGGGGTTGAGCTGGCTAGTTTTATGTTTTATTTCCTTCTCATTACTGTACTTGGAAAAGCACAGATTTGCTATAAGGTTTAGCCAGATTATTTAATGATGAGACGCAGTACAAAGTCATGGTTCTGCTCTTAGTATATTTTAGCAGAGCCTGCTGTATGGCTGGCTGCTTATTTAACATCTCTGTGAATGTTAAAAGAACAATCACATTAAAAATCACATTAAAATTACTGATCCATGGGTTTGTCACATTCTAAATTGCTTAACTTTTTGCATTCAATTAGACCAAATGAAAGCTGTTGTTTTTTGTCAGAACAATTTGGTAGCTAGCAATGTCAGTATCTGCTTGCCTTCTTTTTCTTTTTCCGTACTTGCCTACTTTAAAGTACTTTTGTTTCTGATCTTCATGAGCAACTGATGATGAGCAGAGAGTGAACGAGCATTGATGGTACTCTCAGTGTATTGTGCATAATTTCCCCTGACCTGAACTGTAGCCTGTATTGTTGGGTAGAAGTGTGATACAGCACACCAACCCTTCTGAGAAATTATAGGGGTGGAGCCAATCCAAACACTGTTTTCATTAGCCTTCAGATTACTGAGAATGCTTGTCAGAAACCTTTGGTTTTGGAGGGTGATGTCATGATCATTGCACACGTTGCTTTTACAAGGGGGGCAAATATACAAAAAAAGCCTTGTGCAGTTCAGCCCTGAGATTGGACATGATGACACTTTAACAAGTATATCTTGGAGAGAGGGAAAAGGAAGGGTCTGTCCAAAGGAAAATGTGAAACTTGTTATTTTGCATTTAATGTACCGTTGGTTGTTACTTTTTATATATAGTTACTCCAGGTTATTTGAGATCACTTTGATTAAGATCCTACAACTCAAACATGCATTTGTTTTAATATTAAGGCTACATTCCTAAGGTTGCAAGGGAGAGGAACTGAAGGCATTTGAACTGCTTTATCCTGCACCTGGCTGGGCCTATATGCAAGTTTCCAACAACAACTGTACTCTTAACGCTTTCCCTTCCCCTTTGACTGGCAGTGGCTTTTCAGACAGGAGTCTTTCTCATCCCTACCTGGAGATACCAAAGATTGATCCTTGGACATTTTCCATACAAAACATGTGGTCTACCACGAGGTAGAGGAAAAGGAAAGGAGAGATTTAGACATGCTCAGGCGTTTATTTAAATTTCTCTCTGGTTTGTGGCCTGTCACAGTGCCAGGGGGACTTTGGACCTAAGCCACAACTCAAGATAGCAGCCCCCTTCTGCTTCTTCAGATTATGGAGCTCTAACATCTGTTGGCTTTGAAGGAACCAGCCATAGGGAGGGAGTCTATGACATCAGATCTCTTGACATCGGAGGGGTAGATTTGACCTAATTTGCAGCCCCTGGAATGCCCTTCCAGATATTGTAGGATTACGCTCTGGGTTTCTTCATTTTGACAGTTTTCAGGGTCCTACTATAGAATCATTATATCGGCCTTTGTTTCCCTACCATTGGGGAAGGCTCAGGGGAGAAGTTTGGTTTTGCAGATGGGTTGTTTCAAAATAGGGATGGATCTCTTACCCACTTGAGAAGTTGGCTGCTTCTTTGTGATGCACACTCATCCCTGTAGCTTTCAGATAATTTTCACTTCAAGGCAGAGGTGCCCCTAGTAGGCTAATTTTATGTGTGTGTGTGATCAGACCAGCACCTAATTGGTGCTAAACAAATGTTTAATTCATGACAAAACTTTCTGCTTGAGAGCAGCACCTTCATTTCATCTTTAATATGTTTGTATCAACACCAGGTAAATAGCCTTTCTGTTTTCTCGAAATTGATGACTATTTCATGATCAGTTACTTTACATAGGTTGACTTATGGGGAAATGAAATTGCCCTCAAGTGTATCGATCAGGAATCGGCTTCTGATTTGATTCCAAACTAGATTTTATTATGGCACTTCCATGTGCTTAAACAAGAATTGTCCCGGGAACTCAGAGCAGGGTCCAAGTTTTAAGACAAAAAGGGGCATACAGATGAAATTCAAAGCCTCCTTACCTGCAGCCCCCACTCATCCGCTGTGCATTGGCAAAACACTTTGGGGAGAAAAGCTGTAGGTGATGGGGTAGTTTTGTACTTTGTATCTGTGAACTCTTCTTGGCTTCAGAATCAGACCCTTCCCCACAAATGTTCTTGATTGATTGGGGAAGTTCATGTTTAAGTGGATGGGACTGCCATCATCAATTTTATTTTCGTCCTTGGCTTCTCATTCTTACTGTGTGGATTGTAAAAGTTATACTTATAGCGCAATTGTGAAAGCAGCATCTAAACTAGCATTGATGCATATCAGTTTGATGCCTCTGTCATCACTGTAGATGACTATTGTGCAGTGCCTAACTTGCTGTTTGGAAGAGTTCTTATCCTGTGCACATCTCCTTCTGGTAGCTTAAAAAAATCATTTGTCATTAGTTAAATTTATGGTGGCAGTTTTAGATTTTGAGGAAGCTCTAGTGACCTCTCAGGTAATTCAGTGAACCTGTCACTAATAATTCCATTCCTTAGCTAATAGTACAGAGTTTAATACAGAAATTATGAGCTAGGCCTCTTTCCACCCCAGGGAAGATTTTTTTTTAAAAAAAAACACACACCATTTTTGAAGGGTCATGGTGCATGTGTAATGTATTTAAACAGGGGTTAGGAGATTTTGTACTTTGAAGAGGAGTTAAGCTTTCTCTAAGCTCTAAAAGTGTTCTCTTTTTAAGAAGACTCTTGGTATAAATCAGTTATATAATAACCCTTGATTCTTAACTTTCTGTTCCTTACCATGGAACTATACACAAATTAATATGAACGCTATTGGAATATCGGTGTACTTCCAAAGTTTTACATAGTTCTAGTATTACAACAGTTCCAACTTGCCCAGCCATATACAGTATGTGGGCTCTGTCCTCATAACTTTCTGGCCTGGCTACAGGTTTAGGGACTTGGGAATGTGAGAAGAAAGAACGTTGTTTTAGGCTGTTGAAGATTGAGTCTGAGGCTTGCACTGTCTGTCTGTCTGCCTGCCTGCCTGCCTGCCTGTCTCTGTGCTGTGGTTGGCGTGGAATTAATTGGCAGGCTCATATGTTGTGTGGAATTTGTCCCCATCATCAGTATTTTTTGGAACAGCCTCCATTTTCACTGGTGTTACAGATGCTGAATAAATTTTTGAAAGGAAACTGAGAGCCTGTAGAATGCAAAGGCTGACAAAGTTTATTTGGAACTAAGTGTTAAAACACTTATCAGCATTACCACACACTTAAAAGTAAAATAACACTGAGAATTACAGGTGGGTTTCCTCCCGTCCCCCCAATATGGTTGTCATGGGTGCGGGGAGAGAACCAGTCTCATATGCGTAATATTAGCTTTTCTGCAAGTACAGCTCTTCACTCATTGCTGTTGGAGAAGATGGAGCCTGAAGCGCCTTCACATATAGCGCTTCCTAAAAACAACTATGATATATATTGTAGTTATATAATTGATCATCATTCAACTATATTTTCTTACTTGTGAATAACAGTGAGGAGGCTGACAAATCCTGCATTAGTTTAAGGGCTATGGAAAGCTGTGCAGTGGGAGCATATACCTCCTTCATTGCTCAAGCTTTAGGTTTTTTGAACCTTAAGCTGGTGCAACTGTAAATGGGTTGAACCTTTCCCATAGCCTTGGCGAGTTTGGAAAGGAGCCCTGATAAATTTGTGGCAAGGAGGCACAATGGATTATTTCCTTCTGTCTCTTCAGAGACTGTCAAATCGATGTAATGTCAGTGCTTTTTTAAAAAAATGAAGGTATGAGGCTACTTATTTTAATAATAATAATAATAATAATAATAATAATAATAATAATAATAATAATTTTTATTATTTATACCCCACCCATCTGGCTGGGTTTCCCAGTACACTCAAAATGGTGTACTTGCAAGAGTGAGCCAACACATGTGCAAATAATCTTAAATGCACATGATGATTAGAGATTTCTATGACTTATTGCCTTGAAATTAATGATAACTTTATTAAATAAGTCACAGTAAGTTAAAGTCCCTTAGCAGTGTACTAGTTGTGCTAGTGGAATGGCTTGCACAGGAGACGGGCAGGAAGGCAGCACAGTTATTGTTGCTGGTTGTGCCTGATACTTGTCCCTGATACTTGTTGCAGAACAAATTTCCACTATTGTTGCAATGGATTTCTTATTGTGAAGCCATTATTCTTGTGCTTAATGCTACTGCAACAGCCCTTGCACTGACAGTCAAAAAATGTTGAATTTGGGCTTCTGGTTTGAAGAAAATAGCTTAATTTATGCATTGTTTTGAAATAATAATAAAAATTACCTCATATATTTGTTGAACTAAGCCATTTTAAAAGTTACCAGCTTATAATTAGAGCTTGTTGTTTTCCTTTAGTGTGAGCTATGCAAAACTGGAGTGTCCCAGAGACATTTAACACATGCTTCTGAAGGCACTGAAGGTTAGCTCTCTCAAAGCCCGGTCATTGATTTATCTGCATGCAAGAGGAATTCCCAGGCTCCCATCTCTTTGCCAAGAGACAACTAGAAAATATTGTGTCCGCATTGGAAGAGCTGTGTTTGGGCAGTGCTCTCAAACCCAAGCAGCCTAGTGAATAAACATTTAAATTTGTGCTCAAACAACATTTTCTCTTGCCTTGTCTGCTTCAGCCTTCATTAGTGTGTCAGCAAATCTCAGATCAGATAAAACCTTCTGTATGAGCTGTTGCAATGACCATTTACTCAAATCACTTGGACCTCTTTTGTAAAGAAAAAACCCCTGTAGTCTTAATACTTATTTCATTACCCTAAGCAGGAAAAAGTGTAGGTGCTGAATAAAGGCAGCTATTAGAGTCCATGGTGTTACAGTTCTCTGACTTAAGCATCAACCTCCCAGGTTGATGCCATAACTGTTCATTTGATAAAAGAAACATTTATGAGAGCCATATACATAGCTTAAGTTGTCCCTAATTGAACATTCACAGCCTCCCCCTTTGTATATGGAAAAACTTTAGCGCAGGCAGATTCCAGAAGCCTGCAGAGAATGTAATACAGTGTTATAGAATATTCATTTGTTAAATGCCAAAAAACGCAAATCGAGTAAACCAAATGAGCCATCATAAGATGCAAAGCAGCACAGATATTTTTTTTTAAAAAATAAAATTAATGGTTGCACTCCGATTCATCTAGCCATGTAAAGAGTTGATATCATCTCATAAAGCTTAAAAACATAGCCATGATGAAAACAGACATAAAACATCAATAACAGTCTTGAATAATGCTAGTTAATAATGAAAGGTAGTGTTCTAAATTAGCCGAGTGAGTTTTGCGACTGGCAACCATGTGGAAATCTCTGGATGCTAGGTTGGCAATGGACGTCTCCATCTAGCTGGCCCCTCCAGTTTTCTTAAGCAGGCAAGCAGAAGAGCTTATTTATTGTATTTATATCCCACCTGGGAGTGCATGGTTCTTCCACGGCTCAGTTAATCCACACAACACCCTTGTGAGGTAGCTTAGGTTGAGAAGCAAAATGTCAAATGGAAAAGGATCTGAAATATTTTCCTTGAAGCTTGAATCTGTTTTATTCTGTGTTGTTGTATTTGATGTACCGGTATTTGATGTTTAAATGTGTTGTAAACCGCTTTGTGTTTTTTCCCCTTTAAAATGTAAAGCGGTATACACATGAAATGAATAAAAACAATAATTGGACCTGCGCCAGTAGCAAAACACGCCTGGCACTGGGGGAATTTTGAACACTGCTGCAAGACCCTGAGACGTAAATGCTATGTGGTCCAGCATCACCTAGAACCAGCTACCCACATATAAGTAGAATCACTACAACCCAGTGTTGTCTCCACCCAGCTTGGACCGCTGCTCCAGAATTCCATGACTGATGATACCGAAAGCTGCTGAGAGATCTATTGTTACTAGTTCTCCTGAAACTAGTAACAGTAGAGATTGGCAGGACTCTTCATGATACTAATAGTAATTAATTAATACATACCCCACCCATCTGGCTGGGTTTTTCTTGAATGGTTTCCCTTGAATACAGTGCGGCTTCCAAACTTGTAAGAGTTGACCAGGGTGTGGGTGGGTGCAGTTAGACAGCTAGCTCCGATATGGTGGTTGTGCTTTTCACCTTTTCTTAATTCTCACAAGGTAGAATTGAGAATACTTCCTTTTTGTTCTAACAGCATTGTACATAAATGGACAGGTGATGTCTTTTCTAGATGCCTGCCAAGCAATGTAATCAGTGTGTAACATCAAGATGGTGGGGTTTCTAAAGTACCAACCTTGTCCAATTTATGAAGTGCTGCATGTGGCTTTTTGCATCATTTATTATGTTTACGGGTGATGGACTCATATCATCTCCCGCCTTGGCTGCTTGTAAAAATAGCCCAGTCTGGGGGTTTGCATATACTTGTTCAAGTTTCCTATTAGTTGTAACTCATAGTGGAAAGCCAACACCTGTGATAATGGAATGCATATGACTGTGTAACTTTGTATAAATGTTAGTACAGCTGCGCTCCAGTGTAAGTCATTTATTAGTGGTGCATGTTTGTCAGATCAGGCAACTTGCTTGAAGTTACAAACAGGCGTGTTAAACTCTACTTTAGAAAGTCAAGCTTCTATGACTGTTGAAACAATTTAATTTCCTCGTCCAATTTTATACATTTTGAGAAAGGTACACATTTTGAGTGCTATTTGAAACATGCAAATTTTTGCACCTTTTTATATTTTAAACCATACGCTGCAGTTGTTTGATTTCTTTCAATAATTTTGGTTTACATCAGTTGTTTAACAAGCCTTTATGGTGAATGATGGGGGAACGACTGAATTGAACTGCATGATTTGTTTGTGTTGTGACTTTTAAAATCATAACATAAATTTTAATACTTACATTTTTAAACTTATTCTGAGATCACTTGCAGTTACTTTATGTGGTACTACAAATGCATGGCAAGTTGCTGTTATGAGTAGCCAAATACACAGGAAATGTGTCAAAATGAGAACATATTCACAAACAACTTGAAATTGTTGAAGGCATTATTCCTCCCCATGTGTGCACTGTTGCACATGTGAGAAGGGATAAGCATAGTGTCGACTCCCTGCTTAATGCTTGGGTACATAGATATTTTCTTATTTTTAACAGAATAATGCAATCCTCTAGCCATCTTCCTCCTCTTGTGCATCTTGCGCAGTTTAAAAAATGACGTGTCCAAGGGTTTTATCACCTGAGGGAAGGAAAATGGGCACAGTGATGTAGTAATAGTTGTTGCTCGTAGTAATTTTTCACCGTACATAGGACAATGTGGTCTTGAAAGATACCATACCATCAGCTGTCTCAAAGCAACAACTTAAGTCATGGTGAACACCAAACCTATCCATTCTTAAGGAAATCAGCCCTGAGTGCTCACTGGAAGGACAGATCCTGAAGCTGAGGCTCCAGTACTTTGGCCACCTCATGAGAAGAGAAGACTCCCTGGAAAAGACCCTGATGTTGGGAAAGATGGAGGGCACAAGGAGAAGGGGACGACAGAGGACGAGATGGTTGGACAGTGTTCTCGAAGCTACCAGCATGAGTTTGACCAAACTGTGGGAGGCAGTGGAAGACAGGAGTGCCTGGCATGCTCTGGTCCAGGGGGTCACAAAGAGTCGTACACGACTAAACAAAAACAACACACCATAGTGCATGCTGTTATTCCAAGATCAGATGAGGTTGTCTCTTAGTTGTCAGAATAACTGGACCTTGGGATACATTACGAAACAAATGATTGAATTAGCCAGCAGGGAAAAAGCAAGTCAGACTGTACTTATTTAATTTCTTTGGACTTATTCCTGCATATTTGCAGAATATAATATGCATGTATGCATTCTTATGTTTATAGGTCCATAAGTGCTATTAAGGTTGGCATAGGACCAGCTATCATACCTCATAATACGCCACCAGAGCTTTTAAGCTGCTAAGGTAAGATACATATGACCCAACTCCACCAATGTCACACATTCCTTTGCTTATAACCAGCTGACTGTGTGTAGCGGAGATCAGCCTGTTTAACAGATTTTGTGGTTTGATTGAAACTCCACAGGTGTGTGTAGTGTTCCTTTTGAACTCAAGAGGTTATATTGTTGGTTAGCTTATCCATAAAGAATTGAAATTAAAGCATGCCTGCTGAGGTTATTAGTTGGCCTCTATTGTATGAAACCCTTTTGGTTTCTTTACTTAAATGCCTGTCTTCACTACACGTCTCTATCACAACCACACCTATTTATTTATAGAAATAGAAGATTCTTGTGTCTGAAAAGCAGTAGGTAGCAGAAAATTGGCCGATAAACTCATGCTTGTGGGAAATGATCATCACTAGTCATAGAAACAAAACAGACAGATTTCTACTGTTCATGAATTGTGACTTCACAGCTGAACTAGGCATCTTACTGCTTTTCATACGTGTTTAATAAGAAGTGGCTGCCATAGAGGCCAGTTGCATTTCTATAGTCTTCCATTGGTTTTCAGCCTGTCTTCACATGTTACCAAAATGTTTGTTCTTATTTTTGAGAGTTTGGCTACATCTTTCTTCAACATTTCTCTGGTTACTAGGATGCTGCATAATGCTAAGCTGAGTAATATGTGCAAGTCTCTAATTTGATAGTAATTCATGTCTGGGTCTGTATTGTCAAGGGCCACTCTAGTCTCCAGACAGTAGTCCTAGGGCTAGAATTATATTGGGCTATACAACTTACCATAACCCTTTTGCACGAGCTCTTGCTCACTAATAACGCCTTCAAGGAGGTAATGGCCAGAGTATTGCATATAAAACATAAGGAATGATGTTCCACTGAGGTGCATAGAATCTTTTTCGCAGCCCTTGACTATTGTAGCTTTCCCAGGACAGTGGTGCATGTCATGTGTGGAAGAGTGTGATTCCAGTTACCTTTAAAGGAGCAATTGCATAACTTGGGAATTCTTGCTGCCCAGTTTAGGGAAGTTTTTAATGACTGATTTTTTAATGTATTTTTAATATTTTGTTGGAAGCCGCCCAGAGTGGCTGGGGAAACCCAGCCAGATGGGCGGGATATTATTATTATTATTATTATTATTATTATTATTATTATTATTCCTGTCTCACCTTTGCTCCCGGATGCTTAGTTGACATGAGTGTTATTCACCTCTTCTGATATAGTGTAATAAAAAAAGTAATGTAATATATAATATGCCTTCCTGGAAGATGGTGATTTGGGCACTGTGGTATGTTCCTTTCTGGATTAATTACTGCAGTGCTCTGAATCACAGTGGAGATATATTTTATTTTGGTGATTTAAATCAACAAGTTAAGACTTCCGGAGGCGGCGCGAAACTGTAATGGCGGTCCTCTTCGTTCTCTGAAGAGGGGCTCCGCGGAAAAGGGTCGTTCGCTGCGGCATAGCGACGACCCATTAAGATAAACCACGGGTAGAGTGAGCCCGTGGCCGTGGGACTCGGCGGGCACCAGAAGCTGCCCTGAAAACACAGAAGGGACCCCGTAAGGAGACCCGGAGTGAAGGAGGGGTAGCGGTGCTGTGAGTTCATCGCTCTTTCCGCGGAAGTGAAGCCGCGCGGCTGTTGCAGATGAGCGCTGACCTTTCTTCCTAAAACCAACACTAAACTGCAAGCAACATACCCGTGAGTAAAGGGATTTAAATTTGGTAAAGAATTTGTTGGATTTGGCTGAAATCGGGAGATGAGAAAAGGGAAGTCCGTCTCCCGACATTGCTGACAAGATCAAAGCAAAGTCTTAAGAAGCGGAAGCGCTTGAAACGGGACTTTGGGAAGTTTTAACTTTCTTGCGCTACTAGATCTATTCTTTATTTTACGGAAGGAAGGAATGGATATTGACTAAATTAAGCTGTAAATGTGGACTTTCCTCCTATTTCCTGCCTCTTTTGGTTTGTACTTCTAAAGAGTCAGACGTCGGACTGCCGGGGAGAGAGGTTGCGATAACTGCGGAAACAGTTGCAAAAACTTTTTTGGAGTGCAACTGATACATTTGAGCAGAAAAGACTGTATGAGACTTTGTTGCAAGCACCGTTGATGGAACTTTGCTGAACTTTAAGAGGTGCTTTGGGGAATTTTTTGGCCGGTGAAGGGACTGTTGGATTATTGGATTTACTGAGCAGAAACAACTTGGAACTTTAATGGCGGAATACTTCCTTCTTTGTCTTTGAAACTTGGTGGCACTCCCCCTACAGGGCTTTCGGATTATAAAATCCTGGGAACTGATCTTTGTTTTGGCTTTCATTCTACTGATTGTTTATAACTGGTTCTGTCTTTCCCATGGAACAATAGACAATTTGACCTTGAACACTGACAGATGTGTAATGAGTGGTGCAGGGAGAACAAGAGCATCTAAAGCTAAGGAAACTAAAGAGGCCAAGGAAAAAGAAAAAGAAAAGGAAAGAAAACCAGTACAATTTGTACAAACAACACTGACCCAAGGACGTCGATCGTCGGTTCCAGCTGTACTGGTGACACAGAGGGAGCAAGCTGAAATAACAGAGAAGCCCACTGAGGAAGATATGGCAGCAGGTGGGTCAGACACACTATTAAAACAAATATTGGAGCAGTTATCAAGCTTAAACCAGAAGGTGGATGACCAGTCTCTGAAAATAGACAAAGCGACTTCTTCGATACAAAAATTGACTGATCAAGTTTCCCAGCATACGCAAGCAATAGAGAACTTGCAAGGAGCAACAGCGGAAAACCGTGAACTAGCTGGAGAAGCAATTCAAAAAGTGGGAGCCTTACAAAAAGAAGTTGAAGAAATAAAAGGAGAAGTCAAGCCTCTGCACAAACAGGTGGGTGAACAACAAACCTACCTGTCAATGGTGGAATTGAAAAATCGTGAGAACAACATCAAATTGAGAGGCATTCCAGAACTTGAGCAAGGAGACTTGATTGGATATCTGACACAAGAATTTTCAAAGTTCTGGGGCATAACAGAAGATACAGACTTTAAAATTGTCTCGGCATACAGATTGGGAAGACTGGTAAGGAAAGACAGATCCAGGGACTGTTTGATAATTCTAAGATCAAGGGAAGAGAGAGACAAGATCCTAGGCCTCCATTTCAAAAAAGCAATTCAAATACAAGACAAAAGGGTGGAAATTTATAGAGATATCCCAAGACAGCTGTTGGACCTTAGAGCCACCTATACAGAACTAGCAAAATTACTGAGACACAACGCAATTCCCTACAGGTGGGAGTTCCCACAAGGATTATCCTTTACATACAAAGAAAGGAAGGTTAAAATTAGAACACCTGAAGACAACCAAAAGTTCCTTCACGATCACGGTGAAGATCTCCAAAAAGGAGCAGATTGGCTTCCACCTTTACCAACACCAATTCTGCCTGGAAGCGGGCCAACGCCTGCCCCCTCGGGATCGGAGCAAAAGGAAGACACCTCATCTTAAGAACATCTCAACTAGAACAGGATGTCCCTGCAGCTACTTAGTTGGAATATAAATGGCGGGAATTCTCCGGAAAAAAGAAGGAGGATATTTCATATCCTAAAAAAAGAACAATTGGACTTAATATGTCTTCAAGAAACACATGTGACCAGGCTCCACAGGAAAGTATTAATCAATAAAAGATTAGGCCAAGAATTTATCTCATCAGACAAAGTTAAAAAGAGAGGCGTTGTAATATATGCAAAGGAGAATCTGACACCAAAATTCTTATTCAAAGACGACCATGGAAGAATTCTCGCAATTGAAATTCAAACACAAGGGGAGAAGATTCTGATACTAGGAATTTATGCACCAAATGATGGAAAATCAGAATTTTATAAGAAGCTGCATGAGACACTGCTCGACTACCTGGACTATTCTAATATTATCGTGATGGGAGACATGAATGGGGTGGTCTCAACAAATATGGATAAATCCCAAAATCAAAATTTAACAACAGACGGCAGACTCCCCAAAACGTTTTTTGAAATGACAGACAATATGGACTTGATTGACATCTGGAGGACAAGGAACCCCTTGGGTAAAGAAGGAACCTTCTTTTCTGAGGCCCATTTGTCATGGACACGAATCGACCAAATTTGGATATCTAGAGGGCTGGCACCTAAAACAAGAAAGGTGGAAATCTGCCCAAAAACCTGCTCCGACCATAATGCCTTAAAAATGGAATTGAGACTTATCCCAACCGGATCCTTTAGATGGAGGATGAATGACACCTTGCTAAGAGATCAAGAGATCGTTAAGAAGGCCCAAAAAACTTTAAAGGACTATTTTGAAATAAATTTGAACACTACGGTCGAGAAGAGAACAGTCTGGGACGCAAGTAAAGCTGTAATGAGAGGGTTTCTGATACAACAGAACACAATAAAAAGAAAATTTTGGAATGGAAAAAAGGAAAAAATCTTAGAGAAAATAAGTGAAGGAGAGAAAAAGCTGAGGACCAAACCAAAATCAAAAGAGGTATTAAGAGAAATCAAATTCCACCAAGCACAATATTCGAAATTGATTAATCAAGAAATTGAATGGAAAATTAAACAAATGAAGCAGAGATCGTTTGAATCAGCAAATAAATGTGGAAAATTGTTAGCTTGGCAGTTGAAAAAAAGACAAAAGTTAAATACAGTTACAAATTTAGAGATTCAAGGAAAAATAGTGCAGAAACCAGAAGAAATAAGGAAGTGCTTCCACAGATACTTTAAAGATCTTTATGCACAGGGGCCTCAGCAAGAATCGGAAATAGACCAATTTTTGAGAATAAATGGTCTAACTAAAATAAGTCAAGACCAAAGAGTAATTCTCAACAGTAAAATAACCCAACAGGAAATTGAAGGTGCCATTCGAAATATGCAACTCGGCAAATCTCCAGGCCCGGACGGGCTCACCTCCAAATATTATAAGACTTTGAAGGACTTTTTGATACAACCATTATTGGAGGTTTGCAACCAGATTATGGAGGGGAAGAGGGCACCGGAAACGTGGAAAGAAGCATTCATCACATTGATTCCAAAGTCGGAAATGGAAAAGACCCAGCTTAAGAACTATCGTCCCATCTCACTCCTGAATGTGGATTACAAAATATTTGCAGACATTTTAGCAAATAGATTTAAAAAAGTATTAAATGAAGTAATTCATAAGGACCAAGCAGGTTTTCTCCCTAGCAGACATATGTCGGACAATATCAGGAACATTATTGACATATTGGAGCTTTTGAGAATTAGGAACACAAGGGCCGCATTAATTTTTATTGATGCGGAGAAAGCATTTGACAACATTTCTTGGAGGTTTATGAAGAAAAACCTGAAAGGGATGGGAGTGGGAAGGGGGTTTGAAAATGGAGTAGAAGCAATCTACTCAGAACAAAAAGCCAAACTGATAGTGAACAATGTGGTGTCGGAGGAACTCAAAATTGAAAAAGGGACACGACAGGGGTGCCCCCTGTCTCCTCTGTTATTTATTTCTGTCCTGGAGGTATTGCTGAATATGATCAGAGAGGACCGGTTGGTGCAGGGTATAGTGGTCGGAGCGAAACAATACAAACTGAAAGCTTTCGCAGATGACCTAGTCTTGACATTACAGGAGCCAGAATCTAGCACAAAAAAAGTTCTTGAACTTATCTCGGAGTTTGGTCGGGTGGCGGGATTCAAGCTTAATAAACAAAAAACCAAGGTTTTGGTTAAAAATCTGACACCTACAGAGACAGAGGGGTATCAGAAAGAAACAGAGTTAAGTGTGGTGAAAAAAGTGAAGTACCTGGGGGTATTTTTGTCCACCAAAAATTTAAATTTATTTAAAGATAATTATGAAAAATGCTGGTTGGAAATCAAAAAGGATTTGGATATATGGGCAAGATTGAAACTTACCTTGTCAGGCCGAATCGCAGCTATAAAGATGTGTGTTTTGCCAAAAATGTTATTTTTATTTCAAACCCTACAGGTCGTGGACAGAATGGAATGTTTTGGAAAGTGGCAGAAGGATATATCTAAGTTTGTCTGGCAGGGCAAAAAGCCCCGAATAAAATTTAAAATACTAACTGACTCAAAAGAAAGAGGGGGGTTTGCCCTGCCGGATTTAAGGTTGTACTATGAAGCTGCAGCCTTCTGCTGGTTGAAGGATTGGTTCTTGTTGGAAAACACTGATGTCCTAGACCTGGAAGGGTTTGACAATGTTTATGGTTGGCATGCATACTTGTGGTATGACAAGGCAAAGGTTCATAAATTGTTCAAAAACCATATTGTCAGAAAATCAATATTTGCTGTATGGATGAAGTACAAGGATTTACTAGAAAGTAAAACCCCGAGGTGGTTATCACCAGTGGAAGCCAAAGTTTCCAAAAAAAGGCCCAATATGGAGGCCTACTGGCCAAAATATTGGGAATTAATTGAAAGAGTTGGAGACAACTGGAAGCTCCAAAGCCAAGACAAATTAAAAAATAAGGTGCGAGACTGGCTACATTATGCTCAAATGCAAGAGGTTTTCAAAATGGATAAAAAAGTTGGTTTCCAGGTGGAGAAATCGAAACTAGAGACGGAGTTATTAGAACCCCAAACTAAGGTACTTTCGAGAATGTATAACTTGCTGCTTAAATGGAATACACAGGATGAGACAGTTAAATCGGCTATGATAAAATGGGCACAGGATGTAGGACATAACATTATGTCTGAGGACTGGGAAAGGTTATGGAACACCGGTATGAAATTCACGGCATGTAGTGCCTTGAAAGAGAACATTATGAAAATGGTATACCGGTGGTACATGACCCCAGTCAAGTTGGCTAAAATATACCACCTGTCTGATAATAAGTGTTGGAAATGTAAGGAGGAAGAAGGGACATTCTTTCACCTCTGGTGGACCTGCCCGAAAGTAAAGGCCTTCTGGGAAATGATATACAATGAGTTGAAAAAGGTATTTAAATATACCTTTCTTAAGAAACCAGAGGCCTTTCTGCTGGGCATGGTGGACCGGAAGGTGCCAAAGAAGGACAGAACTCTGTTTATGTATGCGACAACAGCAGCAAGGATTCTTATCGCAAAGTACTGGAAGACACCAGATTTACCCACACTGGAGGACTGGCAGACACAGTTGTTGGACTACATGGAGCTGGCAGAAATGACTGGCAGAATTCGAGATCTGACCGAAGAAACAATAGAGGAGGACTGGAAAAAATTCAAGGATTATTTGCAAAAATATTATAAGTTGTTTGAATGTTAAGATTGTGCATGATTAGGAAACGTCACGCTTCCGCAACCTATTTAAGCAAAGGATAAAATAAGCGTAGATAAAAAAGAAAAGGAAACAAATTTGAAACAATATATTATGTTTATTATGAAGGTACCAAAAGTAAACTACAAACTTTCGAAATTGGTAACATAATAAAGTCAAAGATACAATAAGTTGTGAAACAAGGTAACAAATTGCTGATCAGGTTAGAACAATGAATGCAATGTTGGGAAGATGTGGGGAGGTCCAAAAGAAAGTAAATTTATGAAACATGATGTGTAACATATTCAATTTTTTTTTTCCTTTTTTTATTTTTCTTTATATATAAAAAAAAATGTTTCTTGTATGTTGCTATGTAAACTAATTTGTGAACCTATGAAAAGGAACGCAATAAAAAATTTTATAAAAAAAAAAAAAAAAAAAAAAAATAAATCAACAAGTTAAAAGGCTGATTTAAGAACATAAGAAGAGCCCTCTGGATCAGACCAGCTGGCCATCTAGGCCAGCATCATGTTCTCACAGTGATGCTATGGGAAGTCTGCATGAGCACAACATGTAGATGGATAACTCAGTTGATTAGAGCGTGGTGCTGATAGCGCCAAGGTTGCAGGTTCAATCCCCAGTTGCATGTTCCTGCATTGCAGGGGATTGGACTAGATGATCGTCAGGGTCCCTTCCAACTCTACAATCCTATGATTCTTCCTATTTCTGCTCCCTAATATGCAATGTGCTTTGGCCATAGCTGGGTCAGCATCTTCAACCAACCATCCACTACAACCACAGGATGTTTTTTCCTTGTCAATTACTGCCAGTTCAGGCACCATATATGTGAGGTTAGATTTTTATTTATTTTTAATTTTTGCCCCAACTCACATCATTTTCTGCTTGTTTGTTTTGCCTTTGCAATTTTACTGCCCATTTACCAGGTTTGGGTAGATCCTTTTCAAACTCCTCTCAGTGCCCTTTTTGTTTTGACCATTTGTTGTCACCAGCAAACTTTGCTCTCTCGCTATTCACTCCTAACTCCAGGTCACTTATGAACAAGTTTAAAAGCTCAGGTCCCAATATAGATCCTGCGAGACCCTACTTCCTACATCCTTACATTGTGAGAACTGTCTTTGTTTTATTTTTTTACCGTCTGCTTCCTGTTCTTTAACCCACTACTGATCCATAAGAGGCCTGCCCTCTTATCTCATGAGTAAGCTTGGTTTGCTTCCTCTTTGATGAGGGACTTTCCCAAGAGCTTTTTGCAAGTCAGAGTATGCAGTGCCATCTAGATCGCCCCTATCCACATGCTTTTTGACACTCGAAGAACAAAACAGCTTCAAGTGGATTTGTTTAAATATAAGTGGTCTATAAAAATAATCCAAATAAATAAACACTAAAAAGGTCATACAGGCAGGGTTTCTTTTCACAAAGACTTATCCTTCTAAGTCAGGGGTAGGCAACCTAAGGCCCGGTGGCCAGATCCGGCCCAATCGCCTTCTCAATCCGGCCTGTGGACAGTCCAGGAATCAGCATGTTTTTACATGAGTAGAATGTGTGCTTTTATTTAAAATGCATCTCTGGGTTATTTGTGGGGCCCGTCTGGTGTTTTTACATGAGTAGAATGTGTGCTTTTATTTAAAAGGCGTCTCTGGGTTATTTGTGGGGCATAAGATTTCGTTCATTTTTTTTTCTTTCCAAAATATAGTCTGGCCCACCACCTGGTCTGAGGGATGGTGGACTGGCCCATGGCTGAAAAAGGTTGCTGACCCCTGTTCTAAGTGCTTGGTAATTCTAGCTTTATCATCAGTATTGCTTTCTTTCAGTTTTCCCAGAACGGACATGTAATTTTCTAGATCTTCCTGCCCTCTATCGCTTTATAAAAATAGCTGTTGCACTGTGCAATTTTCAGCCTTCTGTAATGGAGGCTGATCTTACAAGTTAAAAATTTTTGTTAGAAGATAAGCAATTTCACATTTGAAATCTCTTGGGTGGATGCCATCTGGAACTGATGATGTATTGCTTTTTATTTTGTCAGCAAGACCTAGATTTCCATCTCTTGTCACAACTGTTTACCTTAGTTTCTCAAACTTTCTTCCTGAGAAAGTTAGTTCAGGGACTGGGATCTGTCCTGCATCTTCTTCAGTAAAGATGCAACAAATTCATTCAGCTTTTGTTGTTTAGAGCGTAGTGCTGATAACGCCAAGATTGCGGGTTCAATCTCTGTATGGGACAGCTGCATATTCCTGCGTTGCAGGGGGGTGGACTTAGATGAGCCTACGGATCCCTTCCAACTCTACAATTCTATGATTTCCTCCTTTTGCACACCTTTTGACCTCAGATTCCGGACACATAAATTGTTTGACCGCAGATTCAGGAGACATAAAAGAAGGTGATTTGTTTATTAAACCCACTGCCACAAGATTTGGTGGCAGTGGCATCTCCAGACTTAAACGTCTTTTAAAAGGGTAGACAGGTTTGTGGAGGATAGATCTATTCAACATGATACCTAAATAGAACCTTCCAGGTTCGGAGATGGAATGCCTCTGCATACCAGTTGCTGGGATCTGGAGAACAATGGGAGAGGATTATTGCCTTTATTCCCTGCTTGTGAACTTCCCAGATGCATTTGACTGGCCTGGCCTCTGTTGGTAGCTGAATGTTGGAGTTGGTAGACTTTTCTGGGACTGACCCAGCCGTGCTTCTCTGCTGTTCTTAGTGTAGAGTGGGACTATGTTTGCAAAGTGTAGTGAAAAATCCATATACGTGATAGATCTTACAAATGAGGTACCTGGATGCTGGAGTTTAAAGTTTCTCTAAAATAGCAAACCAAATAAGGCCATTTGAAAGGGTCTTAATCTAGCAACTAGTTCAGTTTAAGAGGAAAAACACAGATATGTTTAGCAGCAATATTACGAGCGTCTCCTGCAGAAACGGGGGGAAAGCCATGTTAATGGTAATATCCTGCCTTTCTAACCTTGCATGGAAATCAAGCCTTTGCCATACCAGCTGTTACCACTGAGCCCTTGCCCCTTGAGGCTCATTAGGAGAGAAATTCGGCTGCCCAATAGGAGAAAGAGAGCTGGAAATTCCAGCCCCCAACAAGCCTGATTTAAGGCAATTTGCATGTGCGTGTCATACAGACTCCTCTCTGCAGTATTGCAGAGCAGCCTCAACCAGCTATTTTGCCTCTGCTGTTCTGAGCAGTTAACCAACAGCTTTTGCCGTGAAGACTTCATGAAAGATCGTGCATATAGCTTTGAGTTTTCTTTAGTTCGTTTCAAGATAACGATTTTAATTCTTCAACACTGTTTTTATTTGGCAATCAAGGAGAGATTTCCCCCCAAATATTTATCTCTAGTTTCTGCACTACATTTTTTGATGCGGCTTAAGCCAGGAATTTCAGAATAATTGGGTGAGTTAATGAAAGTATTAAGAACTTATGGGTTTGTTTATTTGTTTGTTTTTGCAAAGCTGTGTTAAGTATGCATATGATTGTTGACTTACAATGAGACTGCAGTTGAAGGGGGAGAGTTAAGAAGCCTGTGGCAAAACTTAACGGGCTGCCAGGGAACGTGTCTAAAGTAAGAGATTTCCTGGTTTTGTTCGGACCCAACAGGAGGCAAAATGCTTTTATAGTGATTGAAGAGAACAAATGCAAGTGGGTATTGTTTTTAAGGAAGTAGAATGTGCCTGCAAAACTGGCAGAAGGCATTCAGCAATTAAACTTGATTGGTATCTTAAATTTACTTGGGGATATGCATGTACAACAAGCAATTTTCTCATCTGATAAACTGAGATTAGGAAAGCTGCACTGAATGTCATTTAAAACATGTTCATCGTATGCTTATTTAGCATACTAAAATATTGTATGGTTTATGACTTTTTTTACGACAAAACACAGCTATTAAGTGCAGAAGTCTAAAGGTATTCTAAATATATTGTCACTTTGAAAAGTGTGCACATGTTTAGATACAAAAACATTTAACCAGTTGTATGCTAAAATCATAGTTCAGCTATCCTTAATGATTCCTGTGTGTCAAAGCCAGTTTAATTTAATTCAGCTTTGCAACTTTTGTTAGCAGAGCACACTGGAAGGTTCTAGATAATACACATTATCCAAAATTGGTTTCAAACTTACTGTGTTATGTGCCTTTCAAATGCATATAGCAGAACAATTCTTTTACAGTTGTGCATTATCTTAACAGGATTTTCTACTGCTGTGGGTTACTCTAAATATTGACATTCCCTGTTTACATAATTTATTGTGGATTCCCGTACATGTTTCAGTTCATTTTCAGTACAAGTTACTTCCTTTTTCAGCTGAAAAAGAGCATATCACTGTGTGTGTGTGTGTGTGTGTGTGTGTGTGTGTAGCATTATTGTAAGCATAAAGGATTTATCATAATGAAAACTTGCCTTTACATACCAATGAAAAGTCATTTAGCTGTGTATATAAGATTTAGTGTAATGACGGTTCTTAAAATTGTAGGGTGTATGACTTAAACTTCTTGCATTAGGATTCTTAGAATCCTTTTGCATTGTGCTAAGAGTGCACAGCTTTCTTTGCTTGATACAGGGATGTCTTGCAAGCATATAATTTCTAGTCTAAAATGTTATTTGTAAATTTACCTAACTCTTAAAAATGGCTCTTTTGCTGTTTGGTGAAGTGAAGAAGCTATTGACATATTTAGCTAAGAGTTCTGCCAGTTCCTCAAGTTACCTAATACATTTAATTTTTTCATCTTGATTTACTTTAAGTTGTACAGTGTTCTTCTAAACAGAAACTACAATTGTATATTAAAGTCTCTTCTAGTTTGTATGGCATCATCCCAATGAAGGCGAGAACCCATTATGTGGGTTGTTCTTACACTTGGATTTAATCTTTACCTTTAGCTTCTTCTATGTAAGTTAACCTGTTGATAGATTAAAAAAAAAAGGCTTTTAATTTCATCTCTCCATCCTTACTACTATTCCCAGCAGTCATTCCTTCACTCCATTGCTGCCAATGCTGAATTAATGTGCATTCTCTGTGCCTATCTGTAAAGCAATTTTTATTACCTTGGCATGGTGATACCTGGAAAATCCCTGCCAGTGGAATTGCAATTCCTAGCCCAGCCTTCAGCCCAGGAAATGAAATAATTTCTCAAGGTCAGGGCAGACACATCAAGTCTTTTGGGATGTGGATTGGCAGTAATGCAACAAAACACTTAAATACGAGAGAAGATTAATCCTAAAAATGTTTCGTGACTTGGAAGGTGTTGAATAATGTGATGGATCCATTTAGCTCTTTATGAAGGACTGGTGGATTATGTTGTGACACAAGAACCAGCTTTCTCTTTAAGACCATGTTCATGGAAGACAGTCTTACTCTGCTACAAGTGATCACCAAAGAAGAAGAATAGGACAGTAGAGGCCCAGATGTGAAACACCCTCCCCTTGGATGTTTGGCTAGTGGCGCCTACAGTGTAATTATTATTATTATTATTATTCCCCGCCCATCTTTCCCCAGCCATTCTTTTGGTGGATTACATACTTCCCCAGCCTTCATAGGTGTTGAGATTATATAATACGTCCATAGCATTTTTGAAAAATAAACCATTTGAGAATTGGTTTTATCTGCTTTATATGTTTATAACACACCCTGGGGTCAAGAATGATGAAAGGCAGTATAAAAGCTCAGTGTGTGCGTGTGTGACACATACAAATGAGGATTTTAGCAAATGAATATTTGCAACAATCAGCTGAGTGACCCCAGTACCTCTGAATTCATGTGTTGTGAGCAAACGCTGTGCATTAATGATTGATTTAGGTTTAAGAAGGATGTAAATTTTAAGTAGTATCTGCAATAACATATACTTACACCTGTACATAATTAAAACCCGTGGCCTGTGCAAAATATGGCTGAGGAAACATTCACATCCAAGCTTCAGGGGTGAAGAATCAGATAATGGGCATTCTACTTAACACATAATGAGTCCTCTCAGCTCCAAGTTCCTATCAGGAGGAGACAGAAAAGGGCTCTGCTCAGGTCGTGAAGGAGGGAAGAGGGCTTTGCAAGCATATGCCTCCACTCTTGTTTGAAGGAAAGGAGTTAAAATACTTCATTTTAACCATGTTGAACTTTACTTATTAATACTTACTACAGCAAGCTTGTTGGATTTAACACACACACACACATTTTCTTTGCACACATTAAAGTAGACCTAAACTACTTCAATTAGGGAATGGCATTCTGCAGAAGCAGAGCCTCCTCGAGGAGTAAGTTATCATAGTTAAAGACTATGTTCAGTGTATAGCTAGCGGCCTATAAACAAAATAAAAAGCAAGTGCCAGGAAACTGTGGGAGACTCCCTTGGCCTGTGAATAGCAAAGGTACTAGGGAATTTCAAAAATGTCTAACTGAGAGCCGGAAGCTAAGATCAGTGCTTTTTTCTGGGGGGGACGCATACCCCTAAACATTTTGTGAATCTAAGTTTGACCTCATTGAGGGGCAGTATTTCAGTATAAGTAGGAAAATGAGAGTACCCTTAAACTTTTTTTTTAAAAGAAAAAAAAGCACTGGCTGAGATCAATGACATTAAGCATTTTAAAATCTCTTTAATTGCCTTAAGAATACTGGCTTGAGAGATAGATAGAAAATCCAAATATCAAGGGCCGTCTGTCACTTCTCTCACACCCACACCCACACCCACATAATTTTGTTGTAAAATGAGAGTAGCGGAAGGGTGCAGGCTTGCTGTATAAACATTCTGTAGAAAAATCATAGAATTTATTTTGATAATTATACAGGTTGTTGCATATCACTCTGTTGCATATTGCTCAGTTTGTCTGTCTTGCAGCATTTAAGGAAAACACCTTAATGAAGCCTTTAGAATGAGAAGACATATTTCCATCAGCTAGCATACTGCAATCTCTTTATCTGGCAGGAATTCAATGATTTAAACCAGGCATAGGCAAACTCAGCCCTCTAGATCAGTGTTTCCCAACCTTTTTTGGGCAAAGGCACACTTGTTTCATGAAAAAAATCTCGAGGCACACCACCATTACAGCCCCGTGACGTCAGCGCGCAGCGTCACGCCGGGAGGGACATGAATTGCTAGCAAATTACATAATCACCTCCTTGAGGGCTGGCTCATCTTCTCCGAAGGCAGAACCCCATTAATTAACAGCACAGACTCACACCATAGCCAAGACGAGGGGGGAAAACCTCAGTCATGCACAATCATGCACATGTGGGGGCTAAATGAGGACGAAGACCGGGCAGAGAGCAGGGTTCAAATCACCCCACCTGGCCAGGACAATCCCTGGGTGCTCCCTTGGGCCACTCGCCTGACCCACCTCGCAGGGCTGTTGTTGCGAGGATAACACGGGGAGAACCACGCGCGCCCCCGGGAGCTCCTTGGAGGAGAAAGCGGGCAATGAATGCAATGCACGAAATATATGAGAGGCGACCAGGTTTTGCAGGTGAGGGGCCCCCGCCAGCCTCCGCTTCCAACACCCGGCGCAACGACGCCGAAGTTTCCCCCCGGGCTCGGCTCGGGGAGCAGCGCTGCTCCCCCCCGGCTCCCCTTTGCCCTCCCGGCTCTCTCTGCCGCCCACTGGGGACCCCCCTCACCTGCCAAGTCCGGAGCGCCGGTGGAAGTTGCATGCATGCATGCAGGGCGCCGCGTTGCCATTACATTGCACTGCACTCCATGCAACGCCTGCACGCATGCATTGCCTTGCACGCCCGCCAAGGGGTCTCCCCGTGGTCCGATGCGTCCCCTCCGGCGCGGATGCAGCATTGCAAAAATAAAAAACCCCCGACGCAGCCCTACCTGGGGGGCAGCCTCCGCCGCTCCGCCTCCGCGGGGATCCCCGGGCTCCATCCTGCCGCCGATCTCCGCGGGGGCGCAGGCAGGCTGCGCGGGGTCTGCGCGGAAGAGCCCCTGCCCGCCCGGTCGCCGCCGCTGCGCTCATTCCATGGCCAGGAGAAGAGCGCTTCAAACAAAACGCCTGGCCCGCCAGGCCACGCTGGGAAATGTAGTTTGCGCACCCCGCGCGGGCGCGGAGCCCAAGGGCGAGGGGACTACGGATCCCGGCAGCCCCCACGCCGGGGACGGAGGGGGAGAGGCCGGGTACAGGGATGGAGGGACGGGTGGGCAAGCGAGTGAGTGGCAGCCGCCAAGCCTTGGCCGAGAGCCAGGAAGGGCCTCCCCGGAGGAGGAGGAGGAGGAGGGAGGTGCAGAGCAGGAGGGAGGGAGGGAACCCCAGGGGTCATCTAGTGACGGCGCCCCAATCGAAAATTTGACTTTAAAAAAAGAAAATCTTTCGAATTTTTTAATTTTTCCCGCGGCACACCAGGCAACATCTCGCGGCACACTAGTGTGCCGCGGAACAGTGGTTGGGAAACACTGCTCTAGATGTTTTGGGACTACAACTCCCATCATCCCTAGCTAGTGGTCAGGAATGATGGGAGTTGTAGTCCCAAAACACCTAGAGGGCCGAGTTTGCCTATGCCTGATTTAAACAGCACAACCCCCCTAAACCAGGACTGTTTGCTTGGGAGCTTTCTTTTCCAGCTTATATATGAAATAATTTCATGTTCAAGTTGAATCTAGGTTAAATGTTATAGAACAGTTGTCGTCGTTTTTTTAAGTTGAGTTTTTGTTGGATTTAAGAGAGGCTGGGGATGAATGGTTCAACAGCTAATTAGCTGGTTCCTAAGGCCATCTAAAGATTTATAATGCTCTGCACTAAATAGCAAATGAAACCACATTTCCAGTACTTCATTCCCACCTGATTTTGCACTTGTCTTTTTCAATAGTAAGTGGTGTTAGTCCAGATGGCTTTTCTTGAACCAATGTTTTTTTAAGCCGCCTTCTCCTACCCCCACACCCTTTCTTAATAATAACATAAAAAACCTCTTCAGAGTAATGAAATACGTCATCTTGGCCTGAAGGAATGGGAGAGGTTTACCCACATCTAAAATTAATATTCACTTGAGTGAGCACAAAATCCTGCACACATGTCTGAGTGCAGTACAGCATTACAGTTCTTCCTTAAACTCTTGGACCAAACACAGGTGAGAGTCTATGTGGAGGTGATGGCATCAGAGACGGCTCACTTTATAGCCACAATTGCCTACTCGGTGAACTACCTAGGGGACCTTTTCCTAAAGCTGAAGGGTCTGGTTAGTATCAGCCCAGCAGATGTAGCAACAGATCACTGAGTATCCCACTGTACTAGTTTTGTGAAGCACTTTGAGGGGAAAAGTCATTAATTTCCATTCCTAATTTGATGCTACTGTTGAAGCAGATCTCAGGAAGGATCCTCAAGTACCGTCTGGTCCAGGTTTGTGGGATCACTTTTACTTGGTTTGGCCTGAGGATATGGGCATGAGTTCTGACTGTCTAGATCAGGCATAGGCAAACTCGGCCCTCCAGATGTTTTGGGACTACAACTCCCATCATCCCTAGCTAACAGGACCAGTGGTCAGGGATGATGGGAGTTGTAGTCCCAAAACATCTGGAGGACCAAGTTTGCCTATGCCTGATCTAGAGGAACTTTTCGGAGTCACTTTGCCTTCTGTGCAACTGTGGGTAGAGATTGAAGTTGCTATTGTTTTTTGTTGTTGTTGTTGTTTTCTGCAGTTTGATATTTAATGCTGAGTCCAAAGTACATTACTGATTGCGTTGAAATTAAACCCGATGGTCATGAGTTTTCTGTCTGTAGTCCCAAAACTCATATGAAAGATAAGATATTCCTGCACCTCAACATAATATTATTATTATTAGAAGAAGAATTTATTTATACCCCGCCCATCTGGCTGGGTTTCCCCAGCCACTCTGGGCGGCTTCCAACTGAATATTAAAAACAATACAGCATTAGACATTAAAAACTTCCCTAAAGAGGGCTGCCTTCAGTTGTCTTTTAAAAGTAAAATAGTTGTTTATTGCCTTGACATCTGCTGGGAGGGCGTTCCACAGGGAAGGCGCCACTACCGAGAAGGCCCTCTGCCTGGTTCCCTGTAACCTTACTTCTCGCAATGAGGGAACCGCCAGAAGGCCCTCGGCGCTGGATCTCAGTGTCTGGGCTGAACGATGGGGGTGGAGACGCTCCTTCAAGTATACAGGACCAAGGCCGTTTAGGGCTTTAAAGGTCAGCACCAACACTTTGAATTGTGCCCGGAAACGTACTGGGAGCCAATGCAGATCTCTCAGAACCGGTGTTATGTGGTCCCGGCGGCCACTCCCAGTCACCAGTCTAGCTGCCGCATTCTGGATTAATTGCAGTTTCCGGGTCACCTTCAAAGGTAGCCCCACGTAGAGCGCGTTGCAGTAGTCCAAGCGTGAGATAACTAGAGCATGCACCACTCTGGTGAGACAGTCCGCGGGCAGGTAGGGTCTTAGCCTGCGTACCAGGTGGAGCTGGTAGACAGCTGCCCTGGACACAGAATTAACCTGTGCCTCCATGGACAACTGTGAGTCCAAAATGACTCCCAGGCTGCACACCTGGTCCTTCAGGGGCACAGTTACCCCATTCAGGACCAGGGAATCGCCCACACCCGCCTGCCCCCTGTCCCCCCAAAACAGTACTTCTGTTTTTACAGACAAAAAATTCTTTAAAAAAAATTAAAGCTTTTCCATAATACAGTAAGATAAAAGAGATTGGTATAAATAAAAACAGAGAGAGAGAAGAAATCACAGAGTCCTGTCTCAAAGGTAGCTCTTAACCCTTGTCTCACACAGAAAGTTGTGTGAGACACTCCCCTGGGAACTTTCCTTTCTTCTCCCAATCTCTCATCCTGGGAGGTCTTCCTTTCCCTACCACTCACTTAGGGTCCTTCCATTCATCCACCGCCTTCATGTTTGTGTAATCCTTGGACCCCAAAACTGGCCCTGAGCAGAGGACACCAAAGGAAAGCAAAACGGGGGGGGGGGGGGGATGAAAAGAGAAAGATATTGCCATGGCTGATGTACTAACCATCCCATACCAAGGTAAATCCTTTATTTGAGAGGTTGTCTTAGCCGAAAGAGAATCCCCCAGAATGGAGAATCCGTTGTAGCATTAAAAAGAGAAGGAATAGAGCTTTTTTCTCCTTCTGGAGTGCTGTAATAAACTGCTACCATAGCCATATACACCTTTGCTTCTTTTATTTTGGCCATAGTGCCAGACTCAGAACAAATTCAGACAAGCCTGCTGAAGCCTGGTAAACCAGTTCTCCAAATGATACCCTGGCAGCCCCCTCTCCATTCTTAACATCAGAACTACAATTTTCAACCTTCCCCGCAGTCTGATCTTCTCTTTGCGGCAACAGCTTGCTGAAGGAGCCCCATGAGAAGCAGGACCTCTTTCGCCACCAGGTTCCATGGAATAGCCTCCCACAGTTTGACACCTTCCCTTTCAGCATTTTGCAAGCCGGTTAAAACACATGGGTTTCGCTGTGCTTTTTGTTGCTAGCTTGCTGCTCTTTTATTGCCGATTTGTGTGTGTCTGCTGCGTCTCTTGTCTCTTATCATGAGCAGCCGGGAACCTGCTCATCTTTGCCCTCTCATCATAGAGAACAAAGAAACCACAAAATGTTCTCTGTAGACTTGGTAGGTCATAAAGTCATTTTTCAGCTGCCTTTTTTGTGTATTTGCATCCTAACAGCAAAGGAACTGGTCTGTCTTGTCCCAGTCATGACCTTTTTGGGTTGCCCAGAGTTCAGATCAATAAATGTTTGTACCTACTGCTTTAGAAATCCTAATGAAAATATGGAAGAAGCTGTTGGTTGACTTGGATGCTTGAATTTCCTGTTCAGAAGATTTCTCCAGCGTGTCAACGTGCTTCTGAATCTGTTGCACAAAAGAAAAAGTCTACAGATGTCTCTTTAAGGGAAAAACATCTTTTCTTTTTAATTGTGTGCTTATTGTTACATTCCTTTCTGCAGCCATTCTGAGATTGCCATGCAATCCATGAGAAAACTACTCTACTTCAGCCATACAGTATTTTAAAAATTAAATATTTTCAGACGGCAACCAGCTTCATTCAGCTGCTTAAATTTAAACTTGGCAAGTTGTGTGTTCAGTAACTTTTTAATGGGGTCTACTGGTTTAGGGTGCAGTGATTCGGGAAAGAATATTAAACATAGGAATGCAAGGAATTGGATTCTGAAGGAAAATATTCCTGTCTTGAAAATGCTGTCAAGTTTTGACTGGTTGCCGTTTGGTATTAACTTTGCAGAGTGTCTGAGTGTAACATAGAACAAATAGTTTTAAGTTACATTATTCAGGGCTCTTTCTCCCCCACCTCCTTTAGCTTTAGGCATTGAGGATTCCAAACCCCAATGGCTCTGAGAATCAGCATCCAGGGTTGCTATGGGCAGCATTCCATTGTGCATAGCACCTTCTGTTCGATATTAGTGATGAACCAATTAAATAGCTTGGCTGGCTGTACAGTTTCAGGCACTCTTAACAGCTCAGTAGTAGAGAAGAAAGAGAAAATTAATGTTTATGGGTCCCTGTAGGGCAAGCAGAATCTTAGCAAGCTATTAACAATCACAAAGCTTTAATGTTATGTACATTCTAAAGATGTTAAATCAGTGATAACAGTCTCTTCTTCTAGATCAGGGTAACTAACCTTTGCCCAGTGTTGTTGGACTCAAATTCATTGGTAGTTAGCTTGGTCAGTGGTCAAGGACAATGCAGAAGTCATGATGCGGGGGGAAACGTGAAGCCAGCCAATATCTATACTGTACTTAAAAAGGTAAAGGACCCCTGACAGTTAAGTCCAGTTACAAATAACTCTGGAGTTGTGGCACTCATCTTGCTTTACTGGTCGAGGGAACCGACGTTTGTCCGCAGACAATTCTTCTGGGTCATGTGGCCAGCATGACTAAGTCGCTTCTGGCAAAACCAGAGCAGCGCACGGAAATGCCGTTTACCTTCCCGCCGGAGCAGTACCTATTTATCTACTTGCACTTTGATGTGCTTTCAAACTGCTAGGTTGGCAGGAGCTGGGACCGAGCAACGGGAGCTCACCCTGTCATGGGGATTCGAACCATTGACCTTCCAAATGGCAAGCCATAGGCTCAGTGGTTTAGACCATAGCTCCACCTGCGTCCCTATACTGTACTTAGTTCCATCCTTGTTTTAGACATTGTAATATATTGGTATACTGCGATGTTTAGCTGGCGATATATCGTGATGGTGAAAACCAGCTATCGCCCAGCCCTAATTGTAACTGTTACAGATACTTGGTGCATCCTTAACCCAGGTTTCTTTTTATTCAGCAGATCATATAGAACACTGAGGCCAGTATATTATTGACAAAATTGTGCCTTTTTCATTTTTAACTTTTTCTTTCTTTATCTCCCTTCTAGAAGCATTGCAGACCACCAGAACTTTGGAGCATGGCTACAAGCAATGGGAGCAATGACTTTGTCGTTCTGAGCAATGGTAACATCCCGACCAATGCAACTAGTCCTGATCTCCTTGCAACCGGTGATGGCAATGTTGCCGTCCAAAACCTCCCATCTAAGGAAACCACAAGAAGAAAAGTGAGTGCAAATGGGTGCCTTCAACTTAATGGCATGCTAAAACCATCGTTTCTGCCTGTAGATGACCAAAGAACGCCACAGGTATTATCACAGTGTTGTCGCCCTTGCCCATACCACCATCAGCCTCTAAACCACCATTGTAATCAGCAAGAATGCCTTTCACTGTCTGGCAATGCGGCGCCATCTCCATTAACTTCCTGCTGCCCAAACCTTCATACAGAATATTCAGCATCCGCTTGCCAAAAACATACACCCTTGTATCAGACTGCCTGCTGTCTTCAGTCCTCGCCCTCATTCTGCCTACATCATCAGTGGCCTGAACATTTTCAGCATCAGCCTGTGCAACAACATATAGCCAATATACGGTAAGTATGTTTGAATTGTAGAGTTGGAAGGGATTACAAGGGTCATCTAGTCCAACCCCCTGCAATGCATGGATCTCAACATATGGTCCCCCATTCCAATTTGAAACCATACCACACCCTGCTTAGTTTTGCAAATATGCTAGCAGTTTTATTGCTGCACCACTAGGAGGACAGTGGCTTTTTCCTATAGTGTCTGAATTGTTATTTTTATATGCTTTCTACTTCACTTGTTTCACAATGTAGATAAAAGGTTTTAAAGCAAGCCTATAGTGAGCTAAATCCTTCCCACTATAGTCCTAGTGCATCAGATATGTTTCATCTAGAAGTACGTGCAAACTTATGCTCCAATAGCCCATGTTGAATTAAAAATAAGGAAGGTTTGGTTATTTTATATACCTTACATAAGGCATGGCATATCCCAAAATTGTAAGTCTTAATGATTGATTGGCAGGATGTTAGGGGTAGCAGAATTCCGAATTGACCCAAGTTAGTTGGTTGGGATTGTTGGTGCCCTTCTGAACAGGGATAATAAGGATCACTATTTGTTTATCTCACAACGCTTGATTGTAGTAAAACAAAGCAGTTTACAATAAAGAATAAAACAATAAAATCATCAGACTATTTAACCCTACAGACTACATAATTGTCTGGGTGAAGTGCACTCATTTATGTATGAAGCCTTCTTTTGTGTCGGTAAGGCAAGTTTAATCATCTTGGAATAATCCAAGTGCAATCCATTTTCAGTTTTAAAACGTGCATCAATTCTGAAGTTACTAAATTTTGTAGTAATAAAATCAATGCAGCATATTCTTTCACTACAAAAAATAGTATTTTATTACTTACCACCCCAACATCTGCTACACATGATCTAAAACTATTTCCATCTTAAATATTTTCACATTAAGACATGCCATTTTGTGACTTGTTATTACAAATACTTTTTGATGTCTCCTTCATGTGCTGCCTTGTTTCCCAAACTCAATCCATTCTTGAAGTCCTTTCGACTTCCAAAACGTTTGCAAACCAAGGCGCGGCTTCTGATTGGCCCCAGAAACAATTCCGACAGCCAAAATAGACGTTTGGCTTCCAAAAAACGTTCGCAAACTGGAACACTTACTTCCAGGTTTGCGACGTGTGGGAGTCAATTTGTTCAGGAGACAAGCCATTCAGGAACCTAGGTACCTGAAACCTAGGTTCCTGGAAAGCTCTCATCTTTGCCACACATTTACCAGGGGGAACATTATTTGGTAGAAAAACAGTGGTAGGATGCAGTTCTATACCAACTTGGGTAACTCAGTGGAACTTGCTTCTGAGTAGACACACAGTATTTCATTGTTAATCATATATATGTAATATCTTATAGTGTGGCTGAAGACAAATCAAGTTGAACATCTGACCAGGACAGTAGGCAAGCTGTGTCTCTGCATATATGTATCTTTCAGATTACTGCAAGGTGGAGGTTTTTCTCTTGACTAGCTTACAGTTAGTTGTCTCATATGATCTCTTGGCGTTGGTTAAAATACACGGAATATGAAATTGTAATGAGAATTGTTGTTCTTCAGCAACATCTTTCATGTCAAACTCTTTTCGAATCCCAACAGTTGAGCTAAACTAAATGCAGTTAGATCAGTGTTTACAAGGATTGCGATATGTGGATTTTAATTTGGGCTTTTTTGATTCTTTGTACTCTTCAGTATGATGATCCTAAAGATGTTTAAAAATAAAAAACCTAACACCTGGTATTGGTAGGAATTGGCATTTTCATAACCAAAATGAACAGCACATTGATCCCCACATGAACTAGGTATAGGTTGTTTTTGGAGTGAGCTCTGTAAGAAAATATACACAAAATACGTAATGTCAAAATTTTATCTCCATTGTGAACGTTACTGGAAAGTTCTTTGAGCAGAATACTTGATTCCTCTTTAGACGGTGCACCAGGACTGAGCAGCAGGCTCTGATCCATCAGCCCAGTTCTTTTAGTGGTGCAGCCCAAACCAACATTACATCGTGGCATCTGGCTGTGCCACCTGCTTAGGTATTTCATAATTCGGTGCTGGCATAGCCTTTTCAAACTTTCTCTGGCACTTTGGCAAGCTCTCCTATATCTCAATTTCTGTTCTTCTTCTCTATACCCAGCCTGATTGGCTTTCTTTTAGTATGAAGACGGAATCAAATCTACTTTTCTGGTAGCTGCCCTCCCCCGGTGTAAGTTATAGTTAAATTAAGCATCCTTGGTTTGGAAGTTGAACATTGTGTGTTGTTCTATAAATATCCTTATCTTCTTCTCTTATTTTTAAACATCAAATTTATTAAATGGTGCTATTTTTCAAAAATGGACATGAAATTGACTTTTCCCTATTGCATTAGATCTATCCCACACACAAAAATGATATTCTTACATAGAAATAATGTAAGGGTTTTTTGTTTATTTCAGTTTTTAAATGTGCACATTGCCCTGCACAGAGCATACGGACCTCGGTTTTGTCCAAAAGCTGGGAAGGCAATTAAAAAAAAAGTGTGTAAAACAGCCCTAGTTGGAAGTCGTTCAGCACTGCAGTGTGCATGTTCTGACAGTGTAATATTAAATGCAGGTGTCCTTCCATTTTTGTATGACACATTAATTAAATTTAGTGTATAATGAAAGCAGCTTTCATTACTGTATATCTCCACATTGTTAACTTTAATTGGGAATTGGAAAGGTAGGGGGGAACCAATATTATTACAGAGGAAAGATCTCTCTACAAATTTAACGAAAAATTGAGACTTGGCAAGTAACCAGTTTGGCACAGCAGGTCATAGCAGGTTTTTCAAGCCTTCTAGAGCTTAGCATTTGTCAGTGACCTAACATTAAAAGAATGAAGTGTTGATTCTTCGTGTTCTAAATTAGTTTTTAAAAAGTGAAGAATTGCTTTTGCTGTTTTTCAGCTGAATTGAATTTGGCATAGTATTTACCTTTGAATTACAGAAACTCTAATGAATTTGAAATAACTGTGTACACTCAGATTGGTTTCAACATTTCAAATAAATGTAGTTGGTTTTGTTTCTAAAAGTAAAGCTGACACTATAGAGCTTGATATCAATAACTTACTAACTTTTTTGCTTTCTTATATTATGGAGTAGTAGACAGCAGGGACATTGTGTCTCTGTTTGCTGCCCTGGGTGGGCACGCACGCCAGGGGATGAGGTGTGCTGGGGGTGGGGCGGGCTCACCCACTGGAGCCCAGGTGCCGGTGCCCCTCTCCAATGATGCTGTGGATCAGGGGTCAGCAACACTTTTCAGCCGCGGGCCGGTCCACCGTCCCTCAGACCATGTGGTGGACCGGACTATTTTTTTTAAAAAAATATGAACAAATTCCTACACCCCACAAATAACCCAGAAATGCATTTTAAATAATAGGATACATTCTACTCATGTAAAAACACCAGGCAGGCCCCACAAATAACCCAGAGGTGCATTTTAAATAAAAGGACACATTCTACTCATGTAAAAACACACTGATTCCGGGATCGTTTGTGGGCCGGATTGAGAAGGCGATTGGGCTGCATCTGGCCCCCGGGCCTTAGGTTGCCTACCCCATCCTCTCCACATGTGCCCCAAAACCACTCCAGAGAATCCTGCAACCCTCTGCAGCAGATTTTGAGGGTGCACAAGGAGTTTCAGCAGAGAGATGAGAGGGAAGTTCCATTGTACAGGTGTAATGGCAACACTGGATATAATCCTATGTTTCCCCTTGTCCGCACAAAATTGGAAAAGGTTTTCCAGTATCTGATGCCTTCAGAATTTTGTACTCCAGAAACTTCTGATCTATGGGTTCTCTGGAATGTCAGTGCATCAGCGACACTTGCTAGGCCTGCCTAGCTCTTTGCTCAAATAAATTAGTCACAGTCAACATTAATTTAGAAAGTTTGTTCAGGCTTTATTAATATCTTTCCACAGATCCCATTTTGCTTATTTAGTGTGCATATGAAAGCAATATGCTGTAGTTTCATTAAAGCGTTCCCCATTGCCTTAGGTTCTATGCAAATATACCACACTGTATTGAAAACCATTTCAAAGTTAATGTCTGGCAAGTTAATGTCTACATACAGTCTGTAGAGGCTAAATTTTCTTAGTTTAATAAGATAGCACATTACATAGTCAACCTAAGGCCTTGTTGTAATTACTCTCTTTTTAGAACCAGAGTTCTTTTCGGTTTCCAAAAGGGTTTTGTAAATTCTTGCTTTGGCCTCTGCTCCACAATCCCGGAGTAGCTACGTCTTTTGACCTTTAGAATCTGGCATTTGCAAATGGTAGCAACAAAGTGTTTGAAAACTCATTTCCCATGCCCTTCATCCCTCAGCTTCTAAGAAACAGAAGAATATTCAGTACTTAACCTAGTGATCTGTAGTCCTTTGAACTGTAGCGTGCAAATGAGATAATTAATATAACAAGAATATACCTCCGTCCCACTGTTAATTATGAAAAGTATTATTTCAGACCATTTTAAAGCTTGTAGCAAGTTATGAACAAGCTATGCTTGATAGTGCTCAAAATGTACGCTGAATGAACTATGAGCATCTTAATTCACAGACAAAAAGGCTGAGTTATTTTGGGAAGATAGATGAATAGCTTTCAAAACACTTAAGCAGCAAGGCCCTAATTCTTTAAAAGAATCAGGATAATTAGGGGGAGTCCAGACTCAACAAGGGTGTCTGCTTTTCAACATTCTTGAATGTGTGCAAGTGCTGGACTTTTTATTTTTCTGAAGTTTATTTATGGAACGTGAATGTCAAATATTTGCATAGTTTCAGATATATATTGGGAATTAGAAAGGTTACTCATGACTTCATGACATTTTGGTTGGTTCTAACAGAGACATTACTGTAGATCTTGAATTTCTCTCTTTCTAATGGATTATCTACAAGTCTTCCAAGACTTTCTCTGATCGCCCTCCTTTACTTAAAGGCTCTTAGTATGACCGCATATAATTTTAGAAGTTTACATGTTAATTTTTCAACTAATCATAAATCAATTGCATTTTACCAAATGAACTTCTAACACAGTGGCGCTATGAAATTTGTTCCTATGATGCTTGAAATAATCATGGTCCATTATAAATGTGAGTAGAACATGCCAGGACCCAGCCACTGATGTTGGCTTGTTCTAGTTTTAAAAAATACAAGGGTCTGCCTTCAGGACAAAATAGACATGGTGGCAGCAGGCCGGATTTTTAATCTCCACTCATCTGTGAAGCTCATGGGGCAATTTTGCGCCATTTGCAGTCTCCCAGACTAACCGACCTCAAAGGGTTACTCAAGGATAAAATGAAGCGGGGGCTTCTTGGATGAAAGGTGGGATATACATGTAATAAATAAAATGTATATGTATGTAGGAGATTTGAACTTGGTGGGGGGCAGTTGAGCTGAAAGCTGAACACTCCACTCCTCTCTCGTACTACATTTCACTCCACAATTCGCCAACTATTGTTCCTCTTCTGGGACTCCAGAAGCAACCCATACTAGGAGAAAAATGGCTGGGGAGAAGTGATGTTGGGAGACAAAGGAACATTGGTGGGGAAAGGTTCAGGAACCTTTTCCATCCCTCCCAACTGCACATTAAATCACAGACCCTACTTTATAGGGATTTGACATGATCCAAATGTTCCACTGTAGGGAAATAACTAGGTTTCCTTGCTGGAGGTCAATAATAACACAGTAGTAAATAAAAAACATTCACCTTTGCACGTGCAGGGTGGCAACTCCAGTGCAGAAGTCGCTACAAAGGATTGCAACTCAATAGGTAACAGCAACGCAATAGGTAACAGCAACGTAAAACCACCAAACCCACCCCCTTCATTACTGTCAGTTCAGCACAGTCTCAAAGCATCATTTCAGCAACACTGACTAATTAAAGCATTATTTCAGCCATGCTGACTTAATTAGATATGCTGTTAGTCCCCTTTGTTACTACCCTGTTTTACACCATCAGCTATGCATAAGTGCTCAGTCTTCCATTCTCTTTGAAGCTTCTGTAGCATGATTTGTTGCGTTCTCCCATCTCCTGATGGCTCCAATATGCCTTCTTATCTGTAACGCAACTCATTCACTCCCTTTCTATCATGTCCAACATGGCCTTATTTTCTTTCCACCCTCTCATGCCCCAGCTGAACCGTACAAACAAGTTGCCTTGTCCCAGGCTCCCACTAGGTGCTGGGGCAAAACTACCTTGGCTCCCACGTTGAGAGCTGTGGCACTTTCCCCTGGCACCTCGCAAGCTGGGGCCAATGCAGCTTTCCCCCCAACATCGTGGTATATCGCTAGACTGCAATGTTTGGCTGGTGATATACCACAATGCTGAAAAGCTGATATCGCCCAGCCCTATTGACTTGGGGGTTTCTCTAGCATGTCCCTGGAGTAGTTAAAAAATCCTTTGGGGGCATTTTCTTAGTTCTTTTCTGTGGATGAAAAGAAACAACTGTGCTAAAAGCATACCTTGTGCATATGTGCAGCCTTATCTGACATTCTGAATCACGGAATAATTTCTCAGGGAAGCAACGTTTTGTTTTGTTATGTTATACATTTGAGCACTGCAGCCTTCCAGCAGCTTGACCTCACTCCCAAAGGGACACTCCTCCATTGTTGCCAACAGCATTTGAGGACTATAAGGTGGACAGATCTGTATATTGTACCAAGCAAGTACGAACTTTACAGCAGCATCACAGCTCGAAATGTTACAGTGTTTGCTCCTCAAACATGCAGTTGGCTTAGTCATGCTGGCCACATGACCCGGAAGCTGTACGCCGGCTCCCTCGGCCAGTAAAGCAAGATGAGTGCCACAACCCCAGAGTCATCCGCGACTGGATCTAATGGTCAGGGGTCCCTTTACCTTTACCTTGAGTTTGCTATACATAGAAATCATAATGGAGGTGGGGAGGCAGGCTAGCACCGTTTTCCCTGACATCTTTGTGCAAGAACTTGTCACATCTATCCATCACGTAAGCCCCCACCTCTATTTTCAAGTTATTGAGTCTAGACACAGATTTATCATCTGAGAAGCAGGCCCAAATTTTGGTTGCAAGTAATGTGAAGAAGTATTCTTAGTATCTACCCCCAAAACATGGTACTACTTTCCCACAAGAGTATATTAGCTATTTGACATGATAATGCCAATCTACTCTAGTTCTCTTTGTCCCAAGCCTTTTGGAATGGCACAGAAATGTAAATAAACACTACTGTGTTTTGTATCTGGTAGTTAAATTCTCTAAATCTTTTAACTTTTGTTTTAAAAGATTAAAAACAATTCTGTACACGAATCTCCCATTTCACTGCTCAGTACTGTAAGCACTTTAATGCTGCAAATTCTATTAAATTTTATCCCACTTCTGTTCAGTTACTCTCTGTATTTTTATTTTATTTTATTTTGGTTCTTTCCCCACACATAAAATCAAATGCTGAACTAACTGGCATTTTCTTTGGACGTAGCCTCAAATCTTTCTTTCACTTTTCTCTTAATGAAGACACCAGATTAAAGGAAATAGAGTGGGGTTTTTTTTCCCTAAGCAAAGAAAGTAAGTGTCTAAACTAGCTAAAGAAATTTAATAACTAGGTGTGTCAGGAGTGAGTCAACCCCCATTACTGGATATATAAGCAAGAGACTTGTTTTATACCGCTTGTGGCTAAGCATTGCACATGCTTGGTGAAAACTACTAGTAGAATCTAGATCTCCTTAATGTTGATGCTGGGCTCCCAGTTCCTATGAAAACTGAGAGAGAAATAGCAGTAGAAAAAGAGGGAGGAATGTATAATAATTATATGAGCAAATACAGCACAACCCAAATTTTCCAAATGACCTAGGTGACATCTAAGTCATTCAGGAATACTACTTTACGATGGTTTTGTTGACTTAGGCCCAAAGAGTAAAGCGTCCAAAATTAGGATTGCAAACTCTTTTGAAGATGTGTGTGTTTGTAGGAAAGTTGCTTTGTACAAGGTACAGATTTAGCTAACACCCTTCAGGCTGTTTCTAAATTCCATCTCTTAAATAGCAATGTTCCAAAGCTGAACTACTTGATTCATTTTTAAAATCCAAGACAAGGCAAAGCAGCAAACTATAAAATGGCTGATGTCAGGGGTTGCAAGCCTGGTGCCATAGACAGCTGCAAAGGCTTTTACTGGTGCCCCTGGGCAGATGCCGCAGACTCTTAAGCTTTAATTTTTCTTTTTGAATTTTTTTCTAGCCCTTGGAAAAAGAAAGTTGTGGGGCAAAAAGTGCAGGTATCATTTAACCGATTTCTGTGAAATGAGAGTGAGTAGTGTGGCCACCTTGTATATTTTTCCTGGTACTTAGGAATGTGGCCTGTTGCTATTAGATAGCAATAATAACAGTGAGTGAGTGTGATTGTATATCTCCACAATTGGGACCAGTAGGGCATAGCTAACTTCCTATGGTTTCACATAAGGCTGCCAGGGGTGGCTGCCTCTCTAATTTTGTGTTGTACCACACACATAACACACACACTCTCACACACACACACACACACACACCAACAGCTGTTATGTGACTGGTGCCCCAAGCACTCTCTCAAAATGATCCAAAAAGGTTGGCAACCCCTGCCTTGGATCCAGGTGACCATGCAAATCACCACATCCAACACAACCCTTTCCATTCCCTAAGCTCCTACAGAGGGGCCCCTTCTCTATGTTCCAACTATGGAACCTCGACTGGTGGGGATGGAAGAAAGACCTTCTTTGTGGCTGCATCTAAAATATGTGAACTCTTTGCTCCATAAGGCTTGGTTGGTCTCCTCTGGGGTGGTTTACTCTATGGTCAAAATCTTTCTGTTTAAGCAGGCTTTTTTTTTAAATTCGGTACCTTTTTATATTGTGTTTTTAATTGTTAGGTGCATGAGCACTAGAAAAATATGGGATGAAAATATGTGGATAAATACATCAAACCACCCCCCACCCTTGTTGATCCATAATGCATGAGTAGCCTTAGATGCTATGACAAACATTTGTAATATTTGGCATGTTTTCACAAATATCTTGAGGATTTCTGTGTAAGTGCATGTGTTATCTTTTGGAAGGTCTCTGCATCATAAGAAAAACTTTTAAGGGATACTAGGAAACACGCAGCTTGCGTTGAGTTTTCAAAACTGTAGTTTGGATGCAGTAAAGAGAGAATTAGTATTTTTAATGAGCAACTATAATCATGCATATAATTATCAATATTCACCCTTTATGTCTCTCCTCTTGTTCAGTTTTGGAGGAGTCTGTTGTCTAGTGTGATTTTTGCTGAATCCTTTCAGTTTCCTCTCAAAGATATAAGTGACCTTGACCTTGTGATGCTGCTTGAAATAGGAGGTGTAATGAAAGTATACAAATAAAGTGTGTTATGGAAGCAACTATGTGCCAAAAATGCTGCTGAAAGCCTCTTGGTCATCATTTAGGCCAACTATTATTCAATTTCATTTCGGTTATGGAAGGGATGTGGAGAAGGCAGCACAAAAGAATTTCATCTTATGAAGTATTTAGTAGTAAAATGCCTGCTCCAAATTAGATGTTGGCCTGTTCTCAAATTGTGACTCACAGTGATATTAAACTTTTATTGTCTTTGAATATTTCAGAACCTTTTATTTAGCTAACCCAGCAAACTGTATCTTTTCATGAGAGGCCTGAAAGTGGGGTTGGGGGGGAATATTATATGCAGAAATGTGTGCACCAAAAAGTGTTGTTGCCATGTCTGTTAGGGTAAAGCAGATTTGGGCAGGGTTGATTTGGAGGAGAGAAGAGCCAAGAGGGCCCTTTCTTTCTACTCTGGCTGCTTCCCTCCTGCAGACTTCCAGATGTGCGCATTAATCTCACAAATGTGCACCTGTAATTGCTAGAGGGGAAAGCAGTTGAGGAGGTGGAAAAGTTGCAAGTAAAAAGATGAACACCTTCCTCTTCTGCCAAGCATTTGACGTATAAGTCCTGTGCTGGGATAGATGTGAGGGATATTGGCAGTTCTCTCTTCTAATTATTTTTACCTGGCCTTACATTATTTTAAATAGTTGCTACCTATCTTGAAATACCATATATATATATTATAAATAAAAATAAAATCATCTTTTTTTTGGAATCACTTGTAGCCGAGTAAGATTGTCTTCTATAAACACATTAACAATGAGCCCGTAAGTGACTGTGGAGGCCAATTATGGACATTCAGGGCATTAGGCATCCACGTCAAAGTAATGCACTTTGCATCTTTGTGTAGGAAAAGGTAATGTTTGAAGTGGTCCTGCTGGTTCCAAAACTGAAGACAGAGAATGTCAGAAAAAAATAATTGCAATGGGCGATGCTCAAGGAAAAATAAAGATGCACAATCCTTTGAAATGCAGTATCTCATTTTTGCCTTCTTTTTTAATGAAAGGTAGTGACAGCTGGAAAAACGACGATCTGTAAATCATTTCTAGTAAATTCCATTTGTTCCAAAATCCAAAGCTTAAGCACCATTTTGGATCCCAGCAAGACCTCATCCATTTATAGTCAGTTCCTTTGATTTTCATGCCAGAGACGAATAGCCCTAGTGTTCAAAGGCTGCCAGGACTTTGTAACAGTCTATTTGGATGATAAAGTAATGCATAGATCTCAAACATTTAGCTTCAGTGCTAGGGAGGGGGTGCGGAAAGGGGATCTGGTTTAACCATCAGTCTGTTAAGAGAGTAAAGAATGCAGACCCATTACCCAAATATGATGCAGGGAAGGGAACATTAGTAAAATCTTAGGTAAGGCTAGAGGCAATGCAAACTGTTCTAAGATACAAATCCCGGCATATGGGGACAGCATTTTCCCTAGCACAACCAATGTACCAGTTTCTAGATTAGGCTACTGTAGTCACGTTTCACTATATATTTGACTTTTCTGGTGGTTTTCTATTAGCATAAAAAGGAAAAGGTACCCCTGCCCGTATGGGCCGGTCGGGTCCGACTCTAGGGTTGCGTGCTCATCTCGCTCAAGAGGCCGGGAGCCAGCGCTGTCCGGAGACACTTCCGGGTCACGTGGCCAGCGTGACGAAGCTGCAGCACCAGCGCAGCACACGGAAACGCCGTTTACCTTCCCGCTATAAAGCGGTACCTATTTATCTACTTGCACTTAAAGGTGCTTTTGAACTGCAGGAACTGGGACCGAACGATGGAAGCTCACCCTGCCGCGGGGATTCGAACCGCCGACCATTCGATCAGCAAGTCCTAGGCACTGAGGTTTTACCCACAGCGCCACCCGCGTCCCTCTATTACCATAGTGGCAGGCAAATTGTAAGAAATAACATGAAAAGCAGGGACTTTGCAATGATATCGAAAGACAGAGTGGCAGGATCAAATTGACAATGAAAGGCACTTGGTGGTGGCGTGACAACTTTGATACACATTTGTCTTGAGTTTTTCAATTGTTTTTATTGGTTGAAAATGAGAGTGCTGTTCAGTATGCATAAACCTTTTCCTTGTAACTTTCCTGCAGTTGACTATCTATATTGCCCACTTGGTGCGAGTCAGGCTCCCTGTGCTCCAAAAGTTACAGTCGTAATGAGAGTTACTTTTCTTTAATTACAGCAAGATTTCCCTCTTCCATGCTGTGGCACTGTGGTCTAAACCACTGAGCCTCTTGGGCTTGCCGATCAGAAGGTTGGCAGTTTGAATCTGTACAATGGGGTGAGCTCCTGTTGCTGTGTCCCAACTCCTACCTACCTAGCAGTTCAAAAGTACACCAGTGCAAGTAGATAAATAGGTACCGCTGTGGCAGGAAGGTAAACAGCATTTCCGTGTGCTCTGGTTTCCGTCACAGTGTTCCATTGCGCCGGAAGCGGTTTAGTCATGCTGGCCACATGACCCGGAAAGCTGTCTGTGGACAAACACTGGCTCCCTCGGTCTGAAAGCGAGATGAGCACTGCAACCCCATAGTCTCCTTTGACTGGACTTAACCATCCAGGGGATTTGTCTTGATATGCTGCCTCTTAGCTAGATACTCATTTTGAACAAATTAATCATATTGATGAACACTGGTGCAATGTGAGTCACAGTGTTGTGCTTAGAGAAATGTAAAATAGCTTGCAACTATTGCAGAATGCCACTGTTAACGATAGAATATAATAGCGTTGGCACTCCCCAAACCACCACTTTCCAACACGAATTAGGTGCAAATCCCTTTCCCCATCTAAATATAAAGCTTCAATTATAACAATTTAATTTGGATTTCCATTACTTTCACTGACTTCAACATACTGGAGCAAAAGACAAAGTTAGAAATCATTTGAAGCCAACATGACTGACAGGAAAGCTTCTGTTAATATGCACCCCAATCACCCATTATTAAGCAAGCTACAGCATCCTGTACCAATTTTGTGCTCTATGTATATTTGAACCCAAACAGTAGAACCTTGAAGGAATACAGGCCTATTTATGAGTGACAAGACACAACGTGAGAAGAAAAGTCATGTCTATCTTTAGGCAGAGCTGGGGGCGAAATACAATTGGATGCTTTTTCTCAGAACTGCTAGCCAAGCATATGAAGCTTTAACTGTGGCACTGTATACATTTAGAGAGAACATTTGTTCCTCAATTGTCAGAATGCCAGCATCCTTCAATCATCATCTGTATTGAACTGTAAGCATTTAAAGTTCATGGATCAGCTTAATATGCACTCATGACTTAAATTATATATACAGTAGTGGAGCCATATAAAATAACACTTGAACCTCTGAATGTGAACTCTCAAAAGTTGGAAGGTAAGGGTTTGTAGGGAAGAAAGCATCATTAAACATTATCATGTTTATACTACCCCAGGTAAGTGTTTATAGTTGCTTTCATGTGCCCTATATTTACTATATGTGGCTTAGGGCCCTCGTATTTACGGGACCACCTCTCCTGGTATGCCCCGCAGAGGACCTTAAGGTCCATGAATAACCATAGTTTAGAGGTCCCGGGCCCTAAAGAAGTCAGACTATCCTCCACCAGGGCCAGGGCCTTTTCAGTGATGGCTCCGACCTAGTGGAATGCTCTGTCCCAGGAGACCAGGGCCCTTCAGGATTTAACCTCCTTTCGCCGGGCCTGTAAGACAGAGTTAATCCACCTGGCCTTTAATTTGAATTCAGCCTGATCTTTTATTTCCCCTTCTCTTTCCTCCCCCTCCCCTTTTATGAAGATTACCTGCTCTAGAGCCCCATAGCTAATTCTCCCCTGGCCTCCTTGCTGGCCCAAGTAGGACTAATTCAGCCAGCTAGCCCTGGTGACTATCTAATGTTTATTGGATGGATTTCCCGCAAATTGATTTTTGAACTTTGCAAATAATACAATTTCCCTTTCTGCTTCATCTTGAAAATGATGGCAGTAGTTTTGCCAAAGCAGTCTTCTCTCTCATCATTCTGAATGTTGAGTTGGTTTACTAACTTAACCTTGAACTCTCTCCATAGTATACGATTTAGAGAGCTAGTTTATTAAGCAGAGCCCAGAGACCCGAATTCTGTTCTTGAGCAAAACAAATTAATTTCTTCAGAGACCATAAGCTATCAGTGAGTATCTGTGCCAGTATTTATTTCTTATGTCATACTTGGAGGAGACCCTCTGAAACGAATGGACTTAAGTCCGCTGATTTCAATGGGCCTATGCTGAGTATGACTTTATTTGAGATAGCGTTTAAAAATAATTCACACAACATCTTTCTGGGAAACAAGGACATGAATCCAAATAATTGCAGCGCAGCATTTTGTTTTCAAAAAGCAGGAACCACCCTTACCTTTCCCCAGCAATACTTCAAAGCAAGCCACTCTTAAATAATATAAAAAGTAAGGAGTTTGAAAAGCTTTTGGTGACATGGCATGCTGAAAGTGTTTAAACACACACACACACACACACACACACACACACACACACACACAGGATCTGTGCAGGCCGATGGATATGCCCAAAATTGTTCTGGAGAGATCCCAGCTTGCATCTATGTTCCCTTTTCTACCAACTCAGTGGCTTTAAGCATATTTGAGCTGCACAAAAGCGATGATTAAGTCCTTCAAGTCTGAAATGTTAAAGGTCACACCTGCTATCAAACTGTTTTGTTTCCAAAAGTATGCATTAAAAAAGCTGTGCACCAGAATGAAGCCCTGCACTGTAACCAATACGTTGCAGCTGTTTTATGACAACTTTATTATGTTGGTTAGGAACATTATCCATCTTTGACTTCAACAGTATTTTCTGTTATGCTTAAACTTAGAAAGGCATAGCAAAATAGAATTTTCCCGCTGCGCTAATGGATGATATGCACAGTTTTAAAAGGTCTTTTTAATGCTCCAGTTTGGTTTGTCAAGAACACCTTCCCCAACTGCATTGTGGAGAAGGGCAAACACTCCTGACTCCCCATGAGAGAATTGTGGATTCATGTAATTTATCCACGCATTATCCAAATGTTATCAAAAAGTGCATTCCAAGCAGGGCTTGGTACAACATAGCAGTATAATGAATTCTATAGAATGCCTAATTAAAGCAGTGATAAACCATGACTAGGTCCCCACATGCTTTGCCCTAGATCCAAGTGTAGGCATTTTCTGTTACATATTGGAGAAATGTGTATATTAAGGACTGAAGATGGAGTGCATAAGACTGAGGTTCATGTGTTTAAGAACACACTATTGTTGGTTGCATTGTCAAAAGTGGGCCACTATGTCAAGTGTGATGGTCTTTGAATTCATAGTTGCTTTTCATGGTTTCATAAATAGCATTATCATATAGCAGTTTTGAAAACTGTCTTCTTTCAAAACTAGAAACATAATGCCTTCCTTCAATTGAACTTTTCTTGAAAAAAACTATCCACCAACTCAGTAGCTTAGGAGCAAACAGAGGCACCTTTTAGAGTTGGCCTTCAATGTGAAGTAACATTTCTTTTTTTTACCTGAAGCCATGGCTTAAGTTATTTCTGAACATCTGTTTGTTATGTTTGTCATGTCCATATATCTGGCATTTTTCAGAGGATTTTCAGCTTTCCCAGGAGGGCCTTTTTTAGTCATCTGATTAGAGTTTGGAAACCAAAGCTTGAATTGCTTTTTCTAAATCAGAGCATGACCTCTTGTTTGTTTATTTGTTTGTTTGTTTGTAGGGAGCAAACAGCTCAGAACTCTTGGCCACGTTCTCTTCCTAAAATAATATTGGCATATTTGTACTTACGGATCCAAGTAAAGATAATGTGTATTGCATTTTGGTGTGTACATGAAATATTTTCATATTTAATGCATAGCAGTTTAAAAGCAAACTGCTTTTAAACAATCTAAGAAATAGAGGTTTTTAATTTCCTATTTGTTTCTGTCCTGTTAGCCAAGAAAATCAGTGTTGTATAGAGTGTCTTAGGTATGAGCTTGACTTTGGAAATCGACTTGGGAAACGTTTCCAGAATACATTCTGTAGAAAGGAAAGGAAGTGCTGTGGATCATCGTGCCCCCCCCCCCCAATTTTCTATTTAACTTGTAAAATTTGCCTTGGTTTTGCAAGCTCTTAATGACAAAGTACATCTGATATATCTGCATCAAAATACTAGCACAGTATAGATCCTTGAAAAGCAAACTTACTGTACTAGTTTAATCCCTTCACTGCCTCTTGCTGATCTCTATAAACATGATGAGGAGAGGGAAATTATTGGGCATTGGTATATATTTGTTATCTATCTAAGATTGTTTTTCTTTTGATTTTCAGGCCAGCCAGAACATTAACATGGCCAAAAAGGTAAGATGTGAATTATTTCCATGCTTTATATTCTCTTCTGTGGTTTTTATTCATGGAAACATCTTTTGTTCAATCCACCTCAGGACTCAAGTAATGAGGAAGCCAAATAAGTATAAATACTGTGATCTGGTGTGGCAAGAATCCTGGGGGCTGAGGGGCACTCCAGAGGATACCTTCATAGTCTTGACCACATCACCATCTGATGTGACTAATTTATATATAAATTTGGTGTGCAGGGTGACGAATGATCATAAGAATACAAAATTAATCGAAAACAAGCCACAAACAAGAGACAGAGGCGGGAAAGTAACACCTTCATTGTATTAAAGCTGAAGACTAAATTTCTATCAAACAATCTCTCAACCCACAATGCTCATCTAAACAAAGTTTGGTGCGATCATTCTGTGATATTATGGCAGTGGACAAAGCTATATTGTAACTTTTAGGAATAAATGTGGTTTTTTTATTTTAAAAAATCTAAACAAAGTTTGCATCAAACAGTGTAGGTAGGGATGGACCGCCGACAAGAGTGACTAGAGCGTTTTATTGTTGTTACCTTTCCCGCTGTTAATTTTCTCTGCCTTGGTTATATAATACACAAATCTGCTCATCTCACACACATGCTAGAGAAAGGTTGACGTCACCACCTTTTATCAGTTTTTGTTTAAATGTTTTGTTTTGTTTTTTGTTTTTTGTAGCAAACATTATCAGAAGCAGCCTGAAGAATAGATTCAGCTCATTTGTAAGGGGGGGGGGGTTGTCCATGTTTCTAATCCTTCCTAGTTTCTCTCCTTTTTTCTGGTGAAATTGATTGTGCATCTTTGTAGTCATTCACTAATGAAGACCGTTCAAAACGTTCGCTTTTTGTTCCCAGTTTGTTAATAAGAAAAACAAAAACAAGAAGCCATAAGAGTTGCTAGCAGACACAAAACAACACATGTTTATGTCCTTAGGCAGCAAACTTTTGCTGAGAGTAGCAGTTGGCATCTCTTCCCCTTTTGCTGAATTCACATTTCCTTAGCTGAGGAAGATAACTGCCTGCAAAGACAGTTAAAGCATTCTGCCTTACAGCTTATGTTAAAGAGAAATCTGTTAAGTGAAAAGAGAAACTTGCCGGAGTAGGCATTCCAAAACATTGCCCAAGATGCCCAAAACAGTCATACCGATGTCCAACAATACACTGTTGGAATATTTTTTGTGTTAAATAAAATAAAGGTTCGTCTGAGTTTCCTACTTTTGTGAGCAGTGCAACACAGCAGCTAATTCTTCTAAGATTGCCCCCTTGCAAGTTGGAATGTTCCAGTTCACAAAAGAGCAGTTGAAATCTCACATCAACTCAATATTGTCAGAACATATTGTTGGAATTAACTCCCAGCATGGACCCACACCAGTCCCAATAAATGCAAGATTCCTTAGACAGAACCAACAACTGATCGGTATTCTAATAATCTTTATGGAAGAACTCGCTGCAACGTCTCTGGGTAACTGCCCTAAAATCCTTATAGTTGGAAAATCCTTTCTGATATCCACCTTAAATTTGCTTTGCTGCAGTTTGAATCCATGTTTTTCATCCTTTTTTTTTTTTTTTTGTACATCTGGTAAGCATGTGACCTCTTTGTCATGGCAATGGTCTACTTATTTGGCCCTCTTCAGTCTTCTTTCCTTTAAGTAAATATGGCCAGTCTTTTACCTTTTAATTGTGTCTTGCATACCAGATAAATCTTCTTCAGTTTGTTGGTGCTAGCCTTAAAACTGGATATAAGTCTTCAAGCACAGAGTAATACAGTACTGTTTCCTTTTATGTCCGAGCCACCGTGTTTGAGTTAACTGGGCCCAAAATTACATTTCCATGTTTTGCAATATAATTACATTAAATCCCTGAAACCTTTTACAGAGGAGCTGGAGCCTAGCCCTTCTCATGTTCTAACATTGTATGGGGTTTACTTTTGGTATTGAATTTGGAAATATTCTGACCAGACCAAAAACATGAACTTGAGGAAGAAGTTTTAAAAATCTCACAATACCCTGGAGCAGATTTAGGGGACACAGGGGAGACTGCAGGTAGAATGAGAGGAAGCAGTAGTCCTGTTGCATTCGTGCAACATTGGTTATCAGCTTGATTTATTTTGGAAGTGCCACTCCTAAATTGCCACAAACATTGTGGTAATTGTTTTTCTTTTTTTAATTACCTTCATGAAGTAAAAACAGATGTAAAGTAAAATGTATCTTCTCCTTGGCTCTACACACACACACACACACACACACACACACACACACACACAAACCTTCCCTTTTTAAATAGATATTTTCCATTTTCTTCTAGCTATGCAGCTCTGATAGCTGACTGGCCGGTGGTGGTTTTAGGCATGTGTACTGTGTTAATTGTGGTGTGTGCATTGGTTGGAATACTAGTCCCAGATCTTCCAGACTTCTCTGATCCATTATTGGTAAGTAAACATTATCATCTTGTGCTGTCAAATCGTTGTGTTATTTCCAGCAGTAATGGTAAGCAGAGAGCTGTAAGAATTCTCAGCAAATGTATTATATTGCTTTCAAATACAGATGTGCGCAAATCAAAACGCCAAATCTGAATATTTATGAAGTTTGGTAGTTGAGCCCAGATGTCTTCAAATATGTCTGCGCAGCTGCTGAACCTTTTAATCAATAACACACAAATTGAAAAGATCTCTTCCAGCAGCACCTCTGAAAATAATTTGAGTTTTGAATGTGCTGAATAGAAGGCAACTCCAGTAAAAGGAAGATTATGGGTTTATTAAATGGTAATGACTAGATTATAGAGTATAACACCATCAGTGTTATGAAATGGTACATGGAATTTCTATCCTGTTAAATTTTAAAATGAGTTTACCAAAAGTATTGTGTAATCATATTTGGAGTAGACGCATTGAAGTCAATGGGTGGAGTTCAACATTACACTATTAGAAACATTCTGTCTGTGAAAGCATAACAGATCATCCAATGGAACAATCCCCTCCCGCTCCTGCTTGCTGACTCCTCCTGAGGCAATTTTGGGAGGATGCAGTTTAAGGGGGGGACCTTTGTGAAGAACTTCTGAGTATCTTTAGTTTTGGGGGGTTTTAAAGACATTTTATTAATTTTACAAATAAAAAATGCAAATAAACTCACATCAGTAGAGTAATACTGTATGTGGAGATTCTCTGAATCTTGCGACTTCCCCTAATCCCGTCTATGAAGTCTTATTTTGAACATCTACAACTGTGCATATTAATCTGCACTCCAGTTTTTATATCAAACCACAATGCTTTTTACACCACAAGTGTGTCAAAATCCTGCTCTTGTTTCCATCAGCGTGCAATGGCCTCCTAAATAACTTGTAAATTTTTCCCATTCTTTTATAAAGTTTTAATCCTCTTGGTTTCTGAGTTTTCCAGTCAACTTTGCCATCTCGGCATAGTCCATCAACTTGGCTTGCCATTCTTCTCTGGTAGGGACTTTGTCATCTTTACAACTCTGGGCCGATAACATCTTTAGTTGAGATTCCTGCATTGCAGTGGGGTGAACTAGATGACCCTTGGGGTCATCACCCAGTGGGGTTTTATGTTACACTTATATCCCACTTTTCCTCCAAGAAGGTACACATGTCTCTTCCCCACATTTTCTCTTCACAACAACCCTATGAGTTAGGTCAGGCTAACCTGGCCCAAGATCACCCAGTGAGCTTCATGGCTGGGTGGGGATTTGATCCCTGGTCTCTCAGGTCAAAGTGGTTCAGAGTGGTGGACTCGTAATCTGGTGAACCGGGTTTGCTTCCCCGCTCCTCCACATGCAGCTGCTGGGTGACCTTGGGCCAGTCACACTTCTCTGAAGTCTCTCAGCCCCACTTGCCTCACAGAGTGTTTGTTGTGGAGGAGGAAGGGAAAGGAGAATGTTAGCCGCTTTGAGACTCCTTCAGGTAATGATAAAGCGGGATATCAAATCCAAACTCTTCTTCTTCTTCTTCTTCTACTACTACTACTACTACTACTACACCACAATGAAATTGTTGCAGTCTTCTGTTCTTGCCTGGCATTTAGCCTCAGTGGTCAGGCATTTTGGTAATCAGAGACAGTAAAGAGGATAACAGTGGCAATACAACAATGAACAAGGGGTTGTGGAAATCACAGCCTGCTTAACACAATCCCCATGACTGCATAACTTAGCTGCTCATGCAGCAAACTACTGGGTGCAGATTTTTGCACATGTATTGAATGCTGTCAGTTTCTCTCTGTACTGCAATGAAACTCTGATAGAGTGTTTTTACAGTCACATGGAGACAAACCAGATGATGGCAGCCAGTAGTGGGGCACTTCGTACTGATGGATCGCTGCATGTAGCAACTATTATGGAGGTGGCTTTGCACGGTCTCAGGGGTGTTGTTTTTCATGTGGAGCACGTCTACACATGCTTAGGTTATTGGAGAACAGCTTCTTACATGTCAAAGCCCAGTGTGAGCAATATGGGAATTGTGTGGTCTCTCGAGACAGAGACAACAGAGCATGCAAACAATGGCAGCATGAAGATGAAAGAGGAATATTTGGTTAGGAATCGGCTTTGCTAACAATAAAAAACAAGCCATCAAAGGTACGGGGAGTCTTCTGGGCTGGGGGCAGGGGGAGAGAATAACTACACTATTAAAAGTTGTCGCAGAACCATCTGTTTGAACTATTTAGGAGAAGTCGGCTGTAGCGTGCTCCTCATTAGACATTAAATGTGCCACTGTTGGCATAGACATAAGAATCCATAAATGGTTAAACAAGGCAAGGATATGGCAAGGATATGAGTCCAAGCCCTCTAATTTTATCTTATTTTTAAAGAAACAACCGTTGGCAAGCTTTAGACAGTTTCATTTTATTGCAGGCACACCTAAAGCTATATTTCAGCCAGGGTCTAGACATCACAATTTGTAGGCTTATTACTTGAGCAGCTATATTTTTCCTCTTGGACTACCAAGGGATTGAATACATTGTAGGAAAACTCTCAAACAACTAAGAACTACGCTAGGCACACCATTAATTGCATGAATGGTGTTAACGAGCAGCCTGGGGACCTTGGATTGGAGAAGTTTCACTCTCATATTCGCGCTCTCGTGCTCTCTGCCACAAACCCAACAAAAATAATCCCTCTGAAGTTTCAAGTGACATCTCCATTGTCACCTATGGGAGCTTCCCTTTCAATGCAAATAGCAGCTTCCCAAAGGTGACCTTTGCAAGGCCCATGGTGGGGATGGAGAGGGAAGAGGGGAGGATAATTAAACATTTCTATCCACTGGTCCCCAGAATGCTCAATCTGTGTCTACCTTGGCCTATGGAAGAGCAAGACTTGGTGGTAGTGAATTTGTTATATAGGAATTTGTTGCATAGGACTGCAGAGAGAGGGCTTTCTAATGAAGGCTTCTCATCAATTGGACTTGCTAGCATCCTTTTCAAATAGAAGGATGGCATGCGCTAAAAAAGCTCTCTAATGTTTTGCCATAGGGTTTTGAGCCAAGAGGAACGGCAATAGGACAGCGGCTGGTTACCTGGAATAATATGGTGAAAAACACAGGCTACAAAGCAACGTTAGCAAACTATCCTTTCAAATATGCAGATGAGCAGGCGAAGAGGTAAGAGCTTTTCAACCATGTTCTCTTCTGCTGTTGTTTTCCACTTACATATCCTATGAAACGAAATGTGGGAGCTTATTTTAAACCTCTCCTCCTCCCCCCATACAACAAAAATAGCACTGCACACTTTTAACATCTGGCTCTCTTAATCATAAGCCCTGGTCAGTGTTAATAACAAGGTGGCATGCTAACAAACATTTATAGTGATATAAAAAACTATTTTGAATATTTGAATTCTTAAACCCTAGAAGTCATGTGAAACTTGATTTATTTTCTTAGGGAATTCTTACTTTACCCAGCAGCCACAGCTGAAAATGTGTAATGGGGCAGTATGCCCATATTAGTATAAAAAGCAGAGAACACAGAGTAATGATGTTGTTGACCCTGTTTTATGTTAGTGTTCTTTTAAGGATAGAACTGTTCTTGAAAATCATGGGAGGAGCAGCTTGTTCTTTGTTTGGTTGTGGATAGGTATTCATCCCCCTCCCTCCCGCATTCAGCTATCTTTTAATTAATTTATTTTTAAGTGATTCATGGGTGGGTTGCTCCACCCACCTGTCAGAGTTATCCTGCAGGTTGTGGGAGACATAAGTTCCCCATCCCTGCCAAAAACTGTTCTGCCAACCAGATTTTCCTGACCCTAACCAGTGACACCCTCAAGAAGTTCCAAACATCTGAGTAAAGAGGTATGTCTTTAGCACCCAACAAAACTGGAGTGCATGTATCGTCATGGCACTCCCCCCTCCGCTGCCGCCTTTTGTGCAGTTACTATTGAAACAAAGATAACTGTTAAAAGTGTAAGCTGTTTGAATGCTATATTTTCAAAGATGAAAAATTGTTCTCTCTTAGCCATCGAGATAACCGATATTCAGATGATCACTATGAAAGAGAGAAGAGGGAAGCAGACTGGAATTTCCACAAGGACAGCTTTTTCTGCGACATTCCAAGTGAGTGTTAAGTGTGCAAAAAATGTTAGGAAATGAATCTAAAGCAGGCATAGGCAAACCCTCCAGATGTTATGGGACTACAACTGGTCCTGTTAGCTAGGGATGATGGGAGTTGTAGTCCCAAGACATCTGGAGGGCTGAGTTTGCCTATGCCTGATCTAAAGCATGTGAGGAAGATGAACTAATATTTTACTTACAGTTGGTGCTATCTATTGACCTTTTCAATTTCCCAGGAAATGTTCTTTTCAGTTTGTGAAAAGCAAGGGATGATTACCAAGCTACAAGTTCTTACCACATTTAGAGATTATCACCATGCACTTGTCGTCGTCGTCGTCCCCCACTAGTGATACGAAAACGTGCATGGGTGGAATTCAGTGTCCTGGTACTAGAAACAGTGGGTCTACACAAGCATATCAGACAGAACAATCCTCTCTCCCCTCTGCGGTCACTGTCTGGGGAGTCTCTAGATACACCCCCCCAAACACATTGTGGGGGGCACACAGGGAAGGATACGTCACATAAACAGAAGTCTTGCACATGGCTTCTGCTATCAGGGTTCACTAGATGAATCCTGCACGATATTTCCAGGAAATCAGTTTTTTACTTCCTTACCTAGCTGCAGCTTTGTGAAGTTTGTGGTGTGGGAAGAAAGGGCATTTTGCATGTCCTCCTTTCTCACCACTGGAAGTAAATGGATAGCTGAATGCTTGCTTCTCCTTGGTGCTAGAACAAATGGGAGAGGTGTAAATCCTCCTCCTCCTCCTTTCAGCCCAACCCACTCACGCCAATAACACCTTGGTCACTTTGGCGCTATTTTTCAAAGTATATTGATACTGAAAGTGTATGCACTAAAATAAGACACTCTAGCAACTGATTATTACAAACTCAACATTTCTGAAAATGAATGCTAACTTTATAAAACATCCCCCAGTTTCTATGTGCTGCTTTTCTTGGCAATTAGTTTCTATATGTTAATACAGTACAGAAGATGTTTTAGGCACACCAATTTAGCTAGGCTATATATTTTATTCATTACGTTATAATTCCGCCTTTCCTCCATGAATTTCAAGACTGCGTAAATGCTTCTCCACTCCCATCCTATTCCCACAACAACCTTTTGAGGTAGGTTAGACTGAGACAGAGTGTCCCAGGGTGCTACTGAACTGAGAACATACCCTACACTTTAACTCTCTCAAGGTCTATAACATCAGAAACCTCCTTGATATGTCAATCTTATTTCAGGTGATCGCTATTCCCGAGTGGTATTTACATCAGCAGATGGAAATAACTTGTGGAATTTACCTGCAATAAAATCAATGTGCAATGTGGATAATATGAGAGTAAGTACAGATATCAAATTTTGATATGACTAAATGTGAAACTTCGTGTTCTTGTCTTTGATAATTACTAAAGTCTTGCTTGTCACAGGGTACTTATTGGCAGGCAACCATTAGGACAAAAAAAACTTTGCCTTTTACAGTGGTGATGATAATGCTGCCCAACATTTCTTTATGACCCCTTCTCAAGGTTAACAGTGCTGTCTGTTTCATTTTTTCCTACCCATTCCTATTCTGAATACTTTGTCTGAGGAGAGGAGAAGGATTTAGTATGCAATTTTCAGAATAAGACTTTGTCTTTCTCATTGATTGTTTTGTCATCTTGGCGAGGAAGCATTTTTTGCCCCTTTACAATACTCCTTAAAGTAGTTTTGTTGTGTGTGATTCCGTGAGTTGCTTAGGTTTGTAAGTCCAAAAGGGAATAGGTTGGCAATGGGGAACGCAGACATATATATACAGTAACCTGTGTAAATCCCCCCCCCTGCAGCCCCCCAAAATAATTCAGTCCAGATCGTGGTGTTCTGAGAAAGCAAAGTTTGCTTCCTCTTCAGAGCACAGGGGGATGAAAGAAGACACTTTGGTCTTGACTGCTCTGATCAGGAGAGAATGTTTTCCATCATCAAAATAGTTAGGGCCTTTTTTTATTCCCCCAAGGAACCAAAATGTAAAAAGTAACAGGCAGCCTCAGGGACTCCGTGAGTTCCTCCTGCATGTGTTAGAAGTTAACATTGCATATAGTTGAAAATGAAGTCTGGTTTTAACTAATGGACCTTAACTGATGCAAGGTCTTTGGTAAAGTGAAGAGAGTATGCTCATATTGTGTATCTATGATATGTGAGCTTGTCACTCTCTGAATCTACGGTAGTTGGTATACTTTGACAGGTGCTGGAGCCTCAAAATATGGTTGGTTCATGGTCCTGATCCGGATTGGGTCACCATGCAAACTGCATGTGCTGGGGTCCAGTCCAGATTGGGACTGTAGCAGGAGAGAAAAGGGCTGTTGTCCCCCGGCTCCTCTTACCATGGTCCCAATCTGGGCCTGGTGTCCTGTACTGGCTATTTCTGAAAGAAAAGCCACAGACAAACCACATGATTGGTGTCATGTGTAGTTTGCCACTCGCAGTGCTGCTTTGTGGGCTGGTGGGGAAATGGAAAACTAGATTTTTGTGAGTTATCAGATTGTTATGCCCAACAATGCAAGAATCCATGGAAGTGGAAGTACGATCACCCAGTTGTGGGATATGTGTGCATGAATGAATGGGAAATAACTTCTTTAGGGACTGGTTCACGTAATCATTCATTGTTGCAAGGCTTTCACAACCCAACCTGCACGCTAGATATAAGGGAAAATGTTTCAGTTACTGCTTAATACTAATAATCTGCTTTTGAAAAAATAATGAAAGAAAAACCTGCTTTTGAAGCACCACAAAATTATAAAAGAAAACTGAATTCAAGATGAAGAGCCTGTAATAGTGCTTTTAAATTTTTTTCAGTTCTACGCGATTATAATAAAGCAAACAAGCCATTTATTTTATAACATAATTTTATTCAAGCAGCTTGACAACTTTGCAGCACACTTGCATGGATGTTTACTTTAGAGGCACTTGAATAATTTTTATTATTATGATGACGAGGACGATGTCTAGCATAATCCCAACTGGGGTTGAGTTGAAATCATGGACTACTTTTAAACCAGATGATAGCTTCTCAATGTATTTGTTATCTTTGTAGACTCTATCATGAGTATTTGGAGAAGGAGCAATACAGTGCTACCTCGGGTTAAGAACTTAATTTGTTCTGGAGGTCCGTTCTTAACCTGAAACTGTTCTTAACCTGAGGTACCACTTTAGCTAATGGGGCCTCCCGCTGCTGCCGTGCAATTTCTGTTCTCATCCTGAAGCAAAGCTCTTAACCTGAGGTACTTAATTCTGGGTTAGCGAAGTCTGTAACCTGAAGCATCTGTAACCCGAGGTACCACTGTATTACCCAGATATTACAATGATGGCTTCTTGTTAGAAAAGCTTTCAATACTGAATGAGCTAGGGGAATGGGAAGTTCATTTAGTTATTCTAACGGAATCATTTTTTAAAAGATTCATTGGCTGTTCAAGCCATATGGAAATAGGTGGTGTTTTTAAGTGTGTGTTGTGTTTAGAAAACAGCTCTACCCTATTGCAAACCTCTGGATCTTTGAACTGAGGCTGTCTTGCCCAGTAATGAGGCATTGATGTCTTCTGTAGTCTTTCATCTTTATTAATGTCTCTCTCTCGTTGCCTGCTATCCGTATCTCTTTCCAGTTCATGTTCCTTTAAAGGCCTGGCTCCTTCTGTACTCAAGTCAATGCCATTAATTCATGTGGAAGCAAATCCAACTGGTTTGGTGTTTTGAAAGTTTAACTTTAAGGTTTGCCATATTTCCTTTCTGTGCCATTATGTGTTTTAATGGAAACTTTGATTAAATTCCCAGCATTTCCATAAGAGGGGGCGGGGTATTATAAATTGTATTGCCAGCTGTGTACCAGTCATACACAATTTGTCTTGGGCATGCTGTATCAGCTTTAGCCATCTGGTTTACTTATGCTTGGGAAAAGATCCTATAATTCTTCACACATTGCACCCACATAATCTTAATGTTAATGCCATATGCAGAATGACTACAGGATTCAGCCCCCAGTTTGTATATTGCTAACGTTTAAGCCCTTTTAAAAATCGATCATATGCTTTTAGATTTTAACTGACCTAGAAATCTTCTCTAGGGTGCTTCCTAAAAACAGACTCACAAGTGAGATTCCAGTGTAGGAAAATCCTGCTGCAAGTAGATGTATAGATTTGTCTAGAACTATTTCAGTTTGGGTTTAGAACAGGGTTTGGGACTAAATTGGCCTGGAGAGGGAGAGGGGGAGTGTGACCCTGCTTCTTCTGGTTGATCTCTCATTGGCTTTTGATATTATCAGCCAAGGTATCCTCTTGGACCAACCTTGGGAGATTGGCACTGGGGGCACTATTCTGCCATGGTTCTAGTCTTATCTCCAGGAAAGGTTCCAGAAGATAGTATTGGATGAGTGTTTCTCAGTTTCCTGGCTTTTGAGTTATGTAGTGCTGCAGGGCAATGTATTAGCTTCCAATGCTATTGAATATGAAGTTATTGGGATTGGTCATTAGGAGATTTGGAGTGAGGTGTCATCCATTCATTGCTGATACCCAACTCTGTTCCACTATAACAGAGAATTAGGACTGGCTAAGCAGGTGCTGAATCAATGTCTGGATGCATTGGTGGGCTGGATGAGGGCTAATAACCTGCGTGTGAATCTTGGCAAGCAGGAAGCTCTATGAGTACGCAGTTCCCAGGTTAGGTAAGACAGACAGTTGCCTGCCCTGTATGATGTTGCACTATCCTTGAAGAAGCAGGTGCGTGGTTTGGGGGTTTCCCTAGATCTGGGGGTGCCCAAACTTTTTCAAAGGGGGCCAGATTTGATGAAGTGACCATGCATGAGGGCCGACCAAAGTTGTTGAGCTTTTTCTTTAGGATTGAAGTTGTTGAGGATTTTACCCCCAGACATATACAGCCATGGAGTTCCAGTGGGCCGAATTAAGCCCCCAAAATGGAGTTTTGACATGCCTGCCCTAGATGCAGCTCTGTTACTGATGGTCTTGGAGTGCCTCCTACAGACTTCTACAGCAGTTTCTCAATCAGGACAGCTTGACCATGCAGTGGTAGCCTCAAGTTTGAATTGCTGCAGTGTTCTCTCTGAGGGGGCAACCCTTGACATTGTTCTGGAAGCTGTAGCTCAGGGGTCAGCAACCTTTTTTTAGCCGTGGGCCGATCCACCATCCCTCAGACCATGTGGTGGGCCGGACTATATTTTGGGGGGGAAATGAACGAATTCCTATGCTCCACAAATAACCCAGAGATGCATTTTAAATAAAAGGACACATGCTACTCATGTAAAAACACGCTGATTCCTGGACTGTCCACGGGCCGGATTTAGAAGGTGATTGGGCCGCATCCAGGCCTTAGGTTGCCTACCCCTGCTGTAGCTGGTGCAGAATATGGCAGCTACGCTGCCTGTGGGGGGTGAACTGCAGCCAGCACACAGGATCTACAATGCTTGCTAATTGCTGCTAGGTCAAGTTCAGGGTTTTGGTACTAACATACATGGCTTGAAACAGTTTGGGGACCAGGTGGTTTGAGGTCTTACCTCTTATATACCCAGGAGGTCACTTGTTCTCAAAAGAACCCCTCTGTGAAGTCTCTAAAATATCAGAAGCCCCCGTCCACAGCAGGGCTTTTACTGCCACTGCCAACATCTTTCTATTGTATGACTGTTAATCACCCTGAAATTTATGTGAAAGCCTGCTTTCAAGCTGCTTTCAAACTGTTTTCTGAGGAACTCTGGGGTTTCTTGGAAACGTGTCCTCATTCTCCAGTATGAAACATAGATAAAAGGTAAAGGGACCCCTGACCGTTAGGTCCAGCTGTGGCCGACTCTGGGGTTGCGGCGCTCATCTCGCTTTATTGGCCGAGGGAGCCGGCGTACAGTTTCTGGGTCATGTGCCCAGCATGACTAAGCCGCTTCTGGCGAACCAGAGCAGCACATGGAAACGCCGTTTACCTTCCCGCTGGAGCGGTACCTATTTATCTACTTGCACTTTGACGTGCTTTCGAACTGCTAGGTTGGCAGGAGCAGGGACCGAGCAATGGGAGCTCACCCCGTCGCGGGGATTCGAACCGCTGACCTTATGATCAGCAAGTCCTAGGCTCTGTGGTTTAACCCACAGCACTACCCGCGTCCCGAAACATAGATATAGCCCCCTAAAAGACAGGTCACCTGCCATTACCAGTCTTCTCTTAAAACAGAGATAGCTAAACTGCTATCCTTCTGATGTTGTTGGGCTTCAACTCCCACCAGCCCTAGCCACCATAAGTAATGGAAGATGATGGACGTTGCAGTCCAGCAACATCTGGAGGAGCAGAGGTACCGTATTTTTATGTGTATAATACGCCCCTTATTTGGGGGACTTCAATTTAAGAAAATGGGGGGAGCTCTATACATGTATAAGACTCCCTGAAATTTTGGACATTATTTTTTAGGGGGGAAACCTTGTCTTATACACAGAAAAATACGGCAAGTTGACCAACAGCAGTGTAGGGCTTCTAGTGTTGTTTGGTCTCAGTTTATTTTGCTAGGATACGGAGATGTCTTCTCAGGTGTGCCAGAACTTCCATGCTGACTGTGAAGCTACCTTGAACCAGCTGGTGAATCTGGAGTTGAATGCTAGCTATGTTTATCCGTCTATGTCCTACCACTTTGACCGGGATGATGTTGCCTTGTGTCACATGGCCAAGTTCCTCAAGGAGCAGTCCGAAGAAAAGTGGGAGCATGCAGACAAGTTCCTGAAATACCAGAACAAGAGAGGGGGGGGCGCATCTTGCTGAAGGACCTCAAGAAGCCAGAGAAGGACGAGTGGGGCAACAGCTTGGATTCCCTGCAGTCGGCCCTGCAGCTGGAGAAAAGGATGAACCAGGCCTTGCTGGATCTGCACAAGCTGGCAACAGAGAAGGGAGACCCTCATCTGTGTGACTTCCTGGAGTCTGAGTTCCTGGAGGAAGAGGTGAAGGTCATCAAGCAGCTGGGAGACCACCTCACAAACCTGAGGCACCTGGGACTGCCCCAGCATGGCACAGGGGAGTACCTGTTTGACAAGCTCAGTTTGAAGAGCAGCACCTGAATCCTCTCCTCACTTTAGAAACAGAGAAAAGTCAAGTTTGTTTAGTGTAATGTTCAAGAATAAAATAAATTATTTTTTTAAAAAAATACGGCAAGTTTCTCATGCTGTACAATACAGTATTACTAAGAAATGTGTGGGTTCTAGAGCACATGGTCACATTGGAAGTGTAAGAAATCTGAAAACCACCGAGAGATAATTTAAGCACAATATTTTCTTTAGATGTTGCAGAACAAGTGGAAAACATCACAATGATACATCTAATCTTGCATGCACAAAGTGGCCTTGGCAACACCTTTTGATGTAGCAACAAAACAGACCCTAACTCTTGCATGTGTTTGCAGTATTTCTAAAACAATGTTTTCATGAGGTATTTTGATAAGTTCCAGGCTAAGTCTCTCTTTCCAAGTTCTAACAGCCAATTTATCTTTATCTTTTGTGAGGCTTACTTTAACAGCAAATATGTAAGGTCTGCAATGTGTTGAGAAATAGCAAGCAAACTCACAGTTTCAGATTGAACTTGAATAAGTAAAGTGGGTGATAGTTTTTTCCTCCCAGCTTGTCTGGCTGACCTGAAGGGCTTTCATGTTGTATCCTCCCTGATACAACTGGACATGGGCCATGAAAAATAAAGAGATGGCATTCCAGTGCTTCCTTTTATTTATTAGGTTGTTCGTTTTTTCCTGAGCTTGCATGTGTGAGTGTTTTTATCTGGAAACAATCAAATGTGAATTATCCTGTTTTTATGGAATGCTAGGTCATTATTGTTCTGAAATTGTTTGACAAAATTAAGGCCATATTAAATCTTTTATAACGATCGGGAGAATTCCTAAATCCTGTTCTTTTTTGCCTCTGCTATAAAAGGATTGCACATAATCAGCCAAAGCAATTTCAATATGACTCAAAACCAGAATGTTTGGATGTCTGAAATGTGCCTGGCTTTCAAAAAGCTTAAGCACATGTGTAAGTGACTTAGTAAGACTAATCCTCTGATAATATTGGGAAAGTACATAAGTGTATCCAGGATTGGTTCTTTGTTATGCATTCCAAGTAGGAAATTTGACTAGTGAGTCCAGATGTACATTAGGCACAACTTAATTCTGAAGCTTTGCAGGCCTAACTAATGAGTATCCTGGCCCTCTGAATAGCAGTGCCACAAAGATCCCCACACCTCAGTAGGTGTGCCAACACAAATTAAGGAACCTATCCCTCCTGTATTTCCATAAATATATATATTCTGATTTCTGGGAGTGATGGAATGAGTCTACATAGCAGTATATTCTCTGAATGCATTGACCAGTTAGGAAAAGGTTACACTGGAGGTTTGGGGGGGGGGTTTGTTACAGGTTTGTTGCTCTTGTGGGATATAGTATGTACATACCCTCTTTGTCACATCATGTTACAGTTGTTAAACTTGTCCAAGAAACTCTCTCAGATTATTGGAGATTCATTCCCCTTGTCTGCAGTCATGGGATTGTTGTCTATCACATGACTGTGTATGTTTTGACTCCACAGAGTGGGAAGTGAGGGAGACAGGATGTTTGTGTTACTGTGTTCTGTGAAGTGGGACTATTGTCCTCTGTTCTTTCTCTTAGCTCCTTCCTCTTTCTCATCAGACAGCAAAGTCAGAATGCTCAGAGTGCTTTATATGTAAATAAATGTAGATTAGCCAAATGCTGAGCTACTGAGTTCTGTTACGCTGACTGCGCAAACACTGCGGATCCCTAATAATAATAATAATAATTTTTTATTTATACCCCGCCCTCCCCAGCCAAGGCCGGGCTCAGAGCGGCTTACAAGCAATAATAAAAACAAGATGAGTGATTACAACTTAAAAACAAAAATAAAATACAACATTAAAATAATGGACTGTGCTGATGTCTGTTGGCATCAGTCGCTGTGATGTTCGGGCAGAAGAAAGCTTTTGAAGCTCCCGAACGATCGACCAGGAAGGAGAGAATATGCCAGTCGGGCATGTTTCTCTGCCAGGGTCCTACTCGAGAGTAGGGCGGATCCTGACACAGATATCTTCCAACATTCCCTATGCAAAAAGATAGCATGGGAACCAGTTCAAAAGACTAGTCTGAAAAGGTATTGAAGCCTTGCCACAGTTTGTGCCAGTTAACCTCTAAATATGTCTAGGAAAATGACTTTCCTGCGGTCATCAGCAACTTTAATAGATGTGTGATAACCCTAGAAACATTGTGAAATGGCAGCCGTGTCAAGTGATTGAGAAATTCAAGTACCACATAAACGCTTAACCAAGCCACTTACCTGTCTGCCTGCATTGTTGCCTTTTCTTGATCTGGTGAAGAAAGGATTCATAGTCCTGACTGAGAACCGAGGAAAGAAGCAAAATTTAATTATAGTTTTGTCCACACAAGTCAGCCTGTTTTATATCAGATGATTTTTCTGTTCTTGGCTGTAGTTAAAGATACACTCAAGACTTCCAGGTGACCAGTTTTAACCAATTTGCACTCACATTTGTATAAATGTAGCTACAGCAGCGTGCTCAGTTGAGAATTCCCGGTGCCTGTATTTTCCTTTGCCTTCAGTATACAGGAAAAAAATATTTCTGATGGAGTATATTGACTTTTTTGGTATGTGTTCAAATGAATCTATGAGCAGTAAATTTAGTCTCCAAAGTATGTTACCTTTAAAATTACATCTCATTTGCTATCAAAACCACTGATTGCTTAGTATAAATTGCTCTTGCTAAATGTGCATAAGGGGAGGACAGAGCTCAAAAGTGTGTGCAATTAGTGATCACAAAGAATTGGTTCCAAATCACTCAAATGCTTGAGAAATCCCACAGTTGGAACTAATATTTTTAGAGATGGTAAGAAGATTTTTTTGTGGGCAACGGAAATGTTAAAATGGTGTTTGAGCTTTGCACTTCTGCTTCTTATTATAATTCTTTCTGTCTTTCTTTACGCAGATACGATCCCATGCTCAGTTTGGTGATCTCTGCCAGAGGACCACTGCTGCTTCGTGCTGCCCCAGCTGGACGCTAGGCAATTACATTGCCATTTTAAACAACAGATCATCCTGTCAAAAGCTTGTGGAGAAAGATGTTTCTCACACTCTGAAGCAGCTCCGTACATGTGCCAAATACTACTATAATGGGACCCTGGGACCAGATTGCTGGGATATGGCAGCCAGAAGGAAGGACCAACTCAAGTGTACAAATGTGCCTCGTAAATGTACAAAGTACAATGCTGTTTACCAGATTCTCCACTACCTAGTAGACAAAGATTTTCTAAGCCCAAAGACTACAGACTATGTCTTACCAGCTTTAAAGTACAGCATGCTCTTTTCACCTACTGAAAAAGGGGAGAGCATGATGAATATCTATCTGGATAACTTTGAGAACTGGAACTCTTCAGATGGAATAACCACCATCACAGGGATTGAGTTTGGAATAAAGCATAGTTTATTCCAAGATTACCTTTTAATGGATACTGTGTATCCTGCTATAGCCATTGTGATTGTTCTCTTAGTCATGTGCATATATACCAAGTCCATGTTTATCACACTGATGACTATGTTTGCAATAATTAGCTCCTTGATCGTTTCTTATTTTCTTTATCGGGTAGTATTTAATTTTGAATTTTTCCCCTTTATGAACCTCACTGCACTGATTATTCTCGTCGGTATTGGGGCGGATGATGCTTTCGTATTGTGCGATGTGTGGAACTACACGAAATTTGACAAGTCTCAAGCTGCCACGTCGGAGACGGTGAGCATCACCCTGCAACATGCTGCCCTTTCCATGTTTGTCACCAGTTTTACCACCGCCGCTGCCTTCTATGCCAATTATGTCAGCAATATTACAGCAATCAGATGTTTTGGTGTTTATGCTGGCACTGCCATATTGGTGAACTATGTATTAATGGTAACGTGGTTACCTGCAGTTGTCGTGCTACACGAACGGTATCTACTCAATATATTTAGTTGCTTCAGAAAGCCTCAGGCAAGTGTGTACAATAACAAAAGCTGCTGGACAGTGCTGTGCCAAATGTTCCGCAAGGTTGCTTTCGCAGCCTCGGAAGCATCCCGGATATTTTTCGAGAAAGTGTTGCCACACATAGTTATCAGGTTTCGCTACATCTGGTTGGTCTGGTTCCTGGCCTTAACTGTTGGGGGAGCATATATCGTCTGTGTGAATCCAAAGATGAAGCTGCCATCCCTGGAGCTCTCCGAGTTTCAAGTGTTCAGGTCTTCCCATCCTTTTGAACGCTATGACGCCGAGTACAAAAAGCTATTCATGTTTGAGCGTGTCCATCACGGAGAGGAGCTTCATATGCCAATCACTATTATCTGGGGGGTCTCTCCTGAGGATAACGGGGACCCTCTAAATCCCAAAAGCAAAGGGAAGCTGAAACTGGACAGCACTTTCAATATTGCAAGCCCAGATTCACAGCTCTGGATTCTGAAGTTTTGCCAGAGGCTGAGAAATCAGACCTTTTTCTACCAAACAGAAGAGCAGGACTTCACGAGCTGCTTCATTGAGACGTTTAAGCAGTGGATGGAAAATCAGGACTGCGACGAGCCGGCTCTCTATCCGTGCTGCAGTCACTGGAGCTTCCCCTATAAACAGGAGGTTTTTGAGTTATGCATCAAGAGGGCCATCATGGAACTTGAAAGAAGCACAGGGTACCATTTAGACAGCAAAACCCCGGGGCCTCGCTTTGACATCAACGATACCATCAGAGCAGTAGTACTGGAGTTCCAGAGCACCTACCTCTTCACCTTGGCTTACGAGAAGATGCATCAGTTCTACAAAGAGGTAGATACCTGGATTGCGGATGAGCTGAGCACTGCGCCTGAGGGTCTAAGCAGTGGCTGGTTTGTGAGCAACCTGGAGTTCTATGATCTCCAGGACAGTCTCTCTGATGGCACTTTGATTGCCATGGGTCTTTCGGTGGCTGTTGCGTTCAGCGTAATGCTGCTCACAACATGGAATATCATACTGAGCCTTTATGCAATAGTTTCGATAGCAGGAACCATTTTTGTCACAGTTGGATCGTTGGTCCTTCTTGGCTGGGAGCTAAATGTTTTGGAGTCTGTCACCATTTCTGTTGCTGTCGGCTTATCGGTAGACTTCGCGGTCCATTATGGCGTTGCTTACCGCTTAGCTCCCGATCCTGACCGAGAAGGGAAAGTAGTCTTCTCTCTCAGCCGCATGGGTTCGGCAATTGCTATGGCTGCGCTGACCACATTTGTAGCCGGCGCCATGATGATGCCTTCCACCGTTCTGGCATATACTCAGCTCGGTACCTTCATGATGCTTATAATGTGCGTTAGTTGGGGCTTTGCGACCTTCTTCTTCCAGTGTATGTGCCGTTGCCTTGGGCCCCAAGGTACTTTTGGTCAGATTCCTCTGCCGAAAAGGCTGCAGTGCAGCGCCTTTTCCCAGGCGTTGTCGGGGAACAAAGGGGACGGGGAACAAAACAAAGCTCAGCCTGCCAGTAAATATCATTTGGACTCTAGAGGTCAAAAAACGGGCATGGAACACGAGCATTATGAATTGGAGCCTCTGGCATGCCATGCCAACAACTGCAGCGCGTTAGAGAAGAGAACCTATGAAGAAACGCACATGTGCGCGGAGCTCTTAGATGGCAGGCTTGCAAATGAGCACGTCCTTCCCCAGTCAGCGTATAACAGCGAACTGAACGTAAGCAGCAAAAATGAATTCAGGATAGGCATGTTGTCTTCTAGTGAGCAGGACACCACTTGCCAGCTCTTATGTCAAAACCAGCAGTGTAGTTGCTCAGTTGATTATAAGCATGTGAGCATGAAATGGAGCCCCCACTCATGTCAGCAGTTAAAATTTGGGGTCAAATGAAACTTCATGCTACCTCTCTTCTCCTTTGTCCAGGAATGTGCATAGCCAGAGTTCTGTAGTTTGCGCAACTGCTTTGCATCATTCTTTCGATAAATATGTGACTACCGTCCCAGCAAGTTCTGCACTGTAACTGTCTACAGAGCAGGTTAAGATAGCCCCTGAAATATTTTTTCTCCACTTACAGCAACTGTTTCAATCCCAAAGTCTTCCAAATGCCAAGGAGAACTTGAGAACTCCTCCAAAGGAAGCAAGTTCTTCTCTGTTTATCTTCAAGGGTGTTGGTTCACTCTTGTTGTGAAATGGAGAAAAACCTATCTAATAAACAGAAGGGACTCTTGTGATAACTGAAGACAAATGGGTTGTAAGAGTCACTGAAGTAAATGGGAACGAAAACAGAACGTCGAAATCAAAGCAAAATCCACAAACTGAAACTGAGCGCCTCCAGAACTTACAACAAACTGCTTCAGGTATGAGGGCTAACCAGAATAAATGGAAATATATAGAAAACAGTACATCAACAAAGGCTGGTTTTGAGTTGTGGCCTGAAAATTCCTGGTATTGTAACAGAACCATAAAAATAAAGTGCAATTTTGTTGAGTGTCATATGCCAAACAGTGAAGCCCATGTGCCTGCTGTTGTTAGCACACCCAGAACTTTCCAATGAAAGTTTGCTAATAAAAAAAACTATAATAAATCTTAAACTTGTTGGTTCTGTCTTTTTTGTGGGGGGATCTTTTCTCTTTTTAAAAGAATATTCCAACCTGCCCAAGCTGTCAAACAAAAAGACATTAAAGTTAACACTCGAATTAAATGCTTCCTTAAAAAGAAAGGTGTTATGTGTGTTAGTTCTCTTAACTCATACAAGTTAATTAGGTATTGTTCTCAAGAATATGAAGCCATGTTTAATTTAGGTCTTGGTGGAAAAAAACAGCAATGCATCCACACAAGCTGAAAAATAAAACATTACTAATCACCTTTTGGCAAGAGAGGATTAGTCATTGAGGTTATAATTATGCTGCTGAGGGGTTCTTGCGGTGTGGTCTGCATAAGTGATGGAGGCTCCGCCTTCCCCAGAGGAATAAAGTCGCAGCTGGCAGGGAAACAGGAAGGTCCCAAGCAGAGGAAAGAGACAGACAAGGTACTTGAAATGAGCAGAGAATCAATGTGTTGGAATGAAGGAAGCAGCAAGAAAAAGAGGAGGAAGCTAAGAGAATGCATTACAGTTCCTAAACAACAGGTGGGAAAAACGTTTCCTGGTCTGCCAAGGCTCTCAGCAGTTTGCAAGTGGTGTGTGTGTAGGTGTGGAGTTTGTGAACCAATGTGCTGTATTATTCTTACTATTCTCTTCTATTATCTATCTATTTATATTGGGTCAGCTAGAGACATCTCTTAAAGGATCAGGGAGGCTAATAAAATGACAAAATTCCCTGCACACAGATTTTCTCATCTGCTTTTAACATTGTAAAAATAATCTGCTTCTACCATATGTATCATGTTGCACGTTGACTTGGATCTAAAGAGATTACAGGTTTAAAATGGCAACACACGTTAGCTATTGGCATGATGTCATAAATGAGATTTGTCTAAATTTATTGCTTGTATAACATTCACAAAGAAGACTGAACCTAATCAGAAGCACAAATTGTACAGACTCTAAATGTTACCAATCTGTTTCACAACTCACGGAATAGTACCGTTGGGTAAATTAGTTCAAACAAATGCTTGAATTTTTATGTGCTTCTCACTTTACATTCCCCAAGAGTTCCAACCGAAAAAGCACTTTCCTCCTGCTCTTTTGGCATAAATGAATGTCATGGGCACCTATTTGAATAGCAATTAAAAATAGCCCACTCTTCATGAGTTACACTCCCTCTGAAGGAGCAGGTATGCAACTTGGGGATACTTCTGGACCCACTGCTGTTGCTTGAAGTTCAGGTGGCTTTGGTGTGACACAAAGTGCCTTCTATCAGCTTCGGCTCATGTCCCAGCTACACCCCTATCTGGACACAGGTAGCCTAAGTTCTGTTGTCTATGCTCTGGTAACCTCTAGGTTAGATTACTGCAACACATCATATGTAGGGCTGCCTCTGAAGACTGTTCAGAAACTTCAGTGGGTGCAGAATTCAGTGGCCAGGTTGCTCTCTGGGGCTGGATGCTTTGAGCACATAGTACAAATCTATATTGTGGCCAGTTATTCCATAAAATCAAGATGCCAAACACCATGGAGAAATTTTGTTGTTGTTGTTTAGTCATTTAGTCGTGTCCGACTCTTCGTGACCCCATGGATCAGAGCATGCCAGGCACTCCTGTTTCCCACTGCCTCCCGCAGAGAAATTACCAAGTTGCAAATATCCTATACAGTGGTGCCTCGGGTTAAGTACTTAATTCGTTCCGGAGGTCCGTACTTAACCTGAAACTGTTCTTAACCTGAAGCACCACTTTAGCTAATGGGGCCTCCTGCTGCCGCCGCACCGCCGGAGCACAATTTCTGTTCTCATCCTGAAGCAAAGTTCTTAACCTGAAGCAATATTTCTGGGTTAGCCGAGTCTGTAACCTGAAGCGTATGTAACCCGAAGTACCACTCTACTGTTGTTTGGAGAATTCGGGAAGAATTCGTTATTTGCTACATTCCAGTCTTGCTATTTTCCCATGCAAAATTGGATCTAAATTCATGATTATCATTGCTCGCTTCTGGAGAGCACAGCGCATGCGTGCCTCCAATGCTGCCTCATCACCAGCACAATGACAGTCCATATCTGTTTTCCCATAGTTTTCTACAGGGGAAGGAAGACAAGGAGTAGGATGTTTGTCCCACTTGACTACATCCCAAACAGGATACGTGCTGCTACTTCTTTTTCACCTTCCTCCTGCCCACGCCCATCCCCAGGCCATCTGACTATTTTATGTGGTTGAACTGTCATCGATCTACACACAGGAGGAGGAATCAGCAGGCTCTGGGAAACCAGGATTTGTAGAAATATACCGTATTTTTCGCCCTATAGGACACACTTTTTCCCCTCCAAAAATGAAGGGGAAATCTGGGTGCGTCCTATGGGGCGAATGCAGACTTTTGCTGAAGCCTGGAGAGCGAGAGGGGCCGGTGCGCACCGACCCCTCTCACTCTCCAGGCTTCAGGAAGCTCTGCGCAACCCTCGGGAGACCGGCTCCGAGGGTTGTACAGAGCTGCCTGCAGTCCCGGGATCAGCGCACTTCTCCCCAACGCCAGCCCCACAAGCTCGGGGGACAGCGGGGAGGCAGAGCGTGCCTTCCCACTGTTCCCCGACCTGGTTCTTCCAGCCCCGCACCTGGGGGGGAAATAAATTTTTTTTCTTTATTTCCCCCCCAAAAAACTAGGTGCGTCCTATGGGCCGGAGCGTCCTATGGGGCACAAAATACGGTAAATGATCTTGTGTGAGGAGCCTAGGTGGGGTACCCTCCACCCAAAAGATATATCAATAAGGACAACATACTCACTGGAATGGAGTATCCTGGAAAGGGATGTGGTCCACTGGCAGGCACCCTGAGCAGGAGCACACCACACAACAGCATTTAAAGAGGACTACCAATATATTGAACTGCGCCTGAAATAGAAAGCCGTTACAATTGTTAAAGTGTTGCCGTAAATGCAACTCTCCCGTTATACAGATTGCTTCCAGTATGTCAGCAAGGTAGAAAGGCACAATTGGAAACTAAATCCTGTCACTTATCACCCATAGCCATCCTAAAAAAATAATAGTTGTGACTTTCCTGTTGTTGGTTGCTTTAATGCCCAGGGAGTCTTTATTTAGAAGGTTTATAGCTCTCTTGGGGTGTAATTCTGAAAGTGCTAAAATACTACAGTAAATCAGGGCCAAATCAAAGCCACGAGAGTTGACACAAATAAAAACAAATGCTAAAACATGGAGAGGCTGCCTAAATAACATTTTTATCCACCTGTTTAAAAAGGGCAGGCTCATTGTTCCAGAATCTTAGAACCATCTCCTGAAAAAGATGGTTCAGCAGTGTTCTCCAGCCTGGGACCAGTGAAAGGTTCTCCGAGTGAGAAGGCATCCCTGGTCCAGACCATGAAGGTCTTTAAAGGTAAGCATCACCACAGCCCAGAAACAAATCGGCAACAAGTGAAGTCTTTGCACATCGTTCCTTTGGCTCACATAAAAAAACTATTTTTGCCACTGCATTCTGAACTAATTGCAACTTATGAACAACCTTCTAGGGCAGCCCCCTATAGAGCACATTAGTGCAATTAAACAATTACCTGGACATGTGTCACAGTGTTCAAGAACAACTTTCTCTTAAGTGAACATGTTGCATTAAATTCAACATGGTGGTAAACCAGTTATCTCCAGCCTTTCACTGGACTTAACCATCCAGGGGTCCTTTACCTTTTATCTATCTTCGAAGTACAAAAAAGTGTTTTTCAGCCTTGGGTCAGAGTGTGTGTGTGTGTGTGTGTGTGTGTGAGAGAGAGAGAGAGAGAGAGAGAGAGAGAGAGAGAAGGTACTTTAAGAATTCTATTGTGAAAATCTCATAATTTTGCTCACCTCTTTAAGCAGAACTGAACACTGAGTGGGTCTTATATGACTCAAATACAGGGATCTCTGTTGGCCGGCATTTGTAGCCACTAATTTAACTTCCTTAGTGAAGTGACTGACAATCATTTTCTGCAAAGGAAAAGGCAAGTCACACATTGCTGGTTCATATCTCACTAGTGTTTATTTTTGTTCTTTTAAAGACTAGCCCCAAGCAATGTAAGTGAAGAGTTTAGAAGAGTAGCTGTGTTAGGGCCAAATTACATGTGTTATTAGTCATGTGTTTAAACAAGTGTGCTTAACCTTTCAGAGAAAAAGCAACCTCAGGGCCCCAATCCACAACTGATCTCACACTGTTATTGTTTTTCACTGAAAAGTGCTTACGTCTTACCTTTTCATTTAGTTTTTGTCTACTCCAAAATAAAGTAAGGCAAGCAATGCCACATTTTATTAATTTATTTTGGAACAGAAAGAAATTGAATATGCAGCCAGCTTATTCATGGACATAACCATGCCTGCTCTTCTCACCTTTGGAGTTCAGATTTCACTATTTTGCAATATAAAACAGCCAAACTTTTGACAGACAAAACATTTTAGTAGTGAGCAGCCATACTGAGGAGAGCTGGTTTAAAAAGCATTTTTTTAAAAAACAAACCTGAACAAAATTAAATGCTGATCAATTAAAATAAAAAACAACTGAACACTTACAACATAAATGCATGAGGAGAATGGAGAACACTATTTACTACGTATAATCAAAATGGTTAAAAAAGTTTAATTTTATTATCTTTTTATATCCATTTAAACACATTCAGGATTGAAATCAGAACAGAAAAGCGAAGTAGCAGCCAAAATCCATCTCAAGTGTTTCCATCTGAGCTCCTATAGCTAGTACTGCAGAGAGCACTAACATGGGGACTCTCCAGTCCCAGACCAATCTTTGATCAGGATAGAAAGTGAAGTGAGACTCAGTGTGAGATAAAAACAACAACAAAATGACAAAGGAATTAGGATTTTTGTTCTGCTCAGAGGAGAACCCAGTACAGTTAAGTCTGGTGACAGGATCTAGGATGAAGTTCACAGTACCTGATGGGGGGGCGGGAGTTACACTTGTTTCATAGTACCAGCTACTAAGCACCTTCGATAAAATATTCAGCATATCCCAGTGGCTTAATACACCACCTAGTCCTAGAACATTTAGTTTATGGACATCAAACTACAGAAAACGGTCAGTTGCACTCCCGTTATTAAACACTTCATTACCCTGTCACAGCGGAAATAAAAGCATTCTAAATTTAGTTCTGTGATTCTATGTAGAACTTAAAATAAAACAAAGGGGGATGTAGCCAAATGTTTGTTTACTTTCTTCTCTTTCCAGTATCCTCCATCCCCAGTCCAGTTCTGAACTCATCGCGGGACATCTGGCATAGACTCTAACTTGCACTTGATTAAATTAGAATGAGGATGTTCCCTTGAAAATACATTTGGAGCACATTGCTTTCTGCCAGATGGAAATGGAGCAGTCAGTCCAAGAAAAATCTGTGTGTGAAATTGAACAGGACTATGGCTTTAATATTTGGATGGGGAGAAGGGATTTATCTAGTTACAGAGAGATGGAACAATGATTCAATTTTCGGTGGTCAAGGAAGCAGTACAAAATGCTAAAATACACTGGTATAAGTCTGAAATATAATATTCACATTTATAATGGAGAATGTGGCAATGAGAGAACTGAATCAGAAAACTTAAAGAAAGGCAAACTTCAATTGTCTAAGACATTGGTTCCCAAATGGGTGTCTGGGGGTCCGCAGAACACACCCAGGGTGTCCATAGCACCATCCCCTGCCAGGGGACTCACTTATCTTGTTAAGTGTACAGTGAAAGCTTTTGACAGATGAGCCAGCCTCTGCTCCTGACCAGTGCCTGCTTGCTAGCCAGGGAAAAAACTTGTGAAGGAGTTGCTGGATGGCAAGTGAGCTGGGATTGAGGAAAAAAACCTCTGGTGCAGTTTCTTAGGGCTCTTGCATTGTGGGGGGGGGGGGGAGTAAATGGCTTGCTCCACAGGGCGGGTTCACATGCCTATATTTTTAAAAAGTAAGGGTTCCCTTCCCCTTGCCCTCTACTTTTTAACTGTAAAGAAGTTCTAATTGCTTTCAAGGACTAGCAGGTTTAGAGTACTTTCCCACTGCTTGTGAGTAGGGTTTTTGGTGAATCTTGCCTTTTGAGTTTGTGATTCATGTCTCAGCCTGGAAGTCCAACAGGGAAAATCGTTAAGCAAATGGCCACCCTCTGATGATTTAGGTAAAGGTAAAGGGACCCCTGACCATTAGGTCCAGTTGTGACCAACTCTGGGGTTGCGGCGCTCATCTCGCTTTATTGGCCGAGGGAGCCGGCATACAGCTTCCGGGTCATGTGGCCAGCATGACTTAGCCGCTTCTGGCGAACCAGAGCAGCGCACGGAAACACCATTTACCTTCACGCCAGAGCGGTACCTATTTATCTACTTGCACTTTGACGTGCTTTCGAACTGCTAGGTTGGCAGGAGCTGGGACCGAGCAACGGGAGCTCACCCCATCACGGGGATTCGAACCACCAACCTTCTGATTGGCAAGTCCTAGGCTCTGTGGTTTAACCCACAGTGCCACCTGATTTTGTTTTCTTGTTTTCTATGTGAAGCTATGCGGCTACATTTGGGGGTGGGAGGAAACAGATGTACGGCAGAATCCTAATAAATTTAAAAGTTGGTAGTTCCTATTGGGTAATCAGCAAGAATAAAAACCTCACTCCAAATAAGTGCTGTATTTAACTAATTAATCTCTTTAAGCCAGTGATGAAACTTAGGCACAGGACTGCATTATTATAAATTACTACTACTACTATTACCAACATTATATAATTCCAGCTGTTTTCTACTCGGTCTTCACCAATACCAAGCCCTGACCAAGCCTTCACCTATGTCTTGAAGGTGCAAGATCCCTCAGTTAGCTGCAAAGCTTTGCTAAAATGTACCATCTCAGATTACAAGTAAGGAATAGCATGTTTGAATACTCTCTCATATAAAAAGCCTTCTGCATATAGAACACTTGCAAGCTAGGGACGCAGTTTCTTTTTATTATTCAGTTGTAGAGGAGCAATGAAGACAAGTTTTTCCTACTGTCTGGGGATAAGTAGAGCTCAGCAGTAGAGCATCTGTTTTGCACATGCCCTGGCATCCCTATCTGAAATCCTGGAGAACTATTTACTGCCAGTCACTGTAGAGACAACGCCGAGCCAAATGGATCAGTGGTCTGACTCAATGTTTTCCCCCTCACAGATTCAAAATTTCATGCGATCAGTTGAACAACTTTGCATGGTTGTGTATGGTAGCCTACTTAGCAGATGTGGTCACATAATTGAGCTCTCTCAACACAAGCCTTCAAGGTAATGATGTGAATATTTTTTATGTTGAAGATAAGATTGAGGCAGTGATTTAAAAAATGGTGGTCATGGGCAAGCTGAGTAGAAGGTGGCAGCCTCACTAACATCCAACACTGGAGACATTTCTGGGGGCCACTGACAAAGAATTGATACCAGAAGTAAAACATGACATCACTGAGTACCCGCGTGATTTAGTGACTAGCTTCAGAGATTACTTCCTGGCACCAAATCCTGAAAACTCATGGTTAAGGAATCCTTTTGAATGTGGTGATGTACAACTAACAACTATCTGTGGAAGAGCAAGATGTACCTGTTGATGTGACTTGTGAGGGTTCATTGAAATCATTTTTCAAAGAACGTAGACTGGACCAATTCTGGGCAGAGGTTTTTGCTGAAAAAGCTTTGAAATGCCTAGTTCCTTTTTGTTCCACATATCATTGTGAAAACACATTGTCAACATTTTGTTATATGAAGAACAAGCATAGAAAATGACTTACTGTTGAACCAGACTGGAGAATAAAAGTAGGAAATATTGAACCGGATGTGGAAGGGACATAAAGAGGCATGGTTTTCCCCATCACATTTAGGTTGAGTGTGTTTTAACATTTTGTTGTGAGCCACCCAGAGTGGCTCCCAGCCAGATGAGTGGCATATATTTAGGTTTAGTAGCTGCTGGACATGTCCTAATTTGTTCACTTGTACTATGCATTAATGGGGACGTGGGTGGCGCTGTGGGTTAAACCACAGAGCCTAGAACTTGCTAATCAGAAGGTCGGCGGTTCGAATCGCCATGATGGGGTGAGCTCCCATTGCTTGGTCCCTGCTCCTGCCAACCTAGCAGTTTGAAAGCATGTCAAAGTGCAAGTAGATAAATAGGTACCACTCCAGCGGGAAGGTAAACGGCGTTTCTGTGCACTGCTCTGGTTCTCCAGAAACGGCTTAGTCATGCTGGCCACATGACCCGGAAGCTGTACGCCAGCTCCCTTGGCCCATAAAGCGAGATGAGCGCCGCAACCCCAGAGTCGTCCGCGACTGGATCTAATGGTCCGGGGTCCCTTTACCTTTACTATGCGTTAATAACATTTAATTTGTCCCCTCCCCAACTAAATCTTTGCATTTTGTGTAGTAATATCACAAATTCTATGGTCCTAAAATTTCGCTTATTAGGGGTTACCTCACATTTCCTTTTAAAAAAATGCTTTGCACAGGTAACTACCATAGAGTTATAAAATTTTTCAAAAGTAGGGGGTCCGTGGCTTGCCTTCTGAAAAACAGGGGGTCCTTTAGCTAGGAGAAATTGTGGTGAAAAGATCATCCATTTAATAAAAAAGGAGAAAATTGTTTAAACATTATGGTATGGTGGCATCTGACTCCTATAAATTATTGGAGCAATAAATACATCATAGTCAAAAATGTGCTGGAGATGCAAAAAAGGAGAATGGAAAATATTACCGTATTTGGTGGATGTGTAGTTATGCGAAAAATACTGGAAGGTAATAGCATCATAATAACATATAATAATAAAATATGAAGTTCCCTTAGATCCATTATTAATTTGGCAGACCATATGTCACCTATCACTTGGGGGGGGACCCACAAGGAACTTGCATTCCTGTTTGTTAACAGCCACATTGATGTTATTTGCTCAAAGTTGGAAAATTACATTCCTCCCTCCTTGGAAATAATGGCATGGTAAAATTTGGCGCTTGGCTATGAAGGCAAAAATAACATTTAAGATCGAGAACTGCAAGTGAATATAGGAATAAATTTGAGGGAAACTGGTTGCCCTTTCTACAATACTGTCAAGAAGATAATTACCTGCTATGAATGCAAAATTAAGTCAGTTTTGAGTTGGTGTTAGAATAAATATTGTAATTTTATGTTTTCACTGGATAGATCATGAACTACAACCTAGCCATACTGTGACAACTCATCTCACTTTATTTTAAATTCAGAGGAGAAAATAAATAGGAAAAAAACTGAAACTGGGAGTAGAGAAATGCATTAACTTTTTTTTTCTTTTTCTTCTTCCTTTTTTACCATAAAATGACTCATGGGTCTGAAGACAGCTGCTTTAAACAATGAGAATCTTATGTGTTTGGGCAGTTTTGGACAGGACTTATGATTGTTATTCACATCTGCTTACTTTCAAATATACTCTGCATTTCAACAGCTATTTTATTGCAGAGTGGATACCAAAAGTATTCTTTTATGGTTGGTTTATAGTGCCATGCAAGTGCTTTCTGAGCCTATTTAATCACTTATCTCTGTGATTATGATCTTACGTAGCTCTATCCTTTTGCTTAGAAATCGACCTGATCCTGGGATCTGCAGCAACATTGCCCAGGCACTTTACTGCACCCCGTGAGTGTCATGCGGCATCTTCTTTTACATTAGCATACAGGAACAAGCACTGAAGTTCTTATTTCACGGGTCACCTTGACTGAGAGTTGTAGAGAACCAACTGTAGGGTCGTGCCTACCATTAGGCCGAGTGAAGCAGCTGGCTGAGGTGGAAAATGTGAAGGGCAATGGTGGCAATCCACTCGCCACTCCTGAGACTTCCAGCTCTTCCCCTCTGTTGGAAGACTGTGTCCCATGCAGCCTTGTCCTGCATCTCTCAAATAGCCTGCTGGACTGGAGGATGGGGTCCCAAAGTAAGATTCAACAGCCAGCCTAATCTTGACATTATTGACAATAGGCAGGTGCCCTCAATATATTATTTTAGACACCTGCTGCAAAATTATCAAGCCTATCCAGACACATGATTGAGTTACTTGTGTTAGTTTTAAGTTTTATTGTTTATATCTTTAGTTTTTAATTATGGTGGTTGTGGGTATAGTTGCATTGAATTGATTTATGGCTTTAAGCCATGTTTATATTTTTTAGCTGTAAACCACTTGGAGAGCTATTGTCATTTTCTTAATAAGTGGTTTTCTAAGTAGATAAAATATTGTACAATAGAAAGCATGGAGGGGAAGGCGGGAAGTCCTGAGATTTGGAGAAATCTCAAAATATGGATATGCAATTTGGATTGTTAAAAACTAATATTTGTAAAAACCAAAACCATTATACAATGCTAAGTAAATGAAATAAAATAAATAGCCTGATTTTTTGTATGTGGAAGGGAATCCTTTGTCTCAGGGAGCAAAATGTCCTGGGCTGGCCTTGAGCAGCTGTAGGCAAAATCTAATTTCTTTCCTGTGCATGCTCTCAAGATGACTTCCTTTGTACATTGGGAATGATGATCCACTGTCATTTTCCCTTTCTGGAAAGCAAAGGCAATTAAATAATGATAATAATCATGTGCACAGTGAAAGTAGGCCAAAGAACCGCAGAAATGGCTTACAAGGGTCCCACATCTGTTGGTGAGCAGATGTCCCTACCTAGTCTCTTTTCCTGATGCCTTGCCAAGGAGCCCAAGATTCCTTTCAATTCCTCTTCTGTGTAGCCCATTCATGCCATTACAATCACCTGCTTTTCATTAAATCAAATAATGATGGTAAAGTGAAAGAGTGGCTTTTCTCCTTACCTCCCCCCGCTTTCTCTTTTTCCTCCCTCCTTTTTTCCTTTCTTTCTTTCTCCTCTGGGTGAAGGGAAGCCATCTGCACATAATAAACAGTTTCCTTATCCTTTCTTGGGAGGGAACTAATTATTTATATTTTAAGAGACTTGACTCTAGGAATAGCTATGTAGGCACAGATCACAAATCCTCCATAAAAGTTAGAAAATTCAGAAAGCCAAGCGTTGGCATCTATAAAAGTTATCAGGAAAGATTTGGGGTAAATTCAATCGTTTTGAACGAGCGTATCTTGCCAAAGGGGGGGAAACGTCTTAATGAAGACAATCTCTCAAGTGTTACTTGGTTGATCTCATTGTTTGCAGAGAAAAATCGAGGCATGGGGTTTGAAGTAGGATATTTTAATGGCAAGATATATAAGCCCTGAAGCCAGAATTTGAGACAGCGCAGTGGGCGACCTGGACAGCTTGGATCTATAGCCTTCAATTATTAGACCAATAAAAAGCAAAAGAGCTGTGCCCCAGAGCCCAAGTGCTTGTCAAAATATACTGGTGAAGTTTAGTTTAACACTTTTTTTTAAATTCCTCCAATTCCAGTTTTCTTAAAAAGCATCTCAGGGTATGAACTCAGAGCCTTAGGCCAGCCATCTTACTTCGGCCCTCACCCCTTTGCAATATGGGAATAACAGCTGCCTGCCTTTAAGACGTAAGTTGATTGTGTTTAGGTCCCACTGAAATGAATGGGAAAAGGTAGTCACAGCTAAGAGAAGACCCACAGGTTTCAGCTGAAACTAAGTTCAACTGACCAATGTTCTTGTGAGGATTCCTGAGGTGATGGTTGAAATCCAAAAGCCATGGTGAAAACTGGCCAAGTATGTGTGCTTTTTGTCTTTGGCTTCACTGTTTTTGAAACATCCGTATGTTGCTACATAACTGCCAAATTGTTTTATGGTGTTTTCTAAAGTAAAATATATTTACTTGAAGTTTGGGGCTTAAATAGGGACATTCATGATGCACAATTTTTATCCAGAGGTAAAGAACAGTGGCAGGCTTTCACACATTAGGATGGTTTAAAAGAAAGAATAAACTACTTAAAATGTAAACACAAGCAAAATATCATGAACTAAAAGGCTGGGGTAGTTTGGATATGCAGTCTGGAAGCCACCACAGAAAAGGCCCTCTTTCTGGAAGCCACCTTGTTTGACCTCAGAAGGCAAAGGCACTTGCAGGAGCTATTACCATGAAGATCTTAATATACAGGTAGATGGAGACTCTTTGAGTACTTTTAAGGCTGTGATTAAAATGCTAAGCTCTGTTTAGTCTGAGTGAAGGCAATGAATACAGGCTGTGGGGAAAACAGAGAATTCATATTCTGAATCAACTGAAAATTTAAAGAAACAGTCATGTTGACGAAAGTCATTCTCACAAGTGATGCTTATTTTCTGCATCTGAAATTTTGAAGGCAAAACAGGCATTGCCTAGAAAGTAAACTTGCTTAATTTTTTAATGTATTTATTTCACAACATTTATATACCACTTGATTATACAGTGGTACCTCGGGTTAAGTACTTAATTCGTTCTAGAGGTCCGTTCTTAACCTGAAACTGTTCTTAACCTGAAGCACCACTTTAGCTAATGGGGCCTTCCGCTGCCTCCGCACCACCGGAGCACAATTTCTGTTCTCATCCTGAAGCAAAGTTCTTAACCCGAGGTACTATTTCTGGGTGAGCGGAGTCTGTAACCTGAAGCATATGTAACCTGAAGCGTATGTAACCCGAGGTACTGCTGTAATAAAATCTCAAAATGGTTTACAAAAATGATGGAGTAGTTTACAAAAAGAATAAAATTGGGCCCACTTTCAGCTACCATCCATTAGCAGTATTCCCAAGTGTTTCATTCCAAATGAAAATGTGTTTTTAAGTATTAATTCTAAATCATCTTTGGCAGAAACAGCCAACTTTGGTTCATTAGTCTAAAATCCAAGAATATTCTTTGAAAGCAGTGATGTCAAAAACAAAACCTCAATCCAAAAGAGCAGGATTGTCAAAGTTCAGGACACAGGATGTCCTGAACTGTCGATCACCTATAGGTAACTCCAAGGTGAAAGGGTTACTTGTAGGCTAGTTTAAGGAAGCTTGTGCTGTTTTTGCCGGCCTGTAACAGGATGAGTGCTGTGACCTGTATTTGAACTGATCCTGGTCCCTTTAAGAATTGTGTTAGGACATGCCAGTGAAAAACTGTTGCCTGGGAAATTGTGGATGCTCTGAAGATCTTGCGAGAACATATACTGCTTACTTTCCAGTGTATGCATTGTATAAGTGTGCTAGAATTTGGTGTGCACAGAATTTGTACCTAATACAGTGGTACCTCGGGTTACAGACGCTTCAGGTTACAGACTCCACTAACCCAGAAATAGTACCTTGGGTTAAGAACTTTGCTTCAGGATGAGAACAGAAATTGTGCTCCGGCAGCACAGTGGCAGTGGGAGGCCCCATTAGCTAAAGTGGTATCTCGGGTTAAGAACAGTTTCAGGTTAAGAACAGACCTCCAGAACGAATTAAGTTCTTAACCCAAAGTACTACTGTACAGGAGATACCTTTTTGATGTGGCACTAAAATTTACGAATCAGATCTTGCCAATTTGCTTGAAGTTTTGTCATAGTAATGCTTCTGTTCAGGGCCCAGAACATTTAAAACTGTTCACCCATGTTTCGCTCTGGCTGTGCGGAAGGAGGCTCTCAACATGAATGTCAGCTGTCCCAGTGAACACATTGGCACTGAAGACTTTCCACTGGATTGCTAACTTACTTAGAACTCTATCCCCACTATATAGCTCCTAGATGCTCTCCAAGCAGCTTACAAAAAGTTATTGCAATACAATTGCAGTGAAATGTAATACTGGACAGAGGAATAACACTGTGTCCATATGGTTCTGGGATTATACAGGCAGCTTTTCCCATTCTCATCCTTGGTCTTTGGGGAAGAATCATAGCTCAGCAGCAGACCATCAGCTTTGCATGCAGAAGGGCCCAGGTTCTATCCCTGGCCAAATGCCACAAACTGGTTGGGCACAGAGGAACGGTGTGAGGAGCCCCCAAGGGAAGAAGGCTCAGAGTCCAGGGGTTGGTGTTGGGACAACCATGAGTGGTCTGAAGGAGTAGACTGGGAGGCGGAGGTGTCAAAAGCTGAAGAGGTAACAGGGCTGAATGAGCAGGAGGAGTCTGTGGCAGAGAGCAGTCCAGAATCAAAGGCAGAAGCTGAAACAGGACAGGAGAGGAGGATGGCCAAGAGGCAGAGATGAACCTCCTGCTGTGACAAGTTCCCCTCTCTCCTGGTCTCCCAGAACTGGGAGAGGCATGAAGAGGGCAGAGGAGCAGTTAGCTTCATGCAGGCACAGTCTCAGATTGCTTGTCAAAAACCCTGGAAAGGAGGGAACTTAGGCAGCTGTGGGAAAGCAGGGGCCTTCAGCCTCCGCAATTGCTTCAGACCTGCCAGAGATGAGTTGCTGTGCTCATTAGACCGGACAGTCCTGTACTGTTTGTGGTTTTGCTAATAAAGAGTTAATTCCAAATTGCTCAGTATAATTTACTGCTGGCTTGATCCTGTCACCAGGTAGGACTGGGAAAGAGAAACCCCTGGAAGCTCCTGCCAGTCAGTGTAGACAGAGCAGAATGAGATGGACCCAATTGTCTGTCTCACTATAAGGCAGCTTCCTATGTCCCTCCCCTCAGTGACCTCCTTTGGCTCCTGCCTAGTAGGCAGCAGAGCCACTGAAAACCTCTGAAGCAAGGGAAGAGGGCCCAGCGACAAGACCTTGCTCAGCTAATGGCAGAAGAAAGTGTTGCCAGGCTGCCTCACCCAGCGTGATCCTCTGAGCAAGGGCATTGGGTGGAGTAGCTGGAACCTGCTCTGCCTATGATGGAAGCAAGTCTTCTGTAATGGAGTGATCCACATGCCAAGTAGCAGCTTTCTAGCATGATGGCCTTTGCAGAGCTTCTGTCATGTGGCAGCATTTTCATGTGACAGTCGTAGTGTTTGAATTGACCCGCCGTTCTCCGCATGTCCTGTCTGCTGCCCCTAGCAACAGAAGCCAGCATAGTCAAGAGGTGCTATCAAACTTCAAAAGAATCTCCCCGGTTTGTTTTAATCTTCAGCTTCCTTCCTGTATTTTTACCAACACTTTGTTGAAATGGCAGGCATGCCTTTGTTCTGATTTAGGCTTTTGATTAACAGGATATGCTTGTTCAATAACAAGATGAATAATTATTTTTATTTTTGGTCCAATTGGCATGCATCAATTCAAGGTGTTTCCAGTTTCCAAATTATACCCTTAGACAGTGGGCTGCCACAAAGTGATCCATCTACAAACTGAACCCTGTGATCGTTGGCAAGGAGAGGTTGATGATCTACTTAAAGCTTTCAGACCTGAATTCTCTTCATGTCTTCTTTCGAAAGAAATGCAACATTCCTTGCAAAGGGGACAAGTGATTCACACATCACAGCCTGACATTTTGCGGTCAGGGTCATCTTTTTCTTTCTTTCCCCGACAGGCATCAAGGATTTCATAATTTGTGTGAAATCCTCCCCAGGCCTGTGTAATATCAGTTCCCTGTGAAAAAATATTTGTTCCTGAAACACTTGCATGAGGGTCCATTTTAGGACTTGGCAACTGAGGAGGGGAGGAGCGAATGGACCATGAAATGCGCAATCTATTGCCATGAAAAAGAATACAGCCCTAATTGCACAGAAATGAAGCTTCTCCTCCTTTCCCTTGGGGGGGAAAGTTAAGGCTCCATCCTAATGGATATTGCAGCAATTTATTTTCCTGACATTTGGTCTGAATTCTTCCTTTCCTTGCTGTCCTTTGGCTTCTCTGCTCGCTCCACCAAGTGTTATTTGCACTCTGAATCCCCTTAAGAGTGTGTTTATCATCGCCGCACCTCATTACACAGAACAGAGCTTTTGGCGCTCTCCTTCCCCTTAGCTGGCAGCAGCTGCTCTTGTCCGTCATGGCACCTTCCTGGTTCACATTCCAAAACGCTCACGCCACTGCGTTGCCCCCGAAGTGCTTGCCAAAGGGGAGGGAGGCTGACAGGGCCTGCACTTTTGATGGCATCCCAGCTGAATGCAGCTCTTTGTTTCTTTCGTTAACAACAACAGGGAGTTCAAATACATCTCGATGGGAATCGGTTGACTTGGTCAATACCTCTGGCGGAGCCTGCGCCATCATCACAGAGGCTATTCTGATTACACAAACATGTAATTTCTTCCCTTGTTGCATGTAACGAATGATACACCCTTTCCTCATTCAACATGAAGCAGAGGAACCAGTGTGAATTCCAGATGGATGTCACAGCTCTTGTACTTGCTCTGGTTTCACACTGTTATGATTTAGGATTAAGAGAACAGAGATCGATATCAGATGTTTCTCATGACCTCCCTCCCTGCCTACCTGCCTGTTTGCACTTTTTGTTGCTGTGCATCTACTCTTCCTTGGAAATTCAGAAACCAAAAAACTGGAAGCCCTTTGTGGTTTGGGGGAGAAGGGTCTGGGCTTTGCTTTAAGGGTTTGGGGCTTTTTTGTAAGGGGTATTTGTAGGGTGGAGAGAAAAGGTTTGAGGCTCAGAAGCTACACTTATAACCAGCTTTGTGTTCTCTCTAGTGCAGGGTTTCCCAAAGTAGTTGAAACTGACCCCACCACAAGTCAGTGGGACAGAAAAGGGGTTCATGAGGCACAGTGTGAAAAAATTACTTAGGAGCTATGGGCCTCAGAAATAAAGGGTATATAAAAAGTGTGCCTCCAGTGAGAAACCTTTCTATTTAATAAGATGATATCATAATGCAACAGTATTCTCAGACCGTGCTGCTTTCTTGCTTTTAAAAAATACTGTATTCAGGTGCACTATTTTTGTTTACAGTGGCAAAAAATAATTCCAATACTCCTCTTAAATGTAGCTATGCCTTGACTTGATTTTATTTACATTTCTAACAACTTGGGTTGGAGTAAATGACAACTTTATAAGCTCATAGCGGGGTTAATGAACGCAGAAATTTGGGGCACCCTGCTCTGGCGAGAGATTAGTGCTTGATGAAGGACTGTGTCAGATGAAGGCTTGCATCCTCCTTTGCCAGGAGTGGAAGGTATTTTACTCTTTGAGTAGCATGAATGGGCTGAACCCCTGTAAGCAGCGTATTTGGTTTCATTTGCCAGTAGCTTGCAGAGGATGGAAGAGCAAAGAGGAACCTGGGAACACACTCCAGACTTCCTCACAAGTCCAAACCATTAATGGGTAACTCCTGTGAGCTGACGTCCACTTCTCAAGGGCTGATGCATCTTTCTCGATAATAACTTCATAACAAACATGTTTCGGTGCATCCTCCACCTGTTCTGTTACTAGTGTGATCAAATTAATTGCCTGCCTAAGCTTAATGCTCTGAATCTCTTGCTGTGTTTTTTCTACTTAAAAACTGGAGATTCATCCAATCAGATATGAGAGTTAGCAAAGCTGCTATCAATGTCTCTTTCCAAGGGAGGTGTAAATCCTCTTTCTGTATGTAGTGTAATCATATTATATTCTCCGATGGCAGAGTATGGATTCCTTCTGGCCCTCAGCTGGGGATCAGCTTAAATCTTTTGAGTTCCAACAATGCGGAGCTATCCTAATACTTATCCCATCTAGTGTAATGCCAGATGCTGCTGCTCTTTATAGAGGCTGTCTAATCCGGCTTTGTATTCTTCGAGCTGCCTCTGTAAAGGCGAAATACGGGAGGAGAACAAGCCAGAGATGCAGTTGTGGTGCTGGGTGAGCACAGTGTTTTGTCAATTTGTGTGCTAGTAGTTGCGGGTTTTCCCTTCTTCAGGGTTTTGCTTCCTTTCGCCTGCAGCCTCTCTGAAGATCTGGCATCAGCCTCTCATATTTTTGTGTGTTCCTAATAATAATAGTGTTGTGGAGAAGTTGGGGCCTCCCCGCTGCAAAATATTGACACGACCTCAGGAAATTACATGCGCTGCTGCCAAAGCAAAGTTGTGCTCAATCAAAACACAGATCAAACAACTCCAGTTCAAGTGAGGTAGGAAGTCGAAGTCTTCCCCCAAACCATTGTGGTTTAGGAATTCCTTCTGTGTGCTTGCCAAAACCCAAATTTGTCTGAAAAAGCTATTCAGCGAGTGCAGCAAATTCCGTACAGGATCTTTAGAGCTCCATTGTGATGTTCTTTAGAGTGCAGCTGAAAAGAGTGCCACTGTTTTTTGGTGTTCCCTCTGCTATCTTCTCATCTTCTCCTGCCAGTATGAACATCAATGCTCTGGGCTGTCTGAGGACATCGAAACAGCTTAGCTAGTTATAACAGGGATGGGGAACGTCCTGATGCAAGTTGCAAATGTGGGCTTCCTAAACGGCCTCGGCCCAGTATACCTGAAGGAGCGTCTCCACCCCCATCGTTCTGCCCGGGCGCTGAGGTCCAGCACCGAGGGCCTTCTGGCGGTTCCCTCATTGCGAGAAGCAAAGCTACAGGGAACCAGGCAGAGGGCCTTTTCGGTAGTGGCGCCCGCCCTGTGGAACGCCCTCCCATCAGATGTCAAAACGATAAACAACTACCTGACATTCAGAAGACATCTTAAGGCAGCCCTGTTCAGGGAAGTTTTTAATGTATGATATTTTAGTGTTTTTTTGGTTTGAGCTGCAAACTATATCATCAAATTCAGAGAAATGCAAAAACCAGAGAATAACTTTATTATGGTTCTGAATGAAGACCTCAAGAACAATTGCTCCATGTGAGGCAGTACCATTGCTCCAGTTGACACTCTGTCGATTGAGTTTCCCAAATGACTCTCTAGCTTTGCTGCTCTGTTTTTGCTTGACCTGGCCCTGCTTACCAGGACTCAAAGGAGACTCCAGTGGTTGTCTAGGTGAACCTTACTTCCGAATGATATAGTTCCAAAGGGAGTATATACTTTTCATTTACTACTTTGCTCCTGGAAAGGATTTTTATAACTGAACGTTTAACAGCAAGGCCAAGTAATATCCTTAACAGTGTCATGCATTTAATAGTTTAGAAGACTGCATAGCAGGCCATGGTGAAACATTAGTTATTTCCTTTCTTTGCTTTGAGGAAGAATTTTGTGTGACCCAAAAAGTAGGCTTTTCCAGAATTTAATGTGCTAATCATCCCCAATAAAGACATTGTTCAATTTGATGTACATCTTTTGCTTGAGTTGGATCAACCAAGCAATGATGATTCCTGTTTTACTCATGATCAGCTCTTTGGAATTTCCTAAATTGGAGGGGAGGGAGCTCTGCCTTGCCCCAGAAACTGAATGCTATTCAGTTCAAGCTGCATCTCCATAAATCCTCAGCTGCTCGAGAGAGAGAGAGAGAGAGAGAGAGAGAGAGAGAGAGAGAGAGAGAGAGTCACCCACTTCTGCTCTTTATACAACACTCTTCCTTCCATTCTGTTACACAAAGATCTCCTTTAATGAAGGCATTCTGCTTTGTCAAATAACCCTCTGAGGACGCTGCCTTTTTGTTTTTGTTTTCTCAAGATGGGATGGAGTCATGCAGCTTAATTGGCCAGTTATTGACATTTTGTCCGAACAAAACACTTCTGTCCAAAGGGAAGTAGTAATAGGTTTGGAATGGTGCATTTCAGCTAGGAAAAACATTTTTTTTAAAAAAAAAAAACCCCAAATAGCATTTGATTGGGGACCATCAATGGCAAAATGCTTAGTTGATAATTTGATTCACTATAACAAGACATCATCAGACTCTCATGGTGAACCCAGAATTGCAAATGTGTCACACAAGGCATCACATTTGAGTTGAGAGGAGTTTTCCTTTCCATGGCACAGACACACCGTTTTTTGTCCCATTCTTGTTTCTGGCTAAAAAATGTATTGTAGGTTTTTGAAATAATACAAAACTTCTTTGCCAGAGACTATAATGCAGTGTTCTCTTCAAGTCTTAGGGCAGGAGAAATCACCTTTCAGCTTTATGGAAGCCTAGAGTTGAAGGTTAAATTCCCATGAACACTGCCACAATCCATCACACAGATAGTGGGACTTGATTATTGTTTCACAAGATTTATTGCTATAAAACCTCAAAGTGGTTTACAAATGAAAAAAAACAACAACTACTGAAAATGTTCAAAAAATAGTTAAAATCAATGAAAACCTGAAAACCAAATTAAAGCAAAATTCTACATGTCTGGATAGGCTTGCCTAAAGAAAAATGTTTTTAGCAGGCACCAAACAGAGTAGTAAAGCAGAAGAGCCTGTCTGATGTCAATAGGCAGGGAGTTCCAAAGGGTAAGTCCTGCCACACTAAAAGATCAATATCTTACAAAAGCAGAACAAGCATTATGTGGCACTGCCAGTTTCAAAGCAGTGGCATATGCGATCTTGCAATTATAAGCAGCTGTGCATCAGATTTTATCCCAGGTTAGCTGCTCCTTGTAGCTGTCTGCCTCTGGGGAATTGCTATCTGTGGCTTAGGAGCAAGATTATGATGGCAGGGGGATACATGTGTAAGGATATTTCGTGTCACAGAGATCATGAGAGAGGGCCACTTGTTGTGGCTATAGCGCAGTTGCAGAGAACGTTTTTTGCATGCAGGAGGTCCCAGGGTCCATCCTTAGGTAGGGCTAGGAGAGACTCCTGCCTGAAGCCCTAGAGAGCCATTGCCAGTCCGTGTTGACAGTCCTGGTCTAACTCTGTATTAGGCAGTTCCCTGTGCTCTTTCCACTAGCCCTTACATCCTCGTTTCATTTTAATGCTGTCAGTGCTCATGGACAAGCTTTGTGAGTTTACATGGCCTAGTACTGTAAAATGTTCAGGGCTTGCGGCCATATATTTTCATGGATAGTCAAATAGATCACCATGCATGAGTAATAGCCCACTATGGTTCTGCAGCCCTCCACAGGTTGGGTTGTCAAACATCCATTAATTTACTTGCCCAGCTAATAAAACAGCATTCTGGCAGGCAACTAGAACTGGGATCTGAGTAGCCAGTGAATTCCAGAAGCAGCCCGACAGTTTCTTTCTTTGCTATGAACCCTGTCCCTAGACCCACCAGAATCTACCAGGCTCTGCCCTTGACCTATCTTGCCCCAGCTGAAACCTGCCAACACCATCTCTGCCTCAGCACCTCAGGGATCCTTCATCTCTGTAAATTGAGGCAAGAATGCCTGACTCACTAGGGCTATGCCTGTGCTTGCAGAGCAGCTTGAAATGTCTAATTACTTTATAATTACTGATTATTATCATTCCACCAGTAAGCAGAGCTGCTTCGACAAGAGCTGCTGTGCTTGACATTTCGGCACAACTTGATACAGAAATGCTTTCCTAGGGCAGCACACACACACACACACACACACACACTACTCACTGATGCTGTGGTTCAGATGGGACTCAAGTGAAGCTTCATGTATTATCCCAAATGTTTTTTTGGTTTACATTCTGCTTGGGAACACATTTGCATTACCTTGTCTCTTGGGCTTTTCAAACTTCAGCTCTGCTTCCAGGCGCTATTCGAGTTTTATTCATATGTGTTCTTCCTCCTTGTTATGTACTGAAGTTCTCACCCTGGGCCAGCAGCGGGATACTGTAGATAGTTATGCAAATGAAGGATCGAAAGTGACGTTCAGTGATTGGATAGTTTTAGAAAATGGCAACAGTTACATTGTTCTGGAGCTCTATATAAGCAGGCTGACTGAGCTCCTCAGTTAGTTCTGTTCCAGCTTACAAATAAAGAGCTGCTTTGGAAGAATCGCTGCGTCGTCTGATATGTTCGCCCACAACTTAACACTCCTGTTGTTGCCAATGTATTTTCACTTAGTATCTGAGTTACCAAATGCTCTATCCTGCATCTCAGACCATCCAAGTTCTAAATGTTCCACCCAGATACTTTGGCAAAGAGTCCATTACAAGACTGTTTTTCTTTACTGATGAGAACAGAAGCTGGGACGGAACCCGGAGGCTTCAGCTGCTCCAGAAAGGATACTTTTCTAGATTGAGTCCCGCAGAACCAAATTAGGCTTCAGTCAAGGCCCAGACCCTATTAGGCCTCAGACACCAAATACTGGTGGGGGGGCAATAACCCCCCCCCCAACTTTCCCCAAGTCCCCTAAGTTAGGCAGCCCTGCACCTCCTAAGCTAGTTTACTGCCCTCTGGTGTGGTAGAGGTAGCTATCTCCTTGCCACGGAAATTGGTTTGGGGACCATGTTGTCTTGCCCCAGTCATGCAGCTTCTGAATCTTGGATTGCTGGTGTTCCTGAAGCATGAACCAGGAGCTGAGGAACCATTCTGTGTAAGCCACCAATATACCTTGTCATATTGAGAGAAATCCATAGAGTACCATTGACTTGAAAATGAAGCTGTGCCAGCATTTGAATCATTGTAGGTGGGATCACAAGAACATAATAAGAGCCTTCTGGATAAGCTGAGCATCCTGTTCTCCCAGCAGCCAACCAGGTGTGTGGATAATGGTATCAAAAATAAAACCTGCCTTCATTTTTCTCAGTGAAAATGGCAAACAATGTAAAAAGGGACAAGGTGAGGCTAGAGAGTAGATAGATAGATAATTTATTGTCATTGTCCGTATATACACAGTATACACAACAACGAAAATCAAACACCCACCCAAAGACCGGATTCACATATACATTTGCACGTATCTCCGACACTCTCATTCTATTCAAACATAATCTATAAAAGCATAAAATCCAGAATATAACATGACCTATTAAGGCATAACATAACCTAAAACCTAAAACATAACCTAAAACCTATCTCATTCCTTCCTACTCTCTGCTTGCTAAACCTTGCAACTGGCCCTGAGATCATTATTTAATGCAATCAGAGCTCTTGGATAGAAACTATTCAGAAGGCGTGTGATTCGTGTTTTCATTGTCCTATATCTTCTGCCCGAAGGCAATAGTTCAAAGAAGTTGTGAGCAGGGGGGGTGGGATCTCTCAGGATATTATGTGACTTCTTCAAAATGCGAGACGTGAAGATCTCATCCAGGGTTGGTAGTCGGAGCCCAATAACATTCTGGGCAATTTTAATTGTTCTCTGTAAAGCTTTTTTATCCGTTTCAGAGCTGCTCCCATACCACGATAATATACTATAGGTTAAGACACTCTCAATGGTACTATGATAATAGGACAGAAGTAGGTGCTGGGATAGATTCAGTCTCCTGAGCATTCTCAGGAAATACAACCTCCCCTGCACCTTCCTCACAACCAGATCATACAATATTGGGGTTGTTGGATCAAAAGCAAGCCAGAATGCCCATAATAACTGCATGTATGAAGGCTGAGCTGAATACCAGTGCTTTTAATACTGCCTATGGGAAATACCAGAGGAGAGGAGATTTTCTTCTGAGTATCAGTGGTAATCAGACCTGAACAAAATAAGGTAAGCAGTGGTGGGGATGCTCACAGGTAACAGCAGTCAACCAATATCTAAGCAACTGTGTTGCACTTGGGGGGGACGACGGGGACACACACAGCATACCTCTGAGCCCTTAAGGAAGGAACACGAAGCAACTGGCTGAAGTGACAAAGCAGATTTACGTTGGATATCAGAAACTGCTTCCTAATATTAAAAAAGTCAGGCGGTGAGGTGAGGCTTATGCTCTGGAATTTCCTTTCCTGCAGGGTTTTAAGAAGACTCGATGGGCACATACTGAATGCAGCAATTAACTTCCAGGCGATTGAAATAGATTACCCATAATCTGTCTTCCAGATCCACAGTCCTATGAATGCTGTCATAGCAATCATCTCGCAGGCTTTTTATTACAGTTGCAGTACCTCTGGGTTATCCATCCCTTCCTCAATTTACAGATGGAAGACAGAATGACAAAAATATGTACATGCCTGCATGCTGCCTATTGGCATTACAGCCATCATGGTTTTAACATCTGCAGAGGGCCAAAAGTGGCACTTTCCAGACCTTGATACCCTTTCGCAAGAATGTACAGAGAGTCCTGCTGGACCAGGCCGAAGGCCGATCTAGTTCAGCCCTCTGTTCTCAAAGCAGCTAGCCAGATGCCCATAAGCAAGACCACATTGCAATGGTCCTCTCACCACTTTTGATTCTCAGCAACTGATCTCTAGACATACAAACAGTAGAGTATGAACATAGGCATCAGAGCCAGTAGCCACTGGTAGGCTGATCCTCCATGAATTTGTGTAACTCCCTTTTAAAGACAACCAAGTTGGTGGCCATCACTACTCCATATAGGAACAAATTCCTTGGTGTAGCCATCTTCTGTGTGAAGACATACTATCATTTGTTCATCCTGTATTCAGGTTCATTGGAGGGCACTGGGTTCTAATATTATGAGAGACAAAACTGCTCTATGTCTACTTTATCAGGCATGTCCAACAGGTAGATCGCGATCTACTGGTAGATCATGGAGTGCTCCTGGTAGATCTCTGGCCCCTCAGCAATCTCCTTACAAAAAAGCAAAAAACCCAAAACCCAACTTTGGCTTCCTAAAAAAAGCTCCACAACTTTGGGTAGATCACTGCCAGTTTTTTAAATACTGTGAGTCGATCGCAGTTGGGAGTTGGACGTCCCTGATCTACACCATACATAATCTTCTACTCAGTCATATCCTCCCTGATTCACATTCAAAAACAACACTAAAAGGCTCCAAATGTTGTAGGCTTCCGTCACAGGGGAGATGTTTCATCCCCTTAATCATGTTGGTCCTCTTTTCACATGATTGTTTAGCTTACTCAAGAGCCACGTACTTTGTCCAAAACCCTTTGGAAATCTTAAGTACACATTGTTGACTGGATCGCTTCTATTTTTCATAAAGCTGAGACAGGGCTTATCCTTGGAGAAGCCATTATTGTTCTTGTGAGCCGCCCTCATTCTTCTAAATGCTTGGTAGTTGTTGTAGTGTCAGAACAGTTGTGGTGTGCGTCTTTTTTGTGCTGCACCAGCAGCAGTGGTAGACCAGACTTAAATCAGGACTCTACAACAAGGCTCTTTTACATACAAGTGCCACTGCTGCTGGAGAATGTGGCACCTGCAAGGTGAATTCAGGCTTCTGACAGGATCAGAGCAATGCAAAAATGGCACGTGTTGCAGTGGCTCTCACACTGCTAAGGTAACTTCTGAAGGGGCCTTCAGAAGTCACCTCAGAATGGTTCTGAAAATGATGTGTGAGCAGCTTCCTCATGACATAGACTTTGAGCTCATCTATATGGGAAAATTCTTTCCCATGCTCTCATTTCATGCTCTTGAATGCTTCATAAATAAATAAAGAATTCCCAAGCCATTTTTAGGTCCAAGGTTAGTTCGTGCCAGAATACTGCATTATTGTGTATGAGCGCACACTTAAACAGTATCTATAGTCCAGAATGTCACTTCTACTGTGGAGATAAGATGGGACCATGACACTGGCAACATGCACGGGTGCCATGTACAAATAAAAATATAATATTTGTACCCAACAACTTCAAAAGCTCTGTGCAGGAGTATCCTTTTCGTGCCAGATGATTTAGCCAACATGATTTACCAAGACAGCTATAACAAATCTAGGATTCAGATCTAGACACCTTAACATATTTCAAATCAACACAGTTATTCCTTTCCCCCAGTAGAGTAGTTTTCAGCCACCAGGAATGTAAAGTGAGGGGAAAATAGCAACTCATTCTGTAAGTTCTTGCTTCGTTGCTCTTATTAATGATGAGGGTTTAAAAAATATCTGCTACTTGAAAACATTCCCCTCTTGCTGTTTTTCAACCACAGCAGAATGTTATTGCTACATTTAAAGACAATGACAAGGTCTGAAGCTCAGGGAGGAGAACCAAACCAAACAACCATCTGTCTAACATGAACCGAGAGCTGACTGATAGTAATTAATATGTTCCTGATCTATCGCATCTACAGACATGTTTTTATCTGCAAAACTCAGATTCCGTGCAAATTGCTTGAAACAGATCCATTAAAAGATCGTCATTCTTTTTGGCACTAAAATGCAGAAAGCAGGATAAATTTCCTTAGTCAGTGTTCAGAAAATATGAAGTTTTGATTCTGGCTTTAAAAGAATAAAGAAAAAAGCTAAATTTTGAAATGCTAACAAATCTTAACAAGATTTGGGAGCGACAGAGGCCCCTCCTATTTGAATCACTGATGCAACAGCTTCAGGGGATAATTCATCAATGAGTGGCAGGATGTAAAAGAGTCTTGAAAATTATTTTGGCTTCAGGGATCTGCCTGTGTTGCTGTTTTGGTTCATTTAGGGGTTAGAATCATGACACAATCTGAACACACATTCTGAAGAATTACCCAGTTCACTCTGGTTGCATGTGACACCAGTGTAGAAGATTCTTCCTCACACACTCTTCTTCATCAGCAAACATGATATGAAATTGGACCGAGGCACATGGCCTGCTTTAATTTCCCTACTCACTCCATCATGCAAAGTCTGCTGGTGCAACGGACATGGGTGCAGATATGTGTTGTCATTTTGGAGTTAATAACCATCTGCACTCTCCAGTCCCCAAATGCGTACCTAAACGAATAAAATGTGTACTAGAACATCAGGTGCACCATCTAATTAGACACATTTGAATTCCCATGGTCTATTTTTAATAGTAAATGGTGCTCTTTTACTTCTTTACTTCCCCCTCCCCACAAAAGAAATTCATGTTAAACTTCAGTGGAGTGGATTTATGTGCCGAGAGTATTGGGCCAATGACACTTCAGTTTGTTTGTTTCAAGTCAGTTTATTTGGTCACTTAAATCTTAAACAAAAACTGCATAAGGCTCTCAAGATAAGAACAGTTGAGTGGGGGGGGGAGCACAATATACATGCACACAAATGTAATTCAAACTTTTTGAGGTAGGTAAGGAATCTCAGTATGTAGGATTTGCTTCAAACCCCAGTTCTAAAGGCTGGCTCTCATAGGCACATTTACTACACCAGGGTCACAGAACTCAACAACATGCATGCTCGGTGTTATGTAGTGAGTTGAATAGGATCCAAAATGCAGCAGTCTGATTGGTCCTAGAACAATAGGATCCAGAATGCAGCAGTCTGATTGGTCCACAGGAGCCACCCAATCCAACTCCTGGTGGAAGTTAATCCACAACCTGATTGGCCTACAGGAGAATCCCAGAGTTAGCCAATCACGTGGGGCCCATTGTGTAAACAATGTATATAAAGCAGATATTTTGGGGGAACTTGCATTCCTCACTACTATGAGCTGAATAAAGAGCATGAAATCCACACTCGACTCCGAGTATAGTTCACTCTGCTTGAGGTTCGGTCACAGAAGTATGATCTTACATGTGTGAACTTGCCTTCCAGAGGTCTTGCACATTGATAAAGTTTTAGGCATCCTCTCCCCGCTCCCCTTTCCCTGCTGGTTTCAGGTATTTGGACTCACCTACGAGAAGCGGGAGACTGATAGCTGGCAAAAGGTGCTCTGAGGCAAAGGTTTGGACTTGGACTTCCAAACCAATATTTCTATGGTTTATTTTATGGGTTTGGCAGGAAACAAATTGGGCTCAACATCCTATTTTATCCCAAACATTCTTTTTTAGAAGAAAAAAGAGGTTCCAGTACTGTACTTGTTTGGATAGAGTTTGTGCATTTAATAGGCATCTTCTCACAACATAAAAAGAAAAAGAAACCAGCTCTGTTTGCATGGCTTTCCTCACAGCCGGTTCTGATAGTATTTTAAGCCTTCGACTAATGTGGCTGTAGAATAAATGTTTTGGGGTTTTAATATGACATGCTCTCCATGGAAGCACATTTTGAGGACATCATTTTAATGAGTAGGATCTTGGTTCTGTTTGTTCACCAACAACCCTTGAATTTTGTTTTTGGTTCCTTTTTAAATAGGTGGCAAGATTTTATCCTTGCTCCATAAATATGGATGAATAGTATATAGAAAGCCTGTTCCATATTTAGGATCTGCTAAAACCAGTGACGGCTTCCCCAAGTGATTTGCCTACAACTGAGCAAACAATAAATATCTGTATAGGGCATGCTCCAGCAATTTAGTTCCATTGGTTTAAATAGGCTTACTCTCTGGTGTGTTTAGGATTGTAGACTTTATTGGAGATAACCAGAAATAGACTGGGCTATGTTCTCCACCATCCGCAAGTTACCTTCTGCCCACATAAACCGTCCCGATTATCCCCATATAAACTGTCCTGGATTCTGCATTCATCATCTGAGGCCCTTTGTGTGCCTCCTCTACAAGAGGTCCAGAGGGTGGCAACACGAGAAGAGGCCTTTTCTGTAATGGCTCCCTGTTTGTGGAATAAAGATTTGCCTGGCACCTTCATTATATATTTTAGGCACCCGGCGAAAACGTTCCTCTTCAAAAAGTCCTTGGGCTGATTAATATTATACAGCCTTTTAAATGTGTCTGTAGGAAGGTGGGTGGGTCATGTTGTGCGGATGCCTGATTATCACCTTCCAAAGCAACTACTCTGTTCCAAACTTAAAAATAGAAAGCGTAACACTGATGTGGTCAACAAAAGAGGTTTAAAGATTCTCTCAAGGCAAATCTAAAAAAATGTAGTATAAAAACCAGCAACTGGAAAACATTGGCCTGTGAGTGCTCCAGTTGGAGAACAGCCTTTGAAGACACTCAAACTCAGGACGAAAGGGAGAAATGTGCTAAGAGGAAGGCATGTTTGACAAACCCTCACCATGATCAACTCCTGCCCCAAAACTTACATCCCCACTGTGGAAGGACATGTAGATCCAGAATTGGCCTCCACAGTCACTTACGGACTCACTGTTAAAACCGTGTTTATGGAAGGCAATCTTACTCAGCTACGAGTGATCGCCAAAGATAGTTTTGTTGTTTTTGTTTTAAACCTTGTGTTTTTATCTTGTATTTTATTCTGTGAACTGTCCTGAGATCTTGTGATGTATATAAATTTAGTAAATAAAATAATAAAAATAATAATAATTACCTTCCTCCTTTTCCTACCACCATCAGAGATTGCTTTTAGGTGATGTGTGTGCTTTTTTTGCCACTACAAGACTATTTGTTGGGCTGGCTGATGGGGAGCTATACAGCCACAGTACATGCCAGGAGGCTGAAAACATTACTTGGCCACCAATGTTGCCGTGCTTCTATAGTGCTCCCAAGGAATAGGAGTGGTGGACTGAAACCACATTTCTCTTGGGCAGCTACGGCTACTCCTGTCTCCTGCTCATTCTGCTTTACTGTAGTCTAAGCCTCTTGCAGTCTGGTCCAATGCATGTTTACACAAAAGAAAGCCTTGTGGATTTCGGTGGGGCTTGCTCCCAGGGAAGTGTGTATGATTGCAGCTTTAGATGCTTCAGCTAAAAGACTTATTTTTTATAGCCATAATTAACTTTTAAGGTTTGAGTTGCAGCTGGTGCCAGGTTCCAACAGGTTTAGGATGCCACACAGAATGCATAAAAGGCGAGTGGCCCTGCCAGGAGATCTCGCCTACTTACCATGCTGAAACCTTTACTTCTCTCTCTCTCTTTTTGCACTCTGCCATCTGTGTCTGTGAGTACATCACGTTTTCTGTATAATCAGTGTTCTACCAATTAGGATAAATTACCGTTTCATTACTGTTAAGTACACTATTAAAATGTCATTCATGTCTCTTGCTGACAAAGCAATGCCTGCAACTCTCCCCATTTTCAGGGAGATTCATCTAATTTCAGAATGTTGATGGAGGAGCTCATTCAACTGGCAGGATTTGCCAGCATTTTTGAGCATTAAAAGCTTTCAGGGCACTTAGTTGCATGCCAATTTCACTCTGGGGACAGGCCTTCACAAATGGCAGAAGATTGCACTGAAATGTCTGTCTTGGGCGTGATTCACAGTCTAAATGCTTGGGGCAAGGCCTTAGGAGCTATGCTAGTGGATGGTTGAGGAAAGCAACACTTAGAGCAGGACTGGGTAACCTGTAGCCCTCCAGGGACCGTTAACCACAGCACCCATCACCCCTGAGAATCGGCCATGATGTCAGGTGATGGACAGATGGGCAGCCACTCCCACCTCAAAGTTGGCCTATAGGAGCTAGGGAAATTAGGGATCCAGCCTGCTGGCTGGATCCAGTTGCCCACCCCTGACCTAAGACATCCTTAGCCTAAAGGGGAGCTTTCCACAGCAGGACTGTATGATTCACAACATCATAAAACTGTGCTACACCTACAGTAGAGGTTCTTCACATGTTTTTGGTGGCATTGGGCCCAGGATGTCGTAAAACATTTAATCTCTCCCATAATTTGCTTAGGCAACAGTCTTCCTCACACGGTGTACTGTACATGTTCTGGCTAGGCACAAGTTGTGGTTGGGAAATACAGATGAGCTGCCAGATCTTCGAGATGTAAAATCCCCAAGCCAAACCCAAGGCTTAAAATAGAATGTGTATCTCTGAGTAAACTTCCTTGATGTTCCCCCCACCCCAGAAAAAGTTGTCAAATAAGTGTGCATTTAGTATTTGAATAAAGCTGTGGACTTAAAAATAAATAAAATAATCTGTGAGGCCCGTGTGTTCTGCCACCTAAGAATATGATGAATGAAACTCTTCAGAGATGAACACCAATGAAAAGGACACTGTTAAGTAGAAATTACCACAGAAGCAAGAGCACATGCTCCTACATTTGCACAGGTTCTTAGTGAACCGTGTTGTCTCTGGGCCCGGCGAACTGGAAAATGTCCTCCTTTCCTGAAGGAAGTTGAAACAGGCATGTCTTGTGTCTATAATTACAGTGGTAGCTCGGGTTAAGAACTTATTTCGTTCTGGAGGTCCATTCTTAACCTAAAACTTATTAATCTGAGGTACTACTTTAGCTAATGGGGCCTCCCACTGCTGCCACGCCGCCGCCATGAGATTTCTGTTCTCATCTTGAGGCAAAGTTCTTAACCCAAGGTACTATTTCTGGGTTAGCGGAGTCTGTAACCTGAAGCGTCTGTAACCCAAAGTACCACTGTAATAGGGAAGAGACTTGAGGTAACAGACTAGCCTGCTGGTTGGGGGTAATGGGAGATGCAGTCCAACAGACAGGGGAGGGGGCCAGATAACAGGACAAGGTGAGAAGAGCTACTGCTGCCTCATATTGCAATGCCTTTGCTTTTAAAATGTGCATTAATTCTGCATTAAATGGCGCATGCAATATTAAGCAACCCTGCAGGGCTTAACAGTTGTCGTGAGCTATAGTTCCATTCTTGGTAGAGGGTGTTTGTTCCTCAAATTGTTCTGAAGCGCTTTACGCAATGTGTTAACCTTTCACATGTTTCACAATTTGCTTGAATCTCTGTGAATTAAGTTACTCACTTGGTTTTAACTCACTTTGTTACTGTATTTACTTGAGTCTAATGAGCCATCGAATCACATGCACACCTCAATTTTTCAGAACCTTGAAGCCAAAAAAAGAATTTGCTGGCGAATGTAAATGTGCCATCAAATCTAATGCACACCTTTATTTTCACAACGTAATTTGGCCTAAAAAGGTGAGTGTTAGATTCAAGTCAATATGGTAGTTGTATTGAGCTCATGGGGGGAAAGTGGGATATACATGTTTATTTATGTGACTTTGTTAATCATTTAATGTAGAGAGTCCTGAGAGAAAAGTCTTGAAAGCGCTTTACTGTGGAAACTGAACAGAAACGGTGTATAATTTGAGGAGAAAGGAACGGAAAGGTTTTGTCGTTTTTCCTTCAGCCTTGTGTATAAGAGGGTGACATTCAACCAAACATAGGAGCCAGTTCCTAGGGGCTGAGGTCCCTTCGCACTCCCATAAAATATTTGAGGGGGATGCCCCCACCCCAAGTTGATGGACATTGCCATTCAAATGGTGCATGTGCCATGTCTTGTGAGCAATTATGAGGGGCAGGATTTACCTCCCTGCCCCCCACACAGTATTTTATTTAAGTTGGCACCTCTGCAACCAAACATACAGAGGAAAACTCCCTCAAGAACTGTGCAGCCAGTCAGAGCATACACTCCCTCAGTGAACATCATGGGACTTTGCCTGGTTCCTAAGCAACACCTCCACCCCTCCCCTCTTGGCAAGGTGACTTTTAACACTAACGGAATGACCCCTGCTATTGCACTTCCCACATAAATAAGACACAGCTGCATAAAGGAAAAGGCACAGATCAGCCCTAAACCATGCCTGACAGTTTAAATTTCAGAGAAAGCAGAAACGTGAAGATCCTCTTCCCACCTATGGTTAAGAGATCCGGAGTAGGGATTATACATTTTTTTCACCACCTCAGTCCCTCCTCTTTCCTAACTAAGGGATTATTGGTTAGCATGTTAATTGCAGCTAACATCAGGGTGCCGCTGTATTACAAAGGGAAGGGAGTACATGTGGTTCTTTGTTTTTAGCAATGTATGGGACTGTTACATCTGTACTAATGAACTCATATCTGTGATTCATGAAAATATATCAATCCTTATGCACGACTGCTCTGTTAAAACTTCTGCAATTAAAATAAAATAAAATCTTGGTTTGGGACACTGTGTCCAGACAGGAAAAGCTATTCTTTCCGTTCAATAATTGTTCATTTCTTGCAGACTGATTTCCATCCTTACTGCCTGTATTCAAAGGTTCTTATTAATAGAATAGCAAAGCAAACAATGGCTTACCTGGAAGGAAGGAAGGAAGGAAGCACGGTCTCTGCTGTGAGTAGATAATTGGCCTTTGCATAGAGAAATGAGTTAGGATATAGCTGGAGCACCTTCTGCGTTTGAGGAAGGCAAGGATCCTTTCAGGCATCACTTAAATTAGCCCTCAATCAGCTCAAAAGCGAGGCCTGATTGAGCCTATTTTGTGATTGCAGCGATCACAGGAGATGACAGAGATTTGTTCTTCTTCCGGCATTCTGTTCATATATCCGCTGAATGCTTCTGCTTGCTGCAGTCCCTGAATTCAAGGACTCCTGGAGAGCTACTACTGCAACTTCCTGCTGAGTGCAAGTAGCGGCGGGATGCTGCACAGTCTGCCATAGCTGCAACCCAGCTCCATTGCTGCACATTCATAGTGGCACAGTTGTGTGGCAACAGGTATAATAGCATTTCAGAATGCAATCTGTGCAGAGACTTAGCAGCATCCTCCTGCAGGTTGAAGGCCTCTTGGCATCCAAGTGTACAGGGCCTGATTATGGTGGTGTTCAAGTTGGCTCCCTACTTCCTATTTGCTCGAAAGCTCAAAACACTACAAAGGAAGGCAAGTCCATCTGTTCCTGTTGCTGTAGTCTCGTTGCTGAGCGACAACGTGCAGAGCTCAGTGGAGTGGGAGGCCAGCCAACCAGAAGACTTCCTGAGTGTACTTGCCTGGAGGCAGAGTCAGCATCCAAAGTCAGGTCCAGCCAGTCCCAAGGGCAGATGGTCTAGGGGTCAGGGACCCCGATGATCATGGGGTCAAGATGAGCAGGAAGCAGCTAGGTAGGGCCAGGAGCTACAGGCGTTGTTACCAGCATCTGAAGGCTACTGGAAGCTCTGCTTAGGAAGACTGAAGCCAGCTGGTTCTCATCAGTACCTTCTCCTTTGTGTCATTGAAGGCTGATCAGTTGCAGGTGGAGTCACTCCTCCTTTTCCCCCTTCAGGCTGCTGTTCAGCAGGTGAAGCTGACTTTTAATTAATTTTATTATTACGGTCACAGACCAGTTCCAGCTCACTTACAATATCAGAAAAATCATAAAACACAACAGGAATACATTGGGTTGCAATTAGGTATAACAGAGACAATTCAGATATAGCGTCGGTTAAAAATATATATTAAATCTTGATCACTAAAATATAACCTAAAATTGTCATTTAAAAACTTAATCATTTTGGGAGTGAAGCTGACTCCTAGCCCATGACACCTGAACTCCAAAGTAATCCCTGAAACCCCAAATAAATGCTGGGATGCCCCATGTCTTATATCAGGATCAGAGGACTCCCTCTTTCAAGCCCAACAATGCAGATAATCAGTTGAAACTAACATGACTGCAAAATACTCATAAGTGCATGGTGACATCACAAAACCAGAAAAAAATTACTAACTTAGCGTGCACTAGTTCCTGTAGCAGGGACAGGGGTGGCACTGAGCCCCTTGGGCTTGCTGATCAGAAGGGCAGCCGTTCAAATCCCCACGATGGGGTGAGCTCCCATTGCTTGGTCCCTGCTTCTGCCAACCTAGCAGTTTGAAAGCACGCCAGTGCAAGTAGATAAATAGGCATTTCCGTGCGCTCTGGTTTCCGTCACAGTGTTCTGTTGCGCCAGAAGCAGTTTAGTCATGCTGGCCACATGACCAGGAAAACTGTCTGTGGAAAAACGCTGGCTCCCTTAGCCTGAAAGCCGAGATGAGTGTCACAACCCCCATTTAACTGGACTTAACTGTCCAGGGGTCCTTTACCTTTACCTTTTTTTTACTAGTTCCTGTGGGTGCATGGCACACACTCAATGGCAGAGACAAAAAAGAAAAAAATAGCTAACTTATGTAGGGGGGAAATAAGTAATGGAGAGTGCCCACCCTCAAATATGCTTTGGGACAAGAAGAATCATTTGTTGTTGTCGTTTAGTCATTTAGTCGTGTCCGACTCTTCATGACCCCATGGACCAACTCATGCTGGTAGCTTCGAGAACACTGTCCAACCATCTCGTCCTCTGTCGTCCCCTTCTGCTTGTGCCCTCTATCTTTCCCAACATCAGGATCTTTTCTAGGGAGTCTTCCCTTCTCATGAGGTGGCCAAAGTATTGGAGCCTCAGCTTCACAAGAAGAATCATGCCCCAGATCAAATCCACTATGCATCCCATCTGGCCCAGACACATGGGGACACATTGCATGGTCAAAGGGAATCCATGCATAGCAATAACAGGCAGTGTGTAGGGGGGGGAATGTAACTAGGGGTGCCCACTCCAAAATATGCTTCATGTCAGGACAAATCATACACCCAAGCAAAGGGGAGAGTGTCTTATACAAGATGCCAAGGCATCTCACTTGCCCTGGAGCTTCCTGTGGGCACAGGGCATGAATAAAGGTCTCTGTGAACACCAAAAAACAGCCAAAATATGTAGGAAAAATAAGTGACTGGTGATGCCCACCTCAAACTATGCTTTGGGTCACCCACAGATATGAAAGCATGTTCTGTACAAGATACCGTTGGATCTTGCCTGACCCAGAGATTCCTGCGGACAAATCATAAGCTTATTTATCCAGCAGTTCAGGGACAGGTGAACTTTCCTTCTTTTCCAGTGCTTTGAACTTTCAAGCAAGGAACTGGGAAGTGGGAACGAGCTTTGATATCGTCTGATTATGCCTGGTTTTTGTGCCTGCTTATCTGGGTGTGTTTGCCTGGGCTGGAACGGAATGTGTCCTTGCAGGCTGATACCGTTTTTTTCAATTTGCCTGGCTGCAGGGGTGTGTGTGTGTGTGTGTGTGTGTGTGTGTGTGTGAACTAGCCTATCCCACAAAGGGAAAATTGCTCTGCTCACTTTTGTCTCTGGCGCCACCCCTGCCATGTGGCTCCCGGGGCCAAATGACCTGAGAGAGATTCCCCACACACAGTTAGACGCTTGCATTGTTTCCTAACCCAAGATCTTTTGATAAAGGGTGGGTTATAATTTTTATTTTTTATATATTTTTTTATTTTAAAGAGGAAATGACAATCCTACTGGATATTCTTCCCCTCTGTCACCCTCTTTCCCTTGTTTGGGGGAGAGGAAGAAATGATGATAAACAATGCCCCAGAAGTCTAGATCTTTGGGGACATGGAATCCTGAAGGGCAGAAGAAGACACACTCATAGAACTCATCTTTACCATCTTGTGGTTTCTGGTACTGAGTCTCTGGTCTACATCAGCTTTTCTAGGTCACGTTGACAAATAAACTTAACAGAGGATCGCTCTATCATACTCTGTGCCCCTGTTGGAAGCTACTCTCTCTGCACAATAACATCGTTCATCTTCTGAGCAAAACTAGGGAGGGCGTCCTGAACAGGTGCCATAGAATTCTAATAAAGCTGTAATGTTCCCTCTGGGGCTAAAGGGAATCCAACTGATAGTTATGAGCCCAAGTCTCAATTTACATGGGCTCAATTAATCAAGCTGTTAAAAAGCACGCACTCCTAGGGAGAAGCCTGGTGCAAGTACTCCTTTCTTCCATTGTTGGAAACTGCTAACATAGGAGACAGAATTGAGGACACCAGTTTAATAGCTGCACTGATTTCAAAGGCAGCATAGCTCAGTCGGGAGAGCATGAGGCTCTTAACCTCAGGGTCGGAGGTTTGAGCCCTGTGTTCGGCAAAAGATTTTTGCATTGCAGGGCTTAGAAGAGCCTTGTGGTCCCTTTCAACTCTATAATTCTATGATTCAGCAACCATGTACAGCCTGACTTTTGTGTGTGGGGGTCAAATATACCAATATTTTATATAGTTCCTCAATGTACAAGAGCCACAATCTCTCCTCCTCCCCCCACCAACAGCAACCAGCCTAGCCCTCGCAGCCGGCACCATGAAATCCACCAGGTCCTTTCCTGAAGGTGCTTTTTCATACAGCATCTCTACTCTGTACACCGGGGATGCCAGAACCGACTCGTGTACGTACACAAAATAAACATTAAATGGTTTCCCTCCAAGAACTGCTTTCGCTAGAGCAGGAGATGGGGGACCCCAAGCCCATGACCAAATGTGGACTCTAGCCATTATACCACACTGTCTACCCTCTCCCCAGGCTTCAGTGACACACTCCTGCCAGGGGAAAGGCACTTGGGGTACGAGGAGTGTGACCTGAGGAAGGAAGTGTGGCCTACAAAGAGTTTTGAGGTCCTGATAGGTGTGGAGGGCCACATTTGAACCCTGGGTAGACACCTCCATGGTTCAGTGCTTAATCGACAGCCAAGCTCCCTCTTTTCCTACAGGTATTAAGTTTCCATAATGCCATAATTATGGTGTTACCCATTTTTGCTGTTGTGAATGGTCAAAATGCTACATTTCAGCTTTTTGGAGACATATCAGAGATTTGTGTCTCTTGAATTTCATGGCTTTCTGCCCCCAGCTGGCAGCTCCCCCCCCCCATACAACCAGGTGAGTGTGTATCTGTAAGATTACTGAATCAAATTTATTGGCTTAAGTGGGCTCTTGTTTGTAAAAAGCTAATGCCATCACAAATCTCTTAGCCTATAAGGAGCCTTTGCTGTTGTTTTTTGCAATAATTTGTCATTGGAGATTAAAATGGGAATGCATAGCGCTGGGTCTAGTGAAAAATGAAGTGCAGCCTGATAGACAACCCTGGAGGAAGCTTTTTTTTTTTTTGCAAAAATCTTCTTAACAAAATTTCCTATTGAAATGTAGTGAGCAGGAAACTTGGCGCAACTGGCAGGGCTTTTAAAATCCCACAGCGCCACCTGCAGTACAAGGACTGTGCCACCGCATTCTAATTTTCCTTAAAGAATCAACAGCATCTTCCTTTATGGAAAGAATCATATGATATAATTCTTCCCAAAATTAGTCATTTAATGTTAGTTTGAGTGCAGTTAAGAAATGTAAAGATTTATTTGTAACTCTCATTTCTAAATATATTTGAAAGTATGTCAGCCTTTTGAAAGCAAAGGATTCACAGCGGTGTGTGATTTTCCAATTAAGCAGCAGTGAAAAGACCCTGATGTTGGGAAAGATGGAGGGCACAAGGAGAAGGGGACGACAGAGGACGAGATGGTTGGATAGTGTTCTCGAAGCTACCAGCATGAGTTTGACCAAACTGCAGGAGGCCGTGGAAGACAGGAGTGCCTGGCGTGCTCTGGTCCATGGGGTCACGAAGAGTCGGACACGACTGAACGACTAAACAACAACAACAAAGAACATAAACAAAATAAAAAATTCATTCCAGTAGCACCTTAAAGACCAACTAAGTTAGTTCTTGGTATGAGCTTTCGTGTGCATGCACACTTCTTCAGATACACTGAAATAGAAGTTGCCAGATCCTTCTATATAGTGAGAAGGTGGGGAGGGGTGTTACTCAGAAGGATGGTGGGAATGGGAGATAGGCAGATAGCTGGGAGAGCCTGTTGACGACTCTTAACGACTGTAATAGGTCTTACAGGAAAAGGCAAGGGGTGGGAAGGTGAGAAATGGTTTAGTTATGTATAGTGAGATAAGAATCCAATGTCTTTGTTAAGCCCAGGTCTTTTCATGGTTTTAAGTTTGGTAATGAGTTGTAATTCAGCAGCTTCTCTTTCCAGTCTATTTCTGAAATTCCTTTGTAGTAAAACAGCTACTTTGAGATCTTGTATAGAATGCCCTGGGAGATTGAAGTGTTCTCCTACTGGTTTCTCTGTTCTGTGATTCTTGATGTCAGATTTATGTCCGTTTATTCTTTGGCGTAAGGTTTGGCCTGTTTGTCCAATATAGAGAGCTGAAGGACACTGTTGGCATTTGATGGCATACACAATGTTAGACGATGAGCAATTAAATAGTCCCGAGATGGTATGTGAACATAAAAGCAACATATTTGAAATGCCATAAACACTCCTCAAGTGAATATACAGTATTGCCTTCATATGAGCAAACATCCAGCAGAACTTTTATTTCTATCCATTTAATTATACAAAAATACAAAATATGTCAAAATCACTATAAAAATGAATACACAAGCACAGCCCTCGCCCCACTAATAGACATCATAAAAAAATTAAGACAAGCACAGGACATTCCATAGGAGGTGATATGTCAAGGGCCTCATGCCAGAGGTACACATGGTCACCCTGTTTCTCTTTGTCTGCCATCCCCTTCTCTCTCTTCCCATCTCTCTTCCTCCCCATCCACTGGGTTGCTGAAGAGGGACAGATCACTCTTGCCAAACTGTTTGCTTGGATATATTTTTCTATCCCTCCACCTTCCATCATACCAGCGGTTTCCCCCTCCTGCTTCCCTCCATTTGATTTCCTCCCTACTCTATGAAATTAAGTGGCAGGTCTCCACCCCACCACCCAATGGTGAACCTTTCTAGCCAGATCTTAACTCCACACACCCCCGTGGGCCAGTTCGGGCAGCTGGGTAGGACTACCCACCTGTAAATAATCTGGCATAATGTCATGTGATTGACACCTATCAAAGTCGGTCTATGGGGGTGGAGGTATAGCTCAAAATGGGAGATGGGTGGCACTGTGGTCTAAACCACTGAGCCTCTTGGGCTTGCAGAACGGAAGGTCAGTGGTTCAAATCCCCGCAATGGGGTGAGCTCCCGTTGCTCTGTCCCAGCTCCTGCCAACCTATCAGTACAAAAGCACGCCAGTGCAAGTAGATAAATAGGTACCACTGCGGCAGGAAGGTAAACGGCGTTTCCATGAGCTCTGCCTTCTGTCAGTGTTCCATTGCACCAGAAGCGATTTAGTCATGCTGGCCACATGACCCGGAAAGCTGTCTGTGGACAAACACTGGCTCCCTCGGCCTGAAAGCAAGATGAGCGCCACAAACCCATAGTCGCTGTCAGGGAACTGCCATCGGAGGAACAGGTGGGGGAAGGGCTCACAGAGGCTGGGAGGGAGTCAGCAGCGAAAGCAGGGACCAGCAGGGGGAGAGATGGGTCTCTGGAGGAAGGTCTCATGAATGCGGAGAGAGACGCAGCAGCTAAAGCAGAAACTAGCAGGGAAGAGGGAGGGCTCAGGGAGACGTCCAGCGAGAACAGCGGGGAGGTGTCAGAAGCTCCCATAGGGAGACCCATTCCTCGCAGGAAGCTGTCACGTCGTGAATCCAGGAGACGTGTTTCCGTTAAGGAGCTTCTATGCTGGAAGCGCTTCCGAAAACAACCACTGTCGGAATCTGGAAGTGACTAGGGCAGACATGTTTGAGGAGCTCTGTCACACACAGAGGTTTGTGGAGTTGCACAAACTCTGAGGGACCACGATTTTACGCACAAGCAGCTAATCATCCCATCACAGCATTCCGACAGTCTCTGTAAACTGCCTGTGCAAGAGAAGGCATCATGAGCGACCCAGCCGGAACTGGAGAGGCAGGAGTTGGAGCGGGTCCAAGCTTGGAAGAAAGGTACCGAGCGTTGGAAATCCAACTGGCGCTGCAGACGGCGAGGCTGGAGGAGAGAAGGGCTCAGGATGCAGACAAGAAGGGGAGAGCCACCCAGTTCAACAGAAAGGTACCAGGATTGGTGCAGAAATTTGGGGGGGACCCCAAGGACTACCATGCCTTTAGGACAGAGATGCAATATGCCCTTAATGTGCAGTTTGATGAATTCCCTGATGAGGAATCGCGAGTTGCTTTCGTGATTGGGCATCTTGAGAGGGGGGCGAGGGACTGGGTTCGACCCCTGATGGCAACGCACAATGACGTCCTAAAGGACACCATGAAGTTCTTTCGTGCCATGGATCTCATGTTTTCCAGCGATATTGAGGAGGGAGTGGTGCGCAGACAGCTAATGGCTTGCAAGCAGGGAAGCCGATCTGTCCGTGAGTACTGGACTGAGTTCACCATGCTGGTTCACAGATTGGGGTGGGACTTATCGGCGGCACCCATTCAAATGCTATTTGAAGAAGGTCTTTCTTCGGCTGTGAAAGACGAACTCTCCAGGGGTCCCAGGGCGGATTCTATGGACCAGCTGACCAAATCTGCGCTGACCATAGGAGCGCGCCAGGAGGCGAGAGCTTTGGAGAGGCGGGAAGGGAAGGGGGAACGTTGGAAGGAGTTCCGCATTCCTGACATTCCAGAGACAACTTTCCCGCCGGCAGAGCCGATGGAAATCGGAACAGCGCGCGCGCGCGCAGTTTCAAAGCCCAGTAAGGAGGGAAAAGGCGCCCGGAAATGCTATCTCTGCCAACAGCCAGGTCACTTTGCCAGAGTCTGCCCCCAGAGGAAGGAATGGCAAGGGATGGTGGGAGCTGTTGAGGGAGGAGAGGAGGGAAAACCGGAGCAGGTAAAAGCCAACGCCTGGTTGCCACAGTCGGGGCACAGCAGCCAGGCCAAAGAGCAGTGAAAGTGCCCGTGCCAGAAGCCCCTAAACCTGCCCTAGTGATAGAAGTGTCGCTGGAGCTGCAAAATGGACACCCCCTAAAGATAAAGGCGCTGTTGGACTCAGGCAGCTCCTGCAATTTCATGAGCAAAGAGTTTGCAGCTGAACACCAGATACAGACCATCCCTTTAAGCAACCCCCTGCAGGTGACCACGATCGATGGCAGGGAGTTGTTGGGAGGAGAAGTCAGCTTGCAGACCGTCCCAATGATAATGAAGGTGGCAAGGCACACAGAACTGATAGCGTTTAATGTGGCCACCTTGGGAGGAGCTCCTATTATTTTGGGGATGAGCTGGCTAGCGTTACATGATCCACTGGTGGGCTGGCATCAGAGAGTGGTTTCCTTTGGTTCAGCACATTGCTTAGAACACTGCAAAGGGGAAAAGGGTTCAGCAGGGGCCCAAGCCACCCTAGCAGGGACGGAAGTAATGGAGAAAGTGAAGGTACCACCACAATACGCAGATCTCAGCGACGTGTTCAGCGAGAAGGAAGCTGACCAACTACCCCCGCATAGGCCCTTTGACGGTCAAATCAATTTACTCCCTGGGGCACAGCTTCCTGTAGGCAAGTTGTATGCCATGTCAGACAGAGAAATGCAGGAGCTAAGAGAGTTTATTGACAAGAACCTGAAGAGAGGCTTCATCCGAGAGTCCAGAGCGGTGGGAGGTAGCCCAGTGTTTTTTGTGGATAAAAAAAACACGGACAAGCCGAGACTTGTATGTGACTTCAGGGCCTTAAACGCAGTGTCAGAACCCTTGGCTTTCCCTATGCCCAGGATTGACGACATTTTGACCAGGGTGCGGAAGGGAAAGATTTTTACAAAGCTGGACCTAAGGGGGGCGTACAACCTGATACGTATAAGGAAAGGGGATGAATGGAAAACCACCATGTTCACCCCTTTGGGGGCATTTGAATATCTCGTTATGCCATTTGGCTTACAAGCAGGCTCGGCCTGTTTCCAATCGTTTATGAACCACGTACTGGGGCCTTTGCTTTACAAGAATTGTGTGGCCTTCCTAGATGACGTGTTGGTGTATTCTGAGAATGAGGAGCAGCATGTGAGAGACGTCAGAGAAGTGTTGAGCAGGCTGCAAGCCAACAGGCTGTGGGTGAAACTGGAGAAGTGTCAGTTTCATACCAAGGAGGTGGAATTCCTGGGGTACCGCCTGTCAGACAAGGGATTGGCCATGGATCCCGGCAAGGTCCAGGCAGTGCTGGAATGGAAAACACCCAAAACCAAGAAGGATGTGCAGAGGTTCCTAGGGTTTGGGAACTTTTATCGTAAGTTCATCCGAAACTTTGCACACCTGACGGCGCCCATTACGGACTGTCTCAGCAGTAAGAAGAAATTTGTTTGGACTGCGGAGGGGAAGCGAGCGTTTGAGGAACTGAAAAGGGCCTTCGCCTCTGAAGGACAACTTCTGCATGTGGATTTACAAAAAAAGCTGAGAGTCGAAACAGACGCATCAGACAGAGCTATAGGGGCGGTGCTTCTTCTGCAGCCAGGGAAGGAGGAGTCAGAGTGGAGACCGTGTGCGTTTTTTTCGCGAAAGCTGAACAAATCCGAGAGGAACTACACGGTGTACGACAGAGAACTTCTTGCTATTCATGAGGCTTTCCGGAGATGGAGGCACCTGCTAATTGGTGCACAACATAAGGTGCAAGTGTGCACTGACCATAAGAACCTAGAGTATTGGAGAACTGCGCGAGTGCTCAACCAACGGCAGTTGAGATGGGCCCAGGAGTTCTCCAAATTTAACTTTGAGATTTGTTACGTGCCAGGCCCAGAGAACGTTAGGGCGGACGCTCTCTCACGCAAACCTGAATATTTGGAGGGGGAGGGAGCACCCGAAGAAACACATGTCATTCCAGAGGACCGCTGGGTGTGTGGGGCGGCATTGGTGGGGCAAAGGGAACTGGTAGAGGGAACGGTGCATGATGAATACGCCCAGGACAAACTCAGGGGTCTCAGGAGGGAGGGAGACAAACCCGGGGGTTTTGAGGAGAGAAACGGGGCGTTGTATTACAAGGGAGCGTTATATATACCTGAAGGTGAATTGAGGGAGAAGGTACTCAAGCAACTGCACGATAGCCCCACAGCAGGGCATTTTGGGCAACACAAAACCATGTGGCTGGTTACCAGGGAATTTTGGTGGCCCAAGGTCAGGGAAGATGTGCGGGAGTATGTGAGAGGGTGTGACCAATGCCAGCGAGCCAAGGAGGAGAGGCGGGCACCGGCAGGGTTATTAGAACCACTACCCACACCGGAAAGACCATGGGAAGCAGTGGCCATAGATTTCATGACTGATCTGCCAAGGTCCAGAGGGAAAACAGCCATCATGGTTGTGGTAGACCTGTTAACCAAAATGGCCCACTTTATAGCCTGCTCACATGCGGTCACGGCAGAAGAAACCGCTAAATTGTTTGTAGAAAATGTGTTTAGGTTGCATGGCGCCCCCTTGAGGGTGGTTTCAGACCGAGGGAAACAATTTACTTCCAGGTTCTGGAGGAAGCTCATGAGCTTACTGCATGTAGAGGTCAATTTTTCAACTGCCCGGCACCCTGAAACCAACGGGCAGGCGGAAAGAGCCAATGGCATCCTCCAGCAATATTTGAGGTGTTATGTGAATGACAGAGAGAATGATTGGGTGGAGAAGCTGGCGTTGGCAGAATTTGCCTACAACAATGCGGAGAACGTGTCCACGGGGATGAGCCCCTTTTTGGCTAATTACGGGTGTCATCCCCGAGCTTTCCCAGGGGGGGAAGGGGAGAACTGGAGCGTTCCAGCTGCCGAACAGTTCGTAGAAGAAATGGAAGCAATCCATCGCCAGCTCCAACTTAACTTAGACAGGGCCAAGGAGGAATATAAGAGGCAGGCAGACAAAAACAGAAGAGAAGGTGAAACCATTAGGGTGGGGGACCAGGTGTGGCTGTCAACCCAAGGGTTACCATTCAAAGGGGGTTGTAAGAAGTTAAGACCCAAAAGACTGGGGCCATTTGAAGTCACGCAACAGGTCAACCCAGTGGCTTTCAGACTCCGGTTACCGAACCACATGAAGCTGCACCCAGTTTTCCACAGGTCGTTGCTGTCACCGTATAAAGGGGACAGAGCGGGGAGGGTCACTGGGGGACCAGCAATGGAGGAGAGGGAACACAGCTACCATGTAGCGGAGATTCTCGATTCCAGGTGGAAGGGAGATCAAGTAGAGTATTTGGTAACGTGGGAAGGGGAACCGGAGTCGGAAAACACCTGGGTCATGGCAGAGGATGTCAATGACGAGGTTTTAATAGAAACTTTTCATCAGAGGTTCCCACGTAAACCTCAGCCAGTGGCGAGGTTCCGGAGGGAATACTTTGCCACCACCGACGACGAAGAAGAGTTGGAGGGGTTCACTGATTCCGAGGAGGAGGAGGATTCTGCGAGCCGGAACGGAGACCGATGGAGGGAATGTTCGAGACGTCTGAAGATGAAGAGGATTCTTTTCGGGGTTTTACCTCCTCACCGCCCAGAGGAGAGGGAATGGGCGGGGGTGAAGGGGGCCCTGGAGGGGAGGTGGATGTCAGGGAACTACCATCGGAGGAACAGGTGGGGGAAGGGCTCACAGAGGCTGGGAGGGAGTCAGCAGCGAAAGCAGGGACCAGCAGGGGGAGAGATGGGTCTCTGGAGGAAGGTCTCATGAATGCGGAGAGAGACGCAGCAGCTAAAGCAGAAACTAGCAGGGAAGAGGGAGGGCTCAGGGAGACGTCCAGCGAGAACAGCGGGGAGGTGTCAGAAGCTCCCATAGGGAGACCCATTCCTCGCAGGAAGCTGTCACGTCGTGAATCCAGGAGACGTGTTTCCGTTAAGGAGCTTCTATGCTGGAAGCGCTTCCGAAAACAACCACTGTCGGAATCTGGAAGTGACTAGGGCAGACATGTTTGAGGAGCTCTGTCACACACAGAGGTTTGTGGAGTTGCACAAACTCTGAGGGACCACGATTTTACGCACAAGCAGCTAATCATCCCATCACAGTCGCCTTTGACTGGACTTAACCATCCAGGGGTCTTTACCTTCTTTTGCCATAACTCAAAGGGCTTGCTCAGCTCTGTCTGCAGCGCTTCTAAAATGCCTGACAATCAGCTGCCTGCTGGATGCTTGGGAAGTCTTATGCAAAGCCTCTTTCCTTCAAGCCCTGCCCTCACTTTCCCTACACCTGATTGTCAGAGGGGCATGACTTGTCTAAAACAGCCTTGTGAGCCAAATGGGGAGGCCTATCTGACCATTCCTTGCCTCTGGTTTTTAAGGGGAAAGACCTCTGGGAAAATTTCAGAATATGTGCAACATACTCAGTACTTGAGATTTATCACCATCCTGCACACACATAATTCCAGAGGAACAAAGTTTAATCATTATTAATTGAATTACATTCATTGTTCCCACTAGGCTTTATGCACTTGCTGCAATTTTATTCATGGTCATTTACCTGATTCTCTCAAAGAAGAGGCCCTAATAGAATTCCTTCCTTCCTTCCTTCCTTCCTTCCTTCCTTCCTTCCTTCCTTCTTTCCTTCCTTTATTGCATTAAATATCCTGGCTGCTATGCTCATCTTAGTTACTGAGTGAGCAGACCTTGTTTCAGCAGATCTGTTTGCATCACTGAACAACACCGGCTTAGCGGACAAAAAACCCTTTCTCCCCTAAGGCTTCTCGAATTGCTTGTTCTTCCCCAAGCAAACATCCAATCCTTCTTACAACCACCAACCAACCACGTATAAAACCTTTACACCTCCAGCACTGCATAGATTATTTTACCTCTTTGCCTCTCGCTTCTGGTTGCTCGGCTTCCGTGCTGGATGCAACAGGTGGAGCTTCATCAACTCCTCCATCCAGGAAAGGACTGGTGATAAAGGGACAGGTCGCTCTGGCCCTTGGTCGGCACCAGTCCACTGCACTTCTGTGTGAAGGCTCAACCTGCAAGCTCAGCTTAGAGAACAAGTGGCCTGTGGCTGAGGCTTGGATGGCTCCATGGTCTGATGCTGCATATCTGTGCTGGACATCTGGCATAAAAACACAGCAAAGGGTGCTGCTGTGGTGCAGGGAAGGAGTGCAACTTTATCTCTTCTATGCCCAGTATAATGGGGATGCAGTGGGCTGCCAGAGGAGGAATGAAGCAACCCATGCTGCCTCCACTTCTAGGCTGGGGGTAGGGTCTGTGTTTTCTTGTGCCCATCTCAGAAATACAGTGGTCTGCTAGAAGAGGGTCATCTGCCAGCTCACTCATTTGCCTGGGAGAAATGCTAGGTTACCTATGGAGACCATATGAGGAGGGCAAGACTGATTTATTCCATTTTATTTACTTCCAATAGCATTCATAAGCCAGCAGCTCATTAAAACCATATATAAGGAAGGTGTACTATAAAATCAATAAACCATCGTAAAAGTGCAAGATCATAAAATACAAAACAAATTACCAACAGTGAATGTTATTAGGTCTCTTAAAAAGGTTTCCATCAGGCGATGGAATATCAAGAGTCATGGGTGCTAGCTTCATTTCAATAGGAACGGTGTTCCAAATAACTGGTGCCACTGCGCGACAAGCCTTTGTTCTCATAGAGACTAAATGAAGACTGATAGCCTGAGTTTCCATTCCCTTTCAAGCTGGTAATGAACATCTGTGAATCACATAACTAATACCAGCTATAGATGCACAGCACCTCCGGAAGTCATTAAACTCAGTTATGCACTTACGATTTCAGAACTTCATATTAAGCAGAAGTCCCAAGATTTCTGCCTTGAACCAAAAACCTAAATATTTAAATTCATTCAGGCACATGTACAATAACCTGGTGTCTTTAGGTCAAAGGACGTTGCTTGAATATTCCCTTTCTGTATGCACGAGGGGCGAGGAACCTGTGGCCCTACAGATGTTGCTGGACTTTCAACTGTCATGAGCTCCAGCCTGCACAGCCAATAGTCAGCGATGATGGGAGCTGCAGTCAAACATCTGGAAGGTCACATGGTCCCTCTGCCTGCTGTGCAGTCCTTCAAGCTCTTAGGTAGTTTGTTTGAAATACATTCAGGCAGGCACTGGAATTTGTAATGGTCACTACAGTGGTACCTCTGGTTATGAACTTAATTTGTTCAGGAGGTCCGTTCTTAACCTGGAACCGCTCTTAACCTGAGGTACCACTTTAGCTAATGAGGCCTCCCGCTGCCGCCGCACGGCCACAGCGCAATTTCTGTTCTTATCCTGGGGCAAAGTTCTTAACCCGAGGTACTACTTCTGGGTTAGTGGAGTCTGTAACCTGAAGTGTTTGTAACCCGAGGTGTTTGTAACCACTGTATGTTTTAATCTGTATATACTAACAGAGGTGCTGAACTTGGTTTCTAAACCAGTTCAAACCTTGAGGTAGTTGACATATAAAAATAGTTCTAATATAGAGTTGTTTAGTTGCTTTTCCCCACAAATGACAAACATCAGTGCAGGGCAGGCTAGGCTCCACCCCTGATTCAAAATGAACTCCACAATGCATCGGGGGGGGGGGGGGATTTCCTATGGACATTGTAATGAACATACATAGGTGAGGAGCAGAGTTGGCAACCACAATGCCACTTTCCCACTGGAGGTGTCCGCGCATCGCGCATTTGATGGGCAATGAAGGCCCAAAGAGGCCACCATCTTTCACTGATTCAATACTGATATTTTACAGGAGATAGGCTTAAGCAGGAGTAACCACCTCTGTTAAGATATGAAAAGGTCACAGTGGAAAACATATAGCTATCTCATGTTTCAGTTTAAGGCTGTGCACTCACACTGCTTTTCAGTGCCAGGTTTTTAGTGCATATTCATGTTATCCAACATGCATATGTATCCCATATTTTTGTTATAAGATACTATGGTTTGATGCGTCGTTTTCCAAACCAGCTTCACAGTGATTGGAGTCCCTGAGCCATTTCTAATTCGTCTCTAGCCAAGGTGTGAACACCTTTCTTTAGGGTAAATACATCATCATTCCATGAATGCCCACTGGTGTGTACACAAACAGAAATGGACTGGACACTAATTAGGCTGTGCTGATGTGAACAACTGGTCAGGAAAGAGCTTTGAGAACTTCACTGTGCTCTAAGGCAATAATGCAATTGGCAATATTTTTTCAGGTCTATGGGCAAAGTAGTGGATCCCGCCCCCCCTCAACTAAGCAACTCAATGATTAACAATCCTTCAACCAACAAAAGCTTACACAGTTGGAGCTCACATAATTGTTACTATAAACATGCAAACTTCCTTCAATTTCAGTCTGGTATGTGCAAGATTCATCAGGTGCAGCACACTGATCTTTGGAAAGTCTTGGCAGTGAAGGAGGAAATGGCACAAAGATCTCCAGAGTGCTCACACAGCCTTCTCAGTGCAGGATTTGCCTCGCTCATGTAGAGGGATTAGGGCTCAGTGTGTTTAAGGAACAGCATGACACATTTCTCTGACTGGCGGCCATTTCAATGGCCTGGTAGTTAGAATTGCCAACTAAGAGATGGTAATAACTTTCATTTCCAATGTCTTTGATTTCCTCCTCTTGAGTTTCTTCTTCTTCTTCTTCTGTTTCTTTTTTACTTCCTTCTTCTTCAGTATTTGGTGAGAAAGTGCATTTAGAAACCACTCCACATCTTGGGGGTCTTCGGGCCACCTCAAGTATTGACCCCTTTGCAAAAACACTCTGACTGGCTGATACTTCATAAGCTGATATTGCGAAAGTGATCCAGCCACCACCATTATGAGGACGTCTTTCAGGTCACAAAAATACCGACTCTGAGCAAAATTAAAAGCTTCGACGCACCAGCCATCCTTGAGAAACTGCTTTGTCACAACGCAAATTGTCTTCCTACAGTTCCAAATGGCATCACGAATGTTGGTGATGTGATCCTCTCCTGGCAAGAAATCTCGCTCTTCAAAGCAGAGAGCAAATTTGTTTTTATCAGAATACTGGAGGTCTAGGTGCCTTATCAAGGAGTTCTGGACCCACTCAAAATCCTTGCTGCTGTAGCACATGTAGGCATCGTATCTATAGGTCTCTTCCTCCAATGCTGGCTGTTGCTCCTTCAAGAATACTCTTACCACAGTCTTATACCAAATGAAGCAAGTTCCTCTAAAGCGAGCAAAAACAATCACCACCGTTAGGAACATTGTCACAGCAACGGTGGTAAAAATGAAGAGCGACAACCGCAGAGGCTCCAATATCTTGTCTTCATTGCAATCATCAACATTAAACTCATGAAGGCTTTTGCCAGCAAGATCAGGGGGTCCAAAACAAAACCTTTCATCTGGTGACCCAGCTAAGGTGACATTGGTTTGGTTCAGCCACACAATTAGGTCGCTTAAGAGGCAATTACAGTAAAATCTGTTATAGGTGATATCCAGATTGTCCAGAGTTGCAAAGAGCTGAGGATCTGGATAAAGCAGCTGGTTTGAGGATAAGTCAAGTTTCCTGAGGCTCACAGGAAAAGCACTGTGAGAAATGTAAGTTAAGAGGTTTGAAGCCAAGTTAAGCCTAACCAGTGATACCAGGCCATCAAAGATGCCCTCTGGAAGGAAACTAAGGTAATTATTATTGAGATGCAGAACCTGAAGCTTGGACAACGCCTTGAACACATCCAAGCACAAACTTCTCTCCCACACAAGCTTCAACATATTGTCTCCAAGATCCAAGTAGAGCAACTGGTTGTCTTCTGCTATATCGTTGTACCTGTAGCAGTAGGAGAAGCGATTATTTCTTAACAAAATATACTGTGGAACTGGGTATCGGAGAAGTTCATAGAGGTCTCCCAGATTGTCCATCCTGTTTCCTCCCATGTCAACATATGTTGAATTTATAGCCACGATTTTGCTGTGGTCTCCAGACTGTATCCGGTTGTTACCTAAAAAAGCATAGCTGAGACTTGGGAGTGTTAAGATTACTTTTAGAGCATTGTCGCTGAGGTCCACAGTGTGAAGGCTTGACAGGCCTTTAAATGGAGCCCTATCAATCACCCCAATATGATTGTGTTGCAGAGCTATAATACGCACATTTAGAAGACCTTCAAAAGTGTAATCCAAGAGTTCTCCCAGCAGATTGTACGACAGGTCTAGGTGTTGTAGGCTCCAGAGACCAAAGAATGCTTCTTTTTGAATTTTATTTATGTTATTTGAGTTGAGATCCAGCAATTCCAGATCACCAAGATATTGAAATACACGTGGGTTAAGAGAAAAGATAAAGCCATGTGAAATATTAAGCAGGCGAAGGCCACTCTGGGCAAGACCTGCAAATGTATTGTTGTTTGGGTCTGGCATGTTATTAAAGCCAAATGATGAGCCCATGGTGTGAGACGATATCTTCAAACCCACAAGTGGTGTTCCCTGAATAGCTGAACAGAATTGCTGGGTTGTTCTTATACCCCAGCCATTGCCACCAACATCCAGCGTATCGAAGACAATGTTTTTGAAAGGATTGCCACAAGTTGCCCAGTCTTGAGAATCTTCTTTAAACAAACCATTAGAATTAAGATTCAGCAATGTGAAAGCTTTTCCTTGAAAGCTGTAGAGATCTCCCTCACATATGGTTTCAATGCGGTTTAATTTCAAGTTCAGAAGTGTTAACTTTTGCATGTTGCGCAATGAAGGGTGAGGGTGAAGCCTAGTGATCTTATTGAATGCAAGGTCCAGGTATTCCAGAGAGACCAAATCTTTAAAGTAATCCTTTTCCAGAATGGATTCGTTAAGATCATTATAGTATAGCAGAAGGTTACTTAACTTCCCCAGCCCCCTGAAAGCCTGTGGATCCAGCACAATCATTTTATTGTACGCTAAATCCAGTTGATGAAGATTTGGCAAATTCCTAAAAGCATTCTTTCCTACTGTGACAGGAGAGACCAGCTGGCTTCCAAGTGACAGAACCGTCAATGTCTCCAGCAGTGGGAAGGATGTGGCATTCACTTGCTGGATGAAATTGAAATTTAGGGAGAGTAAAACAATGCCTTCAGGCAGAGGGGGAACCTGTGTGAAGTTGCACCAGTCATATTTCACAAGCCTGCCTGTTACGGCACAACGAGGATCTGCATTTATTTCTCTGTATGCAAATGTCAGTCCAATGAGAAATAATAGGTGACCATGAAGCATTGTGCTCTTGTCCTAGAGGAGAGAAAAACAGCACTGTAATTCACACAGGACTACAGAAGGCTGGGCTAAACAGCACACAGAGTTTGCTTTACCAGAACTAACCAAAGGCTCTTCTAGATCAAAAGCCTATTTCCAACAGAGGCCACCCACATGCCCCTGAGCTCATTATTTAATTTAAAGGGATTTGTACAGTTCTTGCTCATCAAAGCCCCTGTGCAATTTAAACAGAATAAGCAGGGTATAAAGTTTATAGAGCACTCTCTGCTGTTGATGATCGGAGGGATGAGATCTCAAGATGGGAGCTTCTATTTAGTCACTATAGCCAATAACTCAGGCGCTGGGGGAACCAGTGGCTTTCAAGATATCGCTGGACTCCCAACTCCTAGCCATCATCTGAGATGATGGAGCTGGGGGTCCATCAACAGCTGGAGACCACCTGTCCAATATATCAGGGATGGGGAACCTCAGGCCAGGGCCCAAATGCAGATCTCCAGGCCTGTCCAACTGGCTTCCCACACACCCCACATGCCCCTCCGCCAGCCACGCCACACTTCTGCCTGGCTGGAATGCATTTTTTAGCTTAGGACCTGCAAGGACTCTGCTCCTTGACCATGAGTAGCAAGTAACTTCTTTCTACCTGTTTCCGTTGTAGCAATACAGTGGTACCTCAGGTTGCAGATGCTTCAGGCTACAGACGCTTCAGGTTACAGACTCCGCTAACCCAGAAATAGTACCTTGGGTTAAGAACTTTGCCTCAAGATGAGAACAGAAATCGCATGGCGGCGGCATGGCGGCAGCGGGAGGCCCCATTAGCTAAAGTGGTACCTCAGGTTAAGAACGGTTTCAGGTTAAGAACGGACCTCCAGAACGAATTAAGTTCTTAACCCAAGGTACCACTGTAGTTTGTTGCACAGTAGCTGGGCTGAACACAGCAAAGAGGCTGAAGGGCTCAATGTCTTCCTGATAAGTAAGGGTTGGTTGGGATCCTGGGCTTCCCACACCCATGATAGTTGTTATCTCTTTTCAGTTCATTATGAGTTGTTTGCACAAGCTTCTCACCTGCACAAGCTACATGTTTATGGCAGGCTATAAATCCAGCAACAGATAATATAGAGCTGAATAATTAAACAGGACTGAAAATAATTAGCACTGCTACCACACAATGTTACAGGCTCTTCTCCTCTGCTATTAAGGTTGCCCTTTTTACTGTGCAAAGATGGATTTAACAATGTACTACTTCCCTAATCTGCTGGGAGAAATTATTCTTTTCATGTTTCCTATCCCTGTGATACTGCCTGGGCCAGAAGAAGCCCAATATATATTAAGTGGAATATTAATCAAAAAAATGAAGGCTGAGTAAATGAATCATTGGCAGCTATGGCCACATTCACACCAAATACCCTTAAAGCATCATGGAAGCACTTTAAATTGCCGCAGAGAGATGATCTTGCAACACTTCTGGAGTGCTTAAAGCAGCCTTGCCCAACCTTGTGCACTCCAGAGGGCCTGGACCTTGTATGTTAGTACCAACACATTGAACTTGTCCCAGTAGCAGTTTGGTAGCCAGTGCAAATCATGCAAGCGGGATGTTTATATGCTGGTGTTAGTTTGTCCCCACAAGCAACCTAGTCATGTTCTGCACCATCTGCAAAACTCCTGACCAACCCTCAAGGGTAGCTCCACATTGAGTACATTGCAATAATCCAACCATGAGGTCACCAGTGCATGGACAACTGTGCTCAAGCTATCTCGAAGACACCAGGTTGGGCAACACTGCTTTCAGCATTCCAGCAGTGCTCAAGATGACCCTTTGGGCTAGTGGTTTAAAGACTAAGAGGACCCTGCTACTGAAACAAGCTTCCCACCAAGGATGTGAATTGTGGAAGAAACACCACTGTGTTTGATCCTGTGTATATGGATGTGGGCCTTTCAACCAAGGATAGCAAACATAGTGCCCTCCAGATGTTGCAGTCTACAAACTCCCACCAGCCTTCTCAATGCTGAGAACATAAGAGAAGTCATCCTGGTTCCTGTAGTCCAGCGCTATGTTCTCACAATAGCCAACCAGATGCCTATGCCCAAAGCAGGATCTGAGCATAGGTGGGTGATGGGGGTTGTCCTTCACAACATCAGGAGGACATCACAGCAACAACCCCTGCTTTAAACATTAAAGCCATTATCATGGGATGAACCTACAGAATGAGGCTCCTCATAACATGTAAATGGGCATGTTATAGTTTGTGCAGAACACTGTCATTTTCTAGCACAGGATGAGCCAGTTTTGTTTTTTAAGAGTTTACTGAGATTATAGCTGGAATAAACAACTGAAAACCGGAGGAATTTTTTTTTTGTCCCCTTCAGCATTACTGTTTTCAAAGTTAATAAGCATAAACTGCTGTGGAACCGAAATCCCTGCAAGCCATCCCATAAATGTATGCTTTTAGGGGGAGCAGGGAGGAGATCTGGGCCATGGGCCAGTAATTAACAAATAGGCCAGTGCCATGAATTATTGATACAGAATTAACTGAACTGCTGCATTCACAGAATGGACTGCCAGCATCTTGCACAGACTGCTTTTTGCAAAAGGTTTTCTGCTGGGCAAATGCTTGTGTTGTTGTTGTAGCTTAATTACTAGAAACGTTTGCAGTCTTTTGAAGTGGTACAGATATCACTTAAGAGTTTATATTTGTGACAAAATAAAGAGCAACCTGCCTTTTTTACTGCTAATCTGGACGGCATATTGGAATGGCTCTAACCGCAGATCAGGTTTAATCCAAAGCCACCAGCAGCACGGAGAAGGGTTTTGGGGAATGTGTGGGCAAACCAATTGCACACCAGTCACTTCATTGTCCATTTTGGCTATTAAAAACCTGACAGCAGAAGTTCCCTCTCCTTTTTTTTTACAGGGACTCCCATTTCTCCAATGCGCAAATTCCATTCATCCCCAGTCAACATGCCAATGCAGTGATGATGGAAAATGTAACCCAGATGGCACCTGAAAGGCCACATTTTCTCCTTATCAGCTGCAAAGTAAAAGGAGGATATCCCAACAGTCTAAAAAGCATAAATTGTCAACCTCATTATATTAAAAAAAACCAAAAGTTTACTGCCCCAAGCTCATTTTAAAAAGAAACTATGGACAAGGTGATTCACTGACAACTGCAATTTCTGGATGCCTATCAGATGGGTTAATGGAGGTTGAACACATGAACTCAGTAAAGGCTGTTAACTCATATTCTTCCACCCTGACTGGGAGATGCTGGTGACTCAGGAACTGTTAGTTAATAGGAACATAAGGAAGACAGACTACTGCAACACACTGAACACGGGGCTGCTCACAACGACTGTTCAGAAGCCTCAGCCAGTGCAGAATGCAGTAGCAAACACAGCGAGGAAGGCTGTGACAAATATATTATATTGTCGCATCAAATCTGCATTGACTGCCAATGTGCATCCAATTACAATTCAAGATGCTGGTTGTTACCTAATATTATGCATAGCCCAATGATAGCACTACTTGTGTTTGGTTTTCTTTGGATGGAGGTCATTGGAGGCTGGTTGGTGCTTTGCAATATTTGTGTTTATTTACAAATATACAAGTTACAAATATATATGGGGGTCTCATCCACATGGCTTCTTCTTGTGCAAGCAGGAGGCCTCCACCTACAGATTCAGCAGTCTCTGTGTGAAATGAGGCTGCCCATCAACACTCACTCACCTTTGATGTACATCCTTAATGTACATGCTGTTCTTGGCAAGGCTTCCATACCAGACTTGAAATACAAGATTCCTTGTCCCCCAGTGAAAATATTATTAGTGGGAGTACAGCCTCAAAGAACAAAGAGAGCCAACAGTGCCCTCCAGATGTTGATGGATTACAATTCCCATCATCCCTGACCATCGGCCATGGAGGTTGGGCCTGATGGTCCAACAACATTGGTGGTGGTGGGATTGTCACCTTGGCTCAAAAACATCAAGCTGAAGATCTAGATGTGATCAAAAGCATTTCTACAGTGCCATAAATTAGCGACACTGAACAAACCACAGATGCACACAAAGAGGAACTTGGGCATACTGCTGAGCTTGTAAAAACTGACCTGCACTGCTTGCACAAGACACAACCAGAATCAAGCTGTTCTAAGCCAACAGTGACTTCAGCTTTACCGCCCCCCCTCCCTGCCCCCACCAGAGAGCTGGGAAGCATGTGCAACAGGGTGTCTGCCCAGTTCCTTCCCTTTCACCAACTCTATCTTCCATGGCTTAAGCAACAGCAAGAGTCAAACATGTCCTTTTTGCATGGGCAATCTGAATGGGGATGGGTAAAAAAAGAAAAGAAAAGCAGCCTCAGGAGTTTGGGTTTTGAACAAAGGAGTGGCAGCATAGTGTGGAGATGTGTGCATGCGCACCCACCAAGACTTATCCTGACAGCTCTTCTGCTCAAAATAGTTCCCTACCCAGCTGGTTCCCCTGCAGATCTGAGATGTGTAAAGGCATCTCCCTATTTGTGCATGATTGATATGTGTATGATGTTTTCAGCACCGCAAGGGGACGGGGCAGGGGCAGAACGAGGCAGGGTGGGCTTACGCATCTCCTGCTAAAGCACCCTGTGCCTCGGAATGTAATCCCTGCGTAAATAGGAAGCTGCCTGTATTACACTTGTAAATGTGCATCTGGAAAAGAAGCTGCAGGGAATTTTGAGCAGAAAAGCAGCTAGTTGGGAAAGGGTTAAGTATTCCTCCTCCCCTTCTCCTTAACCAATTGCCATTACTCTCTTCAAAATCTTTGCCTTCCAGCATGCTTTTCAGTTAAAAAAACAAAAACATCATTATTATTATTATTATTATTATTATTGTTATTGTTATTGTTATTGTTATTGTTATTATTATTTGAGGTCTCAGGGTGGGTCAGACTAGTAATTACTTGTCCCTAATTCTTAAAACAGTCTCACCACAAACTATAGCAAATACAGAATACTGTTTGCAACCAAAAGACAATATTATAACCAAACCAATATACTGATGCCATCCTTTCCAATATCAAAGATGTAATGAGACTTAACATTATCATATATTCTTGGTGCCTCAGACTGAGTTAGACTGTTTCTATTCCAAAAAGAAAATAAACATGGGGTGGGGAAGGGAATTTATTTTCCCCCACCCCGTAAGATTCAAAGTGGTTTACCAAAAAGAAAATACAAAAAAATTACCAGCAAGAAAAATTAACAACAATTTAAAACCATTCTGCCTAATAACTACTTGATCTTGTTACTGAAATTGGTCTGAGTTCTTGACATGCCTGTGATCTTGCTCAGTGACTTGCAAATGCAGAGACAGAAAATGGGGTGGAGGGAGAGGTAGAGAAATTAAATGCCATATTCAAACACACCAGTTTGTGTTATTGTATCTGATTAACATTTAGTCCCCATCCTTCCTAATATAGCTTCATACAAATCATGAGCAAATTGAGCAATTAAATGAGCTATGTAACTTATACTATTTTCTGAAACAGTAAAGCTGTCATATAGTATTTAAGAATTTATAGAGTTATATAGCTCATATTCTTAAGTAGTGGAAAGGCTCCGTTTAGCTATATCACAGCATGTTTTATGGTGATAACTTTAACCTTAGGCAGGCACCCTTGCAATCCTGTTTTAGATGCCTGCTAAAACTTTTCCAGGCACATAATTTAGCTACATATACTTGTTTTTAAAGGTTGCTGATCTATGTAACTGATTTTTCTCCCTCCCCCTCTCTCTACCCACTTACCGTATTTTTCGCTCTATAAGACACACTTTTCCCCTCCTAAAAGGTAAGGGGAAATGTGTGTGCGTCTTATGGAGCGAATGCAGGAGCCTTCATCCCGCTGCCCTGAAGAGGCTGCGCAGCTATCGCAAAAGCCAGAAGAGCAAGAGGGATCAGTGCGCACCGATCCCTCTTGCTGTTTTGGCTTCAGGGATAGCCACGCAAAGCCTCTTGAGTGCAGCGGGAGCGCTCTTGCCTCTTCGCTCAAGAGGCTTTGTGTTGCTTTCTTGTTTTCCTCCTCTAAAAATTAGGTGCGTCTTATATTCAGGTGCGTCTTATAGAGCAAAAAATAAGGTGGCAGTTGTTTGATTCAGGTGTTTATAAATGAATCTCAAACAAAGAACAAGTAAATTAGTGCGCACTTTTGCCAGTGTAGAAGTCAGAAACCTGATCTCAAAGATCCACTGAGAGCAACCTTTTAATTGTCCAGAAATATAGTCCAGCCTGATCTAAAGGCTTAAGGAGTGCGGTAAGTATCAACCTCTACTAATCTTACCCATCTGTACAACAATCCTATGCTGTAGTTCAAAGTGGGGAAATCCAGGCTTGTGACATGAATGTGGCCCTCTGTGCCTCTCAATGTGGCCCTTCAGGCTCTCTCCAGTCACACTACCTCCCCCAGTTGCACCCCTCAGCAGCTCTGCTTCACACTTTTGCCTGACTGGAGAAGAGAGGTGCATTTTTTTTGCTCACTTTTGCCTGTGGCCCTGCCCGCTACTGATATGTGGCCTATGGAAATTTGCCCAGAAGGGGAATGCAGTACTTTGACCAAAAAAGATTACTCACCCCGATATTGATCCACTGCTGCTCCTGTTTCCATACAGGGAATCGGCTACTTGACAGATCTGCTTTGGGTGGGGCCAAGGTTCCCCCAGTTAATAGGTGACCTTTCAGCCAGTGGATCGTATCTGCCCCTAGCAAACAGGAGGACCATTTGCCCTGCTCACACAAATATTAGCAAGAATACACAGCTCACATTGCAACAGTCAAGGTCCAGCCAGGCCCTACATTCTCATTCCCCACTAAAGAGGAAAGTATTAAAGCAGGCATAGGCAAACTCCGGCCCTCCAGATGTTTGGGACTACAATTCGCATCAACCCTGACCACTGGTCCTGCTAGCTAGAAATGATGGGAATTGCAGTCCCAAACATCTGGAGCGCCGGAGTTTGCCTATGCCTCAGAAGGCACCTTATCAGCCTTCTGAGATTTAAAAAAAATATAAAAATCCAGTGTGACTCAGAGAACAGTTCTCTTTTTTTAACAGGAACGTGACATGTTTAAAAGGGATCTATCCATAGAGACACTTTATGCACACAATATGAGTCAAATGGGTTTCCTATCTAAAATATTCCAGAGATTTAGCAAACTTCAAGCTGATGATTTGATTTGGGAGTGAGAGTGGTTTGAATTGGAAAGGCACGTCAAAATTGCATTAAAGGGGAATGCAATACATTGTAAGGGAAACTTCAATTTCTACACTTGATTAATAAATTTGGTGTGAAGGACATAGGGTCAGAATGCATCCAGCACACCATAGTTTTACAGACACACTCCCAGTACATACAAGTCATTCAAGGCTGGATAGTGTACGGCTCTGGAACTGATTTTGAGAGTTCACCAGAGCATAGGGGGGCTGCAAGGGAGAAGAGAGGAGGGAAAAGTTCTGTTCTGCTAGTGCACATCTCTTGCATTGGATAACATCCCATATTTGGGGCTTTAAATACTTAAAGTCCAAACATGCCCTGTCTCTGTGTGCAGGTGTGATTTGAGCTCCAAGCCTTAAATTAAACAGTTTAAAGAAATCAGATAGTTGCTATGCCTTCAAGAGCTAAGAATACAGCAGGTTTTTGTCTAGCTTTGCAAAAGAAAATATTTATATTATGCAAGGAAGATGATCCAGGATTAGTGGCACGAAAGGTAATAGCTGACGAGATTAAAAACACTCACACAACAATGAACACTCATGGTAGTCTAGCTATTCCAGATTACATGTATTTTATACTTAGGGGCTGTCACCCAATTACAGTAATTGTGGTCAACCAAACAACAAGATGTGATACAAAATATCCAGTTATTTTTTCATATGAGTAAAACACTAGTTTTCAAGCAAAAAGCATTCAAATTGTTGCAAACCACCCTAAGTGGTGTATGAAAATAAGAAGGGCTGGAAAAAAAATGTTACAAACAGTAATAAAATTGTTCTATTTTAAAGGAGCAACATTGCAGTCATTAAAGTTGAGAAAATAAGCTTGAAAATGAGTCAGCAATGCCTGCTGAACTTCCAAGTGCTAGGGATGTGGCTGAGTAAAATTCCAAGGCTTCACCTAAATCCTTTCTCTTCCCTTGACTAACAAACACAGAAGTGATTTGAAAACATGAGAAAATTCTGACCAATTGATAATGCAATAAAAATTGACTGACAATGACTTCCGGGGTGGCGCCTCCGGTGATGGCGGACTCCCTCTGAACTGGAGGGACAAGCTCCGCAAGAAACGGGTCTTTTCCGCTGCGGCGTAGCGGGGACCCTTTTGAAAATCACAGGCGGATGAAGCCTGTGACCGTGGGACTCGTCGGGCACCTTTAGCGCCCCCCCAACCCACTAAGGAACCCAGAAACGGGCTCCGAAGTGAAGAGGGGGAAGTGGCGCTGTGCTGTGAGTCGACTGCTTTTTCTGCGGAGCGAAGCCGCACAGCCGTTGCCGGAGAGCGCTGCCTTTTTCCTGGGACAATTTGGCATTGAAAATAACTAACCGTGAGTACTGGAACGCTAAATACCTGGATTTTAAACAAGCATTGGCGAAATAAAAGGAACTTGGACCCTAAAATTTATCCTAATTTGGTACTGAAACAGAAAGGGTTAAACAGGAAGTCACCCTTCCGTTTTCTTGTAGTAACAACAAAGCAAAGACAACGTAAACTAGAGCCTTAAAAATCACTTTTAAAGGATCGTCTTTCATCATTCACAATTGCGGAACCCCCCTTCGGAAGCAGGAGAAGAAGGGGGATTTTTATTGAGTTGTTTAAACCTGCGGAATTAAAGTTAAAGTAAAGTAATTTTCCACTGTCCTGACCCTGGAGCGGGGTGTCAGATTTGACGTTTGAAGCTCATTGACCAGAAATAAATGCTTTGACAGATAGCTAAAAGGAGGGAAACATTATGATTCCATTGTTTCCTTTCGCTTTTTAAAAAAGAACAAATACGGACAAAATATCTTAAAGAAGAAACTCTGTTGCTATTGTTTTCAAGGAAAAGAACAATCAGAAGTTTCTCCCCCTAGAGGGGAGCTATGAAATTGTAACTAAATTTAAATGGGAAAGAGTTTTGTGACCTTGCAGGACAATGCCTTCAGAAGCACTGTTGGGTGCTTTCTGTAATATAAGTGCCCTATTGGATCAGTTAAGTCAGAAGATGGACTTTATGACAAAAGCTGCCAGTGCCTTTGATCAGGTAGTGGAAAATTATATGGAGCCCACTCAGGAACTAAAACAGGAGTCTGTCACGACAGAACAACAGAAATAAGAGGACTCTGCTGAATCTGGGACGCCAGGGACTCTCGGCCCAGCAGGAGAGTGAGCTTTTGGATTTGACAAATGAACTTGGAAAAAACCAGACTTGGAAAGATAAAGTTTGGGTTGAACTGGAAATGGGAGGTTGGATTGACCCCCCTATGCAGGGAGGTTTGGACTTTCCGAGTCTGGAAATGGGCCGCCAGAGGTTTGGAGCTGTTGGGACTCCCAATTTTGGAGGGAATCTGAAATATGTTTTAAAACACCACATGGAGCTTAGTCTGGACTATAAGAAAGGGGCTGATTTGCTGAAAAGGGTCAAAAACACTACAAAGCTGGAGTTCCCACGAGTGAAAGGAAAATATGAAGAAGAGCTGCGAAAGGGACATGGAAGAGACTTGAAGGCCTCGGATATAAGGGCACCAGGTTAATGTGCCAGACTAAAAAAAAAAAAAGACTGACAACCCCGGGACCGGGGGGAGGGGACGCTGGAAGAAGATTGGATTGTTTTTATTTTATTGTACTTCTTTTTCTGTATTATTAATTAATAGAAATGTTTTATGAATGTTGGGAAAATGTTGAAATGAAATTACTTGGCTCTTGTTAAAATGTTTAAAGAACTAGGTAAAAAGGTAATGGTTATGAGAAGTTGGTAAAAAAGATTTAAGTTTTAAGCTCTAAGGTCGTTTCTATAAGATAAAATGAGAATAGAGTAAGGTAACGTAAGGATAAAATATTATGAATTATGGAAAGGATTTGCTGCGACAATTATTAATCAAGATACAAGAGATGGGAGGAGGAGGAGGTCATGGAAAGAAGGTAATGGAATTTGGAGAATTTGATAAGGATTGTTTTATCTTTTCTTTTTTCCCCTCATGTTTCTGTCTTTTTTCTTTTTTGTAATTTTGTCTTTTTTTGTGTGTGTGTTTTTTTTTTAAAAAAAATCTTTTGTTTCAATAAATATCATTTTAAAAAAATTATTGACTGACAATGATACCTATCTGGAATGGTTTACTCAGATACCGAATTTGTATTGTTCCTGGTTCTCACTGACAAACCCATCTGAACACTTCCCCTTTAATAAACACGTTGAACAATACTAGGAAGTTGTCTTAAGGATGTAATATGGAACACCCAAAAGAAACAAGTTACTGTCTTTCATTTTCATCAGCTGCAAAGATGTTACCTGTATTATTGTAACTTGTTGAAATTCTGGTTAGTAAGTTTGTTCTGTACATTGCTCAATTACAGTTTGCTCTGTAACGGAAGCAGAATTGAACAACAGCTGCTCCTTGTCCAAGTGTTACCCTTAAGCTAAATTCATTGGCAAAGCACATCAATACACGGTAAGCTAAGGTATAACTTTAGGACACAAACCAAGGAAACATGAGAGCAAGGGAAGGATTCACTTAAGGACTCCTGTAACCATAGGAAGAGACTTCTGCTATAGGGATTTCCCACTCTACTCCCCAGCACACACCTGGTGCACCCTAAAATAGGATTCAAGGGAGTCAGGTGAACCCCCAGAACAGCATGCAGAGGGGAGACTATCATTGTACCAGGAAAGCTGCAAGGATGGGACACTCACCATAGAACAAAGTTAAATTTCACCCTGAGTGAATCCTACCATCTGTGGTGGAAATAGCCCATAACTTACTGTAGTATAGGGCAGTGAAAGGAACAGAGATGTCTATAGACAATCCTATAATGGTACTCATTACTTGGACTCTACTCATCTCTCCTGAGCTTTCTAAAGCCATGTATGAACTCCGGGATTTAGAAAAAGAAAGCAGTAGTACCCAAACTAATCTAGCTAAAAGATACATACATGAATGTATACATGTATGTACATGCATGTATACATACATACATGCACGCATTTGAAAATCATTCATAACATCAAAAAGCTGGTGGGGCTGATACAGCATTACTGCTGATCATTATTTGATGAGATTAGGCATGCACAGCCCCAGCCACTGAGCATGCGCACCACTGGACTGGGGGTTCATGCTAGGACTGAAATCTGGATGCAAGACTGGTACATTTATTTCTGTAGTAGGGAACTTCAGGCCCAGGGGCCTTAGCTACATCCTGGCTGCACTACTGCAACACACTCTACATTGGGCTGCCTGAACACTTTTAAATGTTCAGACGCTTCAGCTGGTCCAGACTGCTGCAGTCAGACTGCTGACTGGGGCCACTTACAGGGAGCATATTTCTCCCTTGTTAAAACAACTTACCATAACTGGCTACTGGTCTGTTTCTGGGCACAATTCAAAGTGCTGGTTATGACCTATGAAGGCCCATATGGCTTGGGCCCAGGCTGCCTGAAAGGTTGTATCTCCCTGCCTGGGTGCTAAGATCCTCAGGTGAGCACCTTCTCTTGGTTCCATAGGCATCAAAAGCACAGTTGGTGGTGAAATGAGAGAGAGCCTTTTCTGTGGCTGCTCCCATTTAGTGGAATTCCCACCCAAGAGAGGCTGGATTGGCTCCGTCTTTGCTGTCCTTCTGCCAGCAGGCTAGCAACTTCCTATTCAGACAGGACTTTGATAATTCAGGAGCAGATAATGCCGCTCACTGGGCTGCCGTTAGGGCAAACTGCATTTTAACTGCTAGCATTTTAACCTGTTTTGGTGTGCTTTAATTATTGCTTTTCAGTAGTGTGTTTTTATTAACTTTGCATTTTACAAAGTTGTTCTTAAATGTTGTGAGCTGCCTTGGATTCCCATGTGGGAGAAAGGTGGGATATAAATATATTAGATGAATAAATATAAAAAATAAATATCTGTCCGGTCCTCAGAACTCTTTGCAGGCCACACTCCTCACAGACCCACTTTGCACCCTGGTCTTTTTGTCCAGATGGAATGTGTCCTTGAACTCTGATCATGCCTAGTTTGGATGGCGGACAGAGAGGATTGTGTAGAAGCTAGTACACTGTACAAAGGTAGTGTTTCCATGCCCCCATCCACGTTTGCCTCTGGCCCCACCCACCTCTGTCAAGTGCCTCTCAGGCGGCTGTCCATAAGAGAAGGTGGCTCAGGGGTCTGAACCCTGCTTAAACTCTTGAACTTGTGCTAGTAACTCACCGTACTTTTCGTTCTATAGGACGCACATTTTCCCCTCCAAAAATTAAGGGGAAATGTGTGTGCGTCCTATAGAGCGAATGCAGGCTGCACTGCTAAGCCCAAAGCCAGAACAGGAAGACGGAGCACTGCGGAGCGCTCCGTCTCGCGGTTCTAGCTTGGGGATGGCTGCGCGCAAAGCATCTCCAGGGCAGCGGGGTGCCTTCACCCCGCTGTCCTGCAGAAGCTAGCAAAGCTGTTCCCAAGCCAGAACAGCGAGACGGAGGGCTCCGTCTCGCTGCTCTAGCTTGGGGATGGCAGCGCGCAAACCTCTGCAGGGCAGCGGGGCGCTGCACCGTCTCGCTGCTCTAGCTTGGAGACGGCTGCGCGCACAGCCTCCCCAGGGCAGCGGGATGTCTTCACCCCACTGTCCTGCAGAAGCTAGCAAGGCTGTTCCCAAGCCAGAACAGTGAGACAGAGGGCTCCGTCTCGCTGCTCTAGCTTGGAGACGGCTGCGCGCACAGCCTCTCCAGGGCAGCAGGGTGTCTTCACCTTGCTGTCCTGCAGAAGCTAGCAAGGCTGTTCCCAAGCCAGAACAGTGAGACAGAGGGCTCCGTCTCGCTGCTCTAGCTTGGAGACGGCTGCGCGCACAGCCTCTCCAGGGCAGCAGGGTGTCTTCACCTTGCTGTCCTGCAGAAGCTAGCAAGGCTGTTCCCAAGCCAGAACAGCGAGACGGAGGGGTCCGTCTCGCTGCTCTAGCTTGGGGATGGCAGCGCGCAAACCTCTGCAGGGCAGCGGGGCACTGCGCTCCAAAGGCTTCAGGGATCTTTGAGGCTGGCGGTGGGGGAAAGCAGCACTTCCCCCCACCGCAAGCCCCACAAACTCTGGTGAATGTACCTTGAACGCACCTTGTTTTAGAGGGGGAGAACAAGAAAAAAATTTTTCCTTGTTCTCCCCCTCCTATGGTACGGTGCGTCCAATGGAGCGAAAAATACGGTAGGTCCTCAGCATAATAAGAGAAGGCTAATATTTTCCTGTTTTAGGGGACACGAAGAACCACTGGACAAAAGCTTGAATAACAGGTTTAAACAAAATCTACTGGATGTCAGAGTCTACAATAGAGATGCTGGGGTTTCATATATTAACACCCTGCTCCCAATCTCCAAAAAGGTTTGAAATATGACCTTTCAGTATCAAGCTGCATCTACAGAAGAACATTCAGTTCTCTAGCCATTCGGATGCATCCACACTCCCAAAGGCTGCATAAATCATCCTTCTCTTAGAAACCAGCAGGAAAGAACAATCCAGGAAGTTTAACTTCTGCAATTCTCAGTTTGCTGTGATGAGCCAGCAAGATAAGATTCGCTTGCCTTTCATGTTTTGATCAGAAACTTCTATAGAGCAGAGGTAGGGAACCTGTGGCCTTCCAGTTGTTGTTGGACTCCAGGTGTTGTCTCATCAAACCCAGCCAGGATGGCCAAGGGCCAGGGATGGTGGGAATTAGGCTCCAACGACATATGGAGAGACATAGGTTTCTCAACCTTGAAAGCCAATATGACCACCCTCCCCTGTGTGGGCACAGAAACTGCATGCAATGGAAAAAAAAATATGAAAAAGTAAAACCAGACAAATAATTACAAAATGATAAGACCTACAGAACTATGAAAAAAAAACAGCTTAAAGTACACACAAGAATAGATTAAACGTTTTCCAATATTTACATGCACATGAATTATTGTCGACCAGTGTAATAGCCTCTACCAATAACATTATATAAACAAAGGCAACAGACAACCACCAAAAAGACCAGACTCTGCCTTGTGCCTTGCTTACTCTAACACACCTTCCTTCCTTCCTTCCTTCCTTCCTTCCTTCCTTCCTTTCTCTTTCTTTCTTTCTTTCTTTCTTTCTTTCTTTCTTTCTTTCTCTTTTTGTCCCAAACAGCTACAGGGTCTGCAATCTGCTTCAGTGGGAAACTGGCATCAGGTAAGCAGGGAGCAGCTTCTTGCCTCTGACATTTTCTCTCACTAAACACCACCACCCTCCCCGCCTTTTCCCTTATGCAGGAAAAAGATAACAGGTCCTTGCATCACTTTCCTCATGGGGAAAGATTCAGGTAGGTAGCCGCGTTGGTCTGACGCAGTCAAAATATATATATTAAAAAATTGTCCAGTAGCACCTTAGAGACCAACTAGATTTTTTCTTTGTATAAGCTTTCATGTGCATGCACACTTCTTAAGATATACTGAAACAGAAGTCATCAAACCCTTATATATAGTGGGAGAGTGGGATGGGGTTTTTCTAAGGAGGGTAGAAGGAGATGGGCGATTGACTCAATGGGGAAAATGAGCAGCTTGGGGTGGTGACAGTTGATTTTAAAGGGAAGTCTGTTAAGAAACCTCTCTATTTCATCAGCTATCCACACCTTTTGCAGCTGATGTAGGTTAAAAAAACCAAAATAAATCACCAGTAACTTAAACAACTACAGTACTGGTGTTTGGCCTGAAGTCCATCCAGCAACCCAGGTTGGTCGATATGTATGGTATTGTTTAAGATGGAGCAAAATTAGATATAAAAAGAACAACTCTGAAGACACTGTTCCAACAGTCATGGAGCGTGAGGCAAGTCCTCTTGTGTGTCAGGAATTGGTTAAGCAGTAGGAAAAACAAAGTAGGAATAAATGGACAGTTCTCTGAATGAAGAGATGTAGAAAGTGGAATCAATATTGGGACCTGTGCTTTTTAACTTATTCATAAACAAGTTAGGGGTGAGCAGTGAGGTGGCCAAATTTGCTGATGATATTAAATTGCTCAGGGTTGTTAAAACAAAAAGAGATTGTGGAGAGCTCCAAAAGGACCTCTCCCAACTGGATGGTAAAATGACAGGTTCAATTCAATGTAAACAAGTGACCAGGAACAAGATATTGGGGTAATAATAATAATAATAATAATAATAATAATAATAATTTATTTATACCCCGCCCATCTGGCTGGGGTATAAAGCTTGATGAAGAAGCTAACATGGCAGATGAGAAAAAGGCAAATTCCATGCTACGAATCAGTAGGAAGGGAACTGAAAAATAAAACTGTTGCTATCATAATGCCGCTATACAAACCTATAGTGCAACCACATTTGGAATACTATGTAGTGTGAGCATTTCTTTCCCCCTCACCTCGAAAAGGATATTGTAGAGTTAGAAAAGGGCAACCCAAATGATCAAGAGGATGGAGTAACTTCCCCTGTGAGGAAAGGTTGCAGCGTTTGGGGTTTTTCAGAAAAGGTAAGAGAAAAGGTTAAGAGAAAAAGTAAGAGGTGACTTCCTAGAGCTTTACAAAATTATGCATGGCATGGAGAAGGGGGATAGTATAACTCTCTCTCATATAACACTAGAACTCGTGGCCATCCATGAAGCTGAACGCTGGAAGATTCGAGTGTTGCGAAATCCTTAAGTTTATATTTACCAATGGGCATTTTGCAATCTAAGGCAGAAGTGTTCTGCTTAAATCATTGTGGCCATTTCCCTTCACGGTACGGTTACCAAATCTTGCTTAAAACAGCAGGCTGTTCTTAAACAGCATTTTACTACGCCCCATGTTCCTAGGGGCACCAAAAGGTGAAGTATGGCTTAAGTGCTAAAGAAATATGCAGCATCTTGCTCCCATCCCAGATATGTGTCCCAGCACACAGACAGATGGGGGGGGGGGGAATGAGCTCCAATTCAGGGGTGCTTTCTTCATTTCACTTCATGCATTCCTCTCAGAGTTAAGCTCTTTCCCTCTCCCGCCACATTTGCTCTGAAGCACTTTTGGTGGTGAAACCTCACATGGAAATACAGTGGTACCTCTGGTTAAGAACTTAATTCGTTCCAGAGGTCCGTTCTTAACCTGAAACTGTTCTTAACCTGAGTTACCACTTTAGCTAATGGGGCCTCCTGCTGCTGCTGCTGCCGCCGCCGCACAATTTCTGTTCTCATCCTGAAGCAAAGTTCTTAACCCAAGGTACTATTTCTGGGTCAACGGAGTCTGTAACCTGAAGCGTCTGTAACCTGAGGTACCACTGTACACTTTAAACATGCTCAGAGGCACTAGCTCATTTGGCCCTCCTGAGACTAAGGCTGTCTCTCAAGGAGGAGGGAATAGCAGCTTACCTTGGGTTGCTTCCTATATTCCTTCCCGGGCTCTGCGTCCCATGACAGAAGGGAGAAAAGTGAAGAGGAGGTGACCATGGCCGCAAGCAGAGACTCTGTGGCAGAGGCGGGGAGAAGGCGTCCCTCCAAGCCAGACGTTTCCTAGCTTACGCCTCGGCCACCCACTGCCACCCGCACACCTTTCGAGGACCAGCGAGGAGTCCGACGGAACAGGTGCGTCGCGCTGCCCTACCGGGACGCACCTGGATGCAAAGCAGGCACCCGACGCGACCACTGAGCAAGGGGAGGGGCAGAAGCTGCTAGGCAGAGACCCCTCCTCCCTAACGAACAATGTAGGGCTTCCTCCCACCACCCCCACTGTCCCGTGGCCAACTAGTTCCGCCCAAGAGACTGGCAAAAGCCGCGCGCCCCCTCAGAGGAGCGACCAAACGGTGCCTGTGCGCCTAACTCTCCAGGCATGGTCGCTCCTCCTCGACCCTCCTGAGGACTAGCTACGTGCGCTTGCTGCATTCAGCCCCCTCTTTCGTCACAGGGCCAATGCAAGGCAGAGGCGCCGCCCTCTTCCTTGAATCTTCCCCTCGTTAATCCTTCCGCCGCTCTGCGAACTGGAAGTGTAGAAATAGGAAAGGCGCCTGTTTTTCGAGCCTGTAGGGGACTCTGATTTTTTTAGCAGAGAAGACGCTCTTTTCCTGTCCGGGAGCCGCGTCGACTGTGCGGCCGCCTTCCGGGCCCATCCTTCCTGAGAGCTTATAGTTGGCGTCGCAGGAAGAGAAAGCCCCCCTCCCCACCCTGGTGGGTTTGCACAAGGCAGGAAGGCTTAACACTGCCACAAAAGAACTGCCCCAACTTTTAAGGAAGGCGACGGACCGGGTGAGCGGCCCGCACTTTCTCTCTATATCCACACTGCAGCGAGGATCCTCGCAATGGATCCTCTGCGCAGCCCTGACAGGAAATCGTGCGCTGCGCCAACCAGTCAGGGAACAACAAATTCCAAAGGGCGAAATCCAGGTGGTATTGGGGCTCCTGCAGAAAGTCGGCCCAAGGCCAGCTGAGGCGTGCTGGAGACCACTGAAATTGCCTATTCTCCCAGTATACCTTTAAAACACATTCCTTTCCCCCAAAGAATTCTGGGCACTGTAGTTTAAGGGTTGCTGGGAACTGTAATTGAGAGGTGTGAACTACATCGCTCAGAATTATTTGAGGGGAAAGATTGTGCTTCGAATATATTATTAGAAGTCCAGTGAGTATGCATCCGAAGGATTGCATACTCTATAAAATGCTCTAACATGCTCCCATCATCATCATCTTCTTCGGCCTTCACTTGTAGCCAAAAGATTGTCTTCCATAAACACGGTTTTAACAATGAGTCCGTAAGTGACTGTGGAGGCCAATTCTGGACCTGATCGTCTTCCAAAGCAATTACTCTATAACTCCCAGCATGGGCTTCTACCAACAAGGATGGATTATTTCACACACCTGCCAATATAAGGATTTGATTAGCTGTGATTCCTGCATTGGGGTGGGTTTTGATGGACTGGTTATTTAATTTTTATACTGCTTAATATATTTAAAAAATATCTGTAAGCATTGCACAGAAAAGTGGAGCAACAACAGACACCTTAAACAAAATAATACAGAAATGCACCGTTACTTATAAAAATGCACCCCATACATTTAAGAGCATGTTTAAAACTCTTTGTGTCCCCCAAAGAATCCTGACAGCTGTAGTCAGTTGGGAATTGTAGCTCTTTGAAGGGTAAACTACAGTTGCCAGGATTCTTGTGTGGAGTGCTTTACATTTATGATATACACAACAGCATCAGCAAAGGCACAATATGGAAATTAAAATGCCCTAGACTTACTCAACAAGCTCAGCAGGAGGAAATGGGACTTTGACAACAATTCATGCATAACCACCCAATTGGTTGCGATGTCCTCCTTCCTCCACAACTCTTTAAGAAAACATGGAGCAACATTGCTAGATTTAGACCCTAGATCTTATCTGCTGTCCTTTTAAAGTTGCACAAATAAAACAGCTACAATCCAGATTCATAAGAAAAAGTAATGAACAACAGCAGAATTTGTTTTAAGAGAGATGGCTTCTGTTGGGGGTGTTCTGGAGTATCAAGTTTTAAGGCAATACTCAATCTTATACTTTTTTGACTTATTAAATATGTCAAAATAAACTAAAATATGTATGATTCATTGTAAAGTAACTGAATGTTTAAAAAAGGATTTGTGTTTGACATCCATAGAGAGGTTGCTATATATGCATTTGCATCAAGCATGTTTGTTGTTGTTTAGTCGTTTAGTCGTGTCCGACTCTTTGTGACCCCATGGACCAGAGCACACCAGGCATTCCTGTCTTCCACTGCCTCCCACAGTTTGGTCAAACTCAAACTATACGGATCAAGCATGTTTAGGACCCTGTATAAAGGCTCCTACTAATGTGGATGAATTATTTCCCCAAAATCTAAGCATAAATATGGGGAAAGCAAACTGCTTGGAAGAGGAGCTAATTTATAGAAGGAGCTGGTTCTCCCTTTGAAATGCCAGCCTTTGCTAATAGGTGCTTTTGATAATGCCAGTTGGCTTGGTCTTTACTCATCTGTCATCTTTATTATTATTTAATATGACATTAAGCAGTAAAATGCTCCTCTAAGTGGTATAGAAGAGCCAGTCCAATAATGCACACTCTACACATGAAAGGAAAAAAGGGGGACAGAGTAGGGAAGACCAGGGCTGGCCTAAGCTATTTTGCTGCATGATGTGAAGGTAAAGATGGCACCCCCATGCATTTCAAGATGGTGACCCCTACTTTTCCATATATGCCACACTTGACGGCAGGGAAAGCTGAGTAGCACACACAGATACCTTGCTGCCACACACCAACACCTTGCTGCCACTCACCTCTTACTCCAGCATCTGCTGTCTGAGCCAATTGCCTCACTGTCTAACGGTAGGACTGGCCCTGAAGAATGTAGTAACCCACATTCGCGCCAACCAGCTTCCAGACAGAAACTAATTTAGTTCTTAAAAAGCTGGCTCTTGATAGGGGCTGACACATATTGTCTTCTTCCAGGTCATATGCTGAGTGTCAGACTGATGTGGAAAGTCTGCAGTCAGGCTTTCCTTCATTTTTAAAGAAGGTACAGGGGTGGGGGGTGGGACTGGACCAGGGAGTAGTGGTGTGGGAATCTGCCCCATTTTTCCCCCTATACTGTTTTTCAGATTTAAAATTCCCACCCATCTCACAAAGCTGTTTGCCCTTTGAGAGGAAACATTCACTTACCGTATAGGCCAGGGGTTCCCAAAGTAATGCCCTTAATTATATTCGACTCCAAATCCCATGAGCCCTAGCAAGCACAGCCAATGCTCATGGGTGTTGGGAGTTGTAGTGCAGCAATATCTGGAGGGCACCACATGGGTTACCGCTGATATAGGTAGAGAGCTATTTAAACCAGTGATTTTCAAAGAATGAGGCTGAGATTTTGGTGATTTGGTCAGAGCGGAGGGAACACTTTTGGGAGGTTATGGACTCCTTCCTTGGAGGTTTTTAAGCAGAGGCTTGTCATGGATGCTTTAGTTGAGATTTCTGCATTGCAGGGGGTTGGACTAGATGACCCCTGGGGTCCCTTCCAACACTTATGATTCTATAACTCTAAGCCTCACCTTCTGCAGTTAACAGTAGTGTAGTTTTTCTAAGACAATATTCTAGCAGACCAAGAAAGGGGTGGCTGTAGCTTTTTCATAGATCTTGAGCAATTATAAGAATTTTAAGGTCGTATAAAAAAAAAATGTTCATAACTGTATATATAAAAACCACATGTCTGAAACCCCCCAGATTAGGTCCTGAACAAATTGACCTCAACTATTTCTCTGCAAGGTCAAAGTGGGAAACCTGCCCATTGTCTCTTTCCTCACAAATCCTGTCTTAAGGGCACATTCAAGATATGAACAGGGTGTGAGCCTGTGACCTACATTCAAGAATTAAGTAGTTATAATAACAAAAGAGTGGGCAAAACCCAGATAATGCAATCAGGTAACTTGCCAGACAAGAGATAAACAACACACTCAGATGTCTGTTGTAGACCGCCTTTTCTGTGATGTAGGTATAATGTATCTGGGGGGTGGTCTTGGACTCCAGGGTGGGCAATTTAAAATGTGTATATAAGGGCAGGCACACCTTTGTTCTGGGTCCTCCTCCTTTCTCCTGTGTGTGGGGGGGGAGCACCCTGTTGCAACAGTTAATAAAGATCAGACTTACTAGCTGCTTTGCTTCTCAATATTCTCTGGCTGGTCTCTGTTATTTCCTCCTACCGATAGAGAACCTAAAAAGAGGATTCTATATGGGCTCTTGGGTACCTCATAAGGGAAAAAGAGCAGTGTGTTGTTTTTTCTTATAACAAGAGCTTTACTTCTGGAGGAATCCAAAAGAAGAAAAAGAGTTCTAAACTTGCCCTTTATCTCACTACTGAAGTTTATAAAAACACTGAAATTTGCATGCACTGTGGACTATGAAAGAAGAACTTGACACCTCTATATTCACCCTGACAACTCTATATTTACTTTATATCTAATTGCATTTACTTGTTGATAAGACATTTTGTTGGATGTTTTACAAAAAAGGATATTATTTCTTTGAGGGGTGTGCTTGTGTTAACCCTCTAAGAAAAAACAAACACTGAAAAACACCAGTTTTGACTAAGCAGTACACCTTGCTCTAGGACTATTTCAAAGCAACAGAGTTTGCAAATAATATTTTCGATCTCTCATTCCCAAAAAGCAGATATAAAAACTGATCGTTGATATTTTATTAACTGGATGTTGGTTCAATAAAAAGAAATAATTCATAATAGATACTGAGTCTTTCTTTCTCCAGTACCAAAATAGCAACAACTCTAACCTCCAACGTAATTTTTGTCTACAAATAGACACAGGGGCTTGAATGAATCTGGTCCGCAGTGATGTATTTGTGCATAGTCACGCATAACACACCCACCTTGTAATCCATTGGGCTAAGCTATATGTTTTATTTGCGAGTGCATCTGTTCTCACACTTTGGGGTACCAGGCAAATGTAAACGGCCTCAGTATGGTAGTCTGACATCTGTGAGTGTGTGTTTGTTTTTTGCCAACTGTCACATCAACAGGGAGGACCTCAGAGGGAGGTGATGGCCACAGCATGTTGTTTGTATGCAGCAACTGATTTTCAGTCGCTGCCTTTTCAGAGCTCAGCCATTCCATTCCATTCCTCCTCCCCCTGGCTTTCCGTTTTCACTGAAGAAGCATTCTATGGTCATGGAGCATTCTCCACATTGGGCTGTTTTGAGGTCCCTGCCTCTTGGTTATTTCACTCCAAAGGGAAATAAGCTGATGCCTCTCTCATAGTAAATAGAAGGAACCCTGCCATCTCTGTCCATGGAGGTTCTGTTTCATAACCAAGGTTAAAGGTTATTCTCCACAAGCTTGTCTAGCCCTGTAAAACTATCAAAACTAGCAAATCAATTTAAAATGTTAATGATGTATTCTGTAGGGAAGTACTTTTTGTTTGTCCTGCCTTAACTCAGATAGGTTATATTGGGTGACACTCCCCAGAATCCTGGTATTATACGAGGGGGGAAATTCTACCCAATCTGTTGTTAACTGTTTCTACATCCTCATTTATTCCCCTAAGACAACCCCCCAGCCTCAGGTGCTCAACGTTTTGTGGAACTGGTTATCCTGTTAAAAAATCCCCAAACTATTACTGAGGAAGTTATTTCCTCATATTTAGCTTGAAGCGTGCTGCTTTTCAGTTTGACCCTTGGTAAATTGTCATATAGTGGTACCTCGGGTTACAGACGCTTCAGGTTACAGACTCCGCTAACCCAGAAATAGTACCCAGGGTTAAGAACTTTGCTTCAGGTTAAGAACAGAAATTGTGGCGTGGCAGCAGCAGGAGGCCCCATTAGCTAAAGTGGTGCTTCAGGTTAAGAACAGTTTCAGGTTAAGAACGGACCTCCGGAACAAATTAAGTACTTAACCCAAGGTACCACTGTAATTTTCTGGGGCAAACTGTCACCTTTCTCTTTCCTCTAAACCAGGGTTTCCCAAACTTGGGTCTCCAGTTGCTGTTGGACTATAATTCCCATCATTCCTGACTACTGGTCCTGCTGGCTAGGGATGATGGGAGTTGTAGTCCAAAACCAGCTGGAGACCCAAGTTTGGGAAACACTGCTCTAAACCAAGAGTGGATTACCTCATGTTCTCCAGGCACCTTGGGACTCTTCCCCAGGCCACATCCTTCACGGGACTGCAAGCCCTCCAGGAATGCATTGATCTGGCTGGAATGTTTCCTTAACTTGTGATAACATCTCTTGCTTGCCTGGATAGAGTGTGGAGTGTGTGTGTGTGTGTGTGTACAGGCGCGCAAAAGGAACCAGAGCTGGTGAACCAGCTGTAGCTGGAAAAGGGAATTCTTAGCCATCCAGACCACCTGAGCCCCCAGTGACAGTACTGAACTTGGGACTTGGGCATTTTCGTCTCTTTTCCTTTCCTGACAGCTGCAACATGAAACGGTAACTTCAGCTGACAGATTCCTCAGGAAACACCATACATACAAACTCTAGCTCATTGTACTAGTTAAATATTAGCTAGGAAAAGGAGCCTTTCAACTTTTCACTTCAGGTTACAAATACCTTTTTAAGGCCAGCACAGCAGGCCAGAGCCACACAGCACAAGTCATCTGAGGGGCAGAAATTCCTTCAAGCCTGAAGCAGACCACACAGTCTTCCCCTGTTCCTGTTATACAGACAGTAACACATACACACACACACACACACACACACACACACACACACACAGAGAGAGAGAGAGAGAGACACACACACACACACATTTTTGTGTAACATTCTAACACAGCCAGCACAATATTGGATTCCATTCCCATTATGACTATTACGTTAGTGGCTCAAAACACAATGAGCTTGTTTCTCCCCACAGCATATCAAGTCAAACGGTTACATTGCTGTATATAATGTGGGGTGGTGTGGATGTCTTCACCCAATGTGTTTTATCTGATTTGTTTACCTGCAACCCTCCCCCCCCCCAGCCCAATGGACAGCAGCTGTCTGAAGTGTACACAACTTGGGATAACCATTGCTTGCGTTTTCAAAGTAAATGGAAGCTGGCTGGAGGGAAAATACATGACACGGGAGTGTTTCTCAAGAAGCTACAGAATACATATGGATTTATGACTAGCATGATGTGTGTTAGGCTTCAAACACCAGCGGTGAGAGCACATTGGAGCCTGAGTAAATGGAAATGTGTGCACAGCCTCTCTCTCAAGCTGCTGCTTAGTTTGTTCTCTCTCTCACCCCCAGACCCATCAGTCAAGGAGGACTCACTTTCTCAAGCTGATGGATTTCACATTTCCAGCATGACAGATCTCCACCTTGAAGTAAACACCTCTGGCCATATTAGCCCCCTATAAAGAGTCGTCACATTACCCGAACATCTTAGATCATTCCAAGCAAATTGCCTGGGAAGGGGAGGTATGACTAGGTCAGCATTTAGAAGAGCCCTGCTGGATCAGGCCAATGGCCCATCTAGTCCAGCATCCTGTTCTCACAGTGGCTGACCAGATGCTTGTGGAAAGCCTGCAAGCAGGACATGAGGACCAGTTTTCTGCCCACCTGCAATTTCCAGCAACTGGTATACTGAGATATGATGCATTCATAACAGGGGAGGGATAAACTAAAACACTTGAATACCACAGACATGCTTTAGGCATTCAGAGAGAGAGAGAGAGAGAGAGAGAGAGAGAGAGAGAGAGAGAGGGAGAGGGAGATAGAGATGATTTTACTCAGGATGCTAATGCTGCAAGGAGCTGCCTTATACTATGTCAGGGCAAAGTACTATCAGCAATAATTTGTAACAGCTTTCCTTGATCTCTGAAGCAAAGGTTCCCCCTGGTCCCAGGCTTTCATCCAACATATACTTGCTAACTAGATATGTGAGGGATTTGTACTTGAGGCTTCATGCATGCAAAATAGGTTTCATGACTCAACCGCAGCTCCCATCCTGCACTTAGTCCCTCATGACTTAAAATTTCCGACTGGTATTTTACTTCAGCTCTAGAACAGTGTTTACTCCTGTAAGCGCCCCATGTGACAGAAGAAAGGAAGGCAGATTTTCATAATTTATGGAATTAAATTATGTATTTAACCAGTGTAAATATGTTTAATTAATGTCACAAACAATTAGGGGAAGTTTGACTCTCTGCCTCATATGAAGGATATATGGTGCTGTCATGCTGAAATCAGATCAGCACTTCTAAATAATATTTATTTGCCTGGAAGGAATAAAAACCTCACAGATCTTATCTCAGATTGAACAGACTGAAAGGATAGATGAATCACCAACTATGCTGTGCTGGCAGCAAATTAAAAATTTAGTGTTCATAGTTCATAAGTGATAGACACAAGTGCTATAGTGGAACAAGCACTCAATATCTGTGAATCTATAGTTTTGAAGAATTTATAATGCTTCATTAAAAAAAATAGAATGCAGCTATTTAGATATTTAGGAGTTAGTCACCCAAAGTGGCTCCTTTCTTCTTCTTCTTCTTCTTCTTCTTCTTCTTCTTCTTCTTCTTCTTCTTCTTCTTCCTCATTTCATTTTTATACTGCTTTATATTTTTCAGAAAAAAATCAAAGCGCTTCACAACCTGCATTAAAATATCCACTAAAACAATCCAGAATATAACCTTGCTAAAGAAAGTCAAATATAAAGTATACACCCAGAGCAACATATTAAAAGATTTCAAAACAGAACATTACAAAGGAGGTCAGCTACAGAATGCATGTTTAATGCAGCAAAGTTAACAAACAAAATATTAATTAACTCATGGAGATGTTAGATGTAACAAGTGCAATCTAATATAATTCTGTTACCACCCTGGTATAACTGATGAGCTGCCTTGGTGATATTGTGAGCGACCCTGGTATTCTTGATGCAGAGTGGTACCGAAATGCTTTAAATAAAATTAACACAGGGACAGGAAATATTTGAGACTGCCAACACTCCTATATGGTGCTTTTGTGTAGCGTTCTGCTTAGTTGATAGATAAGCTGATGAACCTATCAGTCTGTTTGTCAAGACAATGCCACTGAGTTTACTGTTTTGGCAGTGAGACATGGAAGAAGGGCTGACATCCAAGAAGGGCTGCTTGCCACACCTTCCTACAAGCTGCTGTTAAACAGGCTAATGTTGATTTTTCCAGAGCACACCATTGAATGGAGGAAGAAAACAGCTCTTTCTGAAGATTCTGAGGAAGGGAAGTGATCATGCTCAAACCAAGTAGGACTGGGTTGGCACTGGCAGGTGTTATGTGCAAAACATGCACCAGTGTAAGATATTAGTGCATACTGGTGCAAAATGCTACAGCCAGAGCCTATTGCTGCCAACGTTCTTCCCTAAAACATTCTCACCTACCTTCCATAGCATGAGCATACATGATGTCCCAGTTTGAACTGTATCCAATGGTTGTGTGAATGGGAGGCAGCACACACAAGTGATCTTTCTAGTTTTCTCTTGCTCTTTACAGCCCGACAAAAAAAAAAAAAAAAAAAAAACCCTTTTCAGAGAGATGGGGAGCCCTCCTGAACAGTAGATATTGTATGGTAAGACTTACTCTGTGTGTTTGTTTGTTTGTGTGTGTGTGTTAGTGAGAGAGAGAGAGAAGAAAGAAAGAAAGAAAGAAAGAAAGAAAGAAAGAAAGAAAGAAAGAAAGAAAGAAAGAAAGAAAGAAAGAAAGAAATGCAGGCAGAGAAATCTTTTGCAAGCTACTTACTAGCAAATAGAGAAGCAGAGATATGTAATTTTATGTTATTCTTACTTTACTTGTATTTTACCACTTTTAGGTTTGTGAGCCACTCACAAAATTGTTACTTGAAGGGCCTCAAAACAAAATATAACAATGTAATAAATTCATAAATGATGCCTGTCTCTTAAGTTTTTGTTTGCTGATTTTAAATTCACAGGTTAAAGTTAAAAATGCAACAGGTCAAATGCCTACACGCAGCAATGGAAGGCTAAAAAGAGTGGGGTGTTTGGGTCAGCTGGACCTCTATGGCCAGCGTGCTCTAGAGCGTTGATTGTGGCCACAGAAGGTCCTGGTTTGGCATCCCAGCCAAATCCAACTCAGATGGAAGATGGTCTTTCCTGATCATTATCCCTTTCTGGGGAAATTCTCTCGAGGCCAAGTTGACCACAAAACAAACTGGTGTTGTTACATTGCCAAGATTTCCCCACACCAATCTAACATGTGGGCATGTTTTGTTCATGACGCATGCAAGTCTGGTTGAGTAGGGTTTAAGCAGCTCAGTGCTCACTCACATGAGTTCATGTTTTCAATAGCACCCGCAAGCAGCTGGGCGACACAAAGGTGAAGGGGGCCCACTTTCCACAGTATGTTTCCAATGCGGGAGTGATTTACAGGAGCCCTCCTCTAACTGGCATGCCTCATATGAGAAACAGGCTCCAGAGATAAGCAAATCCAAAGGATTCTCAGTTAGCTGCTGACAAAGGAATTGCTCCTGGCATCTGCTGCGAGGTTTCATCTATTCAGCACCAGGTGGAGACAAGTGCATCAAATCAGTCTACAGTTATCATTAATGCATTCCTAGCTGCTTTCCATGAAATGCAGATTACGAAGTGCAGGGTATAGTAGTGCTAAAGAAAGCTAATCACATTAACTGGCTTAGACTGCAGAAGATATCACATCAGCCATTTCTATTACAGTATTAAGCCAATGCAGAGGTGTCTCTCCCTCTCTCTCTCTCTTCAGAGCCCAACGCATTTGAGCCCCCAAGGGATCATATTTCCAAACCACTTTAATGTCCCATGTACAGACCTTGCAAACTGTTGAATGGCAGCATGCCTATGTCAGCAGAGGAAAGATAAAAGCATCACGGGGAACCTGTTTTTGCTTAACGCCCCTAGTTGTCAGGCAGACAATGACGACACAGGCATAGAAAAGGTACGGTAATTAGCAGGGGGAAATACAAGGCATCAAATCACTGCAAGACAGTCACAATATTGTCATCCTGGAGAGGACAAGAAATACATGAAAGCTGGAAGCATCCCAAAGACCATAATGAGAAAGAGAGAATGCGGATGAGAAACCACACAAAAATGGCAAACAGGGGCTTATGCACTTAGATAATTCAGAAGCAAGTGTGTGTGAGAGAGACACACACTACACAAAGGAACACACAAACATGGTATAGGGGGCCTTATATGCCTGGATAGGTCAGAAGCAGCAAAGCTTGCCCCCACTTTCAGGGTGGATGGCAGAGAGCACTGCAAAATGAATTTTGACAGATTTTGATGCATTAGCTTAATGTAGTTGGTTGTTGTTGAGCTGGCAGCTCAGCAATAATTCTGCACATTGATAGACAAAATATTCATGCAGGTGCATCAAATAATGGAGAGTTACTTCTCTGCACAGCTCAGTAGTCGGTGTAGCAAATGGAGTTTTCACAATAGAGAACGGTAAGCAAAGAAATGGAGCCAGTGTTATTCATAAAATGATCTGGACTCTTAAGATTTTTTTTTTTTTAAATGTTAGAGATGTTTAATTGCCTTGGCCATGCTGAAGAAGAAAAAGAAGAGGAGGGGGGGAGGAGGAGGAGTTTGGACTTGATATCCCACCTTTCACTCCCCTTAAGGAGCCTCAAAGCGGCTAACAATCTCCTTTCCCTTCCCTTCCTCCCCCACAACAAACACTCTGTGAGGTGAGTGAGGCTGAGAAACTTCAGAGAAGTGTGACTGGCCCAAGGTCACCCAGCAGCTGCATGTGGAGGAGCGGAGACACGAACCCGGTTCACCAGATTACGAGTCCACCACTCTTAACCACCACACCACACTGGCTGTACTCTGTAACCTGGGGATCTTTATTGTAGAGCCAGTCCATCAGTACAAGATCATAGAATTGTAGTCTTGGAAGGGATCCTGAGGATCATCTAGCCTACCCCTTGAAATACAGGAATCTCAACTAGATCACACATGACAGATGGCCATTCAACCCTTGTTTAAAAACAGCTCTTCCTGTCAGAAAGTTCTTCCTGACGTTTAGTCAGAATCTCCTTTCCTGTAACTTGAAGTCATTGGTTTGGGCCCTACCCCCTGGAGCAGGAGAAAACAGGTGTGCTCCATCTTCCACGTGACAGCCCTTTAGGTATTTGAAAGTGGCTATCATATCTCCTCTCAGTCTCCTCTTTTCCAGGCCAAACAAACCCAGCTCCCTCAAGCATTCATCATAAGGCTTGGTTTCCAGACCCTTTGATCATCTTGGTCACCCTCCTCTCCACACGTTCCAGCTTGTCAAGATCCTTCTTAAATTGTGGTGCCCACAACTGGACACAGTACTCCAGGTGTGCTCTGACCAAGGCAGAATAGAGTGGTACTATTACTTCCTCGGATTGGGATACTGTTTGTATGTTGACTCAGCCTATAACAGCATTAACCTTTTTGGGGCTTTTATCACACTGTTGACTCACGTTAAACTTGTGGTCTACTAAGACCCCTAGGTATTTTTCACATACACTACTGGCAATCCGAGTGTCCCTCATCTTATATTTGTGCAGCTGGTTCTTCCTGCCAAAGTGTAGAACCTGACATTTGTCCCTATTAAAATTTATTTTGTTAGTGTGGGCCCAGTTCTCCAATCTGTTAAGGTCATATTGAATCCTGCTTCTTTCTTCAGCAGCACTGGCTACCCATCCCAGTTTGGTGTCATGGACAAATTTGATGAGCACCCCCTCAATTTCTTCAAGTCATTTACAAAGAAGCTGAACAACAATGGCTCAAAGACAGATCCCTGCAGCACCCCATTTGCCACTTTTTTCTAGTATGATGAACCATTAGTGAGCACTCTTTGAATGGATAATTAAACAGTCTATGAGCACATTGTGAGTGTGGGGTTGCTATGTAAAGCTTTTAAAAATATTTTCTAGAACCAGTTTTAGGAATTCTCCATTACAAAATAGCTGTCTATAACATATATCATGTCCCAAAGCCTTTGTTCCCTTCCTGCAGTAGAGTTACATTTTTTAAAAGGTCAGTGTTTTAAGCATCAGAGGCGTCACTTGACTGTTTTATTGCAATACCTGAGGATTCAGTAACCACAAAATGAATCAGCAGGATAAGTTCAAAAGGGTAGCACATGTGGCCATTGAAGACTTTGATATCTACTGCAGACTCTAGTTGCCTAAAATGGATCTGGTTTAATGGCTTAAGGAGATGTATTAAACAAAAAACAACTCTTACCTGATATTTTCCCACTTCACCTCAGGTGCTCTTTGCCAGCAGCCTGAGACAGATCTGCTCCATTCAGTCATGAGACAGGTTCAGATGAACTATCTACAAACTGTTGTTGCCACATTTAAGAAACTATTTTATCTAAAATGTCCAAGATCAGATTTGTAAACTCCCTTAAAAAGGTAAAGGGACCCCTGACCATTAGGTCCAGTCGTGACCGACTCTGGGGTTGCGGCGCTCATCTCGCTTTATTGGCCGAGGGAGCCGGCGTACAGCTTCCGGGTCATGTGGCCAGCATGACTAAGCCGCTTCTGGCGAACCAGAGCAGTGCACGGAAACACCGTTTACCTTCCCACCGGAGCGGTACCTATTTATCTACTTGCACTTTGACGTGCTTTCGAACTGCTAGGTTGGCAGGAGCAGGGACCGAACAATGGGAGCTCACCCCGTCATGAGGATTCGAACTGCTGACCTTCTGATCGGCAAGCCCTAGGCTCTGTGGTTTAATCCACAGCACCACCCACGTCCCTTACTGGGAGTTAATTCTCATTAAACTCAGCAGGATTTACTCCTGATTAAACATGTATAGGATTGGACGGAGAGTTTCGTAGAGACAAAAACTTCCGTGGAAGAAATGCCGCTGCAAATACATTTACTTGAATTTATACCATATCTTTTGGATTTTTCTAGTTATAATTGGGAGGTGGGGCTTAAGTGCTGAACTTTCCTTAGCCTCAGGACCAGCAATAGAGGACCAAGTGGGGATGGCTATAGCAAGAGTTCATGGTGTAGTGCAGGAGAGGGATGGCCCCATTAATTGGGAGCAATGCTTATGAATTATCCACCTGAAATGGGACTCTCATGAGGTTTTTATCTCCAACATTCCTCAAAATCAACAGACATGAAGGCAAAATAAACGGAAGATTTTTGATACATTACAGCAACACTTTTCTCTAAGTCCCACTACAAACTCTGGGAATATTTGGATACTACTCAGCTGTAGAACATCGACAAAAATACATGCTGTTTTGTTACATGACAGTTTCCCAAGGCTGTTTACACTCTTCAGTGCATGGTTCTTGAGCAGCCATTGCTTTCAGACAATTGCAATTGACTCAAATACCCCTGCTTGCAAATACATTTCCATGATGCTTTGTCTTATTTCAAGCATTACTTATTTTCATTATCATGAGCCGTAAAATAAAAATATAAGGCACAATAGCTGCACTGCCAAGCTACAGAATCCCTCCTTCCCATTTCCCTATAGTATTCATCTTTTTTATCACTGCGTACCTACACAAGTGGACTCTTCAGAGCATTTTCATTGTGTATGTGGATGATTATACACTTAAGACTGAAAATAAGAAGTGGTTCAGGATCCTTAAGAGCTTTTACAACGAGCTCTTTCTTCTACTATAGAAAAATGAACCATATATGCCTGGATTGGTAGTAAAGGTGGTTCTCCTCCTGGACTTTTTTAAAAGTCATGATTTAAAATCTAAAAGCAACCTAGTTGCATTTTCTCTGTGCTTTACTGTGAGGCTATATAATGGCAAGACGTAGCTAATATGTCAATAGCATTTGTAATCTGCAATGCTTGTGCTGTTGGGAAAAGGTATTGTTTCCTAAACCAACCAGTATCAAGCTATCGAGAAAATTCTTCTCAGAAATTACATACACTAGAGAAGTAAAAAGTGCACACATTTGGGAAGCATCCAAAATTGTCTTATTTAACTGTTTGTCTAGATATATACAAATTGTTATTGTCACAGGTCAAGATACAGGTGCACCATGCAAATATCTTCCTATCTGCACAAGCATTTTAGATAGCAGAAAATCCAGAGCAAAAAATCTTTTTTTTGGGGGGGTTGCATTTTGTTCCATGTGTTTGTTCATTTTAAGCTGTATTTATGTTGCAGTGCTGTGTGAATTAGTCACACTTTTGCATTCCATCGCTAGAATCTTTTGAAGAAGTGTGGTTAAGAGATATTTTAAATAAGTAAAATGAATGCCATTGTATTATGGAATATAATTTTTGTACATATCTTCAAATACTTGAGCATGTGGAAGCCTAAATGAGTTGGATTTAACAGTAGCTGAAGTAACAGCATAGATGTATTGAGTGGGGAGGAGAAATCTGCCCTTGCCCTCCCAGAAATGATATCCATGCTTCCCTTTTGTGTCAAAAGAACAGCAACAACACTCAAGACCATGGAACAAAAGAAAAAGGTTAATCAACACAGTTGTGATCTGGATTGGGAGTGAGGAAGAAGATGAAGAAAATTCCAGATACAGTGGTACCTCGGTTTACAAACTTAATTCATTCTGGAAGTCCATTCTTAAACCAAAGCATTCTTAAACCGAGGCGCGCTTTCCCTACTGAGGCCTCCTGCAGCCAGTGCCCTTCCACCATTTGGATTCCGTTCGGCTTCCAGGGCAAAGTTCGCTAATCGGAACACCTACTTCCGGTTTTGCAGAGTTTGTTCACCGAATAGTTCGTTAACAGGGCTGTTTGTAGACCGAGGTACCACTATATACAGTCTGGCAATTTGTGTTAATGAAAAAAAGGAAGAAAAATAGGAAGCTGTCTTATACCAAATCAGACAATTGATCCACCTAGCTCCAGAGTTTCAGTCTTTCCCAACCCTTCTTTCTGCATGCAGAACATGTGCTCTGTCACTGAACTATAACCGTTCCTGATCATACTGTGTGTAGTATGACTCTATAAAGTTATTAGTACAAACCTCAGCTTAGGTGTGAAAGCACTAGTAACTAGTAATACTGATATCTCACAACAGAGCCAGTCCGGTCTTCCTCCAGGATGTTTCTCCTTGTAAGTAGCTCAAACAGGCCAATTAACCTCCCTCCCTCTCACCCACCTCACCAGTTTCCTCTTTTCCTTTTTCAGCAGACATTCAACATCCCACGATTCTTAGATGCCACTGAGCATGCTCATTCCTCACTGACCTATTTAAGCAGATACTTCCTCTTTGAGTTGAGGTCCAACCAATGCCATTGCCTTCCTCTTGTTTCTCAGTGGCCTCATTAAACATGGGTGCGAGACACTACTATTTCAACATTTGCCTAAGTGTGGCTTTGCTACTTTTGTTTAGAACTTGGAACATTCATGAGAAAAAACAGGTCAAATGCAATGCAATTGTGATAATGTTTCATAAATACTTCTATTTTAGATCTTTCTTTTTAAACAAAAAACAAAACCTTTAGATCATGACTCAAGCCTCTTCTTTCCTTTTATTATACGTTTACCCAGAATAAGTTCTTTCTTGAACTCAGGTGCTTTGTTGCTGCAGCCGCCTCTTTAAATGACATCACCACAAGAGTTTCTCTCTACAAGCATGGTTAAAACAGACCATTCAGGAATGACCTTTCCCCAATTTTAATTTCAACACTGTTTATTTCCCCGCACCCCATAAATTAGGATTCCTTTGTAAATTGTGGTCCATCATAAATATTTAGCAGCTTCAATAAAGCAAAATTTACATCATCTGACATGCTTTCTTTAGGCAGTTTGTACCTGTGCCACAAACCACTTTCACTGGTGTTTCTAAAGAGCAGTTAAGACTTCCTGCGATGCAGATACACTCATCACTATTCCATAAATCTATAGTTCTTTTGCAGTGACTAGTCTCATCAAATCCTCAGGATTCATTTTTGTAAAGCTGCCGTTGAATAGCTGATGCTCTCAACCCCCAAAGTTGATTAAGATATGTGCACAAAAAAAATCTGGTGACATCATAATGTGGAAGATTTATAAAAACCGAAAATGCCCTCCCCCGATATTTAGTCAGTCTTTATATAGAGATTTATATAGATATATAGGTATGTTTGTATACATATGTGCATGATTCTTTTACGCCCTCCTCCCCCCCCAAGAGGTGTGAGCAGGTAATGATCAAGATTTGTGCAGATTAAGGGTCTTCATCCATCAATGGAATTTCTAGAAAATAAAAGAAAGAGTTAATTGGGTTTTAATAGTGAACTCTGTGAAGGGAGGACCTGAAATGTTATTTTGCTATAACATGCCATTAACAGGGCCACTGTTGCTAAGAGGTTAAGGCACTTTATGCATGGAGTCAGACAACCCATTTTTTTTCTTTTACTTTACTACATAGCGACCTGGTGCAATCACAAAGTACGCTAAGTGGCTGCATACAAATCAGGCTAATTGTTCAAAGCACTTTGCAGGTGGCTGTGCAGTGAAGTAGTCCTCTGATTATTCTTTCTTAGGCCAGGCTAGTTTTCAGAATGAGAATTAAATGAAGATTCAATTCCCCACCCCCACCCCCCGTTCAGCTTGTGTGCTTGAAGCCTGGCACACATTCATGACTAATTTGGAGTCATTTAATTAGTATGTTTCATGAATTTGCAGAGGAATAAGAGACCATGAAACCTTCAGCAAGCCAAATTTTAAAGATGGCCAAAAATCACATTGGCTGTGGAACCTATTCAATAATGTTGCATCCTAAGCATGATCTTACTAGCTGGGGAAACCCAGCCAGATGGGCGAGGTATACATAATGAAATTATTATTATTACTATCATTATTTGCTCTCATCATAAAAGATGACTTAGCGTATGTCTTCATTAGAGTAGGTGACCATGAAAATCTGCCGCTAACACCAGTTTGCCACTGACTCTGACTTTGAGCATTACACAAACCACAGTAAACTATACATAGCTCATTGAAATACACAGCTGGATGTTGAGAAAAATCAATATTACAACAAGGTAATTGGATTGGACTTTCTGACAGAGTAACAAAAGACTAGGTAGATACTATGTTGAATTTTACTGTAATGTAGTGTGTGCGCTCATTACTAAAAAAAAAAAAGAAACGCCAAGAAAAAAAGAACTAGCGCATAGGCTGATGAAACAGGGCATTTTTGGCTACTCTCATACTCCAGGCCCAGACTATAACTCCACATGTTTTTAAAGATGTGCCATGTACCCAAGAAAACTAGCTAAGCTGACCTCCAGCAAATGTTCAGTCTTTTGCAGTGGGGAACACGTTAACCCTCTCCTGCCATAAAGGAATTTTTAGGCACAAATCCTTGAATCTGATGCAAGGTGGTGGTGAAACTTTGAGTTGTAAAGAATTTGCTGCTGCTGCTGTTGTGGTTTGTTTTTTTAAAAGTCAGAAGCAAAAGAGACATAGGCTGGAACAGAAAGAAAGACCCAATATGCAGTTAGGTTCCTTCTCCAAAGCACAATCTCATGGCTTCTTCATATGGGGAAAAAAACCTCTGACACTAAAACAAGCTCACATAATGTTCAAAAATCAAAATTACCATCTGCAATGTCAATGCTTGGGCTGGTTGATGCTACTTCCCCGGTGGTGCTATTGATAGCATCAGTTCTCTCTGAGATAGGATGTGCTCCCACTTGACACACAGAAGATGTGTACAAACTTTGAAGAAGTTCCGAAGAGCCTGAAATGCTGTCACAGGTATCAAATTCCGCTGGCAACCTGCCCAAGTCATCTGGCCCCGGATAAGCTGGAGGGTTCTGATCATCAGCCTGTAAAACATACCCCTGGCCAGCAGGGGACACACATCCAGGTGCCAAGGCATTCAATCCACTGCTCACAGCTTCATCGTAGGAAGGTAGCATCACAGGAACACCGTCCACCACCACGAAGTCAGGGCCACTGCTGCAATTCTCCTGAGCTCCTCTATATTGGAAGGAGAGAAAAAGTGTGTGTGAGTGTGTGTGAGAGAGAGAGTGAATGGCAGAATATCATCTTCCAGCAACATATGAGGTTCACCACTTAGAAAGTTTTTAATAACCCAAAATCGAGGCAATGCATCATTAATATTTACTTCAAATATGCCCAGGTATCTGTTCAGACCGATAGCCATGTGCAATTTGTCACAATAAGCTAAATAGCGCCAGCAAACCGAGGAAGAGGTGGGAGAAGGAAAGCAAGCAGCTGGGTGGCAAAGATAAGGAACTCTCTTATTCCTCATTCTGCACTGTGAACACCAGCCTACATTAAGATTCCCAGAATCACAAGTTAGGCTGGGAAATCCAAGGTTGGCAGTGAGAAAATCTCAGCTAACTTTCACGGTATACTGCATCTGTATTGTGCATTAAGGCGACGGACACATCAATTGCGAATAGCAACTTTATTTACTTTTATTAAATTTGTCAGTTGCTTTATTTTGCCCAGGGCAACCCAAAGTGACCTGCAACTAAACAAATAGACAATAAATCCCACATGAATACATTAAAACCAAGAGGAAAGAGAAATACTTTAAAAACATCCCACCCACTTCTAAAAGGTCACAGATAGTTAAAGGCCAAAGGCCTGGTTATAGATGAAGGTTTTTGCCTACAGATACATAATGATGGTGCCAGGAGAATTTCCCTGGGGAGAGCATTCCACAAACAGGGAGCCACCGCTGGCAGCCACCCTAGTTTTAGATAAGAGGGTTGAAAGTACATTATTGATTTGCTTGTTCATTCAGGGCTTTTGTTTACCACCCTTGATGATACATATAAGAGAGTGGATAAACTTAAGGGGGAGGATTTGCTGAAACAAATTTGGAAATTGGGATGCAGAAAGGGGAGGTATGGGGAAGTCGGTGAAGTAAGGTTTAAGAAAAAAGGATTTGAAATTATACATGTTTGTTTATGTGTTTTTTTGTTTGTATTGTGTATTGTTTGTGTCTATATAAATTGTGAAAAACCAATAAAAAAAATTATAAAAAGAGAGTGGTTCGCAATATTTATTAAAAAAGAATATAGTGCAGTAAAATCAAGTAAGGATTAAATACAGTACCACACTGCCAACTACTGGGAGAAGGAGAAGGAGGAGAACATAAGAGAAAAGCGTTACTAACCTTGGAAGAAAGCGTGCCTTAAATTTGGTCTGGAACATTCTGGCAAGGATAACTAACAGAAGCACCAGAAGAACACTGGTAGCAGTGAATGCCACAATCTTCCATGTTGTAAGGAGAGTTTCCTGTGTATTTGGCCAAGTTTGTTCTGTAACACAAACAATAATGAAAAAGTGTCACGTTAGGTAATAATGGTTTAATACTTATTTTTCATTAGAGCCATAAAAGATCAGGGCCCAAATACTTTACAATCATGCAGATGACATAAAACTGGGAGGGGTAGCTAATGCCTCAGAAAACAGAATCGGGATTCAATATGACCTTAAGAGATTGGAGAACTGGGCCCAAACTAACAAAGTGAATAGTGATAAATGTCAGGTTCTACATTCAGGCAGGAAGAACCAGCCCATATAAGATGGGGGACACTTGGATTGCCAGTGGAACATGTGAAAAGGATCTAGGGGTCTTAGTATACCACCAGCTTAACATGAGTCAACAGCGTGATGCAAGAGCAAAAAAAATGGCAATGCTAATCTGGGTTGCCTTAATAGAAGTATAGTGTGCCACACCTGGAGTACTGTGCATATATACCGTATATACTTGAGTATAAGCCGACCTGAATATAAGCCAAGGCACCTAATTTTAGGACAAAAAAACAGGGAAAACTTATTGACTCAAGTATAAGCTGGCTCACCACACCACAAACCTGGTGGTGGCGGCAGCGGAGGAGGAAGAACAAGCAGCCCCAAAAGGCTGCTTTCGGGCTGCTCGTTCCTCCTCTGCTGCTGCTGCTCGCTGCTTGCTCCTCCTCCATCTCCGCTGACAGCGGAGCAGCTGCTCATTCCTCTGCCGCTGCCTCTGCTGCTCGCAAGAGCAAGCATAGGAGCCCGGTTGGGAGAGACACAGCGCAGTGCCTCTCCCAGCTGCGGCTCCTGTGCTTTCCCTTGTGAGAGGCGGGCAGCGGCGGAGGGACGAGCGGCAAGAAAGGGCTCCTTTCTCTCTGTTCGTCCCTCCGCAGCCACCCGCCTCACTCGAGTATAAGCCGAGGCAGGCTTTTTCAGCATAAAAAATATGCTGAAAAAGTCGGCTTATATTCAAGTATATACAGTAATATGCCCTTTAAAAATTATCTGCATATATACACATCAACATAACAACAACCAAAGCCAAAATAAATGTTACATTGGTAAGATTGTGCACTGTTAAATAGGGGACCCCACCTTTCTACTTCTATTTGCCTGAATGTTTACTGTCTAAACCAGGGGTTGTCAACCTGGTCCCTACCGCCCACTAGTGGGCGTTTCAGGATTCTAGGTGGGCGGTAGGAGGTTCTGCGGCACAAGCCGAATCCTCCTTCCATCGAGCACTGGTGGGAAGTAAGGAAATTTTACCATCAAGAAAGATGCATTAGTGGGCGGTAGGTATAAAAGGCTGACTACCCTGGTCTAAACTTTCATGTACAGGTCAGGTTCTCCAGTTGTTGCTTATTACCTGTTTTGACACAGTATACTTGATATGACGGAAACCATTCTCCATACTGGCAGGTGATATATTTGTAATCATTGGTGAGAGTGTAGCCAGGATCACAATAGAACTCAACCACAGTCCCATGGTTGTAATGCTCGCAAGGCCGCGGGTGGCAAATGTAATCTCCATGAGTCACCATAGGAGGTAGTGGACAAACTTGGACAAAAAAAGACCAAACATACGTGAGGATGAGTGAGGTACAACATTGCATGACCGACATCAATAAATATAAAATGAATGCAATGTTGGATGATAATCATAATCATAACCATAATTTATACCCCGCCCATCTGGCTAGGTTTCCCCAGCCACTCTGGACGGCTCCCAACAGAATATTAAAAACACAGTACAGCATTAAACATTAAAAACTTCCCTAAACAGGGCTGCCTTCAGATGTCTTTTAAAAGTAAGATAGTTGCTTGACATCTGATTGCATGCAATCTCAATACACAAACAAGCTTGTGCACATCCCTTTATTTATGCCATTTACAAACCAATATATTAGCAAACTACAAGCCTGAGCCCTGTGCAATGGCAATTCTAATTTTCATACCAAGGCAATAAAACTAACAAGACACAACCCAGCAGACTACAGAGCAATTTCTACCTCTATTCTCCCAGTCATTATAATGATTATTTTGAAATGGTTTTGTGGTATCTTGTGCTTTATTGCACCTATGTATATGGTTCGTCACAAGCTTGAAAATTTATACGAGTGGGCAGTCTATAAATATTCTCATAAAGTAAATAAGTAAGTAAGTAAATAAAATGAAGGGGTTTTTTTTAATAGAAGAGGACTACCTAGGCATTCAAAATTCAGCCTTGACATCTCTAACGTAGTTCAGGCAACAGAGGTTTATCACCTCCAGCTCTTAAAGACCACAGAAAGCTACAAGTACACAAATAATTATTTCAGGTGGAGGAAGGGGAATAGTAGTTCAATTAGTTTATTGGTTTCGATAAATGTTTCTATCCCCACTGGAACTTGCTATTTGTCTGTGGAGCAGATATACATACACCAAACATTAAATGCTTCCTTGGAACCTCATAAAGAAAGAAAAGTTCAGAAAACAGAAGCACTTCCTAATACCACCAGGAGGGGATGAAAGCGGAGTGCAATCCAGCACAAAGGTAGGCATATGTAAAACTCACTGAAATTGACGACATCAATGAAGTACACAGCAAAATACTCATCCCACTGATTTTGTTAAGGAAACCTAACTTTCAATGAATTGTACTATATACCTGCAACAGATGTTAAGGACTGTTCAAAAAGGTACATATGAAAAGAAGCATCAACAGTTTTATATTTCACCACAATTAAATGTGAAGGGATAGCCATCAATGCACCACCATTTACAAATTGCTCCAATCCACTAGCATTTCATTTATTTTATGACGGTTGTTTTACAAAGAAAAGAAGCAAGCAACAGGTGTCTAAATTGGCATTTTGGTGTGCAGAGTATTATATAAACATTCACTAACACATCAAGTAAGGCAGGTAACTGGCATTCCTATTTTATAGATACAATTATTTGAATTCATAGTATTTTTTACTAAATATAGTTGTGCAAGCAACATTAGGAGCAGTTTTGCAGCTGTTTAGAAAGCACTGGATAATTTAGCTCCATACCATATCCACAGACTCCAGAAACTCTCCATTTACCGTACTCATTGCTAAATAAAAGGTAACCACAACCACTCTCACTTAGATTAGGGCTTCCAGGCAAGAGGATAAAACTAATGGGCTGAATTCAGCCCTGGCGCCCTTCCTTTTACAATTTAAGAATCACCTGTTGCCAGTGCTGCATTAACCATTTACACAGACTCAAAAGAACCTTTTTTTTTTTTTGGTCTTAGCATCATTTGTGTAATGGATCTTTAGAGACTAGAAAGCAAACCCGCTACCTCAAGCCAAAATAGTTAACAGAACAACCCCCTTCAGATAAGTTCCAAAAGGACTTACTCTCAAGTAAGTGTATGATTGCTCTGTATGCTGAATTCCTGCTACTAGCATTTTCATTTCAATAGCTGAACTTGCAGAATATTAATTTATTATTAAACAGCAGCAGGTGCCTAGTGCACTGGAGATAGATTTGGGTTACCTAAAAAGGGTCAGGCTCGGCTCCTTTCCAGGAAAGAGCAAATTTGTTCACTGCTTCCTTCCACAGGCTGCTGTGTTTGGATTTCATGCCTCTATTATGCAGTAAAGACCTACTGCATAGATATAAATAATGCACGCATCAATTCACAACAGTAGATTTCCCACAGAAATCACAATTCAGTAACTTCTCCCTATGCATCTACTTACATGAATAATGTATTTCAAAAGTAATTCCCTACCCCACCTACCCAAAAAAGCACAACAAGACATTAAACGAACCTTCAGAAGAGCCTGATTGTAATGTGCAACACTTTCTATTCTACATGCCCTGGAGACATGGCTTTGTTTGCATTTTCACTAGGCAAAGCTTTATAAATTATAATATCTGGAAACTAGAGCACATAATTCACACAGAAAGCAATATTCTACATCTTTTCCAAGCTGGACTCAACCTAAGGGAATGCAAGATGATTCATTAGGAAGGTCTGAAACGCTTTCCTTGTTTGGCTTAAAACAACTGCTCTAAATGGGAAGGAACCAAGGGAAAGAAACTGCTGATAAGCTCTCTCAATGAGCAAAGCTCTCTGACAAGAATAATCTTAGCTGATTAGGGGACACTCTATTACCTGCTGTCCCTAGCCATTTCTCTGCTTCTCTATCTAAACATCTTTGCAATAGTGTTGATTTGCAAGGGTCTGGCATAGATAACAGGCTGTCAGAGATGTGTCAATACAGAGCAGTGATCCAACGCCAAGCAACATGAAAAGATTTTCCACCAGAGAGATTAACTACTTTAAAGAAGCAAAATTTCAAGCCTGCAGCAATGCCACCTGCTGCCTCTTCTGACATTCAGAAAGGCCCAGTGCATTCACCAAACTGTGAAAAAGACTCCATGAATTGAAAGTGAAGACACTAAACATACTTTTCCTTATTTTTTTGTTTTGTAACACAAGAAAATCTTTTTTTTTTAAAGCACACACCAACCTTTTAAAAAATCAACAACAATATTAAGGAACCAAAAACAATAGAGTGGAAGTAAAATGAACAATGCACCACAGGCTCGTTTGTCTATTAGGAATTACCACTTCCAGTTTTTGATTACAGTACAGCAGTGTGCAGGGATGAGCTCCCACAATCACCTCCCACTGAAGGCCTACTAGCACAGATCAGCTATAAAGCCAAATGTCTTCAGAAGACTACAAGAGAACACACAAGGCACACACTACAGTGGAAAGAACAATACTATCTTTCTATCTGTGGTAAGGAAAAGCAACAATTATGTTAGCTAGTGTGTTGTTATCTTTTGGAGAAAAGAGGATATGTGTGTATTTTGGACCTAGAATGCATTGGAAACAGACACAAATTAACAATATATACATTTTAAACAGGTACGGCAAATGCTATTTCTCTATTATTATTTAAACAACAACAACAACCACCTCTTGCCTGCTGCTCTCCCCGCACTCTCAAGTAAGGGCCACAGATGAAAGAATAATGGAGCAGGTTTGAAATAACCAAGTTATCCTTGATTCAAATTGTACTTCGTTCTTATTGTAGTTCCACCCATGGGAATAAAGGCTTTCCATTCACTCAGTAATGAATTTTATGCTAATGCAGGCAAATTCAGTCTCTTGCTTTCCAAAAAATCTGTGTGTGCACTAAGAGACGCATTGTTATATTTAAGCTCACAAATTGAGATATTGATATTTTAATTGATAACCTGCAGGCTCGCACAGGCCTTTTCAAAAGAAGTCAAGCAAGTGAGCAATTCTATGACTAAACCTTTTGAAATCCAAGCAGGTGCTGGACATCAAACAGCCCGTAATATTCCCAATTCTCTTCCCAATACGCTGTACATCAATAATGCTAGAAGACGGAGCCATCATCTGTCAAAGCCACTAAAAACATTACTGCTTCATTCAACATTATTAGTGTTAAGACCAATCTTTTGCAGACTATTAATTCAGAATAGCAAGAGCCGGTTAGGCGATGCCTTTGAGATAGTCCTGTGCATTACAAAACTTCTAGCCTAACCAAATGAAGTGGGGCCTGCTGTGCAGAGTGCTTCTGCCCAGAGCTCTAGTCAGCTCTGCTTTCTTTCATAATACTTATTTCCACCCTCACTTGAGTCTTCTGATTCATCCTGACACTTTGTATTGTGTAACACTGAGCATGCTCAGTCACAAGAATGCAAGATGAGGCTACTGGATTGGGCCAATGGTCCTTCTAGACCAGCATCCTGTGGCCACAGCGGTAAGCCCTCCCATGATTCCCAGTGGAGATAGAATATAGCTATCTTCCATGAGTTGGTCTGAGCCTTTTAAGCCATCTAAGTTTGTGGCCATCACTGCTTCCTTGGGGAGTGAATCCTCCATTGGGCTGAGGTTTTTTGTTGTTGTTTTTTGCAGCGGGGGGAGGGGGGCTTCCCCCTTAGGCTGTATTCATAAGCCTTTATCAAAATCTACAAACCTTGGGCTTATCAGTAGCCCCATTTTGGCTACATAACCTGCAAAAACCTTGAGCTCATTAGTAGCGTTTATTATTATACAGTGGTATCTTGGGTTACATACGCTTCAGGTTACAGACTCCGCTAACCCAGAAATAGTACGTCGGGTTAAGAACTTTGCTTCAGGATGAGAACAGAAATCGTGCTTTGGCAGCGTGGCGGCAGCAGGAGGACCCATTAGCTAAAATGGTGCTTCAGGTTAAGAACAGTTTCAGGTTAAGAACGGACCTCCGGAACGAATTAAGTACCGTATTTTTTGCACCATAACACTCACTTTTTTCCTCCTAGAAAGTAAGGGGAAATGTCTGTGCGTGTTATGGAGGGAATGCCTATGGGTGGCATGCCTACAGATTTTCCTCCTCTAAAAAATACGTGCGTGTTATGGTCGGGTGCGTGTTATAGAGCGAAAAATACGGTACTTAACCCGAGGCATCACTGTATATTGAAAGCTGCTGCCTGCTAGGGCTGGCGGGAGAAAGGACAGGGCAGCTTACAGCAGGTGGCGCCAGCGGTAGGCAGAACACACTGGACAGAGTAGTTTAAGTGGTGGTGAGAAAGAGGTTGAGGAAGGGGAGGGAAAGCAGCAGCAGCTTTTAAGGGATGAAAGGGGGAAGGAAGTGCAAGACAAAGGGCTGGGAGGTGGCAGAAATTGGCTAAAAGGTGGTGCTGGGGACTTCTTTTGTGCTGCACTGCAAGAACGGAAGGTGCTGTCTTGCATTGCAGCACTGAAACCAACATGATCTTGTCGTGGTTCCCCCCTGCTCCTGCTTTCAGTGAACCACCTGCCTCTCCAAAGTGGAGTGTTGGCTATCAGTTTCACAACTAAAACGCAGCAGTGATCGGTTGAAGCATCCTGCATGAATTCTGATTTGGTCAGAGGCAGCAGTGCTTCTTCTGAATACCAGTTGCTGGAAACCGCAGGAGAAGAGAGTGCTCTTGTAGAATCATAGAATCATAGAATCATAGAGTTGGAAGAGACCACTAGGGCCAGCGAGTCCAACCCCCTGCCTGCCAAGCAGGAAACACCATCAGAGCACTGTGCTTGGGTCCTGCTTGTGGGGCTTCCTACAGGCATCTGGTTGGCCACTGTGAGAACAGGATGGTGGACTTATCAATGGGCCACTAGCTTGACCCAGCTGGCTCCTCTTATGATTAGTCCTGGGCCACAATCAGAATAAGATAGGTGGATATATATTTTTAAGAGCTTCCTGTGGATCTCTTGTGGGAATCTGTCTGGAAGAAGAATGCAAATTGCAGGAAATAACTGTGTCATCCAGACTGGCTAGGTGTTTCCAGCGTCAAGGAAAGAATCACAACTCTATTTTTTTCTGAAATACAGTACAGCCTTCCCTTTCCCTGGAGAGTAATGGGGCAGTGCCAGGTCAAGCAACAGAGACTCCAAAGCAGAAAGGCATGCAGAGAGTGATCATGACATGGAAGAAGGGGAGAGTTTAAGTTCTGGAGCAGGAGTAGGCAACCTAAGGCCCGGGGTCCTGGATCCGGCCCAATCACCTTCCAAATCTGGCCTGCAGATGGTCCGGGAATCAGCGTGTTTTTACATGAGCAGAATGTGTGCTTTTATTTAAAATGCATCCCTGGGTTATTTGTGGGGCATAGGAATTTGTTCATTTCCCCCCAAAAAATATAGTCCAGCCCACCACATGGTCTGAGGGACGGTGGACCAGCCCATGGCTGGAAAAGGTTGCTGACCCCTGCTCTGGAGGGAAGCGGGAGACTGATTGCTGCTGGTGAGCTAGTGCCCTTGTTGTTCTTAGGAAAAAACCACCACTGATATTACTGTCCCACAGACTGTAGGGTACTTGCCTAATCTATTACCCATTAAAAAGTGATGTATATTTTTTGTCTTCTTGAGAAGGTATCTAGGAGATAATGGGCCACTTTTGGTCTTCATTCTGATTTTACCAGGCATTGTGATCCAAAAGCATCTTTCCACTGTACAAAAGAAGCAGATGGCAGCAGAAAAAGCAATTCAAGTTCGGCAAGAGATCCGCCTGCATGGGTTTAGAACCAACCAGATAATCTATTTTATTAGCAGAGGAAATGCACAGGAGCCCTTGCTCCTTAAACCTTTGCTTCCTTTCGTGAGGTTTATCACCCTTCAAAAATGTTTTAGAGCCTTTGAATAAAAAGGCATTACAATCCTCTCAAATCCAGATTAGCTGCTGTATTACAATGCACTGGAAAACTGCTGTTCAGAATACTCTGGAAATTATAGAATGCTTTTCAAAATAAGTCCTGCCTAACCTATTATCCGAAACAGAGGGAATCTTTCTTCCTGACAGATGCATCCAGCAGTTAATACCGAATTTTATTCTTCATTCTGGTTTATCAAGTTTACAGTTCCATCCTTTTGCCTCCAAGATTATAGTGCAAACACACTCACTATGACCAAAACCTTGTCAAATGCATTTTTCTCAATTGTTGTGATGCCACAGAATATTCATTACGTATAATTGATAAAAACAAGGTCCACTATGGGATATTACAGATTTAGAAAATGCAATGATAAAAGGACAAAGGTTAAGGTTATGGAGCAAAATGTATGGAATTATTAATTGCTGTGATATTTCCATTAATACATATCAAAAGTTCAAAACATGAACCTTGTTATTCAAATGATGTATGGAATTGGGGCTGTGTACAAACTATATATTTAAAGCACATGACTTCCTCAAAGACTTTTGGGAACTGTAGTTTGTTAAGGGTGTTGGGAACTGTAGCTCTGTGGTGTGGTGGGTAAACTACAGTTTCCATGATTCATGTGCTTTGTATATATGGTGTGTACACAGCCTGGGTGTGGCAAAATGTCCCACATCAAACACTAAGTTTTGTTGATGGTGGTACTTGACACCTGTCAGACTGAATCAAATATGCTCAGGAGTGGATAACAAATGTAAAACATCAAATGATATATTTTGATCATAATCTAAAATAATGGTTTTCTGGACAAAAAGCTTTATGCAGCAGAGCTTCATAATAAAATTAAATATATATTTGTCTCTAAAATAAAAAAGATTCATTTTTAAAAATGTAAGTACTGTATATAAAGTCACAATGTGTTCTAATCAGTCTTTTCTATCCTTCTAAGCAGTGCAGAATGTTATTCATGCAAGCTGTTATTCATTAAGAAATAAAGCAGAACAATTTTTTTTAAAAAAAAAAAATTGTACATCTCTGTATTAAAAAGAGCTACCAGAGCCATGAAATGGGAATCTAAATTTAAAATCTCAATTTATATTCCAAGCAACCTGGGTACAAGATTTGCATCTGAATACTCATTCAGGTGTGCCAAGGCAAGTTGGAACATCCTTGCATGCGAGACTGATGCTCTGAGTGGGAGAGAGATATCATTCCACAGACTGTCCTAAGAAATACAACATCCCTAATTAAAGAATTGATATGACTGCATTACCATATTTAGTTGCCTCTAGCACAAACATAATAACAGTAGCAAAAGCTAAACTACTGCCATGGTCTTTTCTGTTATTTGACGAAGTACTAACCAACTGAATAGAGGTATAAGGGTGTGTACTGGCTGTGTGTGAGCTGAATAAACAAGATGAATAAGGCAGATTCAGTAATCTCTACCAAGTCTAAATGTGATGTCAGTACTCCTTACACACACACACAAACAGAGAGAGAGAGAGAGAGAGAGAGAGAGAGAGAGAGAGAGAGAGACTCGTTGCTATACTTGTATACTGTTGTGAATTTGTGGGTGACAGACCTTTTACCCTCTGGACCCAGAAATTTCCAAAGGACATCATTTATAACTCTGAGGAAGCTCCTGGACCCCATGGAATCTCACCCTGCTATGGAGACTGGGGTGGCATGTAACAATAATTTTTCGTGCCATATAACTTTGTTTAATTAGGTGTCTATGTTTCTCTAGGTCCATGGGCTTTGTAAGCAGCAGAGTAGTCCAAAATGTTGAGGCTTTGGGAGTTAGAAGAAATGCAGATTCCTGTGTAGGCATTGAAACAACAATAATGTAATTTATCCAGTAATACCAAATAAAGTGGAACTTAATCCAATCTACTAAAAAGAAGCAAACATCCTGCAGCAAAAGATATAGTACTAAACTATTCTTTCACAGCAATGTTGTCAACATTTATGTGAGAAAAATCATAGGCCTGTTAAAATATAGACTACATGGGGCTCACTATTTCTCTCAAAGAATGGGCACGAAGGGGAAAGGAAATAGAAAGGAAAGATATCGCATCAAAGTTGATTAGGGGATCTATTGCTAATGTTGACAGACAAGTTATATAAGGACAGTAGACATTTCCCCTTCAGCTTTCCATAGAGATTTCAAAATACCAAGAGTACTTCAAAGTACCAAAGTACTCAAACCTCTGACTGGAAGAAGGCTAATCTGACTAGATTTTGTGCCATATTTACTGCTAGCATTTGCAACATTTAATACAATTAAAAACCAGACCACACACCTAAAACTACAGAGAAAGCTGTAACATGTAATTACCGCCTTGTACTTATGTTAACCAATCAGCAACAAGTTGCTTTGTGTTTGTATCAACCAATCAGCCACAAGCACACCTGTGGCAATGTTTGTAATATTCAATAAAAGAGAGTTCCCGGGGCTCGCCCCGGTAGACGCCTCTCTCACATGACACCTGCTACTCGTCTGTCGTTATTCCAACCCAACATCATGAGGTTGGTGAAGGAAGCTTGAGAACAATTATTTATCCAAGTGGGTGATTATGACAGGCACTCTCCCCATCATAACCCCCAAACTGAGTGAATTCAGGCAACCACCACCTACTGTTAATTTGTATGTTCCATGGCTTGATGGCTCTCTTAACAGCTGTTTTTTTAAAAAAATGCTAATTATACAAATGTCTGTAGTGGCAGTTGGAGGTTTAAAATTGCTTTGGATTTATATATGATCACTTTTAGTTTGTGGTTTTATTTAATTGAACCAATTCTTATGTTTTCTGTTCTATGATATAAATCGCCTTCAGATCCCATAGTATAAGGCAATAAATAAATTACAGTGGTATCTTGGGTTACATACACTTCAGGTTACAGACTCTGCTAACCCAGAAATAGTGCTTCAGGTTAAGAACTGTGCTTCAGGATGAGAACAGAAATTGTGCTCCGGCGGTGCAGCGGCAGCAGGAGGCCCCATTAGCTAAAGTGGTGCTTCAGGTTAAGAACAGTTTCAGGTTAAGAACGGACCTCTGGAATGAATTAAGTACTTAACCCGAGGTACCACTGTAGTAACAACAACAGCAGCAGCAGCAGCAGTCTGGAAAATGAAATACTGTAATCTGAGTATCATTCAAAAGTAACTATAAATGGCATAATATTGACTTTTAAATCTCCTCTGTGTTAGCTGAGTTTGAAGCTATGACTGATAGTATAGCTTCTAATACAGGGGCCAGCTAACTTTTTCAAGCAGGGGGCCAATCCACTGTCCCTCAGACCTTGTGGGGGGGACAGACTATATTTTGAAAAAAGAATGAACAAATTCCTATGCCCCACAAATAACCCAGAGAAACATTTTAAATAAAAGTACAAATTCCACTCATGTAATAACACCAGGCAGGCCCCACAAATAACCCAGAGATGCATTTTGAATAAAAGGACACATTCTACTCATGTAAAAACACGTTGATTCCTGGACCATCCATGGGCCGGATTTAGAAGGTGATTGGACTGGATCCAGCCCCTGGGTCTTAGTTTCCCTACCCATGTTCTAAAACATACAAAACCTTTAGTGGGAATAAAGCAAAGAAGATTTATCCACTGACCTCGTGCTCAATCAATCAATATGGTCCAAGATACAAAACGGTAATACAGCTCTCCCTCCATGACAAAAAGCAAGCATGCTTATCCTTACATAAAATGTAAGTTCAATATTAAAAGGCAGGCCTCGGGGAGTAACCAGCTCTTCTCTCTTATTGCCTAACCCTTTAGCACAATTTGATACTCCAGAGAGGAGGGGAAATGCATTTTTCAAAAGATATATTGCAACACTTTGGGGAAGAAAATGCAGCTTTAAAAAAAGATGCTTAGAGATTTGATTAACTAGAAACTGTACCAAGGGGTTTCTACACTGAACACACAGGTGACACTAGGAATAAAGTAGTGATTTAGTTTGACAACCCTATTATCAAACCGGAATAGAAGCCATAAAAAGGAGACGCAGATAACAAGCCAATATTTTGTTCTCTTAGCACTGTATTGTGTGCATGGCTTCAAGCATTATAAACATTCAGCAATGGAGAGGTGGGGAGGGGGAGAACTGCTGTTAGGATATGCAACAGGATAGAGTCACTTTGCAGCCTCTGCCCCCTGCCTATACAAGCCTACAATGTCCACAGACAGGGAGGAAAAATGTGTTTGCAAACTTACTACAGTATGGCATATTTCAAAACACTTCTATTATTTCAGCAGTAATATGCTTTCCAGGATGCCATAATGGAGTGGATGGGGGGGGGGCAACCAAATCGGGTGTTTATATGCACAGATATGACAGCCTTCAAAAATTGATAATATTATTTCATTTTATTCATGCAACACTAACACAGTATTATTTTATTTAGGTTTATTACCAGTTGAAATGCGAAAAACTGTCTCCGAAAGAAGAAAAATGCAAACCTTGCAAACGTGTTATTATAGAGTAAGAAAGAATCCTACATAAACTAGGCCGATTTTGAAAATTCTTCTTATCTCCAGTGTTTTTATTCTACATACAAAATACTTTGCACTTATCTGTTAATACTGAACATTTGTGTATGTATATACAAGCAACAATACAATACAGGTGTAATTCCATAAATATTTGCACCAGTGTTTATGCACAGATCAAGATAAAAAATTGACACAGTAAAGGCCAACAAAACCAATTTTCCTGACCTTCAGCAATACCAATTATATCCAAATGATTCCTGACAGATCATCTAATTATCCTTTTTTAAAAGCCTCCAGTGTTGAAAATCTACATGTTCACATGGATATTTGTTCCTCTGCCAAACCATTCTTGATAGACAATTCTTCCTGGTTATTAAAACCTTAATTGATCCATCTTCCAACTTAAACCTGCTGCCTGTACCCTCCCTTCTCACCACTAACCACAGGAAGTAACTTCCCCCCATCTGTCCATATTTAGGAACATAACAAGGAAATAACAAACGTAATTTCTGGAGCCAGGGGCTAAAGGAAAAGAACCGCCTCTCTATCACAGACACACTATTCGTTTTTAGAAGCCAAGCAGGGGCTCTGAACAAATTTCACAGGTGTGTTGTTTGTACAGCACACTAAACTGTAACTTAGTATTACGTGAACAAACAAGAATAAACTGCATGGGTATTAAGTTAGAAAGAAGTATCAATAGAGTTTTAATTTCCACACCCTGCTTGCTCAAATCTCCTTTTGGCGAAGCTTGACAATTGGGACACAGAAAATCAGTCACAGGTACTCATTTTTCTATTCGATAATGCATATGTTTAAGAAATTTTTTTTTACTACTTGTATTATCATTATCTGTAGAACCCCAGAGTTGTTTATACTGTTTGTTTTTTGTAAACTCTGAAAACCAATAAAATACAGTTACGAAAGAAGAGGAAGGAAAGATGTCAGAGAATCAATGGGGGCTTTGGACTACTGAAGGGCAACAAACCAAGGAAAAGCAACATTGAAGATATATTGCCAAAATATTACATTGTAAGACTGTCACGCTCATTCTATAGGACTGAAAGTGATACAGTTTAACACAGTGCCAATGAACATGATCCCTCCATCTTCACACAAAAGTAAGCACCTACATAGGGCAATTCTTTTCAGTTGGTTAGTTGTGCTGAACACTATCTCTAATAGAAGTTCCTGCAGAAAAAGGTTTCAGAGCAAATCAATAGGTCCAAAAGCACCAGGATCAGATACAGTTTCATACAGGGTTTTGAAGAAACTTAGATGTATGAAATTGTTCAATGACTGAAAGTGATATGCAGTCTCCACCACCCACCCACCCCAATTGGCCTATGTACTGGAAGGTTAAGAAGTAGATAATGAACTACAAATTCTTGGAATAGGCTTAAGAAATGATCCTGGAAACCAGGAGTACTATTTCAGATGCCAGGACTGAGGAGGACATATTCTCAGCAAAGTTTAAATGGAAGCAATCTTTTTTTATACATTCACATTTAAATTTCAAAAAAAGCAGTGTATTTTAAGGGCATTTGTTTGTACCTCAGAATAAACTACATTAATGTTACAGTGGTGCCCCGCAAGACGAATGCCTCGCAAGACGGAAAACTTGCTAGACGAAAGAGTTTTCCGTTTTGGAGGTGCTTCGCAAAACGAATCTCCTATGGGCTTGCTTCGCAAGACGACAATGTCTTGCGAGTTCCTGCTGGTTTTTCCCCCTCCCCCCTTTTCTAAGCCGCTAAGCCGCTTATCAGCTGATCCGATCAGCAGATGACGCTAAAAGCCGCTAATAGCGCTAAGCCGCTTATCAGCTGATCCGATCAGCAGATAAGCCGCTAAAAGCCTCTAAAAGCCGCTAATAGCGCTAATCCGCTAATCCTTCAATGGGCTTGCTTCGCAAGACAAAAAAAAACCGTTAGACGAAGAGAATCACAGAACGGATTCTTTTCGTCTTGCGAGGCACCACTGTCTTACTATTCAGGCAAGGACTCATATTTGCTGGACTTGTCAAGAAATGCCAATTGGCGGAAAGACTGAAGGATAGAGGAAAAGCAGAAACAGTCTGTTCTCATGGGCATGTTTTCAATGAGGCACTGCAAAGAATGTGAGAGGGTCATGGGCACACATTTTGATAAAAAAAACAGGTGAGAACAAATGCGGGCAGGGTGGGAGGAATAGAGACAAATACATTCAGGATAGTTAACCCGGGGCGGGGGTCATATTCAGAAGAATCAAGTGGTGTCCAGTCCCCTTGGAATTGTACCACTTCAGAATGAAAATACAGTGGTACCTCGGGTTAAGTACTTAATTCGTTCCGGAGGTCCGTTCTTAATCTGAAACTGTACTTAACCTGAAGCACCACTTTAGCTAATGGGGCCTCCCGCTGCTGCAAATAGAAGGCATGGGGGGGGGTGTGACCTGAATTGGCACTGCAGCAGCAGGGAGAGGGTTAAGGGGCTTTTTTCCTCCCATGTCAGACTGGTCCCAGTTTTGGATCCCCCACCCCAACACCTGCAATTTACTTTTAAAAAACCTTCCACATAATAGTTAATTGTGCGAATGGAACATCTAAGTTTGGCTCTAGAGAAAGGTGAAGTGGAAAGTCATTAAATGAAGTAAAAAATATACCAGATATTATCTGACAAGAAATAAATATTTTAAAAAGATATAAGATGCTTTACCTTCCACATCAAGGCACCTAGGTGGGCTATCTGACCAGATAAGGTTATACATGCACTCAAGGAACTCTGTCCCCTCTAGTTTATATCCAGGAAAGCACTGAAAATATATCATAGTTCCTACTGGGAAGGAGGACTCGAACTCAGATATGTTAATGTAACTATGAGGAAGAACCAATGGCCTCAGGCAACCTGCAAATTAAGAAGAAGGAGGTATCTTATTATGAGACGCTTATTTTTAAAATATCCCAATTACAGCTATCAGGCTAAAATATATATTCCCTTCTCTCCCCACAGCGAATGTTACTCCTGCTCATCTGACTCGACTCTCAGATTCATGTGCCAGATCACTAGTCCTACTTGTTTAGCATACAGCTGTTGCGAATTACAGTATACCATCTGCAAAATCAGCATAGGATTAATTAAAAATGGCAGTATTTTCTCTTTTTCTACATTTTTCCCCTCCCCTTCAGTTTCTAGTTTAATAATTATTCTTTTTCACATGAAAGCCTTCATTTTTAGACCGATACTTATCAAAACAATTGCTTATTCACTTCCAAGGTGTGATACTCAACATCTTATATATCTTGTAATCGGTGCATGCAGTTAAGAAAGGAACTAGTTGCAATGGGTCTGAACATCCACACTAAGAAGCTTCCACAGTTACCCACTAGCTGCAAAAATATTTAGGCAAGCAAATGGATGCTGCTTGAAAGGAGAGCTTTGTAGTGGGCAGCAAACTTTATTCTTACTGTCTCCATCAAACAAGGCTCAAAGATTCGTAAAACGATCTCAATGAGCACCACGTGTATTTTGTGGGCCTCCTATTCTGAGCTTCATTTAATATAATAAATTTAATGTACTCTTACAGCCATACACCAACATATTTTTAGCTGGCAACAAAAGATCCCCAATGAGGATATTTCAAATAGGAACTTATAGGTTGCACCCAGTGTTAGCCATCATAGTCAAAGTATTTCCATTGAAGTTAATAGACAAAACTAACTTCAGTCAATTTATTTCAGTGGATCTACTATGAGTAGAAATTAATCCAATACAACCCTATGTGAACATACCAAAAAGGTACTTAATTCTGTGACTTTTGTGACTTTGCCATTAAACACACACAACAGTGTATTATCTGTTTTGAGGAGTACATTTGGTTTAAGTTTGCTTACAGTGTCAAAAGGCACTATGGCCTTGTCTATTATTTTGCATCTAGTCGTAGTGCAATTTGTGCTCCCTCAGCCAAGCGTAGCCCATTTATTGTAATTTGCCCTGCTTGGAAACTTTAGGTAACAGGGCATGGCAGATCCCCACCTGACATGGATGGGAATGTCAGACATCTATCTGCACTGGCATCCAATTCCACAGCATGATACAAGCTCCAGATTTACCTCAGAAACCGCCTCTCTTCCTTATGCTACAAAATTTTCCTAGACACCAAGAATACATTCTTACCACTACCCCGACTGTGCAGATGCTTATAACTGACACGAAGGCAGAAATATGCAACTTTCTTTTTCTGGACACATGGGGCTGCCTTTAAAGTACAGAAACTTAACTGCAAAGGAATGCTGCCACCTTGATGTTGGTGATCAGAGTATGTAAAACCTCTTCTTCACCAGCTTTGTGTTTCCAGGACCAAATGAAAGTGTAGTTTTGACCTAAAGTACAATTGGGGACCAAGTTATTTGAAGGACTTACACCCAAATGGGTCTTTCCCAAGCACGAATATTTGCTCATCTTTGTTTCCTTGGTCAGTGCCATGGGAGAGAAGGCCTTATTTGTGGTTGCCCCAGTTTATGGAGCGCTCTCCCCGTGGAAATGGAGATTGCCTCAACTTCTTAAATTTATAGGAGGGTTTATTTCAGGCAGCCTTCCCCCCCTCTTTTAAGTCTTTATTTTATAAGCTTAAAATAGAAAGCTACATTAAGAAGTATAGCTCTTTAGCAGCGAGAATCTGCACAGCTATTTATTTTTAACCGAACTGTGTTTTAAAAAAGTTTGTACAGTTGCCATTTTAATTATATAGCTGTGTTTTAAAACTGTATTGTGTTTTTATGATACATAGGGTGCCTTGAGTGGGCTATACCTAAAAAGGCAGACTATAAATAGATTTTATAAGCAAAAATACAAACACCTCTCCCTTCTAGGAAAAGAACAAGAGGCTGCTTCCCTCACACTGAAGGAGAGAATGGGAGCATGCCTTAGGGCTCACTTTTTCCTTACCTGCACCCCAAGACTTTTAAAATAAAATATATCTGCTCATTTTCACTTATGGCAGGAAAGCATAATAGGCATTGCATAACTCCACCAAAAGTAAAATCTGAAACCTTTTAAAAAGTTTAAAACCTAAAACAAAGCAGTCCACACCTTAAAATAAAGCTTTCCCTGTCTAGCAACAGGGGCAACTAAAATGTAGCTAGAACTATTCTCTAAATATATGTGCAGAAAAGTTATTCAGTGTACAGTAAAGGTAAAGGGACCCCTGACCATTAGGTCCAGTCGTGGATGACTCTGGGGTTGCGGTGCTCATCTCACTTTATTGGCCGAGGGAGCCGGCGTACAGCTTCCGGGTCATGTGGCCAGCATGACTAAGCTGCTTCTGGCGAACCAGTGCAGCACACGGAAACGCCGTTTACCTTCCCGTCGGAGCAATACCTATTTATCTACTTGCACTTTGATGTGCTTTTGAACTGCTAGGTTGGCAGGAGCTGGGACCAAGCAACGGGAGCTCACTCAAACCACCAACCTTCTGATCAGCAAGCCCTAGGCTCTGTGGTTTAACCCACAGCGCCACCCATGTCCCTTCAGTGTACAGTAGGCATATGCAAACTTTATACAAATCTAACATTTTCCATCCACTCTTTAGGGGGCATTTTATCTTCTGCGGTGATGTGCAAGTGGTCATCCTAAAACAGAAGTTGAATTTTTTTTCACACCTGTGGTTGGTGCAAGACATAAAAATGGATGTGGCCAGAGACATAAATGGACAAAATAATGGATGTTACTTTTTCCTTTGTATAGTAAAGCTACATTTCAACGACTCAAAAGCCAGAGGTTTCTATCCACACACTAGCCCGCTCCCTGCATCCTCCATCCAGGCAAGCAGAAGACACTGCCACAGTTCAAGGACACCTTGCAGCCGGGCAAGAGTATTTGAGGAATGCCCAGTACAGTGTGTAGGGAGAGAGGTAGGGCTTTGGGACTGAGCATGGCCTGGGCAGAGTCCTGAAGACTGGCCAGAGTGGCCAGAGTGCTGAGCTGAGGTTCCCTACCTTTGTACTAAACCAAGTGGTAATCAAATATGTTTTTTGCCCATGTTCATTGAAAAAAAAGTCATTTGGCAAAAGGTACTGTATTACTGTACTAAGAACTATAGGTAACCATTATCTCTTTCAGCAGTAAAAGAAAGAAGAAATAAGAAAGATAAATAGGCAAGTTACACTGAGACAAGGCGTAAGGTCTATAAAAGAGGATGTTCTGGTGTACTAAACCTTGACAAATGGGCAGATTATCCCACGTTCCATCGTCTTGACACACTGAAACCATGTTGTCTAAATCAGGGTAACGGATCTGGAATCCTTCATGACAGCTGATTATTAATTTATCTCCAGTCCTGTATGTCTTGTTATGAACCTCTGCATCTTCAACAACAGGTGCAAGGCAATCTGTGGCTTCATAAAGAAATTATATATTATTAACTTAAATGTCAAATGTTGACCAGCTATGTGAAAACACTCTTACACAAAGTCAACCCACAATAGCAGTTATTCTTAGAGGAATCTGCAAACCTTTGTGCCTAAGCTGATTTAACACCACAGTTCCATTAGCATCGAGACTATTATAGGATATTACATCCTGTGCATTATAGGCAAGTTCTTAACAATCTTTAATATTGTATGTATAGTTAAACTACCTTTACAGCAAAATAAAAATACAACCACTCCATCAACAATATTACTATAAAGAGTAAAAAAACACAACTGGAGGTATATGAAGAAGAGTTTGAAATCATTTATTATATTATTATTATTATTATTATTATTATTATTATTATTATTATTATTATTATTTACCGGGGGGAGCAATGGTGCCTACCTTAGAGGTGCCGGAACTGCACTCCGGCTGAAAAAAAGCACTGCTCACATACCAAACTTATCTGCTACAGTATTAGACTAACTGAAAGCTAGTAATATGTCTTCCCTTTTATGAAATGTATTTTTAAATGATGTATAAATTTATAATGCGTCAGTCACATCCATCCCCATCCTCAGTCATCTTCAAACCTCAGAGTGCCTCCACAGCATCAGATTATTTCAAATCCCTATTTACTTCTTTGCATCACAAGTGGCATTAAAAGGAGTGTTTGCATATTTATACTTTAGTTTCCTTCTGCTCCACATTACTATGGATTAGTTTACTCATTCCCTTTTCCACCCTTTGTGATTTACACAAGAGTCTATTACAAGCTGCAGCACAAAAGGACATTTAAGGTCAGGAGCTCAACCCCCCCCCCCAACTCAGCTCTATATCTATCCTATAGATTAGTCATAAAGAGTGTATGTATCAGTTGATTAATAGCAGCAGAGGCTCCTGCATTCTTAGCTGGAAAAGGGGGAGGGCAATTTTCACAGATTCCCATCTCAGCAGCAGCCCCCAGCACTGCACCCAACAGCACTCTGGTTAGCCTCCTAATTCCCTTTTTGGGAAACCAAGGAAAACCTGTGATATGCTGGTGTTTGGTTTGTGCTGGGTGACGTGAGCGGTCCGCTGAAATAACCAGTTACAAATTTTATGGATTTATTAATTTATTTTGGTATTGTACTGAGTGCTGTTTGTACTGATTTGCATTTTTATAGTTTCATTGATTTATTGCGAACTGCCTTGCAATCACAGTACAGAGCTGTCTATAAACGGAACAAATCAATACTAAATTGTGGGTGTGAGAATCCTGTTCCACTGTGCAGGTCAATGCTGAGGCTTAGTTTGGTTGGGATTCCCAGTTTAGAATCCCCCATACCTTTCAGGTGGCAAAAAGGTCAATTTATTTAAATTGCTCCCCCTCAGACCTCTTCCTAGGCCAAATCAAGCACGCATAAGCCTCAGGTTCCATTGACTTGCATGAGGGCTGGTCCTTTGAAATGTTCCATAAATCTTAAAAACAAATCAAATATTTTTTTTTTTATTCAGAAAGAAAAGCAAGGTAGAGCAAGGATTCCTATCTTTTCTGCTAACTTTTTTCCCCCAACCTCCCTAGGCTCAGGTGACACATACACACCAGGAGTACACAGCAACATTTTGTTGCAGAGCCACACTTGCTTGTAGTCTAATATTTTTAAATATTTTTAAATACAGTAGATAATAACACAACCACTTAAGAAGTGCTTGCAGCATGTCAAGTGTTACAAAGGATACTAGGTGTTCTATGTCGGCTCTTACTAAACTGTGCCTGGTTTTTTTTTATCAATTTCTTTTATACATTATATTTCTATTGCATTCCTTTCTCCAAATCAGCCTTTGAGAACTACAATAGTCAAGTAAGGTTATTTAGACTGAGAGGTAACACAATTTGCCCAAGGCCACTCAGCAGTCTTCTTAGGCAAGTGGAAACTGTGAAACACAATTTCCTCACGCACAATGCCAGCACTCTAGCCCACTGCATTATGCAGTGTGGGGAGGATATAGGGCATGGACTGTATCCACAGCAAGCAGTGGGGAGGGGGCACAAGACCAAAGAAGCAAAACTGAGAGAGGAAGAAAGCACAGCATCTTTGATCTCAAGAGTGACATATACAGACCAACTGTGAGCAAAAACATCAATGAATACATCACTGACTTGTGGCTTGCTGTTGTCTTGGAGTCTTGCTGTTCCACAAATAGACATGGAACACAACTGAGGTGAAATATGAGATTTTCATTTTCAAAAGCAAGAAACATTGATCCTGTTATACAATGACTTCACTCTCATTTATTTCAGATGATGGCTTGTAGATTGCACCATTTTAATTGTGTGGATGCTGGCCAGAAACACTGCTTCTTTCACTGAGCTGTTAGTGGACTGCCATCCCTGCAAATAGCTTCTGCCATTAAACCAACTTCAAAGCTTCAGCCAGAGGAGACTTGTTCAAGGAGGAAAGTCTGCTGAACACTTATGTACAAAGGATGAAACTGTACAGTTTGTTTTTTACCCAAGACTCTAAAATATTTGGGGGGGGGGGAACCTGTAACTACTAGCTCCCACTTTAGCAACTGGGGTAAGTAAATACATATTCTATATGGAACAGTTCAAAGTTAAAACAGAAAATTTAAAACTCCTCATTTGCTGAAAAGATGCTTAGCCCCTCTATTTTCTCAGTAAACACACTGTTGAAAGCCCAAAACACAATCTCTAAGCGGCAATGGAAATGAATATTAACATGCTTTTCTCTAGACTATTTCTTTTAACTATGATATCTGTGCCTTAAGATATGCAAGAAGCAAAACAAAACAAACCCAGCTTTAGCAGATCAATGTGGTGCTTACCTTTTAACAAAGATAAACAGAGAAAATGCAAGCTCTGAAATCCCCAAGTGTAATATTCTGTTATGACAGAAGTATAGCACTAAGACATCCAACATTAACGAGCCTGAGAGGTACTTTGCACATTGCATTTTGCACATGACCTAGTCCACTGTGGCCTTGCACAGAGCCCTGTTTGTCCCCCCTTCTCCCACTTATGGACGTAAGTAACACAAGGGTTGTTAGGGAATAATAGGTCTGTGTGCATCATTCATATGCCCACTCAGCCATCCTCTGCTGCCTCATGCAAGTTACTTGTGTTCCATAACATGCATACACACAAAAACCAGAGAAGGGGGAGGAAGCAACAGCAAAGAGAGAATCACAATGTATAGGGCTAGTGAAGAGGAGAGACATAAGCAAAGCAAAACATTCAAATTCTGCTCCCTCTAAATAATAAGTTGAGTCAGGACATGAGTGCTGCGAGATTAGTAAGTGCAAATATATTGTGTTTTCTGTTTCCCTGTAGATTGATCACACTTGAACTATTTACACAACACAGATGCTTGTACCTCCTGTCCCCTCTACATTTGAAACTGCTCAGAAAGGTGTGTTTTTCTGTCAGTGAATAGAAGCAGTATAAACCCCCAGCTTCTTTTAGTCTTAACAGGAGCATAGCCAAGTTTGTGACTTGAAAAGCAGTAGCATATGTTAGTTTGCTATGTTGTCAAATCACCTATTTGCCTGGTTTTGGCTCATGTTTGTAATTTGAGACAGCATACCCAACTGAGTTCCTTTTCTGGGAGTACTTTTCTCTGGCTAAGAAAGTAAAAAAAAAACACAATGCTTCTGAGCTTGTGCAGTGCAATTGTCTTCCTAGAACGGGTTCCTTGTATACTGAAAGGATTGTAGCAAAGCTAATGTTGTCCCACCCAGTCTTGACATATCAAGTACCAGAACTGTTTGCCCAATAGACATTTAGTGCAGAATTTCCATACTTTGTTCACTCACTTTTTACAGGGCATCTGTCTGACGTACTGATGTTTCCCCTATGCTCATTCCATACTCTGCCCCCCACCCCCCAACACAAGAAAATCCAACTTTTAAAAGAATAATGGAACAGTCACACAATCATCCCAAGGGTAGATTGACATGGGTTGGTCCAAGACATTTTGGAGGCTGCATTTTCACATGCAGGGGAAAGTCCCTAACTCACTGAGGGTTTGAGACCCATCGGCTACCCTCACCTGGTTTAGCTGGCCAGTCAAAGCAATTTCCCAAGGTGTGGCTGCTGCTGCATGCTGACAGCTTCTAAGAGCCACAGGTGAGAACTGAGTGCAGGATGGGGACCAAAGGTGTACAAACTACCCCAGAAGAAGCACAACGTGACCCCCGCCAAAAGTAATGCCCCTCCCCTAACACCCAGACACCCTGAAAATGTACTGCAGGATTATTCCTAAAAGGAAGAGTTAAGCTCAAAAGTGTTTATTCCTGATATAACTGGTATAGATACCATGGTTGATAGTTAGCGTTAAAATCTATTAGCAATCTATCAATGCAGCTCAATTTGTCTTTTAGGTATTCTTCTACCAACGAACCCAGGATATGGTTTGATCAAAAATTTACAAGCCAATAGTAAGACCTCGTGACCTGTATGTGTTATCTAATCCAGACAACTACAACTAATCCAGAATGCAGCAGCTAGACTGGTGATTGGGAGTGGCCGCCGAGACCACATAACACTAGTCTTGAAAGACCTACACTGGCTCCCAGTACATTTCTGAGCACAATTCAAAGTGTTGGTGCTGACCTTTAAAGCCCTAAACGGCCTTGGTCCAGTATACCTGAAGGAGCGTCTCCACCCCCATCGTTCTGCTCGGACACTGAGGTCCAGTGCCAAGGGCCTTCTGGTGGTTCCCTCGCTGCGAGAAGCCAAGTCACAGGGAACCAGGCAAAGGGCCTTCTCAGTAGTGGCACCTGCCCTGTGGAACACCCTCCCACCAGATGTGAAAGAGAAAAACAACTACCAGACTTTTAGAAGACATCTGAAGGCAGCCCTGTTTAGGGAAGCTTTTAATGTTTAATAGACTATTGTATTTTAATATTCTGTTGAAAGCTGCCCAGAGTGGCTGGGGAAACCCAGCCAGATGGGCGGGGTATAAATAATTTATTATTATTATTATTATTATTATTATTATTATTATTATTATTATATCAGATTGTTTAAAAATGCTGCTGTGGGTTTTGCCACCAATATGATATACAAATTTGTCTTATCAGTCGCGGCAGAGGATGTGGTTCAGTGTTTTTGGCACTGCAAATAAGCAAATGTTTGCGTTTCCTCATTGACAGCAAAGCATTGGTGGGAGGCCAGGAGGGGGCAGCACATGCTCACACTGAGAGTAAGTGGGGCCACATCTAGGCGCCTAGAAGGCTGGAAGCAGTGGTTTTTTTTACTTGTTAAAAATATGCAATCTTACATTGTGAATACGCGGATACATCATTTGCCGCCCCCGCCCCCAACCACTTAAGGATTCTGCATATACTGTATGTTGCTTCATCCTTTACCTTGATACTATATGACTTCCAGTGCCAATGCCTGCAAAGGTGTGTGGGCATAGACGAAGAACAGTGCACAAGTGCAAAGCAAAACATAAATAAATACCTTTCATGAGATTACTACCACAGCATAAAATGCACAACCATCATCCTAAAGAAAAAATGTCTTCTAGGCCTAAGAAAATTTGATTCTGTTGTCCTAGAAGCTTCAAATTTATGCCTTTTTGTTTTGCCTTCAGAATGTAATAATGTGGAAAACAAACTTAGTATGCACACAAAGCTTGCTAACCTGAAGCAAGAAAGATAAAGCGTAAAGTGTGGCAAAGAATCTCAAATATAGTGTCACTGCCATGCAGCTAATGATCATGGCCGAAAGAAAATAGAACCACCTGCAATCCCAAAATCATTGGGTTCTACACATTATTCAGCTGATAAAAACAAGGAAGGCTTCTGGTTCTGATTGACTTCTTTGAAGAGCTGGTACTCCTCGTGATTTCACTATTCTCATAATACACTATTGTTTGGCACTCCATGCTACTGATGACAATACCTTGTCATTCCCCTCTTTTGAACCATCACAAATGTCCAAAATATCTATGCCAATTTTGCTTTAGCCAATGGCAACTTGTAAAATAAACATTTCACACCTCCAGTTAGGCCAATACCACCTTGTTGGCAGCTGCAACACAAGGAGGAGACTTAAAACATGACAATACTTAAAGTGTCACAGAGAAGGAAAAACAGGTTCCCCACCTCTTTGCCCCACGCCCACCCCCAATGTTCAGTTGATCTAATTTGCTGCAAATGCATGTATTGCTCATGACAAGGGCTTGATCAACACTATTAAAATACATAGCAAGCGGATTCTTCCAGCAAAATGGTATCTGAACATTTTTAGTGGTGTGTTTATCCATGTTTGCACATTCATGCACAAACACACTAAAGACAGCCCATATTTTTAAATTTCTTGATCACAACATTATCACTGACAAGCACCCAATAAATCAAAGAGCTGGAGTTTTAGTGCATGTTGTTTAATAAATGGTGAAGCTTTTCCACGGACAAAGATTTTTTCCAAAACTACTGCTGGCAAGAGCCAGAGTTAGACCAGCAAAAATTGTCAAATATGTCTGAAGCAGAAAATGAACATAAGAAAATTGAACTAATTACATACAAAAGAAAACAAGTTCTTTTATTCCCACAGATGTGCTCCTAAATATAGAAGTAAAATTGCATTATTACTGCATTTTATAATCTGGCTGCCATTCTTTTCCGAACCCAAATGAATAATTTACAACATCCCCCGCAATACATAACTGATTTAATACTCCATTTAACACATACCCTTATCATCATTATAAATTTAACCATAATGCCCAGTAAAACATAACATTAAAATTTTACAAAGAGCACTCATTTGTCAGAATAGTAATTAAATACAACTAATAACATCAGATGAACTTTTCATCTGTTCATTAAGATGTATCAAGAGACTCCTGAATCTTCTGCCCCAATTCAGAGCCCACCAAACATACAGGGATAAGAATGTACCAAATTTGTCAGCACACAACATTCTTTATAAATATTTTAACTCTAATGATTGTTTGCTCAAGAGGAATTGAAGGTTTTGCCTGGGGAACCCAGGATAACCTGGAATACTATTGGTCGGAATGAAAATGATATTGCATGTATTGCCTGGATTCAGCTAGGTCTCCAGTTTCCATTTGTTGTAAAAAGTCTTCTCAGAAAGAAAGAAAAAATGAGCATGATCCTGTGAGCTGGAAGCAGAGATATGATAGAAATATGGAGTTTTCACAAGCAAAGTCTGTCGGCAGTAAATAGACTTACCTTCTTGGAGGCACACGGGTTTCTCGCTTGGCTTCCAGCTGAGGGAGCCGTTGAAATGTCTCTCACAAAGCTTTTTGGATGGGCCCTTAAGCCTGTATCCTTCTTGGCAATGGAACCGGACTACTGAACTTTCAAAGAAAACACCTGCGCCAGGCATCTTATATCCATATTCAGGGAACCCAGGATCAGCACAGGCATGGAGTTCATCAAAACCTACGTCAACAAAGAGGCAAAATATTTGATGTTTGGTCAGAAATGTAGACAGTGTTCTTCCCATCTCCAACATCTGCCAAACTGAGATTCCAAGGCAATGTTACAGTCATACTCATTTCATAAAGTGACAAGTGGGGTCTGCAATAAAATACCGCTGCTAATTCCCAGGTTACTCTATGTGTTAACTTTGTTTTGCCAGTATACAATTCTCTCCACTACCAGGCCATTTTAATCCCATCCCCAGCTTCCAGCCTTTGTTTGCTAAAATTACATCTTTTCAAAAACGGTGTTCAAGGCAGTCAACAGCAGTAAAATACAGATCAACAGGGTTTTTTAAAAGCAAATAAAATGCATCAATGAAACTAATGGAGACAACAGCCAGTTTAACAAATTTCAACACATTTACTCTGGCTGTAACAACTTAATCAAAGCCCTGTCTGACTAAGACTATCTCTGTCTGTTGGTGGAAGCTCATTAGAGAAGAGGTTAGGTGGGTCTTCTGTGGTAAGTTGCCTGTAGATGCAGCTACCAAAAAGGTATTTCTCTTGAGTTTCCAACAAATGAACCCCAGCTTTTGGTGGGAGAGAAAAAAGAGCGTCCCTCAAAGATCTTAAAACATGAGCAGGATGAGGCTCTTGCAGAAGAATATGCTCTTTCACTGCAGCAACTTTCCCTCTGATCCCTCTCTTTGCTGACTGCCTTTCAAAGGCTTTTTCTCATCCACAGACATTGAACCCCTGACCTCAATAACCCCTCCCTTGAACTCTCTCCCAGGTTTCCAACTCCATGTTTCTCCTGCACCCACCCCCATTCTGACCTAACTTTTTGTCTTCTGCCACATCACTTTTAACACCTGTCAGGGGTTCAGGAGCAGAGGCGAGGGCAAGGGAGGAAACAGAGAGTGAAGGGGAGGAGTCCGAAGGAAAGATGAGCGATGACGACGACCCGAGATCTCCGAGTCTTTCCAGTGAATCGGAAGATTCACAGAAAGGAGCGCCAGTGACCAGAGCAAGGGGGGAGCTTAGGGGGACACCCCAGGAAGAAGGGACAAAAGGGGGTTCAGAGAGCAGCAGTTGGAAATTGGGGCCAACATCCCCAACAGAGCGCAGTGGGGAGGAAGGGCGCCAGGCATCGGGATCAGGCGGCTCGCCGCAGGGGGGAGGACATGAGTCAGGAGTGGCCACACCTCCATCGGAGAGAGAAGAAACGGTCAAACGGAAAGTGGGAGGTTGGGCGTGCGCGCCAAGTTCAAATGCACAGGAAGGCGGCACAGTAAGCAGCCCGGAAAGGGAGCCAGGTCCTAAAGCCTGCCACAAGGAGACAGAAGGGTCCGGGGGGTCAGCGTCAGAAGAGTCCCGGAAGGAAGAGACCACGGGGGGCAGAGGGACTCAGAGAAGAACGGTCAGGAGGAAAAGGTGGAGTAAGGCTAGGGTATTAAGTTGGTGTACAGGAGGCGGGGACTCAGACGGAGCTTCGCCGGTCTAGCTTATAAGACGTAGAGTTGCGCGCTGCAGCTTGGAAATGGAAACTGTAAATCAATAAAGACTTTTATACAGTGAACGCTGGCTAGCGTGATCCTCTGTGAGCTCGGATCTGGAAGCAGCTCTGACAACACCAAAGTTACATTTTAGAAGTCTCCCCACCTTTGCACACATGTACATCCCCCCACACACAGCAGAGGTAGCAATGTGCAATGCTTGTGGACTTCCCATGTACATCTTAGAGTAGCAGCAATTATCATCATATAGGATCCTGCAGACACTGTTACCTACATACTTACCCTGGTACCCGGATTTCAGCCAAGTGTTTTGTTCTACAGTACAGTTTTGGTTTCCTGTCAACAGCAGATTTCTGCCTGACTTCTACCAAGCTGCAATGGAAGCTGGTCCATTAGGGCAAATGTGGCGCCATCCTCAGCTCACCAGAGATCTCTCTGCTAAGCTGTCTCAGAGCCTAGTTTCTAGGGCTACCTGAGCTTTATTTAAAACCTGGGCTGGAAATACTCCAGACTCTGGCAGGCTGAGTTTTTGAGCAAAGGAAAAGCAAACAACAAAAAATTGTTTTTGTGAAACCTAATGTAATATTAGGAAAGTGAGAAAAACAACCATAAAAACAGTATGTTGACATGTTAAACTCCAGAGGTAAGGAACAACTATATCAAGGAAAGAAGGCTGGAGTTACAGCAGTTTCTTAGAAGGCTTACAACCAATTGCATTTTTACTCTCAACCAGAGAAAAGAAGAGCTCTTCTCAAACTGATCTTTCTTACTGCTGCCCAGAAAAAGGAAAAACAACTTCATTTGTAGGAGGAAAACTCAGTTAAAGGTGCAGAGAGGGCCAATTGACACAGCTACCAACCTATCTATTGTTAAACTGGCAATTCAATTGTTTAACTAAAAAGGTCAGAAGACCTGCATGTGGGCCCATACTTCATGCACAAAATATAATGTTGTGACGGAGACTAAATCCCTGTGATTCTTGCACTTCAAAAAGGAGCTGATTGCAGCGCATTGTGTGATGCATGTGTTTTGCCTCCAAGATTGACCCACCAATGCCTGAAACCACATACCTCCGCAGTAGCCTCTCTGACCACTGCCTTTAAAGCTGACAATTCTATGATTCTATTATGATCTAGTTGAGATTCTTGCATTGCAAGGGGTTGGGCTAGATGACCCTAAAGTCCCTTCCAACTCTACAATTCTAGATTCCATTAATATTCTCTCTGTGTGTGAAAATCCCAATGTGTCTATGCCCATATCAGATAGGAAATTCCCCGATTTAAGCTGGGAGAGTGATCATGCTGCTCAGGTTTATATGCTGGATTTCATGCACATTCATATAACCTCTTTCCAAGTGTCACTCCTCTGCATGGGCATCAAGCGGCCTCGGAGATGAGGCAGCTGCACTACGTGTGAGCAGGGAAGGGAAGCAAGATAAGTGGCAGACCAATCAGGGGAGTAATATCTGTAGTGTGGTAGGGTCAGCAACATGATTCAGTGCCAGGCTTCGTTTTCCACTTACATGTTAAGATGAATTGCCAAGGGACAACCTTTTGTAAAGTATAAGGTGACAACTGCTTTATGAAGCTTATTTCAACATACACAGTGGAGGTTTACAAAGAAGCTTTACAGGAAACGAATAAACCCCCAGAAAATGAGACAGACAAACTAAGCAGGTGCTGAATGTTAAACAGCTTCACAACTGGCACAGCAGGAGGGCAATTAATGCCAGTGGGGGAGAGACCTGGAAAGTTTGAAAGCTACCAACTTCTGACTTTTAATGCTTTGATTTTGAATGAGATGTATCCTAGGGGCTCTCTATTTTCTGCACATTAAGCATCTAGAGACACCAAGGGAGAAAAGTATCACAGTGGCTCAACACAGAGAACAATTTTCTCCCAGACACCCCACCCCCCAAAAAAGTCTGTATTGCATGGTACAAGTATCAACAACAACAGAAAATCCCACCACCACACCAGGCTAACAGCTTAGAGAGGAACATCGGTCCCCCAATGTCCCCAAGTGCAAATGATGCTGAAACAATTAACTTTAACCAGGATGAGGATATAATGTTTCCTAGCCCTAGGCACATAAATTCTCTGGTGTATAAAACTGGAATCCAACATCATTTGAAGAGCCACAGGTTCCCCACCCCTGGGATAGAGCCTTTTTGTCAATTCATAATCCAAGGTCACAGTTTATTAATGCAGATAGTGTCACATTTATATAAAGGTCAGCCTTAGAAAGAAGTGTCCAATAACTTATAGCTGTGTGTGTATATGCAGTAATGTTTTTCATATGTAGACTCCTCCAAACAAAATGCAAAATATGACCACGCTGGACTTCATAGAACTTGAATAAAGGCAATATCAACACAGATATTTTTTACAGTTTACAAAGTAGTTAAAACTCAAAGAACCTCAGCTTGCCAAGAAACAGTATTAGCAAGGCCAGTTACTATTCAGAAGAGAAAGATGCCTGCAGCAATCTTGAAATACATTTTTAAATGGAAAGAAAAGAGGAGACTGCTTGGATAGGTTATCCACTCGTGGGTGTTTCTTCCTCCTCTTTTCCCCTCTGAAACATAAAGCCTGCCTGTTCTGTTAAGCAATTCACCAAAAAAAAAAAGATAAAATGTAAATATAAATGCTTTTAAAGCTGCTAAGTAGTCCCAACGTTAAAGTCAGTTATCATAACAAACCCTTAAAGGCCACTAAACATGAACTACATTAAAGAAATGTAACATAAAATGGGCTGCTGCAATTCTTAAAAGTCTGCTCAGGAAAGAGATAGTGTCCTTCTAGAAGAATACAACATTGTGAATAGTCACTGTGGGTCACCCCCCCCCCCTCAATATTTTAAGTTTTAATATAATTATCAGTATCTGTACTTTTTGCTTCTAACATGACTGCTTACAGTTTGCCTATCACTCTACAACCATGTGGCTCTACCTGCCAACTCAAAATAACACTGTGTGTATCTGATGAAGCAGACTCTAGTCACCGAAAGCTTATGCCATAATAAATGTGTTAGTACTTGTGGTGCATAAGTAACATGGCTACACTCCTGGAAATTCTTAAACAATCTAACTTGGTGCATATTTAATTTTCAAATGAGGATTTGTACATTTTGCTCCAACTTAATCCAGAGAAAAACACAAACAGATGCCTCTTTAAAGCAGCTTTGTAAATAATCTCAGAAAAGTTACTAACCTGGGGGGAAAAACCCAAACCCTAGCCCACTCAGAGGCTAGTAGCCTATATTTTTATGCTGGCCTCAAAGAAGAGAGGCCCCTATAGCCAGCATGGAAACACAGGATAATAGCATCTTACCAAGATAGTGATATAGAAGAAAACTTCTATCAAATAGGCTGGTCGAAAAGGGAAGAACTGAGGGATATTTCCTTCATTGACAGCCAGGACAGAAACCATATGATTCTATCATTCCTCCACCAGTCCACTCACTCACCCCTAGCTACCTTGCTAGTTTTTACATAAGAGTTCACTGTCAGAGGGTCTGAAGGTCTTTGTATTCTTTCTCAAAATTCCATCCTAGATACGCCTCTCACATTGAAAGCATAAGCACCTGATCCAGTGTACACCAAGGACCATTTTGCAAGAATGACACATCCACATATTTGCTATGAAAGCAGGCCAGCCCAAGATGTTTTGCCGCCTCAAGTAGACAAGCAAATGGTCCCCTCTCACCTACAAAACAAGGTGCATAATACCCACAGCTGACCAAATTATTCTGGCATCTGGGGCAGAATAACTTTTCCCTGGGAGTGAAAACAAAAAAAATAATAAATGGTTGCAAATTGGCTGCCCTTTCATAACACCCAAAATCAGATACCTCCCTCTGCCTAAGGGTAGGACTGGCACTGGTGAAAATAACACTAATGATGCACTTCAGAATATATGAGATACTCTTATCTGTACGCAGAGATTACCACTACATAGGAAAAATATAATGTGAAGCATTGGGTGTGAAATAGAGGATTTGAAACTAGCTTCCCACCCATACTGCTTGCTGCATTTATCTGGTGCAGCTAGTTATCATGTGTGATGAAAGATAGAATTTTTCAACATATCAGGCATCCTATTACTAAAGATATCCTGAAATGATGATAGTATCAAGATATCAGGCTTCCATTTTATTTAGCAGCACATTTTTACCATCTCAATAACCTTCTTTCTATCCAATCATAACAGAAAAAATGTGCTCCCAGTAATCAGTTTATATAATGTTATGACATTTAGTGCTTTTCACTGACTGTTCAAAAGCCTCCTCCTATTGCTCATCAGCAAATTCAGAAGAGTTAAAGTTTGAGCAGCTCTTTCACATTAAACATATTAAATTAACTCCAGTGTTAGTGTAAAGGCCTTGACATCTGTTGCCCTGGTCACTATAGAACATTTTTAAACCAGCCAAGAGAATTTTCAGAGATAAGCTTTTGAAAAGAACCATGGAAATGTTGTAAGCATGAAAACTAATTGAGCTGGTTCCAGCTGAAAAGCCTTATCTTGCAGGGAAGGTTATATCCAGCTAGGCAAGAATTGCTTTAGAACCAGGTCTGAATCCATTTCTCTGTAAACTGATAGAGAAATAATACAAGTTTTTATTCTATTTTCCGGAACCCTTCTTGTTGCTGTACTGAACAGCCCATGACCTACCGACAGAATAAAAACTCACAATATCAACTGTAAAAGCCCTCACAATATTATAAACTTAGAACTGGGTTGCTGTTTGTTTATCTACTGCTACAATGCTTGTAATCTAAAGAGGTTAAAAGTAATGTCAAAAACCCTTAAGGATAATAAATATAAAATCAGCAAAATTAAATAAGAGCAGTAGTTTTCTTCCCTAAAAGGTAAAGGTAAAGGTAAAGGACCCCTAGCAGTTAAATCCAGTCGTGAATGACTCTGGGGTTGCGGCACTCATCTCGCTTTACTAGCCGAGGGAGCCGATGTTTGTCTGCAGACAGTTTTTCTGGGTCATGTGGCCAGCATGACTAAGTCGCTTCTGGCGAAACCAGAGCAGCACACGGAAAATGCCATTTACCTTCCCGCCGGAGCGGTACCTATTTATCTACTTGTACTTTGATGTGCTTTCGGACTGCTAGGTTGGCAGGAGCTGGGACAGCAATGGGATGGGAGCTCACCCCATTGCATGGATTTGAACCACCGACCTTCTGATCGGCAAGCCCTAGGCTCAGTAGTTTAGACCACAGCGCCACCCCTATGTAACCACAAAAAGCGACAGTTGAACAATGTCCAAAGACCATATCAGATCCAGCGGCCACACAGCAGCATCTTGACAACACTTCCCTCCCAGCAAAGGATGGAAAATAATGGCTTAAAGTTAGAGTACAGTTCACACCTGTAACTTTTTCAAAGGATTTTCATTTTCCTTAATATTTAAGGATGAATGTCTGTGTTTGCCATTTTCACATTCATTCATTCATTCATTCATTCATCCATTCCATCCCATTTCCATATTACTCTGTGAATGTTTTTAAAAATCTGCATGAAAAATAATAATTATCTCAATGTATGAGATACAGCCACAAGGTGACTACATTTAAGTGTGTTTGTGGTAAAAAATATTTGTGGAGGCTTTATCAAGAGTGAAACTCACTTTTTTGACAGCCCAAACAGAGAAGAGAAGCTTGAGGGTTGAGTAACATTAGCTTTAAGTCTCTAGAGACTGACTACAGAGGAATTGTGAGACTGCTATGATGTGATAGTCAGAGCCCCAAGAGACAATCCTCATTTTCAAAAAAAGATGGGAAGCAAAGACATGTATCCAAGGCAATTCTGTCACCCTTAAGAACAAAATTGTGTAGATCTGAGCATTGTCCATCTTTCTACTTGCCAAGGGTTCGCCTTGGTTGAACCCACTTTCACAAGCAAGTTTTCTCTGAAACCAATTCAATTTTATTTCTTAGGCTTCCAAATTCACCTGGCCTTTTTTCTCTGTTGCTCTGCTGTGTCAGGAAGCATAGGCTTTGCTGCTGACAGCAGGACATGATCTTGTGCTCATGCTTCTCATATTCACTCAGTGTACACTGCAGCTGCAGGGTTACCTCAGATCAACTTGGAACAAAATGCTGCAGAGGGACTACAGCAGAAGGGGCACAAATGTGCGGTGTGTCACACTAAAAGAGAAAGAAGCCATTAGAGCCTCCTGAACAATAGCAAGCACTAAGAGCCCCTTCTTTTAAGCATGCAGATGCAGAGCTCTCTGCCTCTGGGTGATTTTCTCCCTCATTAGGGACATTAGCTGAAGTGCCCACTTACAGCTATGACAAGAAAAAGGACAGACGTGCACAGATTGGCAAGCTTTTCCTTAGGTACTGAATACCACACTTACCATTTAATCAGAGAAGCAACTTCTGCAATTGCACATGTGTGTGCGTCTTCCACACCTATTCCTTAGGGGCTTCAGTTACCTACTGTTACCTGTTTAAGATGCAGGCATACAATAACCCTGTTTAAGATGCAGTTTGCTTACCTCTTTTGTCAGATGACTTTCTGGGATGGGTCTGGCATTAGCAAGCACAAGGAGGATGGCTTTGGCTATATTATGGTTCGGAAAACCAAGACTGAGGTGGGATGAGCCATCCAGCAAGATTGGGACAACTACAGGGCTGTTTATAGGGTAGCGTGAATAACAGGAAATAAACAAAGAGAAACAAAGGAATAAGAACAAGGCTGCAAAGCTTGGTGTCGGCTATTATTAGAGAAATGTAGGCAAGAGCCATTGAATAGAATGCCAGTGGCTTCTTTTAATCCTGCCACCACCCCAGCAAAAAAGGGAAAAAAGGCTCAGGAGGTTTAAGGAAGGAGCTGGCATCTCCCTTAGCAAGGGAGTCAGAAACTGTGAGCCCCCAGAGTCATGCATCAGAATGAGTGTCAAATAGGACCTGGGCTTAGATTCCTGCCTCAGCTGAGAAACTTACAGGGTGACCTTGAGCCAGTCACTCTGCATCAGCCCAAGCTGAGGCAATCAACAAACGGCATCATTTGCCACACAATCACAGGAGAGCAGAATGCGATGTCATCCACAGCCTCAGAAACAGTCCTGACATCTTGATGAAAGAGTCTGGAAAAGGAGAAGCTGTTGTCATCATGAAAAAGTTGGAATACATTACAAAAGACTGAGAGGCAATTATCCAGCACCATATTTGTCGTGACATGTAAGATAACAGATCCACTTCAGGGCTCACAACCAGCTGCTGCAGATCAGATCACTGTGCCTGAGACTGTTCGAGAGGATCCCCCAGAATAACCTCCTTTACCATCAGGTTCTTTGGGGCCAGATCACGATCCTCACAGGTGCCTTCTGCTGAGCTTGAGGAAGCAAATGCCTCTCTCAGTACCACACACTAGTCCAGTACTGCAGGACACACACCAGGTGGGAGAGCTAGAGAGAGAGGAGTGCTCAATTTCAGGCCCAGAGAGTTGGCCCTTTAAGAAACTGGAGTTCTCAGCAAGGAGGAGGTTGTCTGGAGGTTGAGGTTTAAGAGTCCTCAGACTGCTCTCAATCTCTGCAGGAGCAAATTGCTCACTCAGAGCTATCCATGGTCCTGCAACTCCTGACCTGCCTTGCTGCCTTCTCCATGGGATCCGGCAGCAGACTAGAACACAGCCATATTCTACAGGCTCTAGTGAAGAATACCAGAAAGAATCACATATCCTCATGAAGGAACTTACTACAGATATGCAGAAGCAATCCTATACTGACACATCCAGTTACAGATAGGGAGCCGTGTTGGTCTGCCATAGTCAAAATAAAAAAGTTCCTTCCAGTAGCACCTTAAAGACCAACTAAGTTAGTTCTTGGTATGAGCTTTCGTGTGCATGCACACTTCTTCAGATACCTTCAATTTCAGATACCTTCAATTTCCATGGATGTTCTTCTTCAGATACCTTCAATTCCATGGTACCTGAAGAAGTGTGCATGCACACGAAAGCTCATACCAAGAACTAACTTAGTTGGTCTTTAAGGTGCTACTGGAAGGAACTTTTTTATTTTGACACATCCAGAGAGCCTTGGCCAGGGGATCTACTACCCAAAATAAAGAAGCCAGCAACTATTGTTGTGTATTCATGTTATCACCGTCTGGTTATATTAACTCCATTTTCGGACCACATGCCACCAATACTCCGAGTTACTTGTGGAACACTACTGATTTCCTGATGAAACTACAGCACATTGACAGTCTGCCAGAATATACCACCATAGTGACCATGGATGTTGCGGCTCTTTAATCAACACCCCCCTCCCATAAGCCATCAGGAATATCATCCCTGATACAACATATCTAGCTTCCAAATCCGACCACTTTATATTTACCCACAACTGAAGACACCTTGTTCATATGCTGTCCTTTATATAATGTGTTGCAAAGGCAATACTTGGGTCATATTGTAGGGAGAGATGAGGAGGTGAGGTCTGACCATGACTCAGTAGTTAATCTTCTGGCGGACAAGATAAATATACAACTGTGGAAACTGCACATTTTTTGTACAACTGTAGTAACTGATGGGAGGAGAAAAGTCTTAATAAAGAATGCTGTGTCTTGACTGGGAGATTCAGAATTCAAAGTTTGCTTCATGCCCTTATTCACTTAGGTTTTATATAACTTTATTCAGATTTGTGATGTTTTATTTTATTTTATTCAATTATATTTTAATATTTGTTACAAGAGGACCATTTCTTTTTTAAAGGGGCATGTTGTGAACTGCCAGAGATAGTCAGCATTTTAAGTTTATACTGTAATTTAATTGGCTCTGAGTTAACTTCTGTTGATGTTACCTTATGTTACTTTCATATTGTTAAACTTCTGTTTGGTGATGGCTTAATAACTAGATACATCAGAAGTAACCAACATTACACCCTCCATGTAGCTGTGGAACTAAAACTCCCATCCTCCTTAACCATTGGCCGTGTCAGCTGGGGAGTAATGGAAGTTGTAGTCCAACAGTATCTGGAGGGCATCAGAATTTCTGTTCTTTTTTTTTTTAATGAAATAGGGCTGCTATATGCCAGGGATTTTCCAGACATTAGTGGTATTTCAAAGGTGGAAGTGATGTCCATGGCAGCTTTTCCTGGATTTTCAGCAAGTAAACTGAAAAATTGTGTTTTCTTGGACTTTTTTTTTTTTTTTGCAACTTTGGGGTTTGTCTTAAAAAAGCTCAACTTTTGGGCTTTCCTATAAAAGCTCCCCCTTCATGGATCACTGCCTTGTCGTGGCGAAGGGGCTTGGATAACTCCAGGAAGCTATGAGCTATGCTGTGCAGGGCCACCCAAAACGGACAGGTCATAGCTGAGAGTTTAGACTAAATGTGATCCGCCTGGAGAAGGAACTGGCAAACCACTCCAGTATTTTGCCAAGAAAACTCCATGGACATAAAAAAGGAGAAGCTTTGAGAAGAAAGTGAGAGTTTCCAAGGCATGCTCTGGTTCAAGTCGAACACGACTAAGATGACTAAACAACAACAACAATTTTTGGGGTGTCCTGGTTTTTACTTTTTGAAATATGGCAACCCTAAAATAGTTTTATGAGTAGCTACATTTTTATAATTGGTTTCACACTACTTATTTTTCTACTGACTTGTATTTGTTTGTGAACCACCTTGGTGTATTTCTAGAAATCAAAAGTTGTATATAAACAACAACATTTAGTTTGAATAAAAAGATGGAAAATGACTCCAGGCAGCAGCAGTACTCAAAACTGAGATTTGGATTGAGCTATTCATATACACAAGGCAGATTTTAATGCTTCCAGCCATTTAAAGGAAAACAACATGACAAGGCCAACTGCATAATTTATGATTGCTTGTTAAATAGGTGTTATGTACTATTCAGCAATTCCCTGGATTTAGTTCTTAAACAAAAGGCAAAAAAATTACAAAGCAAATCTGCCAAAACTTCTTTCAGAGCATTTAGCTCTTACTAGCATAACTTTTGTTTTCCTATGAAAAGATTGCTATAACTGTCAAAAATGGTTTGCTGTATGTGTATACTACTTCCTCCCCTCAAGGGAATTTTTAAAATTTCAGACAGGAGGGAACAGGCCTGCAAGTCTCGAAATGAGTTTTATTGGTTATGCCACCAATAAAAATAAATGTAACTTAAAAATTAATGAAGAAAGAAACAGAATTATAACATCAACAGTATTGTTACTTCTGGGTGTTGATTTTAGAAAATGCATTTAGCGTTTATTTGAAGTACTATAGTGCTGAAGCACTTGCAGTTTATCTGTCACATTTTGGAGCAGTCTGGAGGGGGTAAAATTAATTACTATTGCCATTCATTAGTCTGAATAATTTTATACTGCACATGTATCCCTTAGGAAATGTAGCAAAGCAGCATCAGAAATGAAGTGTGTGTTTGTGGTTTTGTGTGTGTGTGTTGGAATTCAGCATCACACTATTCTAATCATTTAAATTGTGCAAGCATTCCTGCTTGCCAGACGAAATGTTCCCCCCTTCTCCTCCCCCCACCATGCTCTGGTCTCCGGGCTCTCAATCCCCAAATCGAATTTGCAGGCAGTGTAGGAGAAGGAGAAGGAGAGGGAGAAGGAGAGGGAGAGGAAGTCCTATTGCAATAGTCTTTGTGTATGGCTTCCGCTGATGGGGCTGGTTAGGTGGACCCCACTCATATGTTTTTATTTCTAGGCCAATAGCACAAGCATACATTAAAGAAAACGCGGAGTAATTAAATGGCACTTACTCCATTCAATAGAGGGCCTGGTTTCTTCAAGGCTCTGGAATCAAACACAGATGTCACTTGAAGTTACAGCATTAAAGTGTAACTATTATAAAGCTCCGTTGTACTTAATTCACTGTTTTCTTTTTGTTTCGGGCATAATAGCAATTTTGCATATCTACGAGAACTTCCAGAAATTCTGCATCATCCCACATTAAGAATATCTTTCCACAAGCAAATTATGGTTTGGGTCAGATTCAACATACTTAGGTCTTCTTGCTGTTTCTGAATAATCAGAAAGAACTGAGAACTTAACAAGGACAGGACCTCCTGTAGTACCTTCTTGCAGCTAACATCCTGTGAGGCAGCTACCTGACCTTTTCAAGATTTTGGATTACCTTCACTGCAAACCCTATTTTATAATTCATTGTTCTTCACAAGTCCATGTAGTCATGTTCTCTACATGAAAGCAGTCCCAAATCATTGTCATATCTCCCCCATACAGGCATATGTTAGTGTGAACTAAGCTGCACGTGCAAGGCCGTCCCCTTACATTAGGCAGAATGAGATAGCTGTCTGAGGTACGCAGGTGCAGGGGTGAGGACTGGTGGGGAGCTGTTGATGCCCACAGTTGTACCCTCTAAACTACCCATCTGCTCTCAGCTGCAGTGGAGACAACCACCAGTGTTCAAGTAAGATTAAGCTACCAGTCCAAGAAAACTGGAGGGTGAGTGTTGCTGTCTTGTTCTTTGCCTCAGGCAGCAACATGTCTTGAATGGCAACATGAAAAGGTGATTTATTTATTTTTAAAGGAGCAATTAGGTAGTTCAAGGGTGCGAGGGGGACTTCACATTGCTTGAAAATGCTGGTGCTCAAATTGTGGGAGACTTCCAGGAAGTAGTATACCAGTTTTAGAGCAAGAATTCCACTTTTTCTCTATCCCTAGTTACATTTGCAGGTAACTGAGAATGTAGTCTTGGCAGATACTGGATTCAGTTTGTGAGATTTCTGGGCACAACAGAGGATACTACCACTCTGGGCTCATTCAGGGAAAGCCACACAGGTTCCCGGAGCTCAGCAAAGAGACCATTACTACTTGGCTTCAGTTGCTAGCAAGGTGTCAAACAAATCCACAAGGTCAGCATTGTGAATATGCCTCACTTCAAGGTTTATTGAGGGTACTAAGAGGCCCCAAACCAGGTATTCTGCCTGCATTCCTTGCCATCTAAGCATGATATTATTTACTTTTTTGATTCAGTAACATTTCTTATAACACTACAATTTTGATTTGTGCACAGTTCATAGTTTCCATCAAATTTATCTTTGATGTCATTTAAATTTCTAAAGGTTTTCATCTGGTTTTATATTACAATAACATCCATTTGATTTATGCTGCTCCTTGTTTTCTATGCTTCTGGCAAGGCCCCTTTCATTAGTCACATGAGAAATCTTGCCCCAACCTTTATAGTTGCTCTTTGGAGATGTGCTAGAGCTTTTCTTTTCAGCTAAACACTCCTCTGAGATGGAATGACCAAAATGAAACCAAGCATCTGAACTGAGAGCAGGAACAACCTGTGCCCAAGAAACATCTCTCAGTTTTGTTTATTTCTCCCAACCCCAAAGCCTTTCTTTATCACCCTTTAGTTAAAAACCCATCAGGTGCTCTGCTCAGTAAATATATATATATATATATATATATGCAGGTTTTGGTGTCCTCGGGTGTCTTCCCGTGTAAAAGTTGGGGTGTCTAGGCGACGTTTCGACGAGGTCTCACTCGTCATCTTCAGGCTGGTGCTTTCGGCTTCTTGTTACTGGAACAGAGCGGGATCTCAGTGTTTGAGTTCCTATAAATACTGTAGAGGGGTGTGGTGTATTGCCTCAAAAGTTCTGGGCAGAGGGGAAGTTCCCAGGCTAGTGTTCTTTTCTTCTTTTGTTCCTTATAAGGAACAAAAGAAGAAAAGAACACTAGCCTGGGAACTTCCCCTCTGCCCAGAACTTTTGAGGCAATACACCACACCCCTCTACAGTATTTATAGGAACTCAAACACTGAGATCCCGCTCTGTTCCAGTAACAAGAAGCCGAAAGCACCAGCCTGAAGATGACGAGTGAGACCTCGTCGAAACGTCGCCTAGACACCCCAACTTTTACACGGGAAGACACCCGAGGACACCAAAACCTGCATTCCTGTACCCGTGAAAATCTACGAAAACATATATATATATATATATATATATATATATATACACATACACACACACACACACACACACACACACACACACACACTGCAGGAATAAAACCAACATTTAAAAGAAAGCCATACATTTCAGTAGAACTGGTGAAACCACAATCAAGGAAAGTTAACAGCACATGCTGTGCAAATTAAAAGGGTCTTTTTCTGGCACCAAAATGACAAAGCTGATATCAAGAGAACCTCTTGGGGAAGCTCCAGCTCTTTCTCCTCCCTCTATGTGCCAACCTTCTCTATGGAAAAAGACAGGCTGCAGGGTTCTGGGACTGTGTTTGTGTGTGTGTGTGTGTGTGTGTGTGTGTGTGTGTGTGTGTGTGTTTATTTTAAAAACCCAACAGACATAATAGTGTACTCTTCATAATACTGCACACTGTAATTATTCTGGTTCATTAAGAAATAAATGTGCTATCATAGATATACGACATATCCTACTGCAGTCTTCTTTCCTTGGCAAAATTTTTAAGAACAGGTACTAGAGAAACCTCCTGCTTGCTTCCGTGAAGAGGAGGTTAAGGGGTGATATGATAGCCATGTTCAAATATATAAAAGGATGTCATATAGAGGAGGGAGAAAGGTTGTTTTCTGCTGCTCCAGAGAAGCGGACACGGAGCAATGGATCCAAACTACAAGAAAGAAGATTCCACCTAAACATTAGGAAGAACTTCCTGACAGTAAGAGCTGTTCGACAGTGGAATTTGCTGCCAAGGAGTGTGGTGGAGTCTCCTACTTTGGAGGTCTTTAAGCAGAGGCTTGACAACCATATGTCAGGAGTGCTCTGATGGTGTTTCCTGCTTGGCAGGGGGTTGGACTCGATGGCCCTTGTGGTCTCTTCCAACTCTATGATTCTATGATTCTATGTGATTGACAAAACAGAAAGAGAGGAAACAGAAAAGAATCCAGGATCTCTCTTGAGATAATGAACTATTCTTGTCACAACGAAATGACCACATTACTGAAATTGTACATTATCAGTTCTCTGCTACACAATGAATCATCCTGTCTGTGGTTTGCAGGTTGAAAAATTCTCAGAATTAGGACAGAATGGATGTGCACTTTTTGAATCCCAGTTAAAAGCAAGCATCCCTCCATCCAAAGAGGAAGGCAGAGGACACATAATTAGAGCTCATCACAATGAATTGTAGTCATGTCTGGCCAAGGATTGGGGCAGCAGGGTCTGGTTATGACTTAATTAATCTAGTCTGCAAAGGACTGAATGCTAAAGGAGGAGCTTCACTGCCTAGTTCTTGAAGGACAAAGGTGCCAGTGGGACTGATATTAAGAGTCCTCTCTCCCAGAGACCTAGAACAAGATGAAATGTTATGCATTTCCTATACAGACATTTCTGAGTCAAAATTTAAAAAATTGCATGGAAATGTGTCACATCTATCAATCACAGGCACACACATTCCCCCTTTGGCTGTGCTTACACACATTTATTTATTTATTATACTTACAAAAGTATTAATATGCTGCCATTTATACTGCAGAATCAGGGTGGTGTACAGCAGTAAAATGTAAAACATCAATAAAAACAGTATAATGCAATCATTAAATGATTTACCAGTAAAAGAAAAGCTACTAGGAAGCCGCAGTTAATCATTGCTACCTATTGCAACTTTGCGCAACAAAATGCACACATTTCATTATTCTTTTCTATATGGAAATGCTTTCCATACAGGAGAATTCATTACATTTAAAGCAGATCTTAGCTTTAAATGCAGAATCTGAGCAGATCTCACTATGAGCTTCGCAGGCAAGTCAGAATTCTGTCATAGTTGTTCCAGCACATCCCCTTTTTCTTGTGTTTAAAGGGAGCATTATTACAAATTGATTGTGCCAGTTAAGATGAAAAAGGAACTTCAGGCCAGCCAGTTTTTGCTGGCCAGGGGAAATGTATTTTCTTTGCTTGTTTACTCCAGGCAAATTCAAATCTCTTGCTACTCTCAATGCCTTGTCCAAATGCTGGGAAAACATTATAGTTCATTTATAATGCAAAGGGGAGATAAAGCTGGCTTACCAACCTATTGTCTATGTAGAAAGGTGCACAGATCCCCATCGGTTTGGCTCAAAGAATCCCCTACCCATCAGTGAAAAGTAGAAGAAGAAATTGAGGGAAGTACAGAGGGTGGCACCAACTAATAGGCTCAAGAATGAAATCTAATTGATAGTGTTATCCATGAAGGCTTCAAAATCATCCCAAAATGGTCCCAACATGTGGGGTCAAACCAGCCTGTTTCATTCATATATAGTTCATCTATATGGGCAGGGAGGACAGTTATTGGTTTGTGTTGGGGGTTTTTTATTCTTGTTTTTATCTTGTATGTTGTGCTTTTATGTTGTAATTTGATGTTGTGAATCATCATCATAGTTTCATTGGCCATTTCAGGCACTATTTCTGGTGATACTAAACCCTGAGCAACTTGGGACCCAAATACCTGAAGGAGCATCTGTATGAATTTGCCTGTTCTTTAAGACCTTCTCCCAAGAGCTTTCTCTATGGTACTTCCTTCATATGAAGCATGAAGATCACCTACACAGGAGACAGCTTTCTCAGCAGCAACGTTCTGATTATGGAATGTCTCGCCCTGCTAACATTCAGCCTCCAGGCAAAGATGTTTTTGTTAACCCAGGCATTTTAAACTATTTTATTGATTTAATCAAGCAGGTTTTGGGCTGCTATCATTTAACTGTCAGGCAAATGCATTTTTGTTTACCCAAACACTGTAAAGTACTGTATTGATTTACTATAACAAGTTTTAGGCTGCAGTCCTATATACACTTATGACTTGTCCACATTTCTGTTTGTCCTATGTTTACTTCCATTTGTCCCGTGTTTTCTACACATGTGTCCAAGAGGTTTTTCTTTTGTCTCACCACTTTCCCCAGGAACACACCCACTGTTTACTGCTGAATCAGAACAAACGTTAATCCCCAGAAACTTGATTGATTCAGTGGTAAACAGTGGGTTTTCCTGGGGAAAGTGATGAGACAAAAGTAAAGCCTCTCCGACCTAGAACTCACAGTAGAAAAGGAAGTAGACAAGCCCATACCTATCTTCTTTTCATATAAAAGGTAAAGGGGACCCCTGACCATTAGGTCCAGTTGTGGCCAACTCTGGGGTTGTGGCGCTAATTTCACTTTATTGGCCGAGGGAGCCGGCGTACAGCTTCCGGGTCATGTGGCCAGCATGACTAAGCCACTTCTGGCAAACCAGAGCAGCACACGGAAACGCCGTTTACCTTCCCGCCAGAGCGGTACCTATTATCTACTTGCACTTGATGTGCTTTCGAACTGCTAGGTTGGCAGGAGCAGGGACTGAGCAACGGGAGCTCACCCCGTTGTGGGAATTCGAACCGCCGACCCTCTGATCGAGTCCTAGGCTCTGTGGTTTATCTTCTTTTCATATAGGCATGCATATAATTGTACTTTTAGTCTTTTGTAAGGTTTTGTCTGCTGTTTTTATCTTCTGTTCTCTTGGGTTTTGTTGCGGGGTGTGTATTACACTTTCCATCATCCTGAAATCTGGTATTATGAAAGGCGGCATAGTTTTTAACAAATTACATATCCAGGGCACAAGTTATGGGAACCTTTTACAAAGGAGAGGCATAAGAACACGGTAGACCGTATGTGTTTTAGAAGTAGCAGTTTTTTGTTTCTAATTAATGTAGCTCAAGTGTCCAATTCCTAGGCAACAACAACAAACTTTTGTAAGCCAAAATCAAATGATTTGCTGACAGCCCTACACAAACAATACTGCAAAAACAGAGCATAACAAATTATTAGGTAATAGCATAGAAGCTATAAGACCTGGGCAACCAATCACAGGCAATTTTTTCAGCTCTAGAGATAATGACCTTCATATGCCAAGTAAAAAAAAGAGGAGAGCAAGAGAATATTTTGAAATGACAGTTTGCCACAAATTAAGGGGATTCAAATGACCACATTTCTCTTATTGTGAATTAATTTATGCAACCCAACCACCACAGCACAGTCACAATGGAACTGTACAAACTGAAAGGGGCAAATGCATGAACACAGCCAGATACTATGTTTTCAGCAAACTATTTTTAGCAGGTTGCAAAAAGATTGGCAATATCAGAAGGAACTATGTACTGCATCCCTTTTGGCGACTCCCTTCCATACAACTTCCAGGGACTGAAAAAGTTAAAATCTATGGGTTGGATATAGATCTGTTGTTCCATGATTAGACAGACCCCTTCAGTTTGCAGGAGTGTGTCGGATGCAGCAGAGGCTCTTGTTATGAGAACTGGATGCTCACACAGGTGGAAAAACAGCCTCCTGCTATCCTTGGTGCCACCTCCCACACTGTTCTGGAGGTTCAGGGCCTCAGAGGGTTAAGGTGGGAGAGGGAAACCAGAAAACACACCTCTCATGCAATCTTATCTTGCCTGAACTCCTCCATATGTAAGATCCATAACTCACAATGCAAAGAAAGCAAAATCCACTGAAAATCCATGGAAAGGCAGATACCTTTTGTGCATTCTACAGATTCCTGGGTGCCATCACTTTTTCTGCCATGTGACATTCTTCTACCCCTAACCCAGATATTTTATTCTGATTCTGAACTTTCTGCCATCACAGATTCCCTCCATTATCTATCTATCTATCCATCTAATCTATCTATCTGCATTAGGCACTAAGGCACTAATGATTGGTGGAATCACAACAGAGAATCCATGGAGTCTGATAGAAAGATCAATCATTTAAGTGACAGGGAGAAAATAAGGATTGCAGCCAAACATGAAAGCACTTGCTAATTCAGAATACATTTGACTTTAACAGAGGTTTTTGGTAAAAGGAAACTTACTATGCTATTTGCTCAAGTCAGTGACTAAAGCAAAAATAAAGACACATTAAAATGTTTCTTCTTCAGCAGCTTAAATTTTTCATAATCAGGATCAACACACTTGACCACTTTAAACTGAGCAGCAAGCCACTGAGTTTGTCTCTGCAGCAACTATATTAAATTTAGATCACTTTTTAAGAATGCATGCTTTTCTAAAGGAAAAAGGCTGCTAAGTTTGTGTAGATACAATTTCTTTGTTGTTGCAATGTAAATATATATTTATTATGTTTGTGCCTGTTCCCATGCTTGGTTACCATAGGACAGCCTTTGCCAATCTAATGCCATTCATATGTTTTCCCTGTAAACTCCACCTACACTTCCCATTGGTGGTACTATACCATTTTATAGATACATCGATGTCTGCCCATGATCCAGAGGAACTAGGAACTCACATGTCTTGAGGGAAAGGCGTAGTTCCAGTAGAGAAGGAGTTTATGAAAGACAAAATGCTATCAAATCCAGATACTGAAATCAGTAATGCCGTCCACTGGATTAGAGTTAGACAAATCTCTCAATTTCATTGCCTCTCATTTTTCCAATACTTCTCCCCATTTCCTTATCTATTCTAGATTGGAGAATTTTAAGAAGTCTGGATTTCAAAATTATACCTTTGTTTTGGTTCATCCATTGGTTCAGGAAGCACAAATTAGGTAGGTTAACAAACCAATCGAATTTCTTCTCCATTCCTTTCCTTGAGTGAACAGCTCAAGCCTTCCAGGAGATCTACTCATCAATTATCCAAACCCCACACTCCCCTGTGTATTCTTGCATTATGCATTGAGCTGAGCTGAGAAGCAAGGCTTCGGGGGGTGCAGGACCTTTCAGCCCAGGACAGAACATCAATATAGGGCTCAGTAAAGTTCTGCAGCTTTCAGTAGTGATCTGTCAATCTTAGAACTGATCCATCATCCAGCTGATCTCCCTTTGATTCAGACTAGGACTCAGTTCTCAAAGAGGCAGAAGAGGCAGTAAATCTGTTTCTGGTTTATTGTATCAGTTTTGACTCCTAGGTACCATGGAGGAGAGTCTGAAACTAGTTTTCTTCCCCACATGCCATTTTTCTATATGTAGGGATCAATTTTTACTGGGGTAGCATTCCATTATGTAACATTTTACACCTGGACCTAAGTGAAACAATTCAGACACTAATTTACCTGTTCAATTGCCATTGGTAATCATAAACTGCAGAACTGCTATTGATATCTTTCTTTGCTGCCTACTCTCTTTCCCACCAATTACCAGTTGTGATTCGAGGACCCAATCCCCGCTTGGGGAATAAAGACACGTGGACACAGTATATTAGGTTAATGGGCTAGAAAAGGCCACAACTTTATTGATTACAGCATGTGAGAAGGTATTGGCTTAGGCATTGGACCACAGAAAATTTGGCTCCACCCACTCGGAGAGGGGTAAGTCAGATGAGGGGTTAACCACCAGTCGGGGGAGCCTGTTGATGCAAATACAACTATAAGCTCTCCCCTGATGTCACCGAGGGTCGTGCCATGGCCCCCCACCACACAGGATCCACGACCGCTGGATTCCTTTAACGGAATACCCATAAGTGAAGGGGTAGGCGATGGCCGCACCTTGCTCTTCCATACACCAACAACACATTCCAATGCCTAACCGCCAAATACCAAGAAAGTTGTGACGATTGCTATGAGGTAGGCGAAAAAAACCAAGAGGCCGGTGCCAATTTGCCAATTGGAAAAAACTCCTACCAGGCCCCCTGGGCAACCAGGGCGACCAACCATGGGTCCATAGCAAGGTCGAGCGAGAAGCTACGCTGTACAGGGAGTGGTGGGTGGGCGACTCGTGGAGAAAACAGGAGCACAATGGCGGGGAGAGCTGGCACGGCCGCATTTGAGTGGCTAAATCACGCCCCTGCGGTGTCTCCTGATTGGGTGCCGAACTGGGAGGCGTGGTGCACCAGCGAAACTGATAGGGCAGGGGGCGGATGCCCCCTGCACAATGCTGGAATCGTCTCCCGGTCACAACCCCTCCCCTCCGGAAGGAGGAGAGGCTTTGCCATAACCTTCTGTCAACCCATTATCAAAGTCAAGGCTCAGAGGAACCCAAGATGGATATAGACTTTCTCATTTTACACTCACTACTGCCCTGTAAGGTAGGTTAGGTCAGGAAATACTGACTGGTTTCCATGGCTAAGCAGGGATTTGAATCCAGGTTTTCCTGGCTCAGGTCTGATAGATACTTTGTTCATTCCTCTGGTTTGATTCATCAGTGCTTTCAGGAGGCATTAAGTATCAGTAAGAGGTATCAGTAAGAATGATAACTATATACCATCACTGGTCATGGTGTGCATCACTGGAAATCATGTCCCAACTGCCTCGCCCACAATAAGGACAAATGTGAAAAAGGGGAAGAGGAAAAAAGAACCCACATTAGCTGCAAAATCAGTGAGCCTATACACAAGCTGACGTATCCACCTGGTTGGCTCCTGAGTGCAAGCTGCACTTGAAGATTGATAGGTTGCATTGCCCTGAACCAATTTCCCTTGAATACTTGCATTTCTCTGGAACAGTCTCACTTGTGTCCAGTCTTAAATGGGTGGTTGCTGGCCTGTACGTTACCTTCAGGCTCCCAGTCATGCTAAGTTAGCTTGTCCATGAAGCTCAGACAGTATAGACCCCTAAATACAACAACAAGCCAAAGGTGATGCCAGCATGGTTAAATATCAGGATTAAGGATAATCCACATAGCTGCCTGCTTTGTATTTAAATGCCAATCTACTATGGTCTGGAGTTTCAAATTTCTGTAGGAATATTTCCATTACTAAATCCAGATGTAGATTTTATCTCATGGAGCGGGTCAACCTTCCATAATTCTTTCTGCCCTTCACTATATTTAGCATAAGATCTGTTTCTTAAATTCCCATTTTGGTATTGCAGTGTTGCAAATAGTTCCAACAGGCATCTATAATTCAGGCATGCATTTTGCCCCTTGTCCGGTCATCTAGGGTGGGGGCAACCATTAAGTATACATTTGTTGACCCTGGGCAAACAGATGAATGGTAAAGAATGCCCCTTTCTGCTGTTAGCTTGCTCACTGCATCACTCCTGGCGCAAGGCAGACACAAAACAAAAGAAGACACGTAAAAAATGAACACAAAGTAGTAAGCACTGAAGTTGGCACAGATAAGATGGCAAAGTAATTACGTCTGAATTCCTCCAGAGTAATTACACCAGAATTGGATGTAATTACTCTGAGAGAAGTTGAAAGGGATTATGGGCAAACATGACATTATAAAACATTTAACCTGATTTCTTGGTTTGCTTATAATTTAAAGTCGCCAGCCTTTTACAAAAGTATGGTTTTCTGCTGAATGCTCTTTATGTAGCAATAAGCCAATATCTCCACTATCTGAACTCATTGCATGCAAACTTAAAACATCCAGCAACATCAAAACATAAAGAGATAAGCTTTTAAGTCTCCTTAGTGTTGCTTTTCAATTGCTAGCTTGTGTGATCAGTTGGCTGCTTGAACCACTCCCTGAAGGAGGAGGTCATTCTTATTTTCAGTATGTTTTAACACTACCATTGAACACATGCCACGAGCTGAAGCTTGTCACTCAAGGTCATACCCCAAGTGAAAAGACTAGAGAGTCCAATTATTTATTTAGGGAAATTGGACCCCATATTTTGCAATGAAACATGACAGTTTCCTTATGCTATATGGCAGGGGTCCTCAAACTTCTTAAACAGGGGGCCGGTTCACTGTCCCTCAGACACTGTTGGGGGCCGGACTATAGTTTGAAAAAAATATGAACAAATTCCTATGCACACTGCACATATTTTATTTGTGGTGCACAAAAAACAGGAAAAATGTTTAAAATGAAGAACCATTTTAACCAACATAAATTTATAAGTATTTCAATGGGAAGTATGGCCCTACTTTTGACTAATGAGATGGTCATTAGATGGATAACTAAATAGGAAATTTTTAATTTTTTTTTGAGAATCATTTTCCAAATCACAGAAGCGTTGGAAGGGGCCACCATAATCATAGTCCAACTCCCTGCCATGCAGGAATATTTTATGACCCTGAGACAGAGCTAACCAACAAGAAATACTGGGGAGAATCTGCAGCCACAAACAGTACGTTCTTAGCACACACTTCCTATTTATTGTGCGCGTGTGTGTGTGTATCATAAGGATTCATTGCTTGCCCTTTGCATCTTGTTGCTTGAACAATTTGCATGGTTAATTTATCATCAACCTTGCACTGTATCAAAACAGACCATGAGCACTACATGCACCACCACCATGGAGCATCACTTACAATAGTAGCAAAATATTGCATGGATGTGGTTACAGATGAGCAAACATTACAGTCATAAGCTGATGTATGCATATGCACTCTCGGTGTCCTTTAACATTCTCTTCTGGTGGAGAAAATAGATTGGCAGTCACCACAGACCTTTATTGTAAATACAAAGAGCAGTTTAGCTCTCTCCTTGCTGCACAGAGTGCAAGCACATCAAGGCTGGCTTCTTAAGCTATTTCCTCCGCAGGTACTTTCTTTAATACAGTTGTATTCTACCTGTGCTCAGTCTGTGGGGCCTGCTATACAGATGGCCTTGCTGCATGGCAGAACTTGGCAAGGCTTAGACTTCTTTAACTCTGTTATTTTCAAGTACTATTTGTCCATTAAACTTAAATCCTTTGAGAATTAAGGATTTCCTCTTAATCTTAATAACAGAACTTTTGAATGATTGCAGTCATGACAAAATTTCCATGAACCCCCCTGGTCTAAGTGTGATAAAACATGACCCATTTTAAAAGGAACCTGGGCTAAAAAAAACCTCTGTTAAGATATGAGGGTCCAGGATTCTTGAGACTCTTGTTGGGGACAAAGGATTGCACTGGGAAGGTCAGGTAAGAGCCTTGCTGTGTAGTCCTCCAGGGACAACTCCAATTAACATGGGGAAAGAGCAAATAGCAAAACTTATTCATCTAATCCAAAAATAGATTTCTTGTGTCTGTGTGTGCACCCATGCCATTAGATTATTCACTGTTCCAGTAGACACTGTGAGAAGGTTAATAGTTCAATAATCCATTCTTTTTCACTGTTAAGATATCTCTGGAGATTTCCTAAGGGTATAGAGTAACTTGTCTCTTCTCAGTCAATATAAAGGACTTGCCCAATATGAATACAGCATATAGCATACAGACATCTCCATGAGATATCCCTGGATATATTATTTTGGAATAAGCTAAGAACCAACATAATAAATAAGCAGTATATTGAGCAGTACAACATAAGCATCCATTTGCTTCATCTGTCTCCCCAACACCAACTCTTTGATTATAATCTATCAGACATGACAGAAAGTTGTATGTGCCATGAGATTTTTGTGTAATTCAGCTGCCTTGTAATCATTTTAAAAGGCTATTGAAAGCCAGGGCAAGAATTACAGGGGTATCCTGTTCTGAACATGAGCAGGAGCCCATAGACAATGGATGCCTAAGTGTACCTTAGAACGGGCAGGTAGGCCCTCGTAATAGTTGCAGGACCTTGGACAGCTCCAAGCAGACAATTGGTTTCAACTGGATCTTCACACATGAGAGACTCTCAAGCTCCACTTCCTTCTTGAAGAGAGGGAAGTCTTAAAGGAATAGTCTTCTAGCCTAGAGAATAGCACTCTGTCACTTCTCAATCTGCTCCTGCCTTGTTAAGTTGTCTGAGCTGGTCACTGGGCAGCAATGAATAGACACTAATGAGTACAAAAGGAGACCATTTCCTCTAGGGGTACTTTCTCTAGGGGTTCCAGTTCAATAAGCTCTTAGCTGACAAGCTCCAGATCAGTTCTAGGACCTGAAATGAGCACCACTTATCTTCCTAAACCAGCTGATTCAGAGTCCTGGCTGCTGCTCAGGGTCAGAGTCATAACAGAGGAAGACCTGAACCTAAGAGGGAGGGCACACATGTCACATTTACAAGGTCCCAAGTTCAATCTCCAATTAAAAGGTTAATGGGGAAAAATCTCTGCTTGAGACCTTGGTGAACTGCTGCCAGCATGAGTAGAAAATATTGGGCTAAATGGACAACTAGTCTGATATAGTTTTCAGCAGCTTCCTGTGTCCCTAGCCACTTGGCATGGGTGTGTGGGTGTGTGCTCTTCTGTACAATGATGGGTTTTAAATTTGAACCATCTCTTTAATAGATGCAAAACGAACACTTCACTTTTCCTTTTCCTGCCAACGTTACAGTTTATTTATAAGTTAAGTTTTACTCAAGAACTTTAAAATTACAGCTCTGTGAATGGACTTCACACACAAACACAGCTGAAAAGATGGGGATAGTGTCCCCCACCTACAATTGCTTAGGCACTTTCATAATGTCAATGTTTCACTACAGCTCAGAAAATAAGGTACTAAAACAGAAGAGATTATGAGTAAATGCCATGCTAGTTTTGCCCTGTGGGGATGAAAGAACAGATGGACAAATTGGCATGCATGCATGCCAAAGCTATATCTAATGCAACATCGTACAAATCCTATAGATTATATACATAGCAGAGGAATTAAATATAAATACTATTGATAGCCTAAAGAAACCTACCACCTCTTCACAAATTCTAAAATTATTTTATCCAGTAAATAATCCATAATTTACATTATTGTGGGATGTATTCGATGTGAAATATGATCTCAAATATCGCTTCTGAGCTCCTCTGCAATTAGATGATATTGTGATCCTTCTGCAGAGAGTTTATTCAAGTTCAACTCCCACAATGTTGATTTTCCTTGAGGGTAAACTACAAACAACAACAACAAAGCAGACCTACTATACTGAGGCAGCAAGGAGGCAACAAAGTACACCCACAGACCCTGGAATATTTAGCTGCTGAATCACTGTAACACTCACTATTAAGCAGGGTTCCTCCATGCTGAGGAGGCTTCAAAATAGCACTGTTGCAGTTAGATTGCTTCAGCTTTGCCTTCCAGTGCTGATGCAATTGAAGCTGCCACTTCCAATCTTTGAAAACTGCTCATGTATGTAAAAGATGTGTGCACACAATCAGGGCTTGTCACACTTCTGCTTGTACCATGCCTAGAAAGCATGGGTCTGAGTGGGTTTCCCCTTGCCCCACTCCTTTCTCAGGGGGAAACTGCTCTTTAGTGCTGAATTGGAACAACCGTCAATCCAGAGGAAATCTGAATTGTTATTTGCTCCGATTGAGCGCTAAAGACTGGCTTTCCCTGGGGGAAAGCAGTGGGACAAGAAGGAGTGTGGATGTACAAGTTTAAAAACAATAAACAGGTGTGCATCAACAGAGATTTATGCTGCAGGATAGGGAGCAAATATATGCACAGCCAAAAGACAGAATACCATGTGTATACAGAGCAAAATGTTATACCATTAGCTCTATTTTTAAAAATATGAAAGATGAGGTGCCCTAATGCACAGTACCCTGGGGTTTTAAGCAGCAGAGCTGAAACACAAACACTATACCCAGCTATTGTTTACAGACACTGTCTTTGCTTGAAAATAAGATTGCCACAGTCAATGTTGAAAGAATGCCAAACAGTTTCTGCAGGAGAAACTGTCAAGAATAGGTTGCTGTCGTCTTCTTCAAATGCCAAGGTCAGCACTGATTTAGGTTATCAGTCATTACAAAGCTGAGTTAAGTTGAGACAGACAGAAGGAAAGCATTCAATGAAATGTCCTAATACCAGCACTTGCTCTCTTAAAAGTGAAGTTTCTAGTTCACACATTGCACTTTCCCCAGTCCTCATCCTCTACAAGTTCTCTTATTTATTGTTTTGCCCACTACTTTCTAAAACAGAGGTCTCTAGCCCGACACCCAATGGTATTGGCCTTTTCCAGATGCCTTTTGTATGTATATAGACTTCTATGATCACAACACAGACCCAATTAAAAAACTACAACAACCAGCTATGGTGCCAATTCTGTCTCCATCAGAAGTGTCTTGTTTGGTGCCTACCAGGAGGGAGAGAGGTGAGGGAGTGGGGTGGTTGGCTTGATGCAATGGCTGAGTCAATCTGGTACTCTTGCTGCTGTACTCACACTATGCCAACCTTCCCACCACATTGTTCCTTCCCATCCTGGTAAGCACAGTGGCATACCTGAAAGGATCCTTTCTTTGTGGCTCTGCCTCACTGGGCAAACCACATCTGTCCCCCATATCTACTGGGACAACCCCTTCAGAAGCTTCACACACATTTTCTAGAGTGATACAAGCTACAATCTGCCAGCAATGCCATAACACCATTTCTGTGGGTCAAATAGGCTGCCTTACATAATGACGATTCTGGGGTGGTTCCCAACATGTCAGGATAGACTAGTCTGTACACAAGTGGATAAATGGACCCACAGACAACATAAAAAATGGTTGACAGAAAGAAACATTGGCCTGGTTCACATATAGCACTAAATCATAAGTGCGGCTTGCTTGGATGTTCAAACCCAGCCCTGAAGACCAATCATGGTTTGTTTTCCAATAACTAACTATGATGTGAAGCCATGTTTGTTGTTGGCCTATGACCCATGGCTTGTTTTGGCACCATGTCTGCACCCAGCAGCCATATTTAACTGTGATTTGTTTGTCCACTCCACAGCAGATGAAACTACACAAGGTCAGAGCAGCTGGATAACAAGCCAAGCTTTGGAGGAAATAAGACACGACTCTGCCCTTTAAAAGTGTGTGCAATTTATTAGCCTTCTTTTGTTCCAAATCTCTTCTGCTGTTTTCAATTTTTTTTGGGGGGGGGGGAAGAGCATGAATATAAAAGGTTTATAAGCAAACACAAAAAAGATGCTATTTCTTTTTACTATTATTTTGTCATGGTTCTATCATTAAGTATCTACGTCCATTAACTATGTGGCTCAGCATGAAATGACCAGGAGCATTTCAAGCCCAGATTAAAGGTATCAAAACTCTTGCTCAGAAAACATGTTAGAATTTAGACACGGGGCATCACCGCCACCACTGCCCTGTGAACTATAAACAATCAGTAAGAACAGGAACCAGATGACTGGAATGCATCATTTAATCTGTCCTACTTTTTTAAAAAAAACATTATACATTTAGATGCAGTAAAACCCAAAAGCTTGGCTGCGTTAGTATTATAATTTTAGTCTTGTTTGAAATACAAATAAACCCTTTAGAAAATGATGACCCTGAAAAATCTCTCTCATTGCCAAAAGGAAAAGAAAACTCTGTACATTTAGAACACCTTTAAGCAGACATCTCTCCCCTCCTTCGCTTATTCTGTCTTGGCATATTACTTTAAATTCACATCCAAAAGGCAAACCTGTTGATCTTGGTACTGCTTTTTCAGCTTGGAGGTACAACACAGTTACGGTAGTTAGTTATTTTGCATGTTGTTTGGGGAATAACCCTCAATTTTTGTTAGGTTTATGAAGGAATGAAAGTATACCTCATGCCAAGATTTATTCTTATATTAACTTGGCTCCCAAGAGTGGGTAGCATTCAACAGGTGTATTAAGAGTAGATTTTAACAATATTTGGTCACAGTTCCTGGGGCTACTTGACATGCAGATTCCTGTATATTCATGTCTATAGCACTTCTCATCTCTCTTTTCATCTCCTGCTATGTAAGTTGATTGACAGTTTAGTTGAAAGCTTGTGGTGGTAGTAGACAGGATAACAACAAGTGGGGGGACCTACTTCTCTATTGGTATTTGAATGGTCATAAAAAATTAAATAAAAATCTAGTTAAATTTGCTGGGCCTCCCTTAAGACAACCACTTTATATGCAACGTTTTCTCCAAAAGACTGTACATACAAGTATATGCAGAAGATTCTATACACTAGAGTGTGCTGCCATGCATACCTGCTATTGAAAGCATCAAGGAAATTATTTAAAGTGTCTCTTGTAATGTGATAATAAACTAGAATATAATTTTATTCATATGCACTCCCACAGCCGGGGGTGAGGAGAACCCAACTGGGCTGCCAATAATAATAAATTCTGAGCTTCTCAGTCTTTTGCATATGATTCAAAGTGCTGGGATGACACAAACTTCTGGCAGCAGAGCAGCCATGATGCTTCAGTAATTCACAGGTGAGTCCTGGCCTACTACAAAGGAACTGCAGGAATTTCAACAAGACTGGAGTGGGGAGGGGGAGGTTTGCTTTTCAAATCCATTCAGACTCAAGCTAAAATGTCAACTTTGACCCTATTTACAAGACTAGCTGTCCTTGGAAAAATTGGCCAATTCATTAAGAGCATAACTACAGCCCTGCTGGATCATCCAGCCCTGCATCCAATTTTTTCCTGTAGCTAACCAGATGCCTCTGTGAAACACAAGAGCAGAATAAGATAGCAATAGCCACCCCAACTCTCATTTCTCATCAACTGCTATTCAGCAGCATGCTGCTTCTGAACCTGGGGAGCTCATACAGTCACTGTGACTAGCAGCTGTTGAAATACATCATCCATTACAGTCTCCAACATGTTCATAGGTGGATTAATTAACCTCTTCAGTCAATGGCTGAACCAAATCAAGGAAGAAGAAAACCACCCCAATGTATCCACAACTGGATTATCCCACACCGTGTAACACAGGGAAAGCTGCTGTGGCACCCTCCAGATGTTGTTGGACTTCCAACTGGTCATGCTCAAGGGCTGATGGATGGGAGTTGTAGCCCAGCAACATCCGAAGGACACCATATTGCCCATCCCAAAGTAGCACAAGCCCAAATATCAGGTCACCACAGCAAACATGCTTGAAAACAAGGTCAACTCCCTATGATGTTCATCAGTTGTGAGCTAGAAGGCATGACTATGCTCTCCTGGGGCAAGGAATCTACCCATAGCTCTTGGAAATCACATAGCAAGACTCATTAGCTCACCTGTTCTTCTACTGCCACCTATGTGCTTGTGCCTTTACTGATCCTCCTTTAAGAGAGAGTGCACACAAATACCAGCAACAGCAATGGATGATCCTTCACACCCTAGATCAAAAACACAGTGAACCCCTGGGCCTCCTGCTCATGCACTCCTCCTTGTTTTTTCCTTTTGCAGCCAGAAGATGAGAGAGAATCCACACTGGACTTCTAATGCAAGCCAAAACAGAGCAGTGGAGGGTAATAGGTAGTTATTTTGCATCCACTTGCTCTCCTGTGTTGCCAGTTTCCCTATTGCTTACTGTACGTACTTCCAGTTCCAGCTCACGTCTATCTTACCCCCAAGTATTTTTGTACCATCAGTATTCACCTCCTTCTCCTTTCAGTGAACATTTTTTGTCCCACATACGGAGTATGGATCCAAGGTCCCCAGTGTTTTGGGACCTAGGGGCACATTTGGAAACTGAAGGAACTGTTGTGGGCACCACAAAACACACATTTCACAGAATAATTAAAAAAAGTGTGATGTCCAGAACCCTCCAGCAAACAGGAAGAATACATATAGACACTGCAAATAAAACACAAAGAAACAGAAATACTCTCCCCACAAAAATAGGACATTTCCTCCAAATAACCACCCCTTGCAAAAAAAAAACAAAAAACAAAAAAAAAACCAACCCTCAGTTTAAACAATGGTAAAATTTTGGGAAGGGTGTTCACAGGCACCGCACTTGAGATGCCACCAGGAGACCATAATGGACTTCAGGTTCAAACATTTATGCAAGTTGCTTCAAGCCTAGCATAGAGAGGGGTGTCTCTCAATAGATTGCTTCCATTTCTCCTTTTGGAGTTTCTTTTTAGCCAGACCTTTCCCTACAATTAAGTGGCATTTGGCATACCTTTCCCTGTCCCCACATGCCCCATAAGCAGGTGTTTTTAGTCATCTGCAAAGAAGTTTCTTCCGTGGAATTACCTTCTATAGCGCAACTGTGTAGACTTCACCCACATGCACATTTTGCCTACAATGACAAGCCATTCTTTTGCCTCCCTTGTCATTTGGTTCCCAGGTTGTTGTGGTTAAGGTTAATAAGCAAATTAGTCCCAATTATGCTGTTCGTAAAGGGCACTTAGAATTTCAAGCTATGCTAGCAAAAAAAACCAAACCAAAACACCCCTAATTACTACATTATTTATTTGTCTTTTGGAGTGGGCTGAGTCTTTTCAGTTTTACATTGTGCACACAGGGTCTTAAAATATTGCAGCATTGTTTGTGTGATGTGATGCAGAGAAAAATGTCTGTCTCTTTCATAAGTACTTATGCTGCTTGAATACTAATTATTAGTGTTACGAGAATGTTTTATATTGGCATCTAACACATTGCTTCATACGCTGCATGCCAATAAGTAGACAAAATAGTGTGATCCTACTTCTTTATTCTGAGTTAATGCCTCATTTCATTAACTGGTGGATTTAGCTCCACTACAAACCCCAATCATCAAACTGTCAACATCACCCAGGCCAAACCCAATGGTGCCAATTGCTGTTCTCACAGTTTGTCATCCACTGGTTCTTAGCAATTTATGGGCGGTAGCCCCTGGCCAGCACACTGGAGCCATGCCACCTCTGAGTGCAATTGTGTACTGACATGCAAAATAGTACAATGATGAGTGTGTCAGCACCAGCTGGGCAATAAGATTTGAAATCAACACATGAACAAAGCTTTTTGTCTGCACTGGCCAACTGTGTATCAATGATCGCCATTCCGGGCAATAATTTTAGTGGGGGGGGGGAGAGAAAATGCATACCCCATTGTTGCTAAGGAAGCACCATTCCCTGCCATTGTTAGAGCCACCTTTCCTCAAAAAGCTTCCATTTTGTCTGGAAGGGTAAGCTAGCACAGGACTAGTCACAATGGATAGGGGAGCACAAGTACACATTGAATAGCCATGATGAATATAAAAGTGCAGCCCATGTAACCCTGGTCTCTCCAGTGCAAAAAGGAAACCTCCTGGTTCCCAGCAAAAAGGAAACCTGGGGGAGTGTCCCCCTCTACCCCATTCATTTTCAGAAAGCTATTCCAACTCTGATCTCCCCTGCCTCCCTGTTTCCCTTTTTGTCTCTCCCAACTTTCCAAGTAGTTATCCATGACAATTTAAGCATGCTGATGCTTTCGTTTTGTTCCCCTCCTTTACCCTGCTTTAGATTCCCGTGTGCCTATCACCTTCTTATGTCTTATTTGACATTATATTTCCCTTTCTTAGCTTTCTTATGCTGCTATTAGGGTGACTGTGACACAGTGGTAGACCATCAGCTCTGCACATCTCCACGTAGGGCTGGGAGAGGCCCTTGTCTGAAATCCCAAAGAGCCACTGCCAGTCAGTGCAGACAATACTGAGCTAGATAGGCCAGTATAAGGCAATTTCCTACGTTCTTATGTTCCCAGTATATTAACTCCTCTGTAGATTTAACCAAATTCTTCCCAGTTCTTTCTAAGTTTTTTTTTTGAACAAACCACACATAGGAGTACTCTAAACTCTGCCTTGTTGTCTCATTGTTCATGGCCCTTTGCAGAAGCATCAGTCCTCTGTCACAATACACTATGACTCTGTATTGAAGATCCTTACACATATTGTTTGGATTTACTGTATTAGCCAGTGTGGTGCAGTGGTTATTGTAGGGCCTGGAAGACCAGGGTTCAAATCCTCACTTAGTTAGGCCTGAAGCTCACTGGGTGACCTTGGACTAGTCACTGCCTCTCAGCCTAACCTACATTTGTTGTGGGGATTAAATGAGGAGGAAAACCCTTATGCCACCTTTAGTTCCCTGAAGAAAAAGATGGGATATAAATGCAGTATAGATGAGGACCTTAATTGTGCTCTCTCTTCTGAAGCCAGTGCACTTGCTGCAGGAGATCATAGAATCATAGAATCATAGAATCATAGAGTTGGAATAGACCTCAAGGGCCATCGAGTCCAACCCCCTGCCAAGCAGGAAACACTATCAGAGCACTCCTGACATATGGCTGTCAAGCCTCTGCTTAAAGACCTCCAAAGTAGGAGACTCCACCACACTCCTTGGCAGCAAATTCCACTGTCGAACAGCTCTTACTGTCAGGAAGTTCTTCCTAATGTTTAGGTGGATCTTCTTTCTTGTAGTTTGGATCCATTGCTCCGTGTCCGCTTCTCTGGAGCAGCAGAAAACAACCTTACTCCCTCCTCTATGTGACATCCTTTTATATATTTGAACATGGCTATCATATCACCCCTTAACCTCCTCTTCTCCAGGCTAAACATGCCCAGCTCCCTTAGCCGTTCCTCATAAGGCATCGTTTCCAGGCCTTTGACCATTTTGGTTGCCCTCCTCTGGACACGTTCCAGTTTGTCAGTGTCCTTCTTGAACTGTGGTGCCCAGAACTGGACACAGTACTCCAGGTGTGGTCTGACCAGAGCAGAATACAGTGGCACTATTACTTCCCTTGATCTAGATGCTATACTCCTATTGATGCAGCCCAGAATTGCATTGGCTTTTTTAGCTGCCGCGTCACACTGTTGGCTCATGTCAAGTTTGTGGTCAACCAAGACTCCTAGATCCTTTTCACATGTACTGCTCTCAAGCCAGGTGTCACCCATCTTGTATTTGTACCTCTCATTTTTTTTGCCCAAGTGCAATACTTTACATTTCTCCCTGTTAAAATTCATCTTGTTTGTTTTTGCCCAGTTTTCTAATCTGTCCAGGTCGTTTTGAAGTGTGATCCTGTCCTCTGGGGTGTTAGCCACCCCTCCCAGTTTGGTGTCATCTGCAAATTTGATCAGGATGCCCTTGAGTCCATCATCCAAGTCGTTGATAAAGATGTTAAATAAGACCGGGCCCAAGACAGAACCCTGTGGCACCCCACTAGTCACTCTTCTCCAGGATGAAGAGGAACCATTGATGAGCACCCTTTGGGTTCGGTCAGTCAGCCAGTTACAAATCCACTGAGTGGTAGCATAGTCAAGACCGCATTTTACCAGCTTCTTTACAAGAATATCATGGGGCACCTTGTCAAATGCCTTGCTGAAATCAAGGTAGGCTACATCCACTGCGTTCCCTTCATCTACCAGGCTTGTAATTCTGTCAAAAAACGAGATCAGGTTAGTCTGACATGACTTATTTTTCAGAAATCCATGCTGACTATTGGTGATCACAGCATTCCTTTCTAGGTGCGCACAGACTGTTTGCTTAATGATCTGCTCCAGAATCTTCCCTGCTATTGATGTCAGACTGACTGAGCGGTAATTATTTGGGTCCTCTCTTTTCCCCTTTTTGAAAATAGGGACAACATTTGCCCTCCTCCAGTCTGCCGGGACTTCGCCTGTTCTCCAGGAATTCTCAAAGATGACTGCCAGTGGTTCTGAGATCACATCTGCCAGTTCTTTTAATACTCTTGGATGCAGTTCATCTGGCCCTGGAGACTTGAATACATCTAAACTAGCCAAATATTCTTGTACTATCTCCTTAGTTATTCTGGGCTGTGTTTCCTTTGCTGAATCATTTGCTCCAAATTCTTCAGGTCGGGCATTGTTTTCTTTATCGGAGAAGACTGAGGCAAAGAAGGCATTGAGGAGTTCAGCCCTTTCTGTGTCCCCTGTTTGCATTTCACCATCTTCTCCTCTGAGTGACCCCACTGTTTCTTTGTTCTTCCTTTTGCTACGAACATACCCATAGAAGCCTTTTTTGTTGCTTTTAACCTCTCTAGCAAGCCTGAGTTCATTCTGTGCTTTAGCTTTTCTGACTTTGTGTCTACACGTGCTGGCTATTTGTTTGAATTCCTCTTTGGTGGTTTCCCCCCTTTTCCATTTTTTGTACACATCCTTTTTTAATCTTAATTCCGTTAAAAGTTCTTTAGATAGCCACCCTGGCTTCTTTAGGCACCTTCCATGTTTCCATCTCATTGGTATTGCCTGACGTTGTGCTTTTACTATCTCCCGCTTAACAAACTCCCAGCCATCATGAACTCCCTTTCCTTTTAGTATTGCTGTCCATGGGATCTCACCCAGCACTTCCCTAAGTTTTATGAAGTCGGCTTTCTTAAAGTCAAGAAATTGAGTCCTAGTGTGCTTGGCTGCTCCTTTCCGCTGTATAGTAAACTTCAGAAGAGCATGATCACTCGCGCCTAATGATCCTTCCACATCTACCCCACTAACCAGGTCATCAACATTGGTTAGGACCAGATCTAAAATGGCTGTTCCTCTTGTTGCTTCTCCCACTTTCTGGACAATGAAGTTGTCTGCAAGGCCAGTGAGGAATCTGTTTGACCTTATGCTCTTGGCTGAGTTTGACGTCCAACAAATATCCGGGTAATTGAAGTCCCCCATTACTACTATCTCCCTTCCTTTTGCATGCTTGGCCATCTGTTCCAGGAAGGCATAATCTATGTCCTCTGTTTGGCTTGGGGATCTATAGTAAACTCCCACAATGAGGTCTCTGTTATTCTTCTCTCCCTTAATTTTGACCCAAATGCTCTCACTTTGGCTTTGAGGTTCTAAATCTTGGATCTCTTCACAGGTATACACATCCCTGACATATAACGCCACTCCTCCTCCTTTCTTGTCTGGTCTGTTTCTCTGAAATAGATTGTATCCCCCCATTATTACATTCCAATCATGGGACTTATCCCACCAGGTTTCAGTGATGCCTATTATGTCATATTTAGTTTGCTGTACCAAGAGCTCAAGCTCATCTTGTTTATTTCCCATGCTTTGCGCATTAGTGTACAGACATTGAAGTCCATTAATCATTCCCCTGTGTCTCTTATTTAAGGATTTTTTCCTCCCATCACTAGGTCCGCGTGCTGTTTGCTCCATTTGGTCTATGACATTTGGATGATCATCTTCATTGATTGATAGACTCCTACCTTCAGGAGCACTGTCTCCCTCCCCCACGTTAGTCAGTTTAAAGCCCTCCTGATGAGGTTTCTGAGATTTTTGGCAAAAACATTTCTCCCAACCGTTGTGAGGTGCAGCCCATCACTTGCCAGAAGTCCATCTTCAAGAAACTGCAGTCCGTGATCTAAGAATCCAAACCGTTCCTGTTTACACCATTTGCGAAGCCAGCTGTTCACTTCCACTATTTTCCCCTCTCTCCCTGGGCCACGTCGTTCAACTGGGAGGACAGACGAGATGACAATTTGTGCATTTAGTTGCTTCAATTTCCTGCCGAAAGGTGCAGGTGCTTTTTCTCAAACTAGCACTTTTGTTGCAGGAAAGTCGCATGATGCCAGCACCCAAACCACAATATAGTCTGGTGGCAGAAACCCACTCACTGCTTTCTTTGCAATTGTTAAATTTTAAGTGGACTGCAATTTTTCCACAAGTTAATTGGGTACCTTGGACAGTGCCCATGAGAAGTAGCACAATCTCTCTTGCCATTATTTGGTATACCTTTTTAATGGCTTTAATATATAAATTAGCTTGAGTGCACAAACACTTGCCACAAGACTCATTAAACTGAAATAGCAAGCATCAGCAGAATTATCTCCTTTGCAGCAACTCCAGAGATATTTGGATATTCTGGTTTCTTTATTAAATTTATTATTATTATTATTATTATTATTATTATTATTATTATTAGGGAAACTCCACACCCCCTTCTGCAATGCAGGACATGTCTCCCACGAGCACAAGAACATCTTGTCAATTTCATTTCTCAGCTTTCCATACACAGAACAGGTCAACTTGGCAAAGTTCCATAAACACAGGACTGCATTGCTGTGCATTGCCGCTGTGTTGTTAACTTTGCCATTGGTTATTTTTGTGATTTATTATTATTAGTATTATTATGTAAAATTCGCTTGCTTTAATTGTGAGAATTTTTGCAATCCACCTTGGGACCATTTGGTGTACAATTAATAAAACATTTTTAAGAATTAGAGGCTTACTAAAGATTGCAAAAAGAAAAGAAAAGAGCAGCCTACTCAGAGTAGACATTGAAATTAATGGATATGACTAGCCTATGTACATTACTTTCAATGGGTCTACTCCTACCTTAGAAACAACCCTGTTTGAAGCTGGGGTACACTTTGAAGAGCTATCTCACACAACTAGTCCTTTACAAGAGCAACCCATTTCATATAAATCATTTCCCATAAAGAAAATTAATCTATTGGTTCAATTAAGTAGTATTTATACAGAACTCCAGAGATCAGAACTTGATTCAGTTAGTTGTTGGAGTTGGAGTTTGCAGGTGGTAGGAAAAACCTAATATTAATATGTCTGAATTTTCTCTCTGGTATGCAAGCTTAAATTGGTTTTCCTAATTATACATTTAAGTCACAGGAGCAAACCTGCATGTCTTTGCTGTGCTTAGATGGGAAAGGTTTATATACATGCCTATTTCTAGGGGGAAATATCCATGTAATGTGCCAAGTCATTCCATAAAAAATAAGACAATATGACATGGGTCTCAGGAGGCTGCTTCCTAACAAGTTGTCAAAAACACTAGTCGTACTGTTAATGGACTTTGATGCACAATATACGTGTTGCAAGTCAGATAAGTCTTTAAAAGTACGAGGCTGCTCTTTGTCCCAGAATACCTCATGAAAGCGAAACTGTTCTGTCCTCCACTACAACAACCCAGTGGAAAAATATGGATTCTATTTGCAAGGTGCCGCAGAGCTTATTGCACAAGTTAGCAATACGAACCAACCAGCTTCAGAAACAGAACAAATTATCTGCATACCTACAAATTAAATGCATCCATTCATGCACTCTTTGAAGGGTAAATTCATATTAAAAATGAATATGAGCCTATTTGTAATTAATGTTGATGTGAATTCAAATATGCAACCCTCTCCCATAAAGCCTATTAGGATAACTGCAGCAGGTATAGGCATATCAATGAAAAATCCATGGGACCATGAACAGCATGAATTGAGCCTTTTGGCAAGGTATTAGAAAACAGTTTCCTTAGCCCTGTTTTATTATTAACTAAACTATTTCTATATCACCTTTCACTGCAGCAACAAGACAATGTACAGAAAAATAAAAGCTAATAATAATAATAGTAATAATAATAGCCCCAGCAGCCATAGGTCAATGGAAAGCAAACAGAAGCCAACAGGTATTGCTTGCTAGCAAATGGGTTTTCAGCAGGTACTGAAAAAGTCTAGAAACAGGGGGAGGTCCAAAAACAGGGGCCCCAGGCAAACAGGGATGCAAGTCAAGGACAGTGGCGGAGCTTCATGCTCCGGCACTGGGGGCCAGAGAGCAGGCGGGGGCTGGTGCACATCTCGGGGGCATGGCACGCCGCACGCAGGGGTGTGGTGTGTGTCCTGGGGGTGTGGCACACTGCCTGCAGGGGCGTGGTACCCATTACTTTTAAGGAATAGCTAACTCATGAGTCCCAAGGGGTCCTTCTTCCTCTGGCAAGCTTTCTGACTGACGGAGCCTGCATCTTTAGGTGCTTGTGCTCCTTAGGACTTAGTGGCCACTCTGTTTCCACCTCATATTCTGTATCTTGAGGTGGTTAGGTTACTGTGACCCTGAAGTCCCTGGATCCTTCTGCTCTGCCTCATGGTCCTTTGATGAGGGATGCTGCATTGTGATGTTTGCTTTGAGAAGCTCTAGGTCAGGCATAGGCAAACTCGGCCCTCTGGATGTTTTGGGACTACAACTCCCATCATCCCTGACCACTAGTCCTGTTAGCTAGGGATGGTGGGAGTTGTAGTCCCAAAACATCTGGAGGGCTGAGTTTGCCTATGCCTGCTCTAGGTCATCCTCTGAAAAGGATTACTCCAGTGGTGGCGTGACAGGGAGAAAATGCTCTTAAAGTGCTTAACTTGGACTACATTATGCCTTAAGACGCTGTTGCTACTAAGTTTTGCAATGTTCTTAACTGAGCATAGGTGGCAAAGTCCAATAAGGAACTTAAACATGAAAATCCAGAGTTTTATAAGCTCTATACTTTTCTTTTAGAAGTCCAGGTTTATATGTAACTTATTAACTTATCCACCACCATCAAACTTCCCCAATAAAATGTGCTGTTTTATTATGAGTGTAGGTGTAGCTGTGAATCATTTATGGACAAATTAGGCAACAGGCTCTCTAAACACATTGAAAAGTAAGATAGCAGATAATTTCAGATTGGCAGGATTATTAGAAGAAATGGTCTGTGTAGTTTCTTCAGCGTTAAACTTTCCCACATCAGTTGTCAAGTTCCATCGCTCCAGTGTTTCATAGACAGAACAAAATACATTAACAGTTGCACCGAACAAAATATGTTACTCACCACAAACACAAATTAAAATTCCATAATCTTTTTCCTATCAGAGGTAGGTAACAAGTTATATCACTTTCTTAATCCCCCCATGTATTTAAGGGTTTTGTATTACACCCTTCACCAGTAGACCCTGGTTTACATCAAGAAAAATATATAATAGCCTACAACGAAATATAATAAAAATAATTATATTAAGTCCCAACACAGGGAAGAAAGACAGCAGCATTAAATTACTCTGAATCTATAAATTTTTCACCTCACCTCTCCTCCAAAAAGAAAATACTGAAAGAGGTATATCTTGACTCGTTTTCTACAACAGTGTAATGTCAGCAGAGAGTGAATTACAAAACACAGAGTCGCCTTCAAAAAGGCCCTTCCCTGAGTCCCTGCTACGCTATGTAGGTACTTCTCCAAGATCTCAAGGCGCAGGCAGGTCTGTGTGGTTGAAGGCATTCTCTCAGATACTTAGGAACCTGGTTATTCAGAGCTTTAAACACTTTGAATCTGGTCTGGTATGTAGGCTTATATACAGCACAATAAACAAAGTATATCAGCGGTGAACATAACACATCCATAAAATAGGATAAAAATGCTTAGTCAACATCTAGACAGGGATACACAATTGCTGATCGCTGAGCAATGCATCAGAAAAGGTCTGTGTAAACAGAAGAGTCTTAAGCAGGTGTTTGAAACAAAGTACCGTACTGATGGTGCATGCTTAATATTAAAGGACAAAGAGTTCCACAAGCAAGGCACAGACACACCAACTGCCTCGTTTATTGCTGAAGCAAGGCAAACATCATGTGTTACCCTTAATAGTGTATCACTGGCTGAACATAAAGATCTGGAAAGAATGTACTGTATAACTTTCCTAGGTGCTATTCATTTAGATTGACTTATGGAAATAATTTTATTCTGCATCCTTTTCAGGGTTGCATTTTTGGGAGCAAAAATAATATGGAAGTGGAATTATTCTTTACAGAGTTACTGACAAGAAAAAGAAAACGTTTGCATGTTATATTGATTTGGGGTAAAACAGCAGAGCCTTGCTGTCAACAGAGCCTTCAGAGCAGGAAGATATAAAATAAAAGGAGTTTAGAAGTTAAATTCTGTCCTCAGGCAACCATTAATTGAATCCATTACAGAACCAAACATTAAAACAGCCAGGCACTTCATTATTACATGGAACAGTTTGCCATTGCTTACTTTATTCTCAGCATTTTAGAGTAGAGAGAGAGGTCAGCTTTCAACACAATTCGCACATTTTAAAAAATGAATCCTGTCTCTGCAGGAATAATATCTTGTGCCGATTGTATTTGTTTTATTGATATTTTATTTTCCTCTTTGGCAGAATATATATATATATATATATATTAGTGTCTTGCTGTTAAATGTCTGCTACAATTGTTTGTAAGGTTTGCATTGTATTGACTTCGTATTGAGTTAATTATGTACTTTTCTCCATCTATTCTATGGTGGCCTGTGGCTGACAGCAATAAAACTGAATTGAACTAGGCTTATTTCTATAAAAGCTCTGTTCTTCACATTTAGCTTTATTATGTACACTTTAATACCATTAGACCTAGAGAACACTTATATTAGTACAGATGTTGGAGGGGGTGCAATGACCACAAGATTCAGTTCAGATCCCAATTCGGCACTTGAGAAAACAACCAACCTCAAGCTTTGCAGGGACTACCCAAATTTACTTCATTTATCTCTGTTTGTTACATATTCACCATTGGAATTTTTAAAAAAAGATTTTTAACTTTTATTCCTTCTGAAATAACTTGATAAAATTGCACACTAGCCCCTCCAGAGTGGATAAAGCCTGCCAATTTACAAACATATAGGTCCAGGGACTTTTATTGTGGGTAACGTCAACCTTGTGTGTTCTTTTTTAAAAGGAAGTATTTATAACTATTTCATTTGGTGGCAGAATTAGATTAAAATTAGCAGGGAAATTCACTCATTCTCAGGGCATAAATCCTGACAAAGGTCAGAAGGATAGCTGCCATGGTTCACCTGCAAAGGCAGTCATTACAAACCTGGGGGTAAGTTTTTTAAAAAATGAACTCCATTTCCCTTTTCTGGTTTGAATATTTCAGGCACAGGAGAGATGCCCTGGGTAAGAAAGATTGCAGCCTCAACAAAACCAAAAGAAACAATGCAATCTGGCAGCAGTAATGATGCTTTCTTGTAATTAAGCAATGCCCACAGTGGGATGAAAATATGTAAAAACATCAGTGGTTACAAAGCTGTTTCAAATCTTGGCCATCTGGCACAGTACTTAACATCATGCCATAGTGCCTAGGTCAGGTAGCAGCCCCACCTACTGAAATCTGAGAAATGAGGAAAATATGGGAATTGCATGCACAAGCCTGCACTGCCAGGTTTTGTGGAAAGCTTTATCTGCAGAAAGAGCTGCCTCGTTTGTCTGCCATTGGCTGGCCCACAGAAAACTGAGTGACATTATCACACATTTCACAGCACTTCAAAACATTAGTATATGCCTCTAGTTTTTGTTTTCTATATGAGACACCCTCACTTTAAAAAAAAAACTTCAGATTTTTTGTGTCCTTGGATCTCCTGCCAAAGTACTCATACAGCTTCCTGCGAACTCTCAGGCAGAGAGAGTTAAACAGAGTTAGCAGAGTTAAATGTGTATAAACCCATTGGTTTCAATGAGCTTAAATCCTATGTTGAATTGTGCCTGGATCATTCCCATGGAATCGCCTCTATTAAGCAGCTCCAACCTTGTAAACGTACACAGAAGCATAGCACAAAACATCTGACCACAGATGCAAACTTAAGCTGAGTGCATACCGATGATGACCATCTTCATGGCCACCAAAAACCTTCAGACTCCAGTTAAAACCAAGAGGCATTACATACTATTTGAGTCCCAGCTTGGCACCTAACCTTGAAAGCCATCTCATTTTCAACCACCTCTACATGAGAAACCCAAGCAGTTATTTCACATACAGACTTCCCTTCAGTAAATGTGAGGGATTTGATGGCCACATCTGGACACAGCACTATTACATAAACCAAGGATGTGGGCTCCCCAGATGTTGTTAGACACCAACTCCCATCAGCCCCAGCCAGCATGGTCAACAGTCAGGGACAACTGACGTTGCAGTCCAGCATTAACTGGAGAGCCTATTTGAACTGGTGGTAATAGTTTGCCTTGCTCCAAACACATCACAATCATAGAATATTAGGGAGAAACAAACAAACTGTAAGTGCTGGTTTGGAAATAATAACCAAAACCTTAAATCCTAACTAAAGAGTTTTCAAAGTTGATGGAATAAACACAGATTTGAAAGTTTCCAGTATTATCCCCCAAATGGAACAGTACTCTTCTGAAAGCACTGCAAGGACTTTTTTCTGGTGCTGGCCCCAAAAGTTGAAAAGCATCTTACAGAAGACAAATTCCTCTTTAGAAAAGTGGGGGTGGGGAGGGGATTTGCAAAAATGACACATGCAAATTTGCTCTAACAGTGGCATTTAGCTCAACTAGTACTCTGGACAGCTACCGGTAATAGTTTCCTAGTAGGGTCACTGTGAAAAGCCAGTTGGGGTGATGGACTAAGATCTTCGCCTCATCTCACTGGCCCTTTCTGTCTCACTGCTACAACAATCCCTCACTGCCAGTTTTGACTCGGGGTTAGCCACTGGGCGTGGGGTTTCTGCCTGTATCGGATCAGCCTCCAAATGCTGATCCCAAATAGCTATTGTTTTACCTCAGCCTGTTACTCTGAAGAGGGGGGTGCAAGACTCCCCAATATTTAAGGACTGATTTGTTCAGATCATTGTTTATATATGCCTGGCGTATCCCAGGGGGATTTCTAACCATGTGAGTGGATGCCTCATATCACTGGAGGAGGATTTTAATTTTTTTATCATCAGGGCCGAGAGGAAGTCTTTTCCCCACTGAGCATCTGTGTGCAGCCTTTCCTCGTGCACATTTGGGAGTGCAAGGGTGCTTGGACTTCCTCTGATTAATATCTCTTTTTCTTGGAAGGCGGAACACAGTGGTTCTCCCTTTAGCATGAAGTAGAGCATGAACAGATTGATGACTATGTGTTTTCCTGAAGAAGAACCTTCTGTGTTTGAGCCGGGTGGGAGAAGGTCCTTCCATGTATCTAGGGGGACGGAAACATCTTTAGAGGAAGAATCAGATTCTTCTGCTCTTTACAAGCAATCCTCATTTTCAGTACGTATAGGTAGCAGTCATTTAAGAGGTCATTTCCCTGAGCATTTGCAATGAGGGGAAGGGGGGGTGGCCACTTTGCCTTCAAGATGGGATGGCTGGGTTTTTCCCCTTTTTGAACCGGCTGGTTTGAGAAGCAGCCGGGCAAGACCGTGGGATGATTATTTCCCCCCTTTTAGCATTTGTGCATAGGAGATCAATAGTCGGAGGCTGTCTCCTCCTACGTGAAGGAGGAACCTGCCCGTCAGCAGCTTGCCAGCCTCGCTCGCTCCCTCCCTCCCGGTTCTGCCTGTCACATGAGTTCGCCGCTCACTCACCGCCTGTGATCTGCGCGGGGCCAAAGCACAGAGCCAGCTGGAACCACAGGACCACCAGGGAGAGTCTGGACTGCGAGCGCTGAAGCAGCGGGGGCGGTGGAGGTGGTGGGGGCGGCGGCGGTGGCTGCTGCTCCTGCCGCCGCCTCTTCTCTAGGAACGGATCCCCGCTGCTCGGGTTCATTCCATGATACATCTTTCATCCGCAAAGGGCATCGGGATTGCAACGGTCTGCAACGACGGGAACAGGCAGCTTTGCTTCAGCAGCACAAGGGCAGTTCCCTCCGCACACCTTCCCGCCCCCTCCCGGAGGAGGCGCCCCTCACTCAACGGCACTTTCTGGCCCTCCGCCAGCAAAAAAGGAAACCTGTCCCACGCCGGGTCGCCCCCCGCGCGCTGCCCTTCCGTCGCGCGCTCCCTGGCGGCAGGATGGCAGTGGTGCTTTTGCATGCAAGAACCGGCCTGCCCTCCCCAGGCTTCGCGCCGGGAGGCGGCCACCCCCTCCTACCAACGACACCTTAGCCGAACCCAGAAAAAAAGCCCCGCTCCGGCGGCGGGAACTCCCGTCCCCTCCATTCTCCCCTCACCCCGGTCCCTCGCCGGCGACGAATACGCCGTTCCTCGGCTCCATTCCTTTCTAAAGTCCCGCCGCTGGGGGTCTTCCTCTGACTGACCGACCTGCCCGCCCCTTCTCAGGAGCTCCCGGTCACTTTGGGAGGCGCGCGCCGGAGTCCCCCGCGCGGTTTTTGGCAAGGTGCCGAAAGGGAGAGAGAGCTGCGAAGTTCTTTCACCTCCTCGGGTCTCTCACCTTCCCCGACCGCCGCAACCCTCCCTCGGTGGCCACCAGCCCCTCTCGGCATTCCCGCCTCCTCCTCCCCGTCCGCGGCGCAGTGCGCCCTTTCCTTACCTGAGAGCTGCCCGCCTGCATGAGGGAGCCTCTTTGCTGCCTTCCCCCCTAGCCAAGCTCTACCGCTGCAGGGCACGCGACCCTTCGCCGCCGCTGCCGCCTCCGAGTCCGCACTCCCCTCAGTTGCTAGCGGAGGGGGAGGAGGAGGACGGAGAGAGAGACACACGGCGCGCGCCGCTGCTCGCGCTCATCCTACCTGTCTGCAGGGGAGGAGGAGGAGGAGGGGAGCGAGGGAGAAGGAGGCAAGAGCAGAGAAACACCCGCGAGGCGCCGGCTGCCGCAGCTGCTGCCAATGAGGAGGCTGAGCGTGCACCTGCTTTAGTGCACGAGCCGCTTGCCACGCTGCTGCTGCTCCCGGGAGGGGGGCCCTCCGGCTGGCGCGCGGAGCGGGCGGCCCTCGCTGCGTTTTCCCGGTGACGAACGACGGGCGCCAGGAGCGCGAGCGGAGGAGGGCGAGAAGGAGGCGGCGACGGCAGCAGCAGCAACAACAACTGTGGAAGCCATCCTCGGTACTACGGTGGCTCCCGAGGCTGTCACCAAGCCTGCTCTGGGACTGCTGCAAGAGCGACGAGCATTTCGGAGAAGGAGGCGCCTGGGCTGGCGGGCTCAGGAAGGGGGAACGCGCCTTTGGAGCCGAAGCGCGAGGGGGGTACTTGGGGGGCGAGGGGCACGTTGGTCGCGATCCCTTATGGATCGCCACCGACAGTAAAGGGGCATGCAGCTAACTCCTATGTGGCAGCTCTCTTTTTTGCAGTGGCGGCCATTTTCCAAAACTGACACCCGGAGAGGTGGAGAAGGAAGCCGAAGGAGGCGGTTGGCATTTAATAACTTGCTTTAACATTGTAAACTGGATGCGATTTCGCCTCCATTTTCAATTTGCAGGAGGGGGCCGCTGGGGGCGCTGTTTGCAACCTTTGCTTCGGCATATTGTATCTAGGCTCGCGCGCCCGCGGTTGGAAGTTCAGAGATTTTGGCCTGTGGTCGGCTGCTACGTCTAAGAAAAACCCCACCACCCATAAATATTGTTGAACATAATAAAAACGCTGGTTTGGCACCGTGGAAACAAAGTGCAATTTCATAAACGAAACCAGCTCCATTTGCAAACCCACAAGCCCCATCCCTTGACCCCCAAAAGTGTTCACCAAGCCTTGTATAGTTAATTAACACAAGGACTGGTTTAGGGACTGAATCTCCCAGATGTGGCAGGTGGCAGATTAATTTGTCACTAGGAGGGTTTGTGGAAATTTGGCTCGACCATAGTGTTTTGGCTCCTGAGAACACATTGATATCAGGCCAGTACGCCTTGTGAGCAGCTTTAGTAATAAGATTTATTGCATGTTAATCATACCCTATTCATTCTGAAGTGCTTGGTTTCCAAGCTATGTTTATTAAGTTTGTTAATTGCTTTACAATTTTAGGTTTGTAATTAAAATGTGTGGTTTCAACGAGTAGGCAAATGTCATTCACAAATCAACATGGCATCCACAGCAAAGGAAATCAAGCACGTTGCTCATGTAACTGTAAGAGATTAGCCATGCAGTGATAATAGCATTGCAGTTATGTGGCCTGCACGGGCAATTTGTTAAAAGAAGCAAAACAAAACAAAAACTTCAAAGCTCAGTAAAATTAAAATTCAATTATCTGACTGAACGTTCCAGGCAGGAATCTCTCTAGACCCTACCTGGAAATGGCAGGGATTGAACCTGTGACCTGCTGTAAGTAAGCTATGTGTTTCACCACTGAATTATGAGCTATTAACAGCTTTGTACCTGGCATCGCTCAGGGATTCTAAGAAACAAAAAAAGCAATGCTATTTTGAAAGGTTCAGCCTGCCATCTTGATTCAAAATGGTGTTCAGTTGTATCCAAACTTAAAGGAAAACCTGCTCCTTGTGAACCATCATACAAAATTTGGTTAAAATATCTTAAGAGGTGTCCAAGTGCATAACTAACAGGCAAATCACTTTCCAAAATATATACAGTGGTACCTCAGGTTACATACGCTTCAGGTTACAGACTCCCAGAAATATTGCTACAGGTTAAGAACTTTGCTTCAGGATGAGAACAGAAATCGTGCTCTGGCAGCGCGGCGCCAGCAGGAAGCCCCATAAGCTTAAGTGGTGCTTCAGGTTAAGAACAGTTTCAGGTTAAGAACGGACCTCCAGAACGAATTAAGTACTTAACCCGAGGTACCACTGTAGTAGATGACCCATCTCCTGTTTTTAAGTCTCTCTCTCCAAAATGTACAGAGCTTGTTTCAAATGATTAAGTGTAAACAACATTATTACATATACACTGATTGTAGCCATTGCTAGTCTCAGGATCAGATCTCAGGGATGAGATGTGCTCCTGGTGTTTGAAAATGTCATAAGAGAAGTAATCTGGAAAGTCATATTTACTGTGAGAGCTTGTTTGTCTTCCTAACTCTATTTGTGAACACAGCCAACACAATATAGTTTTTCCTACACATGCCCAACCAAGAATGTATGCAGTTTGTGTGCCACATGTTCTCACAGCTGTGGTGGGAAACACTGACCACAACTTCCAAAGACTTATTCCATGGAATGGGCATTTCATTTGTGCAGCATCCAGCTAAACTGTCCAGCTTAGATCAATATGCTCCCATAATAGATCAGTCACTGCCAAGCCACAGCAAGTCTGCCAAGTTGCAGAAGGATAATACAATTACCACTAGCAGCACCAGCTGTATCTCTCAAGTTGAAGGTGTCGATATTTCCTGAAATGTCAGCTGATACTCAATTACATTCTGGTGCGAACTCTTCAGACGTTGTTAAAAAGGGAACGTACAGCGAAGGGTGCAGCTGCAGCCCTCCAGATGCTGCAACTTCTATCGTTGGCCATGCTCTCTGGGGCTGACAAGAGTCCAACAGCAAGTGAAGGGTTAACCGTACCCCCACAGCACTGTTAGACACACCACAGTAGGAGTGGGGAACATTTTTTAGCCTGAGGGCTGAATCCCCTTCAAGACAACCTTCTGGGGCCTACATTCCAGTAGTGGGCAAGGCCAGAAACAAAAACGAGCAGAGCATTGGATATAAATTTTACTTTTGTACAATAGGTTTGTTTATGTGCACACACACCTTTCTCTATCATCATCAAGATAAGCACAAGTCATTATTAGAGTTTAAGAACACATTCTAGCCAGGCAAATTAATGTTCAAGGAGGGTGTGAAGCAAGGCTGGTGAGAGGTGTAGCCCAGGGACAGAGGGTGTGACTATGGAGGTACTGTGGCCTGGGGATTTCCACAAGGTCCAGACAGAGTGGCTCGGAGGGACATCTTTGTCCCGTAGCCTTAAGGTCCCGTCCCCCCGCACATGCACATACAGTGGTACCTCGGGTTAAGAACTTAATTTGTTCTGGAGGTCCGTTCTTAACCTGAAACTGTTCTTAACCTGAAGCACCACTTTAGCTAATGGGGCCTCCCGCTGCCACTGCACCACTGCCAGACAATTTCTGTTCTCATCCTGAAGCAAAGTTCTTAACCTGAGGTAATCTGGGTTAGCGGAGTCTGTAACCTGAAGCGTCTGTAACCCGAGGTACCACTGTACTGCACTATAGCATTACAAAAATAAACAACTGCACTACATGTAGTTTGGACCTAAGAGATCCAAGCATGTGTGAGTACCCCACTCCCCAATAATGGAGTTCATAATTTCACAGAGAAACACAGTGACCCTGAGTAAGCACCTGGAACACCTGGAACCTTGCACTGCTCAGAGATTGGGGTGGCATGCAACCATATTCATTGAGAAAGGGGGTTTGGCTCAAACACATTCATGCAGGGTGAACAAAATTCCAGCCTTAGCCTTTTTTTGCACCCCTCTGGCTCTTTTGCTCTGGAACTACAACCTCAAAATGAGACTCTGCTAGGAGAGTGCTATCAAAGATAGATGATCTGGGATTCTGCATGCCTGGTGCAAGCTGCAGGTTGCCTTTGAAGAAGGTTTTTCTGTATTTGTTCCATCTGTATCTCCTTCTAACTCCAAGTTGCTCAAAAATGTATTTCAGGTTCACCTGAGGGTAGCATGACAGTCTTTATTTTACTTTATTTTAAACTGCTTTACAGAGAGGATAGCTGAAAGCAGCAAGGCGGGAGTGAATGCATATCCATTTCCCTGCCACATTTCTTTTGCTTCCAGCTGACCCAAACCTAAATTGGGCTTCACGTATACATATTCTTGGCAGTATGACGTGGGGCTTTTTAATGGTAACTTGTGTTACAGCAACCACAAAGAAGTGCTGAAAGGCACAGGAGTATAACAACAATATATTAATGAGAAGAAGCTTACAATAAAGTAGACAAAATATCATTACAGTTGCAAAATGTACTTTTCAGTAAGGCTTACAAAGAACAGTATAGCACAAAATAATGATTACTGTACAGTGGTACCTCGGGTTACAGACGCTTCAGGTTACAAACTCCGCTAGCCCAGAAGTAGTACCTCAGGTTAAGAACTTTGCTTCAGGATGAGAACAGAAATTGTGCTCTGGTGGCGGCGTCAGCAAAGTGGCCCCATTAGTTAAAGTGGTACCTCAGGTTAAGAACAGTTTCAGGTTAAAAACAGACCTCCAGGACGAATTAACCCGAGGTACCACTGTATTGATGAATGCTTTAAGCAGCTTGCGGGAGACGAGCTTCCGAATAAGGTCCTATTTTGAAAAATTTTCTCGGATGGTAACACCTCAGAAATGTTTCAAGGCCATGATTGCAGTTTCCACAACTGGGAGGACTTCAGGAATGTTTATCTCTCCAAACAAGTCACACAGTTCCACCAGGATAATACCACTGCAAGGGATTCAAAATTGTAGGCAGTTGACTTGTGTTGTGGGACTTTTACCAGTTTCTAGAGTCAGATTCACTCAAATAGGTTAGGATAACAGAGTGGAACAAAATCCAAATGTGAGCATATAGAGAGATGAAGACAACCTTCTCCAACCAGGGAAGGAATTCAACGCAATGGCCTGCTATGGCGATCATTCCATCAGGGCAAGTGTTTCAGCCTTTCAGGCAAAACAACCCCCTTTCTTCCCCCTTGTGCTGTTTGGGGGTTCCGACCCCCAAGCTAATTTCAGGAGCCATGGGGGACATAGAGGCAGACAGGAAGAGCAGCCCTGTTGTGAAAGCCAAAGTCCTTGTGCAGGGTTTCCACTGTCGGGATTCCTTAGCTGAATCCTGCCCCTGATATTCTGGACTATTTTTATGCAGTGTACTGTCCTCGTAAGCTGCCTTGCAGTCATGGGGAAAGCAGGGTACAAATGGATAAAAGAAATGAAGTTTTGCAGACAGTGCTTTTAGCGGTGTCATCTCCCTGGCTGAAGATAGTGTTGCTTGTACAATGGATATGTATTCTGCCTTCTTTTTGCTTGTTGAATCAAAGGAATGAAATCAGGAAGGGGGATTCATTATCACTTACAGGCAAGAGCACAACCATAACAGATCTTCCAAGCACAAGTGTAAAATGAAGTTGTTATAGTTTTACCAATTACTGCTAATTAAGCTTTATTAAAAAGGCTGCAGGCAGAGGAAGAACTCTGATTGACCCTGCGCATCCCTTTGGCTAATGTGACCTATATAAATTATTATTTGACTTTTAAAAGCTGGTTTCAAATATGTTGATGCCAAAATCAGCTTCGGGAAACCTTTTTTTTTTTTTTAAGGTATTCTGCAGACATTTGAAGCTGGCTCATACCAAGCCAACTGATATATCAAGCCTAGCACCATCAAAGATATCCTAGTTTGCTTTGACACTTGACCTTTCCTCTGGTTCACTCATTTTGCACAGAGCATCCAAACTACATTTCAATGTTTTCTGTGGTCTCTTCTCATGCTTTTTGAACTGTCACAGTGTCCATTCCCATTCCTGCAGGGGTATGGATGATTTCAGGAGTGCAGGCAAATTTATGTGCCAGTTCTTGAAAGTTCTGGCTCATAGATGTGGTCAGTGTGCTTCCCTTCTGTTCTGTTCTATAGCATACGGTTTCAGAATGTGCCTCTCCTTCAAGTGTTTGGTTTAATCCTTCTTTACATTTCTATTCTACAATTCCTCCAAGGATATCAAGGGGCTATACAGAATTTTCTGCTCCATCCCACATGAGTTAGGTGAAGGTGAGGAAAGGTGACTGGCCCAAGATCACCCAGTCAGCATTGTGGATTCGTTCCTTGTGTCTCCCTGATCTAGCAGCTCCACCACACTCAAAACAACAAAAACAAAGCATAAGAACACAAAGCATAGCTTGCATGGCCTCCATCCACCAATTGTCTCCGTTGTCTACTTCTTCCCCATCAAAATTTAGACTGTACACTCCTTGAGACTTGTCTTTTTGCTCAGGTTACTATTTAAAGCATTATATACATACTGTAGATGTGCTATAAGAACACAAAAGAGCCTGCTGGCCCAGACCAAAAGACCATATTATCTAGCACCCCCAAAGTGGCAAACCGGATGCTTCTGGAAAGGGCAAAAAATGAAACCTTACTTAGGTAAGTAAATGAAAATCTCTCTTTAGGCCCCTATTTCCTGCAGAAAATGTTCATATGCACTCAACAATGAAGCCTTATTTTTACCAATTTCAAGCAGTGCTCTACATTATATCTAAGAATAGTTGCCCAATACTTTCTTCTTATATAGTCTCAGAGGAGGAAAAACAGATTCCTTGAGCAATAATTAAGCTCTTTGGTATTCTGTATTGATTTTTAACACCTATCTGAACAAGAAAGCCATGAGCAACATGTATGAGTTTATGATTAAAGTTTCTAGGGCAAGGCAGAAGTCATAGGGGATATTGTATTTCAGATGATATAAAATAGGATACGGTGCCTTTCACTTGCATGCTGCTTTTTCCTGCTCACACTTTCTGAAATTGGTTACTAAGTTCAGAGTGTTGAGAGAGAGAAATATTATGCAAAATGAATTTACCTTCAACCCCATCTGAACACATTGTTTTCCAAATAATATCATCTAAAATATCTCCCAATAAAATAATATATGGGACAGCAAAGGCTATAATAGATTCTTATAGAATAGTAATATATTGTAACCAGAATAGAAGTTCAAAAGGGGAAGTAAATGTATTTTTAGTATTTTCATTATGGTAATAGTTATTATTACTTCTTATCGGTAGAAGGCGATGTGCATTTAGGCTTCTTCGTTTTGCTGTCTGTATAATTTTCTTAAGTCAATAAAAAAAGGGAGGTATATCATTTAAAATATCAAATCTTTAACTTTTCAGGTGAAAATATTTGTTATGTACTGAGCTTGGATCCTAGAACAATAGGCAGGTATGAGCCTGGAATGCAACAACCTGATTGGCCTGCAGAAGCAGTCCAATCAGGCTCCAAGAGGGAAACAGAAGCAGCCAATCACACGAGACCTATTGTATAAATAATGTATATAAAGCCAGTGGCTTGGGGGGAAATTCATTCACTTATTTGCTGCAATAAAGAGCATGAAATCACTACACAACTCTGAGTATATTTCATTATTATTATTATTATTATTAAATGTGATTTTTCTGGGAGATCTGTCCTGCATTTTTTTTTAAGTGTCTGTGTTTGCAATTAAAATAACAATGCCCGCAATGTTTGGCCACCATGTTTCTTCACTTTTTTCAGCCCAACTTGTTTCCAATTATTGCTTTTTTTCCTCAATTCTTCATTCTCTCCAAAATTAAACTAAGGCATTATAGGCAATTCCTCAACCCATGTTGGGATTCGCAGGATACTGGATAAGTCTGCAGGCTCCAACAGGATGATGCAATACTCTGCTGGGTCAGAGTGACTCAGCAGGAGTGTGATTAGTGTAATTGGCTATCACCTGTTTTAAAAAGGAAATCCTGTTTAACAGGTAGTGTGGTGGTTGTGCTGCAGTGTGGTGGTGCTGTGGTGGAGAGTATTCGTTTGTAAGTACTCTGTATGGACTGTTTCTTTTGTAAATGCCTGTATATAGCTCACATTAAAAAGGACTGCACTGAAAAACCTGGAACTCTTAGTGCTTTGCTGAAAACGCCGCGTGGAATACGCGACAGGGTTATGGGCCCAGCACGCTTCCGCTGCGCAAGAGTACAGGTGGCAGTTGTCTAGCCGTGGGTGCTGGAGGTGAGCTGCAGGGATGGAGCAGTCCAGAACTGGCGTGTTGCTGGAGAAGCTGACGGCCACGAACTACAGCACCTGGTCGGTCCGCATGCAACACTTCCTCAAGCGTGAGGGCCTGTGGAAGGTGGTGGAAACTACACCGCAGCCCCCTGAGGACGATGAAAAGCTGGCACTAGCAGAGGCCCAGCTTGAAAAGGATGAGAAAGCTTTGGCTACGATCATCCTTGGAGTGGACGACAGCCAGCTAGTCTACGTAGCTGATAAGGTGACGGCAAGTGAGGCGTGGAATGCGCTCAAGGCTGTCCATGTGCGAGAGACAGCTGGCTCACTGATAACACTGACCAGGAGACTGTACCGGTGTCGGAAGAAACCGGGGGACTCCCTGGTAAACCACCTAAAATTCCTAACAGGCTGTTTCCAGGAGCTAGCCTTAAGAGGGAGGCCTGTGGGGGAAGAGGACAAAGTCTTTATAGTCCTGAGTTCCCTTGATGACAGCTATGATATGCTGGTCAACTCCCTCGAGTCTGTAGAGACTGATAAGCTGACTCTGGAATACGTGACCGGACGGTTGTATGCAGAGGAGGACAGGCGTGCAGAGCGAAAGATGACCTCAGCCCAGCTGTTGGAGCATCCCAGAGGGAACAACAGCCGGGAAGAGCAGAGGTGTCGGGAGCCGGAGAAACAGCCAGGAGGAGCTGCTGCAGACCAGCCGGTGGTCAACAAAGAAAAACGGTGTTTTTGCTGCAAGTCCAGTGGACATCTGCTGTGGGACTGCCCGAGAAAACAACAAAAACAGCGGAAGCACAAGTGGCAGCAGAGGGAGTCTACCGCTTGGGTGTCTGCAGATGGTCAAGAAAATGAGGAGCTGTGGGTTCTGGATAGTGGAGCTTCTCAAACCTTTTGTAAAAGAAAAGGATTGCTGACTGATGCTAGGGCTTCAAACAAAAAACATGTAAGTCTTGCTACGGGCCAAAAAGCTAATGTGGTTTGTGAGGGGGAGGTTGTGTTCCCACAGCTGGGACACACATTCAGGAATGTGTTGTGTGTGCCTAGTTTGCAAAACAATCTCCTGAGCATTCCTGATTTGGCAAAAGCAGGCTTTGAAGTAAATTTTGTGGGAGATCAGTGCCAGATAAAGCAAAATGGGGCAGTGTTGGCAAATGCTAGCCTTAGAACTAATATGTATGTACTGCAGTGTGAGTCTAAGGTTGCGAATGTGCAAAATGTCCCGACCCATGATATGTGTATTCATCTCCTGCACAGGCGTCTGGCTCATGCTAGCTATAAGGTGCTAAACAAAACTTTGGAGTTGTGTGGGGGGATGAAAAACATAAAAAGTTGTGATAATTACTTAGACTGCAATATCTGCAAGGAGGTTAAAAGCAGGGCTTGCCCAGTAGCAAGAGCAAGCCAGAGAGAAACCAAAAAACCACTGGAGTTGATTCATGCTGATGTAACTGGTCCTTTTCCACCAAGTGTCTCCCACAACAAGTACTGTTTGATCCTAGTGGATGATTTTTCTAGATTTGGCTGGGTCTATCCATTAAAGCAAAAGTCTGACGTTGCCCAAACTTTGAAGTTCTGGGTAAGAAGGGTAGAAAGGCAACTTGGTGAAAAGGTGTCCTCTATTCAATCAGACAGGGGAGGGGAGTTTATGGCAAGCTCCCTTAGAAACTGGTTGCGTTCCCAAGGGATTAAACATAGGCTTACCAATGTGGCCACGCCTCAGGAGAACGGAGTAGCAGAGCGTAGGGGAGGTGTCTTGCAGACACAAATGAAAGCATTGTTAGCAGATGCAAATCTTTCAATTAAGTACTGGGCTGAAAGTATTAAGACCGCGAATTATATTGGGAATCGCTTGTGGTCAAGGGTACTAGATGACATACCCTATAAAATTCTCTATAACAAAAGTCCCAGTTTGCAACATTTAAGAATCTTTGGGACAAAGGCATGGGTTGACATACCTGTGAAAAACCGAAGAAAAGGTGGGAAAAGAGCACAGCAGTTGCTATTTCTTGGGTATGAAAGTGGTACGAAAGCCTACAGGTTTGAAGATGATAAAAACCTTTTGAGTTATAGTAGATCAGCTAGCTTTAATGAGCAAAGAAATTGGCCCAAGATACATGCAAACCTGCTGCCAGAAAAAGTTTTACTGCCGAGCATACCTGATAAGGCAGCTGAAACAAAGCTAAGAATTGGCAGCTCTCCCAGAGAAACTGAAAGGGAGGAAGTAAAGGTTGAGCATTTTTCTCCAGATGCTAGCATGGAGCAGGGGAGAGAAGAAAGTGCAACAGGGACAGGAGGAGGTAGATCTACAGAGTCAATCCACCCCAAAAGCAGTCCTGAAGGTAGCCCAGGGGGTGAGATTAATGAACCAAGGAGGTCTGCAAGAAGTAATAAAGGTCAACCTCCAGACCGTTATGGGTTCCCAGCCACCATAAACCAGGTTTGTGTAACTGAGCCAGAAAACTTTGAAGAAGTGCAAGAGTTACCTACTCTAGAGAAAGAGGCGTGGTTAAAGGCAATGCAGGCAGAGTATAACTCTCTGCTAAACAACAATGTGTTTGTACCTACAGAATTGCCTAAAGGTAAAAAGCCCATAAGCTGTAAGTGGGTTTTTAAAGTGAAAAAGCTGGCTGATGGTAGTTGTCAGAGGAAAGCCAGGTTGGTTGCACGGGGCTTTACACAGAGGAAAATGATACATTATGATGAAGTGTTTGCCCCAACAGCAAAGGCTGAAACAGTAAAATCAGTTTTAGCAATGGCAAGTCTGAGAGGGTTAAAAGTTAATCATTTTGATGTTGCCTCAGCATATTTAAATGCTCCTATTGACGCCGAGGTATATTTACAGCAAATACCAGGTTATGAGCTAGAAAAAGACAGTATGGTGTTAAAACTGCAAAGGGCACTATACGGTTTACACCAAAGTGCACGTCTATGGCATGAATGCATAGACACAACTTTGAAAAAGATGGGATTCAAACAAAGCCTGGCTGATTCCTGTTTATATTCAGCAATGGTGCAAGGAAGTGTTTGTTATTTACTTTTATATGTTGATGATATCTGTCTAATAACAACTGCACAAAAGCAAGTGTCTTGGTTTATAAACAGCCTAGGTAACAAATACAAACTGAAGTATTTGGGAGAGATTCAAAATTACTTAGGAGTAGAGGTTCAGAGAAATGAAGAGGGCGTTTACTCTCTGAGTCAAAAAGAAAAAATCGAAAAGTTACTGAAGACATATGGAATGGAGAGGGCAAATGAGGTTGACACTCCCATAACTACCCAGTACAAAAATGAACCAGAAGGGCAAAAATGTGAGAATGCAACAGCGTTTCATTCTCTGTTGGGTTCTCTGTTATATTTAAGTTGCTGGACAAGACCCGACATAACATTGGCAGTGCACATGTTAAGCCAAAGAAGTGCAGACCCGGCTCAGAGAGATTGGGTAGCACTTAAAAGAATCCTAAGGTATCTGAAAGGCACAAAAGATTACAAACTGGTGCTGGATACAGAATATGATCAGCAAGTGTATGCATACGCTGATGCCAGCTGGGGGGACAGAGAAAATGGAAAGTCTACCACTGGCTATGCCATATATATTGGAAATGCCCTGGTTCAGTGGAAATCCCAGAAACAAACATTTGTTGCCACAAGTACTTGTGAAGCAGAGTACTCAGCCATAAGTGAATGTGTATCACAAATAGAGTGGTTTGCTTGCCTAACAAAAGAGCTTGGAATACCTTCTGAAATGCCAATCACTGTGCTAAGTGACAACATGGCTGCACAACAGCTTGCCAACCAACAGAACTTTAAAAGCAAAAGTAAACATATTGCGATAAGATACGGAAATGTGAAAAATGCTTTGGAAAGAAATGTGTTAAAGGTACAGCACTGTAACACAAAATGTAATGTGGCAGATTTGTATACAAAATGTTTGGATGCTCCTAAATTTCGAGACTTAAGAGAATTATTGGGTCTCAAGCCTTTGACTTAAGGAGGAGTGTTGGGATTCGCAGGATACTGGATAAGTCTGCAGGCTCCAACAGGATGATGCAATACTCTGCTGGGTCAGAGTGACTCAGCAGGAGTGTGATTAGTGTAATTGGCTATCACCTGTTTTAAAAAGGAAATCCTGTTTAACAGGTAGTGTGGTGGTTGTGCTGCAGTGTGGTGGTGCTGTGGTGGAGAGTATTCGTTTGTAAGTACTCTGTATGGACTGTTTCTTTTGTAAATGCCTGTATATAGCTCACATTAAAAAGGACTGCACTGAAAAACCTGGAACTCTTAGTGCTTTGCTGAAAACGCCGCGTGGAATACGCGACAACCCAAACCATTGTTTGCCCATAACAATGGTCTCTCATGTCTCAAGAATTGCTTCTTGCTCGCTGACCAGTATGGGCCCATTTGTCACAATTGCCCGGTATATGATAGCTGCTGCCTGCTCTGACTTCCAGACGCAGGTGCTATGTGCAGAGATGTGCACTATGCTGATCACTGACATGTCCAGAACCCCATTGTTTGAGCTCTCCACTGAGCTTGCTGAAGGTTCTCAGCAGCCTGAAAAATGCCACTACAAGTAAAATCCATGCACTGCCAGCCTGCACAGGCAGGCAGTGTGGAAACTGATCAATAGCCATAATCAATCATATTTCACGTAAGGTGTATGGTGAGTATGGTGATTTCAAGACTACAGAGAGGTAACACCTGGAGAAGCCATCAAACACTTCCATGTGTATGAAATATTTTGGGGTATAGATATATGCCAGGCTTTTAGGCAAATTCTTTAGCTGAAATTCAGTGCCTAGCTTTCTTACCTTATAAGTGAGAAAGTGTTAACTGCTAGGGCAGAGCACAAGAGCTACTATTTGTATTTGGGTCTCTAATGACAACTTTGTGAGTATTCAGGGCTAATTCAAAATTTAGGAACCCAGCCCTTTTTTACTGATGCCTTCATCAACCATCCTTCTTTTGTTCTCAGTGCTTTTCAGTTCATCTGTCTCTTCTCTAATCATATTCTTTACTAGCATTTTAGTTTTACTTTTATTAAGCTTGAATCCCTCTACTTGCCCAAATTCATCATTTTTCACCAGTGCTTCTTGTACACTAGATTGTGGATCTTCTGCAGTTAAGACCAAATCATCTGCAAAGGATTTTAATTTGTACTCTCTTACACCAGTCTTTATACCTCTAATTTCTGGCAGCTCTCTCAAATTCTTATTTAATACCTCAAGGACCTTGAGGTTTTCAGTGCTTTTCAATAAATTCTACAGGCCCGTGTTTGAAACTGATCTGTGCAGGTGTGGAGAGCTTTGCCGTGTTTTGTTTCCATGCATAATTTGTTTCCTCCAGTAGCGCATGCAAATGCATGCACAGCGTAATCGGAGGCATAGAGCACTATGCAGCACTGACCTCAGAATCTGGAAGCCACTTTGGGGATTGAAACATGCCATAGAAATCTTCCAAAATGAAGAAAACAAAAGGGGCAGCAGAAGTGGCAAAAAGGACAGAAGGGAGGGAACCTCTGGATTTGTTCTGGGAGTAGGTTTTGGTGCTCAGACCCGAGACCCAACATGAAAATAGAAGAGTATTTCATCGTGTCATGTCCATTAAGGAGGAAAGAGACACATTTCACTTGAACCTCCATAGGCATGAAATCAGCCCTTTCCAATGTTTCTCAAAGTGTCGGTCTTTTAAGAAGAGAAATTCACAAGTTCCCTGGGCTTTCTTGCATAAAAGCAAGTCCCTCCAGTCCTAGCTGAAATGCTTCATATTACTGTCAAAAAGAGGCTTCTCTTGCTATGCAGTTCATTTCGTTTTATAAAAGGCCCATTCTTTCCCTTCACAATTAGTGGTCAGGAGTGAAATATTTATATTACACTGAAAATGGAATCTTCTTTTAAATGAAAGAATTCAATCACAGAAGAAGGAAACAAAATTAAGCCAATTTTTCTTTTCACGTTTGTATGTCTCCTCATAGGACTGTGTGTGCTTGCAACACAAAGCAAATTGTTTTCTTTGAACAGATGAGCCTGAGGCTAGGGCTGTGACAAATTGCTCCACACCGAATAATAATTTGGCTAATCCTGGAATATGCAGTAACATACTTTGGGATGCATTCTTGGCCAATGTTGTGGAATTTTACTTTTCCGTCTATAAATCCTCCACATATTTGATTTTAAGTTCAAAAATTTGCATTTCTCAAAACATTTTTCTTTGTTATATTTTTTATTACTTTTCCAATATATCCCAAATAATAGCCAAATTATAACAATAACAATTAATTCCCAAATTATACAATTATCAAAGTGCCAAGCAATTTCCAATTAATACATTTTAGTTAAAGTGGCTCCCCGCATGATAGTTTGGGTGCATTTTCGATCTTATATCACTGTGTTCCATAACCTTAATTAAGGTCAGTTACATTTCAGTTGGAGGGACACGGGTGGTGCTGTGGGTTAAACCACAGAGCCTAGGACTTGCTGATCAGAAGGTCAGCGGTTCGAATCCCCACGACGGGGTGAGCTCCCGTTGCTCGATCCCTACTCCTGCCAACCTAGCAGTTCGAAAGGATGTCAAAGTGCAAGTAGATAAATAGGTACCACTCCAGTGGGAAGGTAAACGGCGTTTCCGTGCGCTGCTCTGGTTCGCCAGAAGCAGCTTAGTCATGCTGGCCACATGACCCGGAAGCAGTACGCCGGCTCCCTCGGCCAATAAAGCGAGATGAGCGCCGCAACCCCAGAGTCGGTCACGACTGGACCTAATGGTCAGGGGTCCCTTTACTTTTACCTTTTTACATTTCAGTTATAATAATAATCTCTTAGTCCAACAGCTACATAAGTAATGATTTCCATTCGTGATGTTATAATATATAAATTTATAAAGATTCAAGTGACGAACTCAAACTATTATCTTTATTTTGCCCTGTGCGTGAAAACTGTTATATCCATGGAGATTCCTTCTGTCCATACATGGTGTTGTCTCTTTCACTTCCTAGCTGTTGTTTTCTCCCATCGTGGCTTAGAGCGGAACTGAATCTCAAAGTTTCTCAGAGGTCTTATCTCTCCATCCCTTGCTTCGATGTTTCTGAACAGGCGACAGTCTGCTAGAAACCATTCTGTCTCATTAGTAAAACATGTCGCAGATCTTCACCATTTTTCCCTCAGCCTAGGAAAAGGTGGGCAGTTTTTGAATGCACTGAAGATTTAATACTCCTTAAGAACTCCCAGAATCTCTGCAGTGTTCTTATCACAGCCCCCAATTCCTTTCCTTCCAACAAGAGATTTATGGCCCAATTAAACTTTATCTTAGATTCCATTCCATCAGGAGCACACACAAATCTCAGTCTCTTTTTCCTTGTCTGTTGTTTTTAAATGGGGGTGAGGGGAATTACTCTGTCTTTTCAGCACAGTCATACTTGAGCTTCCCCTCCCCCTCCTTTCTTCATTTCAGATCACATGTAGTTTCCATTTTTGCTTGTTAATATCACTATTACTCCAACATCCCTTCCTCACTTGTAAATATCTTTTTACAGTCCAGAGAAGGTTGCTGAATCATAAATATATAGAAGAAGCTTAGAATAAACAAACCGTGGGCATCCCTCTCCCCAACTGACTCTTACATAAAAGAAAATCTTATCTCAATTCAAAGCTTTGATCCATATAGCTGGTATATTCCACAGTATGTTGTTGCATCCCTTTTCCATCACGCAACAGTACTTTAAAGCCAATTAAAGACCCAATTAAATGGAGAACCTCTGCTTCTTAATGGCAGCATAGGAGGGTTTTCTCCAGGTGAAGTGCTTTTGCACTCAGCGCCTCCCTGCCTCTCACATTCCATGCCAGAGCAAGAGTCAAGTACCAAGACGAACTGCGAGTGCAGCCCATTCCCCCTGTCCCTGGGGGGAATTTATAAGGATGATTTACCCTCTGTCATCCTTGTTTTTCGTTCACCAACAATCCCCCGCTGTCATGGTGGCTGCCTCAATTAAGGCAGGTGGGACCGGAAGCCTCAAAACTGTTCCCCCTCCCCCCAAACAATTCATTTGCTAGAACCCAGAACATCCAAAATACTGTATTTCTAGAAATCTAGTTATCCAAAGTTTGGTTCCAAATCTCAAACAACACGTTGTGGTTTAGATGTTTGGATGGTGGGTGGCAAGATCTAGGCCAGGGGTTGTGAACATGGTGTCATAGAATCATAGAATCATAGAATCATAGAATCATAGAGTTGGAAGAGACCACAAGGGCCATCGAGTCCAACCCCCTGCCAAGCAGGAAACACCATCAGAGCACTCCTGACATATGGTTGTCAAGCCTCTGCTTAAAGACCTCCAAAGTAGGAGACTCCACCACACTCCTTGGCAGCAAATTCCACTGTCGAACAGCTCTTACTGTCAGGAAGTTCTTCCTAATGTTTAGGTGAAATCTTCTTTCTTGTAGTTTGGATCCATTGCTCCGTGTCCGCTTCTCTGGAGCAGCAGAAAACAACCTTTCTCCCTCCTCTATGTGACATCCTTTTATATATTTGAACATGGCTATCATATCACCCCTTAACCTCCTCTTCTCCAGGCTAAACATGCCCAGCTCCCTTAGCCGTTCCTCATAAGGCCTTTGACCATTTTGGTTGCCCTCCTCTGGACACGTTCCAGTTTGTTAGTGTCCTTCTTGAATTGTGGTGCCCAGAACTGGACACAGTACTCCAGGTGAGGTCTGACCAGAGCAGAATACAGTGGCACTATTACTTCCCTTGATCTAGATGCTATACTCCTATTGATGCAGCCCAGGATTGCATTGGCTTTTTTAGCTGCCGCATCACACTGTTGGCTCATGTCAAGTTTGTGGTCAACCAAGACTCCTAGATCCTTTTCACATGTACTGCTCTCAAGCCAGGTGTCACCCATCTTGTATTTGTGCCTCTCATTTTTTTTGCCCAAGTGCAATACTTTACATTTCTCCCTGTTAAAATTCATCTTGTTTGTTTTTGCCCAGTTCTCTAATCTGTCAAGGTCGTTTTGAAGTGTGATCCTGTCCTCTGGGGTGTTAGCCACCCCTCCCAGTTTGGTGTCATCTGCAAATTTGATCAGGATGCCCTTGAGTCCATCATTCAAGTCGTTGATAAAGATGTTGAATAAGACCGGGCCCAAGACAGAACCCTGTGGCACCCCACTAGTCACTCTTCTCCAGGATGAAGAGGAACCATTGATGAGCACCCTTTGGGTTCGGTCAGTCAGCCAGTTACAAATCCACTGAGTGGTAGCATAGTCAAGACCACATTTTACCAGCTTCTTTACAAGAATATCAGGGGGCACCTTGTCAAATGCCTTGCTGAAATCAAGGTAGGCTACATCCACTGCGTTCCCTTCATCTACCAGGCTTGTAATTCTGTCAAAAAATGAGATCAGGTTAGTCTGACATGACTTATTTTTCAGAAATCCATGCTGACTATTGGTGATCACAGCATTCCTTTCTAGGTGCTCACAGACTGTTTGCTTAATGATCTGCTCCAGAATCTTCCCTGGTATTGATGTCAGACTGACTGGGCGGTAATTATTTGGGTCCTCTCTTTTCCCCTTTTTGAAAATAGGGACAACATTTGCCCTCCTCCAGTCTGCCGGGACTTCGCCTGTTCTCCAGGAATTCTCAAAGATGACTGCCAGTGGTTCTGAGATCACATCTGCCAGTTCTTTTAATACTCTTGGATGCAGTTCATCTGGCCCTGGAGACTTGAATACATCTAAACTAGCCAAATATTCTTGTACTATCTCCTTAGTTATTCTGGGCTGTGTTTCCTTTGCTGAATCATTTGCTCCAAATTCTTCAGGTCGGGCATTGTTTTCTTTATCGGAGAAGACTGAGGCAAAGAAGGCATTGAGGAGTTCAGCCCTTTCTGTGTCCCCTGTTTGCATTTCACCATCTTCTCCTCTGAGTGACCCCACTGTTTCTTTGTTCTTCCTTTTGCTACGAACATACCCATAAAAGCCTTTTTTGTTGCTTTTAACCTCTCTAGCAAGCCTGAGTTCATTCTGTGCTTTAGCTTTTCTGACTTTGTGTCTACACGTGCTGGCTATTTGTTTGAATTCCTCTTTGGTGGTTTCCCCCCTTTTCCATTTTTTGTACACATCCTTTTTTAATCTTAATTCAGTTAAAAGTTCTTTAGATAGCCACCCTGGCTTCTTTAGGCACCTTCCATGTTTCCGTCTCATTGGTATTGCCTGACGTTGTGCTTTTACTATCTCCCTCTTAACAAACTCCCAGCCATCATGAACTCCCTTTCCTTTTAGTATTGCTGTCCATGGGATCTCACCCAGCACTTCCCTAAGTTTTATGAAGTCGGCTTTCTTAAAGTCAAGAAATTGAGTCCTAGTATGCTTGGCTGCTCCTTTCCGCTGTATAGTAAACTTCAGAAGAGCATGATCACTCGCGCGTAATGATCCTTCCACATCTACCCCACTAACCAGGTCATCGACATTGGTTAGGACCAGATCTAAAATGGCTGTTCCTCTTGTTGCTTCTCCCACTTTCTGGACAATGAAGTTGTCTGCAAGGCCAGTGAGGAATCTGTTTGACCTTATGCTCTTGGCTGAGTTTGACGTCCAACAAATATCCGGGTAATTGAAGTCCCCCATTACTACTATCTCCCTTCCTTTTGCATGCTTGGCCATCTGTTCCAGGAAGGCATCATCTATGTCCTCCGTTTGGCTTGGGGATCTATAGTAAACTCCCACAATGAGGTCTCTGTTATTCTTCTCTCCCTTAATTTTGACCCAAATGCTCTCACTTTGGCTTTGAGGTTCTAAATCTTGGATCTCTTCACAGGTATACACATCCCTGACATATAACGCCACTCCTCCTCCTTTCTTGTCTGGTCTGTTTCTCTGAAATAGATTGTATCCCCCCATTATTACATTCCAATCGTGGGACTTATCCCACCAGGTTTCAGTGATGCCTATTATGTCATATTTAGTTTGCTGTACCAAGAGCTCAAGCTCATCTTGTTTATTTCCCATGCTTTGCGCATTAGTGTACAGACATTGAAGTCCATTAATCATTCCCCCGTGTCTCTTATTTAAGGATTTTTTCCTCCCACCACTAGGTCCGCGTGCTGTTTGCTTCATTTGGTCTATGACATCTGGATGATCATCTTCATTAATTGATAGACTCCTACCTTCAGGAGCACTGTCTCCCTCCCCCACATTAGTCAGTTTAAAGCCCTCCTGATGAGGTTTCTGAGATTTTTGGCAAAAACATTTCTCCCAACCATTGTGAGGTGCAGCCCATCACTTGCCAGAAGTCCATCTTCAAGAAACTGCAGTCCGTGATCTAAGAATCCAAACCGTTCCTGCTTACACCATTTGCGAAGCCAGCTGTTCACTTCCACTATTTTCCCCTCTCTCCCTGGGCCACGTCGTTCAACTGGGAGGACAGACGAGATGACAATTTGTGCATTTAGTTGCTTCAATTTCCTGCCGAGAGCCTCGTAGTCTCTTTTGATCTTCTGGAGGCTATTGCTTGCAGTGTCATTGGTTCCCACATGAACCAAGAGGAAGGGGTAATTGTCAGTGGGTTTTATGATTCCTTGCAGTCGTTCAGTTTCATCCAGCTGTTGTTGAAGTGCAATTCCCAGCAACCCAGCTTAGCATGGCCAAAGGTGAAATCACGGGAACTTTAGCGCAGAATCTGGAGAAAACCACATTGGTAACCCTGACCTGTACTACAAAATAATTTTAATGAAAATATAGGCCTAGAAGATTGACTGTAGATCATTTTATTTAAGGTATTCAGCTTCTCCAACCTGCTGACCTTCAGATATTTCAGAATACAGTTCCCATCAGCTGGCTGTGACTGATGGGAATTGGAGTCAAAGCCCTGGGCAGCTCCAGGTTGGACAAGGCTGATCTAGACTACATAGTTTAAATCATGATGTAGTCTTTCACTAAAACGAAGATCAACAGCCTTCAAAAGCTTTATAAATCATCTTAATATAGAAGATAAATTTATCCTCTGGCAGTTTGATTTATTTGGAAAACTAAAGTACTTTAGTGCAAACTCCTCAGGCAGAATGGCAACACTGGTAATTATTGTGCCACACTCTATTTTAATTTTCTGTATCTTATGCTTTCTGAATGCAGAGTACCCATGAATGCAAATCAGAGAAATAACTTCATTAAATCATCCACCACCACCCCCTTTTTACTTTTTTCATAACTACTGAGCCTCAGTAATTAATTCCTTTCCATATCAGCTTCGAAGTGGTATGACATGCCAATGAACTACCTTTATTCCTTTATAGCCAAAAGGTATGGTTTACAAAATCAAAAATTAGCATTTGAAAAGATTTCAGGAGAAACAGAGCACAATGGTGAGTGATGTAAATTTATTCACATGTATTAGCTTTCCCCAAAAAAACTCACATTGAGACTAGTACCATTGCAAATAAAACCTTTAAGAACTGTTCTAGTTCTTAGCAATGGGAGTGGGGGGATCAGAAAGGACATACAGTTTTGCAACACCATTTAAACCTATTTATTTACCAAAAAACCCCCGCGGGAGGCAGTGGAAGACAGGAGTGCCTGGCGTGCTCTGGTCCATGGGGTCACGAAGAGTCGGACACGACTAAATGACTAAACAACAACAACAATCTACAAAAAAATAAAAATCCCGTTTCACCTGGAAACATATTTTTCTAAGCAGTGCTATTTTCCTAGGAGAAGAGGTACTGGAGCTCACCACAATCACCTCCCTTGTACTCTTAAAATGGCAATGGCACCCACCAGAGAGGTGCTGGAACTGATTTCCAGCAAGTTCCAGCTGAAAAAAAGCCCTATTTTTAAGCATGTTCTAAAATGTTGGATTAAAATTCCTTCCACATTGGGAGGACCAGCAGGGCCAGCTCACCCATGAGACAAGGTGAGGTGACTGCCTCAAGCGGCAGAATTCACCAGGACAGCAAATCCTGATGTCAATCTTTCTTCTCCCATTGATACTGATGTAGACATTCCCTCATCCCATTTCAGGGTCCGCCTCAGGTGCCAAAATGTCTTGGGCCATTCCTGAGGATCAGAATAGCTTTTGTCCAGACCTTTCTAGTACAGCCTGTATAGGATTTCTAGCACAGCAGTAGGTTTTGTGGCAAAATCTGGCCTTCATTATGCCTAGAAAATGAACACACAATGTTCCAAATTACCGTTTTTCTAGCAAGGAGATAGAGAAATCTCAGTGAGAACCATCTCCCCAAGTCCCCAGGAGGGATCAAACTATGGCCATGCGTTGCCATGAGTTGCCAGTATGTGAATGAATCCCACCCCAAAATAGCAATGATCTAGAAGTGCACCAGTTCTCAGGAACTGTAGCATCTGGAGAAGGATTTCCTAAAATGAAGTAGGTATCTGGGAAGGTTCATATAGGAGGCTGCAAGTGACACCAGGAAAGCCAAAATAAATATATCAGTGTCTACATTCATCTAGATCACTTCTTGTAGCAGTACTGTGATGCTTCAAAACCATGTAGAGCCTATTTTGGTATTAAGGGATATACAGTATATGAAATAATTAAATAGTGCAACATTTTAAGACTGCAAGCTGGAAAACTCTCTCTCTGTTGTTGTTGTTGTTGTTGTTGTTGCTTCTATAGTTCAATCACCTTCAGTAATCTGCACAGGATTAGAGGTCTTGCAAAGATTGTAGATGATCTAAGCTACATGGCCAAATTTTTACAGGGGCTGAGCTGTCTTCCAGCATAGTTTTGCTTTGATCTGGCAAGTTCTGTGATGAGAAAGCTTAACTTAATTGTCAGTCCTATTGTATAGGAAAAGAAACTTATTAGAAGAAAGCAAAGGAAGCAGTTCTCTGAGCAGCAGGGATGAGGATCAGTTTTTTTAAATACAGCAAACAAAGTGCTCAGAGACAGAATGAATATGCCCGCTTGTAGGCAAATTTTGTTAGATAGATGGAAATAATTTGTTTTGAATAAAGGAGAACTTCTTGGGAAGCAGAAAGCTGCTTCTGGTGGGTAGCAGTCTGATTTTGCAGGCTTCAAGATGGTTGTACATCCTGTTTCTGTATAGACATAGGGATTCCAAAATATATTATTTCTGGTCACAGTGTATTCTTCTCTGACACACGTAACTAAAAACCATAACAAAAGTATGTGCAGGTTTGTGCATGCAGCATTTCAAATCAAATAACTAAAACCAGTGCTTTTTTCCCTACAAAAATGTTTAGAGATACTCTCATTTCCCTACTCATAGTGAAATAATGCCCCTCAATGAGGACAAACTAAGATTCACAAAATGTTTAGGGGTATGTGTACCACTGCATCCCCCCCAGAAAAAAGCACTGACTAAAACCATAACAAAAGTATGCGCAGGTTTGTGCACACAGTGTTTCTGCCTAAGCACAGTCTGGCTGTGAGCTTGCTGGTGTCTGAGGAACACCCTGGCAAGAGTACCCTATCTTAGGCATGCCGTTGGAGGTTCCTTTCATCAACAATCTAGGGATGAGCTTTGCTGTGCAGATAGAAAAGAAATGTACTATAGCAGTGATTTACTTAAGATAAATGTGAGGGGAAGGAGCATAGAATGTAAAAGCAAAACAAAACACACAAGTATGAATTATGTGCTCCAGCAGCTGTCCTCCGGCTCCTCCCTCCCCACCGGGCAATGTTATTAAAGAGACATATGGATTCATTTTCACATCTGAGATTAGCAGAAGCCTCATTGTGAATATTTAGGGGGAAGCATACGACCCCCTGAGGACCAGTGGAGGTTTCACTCCCCTTTGAAGAATCTGTTCTAGGAGCGACAGAATTGGTCAAGGTCATAAAAGGGATGTGCAGTGCTCCCCTTCCTGTGGCGTGGCTGGTTTCAATTTTTGCTGCAGCATGATATCAGTATTTGCATAACAACTTGCTCTTAAGCATCTTACAAGCATCATCCAGCCATTAGCTAAGTCAGTACCACTCTCCATTTTACAGATGGCAAGCAGGCACAAAGCCCAGTTCTGTTGCCACTGAAAAGCTGCTCTTCGATGCATTGCAATAGTGACCGAGAGCAAGAATTTTCATAAAGTGTTCAAACAAATTAAAAAAGGTTCCTGGCACTGCTACATGCACATGCAGTGAAGGGTCAGGATTTTGCCCCCCTCCTGGGCTTCACTCATCCTCATCCCGCAGCACAGATGCCTAACTCATGCTTTCTGCACACCTTGAATTTGCTTTGCACAAATTTGGCATCCACTCAGTGTGCTCTCTATGGGACGCGGGTGGCACTGTGGGTTAAACCACAGAGCCTAGGACTTGCCAATCAGAAGGTCGGCGGTTTGAATCCCCGTGACGGGGTGAGCTCCCGTTGCTCGGTCCCTGCTCCTGCCAACCTAGCAGTTCGAAAGGACGTCAAAGTGCAAGTAGATAAATAGGTACTGCTCCAGCAGGAAGGTTAAATGGCATTTCCGTGTGCTGCTCTGGTTTGCCAGAAGCAGCTTAGTCATGCTGGCCACATGACCCAGAAGCTGTACGCCAGCTCCCTCGGCCAATAAAGCGAGATGAGCGCCGCAACCCCAGAGTCGGCCACGACTGGACCTAATGGTCAGGGGTCCCTTTACCTTTACAGTGTGCTCTCTGCACATGTAAGCTCTTTTCCAAGCGTTAGTTCCAACTAGAGGGAGGTTAGGCACATGAAGGAGATCCTGATGTCCTATTGTGCATTGAGCTTGAACAAAGAGTTACAGGCAATCTGTGATAAATATTGCCCCAAAGTTGCAGAGTCAGATCAGGCCACATGACAGTTACCCAAGTTACTCATTCTTTACAGTATGAAATGGCCTCAGATCTGATTGCCTTAGGGACTGCTTACTCCCATATAGACCTGTCTAGACATTAAGATTGGCTGCAGCGATCCTGCTCTTAGTGGCAGCTTGAGATGTTTGATAGGTGAGCACAGGAAACAATCTTTTCTGTAGTGGTGCCACTATTTTAGGGATGCGGGTGACGCTGTGGTCCAAACCACTGAGCCTCTTTGGCTTGCCGATTGGAAGGTTGGCAGTTCGAATCCATGCAACAGGGTGAACTCCAGTTGCTGTGTCCCAGCTTCTGGCAGCCTAGCAGTTTAAAGCATGCCAGTGTGAGTAGATAAATAGGTACTACTGCAGCGGGAAGGTAAATGGTGTTACCATGTACTCTGGAACTCATCACATCCTCCATGCGCCAGCAATAGCTTAGTCCTGCTGGCCACATGACCTGGAAAGCTGTCGGTGAACAAACACTGGCTCCCTTGGCCTGAAAAGCGAGATGAGCGCCACACCCCATAGTCACCTGTAACTGGACTTAACTATCAAGGGATCCTTTACCTTTTTTCTTTTTTCTTTTACTTTGCTACCATTTTGCAACATCCTTCTATTCCAGATGTACCAGGTCACTCTTTGAGTGTCTTTTTTTTTTTTTCCCTGCCAGAAATGGCCAACTCTTTTATTTCTATAGGCTTTTAACATATATATATTAACTGATCACTTTAGCTATTTATTTATTTTTACACTAGCTATTATTACTTGTGTTTGGTGTTCTAGATAACTGCTGTTGATTATTCCGGCTTTTTACTTTGCATTTTCTAATCATTGATTTGGTTTTATGTGTTTGTTGTAAGCTGGTTCGAGCACCAAAGTAGAAGAGTGAGAAAGAAATAAGAAATGATTGTTGTTATCAGTCCTGAGTGATTAGGTCACAGTGACTGTTGAGAAAGAGCCAAATAATTCTAGTTTAGTCTCCTCTCTCCATCCTCCTCTCTGCTGAGTTCTGCAAGGGCAACACTGAGACTAAGGATACTGACCAGCATTGCTGCCCCCTATGTTGTTTATAAGATGGAGGTAGGCAGCAGGGGGTGTGAGCTGAGGGCAGACAATTTGGTGGGTCAGTGCCCCATTCGCCCAAATAGACCGGCCTCAGCTGCATGGAGAAGAATCATTCTGGCAATTTTCCTTTGCATTTCTCCTCAGTTCCTGACATCTCTCCTTGTCCCAGAGAACCAATCAGATTCAGCCACACAGTTATCTTTTGGCAGACGTATCTGTCGACAGGGAGGGATATATGGGGCTCTTCATATCACTGACGAACCTGCTGCTTCCTGGTGCTGGCAGTGAGAGGCCAGATGGCTGGATCTGATTAATGGCAGCTCTAAATTTCATCTGCAATCAGTCCATTAATCAATGCATTCTTTTAGCTCTTAACTATTTTCAAAGTTTTTTTTCAACCCAATTCCGCCACAATCCCATGTAGGGGAAAAAAAACTATTTTAAACTTAGGAAATATACATTCTAAGCTGCTCAAATAAGACCTGCTGATTAACGTTGTTTTTTTGTCCTGTGATGGAAGAGAGATGAATCTACCTGGTGGAACATAAAATCAGCACAAATGTTAGTATGAGCCCAGAACAAGCATGGTGGCCCTGCAGTCAAGAGTCCCAGGATCAAACTCATGTTCCATCACTAAGTTATGGGATGGCCTAAAGCAAATATCTGCCCCCACCCCATCCCTGTAGTTCACTGTGATAAGGCAATATTAATTATTATTTTTCCTAGGACTGCTGTGAGGAACTGGCTCTGGTGACACATGCCTTGTCCCCTCCTGTGTCCCAAACGCAGCTTTACGACTCGAGGCCTGCCTCCCATCTGTAGAAACTCAGACCTGGCAAAGAACACTCAACTATTGGCTTCGCCTTAATCTAAATCCACCCGGTCTACTGCCTCTAGTAATGCAAGACCCTCATAAAAGCATGTGGTTCAAAACTGTGCATCAAAAACTCCTTACATGCGGTCTGCATTCGCAATCCCTACTATCAATGGGCATTAGTAAAGCAAAGAGCCTAATAGGCCAGCGCCTGAAAGACATTGAACGGCAAAACAACCTGACTATTCTAAAGAAAATGTGTCCATGGTATACTTACTTTCCCCCTGCCCACTTTGACTTCCCAGCTTCATATTTGTCTAAATTAACCATCCCAAATACAGACGCGCCTTTACATTGGCTAGATGGGATGTTCTTCCCTCTGCCGTACTCGAAGGTCGTTACCAAAAGACTCCATTTGAAAAACGACTCTGCCCATGCAGAGATGGTAACACGGAAACAGTGTCCCACGTCCTCCTATCCTGCCCCCTTTATAAAGACCTAAGGAATGAGATTATTACTCCACTCATTTTCCCCAACCCCGGCCGTCCACAAGACATTATACTGTTCTTTCTCTTATCTGATACGGACAGTCAGACAACAGAGAAGGTCGCAAGGTACATCGAGAGAGCTGTGAAATTGAGGGCCACCATCTGAGTGACAGACGTGTTCATCTGACGGACCTCCTTTTGTTTGTTTTTATCCCCTCTTTATGTTTATTTTATTTTATTTTTAATTCTTGTATAGCTGTGGCCTGTTGGCTTTGCTAATAAAGTTCTGATACATCACAACTGGACTGCTGCAATGCGCTCTATGTGGGGCTGCCTGTTCAAAGGGCCCAGAACCTTCTGCTTCTTCAAACTGCAATAGCCATCTTATTGACTGGGGACGGGTGACGCAGACCTTATTGCTGAAACAGTGGCTTCCTGTTTCCCCATCCCAGATGCTAGCTATGACCTTTAAAGACATACCGTACTTTTCCGTCTATAAGACACCCCCATGTATAAGATGGGGAGCTCAAATTTAAGAAAATGGAGGGAGATGGCACAGGGTTGTTGAGTAATTTTTCAGGGGGAATGCGAAACCGAATATCACTCACCCAGCTGAAAAACGCTAACAATTGCAAGCGACGCAAGCCAAATTGCCGAAGTAGCAGCCAATCCAATGCAGTCCTTGCTGCATCCACAAATAATCCACCCAATTGACAAATCATGTCCTCTTCCCAGAGAGCATGCAATCATCAAGACTGACCTCACGGCTGTTGTGGATGGGAGCGACTGGATAGCCACAACAACCCGATTGGTAGTCCCTCGGTTGCTGGGGTAAATCTGGCCAATGGGATCGTTTCATGCATTAACCTAGAGACCCATACATACCACTGCATCTTGCGTTGAGCTTCCTCTTTTTCGCCTCGTGCACCGGATCACCCGCCCACCCTCCCTATATTTAGGGTTCATTATAACCTTGCTATGCCGTCGTGGGTTGTCTGTTCTTGGGACAGGGGCCCGGTAGGGATTTTTCCCATTTGGCCAGTACCACTTGGGTTTTGCCTGCCGCGTAGCAAATCGTCACAACTTTGTAAGGTTTGGCGGTTAGGCATTGGTTCAAGGTGTGGTGGAGAGGGAGGTTGGAGCACATGCCCCTCCCATGCGCAAAGGGTATTCTGTTAAAGGAATCCAGGGGCTCACCTTGCTTTTGCTGATCCCCTTCCAGTGGTTCGGGCCATGCCAGACTCCTGGGAGCATTTGGGGTGAGCTTGAGCCTGAATGTGGTCCAATGCTTGCCCAGGATGTTTTCCCTTACTGACGTCTGCCGGAGTCCAGGCGTCAGTGCTGCCCTGCCAAGGTCAGGTGCAGCTAGTCGGGAACCAATGCCTAAGCAAAGCGCTCATGATCAATAAATGATCAATAAATAAATAAATAATCAATAAAAATAATATAAAAAAAAATAAAAAAGATCAATAAAGTTGTGGCCAAAATTATGCCAATAACCGTAAACTAAATTCCGTGTCAATTATGTCTTTATTTAGTGGGGGAGGTCTTGGGATCTTAACACGCAAAGCAGCAGCCAATACAAAGCAGCCCTCGCAGCAGACACCATTCACCCACCCAATCGCTAGATCCTGCTCACGGATGAAACCAATTGCCCGTTCCCCCCTCTGCACTACCCATGTATAAGGCGACACCCCACCCCCCATTTTTTACTTTACAGTCATACCTCATGTTACATTTGCTTCATGTTACGTTTTTTCAGGTTGCGTCCCATGGTGACCCAGAAGTACTGGAAAAGGTTACTTCCAGGTCTCACTGCTCGCGCATGCGCAGTAGCGCTAAATCGCATACGGCGCTTCAGGTTGCGGGCTTTTCATGTTGTGAATGGGCCTCCGGAATGGATCCCGTTCGCAACCAGAGGTACCACTGTATTTTAGAGTAAAAAAACCTTCGTCTAATACACAGAAAAGTATGGTATATGGTTTAGGGCCAGAGCATATGATGGCCTGTTTTCTCCGCGGTAAACCTATTTACCCAAGGTGGGAGGCTCTACCACTGCTTTTCCTTTCTTGAAACTGTTGCTAATGTGGCAGCAGAGCTGGCAGTTGCTCCCTTTCCCCCCTGTTTCACTCTGAGAATGTCGGACCAAAGCAAGGCATTCTGGGCAAGGTGGTCCAGGAGAGGACCTACGCCACTGTTGCTTTCTTTGATTTCTACTACTGTGGGAAAGTGACAACACTGCATGCCTTCTCCCAAGCTGTCTCTTCCTGATAGTCTCACTCTAAGGAAGGGCACAAGAGCTGAGCAGATGGTGACAGCAATGGGTAAGTGGGCTGGCTGGCAGGTCAAGGCAGCGGGGGCTCAGTCCTGCAAAGTTACCACCCCCGCTGCCTGGGGCACTTGCCTCAGTTTGCCTCAAGGAAGGACTGGACCAGCTGCTAGTTTATGAAGGTAATCTACAGAGGTCCTATTTTTTATTCACAAAAGGTAAAAGGTAAAAGACCCCTGGACAGTTAAGTCCAGTCAAAGGCGACTAAGGGGTTGCGGCGCTCATTTCGCTTCCAGGCCAAGGGAGTCAACATTTGTCCACAGACAGCTTTCCGGGTCATGTGGCCAACATGACTAAACTGCTTCTGGTGCAATGGAACACTGTGACGGAAACCAGAGCACACAGAAACACCGTTTACCTTCCCGCCGTTTTCGATACCTATTTATCTACTTGTACTGGCGTGCTTTCGAACTGCTAGGTTGGCAGGAGCTGGGACAGAACAACAGGAGCTCATCCCGTCATGGGTATTTGAACCGCCGACCTTCCGTTCAGCAAGCCCAAGAGGCTCAGTGGTTTAGACCACAGCACCACCTGCGTCCCGCTATTCACAAACCCACATTTGGCTGTGGCAAAGGTGAGGGTCTTTTCTGTTGCTGCCTTGGTGAGGCCCAGTGCTACACCACAGCATGACAGAGTGACCATCCCTTACCCTGAAGAAAATTGGAGGGGGGGGATTCTACCCCCTATTAGCAAAGCTCCAAATTTCCCAGCTTGGCAACTAGCGGAGTATAGCAGAGGATGGTGCAATGATGTTTTAATTTGTTTCCATTACGGGAAGAAGCCACATCAGTCAGTCACAGATTTTTACTTCACACTTGTGTAATGAAGTAGCGTTCGGTCTCCATAAAGCTTCACTGAGCCGGTGGTGCTGAATCATAATGATTTTAGATGCCAACAGCCAGGAATCTCATTATTGTAGGCCTTTGCCATAGATCAGGTCTCCCCGGGCAAAGGTTGACAAGTGTGACAAAATGAATATAGAAATCTTTTGCATTCAAGTAGCATGAACACATCACGGACACCAGAGGAGAAGATAAATGGGCCGGAGTGGACATTTCCCCTAATTACAGCACAAACAGAGGCAAGACTAATTTGTTGGACTTCACATTAACTCAAGTCTAAGTTCCGGAAGAAAGTTTTAACTAATAGGATGGCTAATTTCAGGCTTCTGTTCCTCACTGTCAGCCTGATCCTATGAGGTCTTAGCACCCTGCATCAGGTGTTAAAAATGTAAAACTAACCTAATTATATTTGTCTACTTGCAAAGGCAACCCCAGGAGACATACGAGCAGACATAGCTCAAAACTAGAGCCAGCACAGTTTTGTATACAGTGAGCAATTGTGTCTGGAAATCTTCTCATTTAGCCCAAATCAGAAATACAAGAATAATTTTCCCAAAGGGAAGATGTGATTTGCTATGGAAGACCTTGTGATAATGCTGTACTTTCAGTCATGCAGACAGAATAATCTGTGCTGCACTTGTTTTCAAGAAAGGTGGAAGAGCATCATGGGCTCATCTCAGGATACACATAGCTTACATACAGCACAATTAATTCAGATCCATCAGGGCAGGGCAACAACAAGATTTCTACTGTGCCTTTAACTTTAGATAGAGAACATGGGCCCAGAGACCATATACTTCTCCCACCAAAACTCTTTATGAAGGTAGCCCTGTTTAGGGAAGTTTTTAATGACTGATGTTTTAATGTATTTTTAATCTTTTTTGGAAGCCACCCAGAGTGGCTGGGGAAACTCAGCCAGATGGGCAGGGTATAAATAAATTATTATTATTATTATTATTATTATTATTATTATTATTATTATTATGCATTATAACTGAAATGTAATTGTTCTGCATCCCATCAAGTAGGACTCCTGCAGCCCAATCCTACCAATGTTTACAGCAAAGTAACTGTGAAATAATTGATTTCAATGGGATCTATTTTTTCAGATGCTATATCCAAATACCTGGAAGTATGCCTCCAAATGAAATGAGTCAGAATTTTAATTCAGAGCGTGGGAGAGGAGGTAAGGGATCACATCTCCATATTGTTTTGCCCAGTGTCTTACATGTTCTCTTTTTTTGCAAGATGTGTCTGGCGAGAAGCCTCAAGATGGAGATTTCACGCATCATCTCAACAGCAACAAGCGCAGTATTTAAACACGCTCTGGAGGTGATCAGCTGGGCTGGGAATTCTTCCAGGAGATGATTTAATTAGCTCAGAGTAAAGCTAGCAGAGGTCTGATTGCTCAGTCTGAAGAAAGCCAGTTGTTCCTAGAGCACAACTGTTACGGCACTGAAAAAAGACACCCCAACATTTCCAACCAGCAAGATTTGCTAGCTAGCATCAAGGAGTGGGAACAGAAACCGGAAAACAATTGCTGACAAAATAAAATTATAGGCAATATTCATGAGTGGGCCAGAAAAGTACCATTGTCTTAAGTCCTGAGATATATGCAGATTGCTCAAAGGGCCTGAAGATGGCACCCATCTGTCTCAGGAGACATTTGAGGAGTCTTTGGAGGTGAGGTTACAGTTCTTGCTGTGGCTGTAGAGACATGTTTTGTTGCAGTTGGGGCAGATGAAGGCGTCCGGTTGTGCTGTTGCAGATGCACCATGGCATTTCTTCTCTCTGCACTCCTCCCAATGGTCATTTCTTCTCTGGTCACTGCTCTGGATGCATGACCTGACTGTGGTCATGTGCAAGGGATTCCCACATGATGGGGTAGATCCTTCCAGCCTTCCTGTCACAACTGCGGAAATATTTGTGCTGCAGAGTTGGTCTGCCAATTGATCTGGTGCCAGAAGCCAGCTCCCTATAGAGCACGTCCTTGGGGATCCAGCCATCTTCCATTCTGCAGTACCATCAGCTAAGGCAGAACTAAAGTGAGAAAGATATAGTCATAATATAAATGACAGGCTGATGCCTAGAAAGAGAGCCCCAAAATGAAAAATGAGCAAGGTCCCAACAAAGAAGAATGGCAACTTAAGTTGACAGAATATGCACAACTTGCAGACTTAACATATAGAATAAGAGAGCAAGAAGAACATACGTTTAGAGAAGATTGGAAAACGTTTACTGAATACAGCTGAAACCATTGGCAGCATTAAGATAAATTCAGCAGTGTAAACAAGTTTTGACGGCTGCAATAATGGAATACTGAATGGTATAGTTTTTGTGAAATATGCATGGATTTATGTTATGTAAAATGAACCATGGAAAGAGAAGAAGGGGAGTCATTGATATTTTAAGGATGTAAAATGAGTATTTTAAATTGTAAAACAGAAAACTTAATAAAAATTATATATAGAACTCTAGAAAGAGAGAGAGATGGAAAAAGCATTAAAGAGGACATATACAATCTAACAATTATTAAGCAAAATTAAGCAATTTTAAGTCCCACTGATTTGCATGTGCTATCAGAGCATATCATTCACCAATTCAGTTACAGATAGGTAGCCGTGTTGGTCTGCCATAGTCAAAATAAAAAAGTTCCTTCCAGTAGCACCTTAAAGACCAACTAAGTTAGTTCTTGGTATGAGCTTTTGTGTGCATGCACACTTCTTCAGATACACTGAAACAGAAGTTGCCAGATCCTTCTATATAGTGAGAAGGTGGGGAGGGGTATTACTCAGAAGGGTGGTGGGAATGGGTGATTGGCAGATAGCTGAGATGAGCCTGTTGACGACTCTTAATGACTGCAATAGGTCTTGCAGGAAAAGGCAAGGGGTGAGAAGGTGAAAAATGGCTTAGTCATGTATAATGAGATAAGAATCCAATGTCTTTGTTCAGACCCAGATGCCAACTTTGCTGCCACATACACCCGGACAACACCATTACTGGCCCCAACAACATCACACATACCATCTCGGGACTATTTAATTGCTCATCGTCTAACATTGTGTATGCCATCAAATGCCAACAGTGTCCTTCAGCTCTCTATATTGGACAAACAGGCCAAACCTTACGCCAAAGAATAAACGGACATAAATCTGACATCAAGAATCACAAAACAGAGAAACCAGTAGGAGAACACTTCAATCTCCCAGGACATTCTATACAAGATCTCAAAGTAGCTGTTTTACTACAAAGGAATTTCAGAAATAGACTGGAAAGAGAAGCTGCTGAATTGCAACTCATTACCAGACTTAAAAACATGGAGAGACCTGGTCTGAACAAAGACATTAAGGTGCTACTGGAAGGAACTTTTTTATATTCACCAATTCAGTTAGTTTGAAGTGTGGAACTTTGTGAGGTTCATGCTGAGGCTTTGCATGCCGAGAAAGTTGAGAACATAAGAAGAACTCTGCTGGATCAGACCAAAGGTCCATCTTGTCCGGCATTCTGTTCTTGCAGTGGCCAACCGCATGCCTGCAAGCAGAGCCTGAGCACAACGGCATTCTCCCCAGTTGTGATTCTCAGCAACTGGTATTCAGAGGCATATTCTGCCTCCAATGCTGGCTAGGTACTGCCAGGGCCGTCTTAAGCATATCCGGCACAGGGTGCAAATATCTCTCCGTTGCGCCTCCCTCCCCCCCCCACATTTCCCAGAGTTGTCGACCTTTTTTAGGGGGGGACACTTCAGCCCGGCTCGTTTACATCACGTGGTCCAACACGCGCTCGGTGCTGCATGTAAGTAAGAGGCACCCGGATTGCAGCCCAAACAGCCTCCCTCGAAGCCTCCATCTAAGCGCCCGGCGCCCCTTACCTGCCCCCATCCGGGGAAGTTCGTGCGACAGGAGGGCCAGCAAGCAGATCAGGTGGCTCACCAGATGTGCCATCCTTGCTCGGCACCGGGATTGCACAGGGCACTTCCCTGCTCTGCTTGCAGACTCCGCAGGTAGGCGCGCAGGAAGCAACCCAGCCAGAGAGGGGCAGGAGAGACATGCCCGCCCCTGATTGCACCCGCCAGGCACCCTGGCAGCCCCGGCAGGAGGGGATGCAAAGGGGCTTCCCTGAGCCCAACGCAGCGCGCTCTGATGGGCAGCTGAGAGGAGAGGAGTGGGCTGCCCCAGAGCGGGGAAGGGAACACGCCCTGACTCTCCTTCCCGGACACTCAGCCTGTGGCGCCCTCCAAAATCTGGCGCCCTGGTGCCCCGCGCCACTAACGTCTATGGGTAAGATGCCCCTGGGTACTGCGTTGCCATGAGGCACATGGGTTCAGAGACGGAGAGATCTGTCTACAAATCTTGCTACAAAGAAAGTATATGGGCAGAAATCCATGGGGAGAAATTCCTTCCTAGCCCAGGTCAATTAGACCCTGAAAGTGAAGCTAAACTCACCCACTGAAGAGTTTTGACATGCCCTACATTTCCTCAGATCATTATGTAACTCTCAGGCTCCAACTATGTTCCTTTCTTCCAGGCGCAACTGTCTTCATTCCATCACTTGAGCCCTTTATTTTAAGCTCAAGCCCTGAGGTTGCAAAGCGACTGCCTGACTAGAACTTGCTGTCCAGCAGCATCAAGATTATGTATTACCCGGCAGCAAAGATCATTGCCCTCGGTAGGACAAGTTCTTTGGTCATAAATTTCCTTATTTTAATACCAGAGCATCACAGATATAAATCTCAGTATGCTGATTCAACCGGAGTAGGTACCGCAATATAAAAACACATTTCCCTCCCATGTTTACAAGTCGCTGGAAGCAGGGAGACAAAGAGGAAGTGGTCATCTAGAGACATTTGCTTGGCTATTATTCAAGACAGAATGTTGGAGTAGTTGGACCCTCGTCCAGCAAGGCAGTTCTTGGCATGTTCTCTATCAGTGGCTATTAGGTTTGATAGCTAAATGGAGCATCCACAGTCTGAAGGAGGATACCTCTGAAAAACAGGTGAAGGCCAGAAACAGGGGTCTCATGACCCTCTTCTGAGAGGCAACTGTGACGATCAGACTGGGTCCCCGGACATTTCACCGTCTATTGATCCCTGTGCCACCACTTTATTTCTCGCTGCCACCACCCAGGTCCTACCTGGTACAATACTGAGTCCAGTCAGGGTTAAATTGGAACATAAACTTCTGTTTATTTATTGCAGTTTAACAAGCATGTGGTTTCATAAACAGTATCTGTCAATTACAATCATGGGGTGCCTATCCAGACCTATAACTTCCACTACCTGCTCTCACTCACTAAACTTGCTTGTCTTTCTAGTCCCGAACTGTTCCTGACTCAGCTTATTTCGCTACACTAACTCAACCTGGCGTGCTCTGCCTGGTGTGCTCTGGTCCATGGGGTCACGAAGAGTCGGACACGACTAAAAGACTAAACAACAACAACTCAACCTACCCACAGACTCTATCCCAATTCACTCCCACTCCAACCAACCACCCAACTCCCAGCAAACTCCTCCCTTTGCCCCCCCCCCCAGCTGGTTTTATAGTCCCTCTGACTCCACCCCCCCGGGTTCTGATTGAGTAACCTGTTCAACAATTTCATCTTCAGCACTCTCATATGTTAACATCACAGCAACTAGTCAGTTACTCTTGGAACAGAATGCTGGTTTAGGTGAGCTTTGGCCTCATCCCTGAAGATAATCCTTAAATTAAAAAATAAATCTTACAAACAGGAAGAAACCCCAAATCTCTAGGCATTTGTGACCTTGCCTTCTAAAATTGTTACATGTGGTGTAAAGCATTGCAGATTGTGAGTTCAGACACTATCTTTGACCACATAGTCACTAAGAGTTAATAGTCTCCCAAAATAGCAAGCTAATTGGAGAGTTTTTAGAACTGTAGCATATTAAATAAAGTGTTTGGATTAAATGTATTAGAGTAGAGGTGGGAACCCTGTGGCTCTTGAGATGTTGCTGGACTACAGCTCCCATTATCCCCAGCCATTGGCCATGTTGGGTGAGGGGGACTGAGGTGAACTGGAGTCTCACATCTGGTTCCCCACCTCTCTCGTAAACAGATAAACTGGCAAGAAAGAGGCAGCTGCAACCAACATTTCCCACCTATATCCAAAATAGTCAGGTTGAGGTGGAAGTGTTTGTTCTATGCATATCCCTCAAGGTTTAAGGAGAAACATGCGCCCTGTTTCTGCAAGGCAAGTAGCAGATTTAAGAAGCTTCAAAAATTTTAACATCTTCTCCCTTACAGCCATGTTTTCCTAAGATGACTGAAAATTCTACATCCATTTTTCGAAAAACACCATGGTCCATTGCACTAACTTGTTTACACTGAAGATAATGTTCAATGTTTCCTTGTAGAACTTATTTGACAGTCTAACATTTGCCTCAGTGAGGCAAGCCAGGGTAATCTTAAACTCTTCCTTGGAATCTTCTGATTTTGCCACTCACGTTATGAACACAGTATAGCAGTTAACTATCCAGACAAGAGGCGCACCTAGTCTGCAAAGCCGCAAAGGTGTGCAAATTAGTGAGAATAACATATGCAAATTCATTACATTTGGAAGGATTGCTTGCAAAAATGCATACATTTGGGGAAACCGCATACAAAGATGTATATATCTGGTCAAATGTGCATGAGAAACAGGTACATGTTTTTATGTGGACTTGGGTGTTTTTTATTTAAAAAATGCAAACTTGTGGAAATGCAGTGAATAGAATTTTGGAAAATTACACAGATGTCTGGAGTTAGAGATGGACAAATTTGTCAATTTCTCAAATTTGAAAAGGGGGTCTGCAAGAACAGCCTTGCCCAAAGAGCATTCCCAGTCTTTGAGAAGCGGAATTAATTTATTTCTTAACCCTCCTGCACTTGTATTTTGAAAAATTAAAAGTAACAAGAAGCAAGTCTCAGTGAGGCACATCAAATTTCCAGCGAAAACCCCTAAAGAAAAAATGTTTCCTTCCCTTAAAGGAAAGTGAAGAATGGAAGCTGTAGCCCTTAAGGTATTTCCCGCTCCGGTTTTTAACAGCTACAAGGTGCCCTGTGCAGTGTGCAGAAAACCTTGAAGCAGCAACTTCAATAGAGCAGCATTACTCTCCACACTTGCATACTATATATAGCCTGGGGGCAGAGAGAAATACAGTCCTGTAATCAGTAACTAAAGCAGACCTTCCACAACCTACTGTCCTCCAGGCATTGTTAGACTACAACCCCATCAAGCCTTGAGTCAGCATGGCCAATGGTCAGGGATGATGGACATTGCTGACCAGCCACAACTTTACACAATTGCGTAGCTCAGAAAGCAGTTGCAATGGATTGTTTTGATGCTATATACAATATTGGCATGTCACTGAGAAGGAAGAGACACAAGGAGAGGCAAGAACAAGAAACAAGGCAGCTGGGCTAAGCTAAGTTAGGTGAGTATGAATAAAAGCTCTACTTTCCTACTGGTCTGCCCCTCAAAAACCTTGCGGGTGAAGAAGGAACTGTGGTGTGTTGTTGGCCTAATGGAATCACGTTGCTTTCCGGACACATTCTGAGGTGTTGCCCTTGACTTGCGTAGCCATAACAGCTCAGCACCAAATACCACAGAACATCTTTATTCCATCACTGCAACCACCTTTAACATCAACCAAGAACGCTGTCATGGTGATGAAGAAAGGAAACATTTTAAACGTCAGTTTCATTGCGTGCCACATAAAGGAATGCATACATCCCCAGCTCTTGCAGGTTTCGCTAAGTGATCTTGAAGGTCCAGTATTATGCATTACACAAGCTCTTGGGAGGGGCTTCTGGGACAATACAACCCTTTCTTTATTCCCAGGGGAAGGGCAATAGCTCAGTGACAGAACATGCAGAAGGTTCCAGGTTCCATCCCCAGCATCTTTGTGTAGGGCTATGAGAGAAGCTTCTCTGAAATGCTGAGGTAGATGGACCTGTGGTCTCACTCAGCATCCTATGTCCCTAATGATCTCATGGAGTGTGGCTAAGAGGCGCAGAACTTTATGAACTTATGAACGGTAGTGTAGTGGTCACTTCTTCCTCAACTATCTTCAGAGACATCTAGAAGACTTCCCCATTCATCCATGCAGAAAGAGTAGATGCTGAAGGGAGGGTCGCGGTCAAGCCTCCTTCTGATCACACACACACACACACACACACTGATCTCCACATGTTCTGGAGCCGTACATACCGACCAATTGAGGGAATTTTATAAGCAAGGGCAAGTTCACAGTCCTTTTAACAAATAAATGCACAGAGCCTACCCACAAACACCCGGACCCATGGATCTTCCCATATCGATCGATAGACTGGATAAACGGAACATTGGGTTCATTCATGCAGGTGTCTAGATGCTTAGATATTGTGAAAACAAAGGCATTGAAAGTATCAACATCAGGGCAGACACAACTCTTTCTTTCTTTCTTTCTTTCTCTCTCTCAATCTCTCTGTCTCCGATGCTCATATAAAACTTTATAAAAACAGATGATTATAAGTTATTAGAAATTATTCTGACAGCATACTTTAAGTTAGCTGAAAAGTTTTAGCCATTGTTTTAGTAATTGGCAATTATTATTAATTGAAGTATTACGATCAGAGTGATTTTACTGTATGCCACCTAGAATGTACAGACAATAGGTAGGACAAAAATTGGGGGAAACTAAATAAAAGATCTCCTGATGAAATATGCCCTACCCTGACATGATAATCTGAGTTAAAGAGAATGCACCAGAGCTAATCTTACTAGAAGGCTGTATAATTAAATTTCCAAAATGGCTTATTTAGTAGAATTGTAAATGATCAGTGTTGTGTTATCTCACTAGATGACAGGTCCATTAATTTTACGCTGCCTGAGGGTGTGATGCAGAAGAGGGCTGTAGTTACATTGCAAGCCTGTGTATGCCATACGCATCTATGTATGTATGCGTATTAATAGTCTCCACACAAACTCCACAGCCAGCTCTTTGGCTTACATGATTTCAAGCACGTACAATGGCGGGTGCAGAGGGGAATCCTCCTGATGATCAAAGGTCAGGGCATAGTCACTCATTCCCAGCTATGTACAGTATTAATCAGGGTTTAATTTCAGCAGCCACTATTTCTATTGAATTTGTGAAATACAGTTCGATACAGTCCCATCCGCCGGTCCAGCTGCGTAAGCCAGTTAGCATTAACATTCACCAAGACCCAAAGTGTCTTGGAAAAGAGCTCTTTAGTTTGTCATCAATTTCCTGGAACTGCAAAGGTGAGGGGGAAGTGGTTCCACATGGTATGTAGTTGAGCGGCCGTAGAGTTCGTTTCGTTGCTGTATTATCCAGCAGTGCTCAAAGCCATGTTGAGGAATGATGCCTCTATAAAGTTTACTTAGAAGTAAGTCCCATTCAACAAAGCCTCCTCTGACTCTCACGAGAAGGCAATTAGATTTTGCTTCTATACCCTACATGGGGAAGGATGTGTGACAGCTTTAATTGCCGCCTTTTTATTTATCCAGTTAGCATTATTTCACAAATTCGAAAGAAAAGAAAAATGGAAGAAACTAGAAGTTGACCAGCTGAGGGCTCTTAATGAGGAGGAAGAAATTAGAGACATAAGCTCCTAATTACAGGCACAGTAGTGCTTGTGAGTCCACACTGGGAAAGCTTTCACTGCAATTTCTGTTTTTAAAGAACTGGTAAAAATAACAAAGTCATATCTGAAAAATGGGAGGACATCACTATAATATAAAAAACAACAACACTAAAATGCAACAGATGAGCCACAGTGGGAAGGGCAGTTACAGGAACAAATTCCAGGTGTAGTCCTGGGATTTCTGAACTAGTTCCGTGAGTTTGGTTCAACTGAGCTACCTCATTCCAAGGACCGAGGGCACCAGTTGGTACTTTTGCCAAGTGTCCCTCAAGCCTGGCTCAAGCACACATTTCCGTCTTCTGCACTAAGACTGCAGCATACAATGAAATCCCAGAGGACCTTTTTGTTAAACACAGCACACTCATTCTCTCTCTCTCTCTCTCTCTCTCTCTCTCTCTCTCTCTCTCTCTCTCACACACACACACACACACACACACACACCATCTATCTATCTATCTATCTATCTATCTATCTATTCACCTCAGAAGTTCTAAGGCATTTCTCTCTAGCAGAAGAAAAATTACTCTGGTAGTGTTTGAACAAGCCAAAGGCTTTAGGCATCATTATCATCAGGAGGCTTTGCGCTTACATAGAAGGAATCTTGCTGAGCTGGACTCTCTGAGGGCATGTTGGAAGAAAAGCCTTCAAGAAAGACTCTTCACCATTTGAAGAGGCAGAAATGATTTGAGCCATATCATCACATTGCTAGCATCCTTTCCTGCTCCCAAGCTTTGCCCTGGGAATCCATTTCAGTTTGGAAGACTTATATACTTCCACCTTTTTTTGTGTGCTATGATCTTTCCTTTAGATCAGGCAGCAGTGGTGGAGACAAGATGACTACTAAATGCATTTATTAGCAAGAGACACAACAAACTACCTAACATTAAAACCAGTGTGGTACAATGGCTACTACGCCAGACTAAGACCAGCGAGGCTAGGGTTTAAATCCCGTCTCAGTTATGAAGCTCAGTGGATAAACCTGGGCCAATCAGTCTTCCTCAACCTACCTCACAGGGTAGTTGTGAGGACTAAAGAAGGTGAAGAGAATTGTGTGTCCACCCTGTGTTCCTTCAAGGAGGGATGGAATATGTCTGTAACTACACAAATAACATGTTAACCACTCAGCCAGTTAAGCTTCAGCAGCACTGAGCTCCCTCCTAGGCACTTAGCTATGTGACTCAGGTATTGCTCTTTTGCTGTAGATCCTCTAGGAAAGGGGTAGCCAATGTGGTGCTGTTGGACTACAATTCTCATCATCCCCGACCACCAGCCATGCTGCTTGGGGCTGATGGGAGATGTAGTCCAACAACGTCTGGAGGGCACTAGATTAAGAAAGGGTGCTTGCTATATTGGCTATGATCGATCCCTTGACGATATCAGAAAATGTATTTCAGCAATCCCAACTGTATGCAAGCATAAATCAGGACTTGGCATTAGCTCTTCAAATTTAGACCATTTCCCCAACAATTAAATTTTATTGAAGAAAACGTCATGGCAGAGGAGGAGATTTTAGACAGCAACAGATGTGTAATCTGTAATGATCCTCTAGTGCAATATCCTTTATACAAACGGCTTGGAGATAGTCGAGGTGTTTGGATAATCAGAACAGAGACAAATGAGAGCCTTGCTAATATAGGAATATTATGCTAATATATTATGCTAATATATTATGCTAATAAAGGAATACTATGCAGGGGAGGGGGCTGGAAATTTCACTGGGTGACTGTTAATATTGTTCTGTATTCTCCCTTTCCTGTGCAGAAAGATGCCCAAGGCAAGTAACAAACCACACTCTGATGCAGTGATATTGGTTTATTATTGTGTGAATGAGCCTTGAGTTCATATGCTCCCCTACTTACCGCCACACAGAGACCTTCTGGAACAGCCATAATGAGATGATTGGAAGCTTTGGCTTCTGTTTTTAACTAACTGCAGTTTAGCATTACAGTATGTTTGAAACCAGTCAAGTTGCAATTTATCTTAACTATGGCTTGTTGAAATGAGTCAACTTCATAACCTATGGTTTGAGGCTGGTGTTCCAGTAAACCATGTTTAAGTTGTCTTGGTTTATGTATGGCACTAAACTGTGATTAAACCTAACTATGATTTACTGGAATATGCCAACTTCAAACCATGGGCCATGAAGCTGTATTGTTTCAGCAAACCAGTTAAGATTAAAGGTCTGGATGTAGCATGGAGAGGGGGGAACTCCTTGAGCTCGAGGTTCAATGTGGTTCATGTTTGTCATGATTAACTATGGTTTACTGTGATGTCTAAACCAGCTAAAAGACCATAGTTTCACACCAAACAATGGTTAAGGAATCTTACGTATGGTTCAGTGTGATGCCTGTATTGCCAGGCCATGTTTCATGCTTGGTCACCAAACTGGAATCACGAACAACAGCTTTGAACTGGGCCTGCAAACCAGTTCGTGGTGACTGATTTGGCATCATATCTGTATTGCAATAAATTATTGCTACTATTACAGTTATTATTATAAACATAAGGCTGTTCCTGTGTCTCTAGCAGTTAGAGTGCCAAGCAGATGAAAATGGAAGTAGACTAGAAGTTCTAAACTATGGTTTGTACATTTCAGTTCTCAGTTCTAAAGTGTAGTTAGGGCAAATGTCTGAACTGAGCCTCTGTATCTTTCATTCAATATTTACTCTTCTCAGTACCAATTAGGCTTTTTTCTCCAGACAGCAAGATCTGGATGATTTAATATTAACTGAGCTGTAACTGGGCTGCATTGAATATTGGGATTCAAGAAAATTAGTTCTGCTTGCCAAAGTAAGTAGCACCCAGTGCTGCATGGCAATTCCATTATCTTACCTTGATATTATCAAAGCAGGGATGAATTTAAGTGGCTTGAAATTTGCAAAATGGAAAAATGAATGACCTCCTCTCCAACTGCCCCAGGGTGTTCCTCATTTGTATATGTTCATTCATTTAAATATGCACGATTTAAAATTGCTGATGAACTAACCATGCAGTACACAGATGAATGCCAAAGAAAACCAGGAAATAAAAAACTCAAATGAGACCAGTGCTTTTCTTCTAGGAAAAAAAGATGCCGGTACTTAAGTACTCCCAGAAAAATAAGCATTGGATTAGACCATCCAGGCATCTCTAAATGGGCAGCAGCTACGTTGTAATGGATGCTAAAGCAGAATCATGGAGTCAACAATTTTGAAAGGGAGCTTGATTGAAAAAAAGTGCTTATGAAAAACAAGTGATCAGACAGAAAACTTTGAAACATCAAAATTTATTCCAGGGTAACCCAACAGGACACGCCTAAGGGCAATGCTTTGTGCATTCTATAAACACATGGGCAAAAGTTGGGATTTGCTACGAGGAATCACCCTGGGATGAACCATCCACTCAGTAGGCTCTTGCCTAGGAAAGTTCATGGAAGTATACATAATACGCATTAAAATTAATATCGGACTGGACTTTAGCTTGGGCTGGCTTGGGCCAGTTCTAGGCATATGGAGGAAGGTGTCTGCGTCACTGTTGCTATTCATAGCAGCACTGCTTGAATCAAGTTTTCCATCCACATATCTTTACAGATAGAATTTTGAAAAACCACAGTGTGGATGGTATTAGGATAGAGCCAGCAATATCTACTACTAAAAGGTATGTGGTAATACATATCGCAGATAAAGACCTTTTAATAGACTAGAGTGATTTTCCTTGTAATTAGCAAGGGCATTGTGGTATAATTAAGGAAATCAATTAATAGAACATTTAGGGAGTAGATACTGAAGTCATACTACAATGCAATCTTGTCTGCCATCTCCTTCATCCCTCCCCCCACCCCCGCCATCAGTTACCGCTTCTCATTTTGCACTTTGATGCAGCAGATATCCAAGAATGCAAGACATGCACTCAACTGAGAATTGCTTTCCAACCTCACAATCTATTCTTGGCAGCATCGGTTGGACTCAAAGCAGCAGGAATGCATGTGAGTTTGGACCAGACCTATGAATTCCTGAAAAGGTATAGAGCCAAAATGCAGCTCTTCTTGAAAAATAAAAATAGCCTTCATTAATAGGATTAGTAATTCAAGGCCTATCCTCACTTAAATGGGGCTAACTTCTCACTATGCACATATAGGATTGCACTTCTAAACCCCAATCCTATGCCTTTATAGTCAGTAGAATCAGCTCTCTGGAGTCATTTTCTGATTGAAAATGGGCACATGCCTATCATTCTTGCTTTTAGGATGCTACTGAAAGCTTACATTTTCAAGTGGGCCTTCCCTGAAGTAAGACTCGGCTGTAAAATACCAGAAAACAAAATCTATGGTATAAATACAGAGTAATTTAAAAGCATGCCTTGAAAACATTAAATTACACCAATTCGGTATATTGTAAAATATACTGAATTGGTGTAATTTAATGTTTTCTAAAGGCATATTTTTAAATTGCTCTGCATACATTCATTTCTACCATAGATTTTGTTTTCTTGTAATTTTCTTGTGTATTCCTTCAGAAACTTTTGTTAAGAAATGGTTTGTCAATGTTTAACTAAATGAGAAACCCAATCCTATGCTATGTAAGGTATATTCAGAAGAAAAGATTGGTGCACTTTATTTAGTATAATTGCTGTTGGAACATTCAGGGCAGGTAAAATAAAGCACTTCCTGACGCTTGCAGGCATCTGGTTAGCTGCTGGGAGACCAGGATGCTGGACTAGATGGGCCATTGAACTGATCCAGCATGCTCCTCTTGGGTTCATATGTTCCTCTGTAAAATGGAGCTTGTTTCCTGGAATGTGTGTAGAGGATTTCTGCCTTCAATGTAGCAGTGGTCACCAACTAAAAAGGTAAAGGACCCCTGACAGTTAAGTCTAGTCGCGAATGACTCTGGGGTTGCAGTGCTCATCTTGCTTTACTGGCCAAGGGAGCCAGCGTACAGTTTCCGGGTCATGTGGCCAACATGACTAAGCCACTTCTGGGGAACCAGAGCAGCGCACGGAAACACCCTTTACCTTCCCGCTGGAGTGGTACCTATTTATCTACTTGCACTTTGATGTGCTTTCAAACTGCTAGGTTGGCAGGAGCAGGGACCAAGCAACAGGAGCTCACCCCGTCATGGGGATTCAAACCGCCAACCTTCTGATCGGTAAGTCCAGGTTCTGTGGTTTAACCCACAGCACCACCCGCGTCCCTGGTCACCAACTAGAATCACTTTAAAAGGGGATTGGATAAATTCATTGAGGATAGCTCTACGAATGGCTACTAGTGTCGAGGACTGGACCGAGGAGGAATGGTGGGGGCTGCCTGCCCCCTCATCCTGAACCTTCCTGAGAAGAGGAGGACAGTATAGATTTACAACAGCGGTTTGCAGAAGGTCATAGTTTAGAGGCTGCAGAGGGGAGAAGCTGGGAGATATTGGGAGAGGAGCAGCAGGAAGAAGAAGCACTAACAGACTCAGCCCTTGGAAAGCATTCCCGACCACCACCCCTTCTCCTGGGACCAGGCGTGCATTGAGAGTAGTAGAACAGAAAGCTCAGAGGCAGAAAGCTCAGATCAGTCAGCACAGGAATGACGTAGAGTAGGAGAGACGGAGGGGGTGCGACTTTACTCGGAGCAATGCCATTATCTAAGATAGACGGTATCATGCGTCTCTCTCTGTGAATATTTAATAAAAGACCATGGTAAGAACGTCTTGTTTCCCATTTCTGACTGCCAGCCGTGAGGAAGCGGGGTCAAATTCCCTGAAGCCTGACAGCTAGACATCAAATAGCGGCCAGCAGAGGTGGGGGCGCCACAGAGCTGGCCTCTGTGTTGGTGCCATTCACCAGGATGGTGTGGGGTTGAGGTAGGGCAGCAAAGAGGTTGGAGCAGTGTGGGCATATGGCAAGAATATCAGACGGACTCTGCTGTTGTGGCACCACTTTCCTGTCCCTGCCCCACACTGTCCCAGTATATGGTAGCCATGCTGCTGCCAGGAGGACAGGTCCATTGCACTGGCTGCTAGCCATTCATGGCTAGTTTACTTCAAGTATCAAAGGCAGCATGCCTCTGAGTACCAGTTGCTTGGGGTCCCAAGAGAGGAGAATGTTGTCCTGCTTGTGGATTTCCCATAGGCATCTGCTTAGCCTCCGTGAGAAGAGGATGCTGGACTAGATGGGCATTTGGCCTGATCCAGCAAGGTCTTTGTTATGTATTCAGTGGTCTGTTTGCCTGAGCTTGAGTCTGGACTAAGGATTCTGATCCCCTGTGTTCTGATTCGATACATGATATCCAATCACAGAACATTTCAGGATTTGCGCCTCTGCCATTGGCCCTTAAACTCTAAGACATGATTTGCAGCTTGGAAGTTTAAACAGCCAATCACATTGGGAGTGGGAGTGGCATAGGCCTTCAGAAATGTATATAAGCAGTTGCTTTGCCCCTGTTGTCCAGTTCTGTTAGTTCAATAAAGGTTCTTGCTGTTATCACTGTGTCTTGCCTTGTGGGAACCCACCTACACTTCAGCCTTTGTAGTTAATCCAGACAAGAATCTTGGTTAGGACACACAGGAATGTCTTCATCTTCACAGCTGTTTCCCCCCTACAGTTTGTGTTTATTTTGGAATGCACAGAGTGCCAATAGCTACTGCTGCTATGGACTTAAAATAATAGCCCATACTAACTGAATGCCAGGACAGTCCTCTCTGTGTTGTACACAGGAGCAATTACCACTATGATAAATGAGGATGCGGGTTTTCCAAGCACATGTGCCTACGGATGCAGTAGGTCTGAGTATGACCAATGTTGGATATCACCCATTGAATCTAGTGGGGCAAAATTAGCTTTTGTGTTAACATGCAAAGAAATGCATTCTTAAATTGGCTTGAACTGAGTGTTTTACTCCAATGCAAGATGCACCTGGGTGTCTAGGGCAGTAAGGAGTTGAATAAAAACTGTTACAGCAAGTACGGTACATCTGGAATTCAGAGTAACAGGTGTTTATTTTATTTTATTGGAGAAGGTGTATTACCCAGTTGATACAAAGATCTCTAAGTAGTGTAAACAGAAAATTTACCAAGAATGTACAAATAAAAATAAGCAAAATGTAAAAACAAGTATATGAGGGTTAAGCTGTGTCTATATGAGGTGCACATGGCAAGCACTAAACCTCTGTGTTTGGGCTTCTGTTGTGCTCAGAAGCAAGCTCCAAATAAAATTAGTTCTACTCAGGGCATTTTTTCATCAGGAAGTCACTGGACCTCAGTTCTGGCACCTCTCAGGTGGGCGCCATTGCCATTATAAGAGAACAAGGGAGGTGTTCATGGTGAGTTTCGGTACATTTTTTGTAGAAAAATAGCACTGTTGCCATTGATGAAAAATGAGGAAAGCAAACTAAGATGCTGTTGTTGTTGTTGTTGTTGTTGTTGTTGTTGTTTTACTATTTTATCCCAGAGGTGAGTTATCATGCATGCATATCCCAATTTACCTATCCCCACTTACCTGGGACATTTTTTGGCATAAGCATGGCTAGAATTTCAGCCGAATTCTAACAATTCAGCAAGGAAGGCAAGAGTTAATGCCCAAGGAAACCAGCTGCTTTTGAAAACTGCATTTTAGGAAAGCAACTGCTTAATTAAATATTCAGGCTTCCTGTATTGACGCTATTAATTTAAATGGTGTGCCCATGTTCTGTTTCTTGGGCACATCTCCCTGGGACACCTGCTCAAAGATACTTTGATGGATGGTGTTTACAAATTAAAGTGAAAGCTGGTACTTTATCATTTCCTCAAGTTCTTCTCTTTTCATCTCCTTTTCTTGGCTTAATCTACTCTAGTCCAGTTCCTTCTAAAACAGATATTTCCCCATCAATCTCCTCCATTTGCATTGACACTTTGATTCTCTCTGAGCAGCCAAAATGTGTCACCTCATGAACAGTGCAATATCTGAAGGGCCCTGTGCTTGTATTCACCCTACAAGACATACAGCGTAACAGCTGGACCACTTGGTTGAACCGAATTGTTATCACTGCCCTCTAGTGAGGGCATGTGTAAAAATTCAATGAGTGGCTTCAGGGCTGGTGCACAATTATGTAAAGCTAAATAAAAGCACAGCATAACACTCTCGCCTGAATAATCCCCAAGCTTTAATTCTAATCACTCTTGCTTGGCTCCCCTGAAAATTAAGAGCTGCAAAGAAGTAGAATGCAAGTATTATGTGTAATTAAATAATAACCAAAAGGGAATGTGCTGTGAGCAACACTGTGCACAGCTTGTCGCCATATCTTTAATCCCCCACGAACGGCTCTGTTGCCAATGTACCACCCTATTCTCTCCAATTGCTGCAGATAAGGAATTAATTCTTGAAAATGGAATAAGTAAAGCAAGCAGAATGGAGAGAGAGATCTCTCTCTGGCTGATTTGCCCTCTAGTTGTTGTGTCATAACTGCAATTTCAAAGGAAATCAAGATGGGGCAGAGATGCTTCACACATTACAGATTTAGCAGGTATACACCAAACACAGAACAGATACCCATTCATGTGCCATACTGTGGGAGGTTGAAGCATTTATCCACCCAATGTGCGCTACAGAAACATACTACAGGAAGCCACGACGGGCTGCAGCTTCCTCTGCACAAGGGATGGGGACTTGTTTACCAAAGTTGAACTTCAAAACATTAGGAGGACACCATGTTGGAGGTGGCTAATTTATGGCTTTGAAGGTAATAACCGACACTTTGATATGGACTTAGAAACGAACATAAACCAACTAAGTTGGTGCAGCAGTGGTCAAGTGATCTAAAAGACTTAATCTTGGCGCTGTGGGTAAAAGCCTCAGCGCCTAGGGCTTGCCGATCGAAAGGTCGGCGGTTCGAATCCCCGCGGCGGGGTGCGCTCCCGCTGCTCGGTCCCAGCGCCTGCCAACCTAGCAGTTCGAAAGCACCCCCGGGTGCAAGTAGATAAATAGGTACCGCTTACCAGCGGGAAGGTAAACGGTGTTCCGTGTGCTGTGCTGGCTCGCCAGATGCAGCTTTGTCACGCTGGCCACGTGACCCGGAAGTGTCTCCGGACAGCGCTGGCCCCCGGCCTATAGATGTGAGATGGGCACACAAACCCCAGAGTCTGTCAAGACTGGCCCGTTCGGGCAGGGGTACCTTTACCTTTACCTTTACATACACATTGAAGAATCAGATTAGCAGTTTAAGAGTACTGCTGGCATATGGACTACACAATAATGAACCAAAACAGTGGACTCTAAAGGTGTGTGTGTGTGTGTGTTTTAAGGCCTTACCACAGCATGGCGAGTTAACCTTGTATCTCATCACCAACTCTTTTATCCCTAGGATAATCCCTTATCCTAAACAGTCATGCTGGTTTTTCTGCTTGTAATGCCAGTGCAACATTTGTGCAATCCCAGAATCATGCCTTAGTTTTTGACAATGTATAATTATGTGCTTTAGTGAGGCATGCAACAGCCAGAACCTCACTCAAGCAGATAATCCTGTATTATGTTTGACTGAACCAATGAGAAGCTAGCAAAGAGATACTGAAGAGAAGAATCAAATAGAAATTCAAAGGAATACCTAGCTATTATATATCCTTGAAAATTAGGCCAAATTCTCAAGTACTTGTTGAGCCACTACTAACCATTATTTTGAATGAAGTAAGGTTGAAAGGAAGGCCCGCCACATTGGTTCTGCCTTCTGACTCACTCCTTTGTGATGCGACAACATGGAGACCCAGGGCTCTTAAAATCCCACTAAGAAAATAACAGAGAGTTAACACTACCACCAAAGGAGAGCAACTGAGGTCACCAAGGGAGAACTTAATGCTAAAGCCTTTGTTGATCATGCTGTTTACCTTACAATCATACAGTTGGGAAGTACCTCAAAGGTCTAGTCCAACTTGCTGCCACTGCAGGAAATCGGCTGCTATAGCATCCCAGGCTGGTGGCCAGCCAACCTCTGCTTTTAAACCTCTAGGGAAGGAGAGTCCACTCTCTTCCAAAGGTGGCCAAAGTATTGGAGCCTCAGCTTCAGGATGTGTCCTTCCAGTGAGCACTCAGGGCTGATTTCCTTCAGAATGGAGAGGTTTGATCTTCTTGCAGTCCATGGGACTCTCAAGAGTCTCCTCCAGCACCATAATTCAAAAGCATCAATTCTTCGGCGATCAGCCTTCTTTATGGTCCAACTCTCACTGGAGGCTGGAGTGGTGGGCGTTGCCAGAGGCAAAAGTGGGTTGGGCAATGGATGTACTTCTTTTTTGCAAGTAAATTTTTATTCAGAATTTGTAAAAGAAAAAAAAAGGACAAACAAATACAAAAATAAACATTTTAACATAAATTATTCATCCTATTTTCATGCTATACAAAAAGTAAGCGTACAATCATACAAAAAAAATAATATAAACATTAGGCTCTACTTAGCCTTTGACTTCCCTTCACCCTTTTGGTAAGTATCAAATAAATCCCGGGTTGCGTAATTAGTTTATTAAAGTTTATAATTATTAGCTGATAAAGTTTTTCTAATACCGCCAGTTCCTCCTATATATCTGTTCCAATATATTTCCAAAATTTACTCCAATTTTTTTGAAATTTCTGGTCGTCTTGGTCTCGTATTCTGCCTGTTAATCTATCTAGCTCGGCATAGTTAATCATTTTGACCTGCCAGTCACTTACGTTAGGTATAGTTTCTGTTTTCCAGTTTTGTGCCAGCATAGTTCTTGCGGCTGTGGTGGCATAGAGAAATATTTTTTTATCTTCATTTTTTATTTCCTTACCCATAATTCCCAGCAAAAAGGCCTCAGGTCTTTTGGGGAAAGTATATTTAAAAACTTTTTTAAGTTCATTATAAATTGCTTCCCAAAAAACCTTCACCTTGTTGCATTGCCACCACATATGGTAGAGGTCTCCCTCCACTTCACCACATTTCCAGCATGTCTTATTTTCTGATCTATAGATTTTAGCCAATTTTGCCGGCGTAAGATACCATCTATAGAGCATTTTCCAAACATTTTCTCTCAAACTCGTACAGGCCGTAAATTTAATATCTCTATTCCACAATTTCAACCACTTTTCAAACTCGATGTTATAGCCGAAGTCAATTGCCCATTTAATCATTGCCTCTTTGACTTCCTCGTCTTTTGTATGCCATTCCAGTAATATGTCATATAATTTAGACAATGTTTTGTTTTTACCTTCTATTATTTCTATATTGAATTTTGATTTCTTGTCCTCAAAGCCCATTTTTCTTTTATCTTGCTTTAACATATCATTCACCTGATGATATTGTAGCCAACCGGTGAATTGGTCCTTTATTTCCTCATACGGTTTAAGTTTAAGCCCTTGTTCTGATTTTCTTACCAAATCTTCGTAAGTGGCTGTCTTCCCTTCCATGTTTTTTTTTTTTTATTGTTAAGACCTCTACCGGTGAGATCCACCATGGTGTTTTTCTTTCAAGAAGGTTTTTATTTCTTTCCCAGACCTGATATATTGGTCCCCTGAAAATATGATTTAAGAAAGCCCTATGGACTTTCACCTTCTCATACCAGAGATATGCGTGCCACCCGTACCAATTATTGAAACCTTCTAAATCCAATAGGTCTCTATTCTCCAGTTTTATCCAATCTTTTAGCCAAAGTAGGCACGCTGCTTCATAATATAGGCTCAAATCTGGGAGAGCAAAACCTCCTCTTTCCTTTTTATCAGTTAATATTTTCATTTTAATCCTTGGTCTTTTCCCCTGCCAGATGAATTTCATCAGGGTTCTCTGCCATTCTTTACATTGTTTTAAACCTTTAATAACTGGAAGAGTTTGAAATAAAAACAACATCCTCGGCAAAACATTCATTTTAACCACTGCTATCCTCCCTAAAAAGGAAAATTTCATCCTCCCCCATATTTCCAGATCTTTCTTTATTTTTTTCCATGTAACTTCATAATTATCTTTATATAGGTTTATGTTTTTTGCCGTGATCCACACTCCCAAATATTTCACTTTTTTCACCACCATGATTTCCACTTTTTGTTCTAGATCTTTCGTTTCTTCCTTAGTTAGATTTTTAACCAGCATTTTAGTTTTATTCTTATTTACCTTAAAACCTGCCACCTCTCCAAATTCCTCAATTTTTGTAATGCTTCTTTTACACTATCTTGTGGATCTTCCAAAGTCAGAACAATATCGTCGGAGAAGGCTTTGATTTTGAATTCCTTCTTTCCTACTCTAATTCCTTTCACTTCTGTTGCCTCCCTCAGTCTCTTATTAAGTACTTCCAAAATTATAATAAATAATAAGGGGGACAGGGGGCAACCTTGTCTGGTCCCTTTATAAATGTTAAAATATTCTGTTGTATTATTATTTATCACCAGCTTTGCTTTCTGTTCTTTGTATATTGCTTCTATGCCTCTTCTAAATTTTTCACCAATTCCCATCCTCTCCAAAACCTTCTTTAGGAAGTTCCAGGAAACATTGTCAAATGCCTTTTCGGCGTCTATGAAAACCAGGGCAGCTTTTCTGTCTATTTTCATGTCCAAGTATTCAATAATGTCAATCAAATTCCTTACATTATCCCGTAATTGTCTCCCTGGGAGAAATCCTGTTTGGTCACCATGAATTTTATTAATCAATACCTTCTTTAATCTTTCCGCCATTATGTCTGCAAATAGCTTATAATCATTATTTAATAATGAGATTGGCCTATAGTTCTTTACTTCCATAGTGTCCACCTCTTTTTTAGGAATCAATATAACATAGGCTTCCTTCCAGCTATTAGGTATCTTTCCTTCTCTCAATATATTGTTCATAACCTCTCCCAGCACTGGTGATATTTGGTTAATTAATATTTTGTAATATTTGGCCGGAAGGCCATCCGGTCCCGGCGCCTTCCCAGCTTTCATCTTTTTAATAGCCTTTTTTATCTCTTCCTGTGTTATTATCTCATCTAGTGCTGCTCTTTCATCTTCTACAATTTGTTCCAGATGGTGTTTTTGCAAAAATTGATCTATTTCTTGTTCTGTTTCCTCTCCTCTTTTATACAAATCCTTATAATATCTTTGGAAAATTCTTTTTATTTCTTTTGGTTCTTCCATAATCATATCTCCTTCTTTTATTTTACTGATCGTACTCAACTTCTTCCTTTCTCTCAACTGCCACGCTAGATATTTCCCCATCTTATTTGCGGACTCAAAGTTCTTTTGATTCATCCTTTTAATTTTCCACTCTATCTCTTGGTTAATTATTGTAGCAAATTTAGCTTGTAATATTTTTAAGTTCTGTTTTAAACTCTCTTCACTAGGGTTAACAGTTAATTTTCTTTCATTTTCCATAATCTGTGTTAAAATCTGCTCTTTCTTTTTTTCCTTTTCTTTTCTTAATTGGCTATTTTTCTGAATCAAAAAACCCCTCATGACCGCTTTTCCTGCGTCCCACACCGTCTCTATGGAAGTTTCTCCATTTAAGTTCCATCTAAAGTATTCTTCAATTGTTTCTATAGCCTTATTTACTATCTTTTGATCATTAAATAAATATTCATTCATTCTCCATCTGGCTGTTTTAACCTCTCTACCTTTTAACTCCATGGAGACCGCACTATGGTCAGATAAAGTTCGGGGCCAAATTTCAGACTTAATTAAGTTCTGTACCAATTCCCTCGAGACCCAAATACTGTCTATCCTCCCCCAGCTCTGATTCGGATTTGAAAAAAAAGTGAATTGTTTTGCAGTAGGATTTTTAAATCTCCAAGCATCCGTCAATCCCAAATTATTTACCATGTCAAAGAAAGATCGTGGTAATTTACCTTCTTTCCCATCTTGTCTTTTTGTTAATCTGTCCGTATTCGGCGTCACCACCCCATTAAAATCTCCCATCAATATCATTTTCTGATCCATCCATTCCGTTAGTATATTATCTAATTCCAAAAAGAAAGCTGATTTTTTCTCATTCGGGGCATATATTCCAACCACAACTATTTTTTCTCCATGAAACACCATCTGCACCACCACTACTCTCCCATGTTCATCTTTGTACAGTAATTGGGGGTCATATTTTTCCTTTATATAAATTACTACCCCTCTTTTCTTAACCTTGTCGGAGGTCACAAAGTCCAATCCCAATCTCTTATTACTTAATACCCTCTTGTGTTTTCCTATTACATGCGTTTCTTGAAGACAAATTAGATCCCAATTCTTTTTCAGCAATACATGCGCAATCTGATTCCTCTTATTTTTATTGTTCAAACCGTTCACATTCCAGCTTATTGTTTTTAAAGCCATCTATTACACTATTCTAGCTAATTTAACTAGATTAAATAGAAACTACTATTCCTTGCTTTCCTCCTCTTGTTCTTCCCCTTCTCCTGTTAAGCTCTCCTCTTTTTCTTCTTCTTCACTCCCTTCACCCTCCTCGTCTCTCTGTCGTTCCTCCCTTTCCGCCTCCCCTTCAACTTTTCCCAGGTCCTTCTCGTATCTCCTCGCAAATTTTTGGAGTTCAACACTGGTGCTTAATTTAAACCTTTTTTCCTTAAAGTAGAATGAAATGCCTTCAGGAAACTCCCATCTATACAATATCCCATTCTTCTTCAATTGGTTTGTTAATTTTTTGTATGTCTCTCTCCTTCGAAGAAATCTCGAAGGAATTTCTCTAAAGATAATAATTGGGTTTCCTTCAATATATAACCTTTTTATGTGGTTCTGTTGCAGTATTTCATTTCTTATTTCCAAAGTGTTGAACATGACAATTACATCACCTGGCAGCTTTTTCTTTCTGGCTCTGTCTGACTTTGGTCTTATTCGAAAAATATTTACTAAATGACAGTTTACCTCCTCCTCACTCTTATTTAACCAAGTTGCCAGCTCTTTTATCATTTTAGATCTAATATTCTCATTTGGGGTCTCTGGTACACCCCTCAGTTTCAGGTTGGTTTGATTTTGCCTCATTTGCGTCATAGCCATATTGTCCAACAACTCTTCCTGCACTCTTTCTATCTCTTTAACTTCTACTCTAATTCTATCCACCTCCTTCTTACTAGTTTTCGTATCTTTTTGCACCTTTTTCATTGAGTCTTCCAGAACCTTAGTTCTTACTGATAAATGGATGTACTTCTTACCTTTGTACAGTAGGCCACGTTTCAGATATGCAAACAGCAGAGGTTTCTACAACCACATTTGGCCCTCAGTCTTAAAGTTCCCCACCTCTGGCCTAGGAGATCCTTGGCTCCTTGACCCAAGCTTGCCCCATTCTGTTGGGTGTCGTGTTGAAGTGGCTTGCAGGGCATTTGGGGAAGCAAGTTCTGAATACTATAAAGAGAAGAGGGATTGATGAGCACCGACTTGTTCAGTTCGTAGTGTGATGAAGAGACGCACGACAGCCTCTATCAGCTTCTCGCAGATGCAGCCTCGAGAGGAAAGGGAAAGCAGATGCCATGAAGAGTCCTTGCTTTTCAGAGGCTGTCTGACACAAGCTACCTGAGTTCTGTGCTCAAAGCACAAACAAAAGGAGCCGTGCTTCCTCCAGAAGGGCTTGTCTTCCGAAGATAAAGGACGATGGAGTACAACATGCTGCTCTGCCGGAATAGGTGGGGGAGAGGATGCTACTGAGATGGGTGTAAGCAATAATGCAATTAGGATATCTTGCCTGATGAAGAGAAAAGGAATAGGAACATCCATTTTGTATGTGCTTGACTCTTCTCAGACCTGCTACAAGGTGCCTTCATGACTGAGAATAAGCTTTTACAAACAGCAGGTGTAGGGAGAAAAAGAATGCAGAACTGCCTGCTGGTGGCTCACTATGCTACAGAGTTGGGGGGGAGGAAGGCAAGGAAATGCCTGGAGCTGGCGCAAAGCTGGAAGGAGATCATTAGACTCCTGGGGTAAGCAGGGCTTGATGGGGGAATTTCAGGCCCCTTTGGAGTTGAGCTCCTCTCATCCGCTGATGACACATTCCTGGATTTGAGTTGTGAAGGCGTTGCTGTTTTCTCGGCCTAAAACAGACACTTAGTCCCATTAACCCTGTACAGTGGTACCTCAGGTTAAGAACTTAATTCGTTCTGGAGATCCGTTCTTTTTTAAAATATATATATATATTTATTAGTAGTTTCAAAGTTATAAAGAAAAAAGAAAAATTAACAACAACACTGTAATACATAGAAAGAAAAAAGAAACAACAATACAACAAAACAAAAAAGAAAAATGGAAAACACAGGAAAAAAGAAAACAACATAGATCCCAAATTACATATCTATAACTTCCATTTGCTTGTTTCATTGACCTCCTCACACCTTCCTTTTTGTATTCTAGTTTAATTAATTATTTCAGCAAATTCTTTCCATCTTTTTCAATTTTTGTTAAGAAATTTATCTTGACAGTTTAACTTAATAATTAGCTCAGCAAATCCTTACCATCTTTCCCCCTATTCTATTATTCAAATTGCCTTAATTTATTTAACCTTATCTTACCCTAAAATACCTTAAAGCTTAAATCTTAGTTTTCAAATATACATAACTCCTGATATCATATCTGCTAGAGTCATATAGTTTCATTCCAACATTTTCCCTAATATTCATTAATTTTTAGCCAATTCCCTAAATAAAAAGTTTCCTTTATAAATTTTCTTCCAATCTTCATCCAACGTCTCATCTTCCTGTTCTCGGATCGTGTCAGTCCTTACTGTCCAATCCATCTAGTCCATCAACCTGGAAGCCTTATGTCCGAGGCCCTTAAGTCTATTCCATGTCCCTTCTGCATTTCTTCTTCTTGTTGTTTATACTTGCCTTTTTCCTTGTCTTTTGTTGGTCTCTTTCTTAATTCCTTTCCTTTCTCATTGAGGAGTAGTTCTCTGGGGGGTTCCAACCCAGAGTTGTCCCCATCTTCCTTCATCAAACCCACCCATTCCCCAAAGTCCCACTCCCCACAGTCCTCGATAAAATACAAAAAGTATTTAAAAACATATTTCAAGGTCTCTCCAAAGTTAGGAACCTCCTCAACACCAGATTCCCCCTGGCCCATTCCAACTTCAATCTTCAATGACAGCGGCTTATGCTCCTGTAGGGCCTCGGGTCTCTCCATTTGTATTATTTGAGGTACAACCGCATCCTCCTCCATTATCTTCTGTTCTTGTCCAGTCTGTACTGATTCATGAGTTGGTCCCTGAATAATTTCTGTATCAATGTTCCCTGTTTGTCCACAGTTATTAACCACAACAGTCAAGTCCATTTTTTCATTCATCAAGTCCATCTTCTCATGCATCTGTTCCAACAGGGCACTTGTCTTGCATAAGGCAAGCACCCAATCTTCCTCCCAGCTCATCTTTAGGCAAGGTCAGAAAAGACTGTTCCCACGGTCTTAATCTCGCAGCTGTTGAGTCCTCAAGTATACTGCTGCAACAATTTAACAAGCTCCCTCTAGAGGAGACAATTTCTATTTGTATTCATCCCCCCCCCCCCGTTCTTAACCTGAAACTGTTCTTAACCTGAAGCACCACTTTAGCTAGTCGGGCCACCCGCTGCCGCCACACCGCCGGAGCACGATTTCTGTTCTCATCCTGAGGTAAAGTTCTTAACCTAAGATACTATTTCTGGGTTAGCGGAGTCTGTAACCTGAAGCATCTGTAACCTGAAGCATCTGTAACCCGAGGTACTACTGTATACCTGCTTTGTGGAGGTAACAATGATAAGGTGCTTGGGGCAGTGCGATTATTACCCAGTCATCGTGAAATCCAACTCAGCCGTATGCCAGTGTCCTCTCTTAATCAGGCAAAACTGTTTATCCAAGGCACACAAAGCCAGACAGGCAGGGACTAACCTGAAGGTCAATAGCTTGAGTCAGTCAGCGTCAGGCTGCAGATTGGATGGATTGATTGTGGATTATTTAATTTCTATACCTCTTAATATGTTTAGAATATCTCTAAGCAGTGTACGAAAAAGAAGCAACAACCTAAAATATTACAAAAATACACAGCATATAAATATCAGTTACAGATAGGTAGCCGTGTTGGTCTGCCATAGTCAAAATAAAAAAATTCCTTCCAGTAGCACCTTAAAGACCAACTAAGTTAGTTCTTGGTATGAGCTTTCGTGTGCATGCACACTTCTTCAGATACACTGAAACAGAAGTTGCCAGATCCTTCTATATAGTGAGAAGGTGGGGAGGGGTATTACTCAGGAGGGTGGTGGGGATGGGAGATTGTCAGATAGCTGAGATGAGCCTGTTGACGACTCTTAACGACTGCAATAGGTCTTACAGGAAAAGGCAAGGGGTGAGAAGGTGAAACATGGCTTAGTCATGTATAATGAGATAAGAATCCAATGTCTCTGTTCAGACCAGGTCTCTCCATGGTTTTGAGTTTGGTAATGAGCTGCAATTCAGCAGCTTCTACAAAGGAATTTCAGAAATAGACTGGAAAGAGAAGCTGCTGAAGGATCTGGCAACTTCTGTTTCAGTGTATCTGAAGAAGTGTGCATGCACACGAAAGCTCATACCAAGAACTAACTTAGTTGGTCTTTAAGGTGCTACTGGGAGCATATAAATATGTTACATTAAAACACAATTACTAATATATAAAAATCAATATCAGTTCATTTTCCTTCTGGCACACTCTCCCTCTCAGCCTCTAGGTTCTCACCCAGGGTCCAAACAAACTCTCAGCACACCCCTAAAAGTCTCCCAATGAGAAGAGTTCCTAGAAAGAGCAGACATCACCCTAGTCTCTACAAATATTTGTATGCAATCTTGCCTAATATCTATTTTTTTCATATGCAATACAGTGTATTTCTGTATGTTATTTTCACCAAAAATGCCTTTATGCACACCTTCCCCTGATATATTCATTTTTGTAAGCATTATTTGGTTGGAAAACTGCATTGCAGATTTAAAGAGGAAATTTTGAAGGTTAGCTATGTTTTGGGTCACATATTGTTTGGGGAAGCACAAATCAGGTAGATTCTGTCTCATTTCCTTCTGATATCACCACTTATAGCGTACCCTGTGTGCATTAGGCAAAGTGAGGCAGCTGCACCAGGAGGCAGGTGCTGGGGGTGTGGGTAAGGTGTGGAGGACAGAGTTGTTTGTTCTGCATAGCTTGGCCTTCTAAGCTAGCTTTGTCACTCTCAGGTGTGCTGGAGGAGCACCGTCCTGACCTGTCAGCAATGTTGATGTATGATTAAACTGCCTATGCTTGTTCTTGCACCTCCTCCTCAGCATTTAATTATCAGATTCGCATTGAACAAGTTCTCGTTTATTTTGATTAGATTGCACCAGCCCATATTCGCTTGCAGATTTGCTGTCACATTTTATCATCTTTCCCTTTACGTCATCCTTACCCAAATACAACAGCCACAAATCAAACAAGCTGATTGCACAGTCCCTTTGAGGAAGATCCACCGCATCCTGATTGGGTTTTTCAGTCATATTTATTTTTAAGATGGAAGGTGACAAGGGAGCAAAGGGATGATTGAGAATGTAAGATTGTGAATATGTAAGTAAAACAGAGCGCACCAGGCTGTTTAATGGGTTAGCAATAACATTGAACCAAAGTCCAATAACTAAACGAAAGCTTGAGAATCTGATCCAAATGGTGTATCAGTTTTATTATCTCCCTGTGATTGATGCTTTTGTGCTGATTGTATTTTATTGCACTTTATGTTGTTAAGGAAATTTGATGTGCATAGTGCCCTGAAATATTTATGATGAAAGGAGGCATGACAATGTCCTCATTCCTCAACAAATGAAGGAAACAAACAATGTGAACTTGCAGCAGTTTTTTAATCAACCGAGAAGGAGAAGTAAAGCTGGGAGAGTCAAGTCATGCATCCTTCCTACAGTGCAACACTTCCATATATAACTTTTAATTTCCTGTTCTAAAAGGAGCTATCCATATGTGGTGCATAGGATGGATCCGTTCCTTGATTCTGGCCAGGATTACAGAAGACCCCAATATGAGGTCAGGCTGGTCCATCCCAGTCCTTCTACTGGACTAACAGGCTAGAGGGAACTAACAGGCTAGAAGGAAATGATTTTGCTGTATGGAGCTGGAGACCACACACTTGTCCAGAGTTTGTTGGCTGTTCAAAGCTCCAAGACTTGGTGTCTGTTGCTTCTGAGGGTGCTGGTGCCAAGAAGCAGACCACCATCTGGCCATTGTCTGTCAATCCCTCCTGAATGTCGGGGGGGGGGGGTTGCAAAGTTTTTCTCCAGCCATCTCCTGCCTTGCATGAACTGCAAGTTCATCTCTCACTGCCCCAATTTGCTTTCTGCCTTTGTTTCTATGGCCTGTCTCAGAGCTGCTTGATATAGATGCTGCATTTTTTTCACCTTTTGAAAACATGTAGAGTCTCAAAAAGGGGTCAGTTGTAATATCAGAACCTACAAACAAAAGTATGGTATGCATGAACTGTAAAGAAGAGCCTTTCAAGATGCAAGTTTCTGACTGTTCTGACAGAAAGAAAGGAGCCTGACTGAACTCACATTTGTTTACTTCCTTCCATGCTAGGTGTTATGTACTGAAGTTCTCACCCTGGGCCAGCAGGGGGGATACTGTAGATAGTTATGCAAATGAAGGATTGAAAGTGACGTTCAGTGATTGGATAGTTTGTATGCAAATGAAGGATCGAAAGTGACATTCAGTGATTGGATAGTTTTAGAAAGTCGTTACAGTAACAAGGTACTGGAACTCTATATAAGCAGGCTGACTGAACCCTTCAGTTCAGTTCTGTTCTGGCATCTGAATAAAGAAGAGCTGGTTGAAGAATTGCTGTGTCGTCTGATATGTTCACCCACAACTTAACACTATGTATTTGGAATCAAATCACTGTTTTGAAGCTTGAGAATCCTACAATATGATGATACTTTCATTTCAAGTGGGACCTGCAGCCCAAAAGTTGCAGCCTGATATGTTGCATATACTCAATCCTCATTGAGATGTGTGGTTTTTTTAGGGGGGGATTAGAGCTTATCCCCAAAAGATTCTTTCTAATTCTACAAACTTTGGGGTTTTCCCAAGCTGTGGGGAAAGTAAGGTAATTTCAGACTCGGGTCTTATGATAGGGGTTCCTTAAATGGGTCATGTGCATGTATTCAGTTACTTATAGTAAGTCAGTCCTTCTGTTCATTAGGCTAACTCCCTCTTGTGTGAGAGTGCAGCCATTTTGGCTACCTAAGCAACAGCACCCACAATCTGAACATCAGAAACAGAGGGAATGATAGCAGTTCATTGTTTCCAAATAGATGTGTTTATTTTTCTGAATGACCTGTTTACGTTAAAAAGTATTGCCAGGCGCAGAAATTGATTTCCTTCTTCATATCTTTCAACTGCTTTGTAGGAGCTTATCTGTAGAAGTGCTAGTTGTGGAGCTCTCAGATGACTTGCAAAACGCCGTCTTAAACCAATGTGCAGCACAGCCACTGGGAGAGAAAGAGAGAACATAACTGTTAGAACTTACTTAGGGCATCTGTTTGGACATGTTCAAAGCTTCACCAAAGTTTTCTATGGTTCCATCTTGGTAGAGCTGCTGCTGCTTCATGGGATCTAAGAGCCTGCAAACAAGCGTCAGTAGTCCTGATTCTGAAGGGAACCATTTTGGCTGTACCACTTAATCCGTGGAAAGGTCATCGCTCAGGGACAAAGCAGATGAATACTCACTGGTGGCCATCGAGACTGGTGGTGATGTGTAAGGCAGGGAGACAACAGCAGGTGGAGTAAGAGCAAATGACAAGCACAGCCAACTAATTCTGGTTTTCACCCCATCTTCCTCCCTACTGAGTTCTGTAATGGCAAAACTCAGACTAAGGAAGAAGAAGTTGACACCCAGTGCCAGCCCCTAGACCAGTGCCAGATTTACGTATAAGCTAAACAAGCTATTGCTTAGGGCCCCACTCTCTTGGGGGGCCCAAGAAAATTTAAAGGGGAAAAACCTGGATATTTTTTTCAAAATAAAAAATAAAAAACAAATAAAATAAAACCTACACAAAACAGCAGTGTTTTGTGTTGTGTAGGCTTCTATGATGTAAGTAATGGGCCCTGCCTGCTAGCCTGCTCCCCAAAATTACCATATAGCATATATTCAACACAAAAAACAACGGCAATTTGTTGTTGACAAAGGGCAGCTGGACATATAAAGGGCCCCATTACCTTCAGTAGCTTAGGGTCTCATCAAACCTAAATCCAGCCCTGCCCTAGACTGGTTTTAAGTAAGAAGGCAGGCAGGTGTGGGCTGGCTACAGGCAAACTGAGGTAGGGGGGCATTTCCCCATTTGCCCCAATGAATCAGCCTCCATTAGAACAGAATGCTTTGCATACAGAAGGGCCCAAGCTCAATCCCTAGGATCTCCAGGTAGGGCAGGTAAATTCCTCTGTCCAAAACCCTGGGGAAACTGCCATCAGTCAATGCAGACAATACTGAGCTAGATGGAACAGGTCTGGTTTGATATATGGGAACTTCTGAGCAGTTGAGTCCATATTGGGAGGCATGTAACAGGCCTCATTGGTACCTAGAGACCCATGTGATTCAACCTCCTGCCAGTGTAGCTTAGATCTTTTCCACAATTCCCCCAAGCTTTATGTTACTCACTTGAAGTGCATGATGCACATGCCCTGCCACACCAGATGCATGGCACCTGGAATTATCACCCAAAGCCTCATTCTACATTTTTCTGGCCAGAATCAACCTTCTGCACACCCGCAGACCCAGGAAATTACAGGAACAGGGTGGCACTGGCAGTGGCAGTGAGGGTCCAAAATAGATTAGCAAGCCTGGAAATTTCTGAGCTACAGAACAGTGACAGTTGTTGGCATTTCACCTAGGGTGAATAATCCCACTAGATTGGGAGCTGGGTAGGAGACATATCGCATGAAAACACATCAAATTTCTTGCTGGCTGACAGAAGAAAAGGTAGGTCAGAGTCTGCTTCCCAAATGCCATTAAATAAAACTGAATGCTCCTAACATCTCTGATGGATGTGGCTTTCATTATAGTTTCACAGCAAGGTTCCTTTCTCTGACTACAGCAGGCCCTGACATCTTTTGTATTCTAGCCAAAATAAGGAAAAAAAGAATCATCACTCATAACATCTAGATCATTGCTAAGACCTATCAGGTCACTTATTTTCACCTCATTCTGGGCAAGAACTGCTTCCCTCATGCACGTTTTCAGTTGTTTTGTCTCATTCCCTTTGAAGGTGGATAACAAAGATGAACACAGAGTGGTCATAACAGAAATATATTTATATCCTGCTCCCTATGTGACAAAATGAATTGCTGTCCATATATAGCCTACGTTTTCCTGATGAATTTGACAATACTAGCTCTGACAGCATTATTGTTTTTGGCTTTAAAAACTTGGAGCCCAATTCTAGCCATTTTTGCTCAGAAGAAAGCAGAAATTCATGCTGAAGCTTATGAAGGCCTCCAGTTTTGGGTTTTGTCAGCTGCTGAAGCCAGAGAATTCCATTCCAGACTCTCATCGCTGTTGCTGCGACCATTGCTCACCTACTCATCCTTGTTTACAACACCTGGCTTGTTTAATAATAATAATAATAATAATAATAATAATAATAATAATAATAATTTATTTATACCCCGCCTTTGACCTGCAGCCTTTGACCTCATTTCAAGCCAGGAAAGAGGGAACTGGAGAGAGAAAGGAGCACAGGAGATGGAGAAGCTGGAACAGATCAAGCAATGGAAGGATAAGAGGAGAAAACTCTTGCAAACAATCAGTTCTGGCCTCTGGCAAGGATGTCCCAACTCTGGCAACCCATTGGGTGGAAAGGAAAAGGGAGAGACAAAAAAACGGAAGAAAATAGTTATTCTGTCCATTTATGGTTTGGGGCCTGCCCACCAGTTACATGAAGCCCTGGCAAATTATCCCCAAGGGAATGCAGAAGAAGATTCCCTATCTTTGAGCTAGCAGATGGAGCCGACCAGTGCAGCCCAAGTTTCGTTTCCCAGGTGGGTGGGACAGACCCCCTGTCAATCACCTGACGTCATGTATCCCATCAAATTTCAAAGGGATTGGTGTGACTGCCAATCAGCTGGTGGGTTGTTACAATGACCTCCACTGAAGGTGCACTCCCAGCTCCAATCAGCTGGCTGGTGGTGGAAGCGTCCCTTTAATGAGGCTTGCTTCATTAGTACAAAGCATCTGAATGTGTGCTGCTAGTGCCTGTCAGTTGAGTGGCAATGAGAGCACACATTGCTCCCAAAGCAGAAAGAAGATGAATGCATGGTTAAAAGGGCTAGAACTTGGCTCTTTATTGCCACCTTGATCTTAATATCTACTGGGGCTAAAGACTACCCAGGATTCTACCTCATGCATCCAAATATATTCCAGTCAGTGAATTATAATGTGTGAGCTTATCCACTAAGATGTGCTCTCCATCTTAATACGCCGAGCTGTGGTTTTAACAGGTATCCTAGCTGCATCAGTACTACTAGAAATAATAATAAATAGGTGTGATTTAAAAGCAGTGGTGATTTTATTTGGGCATCTAATTACCACCAATCTGTCATAATGCAACTGTGCAGAAGCTTAATTCAATCATCATTACCTCAGCCAGAGAGAGCTGGACAACTCCATGCTTATCCTTGTCTAGCATCTGAAACATTTCTGAGTGGCAAAAAAAGAGCAGGTGTTATAGTTAAACAGTAGCATTTGGTACATGAGAAATACAAAACCTGGGCATGGGGCACAATTCCGAGAACCTGGCTTCTTCAAATCAGGCTACTTCAGTTTTATCAGCTGTGGGACAAAGGGTTTGCTTTGTCCCAGATCCCAGACTGAATCTCTACTATCCTCAGGTATGGCTGAGAAAATGTCCCACCTGAAACCCTGGAGGTCCACTGCCAGTCAGTGTAGACAACGCTAAGCTAGATGGGCCAGTGGTCTGGTATGAGACATCTTCCTATGGTGTTGGTAACTTTAAAGGGTTGACTTAGTACTTCCAGACTGTTCAACTTCCAAACACTGGTTTTGTGTTTTTTTAAAAAAGTATTGTTAATACTTATAAAATGGCAAAACAGCGAAGGCATGAAAGTTGGAAGAATTGAGCTGCTGGTCACTGGAGATGTCACAGATAGCATCCTGCAGATGCCTATGGATTCTCACAGTCACATTGCCTATTCCATTCACAATGGAGCACCTGCACTATCTTGAATGAAAATGAGATTGGAAAAGTGGTTTCACTGTAGCAGAGACACTAGATGGGGCATGGGGAAGAATGCAGTTAAGATGATCTGATCATTGTATATTCTTGTGCAATCCTTGCCTGGAAAGCACCTAAACTGGGATATTTGGGCAGCTACACTATTCTCTGCATAGCAAGATGGCAGTCACACACTGGGTGAGGTTTGCAAATCAATCCCTTTGGCAGATCCTATTAGACCTTGTGGGGGATAGAATGTCTTCTGCATCTGAGTTTCTGTATTTGTTTTGTCAAAAGCAGAGTCTGACAAGCTTTGGGATCTTACACTAGCTTGGGAGTAGTTGGTTACTTATCTAATTTGGCAAATTACAGACATTTTGGTCCCTTTTTCCTTGACACACAGTTGTTTGTGCTCAGGTTAAAAATAGGGATAGCTCTTTTGCTTGTTAGAGAAAAGCCGGGGGGTGGTAAGGGAGACACTCCAGAGTATTTTCTGTCATTCTACCTCCTTTTACTTCAGGAAGACTTACTGAAGAGAGTCTCTAGGCGAATCATGCAGGCCACGAAGCCATCAAAGTCAATGGTCATCTTGCTGCCAGCATAGCGGAGAGCTATACTGTGCTGGATTTTGTTGTTAAGAGTGAAGCCTATATGGAAAGGAAAGCCAGGCATGAGTAACACAATGTTTGGTGTTGATCCACATCGTTCTGTTTCATTGCACCTGTTTTGTGCGGTTTATAGTACTTCTGCTATGGGGCGGCTATATAAATTAAGTAGGTAAATAAATGTGGCAAAAGCAAAATGTCACTTGGAGAAGGAATTGAAATATTTTCCTTGAAGCTTGCATTTGTTTCATTCTGGATTGTTTTATACAATGTTTTGATGTGTTGTAAACCGCTTTGAGATCTTTTTCTTTAAAATATAAAGCAGTATAGAAATGAAATGAACAACAACAACAAAACTGCTGTAGACAGACAGTGATGAAGTCTTATTAGCTATTCCATCCTGGCAGGTTTGTTGGTCTATTATGTTCTCCTTCCCAGTCCCCATTGTTCTCAAGAGGTAACAGAACTAACACTCCCTCATAATGTTTTCTAAAATGACACATTTTAATGCCAATTCATGGGAATTCCCTTGACCTATATTCAGAAGAGAAGCACCTAATTAGTGAAGCCTTAATGCACTCCTGGGGCTCCAGCCAAACGAAATCCATTGCAGGGAGTCAGTTTCATGCACAAGATATACTTCCTATCCATTTCTTAAAGCTTCATTTAAGCCGAGGCTGAAGCCACAGTTTGCTGGCCTGAATGGAGGAACACATTTGCTGGAAAGTCAGCAATTCCCCATATTGTAGCAATAATCTGCCCCCCCCAAGACCAGATGATCCCCATCCACCCCCTATAGAAACAACAAAGATCCTTGTGGCACTTTAAAGATTAATAGATGCTTTGTAGCATAAGCTTTTGTAGACTACAGTCCACTTCATCAAATGCTTGAAATATTATCCTCAGTTTGCAGAGGGTATTGTGAGGGGAGAAGGGAGGATTGGAGCCAAGTGAAGCTGATGCATATGACCTGCATGAGAAGAGACACTGGTCCCACTATGGGCCCTGGGAGGATGGCCCAGTGGTCACGTGAAACATTGAATGTTCCTTTCCAAGGGTACAGGGAGAAGTACAACCTTGGAGAGGGTGATCTGATGCCTCCTTCTCACCCCTGCAGAAACCACTGCAGCCTTTGCGCTGGCAATGTCATAGCTGGGAAAAGAGGATGGAGGAAGAAACAGCTGGACATAAAAAAGGTACAGCTATGCCGCTGTTTAGATAGGCCACACAATGGTTCACATTTTCATATGTCCTTAGGGACTTAAATGAGAGATGCCCATAGAGATCAATAGAGAAAAATTTTAATGTAGCTGGGATTGGCACCTGCATGTCTACTCCCCCTTCCAAAAACCCAGAAATGGAGGGGAAATATCCCAAGTGGCGTCCAATGAGGGCTGAGCATGTGCAGGGTGCATAGAAAGGTGACCAATGGCTGGAGAGAGAATCAAGGAAGAGGATGGGGGTGGAATAGAGTGTCAGGAGTGCCAAACAGAAGCATTCCATGCAGCAACATTTTGTTGCAAGGCCCTAATTCCTGAAAGTTTCCCTGTAATATAGACTCCCCATCACCAGCATGCTGTCCGCCATCTCTGTCGAAGCACAGCTGCAGGAGACTGCTGCTGGGGATGTTCTGAGTCATATTCGCAATTCAAGCAGGGTAATTATGAGGCCCAACAAGCCCAGTATGTACCTCATATGAATGGGCATCCAAGAACATGTCCCGGAATCATTTGCAATACACTTGAGCTGTGTGACAGATGTAAAAGATTCCTTGACATGGAGGATTGGGTACCCTATAGGTCACACAAAAGACCACTGGCACACAGTAGGGATGGAAAAATCTGTCAGTTTCAATTTTTCTATCTTTCCCATCTTAAATTTATTTCTCCAAATTCCCCTATTTGAGTCTTTAAAAAAAAACCTCATGGAAATGCATGTTAATGCAAATTTCTACACATACACCTACTTGCAGAGTCATAGCTTGGGGGGCATTAGTGTGGCCTCAGGCACACATTTTTGAGGGAGAGCAATCAGGGGGCCCCACGACACACACAGTGCTCTAGCAGCTGAGGAACAGTGGCAGGTGGGTTGGACTAGTGGACAGGTAGATGGGGGCAATGGGCAAGGAGGCTGAGGTGCACCCACACCTCAGCTGCCCAGCCCACCAGGGGGTGGAAAACTTGCCCCGCCCTAGATGCCGCTGCATTCTTGTAAATAGTTTTGACTAATATACATGTTTTTGCAAGCAATTTCCCCTAATATAATACACCTTTCTATGTTGTTTTCAGTAAGGTATGCATATTTATGCACACTTTCCCTGAAAATATGCATTTTGTATCCAGTGATTGGTTGGACAACTGCATTGCAAAATTCAGAGAAGTGCGAAGTTCAAAGGAGAACTGTTTTCTGCACCATATATTGATTCAAGAAATGCAGATTAGGTGGCTTCTCGTTTCAATTCAAAAAGAAGTTGGATTTCTGGATACTGACCTGCTTCCGTGAGAGCATTTCTCATTTCATGTGCATCTATGGTCCCGGAAAAGTCAGTATCCACTTTCTTATAGATTTCCTAAGCCAAAGAAATAGGGAAGGCTGTTGGTTGTCATTTTAGGCTAATTTTAGAAGACCTATCAGTTTGGCTAGGATATTCACTGCTGCTCATGCCTGGCAAGGGAGCCTCCTCTCTCTGAAAGCGTTAATGACTGAAGGAGAGGGAGGAATTCAATTAACTAATGGCAAGCTGTGTGCCCTGGGAAATGGCTCCCACAGGGCTGGCAACTTGCCCACCCACATGGCAAACGGGCCTTTGAGAAATAACCCCCTTCCTCTGGCAAAGGCTGTAATATAAAACTCTATTGAGATTAATACTTTAAAAGAACAACAGACAGTTCTCGCTGCCAAATGGCTTCTTATCCAGCACTAGCTGTGTAATTAGAAGCTATTCTGGCCTGTAACTCAGTAGGAAGTTCTGCCACAGTTGTTCTTTCACACTTTCATTCACTACTGCAAAAGTAATCAAAATGTTGAGTACCGAGGGCCCGATAAGAAATATAGTTGCATATAAGTAGCATAATTTTCATGTCATTTTCATGTGTGTGGCAGGTGCCAAACTAACAGTGGGAAGACATTTAGCATTCTCCCATCCCACTCTCAGTTATTAAGGATGTGAGGAATTAGGCCCAAGGCCTAACTGAGTCCAGTATCCTCTTCTCAGAGTGACCAATCAGAGGCCTAGGGGAAGGAAGTGTGCATTTCGAACCCAGAGGCAACAGCATTTCCCCTACTTTTGTTGCCCGGTGTCAGGGAACTGCCATCAGAGCCAAGAGGAGAGGTAAGGCTCCCTAATGATGCAGGGGAGGGTACAAGCAAGGAGAGAGAGAGAGCTTCCGCTGGGGAAGGAAATCAAGGTAACACCAGGAAGAAAGGGGAGGCTGAGAGTACTGCGGAGGGAAGGCTCCGAGACTCTTCCAGTGAGATCAGCGGGGAGAGCACAGGACCTCCTCTTGGTACGCCTACGCTGCGCAGAAGGCTTCCGCGCAGAGAATCTAGGAGGAGACTTGGAGTCAAGGAACTTTTATGTTGGAAGAAATTTAGGAAACGCCCACTGACATATTCTGCCAGTGACTGAGACAGTCGCGTTGTAAGGGCTGTCCAGCCAGGGAAAGGTTTAGCTATATAACCAGCTTGGGGCAGTTTGCGGTTTACCCACAAGCAACCCCAATTCCCATTACACCCGGCAACTGGTATTCAGAGGCAATTTGCCTCTGACAAGTGAGGTAGCCTGCAGACATAGAGAACCAGGCAGGGGGCCTTCTCGGTAGTGGCGTCCGTCCTGTGGAACGCCTTCCCATCAAGGAGATATGTAGCTATGCAGCCTTTAGAAGACACTTGAAGGCAGCCCTGTATAGAGAGGTTTTTATTATGTTTTATATATGTTGGAAGCTGGTCAAAGTGGCTGGGACAACCCAGTCAGATGGGCAGGGTACAAATAAAATTATTAATATTATTATTATTCCCATGACTCCCAGCTTCCATGAAAAAAAAAGAAATCAGGGCACATGACTGTAGTTCATTAAGGGTGCTAACCTCACACAGCTACAATTCCCAGCATCTTAAACAAACTACAATTCCCGAGATACCCCATGAATCCTTAGTCATGTTTTAAATGTATAGTGCGGATGTGACCTTTAGCTTTTTAACATTTGTGGAACCTGAGGTACGAGGCAAAATGTACAGAGCCAATTCTTCTCACTCTTTACAAAAAACTAGCCTGCTCCATGTTTTCAGTGTTTTTCATTTTTCACATAAACACACCCATAAAAATGCCAGTGGATGCCCATGCTAGTAGCTTAATTAGGGAAGAGGCATTTTAAAATATGGGCATGTCAGTGGGATATAAGACTATTTCCTACCCTTGGAATCCTTGCATGTACATTCCATACCCCCACAAAAAACCACATATTTCTGGCATTCGGGGCTCCATTTCTCATTCATTTATGGATCAAAGAGAAAGAATACATTTAGAAAAGAGCTGCTTTACCAGATATTTCTGAATCTTCATCCAAAGAATCTTGAATTCCAAAAGATCCAATGTACCAGTTCCATGGTTCTGTAGAAAGTTAAGGTCTAATCTGTGGGAGCAAATAACTCTTTCCCCCCTCCCCTCCCCTCCCCTCCCTCTTAGCCGGTAAGGACTTCTGCCCTAGATAAAAATGAATGACTCATTAAAATGTGCCACTTTACCTGATGCATGAACCTGCACTTTCAACCCACCCAGAGGAGGCACACCTGCTGTTTTCAGTTTGCTTAGATAAGGGTGTGATGAAGATTCCTGCACTCTCTTTTGCAGAGTGATTTATTATATTTTCTTAGGGCCACATAGATCATGCTTTGGACTACAAGAAGTAGCCACCTGCTTGAAGTCCTTTTTAGGAAATACTTTTGTTTTAAAAACCTGCACACATTTCAAGCAGCCCAAGTTCCATTTGCTACAATTCTGCTGCTTTCTTCCTTTAGAAAGAACACAATGACTTATCAGCAACTCCTCCCGTTATCCCATCAAAGCACAGATAAGGACCACACCTTCTTAACTTTAACATTGCCACAATATCAGGTGCTTCCAGAATATTTACTGGGACATTAATTGCTGAAATGCAAATTGGGCTCAGAGGCGGATTATGGGGAGTGGGACTGGTTCAGCCGAGAGGGCGCCGCAGGGGGTACCGCAACAATGATGAACAACTGAAGGTGGGGTTGGACACCAAATTTTGGCACCACGCAAGGCGCTGCTGAAATTTTAAAGTCCAAGTCCTCCACTGTTAGGCTGTGATTATATGCACACTTACCCGTGAGTAAGGCATTTATTTATTTACATTTAACAGGATATTTGTATGCCACTTAATCGTCAAGACCTCCAAGTGGTTTGTATAAAATAGACATTTAAAATACTGATTAAATCAACATAAAAAAAATCAAAAATCAGAATGTAAGTAAAACCAGAGATGAGGAAGCTGTGGCCCTTCAAATGCTGTTCAGCTCCCAACTCTCATCCTGCCTAATTATGTTTTGCTGGGGCTGGTGGGAGTTGGAGACCAACTATATCCGATGGGTCATACCTTCTCCACCCCGAAACACATAATAAAACAAAACTGCATGTTAAAATGCCTGTCAAAATTGCACATCAGACTTGCCTAAATAAAAAAAAGTTTTGCAGGTGCTGAAAACAATATAGCGACCTGCCTAATATTAATGTGCAGGGAGTTCCAGAGCTTTTGTGCTGTGACACTGAGAGATCCATTCCTTGCAAGTACAAAATGAACATGATATGGCACTTGTAAAAAGGTGCCAGTTCTGCATGCATGCTTATTTATGAGCCAGCTTGCACAGGAACAGCCTACATAGGTACAATCCAGACCCTAGTGATTACAGCAAAGCTGAGTTGCATCCAGTATCTGTGACCAAGCACATCATCTCTCTTTTCCTTTGTTGCTGAAAGAAATTGCGTTGAACGATCTAGCATAATAAGCAAAACATTGTGTCCAGTTCTGGCATCACATAAGCCAGCAAATAACCCGTAGCCTCTTAGAACCATCATTAGAGCAAAGAATTGACCTCACAGCCATCTTCTAGAAGCAGGCTTCTGCCTCACTTAACAATGAGCGAAGGGAAGCTGGCAGCAGAGGTGAGTGACGAAGCACTCCATTACTCCAGAGAAATGTTTCTTAAGTCTACAGCTCTTTAATTGTGCAAAGAACTTTGTGGTCCCCGTGCTCATTCTCACAACCTAGCCATGAAGCTAGTTGTCTCTGTTTAGAGATGAGGTATCCATACAACTGCCCATGGTCCTTCTTACCCACAAGGCAGTTCTGCTAGGGGCATGATCTGATCTCTGCCCAGAGGGTTATAATGTACATCAAACAGATATATGGAGGGGGGAGTCAGAGACAGTGGAAAAGCAGGTAAAGTGAGGCCAAGGTGCCTGAGGAAATACTTTATTTGCTTCTTGAATTACTGTTTCCAAATGTAGAGAAAATGTACAAGAAAAGCATGTTTGACTTTGGTGTGTACAGTCACCCCATTATTTGGTCTAATGAGAGGTACTTGTGTTGTTCCAGAGAAGACCACGAGCAACAAAGAAATGTGTTTTCAAACCAGAGGGCAAAAGGTCCCCCACCATCTTAACCACTTTCAGTAGTTATTAAAATCCACTCTCTGTCTCTGGCATGAAAGAAATTTAAAGAGAGATTTGAAAGTGGAGAGGGTTCATGGCTAGATGAACAGACAGTGGGAGATATGCAGGCAGAACAGAATGAAATGAAGGCCAGAGAAAAATATGAAGGAGAAGACAATAGGCTGTTTGTGCAGAGTGCAAGGAGTGAGAAGGGATTGAGGAGGGGAAGGGAGACTGAGGCTTGGTCTCCACAGGCATTGACTGATGTAGTAGACTCCCTAGTGCAGAATAAACCATACCACTTGTAGGTGGAGGTTACCTATTTCTGAATGAGAAAACTCCCTGGGGGGGGAGCACATTAGGGACCCCTTGGTGACCCTATCGTGATGCTAAGGCAAGAATCCTCATCTTTGGAGGGTCAAGCTAGGGATTCAGAGTAGGGGAGGGAACTGCCTCTCTGGCTGAAGAAGGTCACACTGCCCACCTCTGACTCTGCGAAATCACACTCAGAAGCTCAATTTGCCCCTCACTCTATGAAAGTGATGACTGTAAAATAGGCTGCGCCCCTTAAGTGAGGAGGCTCCTTTCACTGAAGGTGGAGCTAGAGCAGCAGCTCCTCTTTAAACCTCATTTTGAGCCTTAAATAGGCAACAACATTCAAGTTCTAATCTTATGGGCTCTCCAGCCTGATATGGCACCACTAAATTCTGGCCTCATCTTGCCTCACCAAAATCTAAACCAGGTGTGGGAAACTTTGTGGTTCAGAAACATCTGGAAGGCTAGTGGTTCACCACACCTGACCTCAGCGGTGTGCAGTCAGTGGACTTGAGGAACTAGGCTAGTCCCCTAAATTTCCCCGGTAAATTAAGAGTATTAAAGTATTAAACTCTAGTGCCTTCTTTCCAAAGCCCAGGAAGCTTCTGTACAGCTTAAGGAGGGAAGCGTGATGCTCACGCATGCAACATCAGGAAATCCCGGTAGCAGCCTTCACCCCCGTGTGCCCTTGCAAGCTGGCACATCTGGCCCTAACTACTCCCCTATGAAAAATTTCACTGCACTGCCTGACCTAGACCTTACCCCACTTTGGCTTACCTTGTTCTGTTGCTTAACTTTTGTCTTGGGTCAGAACCCCTGCATTGCAGAGGCTGCCACATGGAATAGAACAGGCCCCTCTCTCTGCTGTGCCAGTTTCCTACTTTGGGGGTTTCTGTGGCATTTGTTCGTTTGTTTTGAGGAAGGAAAGGAGCACTGCTTTTCTCCCATCTGAAGTGGGCTGAGTCTATTCTCCTGTCTTTACTCCCTTTCCCCACATTCAACTGCATGTGTAGACCAGCAGAGAAGAAGACAAATAAAATAGAACAGAGGAGTTCAGCCATCATGTAGGTGTGGAGACTGAGATACCAAAGGCTTCTTTCTAAGTGCACGGTTCTGAAGGCCCTAGGGGTGAGTCCAGTTCGACCATTATTTTTCCCTATGCAGACTTTCTGCTGAAGCAGCACAGCTCATCCCTCTAGATTACAGCTTGTCTTCTCTACCAGCCCTCCCTGCGGCTCTCTGCCAGCCACCTGGCTACACAGCTATATTAAATTCATTCTAGCATGTTAAATCATTTGCATTGTTAATTACTCTCCTATGAGAAAAGGGCATGCTGTGAAGATTGGCAGTTCCTCCCGCTTTTATTTCCTCCATATTTGCCGAGCCATGTGGATAGGAGGGGTCGGTTTAACCATTTGGCCCACCCTCCCCACAGCTCTCCAAATCTCATTGTACACCTTCCTTGTGTATAAAAGGAGAGCAACCTATGATCTGATGATAGGACTAGAATCGCAGCCAGGTGGTTCATAATAACACAACCACGGCTAAATCCAGGCAGGGATCGTTGACAAATTCTCATACATCCCAGCAGAACTTGAACACAATACAAAGGGAAACCAAGAATGCAACTAGAAACAAAGGGTTAATAACCTTGCTACACTAAGCTGTTTAGATCGGCACTCTGCACTTTATGCCTACAGCAAGTGAAGACAGATGTGCCAGGAAAATGAGACACGTTAAGCCCTGCCTTATCTAGTCAAAAGGTTCACAAGGGAAATCCAGTAGAGAAGAGTGACATTTAAAGGATACATCTAAGAGGCTGATCATCTCCCTGCAGGTGTTTATGCTGAATCCATCACTGTTAATGTCTCTTCCTATACAATGAAAAAGGCAAAAAATATGTTAGACAAATATTTATCTGCATTCCCTGGAAACACTAGGGAGTTATCTTTGTGCATGGTTAGCCTTTGCAGTTAAGGAAAAATATGCTAGATCATTTTGAAGACAGCTGAACATCTCACAGAGGGAAGTTTCTAGTGCTAATTCACAAGAACATCAGCAGAAAGGTGTGATTACAAGGCAAGAGCTGATTCTGTGGCAAATCAGTTCTCTTTGTGGTGCCCCCCCAAAAAAACTTTATTTTAAACATTTTCAAAAAGAAAATATAAACATGCACAAACTAATCTAAGCTGGATCAATGCTTCACCTAAACTTTTACCCACTCTACAACCCTGCAATTCATAGTAGAAATGAACTTAAATAAATGTGACCACTGCAAAATTCTCATGCATTCTCTGAGGAACTGCAGAAATATGCATTTTTTTGTATTTCTGACTTTATTAGGCAAAATAACATAGCTATCATTCTGAAAGTTGTATAGCAATCAGTTGCAACAATAACAAGCAATTTAAGAAAAGCATAATGGCAGCTACGGTTAAGGAATTATTCAGACTGGTTTTGAATATAATTCTGAATATAAGTATTTGAGTGTGTATTTGAGTCTCCCCCCACAATTATGAAGCAGTGACTGCAACTTACTCTTTGACACAACTCTGTTCAGAACAGTCTGAAGTTCATCAGCAGTCATTTCACTGTTCTGCAGAAAAGGAGTCAAATCCAAGATTTAACAACCGTGGCAACCAAACCCTTACCTTCTGGCTAAACCTAGCCTCTATCCTAGATCTAATGTCAAACAAAAACCCAAGAGAGACTTCTCTGTCCCAGCTCTCCAGATTCAATTTAAATTTATTTTTAGTGGATGATAGCTGTTGAGTGTGTGAGTTAATGATAAAAGGCCAGGGACAAAGGGTCCCACAAGAAGTAAACAGAGCTCTAAGATGACAAAGGGATGCTCACACTGTTGATAAGGAATGTAACTACACAATGAAGCTGGTGCATAGTATATAGTAGAGATGGTGAACTTGTGGCACTCCAAATGTTGCTGGACTATAAATTCCATCATCTTTGGCCAGTGACCATGCTGTCTGGGGCTGATGGGGGTCAGAATCTAGCAACATCTGGAGGACCACAAGTTCCGCATCCCTTGTGTATAGGGCTGGTAACCCTATTCTCTTCAAATGTCAGAATAGCTCCATAAGCACACTCCCATTCCAGGGAAGGGCTCTCTCTCCCATAGAAGTAAATGGGACAAGGCCCTGGCTTACTGTAGATTGGTATCCACAGTGATGTTCTATATGCACGTTATAGCTACTGGATTCAGAGGGCAGTGTTTAGAATCATGTCTATCAACTGTCCTACTTTAAGCGGGACATCCTTTAATAATAATAATAATAATTTTATTACTTATACCCCGGGCATCCCCAGCCACTCGGGGCAACTTTCAACTGGATATTAAAATCACAATAAAACATTAAACATTAAAAACTTCCCTAAACAGGGCTGCCTTCAGATGTCTTCTAAAAGTCAAATAGTTGTTTATTTCCTTGACATTTGTTGGGAGGACATTCCACAGGCCAGGTGCAACTACCAAAAAGGCCCTCTGCCTTTAGCCTGGATTCCAAGATGTCCTGTTTTGGCTCCTGAAAGAGCGCAGCCCCAAAAGATTCCTTTTTGGGGGGACTGTGCTATCGCGGAAGTCACCTGGGTGCCACAAGAGCACGGCTCTGAAAGACATGTGGGGGTTTTTGGGAGGGTCACATTCTTCCATGAATCACATGACTCGTGCAGGAGCACGGCCCTAAAAGACCCGCATCCCGATTTTCCTCTGTGGCACATTGATATGTGGAATAGGTTAAAAAGAAGGCAATTGGGGTCTACAAGGCGCTGTTCCTTCATTGTCCTGTTCTTGAGCAGGAGCATATTAAGTTGCCAGGGGACAGATAAGATCAGACTTCAGGACCTGAGAGAGCTCCAAGTGGACAATTTGGTCCAATGATGTCTAAAGGCCTTTTGTGCTTCTCAGCCCAGAACACCTCTCTCAGGCTCCACCTCGTTCCTGGGGAGAGGTGAGCTTAAAGGACCAGTTTCCTCTCTGTCAGTTCCCCCATCAAGTGATGGGGAACATGGTGCAGGAATAAAAAAGACTGAGAAGAAGAAAAGCGGCTTTCCAGGAGTCTTCTGCCAATTGTGTTAGTAAAAAGAAGCAGCCAATGCACTGGGAAATCTTTGAAGCATTTGCCTAATTCTGAATATTTGTCATAGCACAGAAACCCTCTTACCTCCCCAGAAAGTTTTTGAAACAGGCTCTTGAACTCGCTGTCTATGTCCTTGCCTGCAACATGAGGCTAAAAGAAATCATGAATAATGTTACATTTTACACCAAGGTCTGAGGCTTCCTCCAAAGGGCTCCTGAGTCAAAATAAGCTCTGAAAGGAACAGAAACCTGAGAAGCTGGCTCAGTAAGCGCAGAAACTTAAAAGGTTGCTTTTGCTAAGCGGAAGCCTGTCATCTCTGCTATGTTTGTCAAACATTGTGATTGATCTTGGGCTTTATGGTGCCGAGTTTTGCTTCTCCAGAAACGAGTTGTGCAAAGAAGTTAGTGAATTAAGCCTTATGGATGAAAAGAAAGCACTATTTTCTTTAGCGTACAACACTTTCTGGGCTACAACAAAGAGGTCCTCAGCTTTTGCAGTAATAAGGCACTGAATCCCAAAGCTGAATCTGTGAATTTGACCCCACTTGATTTGCTTACCTCATATGGATTTGCAGCCACAGTATCACCCATTTCCCTGTGAGGAAAAAATAAGAAGAAGAATATAATTAAATGTCCTGTTCTTCTTATCATAGAAACACTCAGAAATAGCTTACATCAAAAATTGCAATGTGCTGAATCTTGGTTTAATCATGCTTAGAGTGGGCCCATTAAAATAAATTGCAACCCAATACAATTAAGTAAAATCAAACTACAAAGATTTAAGTTTAAAAATGCTGGAACTTAAAATGATAACAATCTTACAATAGTTTTTTTTTTTTTAAAGAACAGTTTAAAACAGTAACACGATCAAACATTAAATCCCTGTTGAAACAGAAATGTTTTTGGTGTCTCTCTGAAAAGACAGTAAAGATATATTCTGATGCATCTCCAGTGGAAGGTTACTCCAGAGGTGCAGTACCACCACTGAGAAGGCCCTGACACTCATGCTTACTTGCCTGATGATCCAAGATGAAGGTATAGAGAGTGGCGGATCTGAGGCAGACCTTAAAGCCTGAGATTGTCTGTATGGGAGCAGATGAGGGCTAGCCCACGTAGAACCCTCCAGACATCGCTGGACTACAGCTCCCATCACCCATTATCATTAGACACAGACTCATGGAATTCTAGTAATATATGAAGGGGACCGCATTGGCTATCCCAGCCTTAAGGCAACCATGCAAGATCGTTTACCTACTATGGACAAAATGGTTCATTCACCTTAATACTCCAGAACCAAATTATGTACACTTGCTTTTGCTGTTTCCATCTGACATGGACTTAACGTCCACCCTGGTCCTAAAAAGGAACATTTTCAAACTAATTGAAGATTTGATTGTCGTCCAAAGAAAAACATGCTAAATAGGTTCTGGTGAAGGAAAGGGGCTTTAAAAAGGAAAGAGGAAATCGGTGAGTGGAGGTGTTCTCACCATCACCACTTTTCTTGTAACCTGTTTGTTGTTATGATTGAAAGTTGTTTTAAACTATTTTTAATGTGGTGTTTAATGCTGTAATCCACCCTGGACCTTATGGTCAAGGGCAGCAAACAAACAAACAAGCAAGCAAAATGTCTATGCATATAAGTTAAAAGTTTTCTTCACCAAACTCCAAGATCCACCCCAACTATCTTTTCATTCGTCTTTTATTATATCACTTCAGTCACTATGCCAGCAGAGGCATAATGAAACAGGGATGAATAGTCATTACTCCCTAATGAGAACTTAGAGAGCAAAAAAAGGAGGGGGGTCCATGAGCTATAAGCCTGATTAGACACCTGATCAAGCCACAGCTTTGATGCACTGAGTGCAAAGGGACAATGCCTTTTGGCACATCAGGGTAAAAGATACATACTGAGCTTTAGCCTGTTTCTCTGTGAAGACTCTAAGGCAGAAGTCTCCATCTTTGAAAGGCTCAAATGTAGAAGGTACAATGAGGTATTCTCCCTGAGCTAGGTGGAAGCGGTTTGAGACTTCACGCAAGTTGACGTATGTGTCGGTGCGAGCGACAGGTTGATTCGTCAAGAAGAAATCTCTGCTTAGATGAACATCAGTTTGATTTCCCAGCTAGTGAGAACAGTGAGAATGAAAAATCAGGTTAAAACAGCTAGCAAGACATAGGACACAAGAAACAATTCCATCCAAGTGGGAGCATAAACCAGGTAACCTTTCCCCAGTCAACATACTGGGTCTCCTCTCAACTTTGTCCTCCACATATTCCTTGCTGGACACCAAGGTTCACCTGCTAGGATGTTGTGATGGCCGCCAACAGCAAAAGGGGATTATTCATTTATTATTTGTTTATGTTATTTATTCAATTTGTATATCGCTCTTCATCCGAAAATCACAGGGTGGTTTGCAACATAAAAATACTAAATGAGAACACAAAATGCATAAAACAAACACTAAATCAAACCAATAAATTAGACAAATTAGTGGAGGAGAAGTCTATCAATGGCCACTAACTGGGATGACTATATGTTGCCTCCAGTTCTAGAGGCATTTAGGGCTCATAATGCCAGTTACCAGGGAACACAAGGAAGATGCTGCTGCTGTGTTCATGTCCTGCTTATGGGCTTCCCAAGGCATCTGGCTGGCCATTGTGAGAACAGGATACTGAACTAGATAAGTCTCTGATGTGATCCAGCAGGGCATTTACAGCATGTAAAGGTAAAGGTAAAGGGACCCCTGACCATTAGGTCCAGTCATGGCCGACTCTGGGGTTGCAGCGCTCATCTCGCTTTATTGGCCAAGGCAGCTGGTGTACAGCTTCCGGGTCATGTTGCCAGTATGACTAAGCCGCTTCTGGCGAACCAGAGCAGCACACAGAAATGCCGTTTACCTTCCCGCTGGAGTGGTACCTATTTATCTACTTGCACTCTGACGTGCTTTTGAACTGCTAGGTTGGCAGGAGCAGGGACCGAACAACGGGAGCTCACCCCGTCACGGGGATTCGAACCGCTGACCTTCTGATCGGCAAGTCCTAGGCCCTGTGGTTTAAACCACAGCACCACCCGCGTCCCTATACAGCATGTGGCTTTCCCCAAATAATCCCGGGAACTGTTGTTTGTTGAGGGTGCTGGGAATTGTAGCTCTATGAGGGTTAAACTACACCCGGGATTCTTTGAAGGAAGCTATGTGCTTTAAATACAGTTTTCATTTATGGTGTGCACACAGCCTAAGTTAAGTGTTTCAAATAACTGGGTCTGCTGTTTTGAGACAGCCATAACTAGCATGTGGCACACAGTTGCTCTCTAAATGAGATTTAATCTCTGCTTCACCAGTCTCTTGCCATCCCCCTGCCATCTCCGTAATCTTCTTCCTACATTTTCCCTACAAACTGATGAGTTGGCATATTAAGTTTATCAAAAACATGAGGTGCTTTCCACAGAGTGTAGACGTACCTTCAGCCTGTATAAATCTCAAGAAAGCAGCTTTTCCACAGCTCATTTTCTTCTGCACCTTCCACCAAATGCTAATCTACTATCCAAGCTTGCAACACACAAGCACCTTTATAGTATAACTGATAATACAAATCTGTTCCAAAGCTCTGCATGAGTTATAAGAGGAAATTGGGTGCCTTAAATTGAACAAAAGCACAAAAGCAAAACAATAAATGTTTAAACAGTGCCTTTGCAGCATGAGCTTGCATTTCAAAATATGACTCATTAAGGCAAGGTGGAGTTTGTTTGAAACAGGGTGTACTCCATTGTCTACTGATAGCATATATCTCTTAACTAGAAATGTCAAACAGCAAACACACTCATACATTAGCAACTGGAATCAGGTGCAACTTCCCATGTTGGTCTGATGCAGAATTATAGCCTAGAATATCTTTACAATATGCATTGCTGTGATTATTAGGCATTGTTGTGGAAAGCATCAGCTTAATTTGTGTAGAGCATCTGGGTTCCAGCAGGAGGCTGTCACCTTTCCCTTAACTTGCTCACTTAACTCTAAGCTTCTCTTCCTGCAGTGTGGTTTGTGCAATACAGTAGCAAACTGGAAGTGTGGGGAAGCACTACCACTTCTAAACACACACACACACACACACACACACACACACCACACACACACAGAGAGAGAGAGAGAGAGAGAGAGAGACAGCAGCAGCAGCAGCAACAACGGCAGCAGCAGCAGCGTGACATGCATGGTTTTATACAACCACCACTCCGAAAGAAGTTCCTTGCTGGACCAGACCAAATGTCTACCTAGTCTACCATCTTGTTTCTGACAGTGGCCAACCAGATACCTTCAAGAAGCCCTCAAGCACAGAAAATAAAATCAATAGCCTGGGGGGGGGGCGGGTTTCCTCCAGCCACTGGTATCTGGAGGTATACTGACTTAGGGAAAATGGCGGGGGGGGGGGGAGGTCCTATTCAACCACTATGGCTAATAGCCACTGATAGGCCTCCTATCAATGTTTTCTTTTGTTTGAAAGCTGTCTAAAACAGGCATAGGCAAACTCTGCCCTCCAGATGTTTTGGGTCTACAACTCCCATCATCCCTAGCTAACAGGACCAGTGGTCAGGGATGGTGGTATTTGTAGTCCCAAAACATCTGGAGGGCCGAGTTTGCCTATGCCTGGTCTAAACTCATAGCCATCACTTGTAGCAGTTAAGCATCATAAGTGTGTTGTGGGAAGTACTTCTTTTATCCATCCTGAATCTAGGACAAGTCACTTTAATTGGGCGACCTTGGCTTCTAATATTCTGATAAAATGTGGAAATTCTCTCCCAATCCCCATTTCTGTACCACATGATTTATTTGTTTTTAAACTTTAGTGTTCTTTTCTACCCCTGCCCCACGCCCAGCAAACTTAAATAAATCAATCATTTATGAGCAATTATTTGGGTTACATATAACCCTCCCCCATGGTCAGTCCACACATGCTTGAGGTGTGCTGTGCTGAACCAACAAATCTGACATTCAGGAAAGCCTCCTTTCAAAGAAGCAATGTAATGGGAGATGAAAAGCACATTAAACAACTCTGAACTGCCATCTGAACTTTCCCCGCAAATAAGCCCTTAAGTTAAAAGTTTTCTTTCCTTCCTTCCAAAAATAGTCAGCATACACCCTTAGAAACCAAATGTCCCTCATATGTCAGCAGGGCAATTGTCAGTTTGGGGCACATCAGCCTTCAAGAAGCAGTAGATGATCTTTTTATTTTGGAGGATGCATATTTCCTGCACAGTTTATGTACCTCTTTTGGCACCTGCAAGAGACATATAAAAGGGAAGAGACATAAAGGCCTGGTGGAAGATGGTGGCTCTATATTTTTCACAAGCAGCTGGATGAAAACTCAACCAAAAGAATATTTAATGGACTTGAACAGCTGGTCTGTTATGCCTGGTGACCACCCTTTCCTGCACACTCAGTCAAAGATGAACTTTTCTCAGCAATATCTCTGCTCCAACTTAAACATTCAGTCATTTTTGCCTGGTTTGGTAATCCGAGGCCAATGCCAATGAAAGAGCATCTTAAGAGAATTTTTGCTATACAATCTGGTTGTGCACTGCACTAGTCTCCCCCACCAGGGATGGATTCATGTACATCAGCCTGCCTTGGCTTTGCATTCACAAGATTTGAGCCTTTTCAAGGTATTTCACAGCTGAGCTTTCAGGACGGAATTCTGAAGAATCTTGCTGAATGCAGAAAGCTACTTTATGGCAAGGCAAGGCATCTATCCAGGTAGCTGAATGCTATTTATTCAGAGCAGGAGCAGTATTTCCAACCAGCTACTGTGGGTTGAATCTGGAACCTTGTCTGAGCACAGCATGTGTTCCTCCGCTATTTTATGGCACCACAGAATAAATGCACAGAGAGAAGCAATGCTGTTATTGATAGGTACTCAGGCAGGTGTGGAGAACTGATCGCACACCAGCTGTTGATGGACTCCATCTCCCATTCACCTAGTCACAGGCCATGCTGTCTGAGGTTGATGGAAGTGGAGCAGGGCAGAAAGTATCAAGGAGCAATGAGTAATATACCTGATAAAGGGAGTAGCCAATACTGAGCAGCCCTTCCCCCATCCTCTTCTGCCTCCTTCGGTTCTTCTGCATCAAGCCCACCAGGATGCTGCAACATGGTTCACTCTCACTTCCTGTGTGGTCGTCATCTGGCTCATCCAGCCTAATTTTAAACTGGGGGTTGGTCCAGTATGTTGCTGTAAAGGCAAAGGTAGAAATATATGTAAGAATCACCAGAGAAATGAGAGAGGGGTTTCTTTGCTGCTAATGCAGCCAGGTTGAGCTGCAGGGAATTGTCCTTAAGAATGAACTGTACTTTGGCTTCCAGCCTGGTTTTCCCATTATATTTATATATTCTATGCTTCCTTCGCCACCCCTGCCCAAGTATGCTATATATTTATTGCAGTTATAATGAATCAAGCTACTAAGAGACATTCCCTCGGGGGAGCAGTGACCAGCTCAAAGAGACTGCAGTCATTAACACAAACCCGTCATTTATCCTCAGGAGACTGTTACTGGGCCATTTCATATAAGATACAACTCTCAGGTTTGGCTTGAAAATGAATATTTTAAAATTGAAAAACCCAGTTATGAGTTATTCAATTGCAAGTATATTCAGGCCCTTACATTGCCGCTTCTGCATGGTCCCACACTACTTTTAAGTACACAATGACTTAAAAGGTACTAAGCTTAATTCTAATGAGTTATGGCCCTTCCCCATATCTTAGACTAAAATGTTAAGGAAGATGTATCCTATCAATAAAATTATCCCAAAATTGCATCCTCGGTTTCTTTCACTCCCACTTTTTAAGGTGGCCACCTTTCTTTCTCACTTTCTTCTCTAAAACCTCAGCGTCTCTAGAAATAATTGAGACTGAGAAATGACTGGGTTTGATTGGTGACCCAAAAACTCAGAATGACACATACCCTGTGATATAATGAGAACAGGCTGCATTCAGACATAACAGCAAACCATAACCTTGTTGTGATAAGAAAACACATTGTGGTGGGGCTTGGGATTATGCAGCCTTCCCTTCTTCACATATGAGGGGAAGAAAGGTGAAACCTCCACTCACAATTTAAAACAAACCTGTTTCCTGTCTTGTCCACATGGAGAAGATTGTGGTTTGTGCAAACCATTGTTGGGTAACGAAACAGGGTATCAAACCAGGGTATTCCAGTTTCTTAACTATGGTCTGCACAAATCATTCCCTGCATTTAGACAAAATAGAAAAAGGTGTTTTGTTACCAAAAAAGAAAGGAGAAAAAGCAGCTTCAAAATAATGTGAAGAGGGGGAGTGGTGATCCTAAGGCCCACTATGGCATGTTTGTGTTATGGTTGGTGTCTGACTACGTCTGAAGCCATTAATTTCCCAGTTAAGAGAGATTTTATAACATGCTGATATTTTTCTCTTCTCTTCAGCTCTTTCCCAAACCATTTCAAAGCGGCATTCCACTGACACCAGCCCACAGTGAACTGTGGCATCGCTTCTATTCAAACAACTGTTCGTGATCTGCAATGTTTGAGTTTGAATGCTTTCATTATTATACCCAGATTACAGCACTGAACCTACCAGGGAATGGCTCTTACAAGTAAAATCATGTGTTTTTTTAATTCTGCAGAAAAATGTTTTCCCACTTGAAGACATTTTTTTAAATGCTTAATTAATGCACGCCATACTGCTATTCGTTTTAATTACATATTCAGGCTGGAGCCCCAAACAGCAATGGGTTTAGGAATTAATTTAGCATTCGACACATAAAAACAAAACAGTTATTTCTAGACTATTAATATATGCAATTTTATGGTAAACACTGCAGTTTGGTCCTTTTTATCACAGTTGTGCCATACTGAAAAATGAATGAGATGTATAACTAGAACTTAAACACACACACACACACACACAACAGTAATGTATGAAAACAAAAATGAAAAGCAATGAAAATACTAACATGAACACTGCAAAGCAGAGTTTAACACTTGAATTTTGATGTTCCTGCCATGCTGTTTTCCCAGCAGCAGCAATATTGGTTCTCAGCAGGACTAGGATGGAGTGGAGCAGAGCAGCAGTGAGCAGTGAGCAGCAGCAAGCCAGCAGTGGCACGTACAGGTGTGCCTGCCTCCACCTGGGTGCAGCCCCCACCCTTGCAGATGCTCTGCCATGCTCCATCCCAATCTTCACAAACAGCAGCACTGCCACAGGATGTAGGACAGAACAACAGCAATGTCCCACCTCTTGTACTTTCACCAGATGGAAATGTGCGCATCATGCATCACAGCTCGGTTTGAATCTAACCAATATCCGCCACAATGCAAGAAACCCTGATAGCATTTTGCTAAGGGAAACTGAACGAAAACAGTGTATAATTTGAGAAGACAAGATCAGAGAGCTTTTGTCTTTCTCCCATCAGGCCTTGTACATAGCAGGGAGACATACAACTAAACATACAGAGGAAAGCTCCCTCAGAACTACACAGCAGGTGCTACCTCACTAAAGATCATGCCAATCTGCCTGGTTGCTACGCGACACCTCCACCACCACCGTCACCTCGGTTAGCTGACTCACTGACAACAGAAATAACTCTTAAGTTGCAAACTGAATGATCCCTGCTGTTGCACTTCCAACAGGCACTTGGGAAAGAGCCTGGTCTACAATTGCCCCCATTGGCTCAAATAGTGAGACCACTGAAATAATCTGCAGGCAGTCCTACAGTACAGAAGCTTCCCCTGTCAACAATAGCTATGGCTAGTGATTGCCTTCTCCACGGTGACATTACCTGGGTAATTTTGGCACCCACCGGCTGTGGAGCCCCGTCTCCAGTTTCCGTTGAACAAAGTCATACCCCATTTGCGGACATGGTTGCTTGTCAGGGTGTCAGGAGTCAAGTTGCAGATCTCAAGCCTTGTGAAGTTCCTTTGAAAATCTGAGAAGGACATCCTGCCATAGGAGCAGAGCATACGAGAGTGCTTAGTGAGTCTGGAACAAAGCCATTATCCACTTGCCATTGATTTATCTTCTACCGAGACAGCAGGCAGCAATAGCACAAGGGAATTATTTGGCGTTACAAAGCTCTGAAACTTCTAGGAATCCCCATCAATAATGGAAGGCCTACAAATTCTCAGTGATTAGTCTTCTTGCGTCCAGTCAGTCATGCTATCCTTAGCTCATACCAAATTAGAGTCTAGGACTTGCCATTCCCACACTGGGAACTGCTTCCCACATTACATTTCAAGGGCCAGGTCTAAATTGCTGGGGATCCCAGGGCAGTAAATGATACAAGTCCCTCTCTTACCAACAGTTGTCATGACAGAGAAGAGCCAACTGTACTGGCAAATGACTGTAAAGAACAGCAGCCTAATAGCCTGGTCTACTCCACACATATATTTCTGCTGCCAGGGAAGGAAGATGCTGCATAGCAGTCTCTGAACACATGCAGAGTGTTTTTATTTTACCGCTAAGCTGTAGTTGTTTGACTCAGCATAAAGCAGCTTCTTAGGTTCCTGTGAGGTTTTTTGCCAGGAGTGTGATGTGGGTATGTTCATCCCTTTCTCCCCCCGATGCAAGTCCAACAAAAATCTTCACTGCCACAACTGCTATTAGCCAATTGTAGCCACAAGGCATCATTGATGTATTACGGTATTTTAATATTTTGTTGGAAGCCGCCCAGAGTGGCTGGGGAAGCCCAGCCAGATGGGCGGGGTATAAATAATAAATTATTATTATTATAAATTATTATTGCAAGGGGGCGATTTTCATCAGGACTATGCGAGGAGTGAAAACATGAAAACCTCTCTCCTTATGTGCCACAGTCCTGACAAAAATCTGGCCTCCCTTCATCTGCTGTTAGCAATTAGAAGGCAAATGACACAGCACAAGTGATGCATTTAACATCACATCTAGTGTCACCCTCACACTGCAGCATGTTTATCTACATTCTGCTATTGATTGAAAGGTTCTTACCAAAATTCACCATCATCTGCCTGCTTATCCAGAGCTGCTTTCTGCTTGGGGTCAATATAATTCCATTGTGGAGCACTGCAGGAATAGGAGAGCATTACAAACCAAACATTTCGCCACTACAAATTAAGCATGAAATAGTTGCATATGTGTATGAATGCAGTCCTATCTCTGAGCCCCGAGGGACCTCAAGGGTGCCACCACTACAGGCGCTGGGTTCTGTCCAACTCGGAGACAGGGGTGCGTACGCATGATGTCACACAACCAGAGGAGACTGGGAGGGCTGCCACGGCTGCGAGAAGGCTGACAGGGCCCGTTGTATCCATGGGAAGGCTGGATGGGGCCCTTCACAGCTGCGGGGGGGGGGGGTGCCAGTACTGCGTACCAATGAGTACTTCCAGAAAATGGAGAGCGTAATGCTGGTGGTCAACAAAAGAGGTTTAAAGACTCTCTCAAGGCAAATCTAAATAAAATGTAGTATAAATACCGACAACTGGGAAACACTGGCCTGAGAGCGCTCCAAGTGGAGAACAGCTTTTACCAAAGGTGTCATGGGCTTTGAAGACACTCGAACTCAGGACGAAAGGGAGAAACACGCTAAGAGGAAGGCATGTTTGGCAAACCCTCACCGTGATCAACTCCTGCCTGGAAACCTATGTCCCCACTGTGGAAGCACGTATGGATGCAGAATCGGCCTTCACAGTTACTTACAGACTCACTGTTAAAACTGTGTTTATGGAAGACAATCTTACTCGGCTACGAGTGATCGCCAAAGAAGAAAGAAGACTGCCAGGAAAAAAGTACTGGCTATAACTCCCATCTGTCCTCGCCATCGACCATGCTGGCTGGAGCTGATGGGAGTTAGAATCTCACAACATCCAGAGAACCACAGGTTCCACGCTGCTGGATTAAAAGTCACATAAAGTGATAAAAAAGAAGTGTTAAACGTTTTATAATTTCCGACTTAAATCATTTTTATTGTACGATTTATTTTTAAAACTGAGCCCTTTTTGATGTGAGTTTAATACCTGAAATCTAATCCTTGTTTATGTGCCTGCTGTTTGGCTGTTTTTTATATGATTATTTATCTACTGATATGGCATTATTCATGAGATACAGTAGTAAATTAAATCTGGAGTTGGGGATAAAGCAGAAACAATTCCTTATTTACTCTGGGGATACAAGGAACGCTCTGCTGAGAAGAAAAGAAATATTCTTGGACTCTCCACTGCTCTAGGGAGATCCTGATCACATGCCTCTCAAATGAAAACATTTTAAATTTCTGTAAATAATAAAAATAAACTTCCAGAGATGGTTTAGTGTACAGTTAATTCTGTTTCAGAGTAGGAACTCTTTCTTTGCCAGGTGAGCTGACCTCTGGAACTCTCTCCCTGGGGAAATAAGTCTTCTCCTGCTCACTGCTAGCCTTTAGATGCCAGTTAAAGACCTATTGATCTGCCCAGGCCTTTGGGAGTTAAGTCCCCAGGGACCCAACAGATGGAAATGTTAAGACTGTAGCTCTGGAAGTTTGTGTTTAGATTTTTAATGGTGGTATGAAATATTTTGTAACGATGGATGATGGGAGAAAGAGCAGTATACAAATCAATCAATCAGTCATTCAAATAAATAAGCATGTGGTGTTAAGAGTGCAATCCTATACTTTATATGCCTACCAGGAAGAAAGCCCTATTGAATTCAATGGGACTAACTTCTGAGTATACATATATAGAATTACACATGTATAGAACTGCATTTAATGTCCAGATTTTTTTAGAATACAAAATAGGGTGACATCTCAACACAAGTGGCTCCAGGGGAGCAATTTCATTGGGATCACTGCAAGGGTTAAACTCTTCCAATAATCCTGATAATTATCAGCTCCCACCCTTTACCTGGTGCTTACATTTATTTCAGTATGTGCGTAAAATGCAAAGGTGCAGTTAGCCGTTGTGTCTAGCTCGGCCCCATGTTCAGCCGGGCTTAAGAATCCTCTTAGAAATACTCTTTTTCCTATATGTTTCTGCTCTACTATCCAGGCATGAAAAGCCATGGGTGTGAGTTAATAGATAGCCCTCCTAACTTATTAATATTACTTTCTTCCTTTCGGCTGTCATTTGATATATTAACTTTGCCAGATGTAATTTTAGAGGAACTTCATATGTTATACGGCAGAGCCAGTGACAATGTAAAAGAGATTGATGGCTCCTTTTTTTCCATCTCATTTCCAGGGCAACGTTCAAAAAATCAACACGAACATCTTCCCAGTCAGATGCCCTTACTACAAATGCTTATAGAATGTGTGAATCTTACAGGTGGAGGGCAGAATTCAGCTAGTGTGTGGTAATTTTGCTAAGGAGACTTGGGTTCAAATCCCTGCCTTGAAGCCCTCTGAGTGACTTTGGAGCAACCACCATATCTCATTCTAATTTACCTCATGGAGCTGCTATGGAACTAACATAGGATAATCTCCTGAACTCCTTGGAGAAGGGTGGGATACATATTCAAAAAAATAAATAAATCAAGGATAGGGAACTTGTGGCACACCAGACCCAAACTCCTATCATCTAGGAGAACTAGCCATGATTTCTGGGACTGATGGGGGTTTGAATCCAACAAGATCTGGACAGCCACAGATTCCCCATCACTGATGCAGATGAATAAATGGCATTTCAGGAGTTACTATACAAGCATTGGGTGTGGGGTGGGGGTGTGACAATCTGAAGATGACCCAGGCCTAAGGATGTAAGAAAGCATTGCTTTCCATCCCATCCTGTGTTTGTCTCAACCGGCGCTGTTTCCATTCTGCCGCAGTTCATCTTCTGCCCCAAAATACATTATCATCTCACTGTCCGCTGTGGCAAAATTAGACAAGTAACATTGTATTTACATTATTTTACCCCATTCATTGCAAAGGATGCATAATGCAAATGGGGGAAACAGAATCAACTGCATATCATTTGCGTACTGATAGCAACAGTGAATACTGATATATACTGATAATAATATACTTATCACTCCAGGCCCCAGTCCACTCCACTTCGCCCCATGGATTTCTCAACCTGACTAATTTCTCCGGATGGCTGCGGTAGTTAACCTGTGGGAAGCACCACAAACAGAACATCAGGACTTTATAATCCCCCTCAGTGTTGCCATCCTGTTAGATGACAGTCCTGTTTAGAAAACATCCTGGGAGAGCCAGTGTGGTGTAATGGTTAGAGTGTCGGACCTTAGAGACAAAGGTTAAAATCCCCACTCAGCCATGAAGCTCACAGGGGACCTTGGGCCAGTCACCATGTCTCTGCCTCACTTACCTCACAGGGTTGTTAGGATAAAATTGGAAGGGGGAGGAAAACTATGTGGTATATAAATATAATAAATAAATAAATTCATTAAGAGCAAAAGCAATGTGAGCAAAAGCCGCAGCCTATGGCAAGTTTCTTAGTGCTACCACAAAACTCAAGGGCTCGTGAATTGGATTTTATGGGACACGTTGTACAATCCCTGAAACAGCAAGTTTTCCCCGGACACAAATTTTCTGAAAAACCTCCAGGGACTTCACACAGTCCCCAGAAACCTGTTCCATTAACCGGCTGTTCTTAAATGTAACCAGCTCATTCAATGGGTGGATGGAACTTTTGTCCAAAACATCAGCCCTAAAATGCTGGTTTTTCTCCTTCATTGCATTTCTACTGATGTTATGGGTTTTATTGTTATGTTCTGTTTTTGAAACCGCTTTGCAAACTTCGGTCTTAAAGTGTGCTGTAAGTTTTTAGAGAGAGGGTTAAAAGGAGTGCACTTTCACAAACTACTTGTGCCATTTAGTGTTGTTAGGAGTTTGTGAGTGCCAGACCACTATAACCTCCAGATCAACAAAAGGTTAGAATTAATCAGTTATTGGAATGTTAAGATTTGGGTGCCAGATTAAGCCCAATCTGTGTGTGGCTTCAGCTGTGTGCTAGACAATGCTAATCCCCTGGAATCAACAAGTGTTGAAAGCTAATTAAGCAAAGCTAAATTCCTCGTGAGGTTATAGCCTGGGGGATGGAGCAATTAAGACTCCGCTCAGAGTTAGTTAGAAGATAAGACCAGAGCTTAGAGAGGTTAGAGTGAGGAGTTATATGAGCCAGAAGCTGGAGAAAAGCTGCAGGCAGGCAGAGAGCCATAGCTGGTGTCTGTTTGGATCTGTGGAATGAGCAAGACCTCTTGGAGTGAACTCCTTCATCACAGACTCAGGTTGTATATATGTGTAAATAAACCATATATCATAAAAATACCTCAGTCTCCACTGTGCCTCATTTTCCAAAAGGAAACAAATACCCTGGAACCTTGCACCGCTCAGACACTTGGGGAGCTGTGCAACAGTATTAATTTCATGACAGTTCAGTTTGTTAAAGCTCACACACAGAGCCAGACACGCATACACACACTATATGTTTACCTCTTCCGCTCCAGTAACAGAGTAAGCATGACCTTTGACCAGCTTCAGACTTGTGATTGCTTCTGTTTCAGCTGCACTGGTTATCTAGGGCGTATAAAATTATTGTAAAAACACAACACATTGCTTTAAAATCCTAGAAGTGATTCGCTAGGGTGGGGCAGAGCTACTTTGCTAACTTCCCAGGAGGTGGTTGTCTTATGCTTACCAGGAGGGGCAAGGAGCTGTGGAGGTTTGCACAGTGCAAACACACTTGCCCCACTAGTGCATTTGCCTTTCCCAGTAAGCAATACCAGCCAGGAAGCTAGCACACTGACGCCACCTGGAGCTCCTTCTGAATCATAGAGTTGTAAGGGGGCTTGTAGGCTATCTAGTCCCACTTCCTGCTCAGTGCAGGAAATCAAATGTACATGCTGGAGCATCTACAACAGATGCCTGTCTGGCCTTTGCCTGAATGCCTCCAGCGAGGGAAAACCCACTGCCCCTTTAGATAACTGGTTCCATTATCAAACTTCTATTTCCATTGATAGATTTCTTCTCATATCCAGCCAGGCTCTACCATCCTATAACTTAAACTCTTTAGCTCTAGTCCTGACTGCTGCCCCCTCACCAGCCCCAGGAACAGAGACAACAAGTCTTTGTCCTCTTCTATGTGAACCCATCAGTCATCTCCATGCTAAACATTCTCTCCTTATGGGACTTGTTTTCCGAACCCCTGACTAAAGTCCAAGTGTGGATTCAAGCTTTGTCAAAACACCAAGTACATTTTTCTAGCTGTAGGACTCGATGCTGCTTCCCTAAAGTGGGACAATTGCTGTTCAAGTTCATGCAGATCTTCCTAACACAAATATCTGCTGCTAGCGTTCTGTCGTTTCACTACAGCATAGGTTGGAGCACAGAAAAACAATGATGATGATGATGCCAGTAACTCACATCAATGGAGCAACCCAGCAGTGAACCGGCTTGCAGGGCCTTCTGGATGATTTGATACAGGTCGGATGGAGCTTTTCTCAGATCATATGATTCAGAGATGCCACCAGTGAAATCTTCAAAACCTTCTACAGTAGATCCTCCAGCAAGAGCCTCATACGAGCCATTCAGCCTGCAGTATGGATGGTGAAGAAATTTATCTATCCACACTTCTCTAAGTGTTTTTGAAACTTTGCACTTCTCTAAATTTTGAAATGCAGCTCTCCAATAAAAATATGTGTACAAGAATGTGCATATTAGTGGAAAAAATGTGCAAAAAAAAATGTGTACATGAAAGGAGATAACACGCAAAAATGAATTCTATTAGATGAACATTCATTGCATAAACCCATATCCTAGGCAAATTTTGTGTATATTAGGAGAAATGTGTTTGGAAATTTTCATGCAAACTGGGTCAAAAACAACAGCAACAATCTTGCAATGTATGTGGAAATGAAGCAAACTGCAAACTGCATTAAGGACTGGAAGAATGAGAACCTAAAAGAAGCCAAAACTAACAGCCTTTTCAATTACTAGCCTACAGTGCAGAAAAAAGCATGAGGGCAATCTCCACACATGCACACGTCATACAGATTAAATAAGACAATTTCTCTGCCTCCCACCACACTCCCTAAATCTGCCGCAGGGAGTGAAGGGACACAGGGATTGCAGAGGGATGGGGAATAGAAATAGCTTCCCTACCTATACAATGTCATGGAATTCTACTCAATATTGATCCAGAGCAGGTTCCAATGTATAGTTAGCAGAGTAAAAACTTAAGCATTTTGCAGGACACCCCAAAAATAGACCAGAGGCAGTTGTAGTTCATCCAGCAGAGCTACTGAAGGCAAATGAGCATAATGGTCACAAATCCAACACGTTCAGGATTGGCACTGTCCATAAGAAATCCAGTTCCAGAGACCAACAAAAGACAAGGAAAAGTGCAGGTATAAACAAGGAGAAGAAGAAGGGACATGGAAGAGACTTAAGAGCCTCGGACATAAGATTACCAGGTTGATGGACTAGATGGAATGGACAGTAAGGACTGACATGACCCGAGACCAGGAAGAAGAGATGTTGGATGAAGATTGGAAGAAAATTTATAAAGAATTTTTTTTATTTAGGGAATTAGCCTAAAATTAATGAATATTAGGGAAAATGTTGGAATGAAACTATATGGTTTTAGTAGAAATTATATAAGGAGTCATGTATAATTGAGTATTAAGTTTTAAGCTCTAAGGTATTTTACGGTAAGTTAAGGTTAAATAAATCAAGGCAATTTGAATAACAGAATATGGGGAAAGATGGAAAGGATTTGTTGAGTTAATTAATAGGTTAAATTGTTAAGATAAATTATTCAATAAAAATTGAGAAAGATGGAAAGAATTTGCTGAAATAACTAATTAAACTAGAATACAAAAAGGGAGGTGTGAGGAGGTCAATGAAACAAGCAAATGGAAGTTAAAGATACGTAATATGGGATTTGTGGTTGTTGTTGTTTTCTTTTTGCTGTATTGTTGTATTGGTTTTTATGCTTTTTTTCTTTTTTATGTATTGTAGTGTTGTTTTCTATTTTTTCTTCTTTTCTGTAATTCTGAAACTTTTAATAAATATTATTTTAAAAAAAAATCCAGTTCCAGCAGACTTAACTTAAACTTACAATAACTTATAATAAGACTAAACCTTAACACTATATACAGAACACCACACCAGAAGGAAGAGAGATAGAAAGAGAAAGTAGAAAGTGAAACCCAGGCTCCTTCTGCCCTTTTATTATAGTCATCATGACCTTGACAGAAGAGACAACAGAACCAGTTTAAGCCTGCTGTACTCAGCTTCTCTGAAGGTATAATGGTAACCCAAACATCATTAACCTTTCTGCTAGTTCCTTTCACACAGAGAAGCTTCCGGAACCCTCTTGAATTAATTAGAATAGGAAAGATCTCTACACATCAAATACTTTCTGCACTAAGAAATGCAAACTGACATTCAAGTGATGAAAACCTTACCATCAACTAAACAACACTGTTGGCTACAGCCAGTGGTAGCATTAGGCACTGTGCAGAAGGTAGACTTTGACTGATAGGCCTCACGACAGCTGCCTCCATTGAGCAAAATCTAAGAATCATTTGCTTACTTGGCATAGGCCTTCTCCAACAGGGCACTCCAGAACTCACTGCCTTCTTCAGAGTGCAGGAAAAGGAGCTGCCCATTTTTGGTGGGGAGCCGGTCATCCACAACAACGTCCACCCACTCTCCGTACTGCCAGAACTGACAAAAAAAGGGGGGGAGGGAAAGCTCACGTATTGAATATCACAGTGTTTCCCAAACTTTTTTGGGCAACGGCACACCTGTTTACTGAAAAAAATCTCGCGGCACACCACCATTAAAGCCCCGCCCTGTGACGTCAGCGCGCAGCGTCACGCCGGGAGGGACGCACGAAAGTGAAAGTTTTTTTCCTCCCCCTTACCGGGGAACCTCCAAGCTTTGGGGGTGGGAGGAGGCAGCAGAGCGAGGGACTGAGGGACGGCGGCAACTGAGGCGGCGGCGGCTGTTGTGGTGGTGGCGGCGATAGCGGGCGGAGGAGGGGGCGGCGGCGGGGCTTGAGGAGCCGTCGCCGGGAGTTGCTGCTGCTGTTGTTGCTGCTGCTGCCCGGACATGCCGGCCTCCTCCTCCTCCGCTGTCTTGCGCTCCTCCCTTTTGCACGTGCTGCCCCGCCGCTCGGCACCACCACCGCGGAGCCGCCCCCGGCTCGACGCGGATCCTTGCCGCCGCCGCCTCTCACCGCCCGACTCGCCCGCCTCCCTCCCACGGCACACCAGCCAATGTCTCACGGCACAGTAGTGTGCCGCGGAACACCGGTTGGGAAACACTGGAATATCAGGCCATCAAAGGCACTTCAAGCTGGATTCAACATATAAAATCATGAGGCATAGCTAACCACTTTTTACACAATGCTTTATCTTTTCATGTACAAATAACTTTTAAGTTTGCTGAGTGAAGTCATATAGAGAGCTGGAATATCTGGCTGAGGATGGAGAGAAGAAACAGTTTCTGCTTGGTTTATATAAAAAAATTCCTTCCAGTAGCACCTTAAAGACCAACTAAGTTAGTTCTTGGTATGAGCTTTCGTGTGCATGCACACTTCTTCAGATAGACATGCATGCACACGAAAGCTCATACCAAGAACTAACTTAGTTGGTCTTTAAGGTGCTACTGGAAGGAATTTTTTTATTTTGACTATGGCAGACCAACACGGCTACCTATCTGCTTGGTTTATATCTTGCCTATACTATACACACAGAAACGTATGCAAACACATGATGGGCAAAGTCCTTCTGCCTTTTCCAGGACATGATCCTGGTTTGACATTGTTGACTACTTTTGCTTAAGTGCCTCCTACTCTATAAATAATATGGAAGAGATACCTGGAAGTGAAAAATCCCAGCGTAGTTCTTTTGGAAGCTCTGGTCTTTGGGAACAACTCGGCTTAAAATTTCTTGATCCAATGTGAGAGATGCAATAGCTGCCAAAAGCCAGCAGTCTCCTGGAAGAATCAGATTCAATGGGAGAATTGGACATTGTAGCATATGAACCTATTAATGTTTTCATTGCTGTTAAATTATGGAAACGTCTCATTTCTGTCACCGCCATAAGGAACTTGCCCTGCATTTCAAATGGGCTTGCTGATTTGTTACACTTTAAGGCATTCAACAAGTACATGTGGCAAGGATATAGAAATTTAAACTTATTTTAAATGCCATGCGCTGTAAAAAATGTTTTTTAAAAGGGCCCTTGTCATCTGAAAGCTTTAGCAGGAGTATTAACCTATGTGTACAGAGGCAAACAGCCTTTGAAGATCCACTTTAAACCATGTTATTCTGAAAGATTATGGATGTGATTCTGCATTTAAGGCAAAGCTTTTAAGGCTAAGCTTTTCTTTTCCTTGTGTGTTCTGTTTTTTTATTATTATTATTATAATAAAAAGCAGGTTGTTTGTACAATATATGGAAAGCATCCTGAGTCTTTCAAGTTCTCTTGAGAGTTGCCAGGCTGATATTTCCACTAATTTTTGTTATTGACAAAGAGACAAAGTTTAATGAAAGAAACCCTTAGAGACAGCCTGTCTCTTATTCCTCTAAATTAGACAGGGCATGCTAGTTTTAAATGAATGAAAAAAGAAAAAACCTGACACAGAAGATGAAAATGAGGGTGAAACCTGCCTCAGCTTCCTAGACTAGTCATTGGGGGGGCATGTGCAAAAAAAGCAATAAAGTTCGGATTCAAGTGACATGTTTTACATCCTGGATTCATATTGCTTCTTTGATATTTATTTGCTTAACTTATCTGGAGTTTCTTCTTTGCACTCACTTTTGTACATCTAATTAAAACATGTATGGTTTGGTGTTTGTGATGGTTCCCTCCTTCCCCAAACACCCCAGAAGACCGTGAGAGGGAGCGCTATTCAGTTACTTACCCAGTTCCCCTTGACAAATATCTGTACGAGTGGCTCCTCCCACAATGAACTGAGGGTTGGGGACTAGCTCCTGAAAACAAAAACGAATTAAATATTACATTTGCATGCACACCATTTCTCAAAATCCTGTACCAAAGATGATTCCTAACTTGTGATGTTTTAGCATCTTCGTCACCTGCAGATTTCCACTGAAACTGAGCTCTTCCTATAAATTCAGTGCTGCTCAAATGCGCTAAATGATTATCGCAATTACCTCTGCTAAGATTGGGGGAGAAATTCAATTCCGGTTTTGCATTTAAATGTGAACCTACCTAAGCAACGTGTTGCAGGGGTACCAACTGGAATAAAATATTGTGGGGTCCCTGGTAAGCCCCGCCCTGCATAAGCGATCACATGACACACACACTATTTGAATGGGAATGCACATCAACTTTGTGGGGGCCTGGCCCCCTCAAATGTTTTATTGTGGGGGCTGAAATCCCCACAGAAGTTGGCTTCTATAGCATGTTGGTTGGGAGAAGGAGCTTCCAACCTAATGGAATCTGGATTCAAAGACAAATGTTCTTGGACTGAACTGCATTGATTGCTACTTGAGTGCAATGTGTTACTTTGTTGCTTTGTAATATTTAATTGTAACTAGTTTTAAGACTGTTCTGCAGTAATGCTTTCAGATTCATTATTGGGGTGGAAAGCTCGTTTATTTTTACGTAAGTTCTAGATCAGGAAATCAGCTGAGCCACTCTAACAAAAAGACCAGAGCATCATTGATGACACCGCTTAAAACATCAAGATAATTGAAAAATTAAGCTCTGGTTGATTTGCTGAAGTTAAAAAAAATAGTCAGCACACATTCTTAAAATTGCAATTCTATGCATACTTACCTAGGAGTCAGCTCCACTGTACACAGTGGGTATTACATTTGAGGAAACATGCATAAGCTTGCATTCTTTGTCTATTTAGCATAATGGTTCACATAATTGTAGGCAGGTGCGTAAGTTCTCATTATTTTACTTTCTAAGAAACAAAGGGCTCATGAACATATTTCTTTCAATGTGCCATTCTGTCTTATTCTAAGAATGATATCCAAATTGAACTATTTCTCTGCACTTCAATTCTGAAGGTCCTCGCTCCCAAGACTGTCACCAGCACTATAGTGGTACTTCGGGTTACAGACGCTTCAGGGTACAGACGCTTCAGGTTACAGACTCCGCTAACCCAGAAATAGTACCTTGGGTTAAGAACTTTGCTTCAGGATGAGAACAGAAATTGTGGCGTGGCAGCAGCAGGAGGCCCCATTAGCTAAAGTGGTGCTTCAGGTTAAGAACAGTTTCAGGTTAAGAACGGACCTCCGGAACGAATTAAGTACTTAACCCAAGGTACCACTGTATTCTCTTTTCTGGAATAGTTTGAAGCAATGTACAAAATTAAAAACACAAAACAATCGATAAAAATGCAATCCACTGAACAAACTACCAACAGCACCACTAAAAGCTGCATAAAACCCTAAATGTTTAGGAGCGGATATAAAGCAGCAGCTCTAAAATCAAACACGAACAGCCTGTTGAAGTTCCTGTCAAATCCACACAGACACTCCAAAGGAGTTTGTTAAAAGGAAAAGGAAGAAACCTGCTCTTGATCCAGGCGTATGGCATGCTGTTCTAAATGTAGGTGAAAGACGGCAGGTGGTAGATTGTTCTGGGAATGGGGGGAAGCCAAGGTGTCACAGCTTTGGAGAGAGAAGTTTTCATTTCCCATGTAGCTGTAACTGGAAGACTCTCTGAGTCACACTATCAGATCTTGAGATGAGTTGCTGTTATTATGAGAGGTATTTTGTGTTTTCATTTTGTATCTTTATGCTGTAAATCGGCCTGTGATCTTCGGATGAAGGGTGGTACATAAAATTTAATAATACTGTACAGTGGTGCCTCGGGTTAAGAACTTAATTTGTTCCGAAGGTCCCTTTAAGAACGGTTAAGACCTGAAACTGTTCTTAAACTGAAGCACCACTTTAGCTAATGGGGCCTCCCGCTGCCGCCATGCCGCAATTTCTGTTCTCATCCTGAGGTAAAGTTCTTAACCTGAGGTAATATTTCTGGGTTAGCGGAGTCTGTAACCTGAAGCGTCTATAACCTGAAGCGTATGAAACCTGAGGTACCACTGTATTGGCCCGAATATAAGCTGAAGTTCTTTTTTCCAAATTCAAATCGTGAAAAGTTAAAGTGTGGCTTATATTCGTGACCTTACGCCACCGGCAAAGCGGTGTGGCTCCCTACCCCCAGGAAGCAGCCCGGAAGCACGGGGCAATGACACCTAGCCCACCCACTGCTCCCAAATCTCCCCAAGCAGCCAGAACGAAGGGGTAAAGGGGAGGGAGGCCACCGGCAAAGCGGTGCGGCTCCCCTGCCCCAAAGAGCAACCCGGGATTGTGGGACAATCCCATCTACGGCTCCCAAGCCTCCCCCAAGCTGCCAAATTTTAAAGGTGTGGCTTATTTGTGGGTGCGGCTTATATTTGGGCCAATACAGTAATAATAATCATAATACCACCCAGAATTGTCAAAATATCAGCATTGCTTTATACTATTCATATGGCACCAAAGATTGCTGGGTGAAAGAATGTGGGTTTAAAAAAAAAATCTGTAGCTGCTTTGAGATATCTTTAATTGTTTTTACAATTTTTCCCGTTTATTTTAATGTATTTATATCCCAAGTTGGGATTCAAGGCAGCTTGCAATTTAATAAAAAATACCAACATCGTTATAAAATTCAAAGTAGTAAGAACAAAGCAGTTAAGAACAACAGTAGTTAAAATACAACATAACACAGTAAGAACCAGCATTAGAATACTGATTATGCTGATAACAGCCCAGTGGTCAGCATCATCTGCAAGGCTGCAGCTATGAGAAAAACAAGACCGTCTTAGAGTGTTCATGTCATGAACCCCTCAATCGTAGGCTCAGGTTGTATATACGTGTAAATAGCCTATGTATCACAAAGACGCCCCCATTTCCACTGTGCCTCATTTCCAGAAAGAATCACAAAGCCTGGCTAAATGCTTGGAACCCCATACAGCTCAGAGATTGGGGAGGCACACAACTATACTGAAAACAAGCTGGAACTGCTTTCCTGAGAAATAGTCGCATGTTTTTTATTGTTTTGTTCTTCATTCACATTGCATTCAAATCTTTCTTAAGTGCCTGGAGAGTAAAAGCCTTTCTAAGGAGGTGTTTGTTCCTTGATTGTTTCATTAAAAAATGTAGTAAAAACTGCATATGCAATTTCACTGAACAGTAAACTTTATGAAGGCAACTGAAGACACACGCCCCATTCCATCCACCCTGCTGTCGACAAGAGACCTCTGCACTATCTGAAAATGCTTCCAAAACGAAAGAGAAGTTTAGGAATAGCTTTGCATGCAAAAGTTCCCAGGCCCAATTCTCAGCATTGGTCCAGGAAGAACAGTGACTCTCCATCTGAAATGTAGTACTGCCAGTTAGTATATACTGAGCGAGATGGACCAATGGTCTGACTCAGTAAAAGGCAGCTTCCTATGTTTATGTGATCTATGAAACTGTGTGAGAGAGTCAAGAGAAGCAAAAGACAATGAAATTGAAGTCAAAGGAAAGCAATTGAAAAGAACATTGGGGGGGGGATGTACTTGTCAAAAAAAAAAAAGTAACTACAGTGGTACCTCAGGTTAAGTACTTAATTCGTTCCGGAGGTCTGTACTTAACCTGAAACTGTTCTTAACCTGAAGCACCACTTTAGCTAATGGGGCCTCCTGCTGCTGCCGTGCTGCTAGAGCACGATTTCTGTTCTCATCCTGAAGCAAAGTTCTTAACCTGAAGCACTATTTCTGCGTTAGCGGAGTCTGTAACCTGAAGCATATGTAACCTGAAGCGTATGTAACCTGAAGCATATGTAACCCGAGGTACCACTGTATTATTAAAGAGAGTTTGGTTTTTTAAGCTACTTTCATTTATTTTGCAATTTGGCTTTGAAATAGGAATAGTATGCGGTCTTGCAAATGCACAAACAAAATGGCCTCATCTGCAGCTTGTGGACTAATGGGATCAGAACTTTGCTGTCCACCAGATTTTGCATTCCTCCCAATGTTGGGGTGGAGTTCTCAGCAGTTGTGATACAGGGCTTGTCCACACTTAAGCTTGTCCCGTGCCCAGAAAGTTTGGGTCTGAGCTGTTCCCCCCTCGCACCACTCCTTTCCCAGGGAAAACCAGCTCTTTAACAAATGGCAACCCACACAAAAAACCCCGATTGTCATTTGCTCTAGTGCTAATGTATGGCTTTCCCTGGGCGTGGGAGAAATCAGCGGGACAAGATGATAAGCCCACTCAGAAAGATGCCTCACTGAGTTCAATGGGACTTACTCTCAATAAAATAGGTAAAGGATTGCAGTCTAAATACATGTTTTGAAAGAAAATGGGGATAAATATTTCGAGAGAAAATACTAATTTAAGAGGGGGAAATGCATTAAATACATATTTAAACAGTATTTTCAGAGGATTTGAAGACTAATGCAGAAACAGAGCAGAATGGAATTACATCTAAAAACCTGCAAAAATGATACAGACACAGAAAGGTTTTCCCTCCCCATTTTGACAGTTAATGTGCCATCAATGTGCCTTTGAAACAGTATCTCTAATAGCACAGTGAAGTTTAAGCTTATTAAAATCTCAGAAATTGGCAGAAGGAAATCCCCAAAGAATATATTTCCAGGCATTCTCAACACTGAATGTTGCCAGATGTCCCTTATTCCAGACCACCACAACCTCAAGAACATAATAAATGGCTCTAATTTTCACACACTATATTTCCATGCAATATGTTAAATGTCCCTTAATCCAGATATTGCCACTCCAAAAGCATCCCTGATTTTAGATGCTCTGGTTGACAACCTTATCAGTCCCAAAAGGACAAACCATTGGAGAAGAAACTTCAGCATTTCTATTCTTGTTTAAATCTGCAAGATCAAGGTGATGGCCACTAGAGAAACATTAAAACAAACTCTATCTAGGGTTCAAAGTAAAATTACTTTATAATAATTTGGATTTCTTCTTACAGGCCGGTACCTTTGCTTTTTTGCATACTATTACAATCCTTGTGAGTCTGAAGAGGACACTTGGATGAATGAAATGTTATCTGAACCTGATTGATTATGAACACAATGTAAAAATCTTACCGGAGGTCGTTTCCAGATAATGCCCTGAGTTTTGGCTGAATAAGGCCCCAGATCCTTGTAGCCAAGAACAGAAGGGCAGGCGGGGAATTCCTCGTCTTTGAAGAGAGTGCCAGACTGTAAGCACTGCCTCTTCAGAGCTTCAAAATCCTGTTTTAAGTATTTCACGGCATTCTGGTTGGATCCCAGACCTTTCAGGGCTTCCTTCTCCCTGGCCAATTTAATCGCCACATTTGCCATAGCTCTGGGCTCCGTGCAAGGCAGAAGGACACAGCAGGTCTTAAAGCCTAAATGCAAGGTGGAAAGTGTGGCCAGGTGAGGGTGGAATGAGCAAGCACATTACGCCGTGCAACACCCTCGAAGAAGGAGGAAACATTCAAAGGTAAATATGTACACAATGTAAGAGGGAAAGGGTCAGGACGATGGAAGTGAAAGGCAGAGAAAGAGAATATTCCAGTGGCTGTAGCATTTATTCAGTATCCTCCAATTGTATGAGGAGCAGATACTAGCTTTCTAGTCAGCTGTTGAATTTTAAGATGTGTATAGGAGAACCGAGACTTTTTGCAGGTAGGGGAACAAACCAGACAAGGTGAAGGGGAGTAAAGTTTGCTGGACGATTCAGGACAGCCCATAGAAAGTGCTCCTTCACAAAGTACATAGTTAAACTGTGGAATGTTCTCACTCAAAGAAGGAGTTATGGCGGCAAACCTGGATGGCTTTAGAAGAAGATCAGACCAATTCATGGAGAATAAGGTGCAAGCCTGGGCAGTGTGTATGGGCTGCCCAAATGACAAGACTTGCCCCCATCTGCCTTGCTGATGTGGTCCAAAAGAAAGCAGAGCAATATGTTCCGCACCAGTTTAGCTCCAGGAGTTGCTAGAAAGAGGCGTACAAGACACCATTCAACCATCTTAGGGACTCCATGCCGGATTTGTGTAGGGTTTACTCCTTAGCCCAAAAATATCTCCCAAAAATATCCTGCAAAGCAGCAGAGGTTTAGGATCTTAGTTTTCCTTCTCCTAGATCATGGGCTACCTTCCCAGGCCCCACCTGCCCCTCACTTCCCTCTACAGCACGTGCAGAAACCGCCTTCTTTACCATTCAGCCCACTACTGGCTTCATCCGCCAGAGCCTGTCTTTGCATGCAGGGGAAGTCCCTAACCCTCCAAGCGTTTGAGTCCCATCGGCTACCCTCACCTGGTTTAGTCACGTCTGACACATCCTTTGGGTGTTAGGGGTGTTAGGGGAGAGGTAGTAGCTCTGGTGGGGGACATATCATGCTCCTTTGGGGTAGTTTGTCCACCCATTCAGGGAATCCGAAATGGTAGAATAAAATCAGATAGTTAAAACTATTTTAGCGCCAATTCAGATCAGCAACACAATAACTTCTTTTTTATTAAAAAAAAAAAAGTGGTTCTAAACAGATGTGTATTTAGAGTCTGTCTGAAGGCCTGTGGTGTGAGGCTGCATATACCTCAATTGGAACAGAATTCCACAAGTGTGGAGCCACTGCTAAGAAGGCCCTGTCATTCATACTTGCCAACCTAATTGATCACACCAATGGGCAGCACACAACCAGAGCTGAACTCAAAATATTGGTAGGCTGGCATGGATAAAGGCTGTCCTTTGGATAACCTAAACCATTACGGGTTTTAGATGATCATTGTCTAAAGGAGAAGATCTAAGGGATAGTCAACATAGCACCTTTTAGATCTGTGACCACTAGCCAAGCTGGCTACAGCTGCTGGGAGTTGAAGACTAGCTGCATCTGGACGACACCACGTTGGCTACCCTGGTCGAAGTTTTCCACCTGGCCCTTATGGACACAGAAACAATCTCTCCCACTCCTAAAGACTTGGGGTATTTATCTGCAGGACTGCATCTCAGAGAGAAGCAAATAACCTGCAGTGATTGAGTCTCTTGTCGAAACACCCAAATGTACCTTGTTCAGACTCACCTTCAACTAAATCCTGTGTTGTGCGGAAAACACACTTAACGATTGAAGTTAAAAGCAGGAAATAAGTCTGTGAAATTGAATTCTCAGACAGTCAACCTTGGCATTATGATCCTATAATGCTCTTGAGAAATGATTCACACAATTAGCGTTTTCCTGCAATTTGTTGAATTGCTACCGTTGCCAGTTATACAACATGCAGAACAATAGAACTATCAAAGCCCCATACCTCAGTTTTCGAAGGAAGTGCTCTCAAAACAAGGTCTTTGGTATGGGCACTCAATTGCAAATGGACCTTTACCTTTTTAAAAAGAAAAAAGAAAAGAAAGTTCAGATTTCTTTAAAAGCATGCTCAGTAGACAGAGCAGCCTTCTGGAAAAAATTTGCTCTCCCTTTGAGTAGCCCAGAGACTGATGAAAGTGGCAGTTGCAAGAAGGAGATGTTGTGGTGGCCTGTTGATGGTGGTGGTTGGGGGAAGGATCTTAGTTACTTAATTCCATACAGTGCCATCCCGTACATGCCTGTTAACTCCATTGAGTTCAATGGGACTTACTCAAAGGTGAGTACAGCAGAGATGGGACACCTGTGACCCACCCAATGTTGGACAACAAGGACCCCTCCAGATATCCTTTTTATTGTGCATGCATGCTGATTTGTGCTCACAATGGTATACACAATCCAGCTTGCAATGCTGTTTGTGCCTGTAAAAGTTTCAGGGCAGACAGGCTGCTTCATTTTCAATCAGTGCATAACCTGTAGTTTGCTGCTTAAATCCTGTAACTTTCCATAATACAAATGTGGTTTTTTTTTGGTGTGTGTGTGTGCATGCACATATCGTGCTTTTGATGCACTCTACCACAAACATGCCCCCCCACCTTGTAATAACGTGGTAACATTGGGGAAGCATTGCAGAACAACTAATAAAATGGTGGTGAATGGACAGTCCAGTATAAAACCACCACTAAATGCACCTGCAAAAATGAAACACCAGTTTGGAGGAATCCTAGCTCCCATAAGCTCCAGGCAGCATGGCCAGTGGTTGAAGATAACAGAAGCTGGAGTTCAACAACATCCATGAGGTGTAGGACTGCAGCATTAGAGGTTTCCTCAGAGCTTATTTTCCTCCTATTTGACCAGCAACCAGGAGCACTGAGTGCATGGGGGGGGCATGTGTTTTCCATAACCTCTGAAGGGGTCCTAATAATCCCAATTTGTTATGGTTTCTGTCATTATGAGCACAAAGACATTATTACTATGAGCAATGCCTAAGCGGACTACCCACTCCAAACCATACGCCCACTCCTTGCTGTTTATATTGCTTTTATAGTCTCTGTGAGCTTTATTGGATTTTGTCGTGTTTGCTTATCTCATGGGGACGTTTCCCACCATTAAAAGCTCATTTTCTCTCCCCACACCTACAGGCTCAAAACATGAGCACAGTGATCAAATCCTCTGCAAATCACAGGCCTGTTACTGGTCGAAAGCAGGGAGATTTGTCATTTCCAATGAAGTTTAAGCAGGCTGTAAGAACGGAGGCTGTAAAGAAGTGTAAATACTGCATCAAGGCGCTGCTTCCAAAGAAAAAGGCTTCTGAAAGAGGGGCATTTCTCACCTCCATGTGGGTTGGAATGGCAGAGATCTTATCTTTTCAACATACTTTATCAGCCATGGTACCTCTCAACATGTCTTAACCAGCTGTCTTTTCAGTTTGTTTCAGGCTTCAGATGAAGAAGATAGAATCTTGTCTACAAAAGCACATCCCGTTTACATCCTATATGCCCCTACTCTCCTTCCTTGTCATTTATTTCATGCCTGTCTTCCAAGGAACTTGGGGCATTGTGCAAGGTTTCCTCTCTATACCCTCTACCCAAGATTAACATTGCAGCAGAGATGAGGAAACCGTGGCCCTCCGTACGTTGTTGGACGTCAACTTCTATCTGCTCCAGAGGATGGGAACTGTAGTCCAACCACAATATCTGGAGGGCCAAAGGTCCTCCATCCTTCTCCTTACAACCACCCTGTGGTGTTAGTTTGAGAGCAGGGCTGGCCCACCTGTGAGGCAAGGTGAGGCAATCACCTCAGGCAGCAGAATTCACAGGGCTACAACGGTGGCTACAACAGCTGTGGTGAGCTCCCTGGAAGCCAGAAGCTGCGCCCACAATGCTGCCTCTACAGTGGCCTCTTGGCAAATAGGAGGCACTGCTGGTCTCCTTCCAGCCCTAGGGAGGAAATGGCGGGTGCTGCCCTCTGGGGTCTTCTGGGCTCTGCACCTTCTCAGCATGTTTCAGAGCAGGCCCCTTTCTGCCCTACAACAGTCTTTAATTCCCACTTCAACCCACCCATGGTTGTTCTTGATATGGATCTTTGTTCTACGCTTGTTCCTGGTGTCGATCTTCACTCATTCCTTCTTCTATAGTGTGTGGGGATGCCGCTTTGCGGTTTACCTCAGGTGCCAAAATATCTTGGGCTGGCCCAGCTTGAGAGAGTGAATCATCCAAGATTACCCAGAAAGCTTTATGTCTGAGTGGGGATTTGAATCCAAGTCATAGTCCGGCACTCAGTGTTTACTTTCCTCTAGGCTCTCGTTTAAGTCCTTGCTTTCATTTCCCCCTGCTTTCCAAAGACATAGGTCAGAACATCCTGCCTAGATCAATACATTCAGAAAAGAGTCTTTAACTGAATTTTCTCTTTGTGTTATTTCATTTTGAGAAAGAAAGCTGTTATTTGGAAGGCCTCTAAAGGCACAATGCTTCTCAAATGCACACAGTGGCCTCCTAGCCATTATTTGTAGCAAGTTATATACTTAAAATTCTATTCACAAGTGGTGGTGTACACAATTTCCCATACATGGAGTTTTATCTGTGTGCAAGCCCAATGTTCATATGTGACGTGATCCTTAGCTTCGCTGCTTCTGACCTGTATTCTCAAGGACTGTTGCTAATAGTAACAATTAAAAGCGAAAATTGATGCACAAGCACCACCTAGAGGCAACAGGGAGTGCTTGAAAGAGATAATTAATTCCCAATCAAGGGTGGATGATCTGCTTGGTCATATATCTGTGACAAGGGATTGAAATTTTCATGTTCATTAAGAGCTGTCAGGGGAATTAAGGCTCAGTTAATGATTGTCAAGTTTAACCTTTCAAGTCATGAAGTGGGTCAGGCTCCCTCCATCACCTGCTTGCATCTTCTTGTCTCTCGCTCCCCCCCCCCCCCCCGAAAGCACTCCAAGCAATGCAGAAGGCAGAGAGGAAAATGAGGAAGAGGGGGATGAGAGTACTGGTTGAATTTGCCAGAATACAATTTGGGGAGAGCTTGGCCAATCCTGCAGCCTCCTACTCAAGCTGTCTTGCTATCAAAACTAATTGCCAGCCAGAGCTATGAGCTGTAACTCCTCCCATGACAAAGGCTTAAATGTGTATGGACTGAACCTTCAGCTCAGTTTTAATCTGGGCTCTAGTTCAGCCTTGATGTTATTAACTGACAGGGTGTGGGACTCTGTTTAGACATTTTGGGTGGTATTCAACTACATTTTACTCAGAATGGATGCACTGAAATTAATGAACATGCCATTAATGTCAATCGTCTACTCTAAGCAAATCTTAGTTGAATGCCACCCTTTTACAGTGGTGCCTCGCAAGACGAAATTAATCCGTTCCGTGAGTCTCTTCGTCTTGCGGTTTTTTCATCTTGCGAAGCACGGCTATTAGCGGCTTAGCGGCTATTAAGTGGCTTTAAGAAAAAGGAACTCGTTTCGTCTTGCGAAGCAAGCCCATAGGGAAATTCGTCTTGCGGAACGACTCAAAAAACGGAAAACTCTTTCGTCTTGCGCGTTTTTCGTCTTGCGAGGCATTCGTCTTGTGAGGTACCACTGTATTTTATTTTAATTGCATTTTTACCGTTTTTCTATCTGCCACTGTTTTTAGAAGGAAGGACAGGACCGAAAATTTAAAACAACAACATTTTTAATAATACAGTGGTGCCTCGCAAGACGAAAATAATTCGTTCCATGAGTCTTTTCGTCTTGCGATGTTTTTCGTCTTGCGAAGCACGGTCCATCGCAACTGCGCCTCTTCAAGCGGCTTTAAGAAAAAAGCACAAGACGTTTTCGTCTTGCGAAGCAAGCCCATAGGGAAATTCGTCTAGCGAAGCAATGCAAAACTGAAAAACCCTTTCGTCTAGCGAGTTTTTCATCTTGCGAGGCATTCGTCTTGCGTGGCACCACTGTAATAATACCACCCTTTTAAAAATGATTTTCTTTATTTAAGTAACTGCTCCATATTTATAAGAAATATCTGAGCAGTTTGTAACATAAACACACACACATAAAAAATTAACATTTTAAAGCAGCAGAAAACAATTAGATAATATAAATGAAACAAGGAGCATATGGGAATAATAATAACTACTAGCAGATCCAAAATACAGAAATACAGCAAAAACAGTCATGCTCGCTGTATTTCTAGGTAGCAGCAGCACTTTCACTTCTGCTGTTGCCAGTGGCGTAGCGTGGGGGGTGCAGGGGGGGCCGGCCGCACCGGACGCAACATCTGGGGGTTAGGGTTAGGGGGCGCAAATCCACGGGTTAGGGGCGCAAATTACTTGCCTTGCCCCGGGTGCTGACAACCCACGCTACGCCACTGGCTGTCCCCCCCCCCCAATTTAAGATAGCAGTAAAAGGTTGTTAGAATAACTGGGCATGATAAGGGGATAATTTCCTTCATGAGCGTAAATCACCCCATGGATGAGCTAATCACAGGTGTATCGTCAGCCAAGCCAGTTGCTATGGTAACAGCCCAGTGACCCGATTGTATCTGTGATTAATGCATGTCATCTCAGTAGTGTCTGTGAGTCTGCAGTTTGTCTGTCTGTTGGTTAGTGGGTTAGCCCGTCAGTGTTACTTGCCCAGTGCTATGTCTTGAGTTGCTAAACTTATTTAGAGCAACAGTGGTACTTTGCACTTGTATGTAGCTGTATCTGCAAAAGTCTACAAGCTGTAAATATCTATGCCCAGAACTGTTTTACTGAGCCTTATCTTCTGCAGCAGTAAACTATCCGAACCTTTCTCTGCTTCCATGTTGTGACTGTACTGGGAGCAACTTCCATTGTGTGAGTATCTCATCTGAGATTCCCGATAAAGATGGGGCAAAATGACATGCTCCCTACTCCTGGAGTTTCCTGCTATCACCCAGGAGCACCCACAATAATTCTTCCCCCTCACAATAAAGACAAAGAAGAAGAAGAAGAGAGGGCAGTACCCCTGCCTTTAGTATAACCCAACAGGGTAATCCACAGCAGCACTGGACTGGGAGTGAGCCTCCTGATTCTTTTCTTCCCAGGGCCTTTCTAAACAAGAATTTTGATTTATAATAGTAGCACTTGATAGGCCTTTTGTGCAATGTGATTCAAAGCTATATGAGATCCACATGCAGTGCTTCAGCTATGCCCCCTAGAACAGGAGTGGTAAACCTGTGACCTGGTAGAAAACAGTCTTTCTCAGCTTTGGGTCCCCATATGTTGTTAGACTAGAACCCCCATTATCTATTATCACTGGTCCTGCTATCTAGGGATGATGGGTGTTGCAGTTCAATAAGATCTGGGGAACCAAAGTTGAGAAAGGCTGCTCTAGAAGCTGTTGAACTACAAATCCCATCATTCCCAATAATTGGCTGTGATAGCTGAGGCTGATGGGAGCTGGAGTCCAACAACATCTGGAGTGCCACAGATTCTCTACCCCTTCCCTAGAAGACCAGGGACAGTGGATAACCAATTGCACAACAGTATGGTTGGCTAGGTGGGGGCAGCTATTCACCAGCACACTGCTGATATCAGACTGATCCATATGGGCACACCCTGCATAAATGAAGGACAGATGGCTCTTAAACATTTGTTTATGCAGCATGGAATATTCAAAAGCACTCTGTGCAGGAGAAGGAGCCAAGGTTGGCTCCAAGGACTTCCCGACTCAGCAACAACTATGCAAACAATTGGTTTAAATTTCCTGTCAGTGCAACATAATATTAAATTGGCAGCAGTTGTGCTTCAGCAGTTTCTGGGAGCAGAACATCACAGAACTGAAGGAAGTGTCTTCAGGAGAGCAGGCACACTGAGAAGCGAGATGGCAGCAAATTAGCAGCTTGCGGTTTAAGGATGCACAAAGGGGACTGAAGCAAACGGATTAGCATGTCCAGGCTTCAAGAGCATCTCTTCTGCACTTTGCTTGCAGCACTCAGAAGTCTGGCTGTGCAACATGACAAGAGCGGACAGAAACGATGCTTTAGGAAATGATCAAAATAAGGAAAGAGTTTTGCAAAAACATGAAGCATTAGATATGGGAGAAAATAGGCCTGGCTGAAATCTGGCTTGCATTCAAATCAACTGCTTCCTTTTGGTTTCAATGGATAAACACGAGGAATGGTGAAAAGTAGAAGGATGAGGGGTTATGGGAAACCAACAAAGATGCAAATCTTAACTTAGAGCAGCTATACAGGCAATCCTCATTTTGTGCGGGAGTTACATTGCATAAGCCCACGTGTTTTGGTGGGGCATACGTAAAGCGTTCTGCCCCGTTCCGCCCTTTTAGTGACATTTTATTGACATTTTCTGGCCACTTCTGGGTTCTGCGCCATGCATGCGAGTGCAATTGCACATCAATCGGACACGCGTAAATTGGGAGTTGCCTGTACGTGTTTCATTGCAATCACGAACACCAGTTTTATGTATTCATTCTCAGCCCAAAGCAAATTGTAAATCAAAAAAAGTACTTGCATAATGGATAGTAAAGGGCTATTACAGGAAAAGGTATTTTGTAACGCTCTCTCTTTGACCTTGGGTATTTCTGTTCTTTCATTTAATTATATTCTAGTAGTTTTGTTTCATTGTGTTGCATATCTCTCCCACCCCCCACCCGCATACACCTGATTGCATTTTTTTTAAGTCCTATTGAAAATTTGTCAGCATTTTAATGCAAACCTCTCTTATTATACACGCTCGTAGGAAATTTTCCCTAATACATTTTTGTATGTTATTTTCAGTAATATCAACATTTTCATGCAAATGTTTCCCCAGTGTATGTATTTTTGAATGCATTATATACTCATTCATGAGAAAGGCTTCAGGAGTAAACCCTGAGGAAAGATCTGTGCCCGCTGCCTTGTGGGACATTTTCAGGAGAAGAGAAGGCTAAGAAGTAAACACTACACAAATAGATGATTGGCTGGCATCTTGTATGCCTCCTTCCAGAAACTCCTGCAGCCAATCTCATGCCAAATGCATTGCTCTGCTGTCCTTTCGACCATATTAGTGAGGATGAACTTGTCTGGTCAGCTCAGGACCTCCATACATGCACCCCAGAGAGGCAATTTGGTGCTGCTAACTGCTTCTTGGAAGAAAAGCAATGACAAACCTAGACAGCATCTTAAAAAGTAGAGACATCACCTTGCCAACAAAGGTCTGTATAGTTAAAGCCATGGTTTCCCCAGTAGTGATGTATGGAAGTGAGAGCTGGACCATAAAGAAGGCTGATTGCCGAAGAATTGATGCTTTTGAATTATGGTGCTGGAGGAGACTCTTGGGAGTCCCATGGACTGCAAGAAGATCAAACCTCTCCATTCTTAAGGAAATTAGCCCTGAGTGCTCACTGGAAGGACAGATCGTGAAGCTGAGGCTCCAATCCTTTGGCCACCTCATGAGAAGAGAAGACTCTCTGGAAAAGACCCTGATGTTGGGAAAGATGGAGGGCACAAGGAGAAGGGGACGCCAGAGGACGAGATGGTTGGACGGTGTTCTCGAAGCTACGAACATGAGTTTGACCAAACTGCGGGAGGCAGTGGAAGACAGGAGTGGAAGACAGGGGTCACGAAGAGTCGGACACGACTAAACGACTAAACAACAACACAGCAAAAACACTGTGGGAAGTGGCAGTTATGAGTTACTGGGCTCTGCAGCCACAGCAGGCGCTGTGATTCTCTGGAGGTTTGACTTCACCCCAGGAGGTGTACCCCATTGTCTGTAGAGACAGACGGATGCCAACAACCATTTCCTACCTTTATGTTCTCCTGCTCCCCTCATGGTACCACCTAAAACAAGTCACCTTACCCTGCACATAGTAGGGCTGGCTGTATCGGCAAATTATGCTTTAGTCCTCCCTACCATACAGTTAATAGGGACGCGGGTGGCGCTGTGGTCTAAACCACTGAGCCTAGGGCTTGCCGATCGGAAGGTCGGCGGTTTGAATCCCCGCAACGGGGTGAGCTCCTGTTGTTCAGTCCCAGCTCCTTCCAACCTAGCAGTTTGAAAGCACATCAAAGTGTTGAATGGTTTCTTTAAATGTAAAGATTATGTTTTGTGTTATTCACTAAGTGTAAAATATGAAACAGTTAAGCTTTTGTTAAAAGATGTTTCACAGTGTGGAAAAGCCCACTATGCAATGTTTCTCTGCTCTTAAGAGAGTGGTAATGTACCTTAAACATACCAAACATTATAGGTTGCAGTTTACATCAAGTATTGACAAAGGTTTTGAAATTTTCTGCGATGCATCTCATGCAGTGGAGCAAAATAACTGCAGGGGTGTGTCTGGTATGGTGTTTTGTTACAACGGTTGTCCATTTGAATGGAAGTCCCAGACACAAACCATTATTTGTCTCTCTACAACAGAGAGTGAATTATGCACATGCGTTCAGGCCACTTGTGATGTGGAATGGTATCTGCAAGTATTTGCAGACCTACAGATGCAAGTAACACTACCAGTAAAAGTTTACCTTGATTCCCAGAGCGGACTTGCTATCTTGTGTTCAGAGACCAATACGCAGCACACTAGAGTCTTAAGGTTACGTTTACAGTTTGTAAAGAAACTAATTGCTGATGAAATGGTTGTATTTAAATATGTTCCAGGTGACAATCAAATTGCGGACATTTTTACTAAAGCACTTCCAAAGGTTACACATGAAAAACATGTACAAAGTATGCTTTATGTTTTTGTTCCACAATGATGAACCGCAGGGGAAATGTTGAATGGTTTCTTTAAATGTAAAGGTTCATCATTGTTCCACTCCATGTGTATGTCTTTAAGGGGCCAGAGCAAGGGCCAGAGCAAAATAACGTGACCCAGCTTTACAGCTGTGAAACATAGCAGGTGCTGCTGAGTTGTATTTGATTAAGGTGTGTCAGCATCTGGGTGTAGTATATAAGGAGCAGCACCTAGCTCTCCCATTACCCTGGGGGATGGGTTGGTGGTTGGGTCATGTTTGTTTGTTGATGTATTTAGTGTAAATGGAGTTTTTGTTTTTCTTATTAAAACCTTCTTTAAGTTATTTTTGAGTCCTTTCTTTTTAATGCATGATCTCCCCAGCAAGCTCTCTGCAGCGTCACTATACTGCAAAAAGCCAACACAAAGTGTGAGTAGATAAATAGGTACCACTCCAGCGGGAAGGTAAACGGTGTTTCCGTGTGCTCTGGTTCGCCAGAAGTGGCTTAGTCATGCTGGCCACATGACCCGAAAGCTGTCTGCGGACAAACGCCGGCTCCTTCGGCCAGTAAAGCCGATGAGCACCGCAACCCTAGAGTCATCCGCGACTAGACCTAACAGTCAGGGGTACCTTTACCTTTACCTTTACCTTTACCATAGTCAAAGCCAGTGCTTTTTCCCCTTAAAAAAATGTTTGGGGGTACTCTCATTTTGACTCAAGAAAATCAGCATTTTATAGTTCAAATGAGGAAAAATAAATACAGTAAATGGACAAAAACACAAAGAGTCACAAAATGTTTAGGGGTATGCGTAGCCCTGATTCCCCCCCAGAAAAAAGCACTGGTTAAAGCACTATTTTACTGTTTAAAACAATCATGGCTTCTCCCCCCTCCCCTGGGAACTGTCATTTGTAAAGGATGCTGAGAGTTGTTAGAAGACCCCTTCTCCCCTCACAGAGGGGAGTTTGAATTCGAAGAGTTTGAAATTATTTCCATATATGAAATTGTATTCATTATATATGACATTGTTTTCATTGTCGATGTTGTTATTGTTAAATAACTTTGAGGTGTTTCACAGGGAGTGATTCATAAATGGAAAGAAATAAATCATCCAGCAGCGACTTTTCGGATCCGCTTCTGTTAGATTTGGGGGAGAAGGTCTGGAGGGATTTGAAATTCATCACTGATAGTAATACCAGGTTTTACAGAGAGAGAGCGAGAGCTCTGTTTGTAGTGCTTGCCCGATTCTCTTAATGTGTTTGCAGAACTGCTTTGCAGCTTTACTAACAAGACTGAACCCCGCAGCTGTGGAGGAGCAAACACATAAGTGTTGCCCACACCCTTTGGCGGTTTGAGCCAAACTCGGTGCAGTGGGAGAGACGGGAGGGATCACAGAATTCCAGTGTTATTTTTTGTGCTCATGAGGTTCTTCCAAGTCATTTTTTCCATGTGATTGCAACATTCCTGGCAATTTCAGCTGCCAGGTTTTACCCAAACAGTGGGCCTGGCTGTTCCAGAGCAGCTAAAAGCTGCAGAATAGCACTACAGGCAGATGAGAAACTGCAGTTTTTATAAAGAGGAGAGGGGGGATTTCGAGAGAGGGGGCTGGAATAATGAAAAAGAGGTCTGATTTTCATGGCTTCACAGAGTGAGTTGTCATCAAATAAAAGCCCAGCATCATAACTCTGTATTTCCTTTGGAATTGCTGGTTTGAGAGGTTCTAATTCTGCAACTGAGAGGAAGAGGCTAGCTGGGCCAAGTCATAGAAAAGCTTTGGACATTACAAACAAGCACTGTCACTTTCCTACACAAACACTTCTGCCTTCTTTCTAATGTCAGAAAAGGCTCTAGTCTAGGAAAGCTGCACAGGATTTAGATGCAAAACAAACAAACAACAAACAAACGACCTGGCCTGTACAACCTTCCTATGGAAGACTTCCTTAAACATTATATGGAAGTGTCTGTGGTGGAAGATTCTGGTGGGAGTGAGAAGAAGAGGTCCCCTTCATAGGCCTTTGGACTACAACTCCCATCAGCTCCAGCCAGAATAACCAATAATCAGGAATGGTTATGGTCCAAAAACCTGGAGGACACCCAGACAGAACTGAGGTAGATGGACCAATGATTTGGAAAGCGACTGAAAATAAAACACATTTGGAAACTAAAGTAAAACTGCTGATATCATAATGCCATTATAAAAATCTATGCAGTGACTGCACTTAGAATACTTTGTTCAGTTCTGGTTGCCTCACCTCAAAAAGGATATTGTAGAGTGGAAAAGGGTTTGGGAAAGGGCAACCAAAATGATTGTGGTGATGGAGCCACTCCTCTGTGGGGAAAGATTGCAGTGTTTGAGGTTTTTTAGTTTAGAGAAGAGGCAAGCAAGCGGTGACACACTAGAAATTCATAAAATTATATATGGCACTCTTTCTCATAACATTAGAACTCATAGACATCCTATGAAGCTGAATGTTGGAAAACTCAGGGCAGATATAAGAAAGTACTCCTTCATGCAGTGCTGTTCATCTAGGGAACTCACTCCCACAAGAGGCAGTGATGGCCACCAACTTAGAAGGCTTTAAAAAATAGACAAACCTCACCTTCTGCAGTTTATGAAATGGCAGGTGGTGAATCCCATGGAACATTAATGTCTGCAAAAGGTGGATTTGCACACATGCATTATAGAGTCACAATATACTCAGCCTCCAAAGCTCAAAGTAGGGGTAGGCTATCTTTTTGCCCTCTTAGACCACATGTCACTGTGGGTGGGCAGACAGTTGGGTGCTGTGTGCCCACTGAGTGTGGTTGAAGCTGGTGGTGAGTTGGGGGTATTCATGCATGCACGTGGTTGGCTAACTGCTCCCCATACATCATCCTCCCCATCACAGTTTCATTCTTCCTAGTCTGTCAAACAGCTTTTGGGCAAGGCTGGAGCAGCAGACTTCACATGGGAAGGATGGGGGAGCAGTTGGGGAGACAGCAAGAATTGGCAGGGGTGGGATTTGTCAGTAGAGGACGATGGGCACCTGTGTGAGACACACACAAAACTTTGGAGGCTTGCATACAGGCCACAGATTGCCTTCAGGTTGCTTAGACTTAGAGGATATTCCGGTCAGGAAGCTAGACAATAATGTTATTGTTCTCCTTAAGAACAAAACAGCAAAAGGAAGTTTCTGACCCCACCCAGATGCAACTTGGTCCAGTGCAACGTAATGACTGAGGCATATGATGACACTCCCCATGCACTCACCCATAGTGCAATCCTGTACATGTCCACACAGAACACTTACTACCAGGTATAGCAGAGGTAGGTAATGTGGCGCTCCCCAGGTGTGCTTGAACTGCAGCTCCCATCAGCCCCAGGCAGCACGACCAATTGTCAGGAGTTAAGAGAACAATAGAATAGTCCAGCAAAGGAGACCATGGAGGGCACCATATCTGCTACCCATGGGGCCTAGGATTGCAGTCTCAAATATTTAACCTTTAGAGATCTGAGGGAGCAGGCGGAAACCTGCAGAATGCCAGCTCCAGCAACTCACAACAACAAACCATTAACAAGATAACCCTAACATCTCCATGGGACAGCACTGGGACGGTGATTAACATAGCGATTTTTGCTGGTATGCAGGGACACTTGGAACAGCTGAAATCAAAGGAAGTAAGAAGAAAGAAAACAAAACCAAATAATTAGTCTTGGTGGGAATTTGTGTGTCTGAGAAAAAGTAAATGGTAGGTATGCTCTCAGGCAATTTCCTACATTCCTGGTTTTAGAAAATATTTTACATTTTGTTTGTTTAGTTATGCTTTTTTTATTTACAAGGTTTGACATTCTGATGTGTTATATTGAGTTAGCCAGTAATTAGCCGACATTCCCTGCTTCAAAACTGGGCCTGTGCATGACAGCTTTTATGCAGGGAGAAGTGGATGTCACTCAGAAAAGTGATGGGGAAGAGGATAGTGTAGATTGTTTTAAAGCTTCCTTCCCCTCCAGCCCTTTCCTGCAGCTCCCAGTTTTAATATTTAAAGCCAGTTCAAAAATTAGCCGGCTAAGCAGAGGTGGTACAGAACTCTCATAGGAGGCTACCACAGCAGTTGTTATGTAGATACTTATTTGAATTTTTAAAATATGGAGTTTTTGGTTTTTTTAATGTGGAATGCTGTCCCCAGAGAGGCTCGCCTGGCGCCTTCATTACATATCTTTAGGTGCCAGGCAAAAACATGCCTCTTCCCCCAGGCCTTTGGCTAATTAAATAATCTATGGCCTTTTAAACTGTGGGGCGGGATATTGTTTTGTTATTATGCTATGCATTTTTGTGTTTTTATATTGTAGCCCACCTGTGATCTTCAGGTGAATTGTGGTATATGAATTTAATAAATAATAATAATAATAATAGGAAGTGGGGAGAGGGGGGTCACAAACACTTTTGCAATTGCCTTGCTGGAAAGCATAATTAAAGCAATAATTATTAAACACTAAACACAATGAATAAATCTTGCTGAGGAAGCCTTGCCTCACCAACACTTTGGAGTCATCTGAGAGTGACCATATAGGGTTGATCTGCTACTAATTTCTGTTAAGTTGTGGGTGAACATATCAGATGACACAGCGATTCTTCAAACAGCTCTTGTTTATTCACAGGCCAGAACAGAACTGAACTGAACTGAAGGGTTCAGCCAACCTGCTTATATAGAGCTCCACTAGAACGCAACAGTAACCATTTTCTGTAACTATCCAATCACTGAATGTCACTTTCAATCCCTTATTTGCATGTGTGGACCTGAGTGAAAACTATCTACAGTATCCCCCTGCTGGCCCAGGGTGAGAACTTCAGTACATAACAATTTCATTATTTATTTATTTATTTATTTATTTATTTATTTATTTATTTATTTATTTACATTTATGTCCCATACTGTATTTCTTTTATCGTGCATATATGTGGTTCCTAGGCCGTCACCAGGCTTGTACTAAGCAGATCTGCTTAGCTTCAACAAGGTGATGGCCTTGTGTGCCTTCAAACCATTCCTTGGGATCCTTGAACTTCTAAAAACCTTTTGATGAAGTCCCTCATCAAAGACTGAGCCTGCATAAACACCTTGCATTTAAAGTACATTTTTCCTGCCCAAGAATCCCAGATCCAGAGGTCCAGTAAGATTTGATAACTCTCTTTAAACAAGTGTCCTCTGCATTATCCAGTAAATATCCAGTGCCATGTTGACCTCAATAGCCCTCTGGAGGTGTTATGAGGCTCTTGTGTGTACATGCCACATAGTGGGAGTAAGTCCCATTGAACTTAGTCCCATTGAACTTAGTGGGATTTACTTCTGATAGGTTTGCAGTGTTAAGATAAATTAACAAAGAAATAGAGAGTGGAATGGGGAAGGTGTTTTACACACAGTTTTTAAATTGTTTGTGTTTTTTTTAAATTGTAATCGCAGTGGAATTGTCTTGTTTCTGTGAGTTGTCTTGGGAGGTCTCAGTCCTGAAATCTGGCATGCCAAATACTGGGGAAATAAATAATTAAAGACCAGTGGCAGCACATTATGTTTCTGTATGAACGCAGAAGGGGAAAACTGGATTTCCGCCTGAAGGGCAAACTTGGTCCCATGAGTTAAAACTTCAGAATGAGAAGAATTCCATTCCAAACTTTCTCTCTCTGTTGAAGTCAGAACTACTTGCTTTGCCTCCCCAATGGACCTAACTGTCAAGCAAGCACGCTTCAGGTTTCAGGATTTCCTAGGCAATTATTCAGTCATAGTAATTTTCGCAAGGATCCAGCAATTGGCGAGGGTAGGAGAGAGGCAGAGGGAAGTTACGGGGCGGAGGATGTTGCTTTCCTCTCGAGGCGCGCAGCCTCAAAGAGATGGGGAGAATGTGAGAATAAGGCTGCTGTGAGAGTCTTTCCATATTCATCGGTGAAATGCTAAAAGTTCATAAGGCGCGTGCCCTTATAACGGCGCGTGTGACAATTTGGCAAAACAGCTTTGTGTGTGGAGAGGCGTCAGTCCTCTCCCTCCCCCCCCCCTCCCGGGCAGGACATTTGCTCTTCTCTTTGCAATAGTAATAAAAAGCGCGGGAAATGCTGCCCCTTTCGCCTACAGCGTCCCTCGGCCGAGCTGGAGCGAGAAGTGGTGGGCGACAGGCCCGCTTGCACCGCCTGGATCTCGAAGGCCGACCCGGCCACACCCCGAGCGCAGTGATGAGAGTTTTCCTCTCGTTGCATGAATCATCGGCAGCCCGCTTCGCCGCCGTCATTTGCGTGGAGGAGATTCGCATTTTTATGTCCAGCTCCGGAGTTGGCGGCGGCGGCGGCGGCGGCGGCGGCAACAAAAGGGAACAGCCATCATGTCTGGTCTCGCAGCTAAATTAGCAAAAGACAGGGAGGTCGCCCGAGGCTTAGGCTCCAATGCCAAGGCCGTGAAGTACTTAAACCAGGACTTTCATGCGCTGCGGGACGAGTGCCTCGAGGCGGGGAAGCTCTTCCAGGACCCCTCCTTCCCCGCGGCCGCCTCTTCCCTGGGCTACAAGGAGCTGGGGCCGAACTCCTACAAAACAAGGGGCATCGTGTGGAAGAGGCCGACGGTAGGCGTTCAGACGTGCTCGCGTGTTCACGCGGGACCCTTGGTGGGATGGGGGCGAAGTGTTGCTCTAGGACCAATCAGACTGCTGCATTTTGGATCCCATTCAACTCAGTACATAACAAAGACTTAAAGAGGGTAATCGTTACGAGGCGGTTTTGAGAACGGGATTCTCCATTCGGTTTGGGGAGAGAGAATAAGAGAGGTGGAAACGGGGGCGGGGAATTGAACCTGAATTTAGTTCTTTGGGAGTTTGAGTGTAACTAGCAACTGGGACTGGGGGTGGAACTTTCTGTTCAGAAGGCCTGGATTCCTAAATTAAAGATCCTATGGGATCCCTTGCATTGCAAATACAGTGGTACCTCGGGTTACATATGCTTCAGGTTACATACACTTCAGGTTACACACTCTACTAAGCCAGAAATAGTGCTTCAGGTTAAGAACTTTGCTTCAGGATAAGAACAGAAATCGGGCTCCGGCAGCGCGGCGGCAGCAGGAGGCCCCATTAGCTAAAGTGGTGCTTCAGGTTAAGAACAGTTTCAAGGTAAGAACAGACCTCCGGAACGAATTAAGTACTTAACCCGAGGTACCACTGTACTCTTGGAATCAGCCCACCCCTGCCTGAATTGTGGGGAATCTGGCTTTCTTGGCTGTGGCCCATCACAGTGGAAGAGAGGAAAAGAAAAGATAAACTTCTGATACTCAGGATCACTCCAAATCTCGTAATCATCCTTTTGCCAATCGGGTATGCATCCAGTTAGGGTATTTACTAGAGTGCCAACAGGGTTTGCTTGTGCTTATCATTTCCATGCATTTTTATACTAGAAGTAGGGATTCTAATTTGGGTTGGTTGTAGGGAGCATGGGAGGTGGTGGTCATTGTGGTTTAGTTGATGCAGCGTAGGACGGTGTGCTTGTTGTGTATGCAGCAGAAGTTATGAGTAAGTTAGAAAAAATGTTTCCTTTGTATAGGGAGGCAGAGTAGGGTGGGACTGAGATTGGCAGCATGTCCGTTTGCTTCTATACAAACTAATGTCTGATAGGAATACTAGTTCCCGTAGGATGTTACAGAGCTAATATATAATTTCCTGATTCAGGTAGATAGCTGTGTTGATCTGACACAGTCAAAAAATTTTAGAAATTGTCCAGTAGCACCTTAGAGACCAACTAAGTTTATTCTGGGTATAAGCTTTCGTGTGCATGCACACTTCTTCAGATACAATATAATTTCCTGTAAACTAGTGGGATGCTAGGCATGTTTACTCAGAAGTAAGTACCACTTCTTCCATGGGGATTCATCTACACACTGCAGCTAGTGTGTTTAAGGCACAGAGGCAATATCAAAATGCACTTGTCGCTTTCTACAGGGAAAGAAGTTCCCATATTTTGTAAGAGGAAGCGCCCATCAATCCAAACACAGTGATAATTAAGAGGATTTCTGAGAGACTAATATGGAGGATTCAAAAATCTAGTTTTGATTGTTTAAGCTCACTCACTATCTTTGTTTCGTGTGAACGTAAGAGCCCTCCTGGATCAGACCAAAGGCCCAGCTAATCCAGTATCCTGTGGTTACAGTGACCAACCAGTTGCCTATGGGAATAACACCTCCAAGCAGGCCATGAGCCCTATATCTCATGTGGGCTAGGAAGGTTGTAGGCATTTAGGAAATATGCCAAGTCTGAAAATACCAAGGCACTGAGGTGAAATGAGGTGAAATGGATAAATAGTAGTTAGAACACCAAAGTTCCATCTTTACTCAAATCATGCATGCTTTCATGCTTACCTTTTTTGCCCTATGCTTCATGAACCACACTCATAATCATACTCCTGTTCATAAGGCCAAAATACATCTTTCACTTGCCATGGGGATGCCACATTGTTCATGTTGAGAGTCTCTGCAGCTCCATAGGATGCCTGTATGCAGTCATTATCCATAGTATTTGTTGTTTAGTCGTTTAGTCGTGTCCGACTCTTCGTGACCCCATGGACCAGAGCACGCCAGGCATTCCTGTCTTCCACTGCTTCCCGCAGTTTGGTCAGACTCATCAATAGTATAGGGGTCAGCAAACTTTTTCAGTAGGGGGCCGGTCCACTGTCCCTCAGACCTTGTGGGGGACCGGACTATATTTTGGAAAAAAATAATAATGAATTCCTACTCCTCACAAATAACCCAGAGGTGCACTTTAAATAAAAGCACGCATTCTACTCATGTAAAAACACGCTGATTCCCGGACAGTCCGTGGGCCGGATTTAGAAGGCGATTGGGCCGGATCCGGGCCTTAGTTTGCCTACCCATGGTATTGATCATTGTGATGAGGTCTTCTAAATGTTATGGCTGAAGCAGAGACGACCACTGACTGGGGAGGCTGCTTTTGGTGAATATGCCCAAGTGTACGCAAATCCTGGATTCTCATTTAGCAGTAACCTCGCGAAGTAGTTTTACATTGTCAAATAGCCGTGATGGCTAGCAATGCTTCTGAATACCAGGTGCTGGGAACTGCAGGAGGGGAGAGTACCGTATTTTTTGCACCATAACACTCACTTTTTCTCTCCTAGAAAGTAAGGGGAAATGTCTGTGCGTGTTATGGAGTGAATGCCTATGGGTGGTGGTGGTGGGGATCCGCTGCAGTCATGAGCAGAGGATCCATGGTTCCCCTTCCTTCCCTCCTCTGTGGCTCGCTTTGAACTGTGCGGCTCCTGTCTGGTTGGCTGCTTTAAACTGTGCTCTCTGTCCCTCTCTCCTCCCCACTCAGCTCGCTAAATAGCAGCAAAACTTTTCAGCTCTCTAAGCCGGGGAGGAGGGAGAGAAGCAGAGCCTGCTTGTTTTAAAGGAGCAAAGCGGGAGAGGAGAGGAGCCTTCTCCGCTTATACCCCTCTTCTGCATTATTAGCAGCATCCTTCTCCACACACCTCACGCATGCTCCTTGTCCCTTGAGTGCTTTTCCTTCCCTCCCCACTTAAAACGTGGTCACAAAGCACGGATTCACATGGATCCTCAGGATTTTTGCATTGCGCTACCCCAAACTCACCGTCAGATGACATGTCTGTGGCCACAGCATGAACCACAAAAATCATACATCCACTGTTTCGTTTAGAATATTTTTTTCTTGTTTTCCTCCTCTAAAAACTACGTGCGTGTTATGGTCAGGTGCGTGTTATAGAGCGAAAAATACGGTACTTTTGTGTTCATTTCCTGCTTGCAGGTTTCTTGCAGGCATCTGGTTGGCTACTGTGAGAACGGGATGCTAGCCTTGATGGGCCTTTGGCCTGATCCAGCAGGCTCTTCTTACGTTCTTATGCTCATTCAGCAGTCCTATTCTTGCACTGTACCCACCCTGTGCACCACACCCTACCCCTACATTGTGAAATATTCCTGTTTTATGTTTTCAGGAGGGACAATAGATGGTGTGCCCTCACCTGTTGTTTCACTTCCTCCTGCTTTCCTTTTATAGGTCATATACTAGGCTTCAAAAGGTAGAGGATAGTCCTTCATTAAAAGTTTGTAAGCAGTACCTGGATGCCCACTGATCAGGGATGCTGCATGAGTGGATTTCTAGCAAGAGGCTGGGTTTGATGGCTTCCAACTCTGTGTTTAAGTCACCTCTCCACCCTTCATTTCCTTGCCTGTCCTTTTCTTATCTTGGCAGCCACTCACTTCCATAGATGCATTTATTGATGCATCTGACTTGCCTGTACTTTTCAGAGTCCGATTTGGATGCAGTTATTTACATGGTTGCATCCTTTATTTACAATGCTGAAAGAGCAAATTTTGCTTGTAATATGTGGTGCGTACACACTGTGTGATGATGTGCATTCAGGCTCTTTTGGGGAGTTGCTGTACACATGGCATCACTCTGTTTCATCCCTGCCCCACACTACTTGTCAGTCTAAAGTACATTCTGCTAGAACAGTTACAATCTGTTTTGTGCCAAGAATGTACTTCTCAAGCGCATTCTTGGCACAACACCTTTTTATACTGAGAGCGTTTTTTCTCAGGTCATCTTCTATTGGGGCAGGTCTAGCGACGTTGCAGGGGTGTGCCACTCCCCATCACCATGTTTAACTTGTTTATGGATGAAGTAGGTAAAATTGGAAGTGGCGCAGTAGCCACCTCTATATACTGATATATATTCTCTGTATTTCAGTATATCCTCTGTATATCAGTATATCAACACACCAGTCTCCATCCCCTCCCTTTTGGAAGACTAGGGTTTTTTTATTTTTAAAAAAGACTAAGGTCTGTGGAAGCACTAATTGAGGGGAGGGGAACAGAGAACACCATTCAGCACTAATTTGAAAACATGCCCATCTGTGTGTATGAACAAATGGATATTAGCTGCCGCTTTCCCAAACTTGGGTCTCCAGCTGTTTTTGGAGTACAAATCCCATCATCCCTGACCACAGGTCCTGCTAGCTTGGGGATGATGGGAGTTGTAGTCTCACAACAGCTGGAGACTCAAGTTTAGGAAACCCTGCTTTAGGTAATGTTATCTGGTGAAGGTGTGTATAGTTGCAAACTGCACTGTACCGAAACGTACTGTGAAGAAAGACCCCTCTGTGTTTCAGAGGCTATGTGGTTTTCTTTTGAATAATGGGGATTTTCTTGCTCAACATGTCCAGCAGCTTTTAAGCAGCACCAGGAACACATGAAAATAAATATTTTTCCTTGAGGGTAGGAGCCAACCAGACCTCCATAAGTCTTAGAATTATGCTCATTGAAGAAGGAGAAGTCAGCTGAGAAAAGTGGAGGCCTCTGTATATTCAAGGATGACGTTTCCATGGCTGCATGCTTTGCATAAGGGCAGAGAATCTCAGATTTCAGCTTGGTAAATCCAGAAGAAAATCTCCTTGAGTTTAACCGTTAACAAAATTGACAGAAAAATAGCATCAGTCATATTAAACCAGAAGTAAGGAATATATTAACATCCATGTAGAGAGGGAAACCACAGAAAGTATCAGCACAGCACAACCCTATAGGTTTTTACTCCAAAGCAAGTCCCAATGTGAACTTACTCGCCCCACTTTGGCTCCCAGCAGTTATCAGATCAAAAAGTAAGAAATATCTCCTGTGCTGTTTCTGTCTCTGAGCGCATCAAAAGTTGCCCACAATTTTGAACTAGAGAAAGGGGTTAGGGCAGGTTTTCCCAAACTTGGGTCTCCGGCTGTTTTTGGACTACAGTTTCCATCATCCCTGACCATTGGTCCTGCTACCTAGGGATGATGGGAGTTGTAGTTCAAAACAGACAGGGACCCAAGTTTGGCAGACCATGGGTTAGGGTTATAGCACAAATTGCCACTAAGAACTTCTTTTTGGATGCCTGCCTCCGAGATTCTGAAGTGGTTAGAACATTGTCTAGAACAAATATTTTATTTTTAATTTTTTAAAATAATTTTTATTGAATGATTTTATGTTACAAAAAACAATACACCCATACTACCACTAAATATAATTAAGAAATAAAAATTAAACACATAAATATTTAGTTTGTTATTTGCCATCTTATTTCCTCCCAAACATTGCATACAAAAACACTCACCCACACCCGCACACGAAATGATAATAATGAAAGTAAATATTTTTCAAGCATTCGCCAAATTTTTATACATTCTTGATAATCTGGAAGGAGTAAGGTACCACCGATGAGCCATTTTCATCATGTTCTCTCTGATATTATAGCTGGCTGTAAATTTCAAATTTACATTCCATAAGTTTACCCATTTTTTTAGCATAATTGGGCGGCCCACATCAAATATTTTAGAGGTTTTGGCTTTTCATTAAGACCCAGCCTTTGCTGACTTAGTGCCTCTTTTGGATTATAGTCATGTACATAGCTGGTCTGCTTAGACCCCAGTGACTTCAAAGAGATTTAGCCAGCCTAACCATGTGCAGAATTGCAGCTGGTGGGAAACATAATCCCAACACTCCACACATTCATGTACAGATACCAGGGTTGCCATTGGAGATCAGCCTGTAATGTCCATAACTTTAAATAAATTTATTTTCTTACATGTTTCTTCTTACTACTTGCTTTGCCAGGAGTTGTGTTCCAATCCTCAGTTTATTGTTGGAGGTGCCACCAGAACTGATATCTGCCAAGGAGCTTTAGGTAAGATGGAGACCATGCTTAACTTCCTGTTGAAGCACTCTTAACATGATGTCTGCCTTGTTTTAGATCTATTTACTTTATTTTAAAAATGTATAAACCTGCTTATCATCATGTCGGCCTCAAACTAAACCAGGCTATTTTTCTCTTCACCTTTTGGAGGGAAATGTAGCTTCCTCTCAACCATGTAAATCATCATATTTTCTCTTTGTCGTGTGATTAGACAAAGATCAGACTACCACTACATCTTACTCCACCTTGGGTTCTTTTATCATTGCATCAGAATTCTGATTTTAGCACCCTTCAGTTCCAACACAGTTTTGCCTCTTCCTGAATCATTTTCCCTCCAGGGTGTTGTGTGCGCTCCATATCCATGAGATAACGCTGGCTTGTGGCATTTGACTTTAACTTCCAGATAAGAGACTCCTTTTTTCATCCTTCATGCAAATTGCACTTCATTCCAAGAAAAGAATGTTGTTTGTGCTTCAGGGCAGGTATGCATTGATTTCAACAGGCTGCATCCAGGGACAAATAAAACCATGACATTGGCCTTACTTCATAGCTGCAAACTACGATGTTCTTTTGTAAGGTTGCCTTTCTTTTTGCCCTTGTGGTGTCACAAACTGCACATTAAACCCTATTTAATGTTGCATTTTTCTTGGACGCAGAGCCATACTGCACCTTTGTTCTGGATTTCATGTTGTCACGCACCTCAAGTAGTCGCAGCGAGACCTTACTATTCCAACAAGCATTTTAAGGAAGTTTTCTGTCTCTATTATTATTAACTTTAATTGATTTTATCCACTTTTTGTAATTTTTATGTACACCACTTAGAAACTTCAGGGATTAAGCAGATTCATGTGAAGAAACTGTGTCATTCACCAGTCTGCAACAGTCCTCTAACCTTCCATTATCAAAGTAGTGTACACTTGGCACTGGTTGGCAAATTCTGAGCTGTTTAAGGCTTTATAGGTCAAAACCAGCACTTTGAATTGGACCCGGAAACTAACTGGTAGCCAGTGCAGTCGGACCAGGATCGGTGTAATATGCACAAACCGTCTTGCTCCGGTGAGCAACCTGGCCACTGAATTCTGCACCAGCTGAAGTTTCCGAACCGTCTTCAGAGGCAGCCCTACACATTGCAGTAATCTAACCTTGAGGTTACCAGAGCATAGACAACAGTAGTTAGGCTATCCCTGTCCAGATATGGACGTAGCTGGGCCACCAGCCGAAGCTGATGGAAGGCACACCAGCATTGTGACATGGAGAGAAAGTTAGGTGTAGCAATCAGTCATTTAACACTTAGAATACCTTTCCCCCTTCTAAAAATGAAGCTTGTTTTAACTAAGAAGAATGGAGCATAATGGCCTGGTTTGCACATCACATTAAACCATAGTTTAAAACAAACATTAAACCTTAGTTTGAAGCAAACTGTGTGGTTTAATCTGAGTGTGCAGTATGCACATTGCTGCTATATGTGTGCTGCCAAAAAGCAAGAAAGTGCAGTTTGTCGTAACATCCATACACAGGAAAAGATTTATGAGTCCAGATTTGGATGTCACTACAAGCCAGACATGTTACCCAGTGGCATAGCTGGAGCAGAGTGAAAAGTTTTCAGCAGCATACACCGGCGTGGTTTGCTTACACATAAAACAATAGCTTGTTTTTAACTGTGACTTAATGTGATGTGGAAATTGGGCCACTGAACATTACAGACTCTAGCAAACTTACTGCACTGTAAAATTTATAAAGCTTTGTGGGTTTAAAAAAGCCCTTCCTTTGAATTAATTAATGAATCTTTTAGGAATTTTTAGATGAGTTTTCTCAGGTTCTAGTATTTTTTTATGTTTATGTGTATCTTGTATTGTTGCATAGTTGCATATTACTGCAAAGCTCGCTGCGCACAGTGAGTCATTTTAGCAGAATGGTTTTTGCATAGAGGAAGCATGCTCAATATTTATGGGGTGTTTTTTTTTCAAAGGATGTTGCTATAGTATCACAGCAATGACCTATAAATAGGCTAGTGTTTCCCCTCTGATTTCAGTAGCAGATATATCTTCCCCAGAAATTAAAACCACATTTACATTGTAAAAATTCATGTATGCATTTTTCTACAATACTGTGTTGTTGTGCTGTGAGGATCTCCCATTTTACTCACTAGGGCGGTGTACAGTTCTAATATTTTCAGCGGGGGAGGTGCTGTTGACAGCACCATCATCACTGCTTGCAATACATATATTCATGTTCACCCTATCCTGCTGTGGGCTTTGAGGTGGAACAGTTTAATATGTGCACAGATTGAAGCAGTTGAGCTTTTCCAATTGCTTCTGCTGATTATGTATTCTTTTTCAAGTGCATCTTCTACTGCCCATTTCTCATGTATCTACTTTTTTTTTTACCGTAACCAGAAGATTCTCTTCTGGAAATCTCACAGTAAGTGAAACCACTATAGAAGGGAAGGAAATTCTTGTGCCAAAGCAGCATGCAGGAGAACAGAGGCAAAACCATCAACTTTTTTAAGAAGATACAATAGCTTATATAGGGGGACACACTTGTCAGAATCTGTGCGCTAATTAAAGCACTTTCCACAAGATTTGGTTCAGATCTGTATCTATCAGTTCATTCTGGTTTCTGGTATGTCTGGTTCACCTCTTGTTTGGGATCCAAATCAGCTTTGTTAAAAATGAAGCACTTTCCCAACCATGTAGTATTACGGGGAATCCAAAAATGCCACAAGAATGAGCCTTAAATAGAAGTTGCAACTCTTTCTGTGTAACTATCTTGGGTTTCCATGAGAGGCACCTCTTTGTTCAAAGGATCCCAGCCTGTTTTTGTAATTGTCATTTTCTGTATGTCTGCTGCTAAGTACTTGCCCAAGCAGGGACATGGGTGGCGCTGTGGTCTAAACCACTGAGTCTCTTGGGCTTGCTGATCGGAAGGTTGACGGTTTGAATCACCACAACGGAGTGAGCTCCCATTGCTCTGTCCCAGCTCCTGCCAGCCTAGCAGTTTGAAAGAACGCCAGTGCAAGTGGATAAATAGGTACTGCTGTGGCAGGAAGGTAAACGGCATTTCCATGTGTTCTGGCTTTTGTCACGGTGTTCCATTGTGCCAGAAGCGGTTTAGTCATGCTGGCCACATGGCCCGCAAAGCTGTCTATGAACAAACGCCAGCTCCCTTGGCCTGAAAGTGAGATGAGCGCCGCAACCCCATAGTCGCCTTTGACTGGACTTAACCATCTAGGGGTACTTTACCTTTACCTTTTTATTTGCCAAGCATCACTGTTGATGAGCAGTTACTAAAGAGAAGGAGTGCATGATGCAAGCAGAGCCACTCTACAGTTGCAAAACCAAAATCTTTATTGGCTCATGGCAATGCGTACTACTATGGACATAGGTGCAGTACCTCTGCTGTGTGAGTTTAACTGATACTTTGCTATTTGGTTACTGCTCAACATTGGTGTCCAGGGAGTCCTTACTTTTTGTACTTGCTTCTTGGTAATGGTGGACAAACGTTGGAGTTTTCTTGTGAGCTGCTACTTCAGATTCTTAGGACCTGTCTAGCCTTTGGATGATAAGAGATCTCAAGGTGTTTTGATGCACCAGTGGAGTTCATTAGCATTGCACAGTCATCACAGACAGTTGATCTTGACAGTAGAGTTCTGTTTATTCAGTTTGAAAATGCTGAAGTTATTTCCCCCCTCCCCGCCATTGACTTCTTTATTCAGTAATTTGTGTTTTGTTTGTGTGTTTGGTAAACTGCAGTGCTGCTGGAGGCACCAAAGGTGAGGAGGCGAGTGTACATTGGCTCTCATCCAGCAGCACTGGTTAGCAGCTAACCATCCGATTCTGGAAGGCAGAGCCAGTCTACAGAGCTTCTCTGACTCACAGGTGGCAAAACTATGAAAGATGGAAAAGTCTGCTGGAACAGAAGGGCATCAGTGAATTTCCACACATGTTGGGGAGGACCTTGTTTGTTAATATCATTTAGACGGATCAGATTAATCCAGAATTCTCAAAGCAAGATTCTGCAGAGACTGAAATCAGCTTTTTAAAAACATGTGAAAGTCCAAACATGCTGGTAATTCTGTATTCATCCGTCTTGGGAAAAGCTTATTACTGTTCCCATTTTTTTAAGGAAGGCTTCCCAACTAGTCTATGCCAAATATCACTGGGTGTAATTCAGCCCAATTTTTGTGGATTATTATTACTATTATTATTATTATTATTATTATTATTATTATTAAAATTTGCATACCGCCTTATACCCACAGGTCTCATTAGGTGACTTGCAGGGCAGAATGGGATGGCAGAATGGCAGATTACCTACTGCCATGGCAGATACCCTAATGGAACACCCCAGATATGCTGGTGCAACACCACCAAAGATGTGCCAGCGGAATTGCTAGAATGAGATGTAGTTTTGAGCAGGATAGGACAGCACAGGGAAAGAACACACTTCGGCTGTGTCTTCCAAGACCATGCCCATGTCTCTGTTGGTGGTGCAACTTGACAGCTGGAGCTGTTGCAGATCAACTCCCCAGTTGATTTTAAGGGGAGCAGGTAATTAAAAATTGCCCTCCTCACATTACCACAGCAGCACAATACAGGCTCCCCCCCCCCCCCCGCCGCCATAATTAGAGTATAGAAGTACAGTACTCTGTCCTGCTCTTATGTTAATCTCTCCTGGTAAGAACAATAGGACTTAAAGTGCCTTACTTCTTCTTCTCCCCCCACCCCTCTTTATTTATTTAAGAGCATGGAGACTAATGGGAAATACTTTTGTTTTGCTTTCACAGGAGACTGTTGGCTCCTGGCAGCCATTGCTTCTCTCACATTGAATGAAGAAGTTTTGGCTAGAGTTGTGCCCAGCGATCAAAGCTTCAAAGACCGATATGCAGGAATATTCCACTTCCAGGTACCACAGATACTGATTTCTGCCTTTTGCCTGGAAGGGTTACGCTGCTTTATTAGCACTGTATTTGCCAGATCAACTGATACCCTGGTATGCATGCAATGGAGGGTAGGGAAGCTTCAGGAATCTGGTTTCTGCAGAATCAGGTGTGAACCGACCTGATCCACCCCTCCCGGAAGGATGTGCACATTGTACAATTACCCTTTGGATGTTGCTCAAGGCAGTGATTGATTCTTTTGCCTAAAACAACTTTAAAGCTGCATGCTTGTCTGGAGGTAATGCTCTCCTGATACAAGTACCTTTTTGTACACCTGAGCTATAGGGATTTTTCTGGGATGAATAGTGGTATCAGTCACCCTTCCTCAGCCTGGTGCCCTCAGGTTAATGTTGGGGTCTGACTTCCCAGCAAACTTGGCCAGTGATCATGGATGATGGGAGTTATAGTCCAACAAGATCTGGAATGCACCAGGTTGAGGAAAGGGGCTGGTATTGGTTATATATTTTGTTAGAAGATACTTAACCTACTCTTACACTGCAGATAAGGTGGCAAGCTTTTAGAGCTTCAAAAAGCTCTTTCTCAAAACTTAAGTGAAATGTTTGGTGAAGCGAGCTGGCACCAGGCAGTACGCTCTGCAGAGGGCATCCCATAACTTAGCTGCCAGCACCAAGAAGTCCCTTTCCTCACTGAGGGCACCCAGAGAAGCGTTGCTGAAACTTATCTTGAAGTCTCGACCATTATGTAAGGGGAGAAGCTCCTTCAGCTAACCTGGTCCCAAGCTGTTTTCAGCTGTGGTCAAGAGCATGCCTTCTAACACATTGTGGTGATGATGATTATTTGTTTTCAGTTCTGGCAGTATGGAGAGTGGGTGGATGTTGTTGTTGATGACAAGCTACCTACCAAAGATGGAGAGCTCCTCTTTGTTCATTCAGCCCAAAGGAGTGAGTTCTGGAGTGCTCTGCTGGAGAAGGCTTACGCCAAGTAAGTAAAGCACAGCATCAGAGGTGGGGAATCTCAGGCCCAGCGGCTGAGCACTCCAAGCCCCTCTGCGTGACCCTTGGGACTCTGCTCAGGCCAAACCTTCTCTTGCCACACCTTTCACTTCATGGAGTCATAATGGTTTGCATTAGGAAGGGATCATTCCTCTTTGTAGCATCAGGGGCCCTAGTCCATATGGATTAATAGTGTAGTTATTTAATATACATGTAGCTAAGGTACATGATCAGATCTGTGTGTCAAACATTTTGATGTATCCCATGTTGACCTTGGGCTTTTCGTGTATGAAAAAGTAGGGCAGACACCTGATTGTGAGGCTTTAGCTATGCTACACTTTAATTTCAAAGGCCGAGAAAAGAAAGTTGAAATGTCATGTTTGTCTCTTACACAGGGTGAATGGATCGTATGAGGCTCTCTCTGGAGGAAGCACCACTGAGGGCTTTGAGGACTTCACTGGAGGAATTGCAGAGTGGTACGAGCTGCAAAAGCCACCGCCGAACCTGTTCAAAATCATCCAGAAGGCTCTTCAGAAGGGCTCTCTCCTGGGATGCTCTATTGATGTGAGTTAGTGTTGTTTTCTTTCCAGCTGTCCCACGTTCTTTGGTGCATGCAGCAACTGGAAGGTTGCTTTAGTTAGGGGACTGTGAGGTAGTACAGAATTCCAAACCTCCAGGTAGTGCACAGGGACTGGAAAATCCTGAGCCCTCCCCCTCCTATAAGAATGGCTGGTGTTAATTTGAATGAGACTTTAGGGCAAAAAAGGGCCCCAAATAAGAATTCTCCTTACCTCTTCCATTGTGTATGTTAGCATCCCTTTGCAACAGCTGAGCAACGCAAAGGCAGCTGTTGCTGCTCTTCAGTGGCTGGGTGTATTTTCACCTCATAGTTGCATTTGAGTACACAAAGGGTCTTGTGGCATCTGAAATGCTAACAAATTCTAGTAGGGCACAAGCTTTCATGGTCTAGGGTTCCACTTCATTAGACACTTCTAAATCAGATTGCTTTTTAAAAGAATAAAAATAAATAAGACTGCTCTGGCTATCCTTTTTAAGAATATACCTGCGCACACCTTTAATTTCCCTGTCTGAAATAAATCCCCAAATGTGTGACTCTAAGAAAAGAAGGGTCTCTTTGGAGACCTCCACCATGTAGCTGCAGACAACATATCTGATTCCAAGTTCCGTGTACACCGGGGATGGGGAACCTGCCCCTCCCTCCAGATGTTCGTTGGACTCCAGCTCCCATCAGTCATGGCAAGCATAGATAATGGTCAGGGATGATGGGAGTTGTAGTCCAGCAACATCTAGAAGCCAGTGATTCCTCATCACTGAGGCATGTTATGTTGCATGTGCATTGCTCTCCTGTGGAATTAGGTTTCCTCACTCACTTCAGTGGAGATATTAACTCTGAACATGCATCCCTATAAGTTATTTCCAGCATTGTAATGAATGAAGAAGCATTTGCAGGCGAGAGAGCTGTGAATGTGAATCAGAACTCCCACATGCAATAATAACTTAAGGGATAATGCCAAGGAACCATAATCGTCATCTACATTTTGGGATGCTCCACCCTGCTCCTCATGAAGTAAGTTAGGTTGAGAGATGGTGGTTAGCCTTCAATCATCTGGTGAGCTTTTTTTGGATCTGATCTGTGTCTTTCAACATGGGTCTTCTCAATAACCTTTAAAGTGGAGGGTGAGGGATTGAATCCATAGTGCAAGTATGGGGAGTGCTGAATTCTTGCCACCCTCTTCCTGCTTTTGCTTCCTGTTGCTCCTCTGCCCCAGCAGCTTTTTCCTCATGGCCAAATTTGCTTCCATTACTGAAACCCTGAAGAAAACAGCCTGATGACGGGGCACAGGCTGTGGAGTAGGGAGCGGCAGGCTGGGCAGGGATCTGCGCCTCCTTGCCCATAAATCTGCTTTGTGCTTTAAGTCGCTCACCCTTCTCTGAGTGATTATGGGGCGATCTTTCGAAAACCACAGGGCATCTGCCTTCACATGTCATTTCACCCTGGCTGCAAAACCGACTAGTTTTCTCTAGCCCACGCCCAGCATTCTTTCTTTCTTTTTCCCAGACATCTTTATTGAAAGTTGAAAAGTATAAAATTATATGTGCACTAAACATGGTGAGACGTAAATAAAAGAGAGAAAAAGAGAAACAACACCCGTGTAGAAGGGAAAGCAAAGGGGGGAGGGGGGACCCCGAAACTTTATACTTTACAAAGTTGTTATTGTACTTCACCGGATCTTAACCTATTACAGTATTTGTAAGAATGGATTCAAAATATCATCAAATTTGTCCATGGCAAGTCTGCATTTATATTCAAGTTGTGAGAGTCCACTCATATTGTCCTTTTGTAAGGTTCCATGTGCTGGGCATATAATTCAAGAGGATATTTTGCTTCGTAAATGTAAGGTTGTTCTGTACAGTTCTGTTGATAGTTTCAGTTACCTTCTGCCAGAAATCTTTCAATATAGGACAATGAAAAACATAGGTTACAGAGAAGCATTATCCCTGTTGCATCTGCAACAGTTAGATACCTTAGGTCAGGGGTAGGCAACCTAAGGCCTGGGGGCCGGATGCGGCCCAATCGCCTTCTCAATCTGGCCCACGACAGTCCGGGAATCATCATGTTTTTACACGAGTAGAATGTGTGCTTTTATTTAAAATGCATCTCTGGGTTATTTGTGGGGCATAGGAATTCGTTAATCCCCCCCCAAAAAAATAATCCGGCCCACCACATGGTCTGAGGGGCGGTGGACTGGCCCACGGCTGAAAAAGGTTGCTGACTCCTGCCTTAGATAGCCCTTTTTTAAACAAACATAATGGGGTCCAGTGTTTTCCACCCCCGGCATTCTATCCCTCACACCACTCTGGATTCAAAATTTCTGGATTGTGGCAGATCGAGTTCTTTCAGATCTGCAAACCAAAGCATCAGATAGCAGATGGCCAGACATGAGTGGCGCAAAGCCCCCTTTGTCTTACAGCTGCAGAAACCGATCCTAGAGGTTGCATATGTTAACGGAAAAATCCGAGGGCTCTCTTGGACAAAAACAAAGACACCAACCAGGATAACTTGGAGCAAAACAGCAGCCTGTAGGCTTGGCCTTTATTGAACTGTTGCAACAGGGTATTTCCTTCACTTGCAAGAGAGAGGAAAAGACCCAGAACAATGGGCTGCAAGACCTTATAAAAACTTTTGAATTTCCCCTCCTCTAGGTCAAGCCCACCCCCAGAAACATCATGCATACATTACAGAAAGGAGGGGTTGACATCATGCATACATTACAGAAGGGGTTGACATCATGCATACATTACAGAAAGGAGGTGATGAAGGAGGAGTTGTGGTGGTAACCTGAGTGTCCTGTCACCTGGCTGGTTCCTCCTTTCCCCCTCCCCATGAGTACTTTCCAGGTGACAATGGGGAGTTTGCAGTTTCCTGCCCCCAGAGGGAAGATCTGATCATTGTCCTTTGTTTCAGCCTGTGGTGAATCCACTGTTCTTTGTGATTTTGATTGTCTTCTGTCTGGGATTATTAGGGTTGACATAGCAACTGGGCAGGGCTCCTGTGGATGTGCTGGTATGCTGAAGAGATTATGGCTGACCAGAAACCAAGCACCCCCCTTTGATATTAAAATAAAAATGGAACAGTGCAAATCCGATGTATGGTTGATTTTCTATGAATTCATAAGAGAAATGTGGCGTATGTAGTGTGTGAGTGTGAGTGTGTGTGAAGTTTGTACAAACAGAATGATTGGGGTGGGGGGGTTCCTGCTACAGTTCCCCCCTTCGGAGATAAGATTGCAAAGGTGGCTACTTTGCAATCCTTTTCTCCGCACAATTTAAGGTGGTAAATAATAACCTGGTATTCTCCGTCCCAGATGTGTGTGTCCATGTGAACCTGAAAGGGACTTGGATATCATGCTACTTTAAGGATATTTGCATGGAAATATAATGGTGTAACAGTGCACTGCTCAGTTACTTGTGGTATTCTAGCACCTTGGAAGAAATATTTTCTCAATAGTGATCTATGCTTTACATTTAGGCAGGAAGGTCCACTAATGACTGAAAAGTGCAGTTTGCTTCCCCCCCGCCATTTTTGTGTTCTCAGGTGTCAAGGTAGCTCTTCTGTGGTCTCACATCGGCATGGTGTCGCAGTAGTGGCAATCCCTGGTGAATCCACTTAGGGCTTTCATATTTATCATGTAGCCTGGTACCCACCACAGCTGGCACAGGTTTCGGACACGTCCTGAGAGAAATGTCTTTGCCTTGGCCAAAATCCATGGGATTCCTTATTATTATTACAGGCTCTGGTCTTGCAGTCATGGGAGTTGCTCACTTGCACTTTAAGGATCAAAGAGCTAATTGCAGCCTGGATACACTTGCCCAATTCAAACTGAGTCCAATTTGAATTTATGTGCCCCATGGTTCTCAACTCTTGAAACCAATCTGTTAAAAGAAAACCATTCTTAACAAGGGCAGTTGTCCAAATAAGTCAATTTAACTCTATAAGGGATCATTCCTGCTAAACCAAAGCATATGCACCTTCATGTATCTTATAAGCTTCTCCTTGGTAAAGCATGTTTTAGCACATTTTAAAGTGGATAGGGAAAGTTGGCAGAGTGCCAGGTGGGACAATGAAATGTGGTTATCTAAACATTGGACTACACAATAGTGTGAGCTATCAGAAAGTATAAAATGCATGAGAATTGGTGTGCAAGCAATAAGACATTAAACATAAAAATAATTACACACAAAATAGCCCCCCCCCCTTGTGGGAATAACACACTGTCAGACACATTTCAACATTCCTACATAATAACACTTAAAACAAAACAAACTAATTAAATATCAGTTGCATATCTTGACACAATTGTGATCTTTTACGCATGTATCTTTTGAATCCTGGAGCACAGAGGCTTGAGGTTCAAGTGAAAAGATGTCCTTGCAAGTCAACTCCACCCCCCTTTGTCAGGCCCACTCCCCTGGCAGTCTATATCCTTTGAAAGAGATAGCTGTGGGCACTTGAAAACTCTGGTGTCTTGTGATGACGGAAGAACTGAGTTGAGGGGTTGTTGCTGCTTTTCATCATTGCACATCTGTATAGGTGATATCCTGTAAGGGGCAGGGTTTTGGGGCTTAAAGACAGTTAGAAAAGGGAGGGGCAAAAGGCAAAAAGGATGTCCTTCGGTTTCTGTTGGAAGCTGCAAATAATAAAAATCTTAGCGAATTAAGCGTTTCATTCATTCCAATATTATTATCACATTTTCCTATAACTACTGTTATTATCTGCCAAGTTCATTTGCTTTCCTTCACTTTGGAGAGAAAGAGAACTGTAAAAAATACAAAGGTTAAAAAATACAAAAGAAAGCAAAAAATTAGATTACCAGTCAGATGAAAACAAACTTGACACAAAGACATCAGATTTAGAAAAGAATTATTATTAAATATATTATCAAAACCACGCAGATTACTACTAGACTGAAAAAAATGGGAAAACCATGGGGAAAAAAACTTTAAATTCACCATGTGCTATTTGATAAAAGAACTTCATGAAACTGACTTTCAACATGTGATGAACATGTCCCCAAAGTAAAACACACACACACAAAATGACTTATGAGGAACCAAATAAATAAATGCTAAAACACACAATTAATAAGTAACCTGAAGTAATCTGTTTTGGCATTCTAACATCGCAAATGAAAATAAAATAGTGTTTCTTGATGTGACAACATCAACTGTAATATTAATACTGGGAAATGAGTTAATACCAAGAAAATGAATGGCAATTTAAAGTTGTGCAGGTACCTTGCACTAGCCAAAATGACAGAATAAGAAATGCTCAGGCAAAAAGGTAAACAAATACCATTCCACAAACAATGTTTGGTTGTGCTTCGATTAACTTCATAGACATCATGGAGAAACAGATTAAATAAATGAAAACAGATTATTTGTAACTTTAAAAAAGTGTCAAGGCCACAAAGAGATGGAAGTTACTAATATAGCAGGGATTCAGGCTTGTTTCACAGAACAGAAAGAAAGTTGCTGTGGGAGGAAAAAGGGACAAACACTTTGTTATCGGGGTTCACATATCCTGTTAAAAGGGAAAATTATTTCATGTGAGAAGCCTGTCAGGAAATGCTGTTCCTAAAAATTCCCATTGAGGGGGGAATGCTTTGATATTTACCTGTGAAAAGAATTTGGCATGTTAAGATTTGGAACTTGGAAAGCTCTTGGCTTTTGATGGGCTAGTTTTTTGTTTTTTGTTTTTTGTTTTTTAAAGCCTTTTGTCTTACGTAGCCTCTGGAGCAAAGAAACATTTAGGGTGATTTCCCTCAATGGTTCAAAGTTTTTGCATTTGGATAAATTTCTCTCTGTAGTTGTCGAAGAAACCTCCTCTCCCCCTTACAGTTCCCCCCTTCCTCTCTCTCTCTTCTTTAGCTAATCTGGCCTCTGTGCATGTGCAGAGTTCATGTCTCAGCAAACGTTTTATACTATTGAAATGTTGCATCCTTTGGCTAAATTACCATCCTTTGGCTAAATTACCATTTGAATAAGGGAAAGGAAGGGTAAGGAGTAGATTTTGAAAACAGGGTTTGATTTTAAACAAAAAAGAGAAACTCAGCAATTTAGGTATTCACCAAAGCTAGCAATTTCAGCCCAAGCAAACTGAGACTGCTTCCTTTATGTACAGGAAAGGGCTAATATCCCTCTGGCCATTCGCGGAACAATCAACCGCTCTCTTATTTATGAGTAAAAATGGCCAGAGTTAGAATTCCTAGGATTTTTTTTTTTTAACTTCTCAGCCATTTCAGCCTTACCATTTGCAGACAAAAAAATATTATTATTATTATTAATATTATTATTATTTCCTGCCCTTTATTTACAGGAATGGTCAAGGCTAATTCTACTTGATTATTCATTTGTATGTGCTTAAACTTTGAGTAGACTTTTAAGTCTGATTTTTAAATAGTAGACAAAATGATAAACACTGTAATCACTCAAATGCTTGGTATTACCAGTTGGGCTTCACCTCTCACCTTTTAAAACTAAAGAGCAAAGCTAGGCTGAATTTCAACTCCATTACCACACCAGAATTTAAGAATTACCCTCCAATGCTTGCAGACACATGGTCTTCCACACAGCCACAAATTGGGAGAGTTGAAAGGGACCCTGGGGTCATCTAGTCCAACCCTCCAAAATATAGGGTTCACAGCAAGATTTCACAGCAAGATTTGTACTACCAAAGAGGCATACACATTTAAGTACAGATTTACAGCTGGGAAAGGAAACATCTATACTCCTGAGAGGATCTCTTATAAAGCACAGTTAAAGCAGCCCTAGATTTGATTTTTTTTTTAAAGGGAATACACAAGTGTTGCCCCCTCCCCTCTTTGCAGTTTCCTTTAAAGGAAGCTTACTCGGGAGTAAATTTACCTAGCACAGAAGTAAGAAGGGAGAAACCAACTGAAAGAGGCAGAGTGAAACAAGGGGGAGGGGGGCATTTTCTAACAAAAGAGGCCATGAAGTCTTATAGAGACTGATATCAGGAGCCTTACAATAACTCTTCTGTCCAACCAAATCAAAGTTAAAACTGGACTCAAATATTTTTTCTTAGAATGAACACCATACTTTTATAGGCATACACTTAATGAAATACATACACTGCATTTTAGCTTGAGAGAGCAGTTGTGCTCAACTAGGCTTTTGCAGCAGAAACATTAGGTTAACTTCTCCTTCCAAAATAGACTGGAGCAAACTCAAAAGTTACAACAAACATCATTTACCATTAGACTTAAAATCACCCTCCTCACTTAAAACTAGAAGAAAGAGGTGGGGTAATCCCCCTTTCAGAACACAAGTAGCACGTATACAGGATTTCACCACTTGGGAGGGAAACTCTCTTTTAGAGCCTCTCTCAAATAACAAACATTTGCACACTCCATTCTCCATTTTGTTTTGTTTAAGATCGATAAGGCGCAACATGGCTTCCTTAGATTTAAAATTTTGAAGCAAGCTTGCAATTTAAAACTATGTGCATTTAAGAACAGTCTGTGGATGCCAAGGCCAATGTAAATACAAACCCTTGAAATATTTCTAAATCTTTGAATACATCTCTTATTCATTTTTTTTTTTTTTGCCTCTGAGCACCATTAAGTTTACAGTTTCATGTTCTAGCTTTAGATTATAGTTTAACAACACAAATTTGATGTGTTCAGCTCTCCCTAAGAGTTCACACCCTGATTTTGTTGAAGGATCCCTGAGGTGGCCACTGTGCCCTGGGTTCTAGGTGGTGGGCCTAAGCCACCCACTAAAAGTTACAACGGTCTCGTACTTTGTACTTGGAAAGACCATTTTGCCCCTTTATTTTATTTCTATTTTTTTTTCTAATTGGAGACGACAAGCTGGAGGGGCATATTAGAGTCCTCTCTGGGGCAAAAGGCTTCATGGAAGCTTTGTTGCCAGGAGGAGTCCAGCTAGGGTGTTTAGTGAGCTCCCATTCTCTCATATGTTATTATTGGGGGGTTTTTTTCGTTAACGAAGTACGCTAAAGACAGAAAGAGTGGAAACACACACACAAGGGAGGAAAGGCAATGGGAAAGAAAGGGGGGACAGAAAAAAATATCCTTTCAGTACTCAAAGTACCCTTGACTAACACAATTCCTACATATCTACAAGCTTCAAACTCATTTCAAGAAATCTTATACATGAACTCAAACTCCAGCCACGGGACTCCTTGCCCGAGAAAACTTCAGTTACGGGACACCTTGGCCCGTCTGCCACGGGACTCCTTGCCCGAGAAAACTTCAGCCACAAAACTAAAATTCCTTTTCCTCAGCGCTGCTTCACAAGACTAATCCTAGTGTGGGGCCCCACTTCGTGAACCGCCCCTTCTACCCTCCACGACAGCCTCCTGCCTAGCCTTTGAGACTAAGTTTGGGCTCCCTACTGGACGCCTGCACTGTGCAGTGCCAGATTGGGGTCCGAGAAAACAAAGTTTTGAAAGGGGAGCAAACGACCTTGCGTTCTCACATACCCAGGTCATCCCTAACAAAGGTCGCCAGGCAGGAGGGGAAGGTTCATTTGTATAGTTAGGGTAGGTGGAGAGTAAGAGAATACTTGAAAGACTCCCCTGGACGACTCCGAGAGAGGGATGTCAGAGAAACAGTAAAAGAGCCACGCTTTCCCGGACTCAATTCCAAGACGGAAAACGGGGGAGAAAAGAGATAGAGAGATTTAAGACGTTCCTGGACGACCCCGGGGGGGAACGTCAGAAAACAGCAAAAGGTACCACAATTTCCCCGGCCAAGCACCGCGTAAGAAATTGAGGGGAGAGAAAGAGAAAGGTTTTGGCGTACCTAGACGACTCCGAGAGGCAAGCGCCATACAGTAAAGTTCCGCGATCTCCCTGGCCACTTTCCGAAGGGGAGAATCGGGCTAGAAAAGGGTAAAGTTAGAGCGCACCCGGCCGACTCCGAGGGGCTACGCCAGAAATGAAAGAAGGAAAGTCTGGCTGTCGTGGGGTCGTTACTTTCCACCCCCCTCCCAACGTGTTTTACTTCAAACCATACTCACGTTCGAAGTTGTCCCCCGCAGATCCCGGGATCCTTTTCCCTTAGCCGGCTTTGACCTCGCCTTTGCTCCCCTGGTTGAGCTTTTGGTGACGATTGATTACCGCCCGCAAAGAGGAGGCAGGGAGAGGAAGAAGGATCTCTGGGCTAAGGTTGCCCAGTGGCGCCCGATCCCTTCTATCTCCCCTCTCACCTTTACAGGAGAACCAAGTGTCCCATCTGGGTCGCCAACTGTTAACGGAAAAATCCGAGGGCTCTCTTGGACAAAAACAAAGACACCAACCAGGATAACTTGGAGCAAAACAGCAGCCTGTAGGCTTGGCCTTTATTGAACTGTTGCAACAGGGTATTTCCTTCACTTGCAAGAGAGAGGAAAAGACCCAGAACAATGGGCTGCAAGACCTTATAAAAACTTTTGAATTTCCCCTCCTCTAGGTCAAGCCCACCCCCAGAAACATCATGCATACATTACAGAAAGGAGGGGTTGACATCATGCATACATTACAGAAGGGGTTGACATCATGCATACATTACAGAAAGGAGGTGATGAAGGAGGAGTTGTGGTGGTAACCTGAGTGTCCTGTCACCTGGCTGGTTCCTCCTTTCCCCCTCCCCATGAGTACTTTCCAGGTGACAATGGGGAGTTTGCAGTTTCCTGCCCCCAGAGGGAAGATCTGATCATTGTCCTTTGTTTCAGCCTGTGGTGAATCCACTGTTCTTTGTGATTTTGATTGTCTTCTGTCTGGGATTATTAGGGTTGACATAGCAACTGGGCAGGGCTCCTGTGGATGTGCTGGTATGCTGAAGAGATTATGGCTGACCAGAAACCAAGCACCCCCCTTCGATATTAAAATAAAAATGGAACAGTGCAAATCCGATGTATGGTTGATTTTCTATGAATTCATAAGAGAAATGTGGCGTATGTAGTGTGTGAGTGTGAGTGTGTGTGAAGTTTGTACAAACAGAATGATTGGGGTGGGGGGGTTCCTGCTACACATACATTTCAGGCTCAGAATTGAGAAAGCCTTGTTGGAAAAGGGCCAGTTTGGATAAGTATTCAGGTGGGCAGAGGCTTGATAATGTAAACAGTATTTCTGTAAACAAAAGGCTATCACTCCAGGAAGGAGCTTCTGCCGGAGGCTTAAGGGGGCTTGACTATAATCCCTTGGTTTCAAGATAAAATAAAAAGACAGTGTAATAAGACCCAAGGACAGGAACTCAAGGCCAAGAATGCAAATCTTTAATAGATAAAATATATTTGGAAGACACACAGCAAAGGCTAAGTATTATCAGTATGGTAACAGGCTGCAAGTAGCTCCCTGGGATGTGGGGATGCTATTTTTGTTATTTTTCAGAGAAGGAGGGGCAAGTTGTTTAGAATTCACTTTCATAGTAGCACATAGCAGGGCAAACAGCCAAGTCAAAAATTAAGTAATACAACCTTATAGTTCCCAGAAATGCCTGCCTCTGCTGGCTTCTCATTCTCAGCCTTCACAAGAAAACTTCTTTTGTCTGTGGACAAAACTTCATCCCCCCCCCCAACGTCCCCCAGGCTCTGATGCCCTGATTCATTCTCTGTGATCTCTAAACCCTAACTGTGCCAGAGTTTAATTTGCACTTCCCAGAAGAACAATACACGAAAACGCATCTATCCTTAAAAATCCACACTTCTCCAAATGCTGAGATGCAGCACAAAACACGGGAAAAAATGTGTGTGTAAGGAGAAACTGCATAATGTGATAGGAATTTTATGGTCTTAGATATATGGTAATGTTCATAACTGCACATACATAGATCAATACAGGAAGACCAACCTGGAACCATTTTGATTCCTAAACTGACCAAATCCTTTCTCTGCAAGGTTAAACTGGAAAAGCCTCCCCATTGTCTCTTTCCTCACAAATCCTGTCTCAAGGATATGTCTGTTTGAATAAGGTGTGAGCCTGTGACCTGGCCCAGGAAATAAGTATTTTACCACTACAAAAGAATGACCAGGCTCCCCAGACAATCCAATCAAGTAACTTGCCAGACAGGAGATAAACTGTGACAGGAGAAAAACAACATTAAAATTTCTGTGATGTAGGTGGGATGTATCTGAGGGGTGGTCTTAGGTTACATCCCTTCTGTGATGTATGCATAATGTTTCTGGGGATGGTCTTGATCTAGAGAATGGGAATTTCAAAAGTCTTTATAAGCCATTGCACAGCATTTTTGGGGGTCCTCTTCCTCTCCTGCGTGTGAGGGGAGCACCCTGTTGCAACAGATTAATAAAGATCAAGCTTACTAGCTGCTTTGCTTCTCAATATTCTCTGGTTGGCCTCTGTTATTTTCTCCTACCAATAGTGAACCTGTGTAAGGACTCTATATGGGCTCTTCGATACCCCATAAGGGAAAAGGGCATATTTTTATTTACAACAGATTGCATTAAACATGTATGCAACTAGGAGAGCATTTTTTAAAAGAAATTGCATTCAAAATTGCGTTGTTTTGTCAGGTTGCCCATTCTTAAGGTTTGAACTGTAAATAGGCCTGAGAGCCAACGATGCATACAATAATATTGTTTGTATGAGATGGAAGAGAGTCTTCAGAGAGGGAGAATGCAATCAATTTGTTCCTCAGAGGCAGTGAGAAATTTGGCAAGCCCCAGCACCTCAGCTGACACAAGCAGAAGTCAACAATTTGGGGCAAGGGGCAGTGCTGGTTCGTATTCGCCAATTCCTCTTGCCAAAGACCAGGGTGCAGAGTATGAAGGGAAAAAGCTCATGGAGCTGTCGAGCCCCCTGCAGGAGCAATTGCCGCTGTAGCATTCAGCATGGCACCAGTGCTTCAGTGAGGGATTGTGTCACCACAGGAGCAGTGATATTTCCGTGTGTGTTTGCAGATCACAAGCGCTGCTGAGACGGAGGCTGTTACCACACAGAAGCTGGTCAAAGGGCATGCATACTCCGTTACAGGTGCAGAAGAGGTAAGCTCTCCATCTTGGGAAATGGCAAAATGTAGTGCACTAAGGATATGATCTCATTTTGGGCCAGTATTATTTCCTATGCATCTGAGATATTATCTGTGAAAAGTTTGAATGTACTGCCCTCTTGTGGCTATGAAGTCTCCCACCAGTCAAATTTTGCCTCATTAGCCCTCTTGAAATGCTAAGAAATACTTACTGTGAGCTGTATCACATGTTGCCAATTAGTGAACCCACAATGTGCTTAAGTTTCGTTTTTCTGGGAAATCACATAACATACGAAGGGCACACAAGCATAGTGGGGAACTGTGTTTCCCCCTGGCTCCATCACAGGGTACATCTTATAGCCAAGATGGGGGATCTTTACTCCATGCCCACCAAGAGGTCCAGTTTGGTCCATGAGGCCATTTTCCCCAAACCACACTCATCCGCCAGCTCAGGAGGGAGAAGGTTTAATCCTGCAGAAGGGAACAGGACTGGGCAGCCAAAGCAGCAGGATTTAATCTCACCATCTGAGCAGCCGTTAAAGTCCTTTGCAAAAGCACTCTTTGAAGCAGCACTATGTTTATCTTTTAAACTGAGGTGGGAGAGGTGCCTGCTCTTCCCCAGCCCCACCCACTTAGAGGAGACGTGCAGGACTGCTTCAAAAAGCACTTTTGCAAAGGGCTTTTAGACAGCTCCTGCCCTCGTGTTACCCTGGAGGCTTCTAATGCAATTAACTGTTGCCCCACCAGCTAGGAGCACCCCATGTCATCCTCCACTTACCCCAAAGCAAAGTGGTGCAGATCCAAGCACTGAAATTCATTGTTCACCACCTCTCTCTGCCAGCTCAATGGCCTGCTGTAAAAGACAGATCACAGTTTGGAAAGGGTTAAATTTATGATGGATAGCAGGTATGGTAGAATGAGAAAGGGGAAAGGGAGATAATATATAATAATCTCAGCCCTTTCTCTCTCGCTAATAACTTCATTGATCTTTGGAAGACACCCAGAGTGATTATGCTGGAAGCATCCCTGCCCTTCTGATTAAAATGTTGTCTAAAGCTGACTCCCTGGCAGGCTGTACAAAGGGCGGGCATGATAATGAGCAGTTGGCAGACTTCTGATTGCAGCTGGCCTTGGATGCTTTGGCTTCAGCATTTCCCAGTATCAACAGTCAGGGGGAATATGCTGCTCCGATTGAGAAGGGAACTGAATTCTGCCTCTGAAGCCTCTCCTGGATGTTCCAAGGGGCTTCTTTTATTCCAGGCCACTAGCCAAGCACTGTGGCTGCCCTTGATAACTGCTATTCCAACAACTGCTGCCATAGTGCATATGATGCATAGGTCTTTGCAATCTGTTCCCCACCCAATTCATCCTCATAGCAGCGCTGTGAGCTACGCTCTATTAAGGCAAATTTGATGCAATGTGTGTTATGCAGTTTGGCACTACAGAGCCAAAAAAATTAATTAAAAATAGGTAGTTGGGGGGGGGGGTGAGGAAGCCAGAGTGGATCCATGACACACAGAGGGGCTTTGGGAATCAGACACACACACTTAGTATTTCCACTGGGAAGAAGGCTCCCATTAGTGCCAGTTCCAATCAAAATAGCCAATGTGGAGGGGGCTGCTTAAGATCAGGGCCATTGGGGGGGCAAAAGGGTTAACGTGCCCCTCCCTTCCACCACGGCTCACATTTTTTATCATTTATCTAACCTATCATGTCATATTTCTTTGGATTCATATAATGGACATTCCTATACATAGTATATTGGATTTTCTGTGTTCACACAGCCCATTGGGTGAAAAAGACCTACACAATATTCCAATTGGAATATTCCCACATCCGCCAAGCAAATGAGATTATGCCCCGGGGAAGCAGCTCCCCTGCCATTGTGGAAGAGGAAGTATGAAGGGCAGCTAACCGTGCAATCCTGTACATGTCTACACAAACGTAATTGTTGAATTCAATGGGGCTTACTCCCACATACCTGGAAGCAAACCCCACTGACCTGAGTGCCACTTATGTTTGAGTAAGTTCACACAAGATTGTACAGCGAGTTGCTTATATTGCTGTTGCTGCAGTTTCATTGGGAGTTCAGAAGTCAATGCTGAAGGCGAAGGCAAGAAGGCCAGAGAATAACATGGAAGAGTTTGGGAAAACCATGGCTGCTTTTTTTTTATTGCATGATGTGACTATTGGTCGGACAAAAAAAACACCCCATATTCCACAGGAAATAACAAGTCTTGATGCAAAAGACATTTAACAAACAATAACAACCTGGCAACAGTGCAGGCTTATTCAATATAAGCAGCTGGTTTCTCGGCATAAAGAAAATGGAGAGCACCTGATTTCTTTCCCCAGTTCCCGTCTGATAGTGAACTTAACATTTTTCTAATCCTGCCAGGTGAATTTCCGAGGCAGCCTGCAGAAATTGATCAGAATCCGGAACCCCTGGGGGGAAGTAGAATGGACTGGAAAATGGAACGACAAGTGAGTTTCAAGCCTGGAGGCCAGAGCTGTGCATTTCCAATAAACCACATTTGGGCGTAAAGTTTCACATTACAGGTTGCCAAACTCTAAAGCGGTGTCACTGCAATGACTTCTTGAAAGCAGTCTGGCAACTGTAAGACCTAGATCACAGTTGCATTTTCTAGCACTTTAATGAGCCTTTTGGGAATCTTTCCCTGCTTCAGTTAAGTGCATTGCCTCTGCATGTAAGTTATGCTTTTCTTGCTTTAAATGCTGCTGCATCTGTCCCTGCAAGCATTAGTGGAGGTTGGGGGGGGGAGGCGAGGAATTCTGGAGAGGCCACCTACTGCTCTAAAGATGGACATTAAACTGGCTTTATGTTTTTAGCTGTCCAAGCTGGAACGGAGTTGATCCTAAAGTGAGAGAAAGGCTCACGCAGAGACATGAAGATGGAGAATTTTGGTAAGGTTGAAACATAATGAAGCAGCTTTACATGGAGTTCATCTCGCTCAATATTGTCTCCACCGACTGACTGGCAACAGCTGTCCAGGATGCCCCTGCCCCACCTGGAGATCCCAGCGATTGAACTACAGCCCTTCCCTAACTTTCCAAATGGAGGGGAAGACATTATGAATACTATTCTAGTGTACAGAAAGCTGACATACTTGCAGCCATCAAATTGTAAATGGATCTCTGGAACCAGTTCTGATTGGAATACACACAGACCCAGTATAGAACACCCAAAACATTGTCTTTGCTTTGCTATATTTAGTTTTGTTTCCCTTATAATGAAAATGAATAATAATACCTAAAACACCTGGATGGCTGGTGGAAAATACAGAGTTTTTCTAACTTGGGTAAATGGTCTATAGGAGAAAGATTTCAAGTGGGTCATCTTTTTTTAAAAAAAGCATTTCTTATCCTAAAGGCACAATAGCCAACTGCTGTTGCAGCTTGCCAAGGGAGCTTGCCATCATGTTGCCCAGAGATTGTTCTGGGGGCAATTGATTTGATAGAATCATAGATTCGTAGAGTTGGAAGGGACCATGAGGCTTATCTAGTCCAGTCTGCTGCAGTGCAGGAAACTTTTGCCCAAGGTGGAACTGGAACCCACAACCCTGAGATTAAGAGTCTCACGTTCTTACCAGCTGAGCCATCCTCCAGTCCTATCATACAACTGATGGGAAGAAGCATATCAGAATCGTCTTTTCTTAGTAGGTATTTTTTTTTCCCCTGGCACTATCCCATAGGATGTCATTTAGTGATTTCCTGAGGCATTACTCCCGCCTTGAGATCTGCAACTTGACTCCAGATACACTGGCCAGTGACAAGTTCAAGAAGTGGAGCCTGAATTTGTTGGATGGGAACTGGAGGAGAGGATCCACCGCTGGCGGGTGCAGAAATTACCCTGGTAAGTCACTCTTTGGCATAGAAGTAGCCAGCCTGGTGCCATCCAGATGCTGTACTCCAGTTCCTATCACTCACAACCAGCACAGCCAGTAGTCAGGGCTGGTGGGAGTTGTAGTCCACACCGATTGTAACTTTTCACTGGAATTTCCTAATAACATCCAAACAAAATTATATAGACTTCAGTGTTTAGGCACAAGTCCACTCGGATGCCTACAAAGCTTCTGAACCCCCACCATCACCACTACCCGGTTACTGCTCTCTTGGGACTCAGCTATACAGCTACAAATAAAACACTTTTAAGTGTGTTTTAAGTGCAATATACAATGTGACACTAGATGGCGATGGTGAGCCTTATGGAAAATTCATTGTGTTTTTAAGAAGCATTTTCAGAACAGTTTTTATATGTGTCTGGATTCCAACTTGCTCTTGGCCCAGGGATGAGCAGCACACCCAAGCCACAACAACTACTCTATAAACAGCAGGCAGTGGAAAATGGAATCTGTGTTGTGAGTCATGAAGGAAAACAGAAAGCTTTGTTTCCCCTTAGAGCAGGGGAGGTTGCAGAGGTAGAAGGCAGATTTATTGAGCATAGTGAGTTGGCATAGTGAAAACAGCTTGATTTGAGGGGGTGGGGATAATCCTGGATCTCATTTTTTAAGATCCTATTCGAAAGAAAGTTTATATGAAAGCTGCAGGGCAGTGGCGATTATTTTAAAATTTACCTAGAAAGGCCTACAAAGTCTGTGAATCTACAAGCTTTACTTTATACATCCTTTGCAAAACATCCTCTTCGGTTTAGTAAAAGTCTTTTGGGACAAAAGTAAGTGAGGTCTCTGCACAATGCCTCCTTTAGCCCCACCCCTCTCCAGTTCAGTCTGCAATATCAACTACCAGGAGTTTTGATACCACTGACCTTTGTGGGGAAATAGGCCTGTCACATACTGTCAAAAATGGTCCACCGGTTCTGGAACCTGACCTTTACTGGAATGCAGAGATTCAAAAAAGGAGCTACAAGCAGCTGCACTCCATGTGAAAATCATTCTGAAGCTTTTTAAAAAGAACTACATGTTTCATGTCCTTAAAATGAGCGTGGAAATCTGAAATGGAAGGGGCTGTATCTTCCCAAACCAGGAAGACATCTTTGTGCCATCAGCACAAGCCGAGTCGCTGTAAGCTGAATATGGTTTCAAGTAACCTCCCTTCTTTCATCAGATACATTCTGGATGAATCCGCAGTATTTGATCAAACTTGAGCAAGAAGATGAAGATCCCGATGATCCCGAGAGAGGCTGCACCTTCCTTGTGGGCCTGATCCAGAAACACCGTCGGAAGCAGCGGAAGATGGGGGAGGATATGCACACCATTGGATTTGCCATCTATGAGGCAAGCTCCTTGTTGCTGCTTTCCTTTCTTCTTTGCAAACTCAGAGAAAGTCATTAATTTCAGGGTCAAAGCTGACATGTTCAGAAATGCATGGGTTGCATAATCCATAGATTGATGGTGGCTTATCAACAAAATTCAAATCTCCCTTTACCATTAAAAAATGGTTCACCAAATGCATGTTTGTCACTTATTTGTGTGTAGCATCAAGTGACAGTTTGCATTTCTGCATTAGCCATCATAGACATGGCAGCTAAAACATGCACACCATCTGATTCAAAATGCTTTTTCAGTGGAGATGAATCGCACCCTTGGCAGAAAGGCATCAAGTGATTAACATTCATGCATGAATCAGCCCCAAAGTCAAAAACAGACGAACATTTTCTGGTCTACTGCAGCCCTTTAGGGAGGTCATAGATGTTGAAGACTACTAATAGACAAATGGGTTGTCTTGTTGAATGATAATACCTGGGCCAGCATTCTCCAACTTGTTACCTTCCACATATTTGGACTAAAACTCTCTTAGTGCCTGCTAGCATGGTCAGGGATGATGGGAGTTGGAGCCCAAAACATCTGGAGGGAACAGATGTTGGGAAAGGCTGATCTAGTTTCTAGAATAATACATACTTGCAACATTTACAAGGGCAAGAGCAGGCAAAGATTTTCCCAGTTAAAGGAGTTGTACACAAGTGGCAGATGAAGCATTGTTGAGTGTTGTTGATTTAATGTACACCTTTTTTTCTTCTTGCTTTCCCACAGGTACCTCCACAGGTATGTGCAACTTCTGTGCAATGGAACATGTGTTCCTGGTCTAAGAATGTCCTGAGGATGGGGAACTTCCAATCAGCATTTAAAGAACTATTTTAAACCAGATGTTTAAACTTCCAGAAATGCATGTCGTTTAACATGCAAGTTTTGTCTTTCACCATGGGCGATGTAAGCACATAGAATTTTACAGCCCTGTGTTAACTTGATTTGCCAAAGGTCTGCTTTTCTTTCCCTGGACTCTAAAGCCCTTAAAATGCAAATTTTCCTTCAGCCCCTTTTAATCCTTCTGTGATACCTCATCTCAACTTTATCTCAATTCTGATGTCTGGTTCCAGTTGTATGGTTTGCTCTCGATTTACCCCTCCCACTACCATCCCTGCTCCACCCACGTGGCTGTTTCAGCTTTTGATCTGTGGCAGATGTTTTGAGGGACACCTCTTTCTGGCTAAGCTGAAGGTTCCTTTCAAGCCAATAGAACTCATTTTCTATGCTTCAATGTATTTCTCTTCCCATGTAACATTCTTATATTTGTAATCATTAACTCAGCTGTTTAGAACTGTGTAGTGTCCTCGTGGCCCTTCTTCAGTTGCATTCTGAACTGGAATAATACCGTTGCTTTTTTTGTTTTCTCCAATGAAGTCTTCCGGCCAAACAAATGTCCACCTGAGCAAAAACTACTTTCTAACGAACCGAGCGAGAGAACGATCAAACACATTCATCAACCTCCGAGAGGTGTTAAATCGGTTCAAGCTTCCCCCAGGAGAGTACATCATTGTGCCATCCACTTTTGAACCCAACAAGAACGGGGATTTCTGCCTCCGAGTCTTCTCAGAAAAGAATGCAGATTCACAGTATGTCACTGCCTCTACTCTATTTTTCTTTGTTTCTCCCTACCTTGAATGGTTTTATGAATCTCAAAGCACTGGAGGAACCATATTGCTTCAGGATCATGTTGTGCATCCCATTCAATTAGACAGTCTATCTGGGGAAAGTTAAAAGGAAAGAGGGCTGTTGTGTGATGGTGTTTTCCCCCCAGATTGGTACTCCCCAGGTGTTTTGGACTACAACGCCTGTCAATCCCAGCCAGCATGGCCAATGGTTAATGGGAGTTGTAGTCTGACAGCATCTGGAGAGCACCAGATTGGGAAAGGCTGGACCAAAGGACTTGAACAACCTAGTAAGGTAAAGGGGCCCCTGACCATTAGGTCCAGTCGTGACCGACTCTGGGGTTGCGGCGCTCATCTCACTTTATTGGCCGAGGGAGCTGGCATACAGCTTCCGGGTCATGTGGCCAGCATGACTAAGCCACTTCTGGAGAACCAGAGCAGCGCACAGAAATGCGGTTTACCTTCCCGCCGGTACATATTTATCTACTTGCACTTTGATGTGCTTTCGAACTGCTAGGTTGGCAGGAGCAGGGACCGAGCAACGGGAGCTCACCCCATTGCAGGGATTTGAACTGCTGACCTTCTGATCGGCAGTGTGGTTTAGGCTGTGTGGTTTAACCCACAGCGCCACCCACGTCCCAACCTAGTAGGCTATACTTAATCCTTCGTTCCATGGGGCCTAACCAGTCAGGTTTCAAGGACTGTTGAGACATCCTAATTTTTTATCTGCCATTACAGGAAATTAGTGAGGGTTTTCTATAAACCACCCATAATTATTTTGAGTGGTATATAATTACTCCTGAATAATGTTAAACAGAGAGAGGCAGAACTTGAACCCACCGTGTGAGTGTGTGATTTGGAGTAAGCTCCCTAGTACGCCCTCTCTTTCATCAGACCATGTTTCTGGGAACAGAGGACTACAAATCCACAGGCATATGTGAAAGAACCTTAAAACCATGTTTTATCATAGTTGCACAGCATAAGATTTTGGTGCTACATCCATCCTTTTGTCTTTCAGTATAATGTAAGTAGTCTTAGGGTTTTTTCAAACATCTGTCCAGACAAGTCATAAGAGTGGCTGTGCTATATGCATTTCATCTGTGGATAATTCTCAAGTTGTTTTTCTTGCCTCTTGGGCCTACTTCAATGCATCAGGAACTCATGGAAAGTTTGGTGCGTGTTGTTGCCTTCACAACTCTCCATCACCCCATTCGCTTTCCCCTTCCCCTTCCCATCGCTGTCAGTGCCGAGAAGAGGTGTGCACATTGTAAATGATTTCACTTAAAATGCTACTCAGTGAAGTTGAAGGTAAAATGCCTACTGCCCACCTAGGCCAGGGATGAGGCCTTCCCAGATGTTGTTGGCCTCAAACTCCCATCAGCCCCAGCCAGCATAGCCAGTGGTGAGGAATGATGGGAGTTGGTTCAGCAATCTCTGGTGGGCCACAGGTTCCTTGTCTCTGCCTTAGGCCCTCACTCAAAAAAATTAATTCTGTGTAATGTGCACAAAAAAATGCTCCCTAAGTTTCCAATGATCTGCTTCATTTGGGTATACCTGAATGTTACAAAACCTGTAGCAGCTGCAGAGAGAAACGTTTCCAAATATTAAATACCCAGGGAACCTTTAGAATAGGGTAGGAAAACTATGGGTCTCCGGATGTTGCTGAATTCCAACTCCTAGATTCCCCCCAACCCTTCTTTAGAAGTTCAAATGCCAATCTAAGTCTGCTTGCATGAAATAAAACTAACAGCCATTCCTTTGCTCATTTTTAGAGTTGTTGATGATGAAATTGAAGCCAATATTGAAGAGGTATGCTGCCTAATATGAAAACTTGTTTTTGCTGACGGCAAAGTGCTACAGGCAAAAGAGAGAACATGCGCTTGCTTTCCAGGGTTGCTGGGGGGGTGGGTTTCTGAGCGATTGTAGAAGATGCACAAAGCTTTTAGGAGTGATTATGCCATCATTAACCTATTGACTCATAGAAGACAGTTGTTGCTGTTGAGGGCCCTGAATTTTGGAGCTTCCAAACTTACATAGAAACCCAGGTCTACAAGGTTGCCTGTTGGGGCAGGGTCTGATTTTGGATAGAACAGCAGAGCTGGGAGAAAGGGATAATCCTGCCTACACAGAGAGATACACACTGTGTTGCCAGTCCTGATTCACAGGTTTAATGTACCAACGGCTTTGGTCCTCTCCCTCCATTATTGAGGCTGTCTGTATATTTTATCACAATTACGGCTTCATTCTTATACTTTTATTTTTCAGTACTGAGGTTAAAATGTTAACAACATCTTTAAAAAAAAAAAACATACTGGAACATTGCCCTCTATGCACACATTTCTGACATTGGATTTGATAGGCTTTTCTGTACTTCATTGCAAATAGTAAAATGGGTTTCTTATCTTGAACAGTTTGTCATCTTTAACGCTGCGGTATGAAAAAAAGCAACCTGAGATTCTCTGGAGGGTTTATGCATTATTCAATCTGAACAGAATTCGAACCAGTCATTGAGGGTGAAAATTAAATTTTAATTCGTTGCCCTAGCAAAAGGATATGTGTATATATACACATATCTATGTATATATTTAATATAGCCCTAGAAGAGGAATCTGTTTGCTTAAATATTTGACGGTTACTGGGTCAGAGACCTCTGCTGATGTTTCCCCTGCCATTCATTTTTCTAGAAAGAACTCACAGAAGATGAAATTGAACCCAGTTTTAAGAAACTATTTAGGCAATTAGCTGGAGAGGTGAGTAGCTTAGTTTTCCATCAGGTTGGGGGCCCGTGGCTCTTTTACAAAATGCACCATCTCCAAGAGCCAGACTTCGAAAATGCAGAACTAGATCTGGGAAAACATGCTGATTCACAGTGATAGTAGAGGTGATCATTTAAAGTAAGCCATTGTGGTTGTTCCTTCATTGCCCACAGGATGCTGAGATCTCCGCTTTTGAATTGTGCAACATTCTGAAAAAAGTCATGGCAAAACGTAAGTTCTTCTCTCGCAGTCCTGTGAACATCCAGAGTTCCCCACAAAATCAAACGTGAATGCTGAAAACAGAAAGAGTACATTGTTTGTGTGTAATAAGTGTGTTGTTTTTCTTTGCAGGCCAAGATATTAAATCAGATGGCTTCAGCATTGAAACATGCAAAATAATGGTTGATCTATTAGATGTATCCTTCTTCTTCCAAATCTACACGCTTTCTGCTTACAGGACCAACATAATAGGGGAGGGATTGGTTTTGGGTTTTTTAAGACCTAACTGTGACATACTTTGTCAACATTCCCTTTGATGAAACACCTTGTTGTTATGAGATACATGCTCCCCCCACCTAAGGGAGAGAGAGAATCGGAATCTGATTCATTCACAACTGTAGCATTTTAGCAGATATCTAATATCTGAAGGGGCTTTATATGGATCAGTGCTGGGACACAAGTTTTGTATGCAGGCAATTTAAGGATTTTATCTGGCCTCCACTTGTACCAGAGTTACTATCATACCTCCAGTTGACACCTCCAGCTGGAAGATGCACTGCTGGTCGGAAGAGACAATATTGACCTAGGTGTAGCGTTGATATGAAGTAGCCTTTATAAATAGTGTCATAATCTGTTATTAATTTATATACTGCTACATGCCAAAATAGGTTCGTTCTTTTTGTGTGTGTGTGTGTGTGTGTGTCTCAAAAGATACACAAACTGTTAAAATATAAATATCCATGTACACAATAAGACAGTGCCATTAAAACAATACAGAGATAAAAGCAGGAGACTCGGGTTGAGAAATCACAGGGCTGTCCCTCTGTCAAAGGCAGGATGCCAATACAGAAGGGCCTCTTACATTTCAACAGGCAATGTGTTCCATGCCACTGGTGCTGCTAGTGAAAAAGCCCACCTCCATATCACCATAAGCAATAATCATCATACCGTGGCAAGAGTTCCATTTGTTGAGCTCAATGTCCTTGCTGGTCTTTTGGGTAACCTGGGCCCAAAGTAGCTTAGGGCAGTGTTTCCCAAACGGTGTTCCGCGGCACACTAGTGTGCCGCCGGACGTTGCCTAGTGTGCCGTGGGAGGGAGTCGGGCGAGTCGGGCTAATCCTCCGGCCCCGCTCCCCCAGGGAACGTGCCCCGTCATCCGCTTCTGCCTTGCTCCCTGTGACAGGAATTCCCCAAACTGCATCAGTATCTGCCGCTTGCCCAGCAGCCCCGGCGCTGCCTTGCGCCCGGCGCCCCCGCCATCCTCGGCGCAGGGAGCGAGGGGCGCGCAGGCAGGCGCTGCCCGGCGGAGCGACGGCTCCTTCCGAGCGGCTGGCAGTGTCTGGGCATGACTGGCCTCCCGCCTGGTCCCGCGGCGGCTGCAGACGCGGCCGAAGCAGCGCAGGGAAGGAGACGCCCGGCCGCCCAGCCCAGCCCCGCACGCTCCCACTCTCTCTCGGCGGCCGGGGAGCGGGGCCAAAGCGAGCCCCCACCTGAGTGGCGGCTGCGTGAGCCAATAGGCGAGCTGGGGCAGAGGGGGAGGCGGGGCTCCGGAGAACAAAGGAGGGAGGGGGCACCCGGGAGAAGGGGGCGGGGCGGGAGGAGCGGGGAGCGCGGCGCTGCGCCCGGGACGCCCCGGTTCCGCCGGGTTAGAAGCCGGCGGCCTACCTCTGCTGGCCGTGGAAGGCAGCCGGGTCTGGGTCGCGCCCCGAGAGTGGCGGGGTCCGCGCACAGCCTGCCCTCCAGGCTGGGAAGTGGCTCCTAGGCTCCGCCTGAAGCCACGCAGAGCCCGCAAGGCGCCCTCGGCGCAACTTGGCCGGGGCAAAAGGCGAAGCTCTGGAGGGAAAGGCGGCCGGATTCCCCTCCTCGGCGGGTCCGGTGGTCTCCCGCCTCCTCTGAGGAAGGGTCTCTTCTTCAGCTTTTCTGATCCTTCGTGGCACCGTTGGGAGAAGCCGAAATAAATAATGGCCGTGCCATTAAAGTTCTCTCTTTTATAAAAGGGATCCTAATAGAATCGTAGAGTTGGAAGGGATCCCCAGGGCTATCCAGTACTGTACAACCCCTGCAGTGCAGGAATCTCAGCCATAGCATCCATGGCAGACAGACATCCCACCTCTGCTTAAAAACCTCCAAGAAGGGAAAAACCTCCCGAGGGAGACCATTCCCCTGTTGAACAGCCCTTACCAGCAGAAAGTTCTTTCCCATGTTTAGTCAAAATCTTTATTGTAACGTGAATCCACTGGTTCGAGTCCTACCTTCTCTACCTTCTATGCTGTTACTATTTTTTAATTTTTTTTTACATAAGTAAAAAGTGACCTTTCCCCATCTGGCATGGTGGTGTGCCTCGAGATTTTTTTCATGAAACAAGTGTGCCTTTGCCCAAAAAAGGTTGGGAAACACTGGCTTAGGGCTTCATATGAAAATGAGAATGCCTTAAAACTGGCTCAGTAGCTAATAAGCAGCCAGTACAGGTCCCTCACTACTGGTGTGATATGTACCAAGTAAGGGGCACTACTGTGCCCATGGCATTCTGCTCCAGCTGCAGCCTCTGAACCAGCTATAAGGGAAGCCCCACACAGAGCACATTGCAGTATTTCATAAGCAAGAGATTACCCACATGTGAGTCACAGTGGCAAAGCTATCCTTGTCCAGGAAACTGCACCGTTGACTCACCAGCTGAAGCAGATCATAAACACTCTCTGCCATGGAGGCAACCTGGGTATTCACAACACGCCTGATACTCTGGTAGGTGTCAGGAAATTTGGAGTTCTAATCAAGTTTTGATGCTGGTTGCTTTTTAAACATGTAAAATACATCAGGGAGTTTACCAGTACATAGGAAAAGGAATCTAGAATGGGACTGGCATTGTTATCTACTCTGATTTTCAAAAATAACCACTGTTTTAAAAAAGGGGGGGAGCAATTAGGTTTGCTTTGTGAAATCGAAATATCCCTAACTAAAAACAGACTGATGGTAGCGGTAAGCTGGGACTGAAGGAATTTAATGTACTTTGGACAAAGATTCAGAAATACCAGGTAAGAAGACATCTTTAAATGTAGAAGAGTGGGAGACTTCTGTTACCTAAAACGTACTTTGGCATCTAAGACTGTGGAAGTGTGTTAACTTTCCTGGGACCTCTTAGCGCAGATATGTATGAACAGTGGCCTTGTAGTGGTTACTGTGATCAGGGTGTATAAATGCACCATTAGCAGTAGCAGTGCTCAGTTATGACACTGTTATTAGGTCAAGTTTATGGAGCCCAAGAGTAACTTTCAGAAAGACAGGCATAGCTCTTTAAATTCATCCCAGAAAAACCCCGGCAAAAATGAGAGTAGATTAAAGCAATGGAAGGAGCATTTTATGGCATCATTGTGAAGCACAGAGATTGTTTTGTAGAAAGATTGCTCTGCTTTGAAGTGCTGTCAGGCCTCTAACTCTGGGTTTTGTGTTCTGCAGAAAATTTACAGGGACATGGATGTCGATCGCTCTGGAACCATGAACTCCTATGAGATGCGGAAAGCCTTAGAAGCAGCAGGTACCTCTTATACAGTTACAGTAAAGTTCATAAGTTTATTGTTCTATCCAAAGGCCATAACAAACTTACATTAAGCAATAGTATGACTAAGATAAAACAAAACATGTAACCGTAATATAAAAATTTGCAAAGACGTTGCCAAGTTCCTGAGAATTGAAACGGTTTCCCTTGCGCATCTCTGACAGCTCAATTTTGCCCTTTTAAAATCCAGTTTGCCAACATCCTTGATGTAAGATAGAGAAGTTAGCAGAGATTCCAACAAACTCAAATCCAGCTTGAGTTCAGATTAAAGCTCTGAATCACCAATTTCTTTCTAGCAATTTTATCTAATTTCTTTTTTCTTGCAACCTGTGCATAGAGGGACACTCCGTGTGCTAAAAAGCTATTATTGTCACATGAAAGAAACCAAACCATTTCTGCTGGGGTGTGCCTGCTTGCTTGTTTGTGTAAGAGGCAGGCTAACAAATCATGAGTCATGTTTTCCTTCTTGTACAGTCATCTTAAACAAAGGCAGCTTGGGCTTTATACAGCGATAGGATTATTAACAGAAAATTTGCCTTATGCAGGGAGCAGCCACACATTTCTGCTCATCATCCTGGAGACAGCAGAGCCATTTTTAAAAAAAACCAACAACCACCAGCTAAGATATGTGGCTTCCAGTGCACAAACCTTATGTTTATTTGATCAGGGTTTTCTAAAATACAAAATGGTTGGCAACCCCTACCATGTGTTTGGTCACACTACCCGAGAATGCACCTGTGCCAATGAGATTCTGCTTCCTTGTGCTGTAGGTTTTAAGCTGGATTGCCAATTGCACCAAGTCATTGTGGCTCGTTTTGCTGATGAGCAGCTGATAATTGATTTTGACAATTTCGTTCGATGCCTGATTCGACTGGAAACCTTGTTCAGTGAGTATCTCACGGCCATTTATATTACGATTTCCATGCTAAAACCATGTTATGGATTTTAAAAAAAACCTTACTGTATTTCCAGAGGGTTTTGGGGGGGGGGGAGTGTTTGTCCTGTGTTTCTACACAGCAAATTCCTGTGGTTTCTTCTTCCTTCGCTGTAGTCTATTCACTTTGAGCTTGTGGTCAGTTCTATCTTTAAATATCTGTATAGTGCTGTATGTGTTTAATAATAATCTATGCCTGATGGTATAATGCTTCTTAGGGGTGCAGTAAGGTTTTTGTACATTACATACAGCTGCACACATCAGGTTGGCTGCAATTTCATGCAGTACAGAGTCCATGTCAAGCAGCTTAGCCATTTTTTTCACAGTCCTAGTGCAAGATTGAGCTCTTCCCATATCAACTTATACATGCAGGTTGAAGGTGTCGTTCAGATACCATTGGCAAAGCAGTGGCTGCCAAAACAAATCAAAACAACTCACCTCACCTGTGCTGACAGCTCTATAATGCTGTTGTAATGTCTGCCATTACAACACTCCCCTGCAGGAAAAGCTAAATTAGTCACCTTCTGAATGTATTTTTGGCAGCACACAAGGCACTTATTTTCTTCCGTTTATGAGTCACTTCCTATGAAACGTCTCAAAGTGATTTAACAAAAACATTAGCAATGAAAAATATATATAGAATAAATACTTGTCCAACACGGCTTCAGTAATGACAAATTATATGGGCCCACATGGGAGGAGGCCAAACTGCAGCTTCTTCCAGCCACATGGCTGACTTTTGGGAGGGGGGTTGTTGGCGTGGAAAGAAGTAGGTCTTCTTCCATATAGCCAAATTATGTCACCAGTTGTTTGCTGTAGTGCAGAGGCACAAGCAGGAAGGGAGGGACCATCATTACCCTTCTCACTGCAGGGAAGCCAGATGAATGGGCTGCCCAAGCAATTTGATTGCATCTTAAGGTGTGAGAAGGAGTTCAAGATGAAATATTCCATATGCCAATGGTAGGAACGAGAAAAGCAAAAAAAATTCAAATCCTTCACTAAAAACCACATAGCTCTTCATTTTAAAAATTTTTGCAAAGCTATAGTAGTCAGCCTTCAAGTATATACAGTGGTACCTCAGGTTAAGTACCTAATTCGTTTCGGAGGTGCGTACTTAACCTGAAACTGTTCTTAACCTGAAGCACCACTTTAGCTAATGGGGCCTCCTGCTGCTGCCGCACCACCGGAGCACGATTTCTGTTCTCACCCTGAAGCAAAGTTCTTAACCCGAGGTACTATTTCTGGGTTAGCAGAGTCTGTAACCTGAAGCGTATGTAACCTGAAGCGTATGTAACCCGAGGTACCACTGTATTGTGATCCTCTGACAATGAATGCCTTTTAGTATGAAATAATTTAAGTCTTTTTTATGATGATGATGAACTTGCAGCTCTCACCCTTATTTCTCATGCTGAAACCTTTCACTGCTGCTTTGTCTTTTCCGGGAAGCCTCCACTTTGTTATTAATACTCTGCTCTTCTTTCTCTCTCCTCTCTATGCAGAGATATTTAAGAAACTGGATACTGAGAAAACAGGAACGATACAGATGAATCTTGTCACTGTAAGTTATTCCTCCTATCAAGATCCAAAAGCACAATTCTAGCAGAGGCTGGAGTCACTTCAGAGGAAGAACTACAAAGCTTTTGTTTGTAATTTGCAATCTAGATATGTACAGTATTTGGCATACAGGCTAGACACTAGATACATTTTATTTCTTTTTTACCAAATTTCCAGGAACATCCAGCAGAGAGGAACACATTTTCACCCCAGAGCTAATGATCACTTGGAAAGAAGTGATGTTTGTGTTCTCAAAAGCACAGGGCAGTAGATTTTGCACAAGGTTAAGATTTTCCTGCAACTATTGAACTGCTAGTTCAATATAGTCAGGGGCATGAACAGGCACCAATGAGCCTTGGGCCAGGGTACACACTCCTTCAACCTCGTTTTGCATACAGAACACCCTTGCAGGTTTGAAGTGATGTATGAAGCACTAACACACCATCACCCTTGGTCAGATGTATGTAGAATAAGTACACTGGTGAAATTTGTGTACTGCTGCTTTAGATGTACTTCCTCCTGAAACATATAATGTGGCAGATGAAAAATGGTGCCCCTGCATCTCTGAAAACAAAAGCACATGAACTGGCTTTTACAATCGCTACCTGTTTGTACTTCTGCAGGGGAAAAACCAAGGGGAAAACAATCCGGGACTTCAGCCGACTCACACAGGCAGAAACAGCAGTAGATAGCTTACATGCAAACGTTCTCCATCTTGCGTTTTCCCTTTGATCACATGGAAGCAGCATGTGAACATACATGGACCAGATACATAAAATTACTGAGTCCATTGCAGAGCTGCCTCAGCCAAATTTAATGCTTTCTCTGTATCAGAACAAGCAACCTAATGGCAGAAGTCCACTCATATGGTGGCAGATTTGCAGCTCATTTATTAATCATTTTAGGGGTGCAGTAGTACATTTCCTACTCCTGATATATTTTTCATTATCCACTATATCTGGGAGCAGGCTAACTATTCCAGAACAGTGTGTGAACTGAGCAACGTGTATACTTTTGGCAGGATACCACCACAGCCAGTGGTGTTATCACAGCCATCTGATATATTGTAAAGTTAGCAGTCCTCATTACATAGGAATAAAACACCAAGAGGGATTAGTGCTCATTCTTTTCTTGTCCTTATTCTCAGAAGCTAAGCTGCCAACAGCTTCTTCTATAGAGTGAATTTCACTTCCTCTTTTAGCCTCAAGCGCTTTTTTGCGGATAAATAACTTCCTTTTACAAAACACATATACTAAATTTGGTCTAGCTTCATGGAATATATTCCAAGGGGGCAGAGGGACACTTGATTGTAACATGTTGTTCTTTCTGTCCCATAGTGGGTGTGTTTTACTATCATATGAAGAAGCCATGAGCCTCAGCTGAAGATTCTCCTAGGAACGTGAACATCAATCTAAGACCAAAATGGAGCGTTAAAAGAAAAAAGCTATTGCATATCTTATATTTATGAATGAAGCTGCTAAGCAAGAGAAGAATACTGAAAAAGCAAAATGAGCACACCGTGGAAGTTACTTACCTTGGTAGCTTCTGTATACAAGCTTTAACTTTTTATGTAATTCTATTTTATTTGCTTGAGCTAATTTGCTTAAGTTTGCTAATTTCAAGAAGTTTTAAATGAAAGCCGATGAGTAGTGGTCTTCTTTTAAATGGCAACATGGAGCATACATCATTCAACCTACAATTATTCAGAATTATAAGAACCTAAACATCTGAAGGTGCATCCACAAGATGCTGAGCAATAAACTTACACCATCAACTTCACTTTCCAACCCAAGTACAGTATTTAAGAATGCTACTTGAACTAATCAACTGAAATCAATTTCGCGCCAACTATTGCATGCATTGTACCAACCTTTAGTTTTCACCAGATGATATTTAAATCCCAGACTTTTTTAAAAAAAGAAAATGTGGAATGATGGTTCTTAAGTGAAATAACAATATTCTTGGTTTGATCAGCAAGACATCTTCATAACTTTAATGAAATCAAGAAGTCTGCACTTGATCATCATGAGCAAATTTACTACCAGTTGGATCCATATCAGCAGCCATTCAGAAACTACGGCACCAGAAAATCATAATAATAAAATGTATGCTTCACTTATGCATACTACAACTAAATTAACTATTGACTTAAATAAGCTTACATTCCCCTAATACATGGGATTTTTAAAAGGTAATTATAAAGTCCACTAGCAACATTTAAACTGCTGAGAATTGTGTAAATTCCTTAGGATTACATAGCATCAAGGTGCCTACTGTAATGCGTAGACAGTGATAAATCAGCCATTTCAGAAAAGTATGGTGCATGATATTTTCAAGATTTGATAGCGTTCTTACAAATGCTAGAAGGTTCACATGTCACATACTAAGGCAAAGGCCATATTCAAGGTATGGATTTACAGAGGGCAGCTGACCTGTTAAATTTGCTGTTAATCCAATGTGTTGTTCCGCTATCAAAATTGTTAACACACCACAATCAGTTTTGAAAAGACATGCAAGAATGTGTTTGGTTTTCCAACTTGTAAATCAAATAATTTCAAAAGTAATTTGTGCTCCACAAGAGAAACTCACTTTAAAAATGCAAAGGACACACACAGCAGATCTCTCCTCAATCTGCAGGCATGCCAAGATTTAAGCAGAAGAAGCAGGAAGGAAACTTTCTGGGTAATATCACATGAATAGGAAGCCTTCCAAAAACCTTGTTTCTTTTACTGGCTAATTAACTGAGCACTTTTGAACACCAAGAAGAAGTAGAAGTTTGCTCAACAAGACTGAGGAGTCAGCACAATACCCTCACAGCCTATATAACACCCTAGTGAAAAGCTATCAAGAGGCCATCAATACTGTAGTTATCTAGTCCTGAAGCTTGGAAGATCATCATTCAAGCAGGCAGGTTATTGCCAATACAAGTAAACAATTTTGATACAAGGGGTTTTCTTTGTAAACATATTAAAAAAAATCTCAATGTTAGCAGTGTAAACTAATCAATTTGGGATAAACCGACATGGCTTAGATATGAAGCGCGGTGCAATTTATAGAAATTGCAGGTCAGAGAGAACATCTTCCAGACCTAATAACCACAGAATGCTGACAGTATAAAGGAGTCATGAGCTGTAGTCTCTCTTTCATGTGCCCCTGTCAGCACATGGAGGGCAGCTCAATGACAGAAGCCTTGTGAAGCAGAGTTAAAAGCTGACACCAGACAAATTGGTATTTCTGAAGCCAAAATTTAATCACAGTTAAGAATAAAAAGTTCTAACAAAATTTGTGAGATGTAGAGTACACGGGTTTTCTATATCGAACGCCCAAGTTACAAAACACAGACAAGATTTATTTTAAAAAACACTATAGAAACTACATTACTTGCAGTATAACACATTTCAAATACTTTGGAAATCCTAAAATGCTACTGCCCTTGAAAGTTATTGCTCAAAACTGAATTTAGGTTCCTTATTTATTAAGATGCATTATGTCATTTTCACACCATTAACTCGGCTACTAAAATACATTCCGTAAGCAGAATGTTCATTATTTGTTTCTGTACGAAAAGCTTGGTTAACTTGCACTGGGCCCTTTTTTAGAGAAGGGAACCAGAGGAGCAAGAGAACAACTGTCTAGATGAGCAATGATTGGTTCTTGCTGGTACATTAGCATTACGGGGGGGGGGGGAGCCACCTGCAGAGGCAAAAAGGGCAGTGACTGACCAATAGGGCTTAGTTTCCCTAAATGGAGCTAAATCCATTTGCTTGAAAGTCGCATTCCAGATTGGGGAATGTCTCCCGCCACTTGTGAATGCGCTTTATCCTTCATCTGTTTTCAAAGCACACTCAGTATTGCTTTCATATCACACTGTAAATAGAAATGTCTCCCGAGATTGGCGCAAACCCACAAAGAATGCATTCTCTTCCGTAAGAAGGATAAACTCGTCCTGCGGCTGGTACTTCATAAAATCGGTTCAGAATGTTTTCACGCCAAGCTTCTTTGCCTTGGCTTAATCCTTGGGTAGAGCTGGGGAGGGAGAAAGAGAATAAAATAAGCAATTCAAGGTACATAAGACGTGCTTAACAAATCCTGAATACAGGTGACTCTCAACTTATGCTGGGGTTACATTCCAGGGATAGCACATAAAGCCAACATCACATAGAGTCAAAACACATGGAGCTCAATGGTGGGTGGGATTGGCAAAGTCTCTTCCCCCACAAACGCTTCCCAACCCCTTTTAATTTCTCATTGCCAAGCACATAAAGCTGAATGCATACAAGTTAAATGCAGGTTAACTAATGACTATGCAAAAGCCTTTGACTGTGTCGACCACAGCAAACTATGGCAAGTTTAAAAGAAATGGGAGTGCCTGATCACCTCATCTGTCTCCTGAGAAATCTCTATGTGGGACAAGAAGCTACAGTTAGAACTGGATATGGAACAACTGACTGGTTCAAAATTGGGAAAGGAGTACGGCAAGGCTGTATATTGTCTCCCTGCTTATTTAATTTATATGCAGAATTCATCATGCAAAAGGATGGGCTGGATAAATCCCAAGCCGGAATTAAGATCGCCGGAAGAAATATCAACAACCTCAGATATGCAGATGACACAACCTTGATGGCAGAAAGTGAGGAGGAATTAAAGAACCTTTTAATGAGGGTGAAAGAGGAGAGCGCAAAATATGGTCTGAAGCTCAACATCAAAAAAACGAAGATCAAGGCCACTGGGCCCATCACCTCCTGGCAAATAGAAGGGGAAGAAATGGAGGCAGTGAGAGATTTTACTTTCTTGGGCTCCATGATCACTGCAGATGGTGACAGCAGTCACGAAATTAAAAGACGCCTGCTCCTTGGGAGAAAGGCGATGGCAAACCTAGACAGCATCTTAAAAAGCAGAGACATCACCTTGCTGACAAAGGTCCGTATAGTTAAAGCCATGGTTTTCCCGGTAGTAATGTATGGAAGCGAGAGCTGGAACATAAAGAAGGCTGATTGCCGAAGAATTGATGCTTTTGAATTATGGTGCTGGAGGAGACTCTTGAGAGTCCCATGGACTGCAAGAAGATCAAACGCATCCATTCTTAAGGAAATTAGCCCTGAGTGCTCACTGGAAGGACAGATCGTGAAGCTGAGGCTCCAATACTTTGGCCACTTCATGAGAAGAGAAGACTCCCTGGAAAAGACCCTGATGTTGGGAAAGATGGAGGGCACAAGGAGAAGGGGACGACAGAGGACAAGATGGTTGGACAGTGTTCTCGAAGCTACAAGCATGAGTCTGACCAAGCTGCGGGAGGCAGTGGAAGACAGGAGTGCCTGGCGTGCTCTGGTCCATGGGGACTAAACAACAACAACAACAAAACTCATGAGTTACCTGTGTAAAAAGGAATAGATCAGCAGGATCTGTGCCTATTTTACTGTGCAATTTATATTTTGTAAAAACACATACGTTGCCATAGCAATTCCTACTGAAGCCGACAAAACTGATCTACCAATTCACTTTTTTAAAATTGCTGCCAACTCCAGGGAACCTTCACATTCTACAGGCCTGCATCAATTGCTAGCAGCAGTCAAGCGGGTATGAATGGCAGAAGCAATGCTTCAGATCAGGGTGGTCCAACACACAACATGCGGCCCGTGAGGCCTTTTTGGGCGGCCCTTGGCAACTGTGTCTACATCTTAGGCCTGCTACCTCTCGACCACCTTCTTTAGTGAGAGAGGAAAAAGAAGGGAGCAGCTGGGCTTGGCAGCGCTCCTGGCTATTTATATTCCTCCACAGGAGGATGGAGAGGGAAATCCTCTTTGCTGCAGGGCTACATACCAAAAAAGTTGCTGTACTGACTTCTGAAACTGCTCTGAATGGAACAGGGTGGCAGGTACAAGGGGAGGCAACATGCATTCTCCCACGGCCCCCTTGGTCTTTACCCACTTTCTTATTTCTTGCAGGGAAGTGGGCGTTAGTTTGCCATGCGTCATGCCTTGATCTGACCAGCCTGTTTACGTAGCAGGGCTTGCCCTTCCCTTAAAAAAATTCTTTATTAAGCCACCTCAAGGCAAGAGGTGCTCTGCTAGTGGGAAACTGCGTATCATGTGAAGCTAAGCACTTCATCTGCAGAGAATCTGGGAGTCTGGAGTATGTGTTTGCCTTGTGACTGGTTTTTGTAAAAGGTGAAAGCTGATGTCTTTGACAGAAGCCCAAAGGGAAATTTAAGAAGCCATATCTCCTTTGCTTCCCCTATATTCTCCATGCAGAAAAAGTTTCTTCCTCAGGAACTGAGGTCTGCTGAAACCACAGGAGAAATGCCACAGGCAAAAACAATTAGCTGCAATTACCTTTTACCCTCCATTTGCAGAGAAGGGCATTTCCAGGCATGTCTATTAAGTTGCTCTGATTGTAGGGCATGCTTACCTAGACTCCGGAAATGCTTATCAGCATCAAATGGGAAAGCAGTTATGAGAAAGCCCAAGAAGATACAATAAAACTGCTACCCTCTTGTTGGCTAAGTATCTTGAAATGAATGTCAGTCAACATCAAGAATGTCAATCATTTCATGGAAATGGCTAGAGCATTACACTAAGAATTCTCAACAGTGAGTGGAAGCACTAAGCAAAGCTGACATTCAAATACCAAACTAGTTTAATAATCCTGGAGCTCTACAGCAGGAACCAAAATGTTACAGGGTTGGGCTGGGAGTAGCAAATGTATTGTGCTTAATGCTGTGATGGCAAGTAGCTTGGCTGGCAAGCCCTCTAAGAGCAGATCATGGGCTAACTGTAAGACTCGAAACTTAGCAGCAATGTGCTTTATTTAAAAAAAAACAACACAAATGGTGCAGCCTGGCACTTCCACTTATCTACAGAGATCTTAAGTGAAGTGTTTTGAGACTTTTAGCCCTGGACAATCATTCTAGAAGCATAAAGTAGTACAACAGCAAGAGACTCATTTGCAGGCCACTTTCAGCTGTCAACTACTGCTTTAGTAGACAGTGCATTAAAATGGGCATAACCCATTTCTTATTTTAAAACTTGTTTGTTTTTTGCAGTGGTTCCTTGTGCTTTACTTTGTTTTGGTCTATTGCTATAGCACAGAAAACAGCAGTGCTGCTATGCAAAGATGTATTAACAGGAGGGAAAACTGGGCAGCTCCCCAGGGCAGCCAATGGGGACAGGCAGCAACAAGCGTTCTGAGGCACTGTGCAGATTAGTAGCCTCCTTTCAGATGGTGCAAGAGGACTTTTGCTTTTTGCTGGCACAGAAAATGGAATAAATATGTATGAGGAGAAGGAGGTAGTGGTGATGGTGAACAGAGTCCCCATCTGATTGGCGGTGCTTTTCTGGCCAATGAGCATGCAACAGGGCTCCAGTCTGGGCAGGTTGACATGTGAGTTCGAGTCTCCTTGCCATGTTTGGTTTATTTTACTTTGAGTCACTCCACTGCCACCATTAGGTGGTAGGATCTCCTTCCTTGCCCTGAACCAGGGAGAGCAAAAGGCTGCAACCAGAAGTGCAGGGATAGACTGGTAGACTGGCTTGGATGTGAGCGAGATGCCTGGGCAGCAGCTACTGAAGAGACAGCCACAGAATCAGGAGGCAGCCCTGCAATATAGAGCAAACCTTCCCTCACCTGAGCCTTCTCCCTCACCTGTCTTGGCATGGAGAAAAATGGTGGGAGCAGCAGGTCTCTTCTGCCCGGGGCAACACTGCTATAAATACACCCCTATTTCAATGGCCTTCATCCAGCAGCCATAATTCATTATTACGACGCTTGATGCAGTGTTTGCTTCCCTAATCTAGCAATAACCTCAAAAAACAGTATTACAGGATAATTTCTAACTCTTGATGTGACAGTCAACGCTAAAAGTAGCAGATCACTGTCTGATGTGAAAAAGGCATACTGAATTATTAAATTATCAATCAGTAATGAGGCAAAAGGCTTAACCAGGGAGGACTATGGGTTGGAAAAACAAGAATGTCAAAATATTTTATAGAAATACTAATATGTTATCCGCACAATATTAGAAAGAGTTGTTTGAAGGGGGGAAATAGTGTTTGAAGACTGTTCTCAAGAGTTCTAAAGATACGTTTGGTGAAAGTCATTTTAAGCACAGATAAGCACCAGCAGAGCAATATTTCTGACAAATACAAGGATGAGAAGAGATTCAGTTTATAAAGCTGATTTTGAAAGAACAAGGATTCCAATCCTTCAAAGCTGGCTTTTGAAAATGTTCAGGTTTGTGAACACATGAATTATCTGTTTTGAGGATGTAGCACCGCCAGGAATCAAATATCAATCAGCTGAAACCAAGACAAGTTAAGACCCTACCAGCACTGACGGATTATCTGCCAGACCAGAGATACTAGACATGTATAAAAAGATTAACAAAGAGAGGACTTAGAAATAAAGTGATGCCAAAGTCCATCTGCTACTGTTTTACTGTATTGTGGAGGCACAGAATGATATAAATTGAAAATATAGTCCAAGGAGATTTGCCACATTGCTGCAAGGGCAGCAAATTGAACAAAAGAAAAGAAAAGGGAAGAAAAGAAAAGAACTCAAAACACAGTTCTCCCTGTAAAGAATGGCTTGTAACTTGTTATGAAACTTTTACTTGTCCTCAAAATGATTTTAAAAAACAAAACAAAAGCCTGTCTAAACACACAAGCAAAACTCTCCTCAATATTCAAGTATGCCAAGATTTAAGCAGAAGAAGCAGGAAGAAAACTTTCTAGGTAAGATCACATGACTAGGAAGCCTTCCAAAAGCCCTGTTTCTTTTACGGGCAAATTACAGAACACTTTGCACCACAAGAAGAAATAGACATTTGCTCAGAAAGATTGAGAAGTATACCCTCAGCCTATAACACCCTAGTGAAAAGATATCAAGAGTCCATCAATACTGAAGTCCTGAAGCTTGGAAGATCATAATTCAAGTGTGTTGCTGCCATTATGGGATACATCCTAACCTACTTCACAGGGTTATAATGTGGATAAAAACAGAGGCAGGCGAGTTATAAAGCCAAATGGTGCAAGTAATGGTTACAAAGGCTTTGCAATGGTTCTGATGCTACTGTTTACTTACCCCAAGTAAATTACGTGGCACATATCCTTCTTTGTCGTTTAGCTGTGCCCACCACCACTCTATTTCTTCTTCATCTTCCCGGCGAAGAACCATCATGCAGTCTCCTCCTTTCATGGACAGTTCGTCATCGTTCTGAGCTTCATAATCCCAGAGAGCATACACCACTCCTTTGTTCATTATTCCCATTTTCTCTTGCACTCCTGCAATGGAGAAGAGAGTACTAAGCAACCGATTCATAACAAAACATTTCTTCATTTTAATACTCCAATATGGGAACTGCAGTTTGCTGTGGTCTTTCCATTCACTGTGAATAGAGGTAAGACCATTCTAATCTTTGTGCTAGTTGTAAACCTAATAGAGCTTTTCCAAAAGGCTGTAGGGAGTTCCCAACCAATTATTGGAGCAATACACAAACTAGAAAGAAACACAAAGTGCGGGGGGGGGGGGGGAATCTCCTATCTGGAAAGCATGTGAAAAGACTTCCTAAAACAGCAACAATTAGCACACCATCTGTGTTGCTATTGCTTCTACAAAGTAAAAAATTGTGTCCAAAAACTGTCCAAAGTAAAAGTAGCAACCTTAAAAAAATAAAGAAGAGACCAATAATTGTTGTCCATGGAAAAGTTATGAGAAAACAAAAGAGGACCAAATAATATTTTGTTTTGTTTTGTTTTGAACCAACTAAGGTTACATTTGGTAAACTACATTACTAGAGGCGAGGGACTTGACATGCTTGATCGATCCAGAAATCAGAACAGAAGCAATCCTTATTCTTTGGCTTCTAAACCCATGGAGGAAAACCACATAAAAGCAATTCCAGATTGGTGGGAATCTGGAGAAAGGACTTTTCTGTTGTGATGTCCACTATTATGGAACGCTCTCCATAAGAAAAAAAGCAAAAAGGCATGCACCTACTTTGGAGTGCTTTCACCAACAGTTGGAAGACTCCTCTGTTTATCTTGACCTTCCCTAAGCCAGTGAACTCCACAGCTGAGTGGGGATTTGAACCCTGCTCTCCGTGGTTCGAATCCAACAGTCTTAACCAGAACACCACACTAGTACATACCATAAAGAAACTGAGAGCACTGCGTGTAGCCTTCTTCCATTTCTTCACACTTGTCTGCTGCAGTCTGCAGGTCACTGTAGGTTGTGGCAAAAACAGCAGCACCCGATTCCACTAAGAATTTGCACACTTGGACGTTATTGCAAGATGCTGCACAGTGCAGGGGCGTCCTGGGGATTGCAAGGAGGAAGCAAAAGTGACAGAATGTTCTGACTGCCTTCGACTATTAAAATGTGAAAAATAGGAAAATTAAAGCTTGGTGGCGGGGGAGGAATTCCTGATTCTTAGGACAGCTCAGCGTTTTGTATGCAGAGGCTCTCCAGGGCTTCAAACATGGCTCTCTCTTTCGCTCAGCCCTACCTGGAGATGCCAGGATTGAGCCTTGAACCTTCAACACGCAAAGCAGATGCTCTACTAATGAGCTTCATCACTTCCTCTTACCAACAACTACTTCGAGTGTCCAAAATGGGCACCCACTTTCATGCATTCATTCTACAATATCCAATTTCAGCTTGAAGAGACACGCTTTTGCCATCTATAATCCCAAACATCCCTTCACTCAGCTGCCAATATGTCTGACAGTACAGGAAGTGTCTTGTTTGAGACCAGTGTTTTCCCAACCTTGGGTCTCCAGCTGTTTTTGGACTACAACTCCCATCAGCCCTTGCTAGCAAGACCAGCACTCAGGGATGATGGGAATTGCAGTCTGAAAAAAACAGCTGGAGACCCAAGGTTGGGGAAACACTGGTTTAGACAGAAGACAAAAGCTTCATTTCAGAGCTGTTCAGACCACCAACTTCTGTTCGACTAGTGCCCACTCCTCCCCTCCAGGAAACAGAACAAAAAACACAAGAAAAGCAGCAATATTAGTGGGATTGTCATATCTGAATGCTAACCTGAACAGCATAAGAACCGTCAGGTTAGAATGCTCTGTTAAGAAGCCAAAAATTGTCCTTACCATCCATCGCTATCTGCAGCATTTACGTTGACACCAAACTGGACCAGGAATTTCACGATCTCTGTATGGCCAGCACACACAGCATTGTGAAGTGCAGTGATGCCCTCATCATTGGGCAAGCTGGGATCTTCAACCTGTAGAGAGAGAAAAAGAGACACTGGGTGCTAAGTTTAAGATTTCCATTAATCCCAGTGCCTTTTCATACATCCCAGTTTGTTGGTGTAACTCTACTACCACCTGAAAGTGTTCAAATGTGGAGCTCTCCTATACTGTTTCTTGAATGGCTGTAACCAAGAATTCATGCAGCTATGAATGCAGCTTTAGCCCTCAATATGGGGAAACATGGAATTCATACCTCGTAGATGATCCGCTGAACAAGGTCAAATTCTCCTTCAAGAGAGGAATCAAGAAGCAAAGCAAGGGGGTTGAATTTCACTCGCATTCCATGGGCAATCCTCTCTGAGCCAACTTTGCGCAGATTGGTCCTCTTGCCCTGGAGAGGAAAAGACGGCAAAATAGTTTGTAGGGGCTTTTTGCAATGGAAAAAAAAATCCAAAATGATTAAAAACTGATACAATTAGCAGAATTCCATCTCCTTGGGAATCTAAAAGCTTTGATCTACAATAAACAATAGTAGCATTGTGCTGAAAATCTCAATTAGATAAAAAGAAACGCCTCAATTGCATAAAAAGAAGTTTGCATACTCCACCCTCAGAAATATTTCCCAAATGTAACCACTGTTATCAGTAAACCATGTCCAAACAGTGCTAGAGTCCCAGACACAAGCGATTTCAAGAAAGGGAGGAGCACAGCAATGTGAACAATAGGGAGTCGCTGCCATAATCATAGAGTTGTAGACCTGGAAGGGACCGTGAGGGTCATCTAGTCCAACCCCCAGCAAATGAAGGAATCTTTTGCCCAACGTGGGGCTTGAACCCACAACCCTGAGATGAGGAGTCTCATGCTCTGCTAACCGATATATCCCAGATTATGGCTGGAATGAGGAAAGCAGAAGCAAGGTACAAAGGGTGCCGAGAAGGAGCAGAGGGATAAAGATGTGAATACACACATCAAACGAAGACAAATAAAAAGTTGCCATGTGTGTTTTTCTTTGGCCACAGGGGGTTTCCCATATTCATCAAAATATATTTTAGTTTGAAGGGGTGGGGCCAAGAAGAATGACTGTGGTTTGAGGAAAGAGCCAAGGGGTCCATTTAGAGACCATGGATAGGCAAACTAAGGCCCGGGGGCCGGATCCAGCCCAATCGCCTTCTAAATCTGGCCCATGGACAGTCCAGAAATCAGCATGTTTTTACATGAGTAGAATGTGTCCTTTTATTTAAAATACATCTCTGGGTTATTTGTGGGGCATAGGAATTTGTTCATCCCCCCCCCCCAAAAAAATATAGTCCAGCCCCCACAAGGTCTGAGGGACAGCGGACTGGCCCCCTGCTGAAAAAGTTTGCTGAACCCTGATTTAGACCCTGTGCCCATTGGGACCTGGCTGCTTGAAATACAGCTCAGATCCTGTCACGCTATCACAGAACCAAAAAGTTGGAAGGGACTCAGGATTTCTGTGTTCAGTGCTTATTTCGTAACCAGATATCCCCAGCTGGTTGAGAAGCAGCAATAAACACTATTCAGAGGCATATGTAAATTTTGTTAAATGTCAGGATAAAAAAGAACCATGTTTATTTTTGTTCAATTCATACCACAGGAGAGAGGAGGGTGACTCTTCTCTTCTTTGCAGAATCTACTTTCTTGCAAAAACTGGTGTGTGTGTGTGTGTGTGTGTGTGTGTGTGTGTGTGTTTAAGTACACAATTAATACCAGTCAATACCAACGTTGCTAGACTGGGGTTACTTATTAACATAATGCTGGCACAGCTCAAATAGCAGTTCCAAGGGGCAGTTATATCCAGTCCCAAAACATGCTAGAGAATTTAAAGCAGCAGGGCAAAAACTGTGGGAGGAATGAATGTTGAAGCTGGCCCAAAAGTGTGGGAGCTGCCAAGTGGGGTAAAAAAGAAGCAAAGACTTGTGTATGAGCACGACACACACAGACAGGATATGTGACAAAGGCACATTGTGTGAAAAGGGTGGGGCAACAGCTGCCAATGAGCACTGCATGTGCCACCTGAATACATTACAAATCTGACATCAGCGAACAGTGAAAAGGAAGGAGGACGTGACTCACAATGTCGTCTTCTCTTCAACTACTCTAGAATCAACAGAATGCCAAACTTTGAAACATCCTAATGGTTAGAATTCCAACAACCCATGCCTCATTTCGCAAGATACTAGTCGCACAGGCAACTAATTCAAAACTGGCACAAAGCAAAACATGTTCCGGGAGTGCATTATTAATGTCCAGTATGTCCAGGCCCTGGTAACAAACTAGCCTAGACTATGAAAACTGTATAGCAAGGTGGAATTTGGAGATCTTTCCCCTATATTCCAAACTAATGGTCTATGACAGGGGTCAGCAAACTTTTTCAGCAGGGGGCCGGTCCACTGTCCTTCAAACCTTGTGGGGGGCCGGAGTATATGGGGAGGGGGGAGAACGAATTCCTATGCCCCACAAATAACCCAGAGATGCATTTTAAATAAAAGGACACATTCTACTCATGTAAAAACACCAGGCAGGCCCCACAAATAACCCAGAGATGCATTTTAAATAAAAGGACACATTCTACTCATGTAAAAACACGCCGATTCCCAGACCGTCCGCGGGCTGGATTGAGAAGGCGATTGGGCCAGATCCAGCCCCCGGGCTTTAGTTTGCCTACCCATGGTCTATAACAAATTTTTGTGCTTCAACCTCCTTGTAACACATGAAGGGACGCCATTAACAAGACTATACCAGAACGAATCTCAAACAGAACATAGTCAAATATTCAGCCAAAGAGACAGAGGTCGCAAAAATAATTGCGGGATGCAGGAGCAAATAAGGTTCTGAGGGAGCAAACTGTCTTGCCATGTGCAAGCTGGAAAGAAAAGGGGCAGGAATGAAGCAGCTCATTTGCATGCTTTTGGGTTCTCGCCTTTATTATTCCCCAGTAGCTTGCATTTCCAACAGGATGATCCAGATACATCACTGAGGATATCCAATATTATTAACCTAGCACCTGCTTCAAGAGGAGATGCTACATAAACTGGCTTCTACCGTGGATGTATTGAAGAATCACAACTAAAACTTGTTCTGTAATGAGAAGAGCAATTCACCGGACACAGCGAAGCACATCTTTCCCTTACTTCAGTTGGAACAGGGCTTCCACCAAATGAAATTAAAAGATAATGCATCACGGCAATGTGTGGTGGGCAATCATCAGGCCTGTGTCACCTGGTCTACAGAGAAGCGTCACAATATTCCACCTCAGTGTTAAGTGCCTAAAATGACCAAAATGAACTGTTTTTACTTACAGGTGGCAAAGAGAACTGCCCTGTGACTTCGGGAGGTTGCATGCTGAACGAGTCCTCTCCCAAACTCTCTGGTTCTCCTGACGGGTAGGGAGGTGGTGGGTAGGGGGGGTACTCCTCCATGTACATGTCTATGGGCAAGGGAACGTCCAGACTCGGTTCTTCCATTTCAGGCGGAGCAAGGGCGACGTCGTCAGAAATCCCCTCAGGAACGCTCTCTAGGCCTGACGGTGGAAGAGGCCCTGCGTTCTGATCGGCATTTGGCGTTTCTGCCTCTTCTGAAATAGTTGGCTCAGGTGAAGGAGGAACTACCTCTTTGGCCACTTCTGTGCTTAAATAAGGGTTTGGGATTTCCGCTGAGTTTTCAGCGGCAGCTGCGGAAGTTTGCTTCGATGGGTAGGATGGGGCAGAGATAGTCTCCATAGCAGCCAGAGTTGTTCTCTGGTACAAGAGCTTTTGAATATTGGGGCCATTAGGACCCTCTGGCTCAGTAATAGAGCTACGCTTCTTCAATGGTCTTGGGGCGTTGGATAGCTTCTTCCGAAGGGCTTCCAGATCTGCATCACTTTGATTTCTGTAAGGATTTGACAAGAAAGGCAACAGCTTTGTTGGGCTGAGGGGACGAGGAATACGCTCCGTTTCATTATTTTCACTGGCTGAAGCTGTAGTCTCCATTTCAGGTTCTGGACTGCCTGGCTTGCCTTGAGTAGTTGAATAAATATTCTCAGCCTGCTGCTGTTGATTTGGGGGACCGGCTCCAGCAATAACTGGCTTTCCATACACTGAGGAACAAATCAGAAAAAGGAAGCCGTAAATAGTTTGGCAGCAAGAACAGGGAAATGCAAAACCTACGAGCACAAACATTGCACAGGTAAGACTTTTCAACGTGAGACGTATCAACACAAATCTAGCGTGTTTGTATCAAAATTGATAATATGACGAATTTTTTTTTCATATAAGTATGATTAAAAGCATGAAGAAGTAGGGGACCAGCAACAAAAATATGGTGCTCTCCCAGCCTAAGCATTGTACTCTGAGGGGTCACTATTTGGTTAGTCCTAAACCTAGTAGGGACGCGGGTGGCGCTGTGGGTAAAAGCATCAGCGCCTAGGGCTTGCCGATCGAAAGGTCGGCGGTTCGAATCCCCACGGCGGGGTGAGCTCCTGTTGCTTGGTCCCAGCGCCTGCCAACCTAGCAGTTCGAAAGCACCCCCGGGTGCAAGTAGATAAATAGGGACGGCGTTTCCGTGTGCTGCGCTGGCTCGCCAGATGCAGCTTGTTGCGCTGGCCACGTGACCCGGAAGTGTCTGTGGACAGCGCTGGCCCTCGGCCTCTAGAGTGAGATGGGCGCACAACCCCAGAGTCTGTCAAGACTGGCCCGTACGGGCAGGGGTACCTTTACCTTTACCTAAACCTAGCATTGGGCAACAGTGTTCCAATTCTAGCTGGAGTCATGTTAGGCCTAAAGAGAAGCAATGTAACACTATAGAACACTACAGAGTACTATAGAATGCTCTTCGACAGAGAGGCTCAAAAGGCAAGAATCTCTGAATCTGAGCAATACAGTGTAGGAAGGGCAGTTATTTCTCCCCCACTGAGCTGCACGGCAGAGTTCTAGGAGAAACGGGGTCACTGAGATCTGCACCTGACAGCACATATCTTTCAAACAAACAAACAAACCACCCCCACTTGAGTATTAAGAGGGAATGGCATTTTTTTTTATATTGTGTAATCAATATGAAATGAAAAGCAACACATCAACATTGATTACTTCATTGTAGCAGAATGAACATATATGAAAGCGCCTTACAGTGGTGCCCCGCAAGACGAATGCCTCGCAAGACGAAAAACGCGCAAGACGAAAGAGTTTTCCGTTTTTTGAGTCGTTCCGCAAGACGAATTTCCCTATGGGCTTGCTTCGCAAGACGAAACGTCTTGCGAGTTCTTGTGAGTTTGTTTCCTTTTTCTTAAAGCCGCTAATAGCCGTGCTTCGCAAGACGAAAAAACCGCACGAAGAGACTCAGGGAACGGATTAATTTCGTCTTGCGAGGCACCACTGTACATTATAAGTTTAATTTGGACATTTTATTTGTATAGTTATTGGGGAGGGGGAGTAAACCCTTCGGGAAGGAAATGTTACGTTACCACTTTACTAGCTTTCCATATTGATCTTCCCAGGAGCTTAAGCACCACTAACTTGTTCTAGATCCCACCGAGAATATGAGCAAACTGGTGTAACTAGAACAGGTTATTTAAAGACATACTGGCTCTTTGAATTCTCACTTGGGTTCGCAGTGACTTCTCATCCTGTGGCCTCTTCCTTCCCCCCCCCCCCCCCCGCCCGCCCAACACCCCTTTAGAGAATCTAAGTTTCCTCGGTAATGCAGGACATGCTTTGGAAAAGCAAAGTGAAACCAAATGCTCACCACTTGGAAAATGGGGTCCTCTGGTCTGTGCCCTTGTCAGTGCACTCTGCACTGCCTGTTGGAAGTTCTTCCCAGGAGTCTGCTGCTTTGTGTACATGCTATAGATTGAACTTGCGGCAACCGTCTGCGGCTTTCGGAAAGGCGGCGGGGGAGCCTCTTTGGCTGGCTGAGGGGTGAAAGGCCTCACAGCTGCCGCAGGAGGACTCTCTTGCTTGAGAAGAGTCAGGTCCGGATTAGCAGGAGGGCCACTTGGAGACACACAGATCTTTTGCTGGGCCTGCTGAGATGCTGGTGGAGTTAGCTGGGTTGGTGGCTTCTGCTTGTTTCCTGCAGCAGCAATTGTCAGAGGCAGCTTCTGGATATTACCATCAGGCTTAACATCTGGAGAAGGCAGCTGACCAGCTTGGCCAAAGTAAGGTAAGTTTATCTGTTTTGGTTTGGTGGGAACAGGTGGCGGCACTTTTGCCACATTTTTAGTGCCAGTCTGTAAGAGAAAACAATTGTCAGGAAAATAGAAAATCTATTCTAAGAGTGATGGGGTTAAAGGAGAAGCCAAACTGCTGTACAACAGCAAATCAAAGACACACGAGTTTGCATGGGTGGCGCTGTGGTCTAAACCACTGAGCCTAGGGCCTGCCGATCAGGAGATTGGCGGTTCGAATCCCCGTGACAGGGTGAGCTCCCGTTGTTCGGTCCCAGCTCCTGCCCACCTAGCAGTTCGAAAGCACATCAAGTGCAAGTAGATAAATAGGTACCACTCCGGCGGGAAGGTAAATGGCATTTCCGTGCGCTGCTCTGGCTTCGCCAGAAGCGGCTTAGTCATGCTAGAAGCAGCTTAGTCATGCTGGCCACATGACCTGGAAACTGTCTGCGGACAAACGCCAGCTCCCTCGGCCTATAGAGCGAAATGAGCGCACAAGCCCAGAGTTGTCTGAGACTGGACCTAACTGTCAGGAGTAACTTTACCTTTACTTACGCCAAGTTATTACTACCTCCTTTTTTATTTTTAAATTTTTATTGGAATTTAATTTACAACACAAGCCCCCCACCCCCAATACACAAATCCACCTTCGTTAAACGTGAACATAACATACAACAATACAAACAACAAAATAAAAGACTTCCTTTCTGTATCTGGCCTCCTTATTTACTTCTTATAAACTGTTTCCTTTATGAATAATTATTAAGATTACCAACTTCTAATCCTGAACATGAATTGTATAGCTTATGAAGGTACACTTTCACAGTATAACTTTCCCATTTCCAATATAACTTTTGATAACTTTCCAATTATTTCTCAGTTCTGAAGTAAGAGGCAGCATCTGACATCGGCTCCACCCAAAGACTAAAATGAGATGCACCAAATCGCCATCAGGGAAGATCTTTTAGCAAATGTCCAGGGCCTTAATGAACAGTAAAATTTTGAAGCAGGTCAGATAACACACTGCATGGAGAACTGTGTTATGGGGTATTTGTTAATTAAAATAAATGCACGTTGCCATAAAAAGTGATACACCCGGTGAAGACTCTTAAGTCCAGAGACTAAAATTACCTAGCTGCACTACTGGGGTTCTCTCATATTCCTACAATCTTCTTTTAAATATTTACTTCCCCCTCCCCTTGCCCTTGAAGACAGGTGGTACAATTTCCCTTCTTAATCATGTAAGGAACCGCCAGCCTGTAAAGGAGGCTTTTTTTGTTGTTGTTATCAATCCCAATTTTTACAGATTGAGAACAGAAGGGAGTGGTTATTATATGCCAAAAAACCCACTGAATCTTTGGCTCATCTAAAATCAAGTTTTTAATTATGCCCAGCAGATCATACTAGCTAACAAGAGACTGAGACGTTTAGCATAAATTCATGACCGCTGTTCACAGTAGCACATGGATTTAGAGGCTTCTCAAGCTTGCTTGGAGAGCAACATTCAGATTGCAACTCAAAAGGCACTATACGTCCAAATACCTGGCCGTCTCGCAGGAGGTCCTCGCTGCTCTGGTTTTTTCTCAGTGTACCTGTTGTAGGCACTCCAACAGCTCCATTGGAGTCAACAGAATCAAACATGGAAAAGGGGCGCACTTTTTTCTCCCTTTCTCTAAGAGGAACATCTCCCTCACCAACTAAAAAGACAAAAGGAGGGTCAGATTTGAAGTAAGCATTTGTAATACTTTTGAAAAAAACTAAAACTTTTTTTTTAAAAAAAGCACACTTCTCAGCTAAAAAGATCTTCCATGAAGTAACACTGTCTTCTCATAAGAAATGGGCCGGGCGTGTGTCACATAATAATATCAGCCACGAATAAAGCAGACCAGTTGGAAGCCAGCGCCATCTGTGCAAGCAGCCCTGTTGCAACTTTAAGGGTCAAAACATTAAGCTGAAGAGGGATCAACAGAGAACTGTCACAGCTCCATTAGGAAATTAGGTTAACCATTCCACCACCTGAGCTACTGAAATGAAGAGAAGCATCTGAGCTGACTCATGGGTAGGCAAACTAGGGCCCAGGGGCTGGAACCGGCCCAATCGCCTTCTAAATCCAGCCCACGGACGGTCCAGGAATCAGTGTGTTTTTACATGAGTAGAATGTGTCCTTTTATTTAAAATGCATCTCTGGGTTATTTGTGGGGCCTGCCTGGTGTTTTCACAAGAGTCGAATGTGTGCTTTTATTTAAAATGCATCTTTGGGTTATTTGTGGGACATAGGAATTTATGTATTTATTCATTCATTCATTCAAAATATAGTCGTCGTCCCCCACAAGGTCTGAGGGACAGTGAACCAGCCCCCTGCTGAAAAAGTTTGCTGACCCCTGGACTAAGCACACCAGCAAGATTCTGGGAGAGAGAAGCCACCCCAACCCAGAATAAGAGCAAACAGCCCTTGTGACAGGCAGTTAATCATCTTTAAAGTACACTATGTAGCATTAGGGTTACAAAGACATACTCTGCTTATTTTGGAAAGAGGCAGAAACACCCATAAAAATGGACCTACCTTGCACTTCATTGCTACTGTTGGCTTTGGTCACCATGGAAGTTAGCCCTTGGCTGATAACATGGCCAGCGCTCGCATTATTCCAGTCACTGATAGCGAGTGGAGGTTTTGAACCAGCAGGTGTAGTACCTGGAGTAAAAGGGAACAGAGAAAATAAGGAGAAGGAAAATGGGGGAGGGACCCCCTTCTCCAGAATACAAGGCACACGACACATACATGCACATTATCTCTTCATCCAGGCAAGCGAGAGGCATTATCACATATCCATGACCCATTCTACCCAGGCAGAAGGACCCAAGGAGTCAGAAACATGGTTCTGGAGACATGTTTCACTGGACCTATTAGCTTTTGCCCATTTGTTAATTACGGTTACAGTATTAAATTATTAGCACAATTTGAGTTAGCATTTTCCCCAGAAACAGTGGCAGTAGAGGAAAATAAATAATGCTAGTTCAAGAACAGAAGAATCACATTTATGTTCCACATATAAAAGATATAGACTGAGCTTAGCTGATCCTGACAAATCAGGATTCTCTGGTGTTAACTGGGCTCTGCTGCTGAAAGGAGTATCATTATTAGAAGCAATTCAGGCACAGTGGTGTACAATCAAGAGATTATTTCCAATATCCAAAGAACTGTGAAAACACCAAGGGCTACACTGATTGTGAGGTCTGGTAGAATTACACAGCTTGTAGGGATACTGTCCACAAGTACCCAGATAAAAGAATTAACTTACAGAAATGGAAACTCGGTTTACGTATTTGTAAGGACAACTTGCTTTTAAAAATCAGTACAAATTCATAACAAGAACTCTGTTGATAACTGATATTTATAATCGGCTATCAACAAATCTGGCGCCTCCATATGATCTCTTAATTTCTGGAGCAGCAACTTTATACGAAAATGCATTGCGTTACAACACTCAGTAGCTATCTATCATCCTTGTAACAATAACTAAGGGAAAGTCATAATTCCTTTTTCTTGCAGATGGAGAAGGCTAAAACAGGCTTAATTCACTGAAGGCCACTCACGTGAATTCATAGATAGAGAGGAATGTGAATTAAACCTCCCCTAACGCAAGCCTAACATTCACAAATCTCACAGGCTTAATCACAAGGCAGTTTTCACAGAACACTTAGCACTGCTTGAGCAAATGGACTACGGAGAGAGAGGCAGGGAGAGAATGCACAATTTAAAATTAATGCATCCTATTTCTATGCTATAATTAAAATATGTAACTTTAAAACTAGGATAAAACACCAAACAGCTGAAGCTCACCAAAAATAAGATTTCCAAGACATGTACAGTCTTCTTTTAACAGTTGTACATATTGAGACATGAGTATTTTGTACAACTTTCATAAGCACTTCACAAAAAATAGGTTGTCAAAGTGTTTTTAATAGCAAAATTGAAATCCATAAACACTCTTGCTCACTGAAGACAAAACAAGAATACCATACGAAGAAGAATTAACTATACAGTGCCTCTTCTTCTGGATAACCAACTTGCTTCTAATATTTACAATTTACAAATACAGCATTATCCAATAAAATCCTTATTTTCAGGATTATGCTTAAACACTAATGCCAGAAACATGGGGTATTGCCATATGATATCAATGGAACTAATGCTGAGATAAAAAAATCTTGTTGAGCAGTGAGAGTTTTGAATATATGTCTAAATGATCACTGTTTAGCATTTATTATTTCATTTATTCTTGAAACTACCATATAGAATGCACTGCCCCTCACCTAGTTAAGGTGATTAAAGGAAACAGAGAGAGAAAAGATTAGTTACTTCCAGAAAAATGTTCCTTTCAAACAGCTAAATTAAACATAGATGGCTAATTGCTATACTTAGCAAGTTCTGCATCAGGAGGATTAAAAAAATATGGACCAGGCGACAACAGGAAACACCAGCACACTTTGCATTAATAAAAACCGGAAGAAAAGAATAGTTACCTCCAGGAGCTTTCACTTGTGAAAGAATCCCAGCTCTCATGTTTGGGAGAGTCTGCGTTTTCAATGGACCATCAGGGGCTTGCGAGGCTGAAGTCCCATCAGGGTAGACTGGTTTGACTAAAAGTTCATTCCTTGAGGCAATGCGTGGCATGGTGGAAGACTGGATGTAAGGACCAACAGCCGCCACTCGACTTGGAGTAGATACCACTGGCTGTGGCTGATTCCCATCTGGAGACACCTACACAAGATGCATCAAGATTTAAGAAATAATTAAGCAATCCATACAATCCGTCTTTTGAGGAATTCCCCCCCCCCCCCGGCCGGGAAGACACACACACACACAGTATAGGCTCTGTATACACAATGTATTTTCTTTTGTGGAATGAAAGCACTAAAGGTGTAGGAACCGCTCTTCCCTTTATAAAGGACTAAATAGGTTAATGCTAATGTATTATTTAAAGCGGTTTTCATGCTACAATGAAAATGTTAGGGATATGGCAGACACAAAGCTTCTCAGCAACTTCTCACCAAATACTTCTCAGCAAATACTTCAGTGTTAAGAGTAGCATTTTGGGAGGGGGTTGGGGGGGTGCCTGGAACTCACCGGGACGTTCTCCTTTTGCTGCAGCGCAGCCTTCTTCTTCCACAGCCGTTCCCTCAGCTCATTAACACGCTTATCCATAACTGCCACCTCTGAGTTGCGTTTGTTTAAAGAGTCCCTCTGTTGCTGCAGCTTGGCATTCTGCTCCTGGTTCAGTTTGTTCCTCAGCTGAATGCATTCAGGAGGGGAAATTAGGAATGCAAAATAAATAACTTCCAGGGTGGTTGCCGTGATGCACAAAACTATTTTTTTTTATTTTTAAAAAAGCACAAGTTCTGAAAGGGTAGGAGCCCGCATGGAAGTTCTGGGTGGGCTTTGCTTCTGTACACAAGTGCGTCAGGTAGACAATAATCGACACTGAGAATAATACAGAAGACACAAACTATGCTGACTGTTAAGCAGGTTGGACAATTCTGGCTTTGTCAGTGACAAGAGGTGAAAGCAAATTCCTTCGCAAGGCAATGTGTGACCTGCCCACCTCCCTTACTCCAGGTCTGTAGAGCAGACTTGCGGTTTACCTGAAGCTCCTTGTACAGTCGGTCAAGCTCAGCGACAGCTGACTGGTTGTCATGGTAACCATCAATCCGGCCATTCTTCAGCATCTCCAACTGCCTAGTAAGTTCCTCTACCTTTGACACAGCCAGTACCAGCTCTCGTTGTTTTTGCTGGAACAAACTGTTCATCTGCTCAATCTCCTCCACTGTAGAGGAAGAAGACAGAATACAATGGCTGTTGCTGAGAAATGACCAAATGTTGGCTGCTTCCAAGGCAGCTGCTAATGGGGCAGATACGACCAGAAGCTCAAAGAAGGTTACACCAATCAGAAGCTAGACAGCTGATCAAGCTATCAAGTTATCAGCTTCAGAATTTATATAGTTTATTTATCAGAAGAAAGGTCTTCTGGACATTATTTTTTCATCAAAAAAAAATTTCACTCTTTTGTGGGGGGGGGGGGAGAAGACAGGTAGATGTGCATTATTTAAGCCCTGAACAAATTTGTAGTGCCACACAGAGTTTGAATTGAAGCAATTTTCTGCTAGGTAAGGGAGCTATAAAATGATATTGGACTGCATGCTGCTAAATTCATTTACAGTACACTTTTTGCTGCATTGAAACGGCCTGGGGAGGAACAGGAAAAATTTAGAGTTGGGAAGATACACTTGCAAAATGTATCATATCAAAGCAAGGGAGAATATCAGTGTCAATATTATTTGTCTGTTTATTGAAATATTTATAATCTTCACTTTCAAAAAGTTTATCAAGGTGGCTTACAACATACAAATATAATAAAATCAGTCAAAGTATCAATAAAAATGTCGTTTAAAAACACTGAGAAAACATCAGTGGATACTGGTTGGTTAAAAAGTGGAAATCACACTGAACTGTCTAGACAACAGTTTTCAGATGATGTCTAAAGATAGGCAGGCACAGTTCTTGCCAAACCTCTACAGGTAGGCAGTTCTACAAGGCAGGGTCTGCCACACTGAAAGTTTGTTGTTGGTTTAAAAAACCATGGCTTGTTTTAACTGTGTTTTAGCATTATGCTTCAATACAAACCTTGCCTAACCATGGTTTGTTTGCCCACCCCACTCTAGATACTCACCAAGCTACAGAGGCATGAGGCAAGAGTAACTGAAAAACAAACCATGCTTTGGAGAAACATGCCATGGCTCGTTTGCTTGTCTGTGAGACAACTCATTTGTTGAATAAACCATGACCCAACATTATATGAGAATGCAGCCAATATCTAAACAATTCTATGTAGGAACATCTGAACACTAACTTGAAACAGACATTATAAACCAGTTATCCAAAAAACCTCTAGCAACTCACCTAGCTTCCCATTACTGAGCCGTTTTTGTTCCACGTGACCTTTGAGAGCTCTCACTTTCTTCAACTTGGCTTCCTGATTCTCAGCAATTTCTTTTAATCTTTTGAGTTTTTCCTGCTCTGCAGCTTGTTGTTGCTGCCGTTGGTCCTGCTGTTTCAGAAATTTTAACCGCTGCTCCTACAAGTCAACAGAACAAGCATTATGCTCACTGTGATTAAGCTATTTAATGGTGATATACTAATGACATATGATTTCTAGAGCCGACAAAACCTACTTCATCTTATGCATTACAATAATAAGCACTGCAGTTCACATAATTACTAAAAATATTTAAAAACCCAACTAAACTGAAGGAAGATGAGTGTACAAAGCTAAACAAATAGTTTAGGGTTCCCATATCTTCCTCCAGCCACAGAAATTTATATAATTAAAAATATAAATTTCTTCCAAGGAAAAGGCTAGAGACAAAAACACCTGCAATTCTCTTTTTAAAAAGAGCTTAGGTCTTGAACTTAAATCCTCCAGCATCATTTTATTTGGCCCTCAATTTGGGGAGCAAACCCTCTTTCAGAAACACTTATCTTCAGTAACCAATCTTCCCAGTTCAGAACTCTAGCAAGTTTTCAGGGAACCACAGGATTTCCTAACACATATATGATACTGTCAGAGCTGCTTCCAGATCCTAGCTCACAGAGGATCACGCTAGCCAGCGATCATTAAGTAAAAGTCTTTATTGAGTTACAGTTTCCATTCTCAAGCTGCTGCGTGCAACTCTACGTCTAGTGGCTAGATCGGCGAAGCTCCGTCTGAGTCTCCGCCCCTTGTGCACCAACTTAATATCCTAGCCCTGCTCCACCTTTTCCGCCTGACTGTTCTCCTCTGGGTCCCTCTACCCCCCGGGGTCTCTTCCTTCCTGGATTCTTCTGACGCCGACCCCCCGGACCCTCCTGTCTCCTTGCGCCGGGCTTTAGGACCTGGCTCTCTTTCAGGGCTGCCCACTGCGTCACTTTCCTGTGCATTTGAACTTGGCGCGCGCGCCCAACTTTCCACTTTCCGTCTGACCGTTTCCTCGCTCCCCGATGGAGGTGTGGCCACTCCTGACTCATGCCCTCCCTCCTGTTGTGAGCTGCCGGCGCTTGCCCCCTGGCTCCCTTCCTCTTCCCTGCTCTCTGGCGGTGACGCTGGTCCCGATTTCCAACTGCTCCCCCCTGAGTCCCCTCTGGCTCTATCTTCCTGGGGTGCCCCCCTAGATTCCCCCCTTGCCCTGGCCACTGGTGCTCCTTTCTGTGAATCCTCTGATTCACTGGAAAGACTCGGAGATCTCGGGTCATCGTCATCACTCATCTTTTCTTCTGCCTCCTCCCCTTCGCTCTCTGTTTCCTCCCTTGCCCTTGCCTCTGCTCCTGAACCCCTGACAGGTACATTCAAAAAGAACACATAACATTTGGCACTGAAGGTGGTCAAGGCCAAATTAAGGCACAGCTCTCAGTCCACAGTAACTACCGTATTTTTCGCACCATAGGGCGCACCGGACCATAGGGCGCACCCAGTTTTTAGGGGGGGAAATCAAGGGGGGGGAATTTCCCCCCCAGCCCCAAAGAGCAGCGTACAGGCTGCACACAACCTCTCCTTGCCAGAGGGGTTGTGCGCAGCTATGGAAGAAGGCAAGGCAGCGAGCGGGATGGATCCCGCTCGCTGTTTTGGCTTCCCCTTTAGCCCCGTGCAGCCTGTCCTTGCCAGAGGGGTTGCGCACGGCTATGGCACAAGCCTGCATTCGCTCTATAGGACGCACACACATTTCCCCTCAATTTTTGGAGAGGAAAAACTGCATCCAATAGAGCGAAAAATACGGTAACTTGTTTGCCCCCAAAACAGGCTGTTTTAAGAAATCCAAGGATGCCACTTTTAATATTTAGAACTTTACAAAATTCACATTTTTTAGAAGCTGCTTTTCTCATACTTTTTTATTCATAGGTAAATTTTACAGGGGGAAAGCTTATTTCAACAAACCTTGTTAGCCAGCATTTGCTGTTGGGCCTCTATTTGTTGCTGTTGACGTGATGCCATTTCCTGCAATTCAGCTAGAGTCATATCCATCCGAGGAGCATTGACCTTCAGTAATTAAATATATACACATATGTAAGAGTTTGGTGTAAGCATACTATTGTGCTGAAGTCTATATAGTACATTGGCCATCTGGCTTCAGAATTAAAGGCCTGATTGCTGTACTATTTTGGAGACATGGTGGAAGGTAAAAAGCAAGGACTACTGAAGAAGATGAAAACAAGTTACTGGCATACTTTTGTTCCAGTGCATTCTGGACAATCACCAAACCAGAAGGTACACAGGGGTCATCTATGTTCAACCTCCAACTCAAACTAATAGAATCCAGACATCAATTTGCTCCATCCTGATCTCTGTTGAGACCAGGTCTCTCCATGGTTTTAAGTTTGGTAATGAGTTGCAATTCATTACCAAACTTAAAACCATGAGTTGCAATTCATTACCAAACTTAAAACCATGGAGAGACCTGGTCTCAACAGAGACATTGGATTCTTATCTCATTCTTATCTCATTATACATGACTAGCTATTTTTCACCTTCTCACCCCTTGCCTTTTCCTGTAAGACCTATTGCAGTCGTTAAGAGTCGTCAACAGGCTCATCTCAGCTATCTGCCAATCACCCATTCCCACCACCCTTCTGAGTAATACCCCTCCCCACCTTCTCACTATATAGAAGGATCTGGCAACTTCTGTTTCAGTGTATCTGAAGAAGTGTGCATGCACACGAAAGCTCATACCAAGAACTAACTTAGTTGGTCTTTAAGGTGCTACTGGAAGGAATTTTTTTATTTTGACTATGGCAGACCAACACGGCTACCTATCTGTAACAGTGGCTATTAAAGCAACTGGTTCTCACATCACTTCTTGGGAGGCTTGGAACATGAAACCTTGGGCAAAACACTCAGCCTGTTTTGCTGAGGCTCCCCCCCAAAACAAATACAGAGCAGACTGGTCACATACCGTATTTTTCGCCCTATAGGGCGCACCGGCCCATAGGGCACACTTATGGGGGGGAATTGAAGGGGGGAAATATTCCCCCCCCAAAGAGCAAAGAAGCCATGACAGCGAGCGAGATGGTTCCCGCTAGCTGTCCTGGCTTTGTTTTTAGCCTTGGGGCTGGGGGTCCGGGAGAGAAGGCGAGGTTGCGCAACCTCGCCATCACTCCCAGAGCTTGCGGGGCTGGGGAAGCCCAAGGTTCCCCCGACCCCAGCCCCCAGAACGGGTCCGAGAGTGATGGCGAGGTTGCGCGCAACCTCGCCATTGCTCCCGGAGTTTGCCGGGCTGGGGGGATAGCTTCCTGAAGCCTGCATTCACCCCATAGGACGCACACACATTTCCCCTTCATTTTTGGAGGGGGAAAAGTGTGTCCTATAGGGCGAAAAATACGGTATTTCTAACAGGCAAGAGGGCTCCCCACCTCCTGCTTTTTGCAGCCTCTTTGAGATTCCTCAATCTAGACTTCACATAAGGAGAGTTTACATGCTTTCTTCAAAAAATAGTAACAAAATACAGATAGATCTCATCACAAAGTGAAATCCCTTCAGAGACCGGGTAGTATTCTGTGACTGAACCTATTAACTAATATAAGAACTGACCGTGGAAGTCATATAAATATTTCTAATTTCATAATTAGGTGTTCTGGAGAAAAAATAAATTTGTAAACTGAAAGGAAATTATTTCCTTGATTGCATTTAAGTAGTTTTATGCTAAATACTTACTCCATTCTCTATTCTCCGCTCACCAGGCATTTTTACACCATTTCTCTTCAAGCCTGGATCTTGCACTCTTGGTCCACTCCCTTTTAAGTATGAAGTGAACAAAAAAAATGGTAAGTAGTTTTTTAAAAAAGAAGAAGAATGTTTTTAATATAAACTACCTCTCTACAAGGTTGGGAGGAGGAAATGAAGAAACAAGCAGGTTTGCAGTTTCAGACTTGGTCCAAAGTCACCCAACAACACTTGAAAATCAATGTAAGCACAACAGCAGCCCTGCCATACAAAATGCTGCCTGTGCAATAAATGTATTAACCTTGTCAGATATGCAGGGGACAAGAGAAGAGAAACAAGAGGTACCTTTTTCATGAAAATTAAAGTAGACAAGATACATATATATTTTAAAAAATAGCAGCAGGCCAAATAAATGGTTTGCATGAACTCAGCATTTAAGGCACAATTAAGGGACTGGTCTGTGAAACAAGGACCCTTTAGCTTCATTGCACCATAGCTAGCTTGCAATTGTGACAAAAAGTCAAACACATGTCCCAGCCAACCAAACCAGCTGAAGGGGCTTCCTGATTAATCAGTGAAGAACATGAAGAATAGACATGAATTAAGAAAAAGAAATTGTGGTTTCTGAAATCACTGCATCACTGAATTCAACAAGAAGCAAGTATGGAACGCAACATTTATTCAGCTGGCAAAAGCATTAATGTGCCTCTAAAAGGAGATTTTCATCACACAATCCTGGGAGCTTTACATTCTGCTGTACTTCTGCCTTCCACACAGCTGGGTGTCCAATACATCTAAGCCACCAGTGGGGAGTCTACAGCCAGTAGGCCTAATTAAGGCCAAGAGAGGTCCTAACTATGTCGGGTGTGAGGTAGGTAATTGCATAACTCCCTGTCGAAAGCAGGTTTGCAAGCAACACCCATTAGTAACATCAGCAAAACCTTGCTTCTTTGCCCGGTCAGTGTGATTTCAAACCATCATGGCAAACGCTTCGTCTTGCGTCATGTCCTACCTGTCAAAAGGGCCTATGGAGGTTCAGGAGCCTCAGGATCCTGCACGCCAGTCAAACCCAGTTCCCCACCCCTAATTTAGGTTAAAGGAACTTGCATGAGGAGCCACTGCACCCTCTCCAAAGTTTCACCCTGGGCTTGCACTCACAAAAGCAGAATTAACACTCACCTGCTTCCCGATTAGGAGACCGCTCATGGCGAAGAAAGAACCTAACTTCATTTCTCTGGACTCCATGGCGCTGCAGAAGATCCAACATGCGCTCGTTGTCAGCTACAGGGCGCTCTGAAAGATACAGAGCAAGTCCTCTCTATATTCTCTCTCTTTCAGTAGTAAGGGAATAAACAAAACCTGCCTCTATAGGATACTTTATGTGATGAACCAAAGGTGTATTTGCAGTGTATCCATCGCAGCCTCCTATTCAAAAGTTGCAGAGTTCATCCACACTGAGTATGCCCCTTTTGAATCACGTGAAAGCAGTCTTTAAAAGGGTGGAAGGAGAAACAGGGAAATGCTTTCCTAACAAACCAGAGAACATGATACAGAAGAGCTATGTCATTTTTACCAAGAAATACAGCAACACACATGGGCAAGACGCATCTCAGAAGTCATAGAATCATAGAATCATAGAGTTGGAAGAGACCACAAGGGCCATCGAGTCCAACCCCCTTCCAAGCAGGAAACACCATCAGAGCACTCCTGACATATGGTTGTCAAGCCTCTGCTTAAAGACCTCCAAAGTAGGAGACTCCACCACACTCCTTGGCAGCAAATTCCACTGTCGAACAGCTCTTACTGTCAGGAAGTTCTTCCTAATGTTTAGGTGGAATCTTCTTTCTTGTAGTTTGGATCCATTGCTCCATGTCCGCTTCTCTGGAGAGAAGTCGCCAGTGTAGCAGCTCTGGGTACACATGCAGACGCAGATGCCTCACCTTCTGCTGAAATCTGGCTTTAAAGAAGCATTCTACTATAGAAAATAGGACGTGGTGTGTGCTTTGTTGCAGCGAGTGTGATGGCAGCTTCTGAAGTTTGCAAATGCGCCCATGTGCCAAATGTCAGCATACTGTGGTACCTCGAGTTACAAACGTCTCAGGTTACAAACTCCGCTAACCTGGAAGCATTAACTCGAGTTGAGAACTTTGCCCCAGGCTAAGAATGGAAATCATGTGCCGGCGGCGCAGCAGCAGCAAGCACACCTCTAGTTAAGAACAGTTTCAGGTTAAGAACGGACCCCGGAATGAATTAAGTTCGTAACTAGAGGTACCACTGTATTCTGTTTTAAGATGTCATCCTCTTGAATTCTCGGGGTGTTATTTTTTCATGTAGCTTAACTATTTGTGTACACTTATCATCAACTCAGTGAATCTTGCTTAAAAATGTTCGTGTTACAGACACAAAGCTGGAGCGGACTTAAAGGATTAAGCAAAATACTCTTAACAGAATATGCCTCTGCTATGCTTTCTATGCACTCATTTAGCAATGAACTTCAGGTAACAGAAAGTGTTTGGGGAGAAAAGGGTCCAGCTTATGGAGAGTTATTCACTGATTTCTTTCCCCCAATTTGACCTTTAACTTATAGAAACAGCCTTTTCAGTTCAAATCTTTCTTGAACATTTCTGCCTTGGAGTCCAGTTTCAGGCTGAAAGTAGGGTGCAAGTGAACGCTGCAAACATGTTGCACAAGGCTTCCATTTCTCATTGCTGAACCCTCAACAGAAGTTTAGCATTTCCAGTTTAGAAATTCCTCGTTACCCATTGCAGTGCAGGAAAGAACAGAACACCAGCTTTGCATGCAGAAGGTCCAAGGTTCAATCTCAAGCATCTCCAGGCAGGGCTGGGAAGGAATTGTGTCAAAAATCCTGGAGAGCAATTGCCAGTCAGTGTAGACAATACAGAGTTAGGTGGATTAATGGTCACACTCTGCATAAGGCAACTTCCTATCCTCCTATGCAAGTGAATCCTACTGGATGGAGCCCTAATGGTGCATGCAACCGTGACAGGAATATCCCTTGTCCCAGTTCAGGGGACAGGTTTGAGTAAATCTAATGGATGGTACCATGGTGTCAATTCATTAAGCTTTGTACACATTACATGTTGCTTTGTCTGGTACGGAAGGAAACTTTGGCTTTGTTTAACTCTGGTTTAAGCTGCCAAGCTGACCATGAGCTGTAGAACTAGTTCACTAGGATCCAGTCAATATATTTTTGATAACATGTCTGTCACACAATCCTAATACAGTCGTACCTCAGAAGTCGAACGGAATCCGTTCCGGAAGTCCATTTGACTTCCAAAATGTTTTCAAACCAAGGCATGGCTTCTGATTGGCTGCAGAAACCTCCTGCAGCCTATCGGAAGCCGTGACAGACGTTCGGGTTCCAAAGAACATTCGCAAACCAAAACAATCACTTCCGGGTTTGCGGCGTTCTGGAACCAAAACGTTCCGAGTCACAAGTCGTTTGTCAACCAAGGTACAACTGTACAGCTCTAATTAGTTACATAAATTTAAAAAGGAAGTCTTTTCAATTGTTATTTTAGAAGGGAGGAACTTTTTAGATGAAATGAAACACAGCACTTATTTAGAAAATAATGCCCTGCTGACAGCCCTGGCTGAAAAGGCAAAATAAAAAAAAACCTATACTTTTATCATGGTAGCACCCAAATGTCTAATAACAGCAAGCTTCCAATTTTACTGAATACTCTATAGGGACAAGACGTTAAGAACAAAAGGTAATGAACACAGAAGAGATTATGGTAAAAACTGGTGATAATGATAGGCAATTGCTGGTTTAGTGAGACAATAATGTTTGTCTTCATTCAAGGATAAAGATGGAAGTGTACAAATGATTAATGACATTAGGACACCACACCCTACCCCTGCATGTAAGCCTTTTTTATATTCCGGTAGTTCAATTGTGGTTCTCATTATAAACTTTCCTACAAGATATGTAGGATTTTTATGATGTCCAACAGGTTCTTAGCTTAATTTTTTAAAAAACAAAAGGGTTTTCTTTAAGGAAGGAAAAAACTGCAGCCATGTTGAAACAACCTAAGAAGGAAATTTTCTGGGGTTACTGTCAAAGCTGATTAGTTTTACAGTATAAGCAAGTAGGTCACTGTTACAGAAAAAGCAGCTACCGTGGTTATTTGTCTAGACAGCTAAACAGCTCATCTTGTAAATCACAAAGGAAAGTATCGCTATCATTTAGTATAAAGCAGGGTCTGGATGAGGCTAAGCCGATTTGTTTAAGGTAGTTTTAGACAATATTCTAGTAAAAATTAACTAAAAGTTAAGGAAATGCCCTTTTTTTGCTAGGATTCTCAATGCATTGACTCATTCTGGTGTTTATATCTATCTCAAAGCAGTGTACATCATTTTTATATATATTGTTGTACACTGCCTTGATATTTTTAATGATATTACAGTAAGTATTTTTATAAATAAATGTTGCTAATGCATAATCACTTCCACTATTTCTGTGAATGCAGCTACTTATACAGCCAAACATCATTCACATAGAAGGAAGAGGTACCAGCAGGCTTGGAGAAACCCCAAAGTTTGCAAAAGTACAATTTTAAGGGGAAAATGCTAGGAAGAAACACAAATATAACCCAATGAGAACAAAGTGTGTTCTGTGGCCACAGAATACTGACTGTAGGGGGGAAATTTGGAGGAATAAGGTATCATGTAGCATGGCTGGCTGGCTGATACACTGATGGACAGCCCCATTTACAGGCAATAAACTGTCAACAAGAAGTAGACCAGCTTTACCATGGAACCAGCAGTCAATATAAAAGGACAGGCTTATCTAAGAGTTGAGAGTTCTGCTGCATTAAATTTTTTTTTAAAAAAACTCTTAATTTTTTAAGCTCATTTACTCATAAATACAATGCTGCATAATTCACTTTCTTTCAAATATAATACTTCCAAAATTCATATTGCACTATTTCACAAAACAGTCACCTCTCAGATAAACCAGATTAGCCAATTCATCATTTTCTGCTAATTGAAGATTTCAATAGCCAGTCCCGTCTATATGGGGATTGAGAGCCCTTCCATTTTCAGACCTACACTACTCTAGCTGCAATCAGCAAAATTTTGACAAAAGGCTTTTGTTCCACAGACACATCATCCTCAATCTAATTAAATATAATCAGCATTGGAGAAAGTCTCAAGTTTGCTCTTATCAATAAGGTTGTATGATACAAAATTTGTTTCTAGAATTTATAAGTATACTGGCACATGTCTTCAGTGTGCATTTACAACTGAATGCTTCAAACATCTGCAACATATTTCCACATACATTGTATTAAACATAGCAGGGCAAAATCTCTAAAGTACAATCTAAAAAGCAAGCTCCCTATTAGTTGCATTTATGTCATGCCTTTCTTCCTGAAGAAGTCCAGGGTGGAAAACTGATCAATAATAATAATACACAATCTAAAACAGCAATATAAAATCATATAAAGTGAATAGAACAGAAAATCTGAGGATTCAGACATATAATCAGGGTGCAATCTTATGGGTCAGGCAAAGCGAGGAAACTATTAAAAAACTAATCTGATGAGTAACGGTATCAGGAAATCAGTGGTTTGGACAATGCAGAATAACTGCTGTACTAATGTCACAACCTGTTCTGTTGCACCCTTTTGGCAAGCTGACCTAGGTAAAGCATGTCAACACAGCATACTTAAAACCAATGCCACTCTATTCAAACAGCCATCACTGCTCAATGTGACAAAGAACCATTGTCTAAAGATACTAGATAAGAAAAGTGAGAAGAGCTGGGTAGTAGCCTAACAACTTAATACAAAGAATACCCCTTGGTGGTACATACCCACCAAGCTTACACAAGAGGCTTCCATGATTTCAGTAGCTTTGTGAATCATCATAGTCGTACATATAATTAGGATTGGTTTCAAAAATTTGAATACATGGGTTGAGGGGGAACAACATTTTAACTTCACTTTATCTACCATGCTTAGCTTCAGCATGAGGCTTCTTTTCCTATATCAATTCTAAAATTGTTGCTGTTCATTCACCCATGAATAAATTTAATAAATTAATAATAAACATTAATTTCAGGGGCCATGTCCAGAATTTAAGTGCCCACTTTCGAAGTGAAAATCCCCAATTCTCTTCTGGGATTTTTAAAAGCATTTTGCTAGATAAATGCTTGCATAATAATTCTTTATATCATTCGTTTATTCACAATAATTTTGTGGAAAGAGCAGAACCTAGTTTTACAGAACCTACAGAGCAAGCTATGGGGAACCTCTAGCCAATGGGCCAAATTACGCCTGCCATGGATCCTCATTTGTCAGGTGAGGCCATTTCCACCAAACTATGCCCACCTGCCCTGATGTTGTATTTGAAGCCAAGGAAGGAGGCAGCTGCAGGGAGCTTAAAGTGCCCTCCAGATTGTTCCTTGAATCCATTCATACCTACAGTTGGGCACAGCAGGCTTTTTGGAAGGCAAGATGTCAGCTCCAATCATCTGTCAACTCCAATCACACCTTCAAAAAGGGTTGCTTTTAGTGCTAATTGGCGCTGACAGCGAACATCTTTTGAAGTTGCCAACCATCATCATAATGACATCAAGTAACTGACAGGCTGGCAGCCTCACCCATCTGCCGAAGTGGCTTGCAAGGTCAGCTTACGGCCCACTGGCCAGAAGATGTTTCCCACCCCTGGCATAGAGTGGAATACCCAATGCACATCTGAGCCTCTCTTGTGCCAATTAAAAGAGCCAATTTCAAAGTCAATATACATTCTAGCCAAGACAGATTTTACATTTACCTTAAAGATGTGGGGGAACCCACATTTGTGTCTTGTGTGAAGAACTCACAAATCACCAGCTTTGCCAAAGCGCTACACCTCTGGCCCTCCTACTATATTAGCTTTGTTAAGCTATAAAATAGCTTATAGACTCTTGAGAGTCCCATGGACTGCAAAAAGATCAAACGTATCCATTCTTAAGGAAATCAGCCCTGAGTGCTCACTGGAAGGACAGATCGTGAAGCTGAGGCTCCAATACTTTGGCCACCTCATGAGAAGAGAAGACTCCTGGAAAAGACCCTGATGTTGGGAAAGATGGAGGGCACAAGGAGAAGGGGACGACAGAGGACGAGATGGTTGGACAGTGTTCTCGAAGCTACAAACATGAGACTGACCAAACTGCGGGAGGCAGTGGAAGACAGGAGTGCCTGGCGTGCTCTGGTCCATGGGGTCACGAAGAGTCGGACACGACTAAACGACTAAACAACAACGCTATAAAATATCAAGAAAGCATACAGGTGGACAAAAAAAAAAGTGTTGAGCAGCCCTTTGGGGAGGTGGAGGCTGCCTTGGAGGCCGTTTCCACCTGTGGATCCTCAGAGAGGTTTTCTTTCTCACTACTCTGGGTACCATGTAAGGGCATGCCTTGACAGAGGCTAAGCCTTCTGGCACAAGCCAAAGAGCTCTTATAGACTGTGAAACAAAAGCCTGTAATTTCAGTCCAAGACCAGCTGGGAGAGGAGCAACTGATCTGAGGACAAATGTTTGCTGCTGCCACTGTAATAGTCTGCTTTTCATTTTACAGTAACATGAAAGCAACTAATATTAAGAACAAAGCTGCACAATGCAAATCATTATATTAACTCATGTGATCCCTTAATTAAAAGTTCAATTAATCCTGGTGCTAAAAGAAACGAGAGAGACACTTATCTAAATGCCTGGCAGGTTACAATTGGCACGTTTCGCTTACCTGAGCCGCACCACACTTCAGCCAGGTGGCATTCAGTCTCACCAGGCTCTTTACACAAATCCACTACATCTCTGCAGGTCGTTTCTGGGGTGATTGGCACTTCAGTGAAATGTTGCTCGTTGTTACTGAGGTACACAGTAAGAAACATCTGGAAGAGAGCAGATCAGAGTCCCATAAATCCTAAATGTATTTTATCTCTGGTTCTCACTGATGTAGGTTTCTAGAAGCAGAAACCTCAATGTTAGCTCTTTAGTTTTCTTCTATGTGACAACCTGACTGGAATGGGGCCCAAATATACTGCTTCAATTATTTCTCTATATAAAGCAACACTGTATAGCAATTGGCTACAGAGGATAAAGACATACAGTGGTACCTCGGGTTACGAACTGAATTCATTCTGGAGGTCCGTTCTTAACCTGAAACTGTTCTTAACCTGAGGTACCACTTTAGGTAACGGGGCCTCCCGCTGCCACTGCACCACCGTCGCACGATTTCTGTTCTCATCCAGAAGCAAAGTTCTTAACCCGAGGTACTATTTCTGGGTTAGTGGAGTCTGTAACCCGAAGCGTCTGTAACCTGAAGCATCTGTAACCCGAGGTACCACTGTGGTGGTTTGCATGCTTCATCCAAAAATTTATACACGCACACACACATAGCAGTACCTTGGGTTAAGTACTTAATTCGTTCCGGAGGTTCGTACTTAACCTGAAACTGTTCTTAACCTGAAGCACCACTTTAGCTAATGGGGCCTCCTGCTGCTGCCGCGCCGCCGGAGCACGATTTTGGTTCTCCTCCTGAAGCAAAGTTCTTAACCTGAAGCACTATTTCTGGGTTAGCGGAGGCTGTAACCTGAAGTGTTTGTAACCTGAAGCATATGTAACCCAAGGTACCACTGTACACACACACACACACACACACACACACACCGTCCTTCTGGCTGGGTTTCCCCAGCCACTCTGGGAGGCTCCCAACCGAATATTAAAAACAAAATACAGCATAAAGGATCATGCTCTTGTATGTAAAAGTACAAACAGCTTGAAAGGCGCCAACTCCTGAAAAAAAAAATCCTTACAGCTCAGATGAATGCAGCTTTGGATAAGGCACAGAGCCATTTCCTAGAACATACTTGCTTAATATATAAATATATATATTATTTGTATGCCCCAACTCAGCCAAAAGCAACATCACACAACTCCAGAGATTAAGTTCAAATAACCAGATAAAAACTTGTTGCTATTTAAAGTACCGTATTTTTTGCACCATAACACTCACTTTTTTCCTCCTGGAAAGTAAGGGGAAATGTCTGTGCGTGTTATGGAGGAAATGCCTACGGGTGGCATGCCTACGGATTTTCCTCCTCTAAAAACTACGTGCGTGTTATGGTCGGGTGCATGTTATAGAGCGAAAAATACGGTAATACATTTAAACAGGTGGTATCTTGCTATATGAATCCCCAACCACCTAGTGCTATATACAAAACTGTTTGCAATCCCCTAAAGAGGTGCTAAGCATCTGGATTTCACCATCACATGGCCCATTATCACTCCAAAATTAACAAGCTTACAAAAGGAACGAAATCCATGTTAATTAGAAAGTCACTCTGGAAGCACAGAATATTATGTGTTGAAAGAGCCAATGTTATCTAGCCCCACCTCTGCCCGAAATCTGTAACCATGAATCTTAAAATAATGTCATAACCTTCTTCACTTTGTTTCAAAATAATTCATTTTCTAAGTCATTTTTATATACTACATTGCAATTTAAGTAGTGGTCATTAGATTAACTCTGAAATCTATTTGAGCTAACCATTCTCTTAATTTAGGCATTGAAGGTTAAGTTGTGGTAGGTCTTACCCTAGCTCTGTTTTAAGAAATGGCAAAGTGATCCCTGAATAAATTCATTAACTCTGCAGCTGGCCGCTTCTTCAGGTTAAATGGTATGTCCAGTATTCACTAAAGCAGCTTTCAGCCGTAGTTTAGGCTAGGCAAATTGCAGGCAACTATGATCTAACTGATGACTAAATAATTAATCCGTTTATTTGCTTCCTGGAGCTACCTTGAACTTTGATATCTGCAATAGCTGCCAAACTTAAGGTTTCTAGCAGCAAAATATCTTCAACAGGAGTTACTATCATCCCACTAATTAATATTTCATTTATAGGTCTATCAGCAAAAATGTTTAAGAGATATAAAATCAAAGCCAGAGTTCCAAGCCAGACGCTCGATTCCAACACACACTTCAAATTATGTGACAGCACACGGAGTTACGCAGATTAGGTACACGAGAACACGCATTTCCCTGTCATTTAAAAATAACTTTTAAAACTTGTTAACATTCAGGTTTGGTTAGACATCACATCAAACCACGGCTTGTGACTGGGTAGCATACAGGAATTAGAAACCACCGTGTGTGCTACATATGGGTTGACATGATGTGTGACTTGACAAACTATAGGCATGGTGGCCATTGTTCTGCCTCCAAAGACCAGCACACTGAATGGAGCGATGACCAGACACACAGCTCTAAACCACAGGTGTCTGTTTAAATATTTACACGTTCAATCCAAGGTTTAGCATGTTGTCTGAACTGAGCTGCTAAATCAAAACAAGACCTCATCTCTCATAACACATTTTAAAGCAATAACTTTATATTTACGCACCACTTTTTCTTAAGACATCAAAGTGTTTCCCATATCTTAATACTTTCAACAGCTCTGTAAGGCGAGGCAGTATTGTCACCCTATAGCAGATGGCGTGGAAGGAGCTCAAGATTAGCTTAAGGCTATCAAGTGAGTTCCCAACTCAGCTGATGTTATACTAGTAGCTCTGAGCTCATAGTAGTTACGAGCATCCAAATTCCTAATATATCTTGATACAGATATACAATATATAATTTTAACCACCATACCACATCATTGCTGCTACCTAGATCTAGAGTTCTTAGTTGCAGACACTTCAAACAGAAGGCACGAAATCCTCCTTCACATTACATCGCCAAAAACAAACTTTGACTCAATGCACCTTGTCATTTTTCATACACAATTATGTTTTCAGTATGTGAAACTGTGTGCCATAAAAGCATAGAAAGATGCTAAAATTGTATTAGAAAGTACTGATAAAATTCACCAAGAGATGCATTACTAGTTGACCATGATTCTAGAAAAGAAAAATCGGCTAACCATTGGGGATGTAGGTTCCTTCCAATGCATCAAAGGAGGCTGATGATTCTTGCTGAACAGAGAACCTACCAGTGTCAGAAAGGGAAACAACTGGGGGGCTTTTTTGTGGGGGGAGGGAGGAGAATGAGTTTGTATCTTTGAAAATTAGTATGTGGGTGGGATATCATTCCTGTGTAACTTGCATAGATGCAAGTTACACCTTCTCTTGCTCTCATATCATCTGTTACCCAATTGTAATTCAAAAACTTTCCTACACCTTCCTTCATCAAACACCTGCCTGCTCACATGCCAATTATATACCTTGAACATCTCTACATCATATTACTCGCTGTAGGGCAGAGCTCCAACACACCCTGCAGCCGGAAGAAGAAGGTGAAACAGGAAAAACGAGTGGGGATTTGAAGCGGTAAGTTATAATGAGAGACAGACTGCATTAAGTGTATTTCTTCTTTGAACTATTCAGTGCTAAAGCTATGCTAAGGGTTCTTTGAAATGCCAGGTTCCCCAGGACTGTTGCCAGACTGCATGTTGTAAATATAGCTTTACTACGCAAATCCTTTTGGTAGAAAGTAATGTTTAACCTTCTCACATATGAGGAGTACTTTTAAAAAAACTGTCACCTTTTTCAATTCTGTGTGCCATATTTCTATTTCTAACTACTGATATGCCCTAAAAAAAAAAAAATCAACTTAATTTCAAAATCCTTTCTACAATTTTCTAGATGTTCACAAGAAACAGATTAGCTGTAGCTCCTCGTGCCAGGGATATGAATACAAAATGGTAAGAAGGAAAAACTGTATTCACCCTGGTAATCACAAACATGTTTGTTGTTAGCCATTGCAGATTTTATTTCATCCTTCCTCCATGGAGCTCTGGAGGCATAATGGGTTCTCTCCATCCTCACAAGCAGTCTGGTGTGGTGGGTTGGGTTGAGAGTTGGTGACTGAGCCAAAGTCACCAAATAGGGATTTGAACTCGGGTCTCCCCAACCTTGTTCAACAACACTCATGTGTAGACTCCCCTTTTAGTCAGCGGCACACACGCACAATACGGGCAATCTTCAAGTCTTCTATCTTATTCAGTTATGTTAATCACTTAGAATTTGATTTATATGCTTATTTATATCAAGTTTTCAAAACAATTTGAGTCACCTTGTTTCGGGCTTGAAGATCTACAACTCACAAAAATGTCAAGTTAACTCCAAACTATGCAGGAAAGGAGGACAGACCTGTCTCATCCCATTTCTTCTAAATGAGAACAAAAACAAAAAGACTTTAACGTGCTATGGTCAGGCAAAGAAGGGCTTAACTTGGATTTTAAAAATACATAAATGCAGATGGAAGATGAAAACGCTTCTTTCACCTTACGCCTTAAACAAAGAGTGCATAGAAAGTATTACCTTCAAAACTGAGAACCTGTTTTCCTTTTGCAGTGACACAGCTGTACAGTTTTTTTAAAAGGCATAGAATTGAAGAATGTTAGTTCAGGGAATGCACCACAAAGGACATTTCTAAAGGGTACCGTCCCCTTCACAAATAGGACAAAAAAAATAGCCACAAGGCTTACTTCTCAAGTTCACAACATGTCAAGGATGGAGTATACATGAGGTAGCACAAGAGACATTTACATGTCCGTTTCCTATGCAAAAAAACAGCATCTGTATAGGTGACCTTTCGTGAAGCTGCTGTACTCAAAGCTCTAACAAAATGGTATATATATCTTTCATTAATCTGAACTTCAGTGGTACAAAACTACACTTCTGATACATATGTTTAAGCCACCAATAACTGTTTTTTAACTGCAGTGTTTTTAAAGGCCCTGTAAAGATTACAGGATCTATGCAAAAAGAGCTAGCATCACATAAAGCCAGTCTAATGTACTTTATGACTATCAACATTCAATTCTATACAGCTGCTCTTCTCCATACAGCATAACTGCACACCTGCATTCCAGAAAGAATGACATAGGCAATAACCATTTTTTAGAAGCCATAAAGGGCTTCTTAATTCATATTTTCCAACGAGAACAGAAGTTATTTTAAGCTGAGTAGGAGGAAACAATAAAAACCTAGCAATTAAGCTGTTACAAAAATTATATAGACACACTTCAACGGCAAAACAGTGCTGGAGTTTTTCCCAAACCAGAAACCCATTTAAAACTCTAGTTTCCAAGTATTGTTCATTTCAACAGTTTACCATATCTCAGAAAGCAGAGGTGTAACATCTTCACAGGTAGACCACAAAGAAATCAACAACTAAAATGTTTCTTTCTTTGACTACAACTTTCTGAATGACAAAAGGCAGTCTGTACAACAGAAGGGGGGGGCTAACTCTGCTGCAATTCAAGCAAAAATGCAATCACACACCTTTCAAGGCCAATTATTCAAGTATTCAACTGTTCAGTGTTAGCATGCCTGAATTTCTGTGTGCTTAAAGACCAAGTAACACTAAAACCAACCTACTAAAAATTATTTCACCCATTTAATACATTGCTATCTTGTATTATTTCATAGATAAACTGCTCACTGCACTAGGGCAAGACTCAAGAGTAAGAGAAAAGTAGATTTACCTATATCTATCGGTGGTGGTCAGCACATGTTCCTGCCTTGTGAGTTACTGCAAATAATATTCAGTTTGTGCAGCTCTGGCATTTAGCCACAAATATGAGAACGGAAGTTATGATGCAAAGTAGGTGGAGTACAGTAGGAAATGCAGCATTATTCTGGGACTGAATAAGACGGGAGTGTTTTCCTTTTTATTTGTCCCATAAGAGAACATAAAACGCTTGACCTTTTACAACCCTGAGGCATCATGATCTCCATCGCTTGCATTATGAAAGGTGTCAAGTTTCTCTCTGACAGTAAGAAATAATTCTGAAATCCAGAAGAACAACACATGCACCCAAAATGCTTTGAGAAACTTTTGTCTTTTAAGAGTGGGAAACTGAGAGAAAAACTAAGCGCAAATAGGCCTATGAGCATTTCTATCTTTGCCATGTTAAGACGCTCACAATCAGCCCCACTTATGAATAATCATCAGTTCCCATATATTGAATCACAAACCATAAACCTCATCTCCGCAGAAATGTGTTCATACTGTTTTTTTAAAGTGAGACCACAAAACAGGAAAATGTGGTCACACCTCACACTCACAACTTCCAAGACAGAAAATTTCCTGAGAAATCTTTTCTACTTAGAAAACCTATCCCTGCTAACGAAGTTGCTATAGCAATGTGGATGTCTCCTCACCTGCAAGTTCTTTCTGCTATTTCATGCAGGCTCTCAAAAGCTGTCAGCTGGGAAATACTCACCTGAATTAACCCTTGATGTTGCTGGTAACAACTTGCATCATCCCTGAGCACTCGCCACGCTAGCTAAGGCTGATACAAGTTGTAGTCCAACAACATCCAAAGGGCCACAGATTAGCCACCATTACTTTAGGGCTTTTGCAACACCGTCCAAACCCTATATCCTGGCCAGGTATCACCAGGCAACAGGGCCTCTATCTTAGCTGAACTGAGTTTGTTTTTTGGCCCTCATCCAACCAACTACTGACTCTAGACATCTATTCAGAACATCTTTTCCCTCATCTGGATTTGATGAAAAGGAGAAAGAGCCTTACTCCGAAAGATCTCCCCCAGAGGGTAATATAGTACAGCATTCCCCAAGCTGGTGCCCTCCAGATGTGGTTGGATTAGCTCTAGCAGAAATGGCCAATACGGCCATTAGTCAGTCATGGAATTTACAATCCAAAATGTCAGAAGGACACTAGGATGGAGAAAGATGATATAAATGTTAAACAATATTCAAGACAGGCCCAAGAACATAAATACATGGTGCCAAATAATAGCTGCCCAGTACCACCTTCTGAAACATCAGGAGGAGTTTTGACTGGAGAGAACCCTCAACTTCAGAGAGTCTGTCCAACTGGATACCACCCAGCACAGGTTGTCCACCAAAGTTGTTTTGGTTCTAAAACTGGATCAGAAGCCAACTAAACTGGGTCCAAATACCAATTCATCCAGGAATGTCGGCACCCATCACCCATTCAATCACCTTGCAGTAGCCAAGTTTCTTTACTTACTATTTAATTTCTCTCCAGAACTTCATACTTCAGTCAATGTGGTGTTCTCCAGATATTTTGTTGGGCTCCTAAACCAATTCAGCCCCATCCAGCAAGGTAAGCAATGATGGGTGTTGAAGGTTAATAATATCTGAAGGGCACAATGTTGGCTATCCCTGTTTTGCCTTTTCAGGGACAACATTATCCTTATAATAGGAAGTCACACTGCCTAAAACTTGATAGATTTAATTAGACTGGTCACCAAAATTTGGACTGTATTGTTTATGCCTCATTTCATAGACCCACATCTCTCTCACACACACAAACCAACTTCACAAAAGATTCAGTCCTTTTGATTGTATTCAGAGCAGACCATACTCACCTCTATATTTGATATGCTGTCAAAAATGCACACTGTCAGCATTCAAAAATCAATACTGTTTTCAAACAGAATGAAGTCAGCAAAAGCACCATTTCTGCAATAAAGATGTAGCTTTGCTAATGCACCAACATACCAAAGGAAATAAGATTGTCCCCTCTACTATGTTAGGTTTGCACAACTTGTTAAAGTTTAACCCTATCAAAATGACATCTCTGCAAAATAGAGTTGTGAATACAGCAACACCTTAAGCTTCCATTGTTTAGTTTCTCATTACTTACGTCAGAAGCACAAGCAAGCTTTGTGCTTCAACTTTGCTTAAAAATAAGTCCTATAGTTCCACTGTGATGCCACTCCCATCAGAGTTAGAAATGCTGTTATGTGAGGCCAGTGGGTGGCTGGACTCCAGCAAAATTGTATTCAGAGAGAGGCTCTGAGGGATGCTATTGTATGAAAAACTCAATTGTTGGAAGTAAACATGCGTACAATGCTATAAAAAGGAAATTCAACATCCTTCAACCAAGGGTCGGTTCCAATGTTAGTAGTACCAAATTACACTTTCAGATGGAGGCACTCAGTGCAGAAGCCATGATGTCTGTAAGCATAAATAAGTGGGGTTCATTACATGAAGCCTCCATTCTTCCTAGGTGCTTGTGGCATGTCAAACCTCCACATGATGTGTTGATCACACAGCAAATATACTTCCATGTAGAGCACGAGTTTTCACGTGATAGCTGAACTAGACCTTACATACTAGATGACATTCCATCCCAGCTACAATTCTTACAGACTTCTCTGTTGCTTGGTGATGAAAAGGGTGGTGCCACCTGAGGTTCGCAAGCAGAGGATACTGAAGAAATGGAAACTACCCTAATTTGATGCTCACCTTGCCACAGACTTCCTGACACCAGTAACCCTGCATCCACTTATTTCCAGGAGCAGGCCTGTAAACAGAGATTTGCACTGAAGACAAGAAAGCATGCTCATACTTTTATGCCAAAACATAGCACACATTTTCAATGGTAGAAACTGAGCTGCATCCCAAGAGATGAGAAACAAAAAAGTTATCTTTGTAGAGAGAAACCAGAACAAATCTTTTCCAAACCATACAGCATTGATCTGTACTATTGTTTTAAGGGAATCCGTCTCTACTAAAACATTTAAGCAGAACCAACAACAGCACAACAAGTGTTATGACAAACACAGACGCTACACTACCTTTCTGACATCAAGGGCCTGTTTATATATACAATCCTCCTTGATCATTGCTGGGAAGGAAATTTAAATAAAGAATTGTGAACCCATGGGGTATCATAACTACACAGTTATATCCTGCTGCAAACTCCACACTCTGCAGTAGCAATTTCACAGACAAAACAACATAATAGCAGTCACTTGAATAGCATGTACCCATGTAAAAATGAGGCTCCATGAGTGCTGCACATTAAAGAGGGGGGGGGGGAGAATTCAGCTCTACTGATGAGATTCTGTACTGTACTGGCAGTCACTTGCCAGGGAAGCTATTGTGCTTTAAATGCTGCTTTTAAGGTTGCTTTTATCTGCCACCTTACTGTTATCTTGGATTTTAATTTAATTTTTTATTGTTATTTTGTCTGACACACTGGAAGTTCAGCTCCAAGGTGACTTTACAATTTTTTAAATAAAATATTGGCATTTTTAAAAATTATTAATTTAACTTATAACCCAAAGAAGCTCAGAGGGGCAAACAAATGATCGCTAGCTCAATAAAAAACATCAATTAAATGTACTTAATTAAACTTAATGCGGAAACTTCCATGCTAAAGGTCATTCAGAAAAGGAATGAAAATGAAATATCCACTATTGCAATGCCTTTGTATTGTATTGCCTTTTGTATATATATCCATGTTGTGGCCTGATTCAGAAAGGAGGAGAGGAAACCTGTACCTATAAAGCCTGCTTCTGAATTTGGCATCTACTCAGTTTAAGGTACCCAATTAAAAGAATCTGCAAATCTATTTCCTGCTATTTTTCAATCAGAAAATAGTGTCCACTCACAGCTTTTAAAACACTTCAAGGTCATGCCTTTCCTAGAATACTCAACATAAAAATTCTGAAGCAAGTGGCATTAAGAACATACGAGCCCTGTTACACTAGACTAGACTAGACCAAAGAACCCTATAATCCACCATCTGGTCAGTAGGCCCATACTGACCTAGAGGCAACATTAATATCACCTGATCTTTCTACAAGAACATACTACAAATTTATTTTTTTAAGGTCACCCACTCCCAAGCAGACTTCTCAAGAGAGGCAAGTAGATAGGGGAATGCTCTAGAGTAAGCAGGAAATCAAAAAACCAAAACTAAGAGCAATTTATTAAAAACCGAAGTCTGTTCAACACAACAGACACTTTGACTCAATGAAAAGCTGACAGCTCCAGAACTCATGCACAGATTCAAGACAACAGTAGCATTTAGTTTTGCACCTACACAGCAAAAAAGAACAATATGAAATTAGGTGCTAGATAGCTACTTAGCTAGCAAACTTACAAATACAGTGCATTAACCCAGTACAGGAATCCTGTATCTAGTGATACAAATGCAGTACTCAGAAGCAATCAGAATCCTATGAAATATTACAAAATGATGCCTCAAAAAGGATAAAAGAAACAGGTGGAGGAAGGAACCGTTCATACATAAGGCTGCAATCCTATACCTGCATAGGATTGTATTGTACACTTATTTTCCAGTTTCCCCAGCATGCTGAGAAGCAACATACCCTATGATCCCCCACCTTCACAATTTCAGCAGTTTGGGATTTATAGAACAGAAAAATGTGCATTTAGGATGTAATCCAGAATCTAATTGCTTCCTCTCTCATATATTCACATATATATATAGCCAATTTTATTATTATCATTTATTAAATTTATGATAGCATAAAAATATTTTTGCACTACAATATGGGAACCAAATCTATGCTCTACTGCCAGCATTGATGTCAAAACAGTTCTGTTCCTCCTAGGTTTCCCATCTGCTACTATGACCATAAATAAGATTTTGGCACTTAAATTGTAAATATACTGGCAGGATCCCCAAAGAGCTATTCTAGACACAGGCAAAGGCTTGTGCTAGCCCAGTAGGGTTATTTTTTATTATTAGTTTTGAGTATACAAAACACAGCTTTAGATTCCCCACAATTTAAATAGCCATTTTTCAAGCACCATGTTGGGTCAGGGGTCCACCATTCAAAAAACAAATAAAAGCGCCCTTGGGTTGCCATTTACTAAGAAGCAAATCCCATTTATTTCAACTGAACTTACTTTCAAACACAAGAAAGAGTAGGGAACTGGATCTGGCCAAAAGACCAACACATTATCTCCCCCAAGCAACTGGCCCAAATTTGACAGGTGGGCAGATTATCAATAATCCAGTCTGCAGAAAGTAGTAACAAACGATGTCTTGCATCAACCATTACACAGAAGTCCAAACATCCAATTGAGCTTTCCCTCTCACCCCTACTCTCCACAGCTCCCACTAAAAGACCAATGAGAGTACCTGAGTGGGTCAAGTTCTTGCTGAAAGCAGCAGGGATTGCATTTGGCACCAAAATTAAACAGCATCAAATACAAACTGCAGTTGGAAAGGAAAAGTCTGAAGCCATGCAGTCCCAATTGTTCCTTTGCAGTCCTGCCTTACATGTGACCCTGTTTAAAGTTATCACCAAAGGTACTCTGTTTTCAGGTGTGATTTGATACACCTGATATCATAGACATCAGATGACTGATCGGTGTGCAACCTTGGCCACTTTTTGATCTGACCCACCATGAAAAAATGGTTTCCTACCCCTAAGTCAAAAATATAGCTTATGTTTACTGTAGTTTAAGGTGAACATGAGCATGCTGGTACATGTTGAGAAGTCCACAACGGACTCCACTGCCCCTCCTGGTCACACTGTGAACAGCAAACAATAAACTTTGGGCTGTCATTCAAACCTGGGCTCATGATTTGTTTATGATACAAGAAGTCAAAATTATGGTTTTCTGCTTGCGATGCAGTGTGGCCCAAAGGGGAAGAGCCAAGTGTGCATGGTATCCAATTAGCATTTGAAGTGGCCACATGTCCTTTTTTTAAAAACCATGTGCCGCCACAGCACATGGAGAAGGGCCATAGTTCAGAGGTAGAGCATCCACTTTGAGGGTTCGATCCCCATCACCTAAAGTACGGCTCAGAGAAACCCAGGTTTGAAACCCTATAGAGCTGCTGTCACTCCATGTAGACAACAGTAAGCTAGTTGGACCAAAGGTCTGTAGGGCAGCTTCCCATGTGCCCTATATGCCTATGACTTTGTAACATGCAGCTCCCTTTAAATATACGCTTGCCTGCAGATATTGCAATTGTACGTGTCAATGCTATCATCTGCCTATGCTTAAATGTAACGTGAGTGATTACATAAAAATAGATAAAGGAAAACTTATTATGCAACTAAATGCTATGCTTCTAAAATAGCATTTTAGCCCCTCACTACTTCTATGCAGCAGTCACACTCCCACATATCTAAAGCATATGGAACAGTGAGTTATCACTTCTTGGAGCAGGACTATTTGATTTCTACTGCCTGTCCTTTGCTGACCACTAGTTAGTTTAACACAGTATCAGCCTTGCCCTCTACAAAACAGAAGGATGCAGAGATAACTATAACAGATTAACTACGTTTCCTTACCAAGAAGTAGCAAGGGGATAATAATCATTTAAAAGGATCAGTGAAAATATATGAACCACAATTTCTACGAAAAAAGCAATTTCTGAAGTGTAGCTATATTAATAAAATCATCTCACCACTTGTGCTGAAAAGACTGCAATGGTATAGGTACAACATTTCACATGTGGTGGGTGGGTGAGCATATAAAACCCTTCTGGCAGAGGCTTTTTACAGAAACAAGCTATGTTACAGGTCAACATGTGGAATATACCCCAAGTTTGGGATTGTTAACCATTTTAAAATAAGGACAATCCAAACCTTTGTAATAAATAACTAATTACTTTGCTTTTAGTAACAGCATTCCGATTATGGGGCAAAACTGGAAAGGATTGGGACACCTGTGCGTTTCTCATTAGAAACAGAATGTATGGTCAATTTATATATCAGAAAAAAATAGCAAAGAGATTACATGCATTGAATAATGCAAATTATGTAGACGATTTTGTTGAAATATGGCATCCTTTTATAAAATACTTTACTGATCACCCTGAAGAATGACAACCACCCAAATCATAGACTGAACTTTGGAAAACTTAACTAGACTGATCCATCCTGGATGAAGAAGGGGGTACATTTTGTTATGATTTTATTTTTTATAACTGTTGTCATATACTGGAAATCAACAAAACTGTATAAAAGAAAACCAGTGTGGTTTTCCCCATGCAAACCAAGACCAAATCTCTGCTTAGTCACAATGACCAGAGCCAGGAACTCTCTCTCGGGAATCTACCTCAAGAGGACGAAAAGCACACAAACCTCTCTGAGCTGCTGGGAGGAAAACTGGGATATAAATATTGTTGCACACCATCCCAAATTGCTGAGCAGTGCAAGATTCCAGGGGTTCCAAGTGCTTTACCTAGGGTTCCCAGCATTAACAACCCAAAAGGGTCTTGCTTCTCCCAACAGGATCAGCCTTGGATTCAGACAAACATCAGGCATCAGGCTCTGCCTGCTGTTTGCTCACTCTATCTCCTAGCCAGCGTGGTGTAGTGGTTAAGGGCGATGGACTCGTAATCTGGTGAACCAGGTTCACTTCCCTGCTCCTCCACAGGCAGCTGCTGGGTGACCTTGGGCTAGTCACACTTCTCTCTGAAGTCTCTCAGCCTCACTCACCTCACAGTGTTCTTTGAGACTCCTTAAGGGGAGTGAAAGGCGGGATATCAAATCCAAAATCATCATCATCATCTTCTAGCTCACATTACTTCTAACTCTCTACTCTAAACTCTGGCTTCATTTGCTGGGGGAGCAACAAATTTGCTGGCACAGAGTCCTCTGATCCTCTGTTCTCTTTATGGCCTATCACCCCAAGCAATCACCTCAACATAGCTTAGGCTGGTTTAATTAGCTTCTAACACTTGTTGGTCCAGGGATTAGAAGTGTCTAGCACTTCTCAAGCCTTAATTAAATTATGACACTTGTTGGGTCCAGGGATTGCAATGGTCTGGCACCCACAAACTCATAACGATATAAATGCAACGGGTTTAGGGAAACCTCATTGGGCCATCAAAGCAGTTATAGTCGCTACACTTATGGGAACTGTACCAACTAACAAAAAAGAAATCACAGTAAGAACAAAACAAAAGCAAAATATTATATGTCTGGAGATCCCTCCAAGGATACCTAAGAAGTAACATACTTCTTCTCATTACCTCTTTACCTCCATTCTCACCAATTAGTAAAAGGGATTAGAACTGTTACTCTATAAATAACATTTGCAGCATTTGCAAGTCACAGTAGCTGACTTATTATGAACATGGAGATGTCACCCACTTTGTTCTTCCCCTACAGCGAGCAGGAGCAACAAATGATGATTCCTGGCTTAGTGTTACAGTCTGAACCAGGGTTCATGGTTTGTTTTGCTCTAAACAGACCAAAATGGGATGTCAAGGTTTGTTATTGGCTTACCGATCAATATGTTAGTGAAACAAAGGAATCTCTAATTCAAATGTAAGCCAGGATTTGTGGTTTGTTATTCCTGCTACAGGAGAAGCAAAGAAGGAATCATTTCTTCATTCATGATAAACTATTAACGCTGGCTTGCATAACATGTGAACTAGGCCAATAACTGAAAATGGGAAAATCTACACTTGCACCTGTCTTCATTTATTCTGGTTGTGTGAACAGGAGAGTGTTTATATAGGCTAATATATTAAATTACTGGGGACAAGTTCTATTAGAAATAAGAGGTTAGTTAGTAAAGGTGCTCCTAGGCAAGTTCCATGATTTTTCCCAATTGCTATGTTAGTTAATTGCAGCAATTTTGGGGGAAAAAATCTTCCTGACACTGCACATGGTATATTGAAAGCAACCCAGTGATCTTCAAGGAACAAGGACTTTGCCAAATTATTAAAATAGGGTCTAGACTCTAGAAGGAATGACAAGGGGGTGATCCCTTGTCCACAGAATTTCAGGTAATGCTGCAGGGTCAGCAATAACTTTGCTGATACTTACAACTGCCAATGTTTTAAAAATCAATAGGAGCTACCTCTTAACCCACCGACACACACAAAACATTCTCAAAATAAGGCAGGCCTTAGACGTTAGCCAGTGGTCATCAGTTGTGTCACTTTTCTCAGAATATTCAAGACAGGAATGGAAAAGTGTATCTTCCCAGCAATAAAACTAGCTGAGTGCTACGAAAATTCAATTCCCGCCCCCACAGGAAACTTCATATTTACAACTAACACATACCTTGTGTAATGAAACAATAGTGATTATCTATGAACAGTTGATAAATAAACAAAGCATTGTTGCTTTGAAATGATTAACAGGATTTATATACAGCTTAATCATCAAAACCTGTAAGTGGTTTACATAAAATATATTCTTTGACAAATACCGAGAAAACATGGGAGATACATATGTGTACGCACTTTCCATCTGCTGCAGAAATATCCAACCCTACTTCCACAGCTCTAACATAATTTCAAAGTGGCCAGCTAACACAACACGTGGCAACTAAATTTTTGCTTTTTTGAGCTGTGCAGAAGGTTATGCAGTGCTATTATTTTCTCCTACCTCAGTTGTGCCTTAAGACACATGACACATTAAGATTTTTTTAATGCAGGAAGCACTTCAGTGTTACCCACAAAATCTTACATGAATGCGATTTGCTTTGTACCTATGGATTGTGGACCTGTATGTATCCTTATCTTATGTACGTACAATTACCAAAGTACATGATACTCAGGTTTCATGTATTTCTCCACCAACAGCATTTTTCATATACAATGTCATAAAGCACAAAGTAGTCCTAAATGATTCTTAGGAACTGTCATCTTCCCAATATTCTGAAATGTTTTTTGAATTAGTCATTTTATTTTATAAGAAATATAAAACCAGTAAAAGAAACATAAGCAACCCTTGAGAAAGTATCATTTTTGAATATATGATGGGATTTACCTGAGAAATCAATAAACCACCTGACTTTATTGATGCACAATTTCTACAAAAAGAATGAAGAAGCTTCTGACTGAAATAGTTGCTTAGTTCTTGTTATACTGGAGAGCAGAAAGCCTTTTAATTTAATTACTTCCCTGAAATATCTAACCCCAACCCTTACTTTAAATAGGCAGGCTTTTTTTTGGTTCCTGCTTTCTTCCATTCAATAAATCGGGGTTTGCTACCAAACACACCTCAAACGTGGTACATACATACAATCAACCAGCTGGCCGTAGTGCTTTTGAACTACTAACCTAATAGCCCTTTTACCTGCACAACTTGTGCTTATAATCCTCCATTTCCTTGGACTTGAACTGACCACAGGGAGAAGCAGGAACTACTGGGTATTAGTTAAGTCTGCGTCTTTCTAATAAGGAAGCAATCGAAACTGGTCAGGGTTTCTGGAAGGGGAAACGTTACACGAATTTGGCAGACAAGAGGGGGAGAAAAAAGTGTAGCGCATGAGCTTCTTTCTTTCTTTCTTTCTTTCTTTCTTTCTTTCTTTCTTTCTCTCTCTCTCTCTCTCCTCCCCCCCCCCATCCACTAAGGCACTGGGAGGGCAGCTCTCCATTTTCTCGACGCGTTTCGCCGCGAGGAGCAGGAACAACAGCTCCATTTGCTGATCCTCCCGCGTCCGGACTGAGCTGCCCCATCTTAGATCGATCCCTCGAGAGCAGCTGGCCAGATCCTTCCCTCCCTCCCCGCCACATACCCAATTTGGATGGGGGGGGGAGGACGGAGCGCTAAAGATCCCGCCGCCGCGTGTAACTTTTTAATATTCCCCATCCTAAGCCGCGTTTCCCAACTTTTCCTCCATTGGAAGTTGGACCGGGAAGCGGCGGCGGCAGCAATCTCCGCCTGCGTTGCACCAGAGAAAAGACCAGATCTCCGGACGCAGACAGAGGCCAAGGCACCAACCAGCCCGACCCCCCCCCCCGGGGATCTAGCGACCTCGCCCCACCGGAGGAAAGTCTTCCCCCCTCCCCGCCCTGCGCCCCTTCTCTTGCAAGCTCGCGCACTTACCGGCATCATTTTGGCCCCGAACCGCATTGAGGCGATGGGTGAAGCTTCCTCCCCCTCGGGGACCGAGGAGGAGACCAATGGCTGGGGCCTGGGGAGGCGGAGCGGCCTGCCCTTGTTTGCCTAGGGACCTGTTGCGAGAGGCAGCCCGGCCCGCGCCCACCAGCGAGCTCCCGCCGGTTCCGCAACTCGCCGGGCCTGCGCCTCCTTTAGACCCGCGCCCTGAGCTTGGTCTCCCCGGAGCCCCGCTCCAGCCTTCCCTCGGACCAAGCGGCCGCCGCCCTCGAGCCCGCTCCGAAACTATCCCCCGCCGGCCCGGCAGGGAGGAGCAAGCGAGCCCCGGCCCCGCCCGAGTCCCACCCCCTAAGCAGGCTGGGCTCCCGAGAAGCCGAGAGCTCCGCGCGCCGGCGCCACCGCCTCCCCCAGACGCGAGCGAGGATGAGGGGAATTAGCGCCCGGGGTCAAGAGGAGAAGTTCCCGCCATTCTGGGGGAAGCGGCAGCACTTCCCGCCGCCTTTTCCTAGGGGTGTCTGCTGCCTCTTGAGCAATTGCAGCAGCAAGATTCCTTTCACGCGCTCGGAACTTCTTCGTGGCCAGAAAACGCGCTGCAAAATGCTAAGGGAGAATTCCGCCCAGAGCATCTCGCCAACCACAAGTTGTGGCTGTGCGCTCACATTATTAGGGGATTCGTGCGCTCGTGGGTCGCGCAGATCCGATTTCACGTGAACGAGCGGTGATCCCCCGAAGGCAAATTGTGCATTGTCGGCCCCTCCCCTTGTTTTGCTTCGGGTTGTTTGCGCTTAATTTTTGTAATTCTGCGCTCCTCCCCCACTTTTTGGTATAATTTGAGTCGGAACAGTGGTTCGCAATTGGTGGTCCACAGGGCCCAGGGGGTCTGTGTAACCCGCCCAGGGGGTCCGTGGCACATACCCATCAACTGTTGGGGACATTGTTTTGGAGGAGCCATGCTCTCACGTGAGAACAAATCGCCCCAAAACTGGTGCCAAAAAAAATCACATTTTTGGGTGCAGTGCTCGCATAGGAGCAGGGCCCAGAAGATGCATGCACATCCCAGTTTTGTGCTGGAGGGTATGGTGGCGTGACCCTATTTGCATAACGAAAACTACCACATTTTGCAAAGTTGGGGGTCCATGACTTGGCTTTTGAAAAGCAGGGGGTCTGCACTGCAGTACTTAGCTCATTGGGAACCACTGGAGAAGACCATTTTTATACTAAAGTGAGCTGGGATATAGATTTTTGTTTGTCTGTGGAACTCGCTCCCACAGGAGGCAGTGATGTCTATCTAGATGGCTTTAAATGGGAATTGGGCAAATTCAGAGACAGGAGGCCTGTCGATGGGTTGCGAGCCAGGATGGCTGTGCTCTGCCTACCCAGTTGGAGTCAGTAATGCTTCTGAATAACAGCTGAGGGAAACCACAAGAGGGGAGAGCACTCTTGTGCTTGAATCCTGCTTGCTGGTTTCTCACAGATATCTGGTTGACCACTCTGAGAACAAGATGCTGAATTGGATAGGGCATTAGCCTGATCCAACAGGCTCTTCTTTTGTTCTTATGGCACACATTCCTTGCATTCAAAAACAATATATTCATTGTATACAACGGACAGGTGGAGTTTTTTTAAGTCTGTAAACATACATTACAATCTACTCCGTCTCCTAAGAAACTATGAACAAAGATGCAATTGACTAGAATCCTATTATACATACTTATTTAGAAATATGTCCCATTGAATTAAATGGGACTCACTTTTCAGTCAACATTAACAGGGTGGTACTGGAAGAGACTGTAAAAATCCTAGGACAGTGACCTTTGCATTGCAACACCAGAATTATGTAATAATCACAATTATTCTCGCACTTGTAATGTTTGACTGAGAAATGTTGACACAAACGTACCATCCTACCTATATCAAAATGAAGGGTTGGGCACTGTTGAGCTAAAAGCCTATATTGTATGCTTAAGCAAAATGCTCTATAAATATTGTCACAGTCCTCCCCCCCTTTTTTCCCCTTTATTTAGTTTCACGTATCAGAACTTACATGGCTGCTGTCTACAACTTTTGTGTCTTTCTTTCCCCCCTCAGTAAACATGTGTTCTGGTTGATGGTTTGATGTTTGTTATTCTCTTTTTCTCAGTTTTTTGTTGTTGTTAAAAATGAGGTACCATACTTGCATCTTGGTAAAAGTGTCATAGATGCCAGCACTAAATGGATCTCATGGGCAGCAAAATAAGGGTGACAGTATTCCACACCAGTGACCATCACACAAAGAAAAACACTATCTACATTGAAGTACGGTAAGTCCCATTATGCTCAGTGGGGCTTATACCCAGGTAACTGGAGATATTAAACCCTATAACCACTTACCTGGGAACTTAGTTCTACCAGTTAAGACTAGGGAATGGCTCGGGTTTTATGTTTGCATTTTAATGTTTGTGATATTTGACTTTGTCTGGCATGCCCCTGTAGCATGGAGTTGCTTCACTAGCCATTTGGGGCTATTTGCTCTGTTGGCAAATGGTTTCTTAAGGAGTGGTCTTATCACTGGCTCCTTCAAGCAAGCAGGGACCACCACCACCACCCCTTACAAGGGAGGCATCAAATCACCTATCCAGACCCAGCCACCTATGGCCTCTCTGTAAGCTTTTCATCAGCCATGAGCAAGGGGCAAGAGCACAGGTGGTCAAACCAAACACCTTGTCCACATCCTCAAGCCTTACTAACTGAAGCTCATCCAACGTAACAGGACTGGGCAGTGTTCTGGACACATCTGCTACAACAGCACAGTCAAGGTGCAGGCAGATACAAGTGATTTTATCCTCAAAATGCTTTGCACACAATTTGAAGTGAGATGTGTGATGCAGTTGTTCGAACAGCTAATAATGTTAAAACCTTATTTAAACATTAGTGTAACCAGTTGTACAATTTATCAATTATATGGTTATTTAGCAGCACTCTTCACGAGGTGCCGTAAAGAGCCCTCAGGGAATAAGCTGAAGTGTTGCAGTTGTGTGAGTAGGCAGGCAGAATAGTTTACAGGGATGTAAATGAAGAAGAAGAAGATTTTGGATTTGATATCCCGCCTTTCACTCCCTTTAAGGAGTCTCAAAGCGGCTAACATTCTCCTTTCCCTTCCTCCCCCACAACAAACACTCTGTGAGGTGAGTGGGGCTGAGAGACTAGTCCAAGGTCACCCACCAGCTGCATGTGGAGGAGCGGAGACGCGAACCCGGTTCCCCAGATTACGAGACTACCGCTCTTAACCACTACACCACACTGGCAGATAATATCTTCTACTGGAACTCTCATAATGTTATAGATAGTACTCTTAAATTTAGTGATGAATGTGGGCTATCTTTTTCCAGCCTCCCATAACGTTTTGAATGCCTGTCTGTTCCTGTTTGCTTTCACCACTGTCATGACTGCATTGGGAGCTTAATTAAAAAACAGAAAAACCACATGAATAGTAAAGGCAAAAAGTAGTCAGAGACTGGGAAAGAAAAAAAATGCCTCTGGTGGATTTCTTGGCATCAGAATATCTCTTAGCCTGTACCTCAGTCTCTTTTCACCTAGTTTCTAGAGTTTCTCTCAAATAATGATTTAGAAAAGTGGAGAGCTGCAGTAGTGAGAGTAACCATACAAACCATCCTTGTGAGAGAGAGAGAGAGAGAGAGAGAGAGAGAGAGAGAGAGAGTTTGTAGGAAGGAAGGAAGGAAGTGCAGTATAGGTGAGGCATGATAACAGTTATCTAAGAGCTTTATCATGCACACAAATGCTAATTTACCATATCAGTAATCTTTTTTTGAACATTTTCCATCTGAAGACTAAATTGGGGCGGCATATAATCCAGACTGGCAAAGAACCAGATGGCACAGATTTAAAATAAGGTCCCAAAGTGTGAATAAGCCTGAAATTCAGAATGCCAATGGGGAGGGTGGGGTGAGGAGGAGATAAGTAGCGCTGCCATCTATTACCAAAATATAGTTACACAAATTGAGAATAATTCAGATTTTGAATTAAGAATTAGAAGGCCTGAGAAAAGTAAGTCTGTTCTTTTTGTAGCAGCTATGCAGTCATATTATTATTATTTTTTAAATCCCTTTCACCCTAAATCGAATTTCCCCCTAAAGAATAACTTTCCCAATATTTACAACAAATTCTAGTTTTCAGCTATGATCAAACTCAGGCTTTTCCTCTCTGTGCTGCTCAAAAACATGCCCTGAAACAAGTACTGTGCAGGCTTTATTGAGAATACGGTAACAGGAACAGGCAGGTAGAAACCAATCCCAGTTTAGTACGATGTGCAAATGTATCTTCTTAGAACAGTGAGTACCTACTTGTACATTACTTCACACAGAGATGAATCTTCATGTTCCTAACAGCATGCACCTTGCAATGGAACGGGTGCAAGTGTCAGAACGAGGAAATAAACATGTGAGAGTTTGATCTGGTTCAAACCCGCCATTCACATGTGAGCAAGCCAGCCTCAATTATCCAGTTCAAAAAGCCTTATCGACTATGACCACCATCACAACATGCTGCTGGATTTATGCCTTAAGTCTTAGAGCCAGGGTCTTTTTTCAGCAGGAACTCACCAGACCTCCGTTCCGGCACCTCTCAGCTGGGAGCCATTGCTATTCTAAGAGAACGAGGGAGGTGTTCATGGTAAGTTATGGCACGTCTTTTTATAGAAAAATAGCAGTGCTTAGAGCATTTTAAGAAGAGGAAGAAGACATGCAGGAGCCCTTTCCAAGAAATATAACACAACATGAGCAGTGAAATGTTACGTGTGCCTGTTATGGTTGTAGGAATTATTTCTGCCTAGGGGTAATGGCAGAATGAAGAGGAAAAGGCCCGTACTTCAGTGGCAGAGCAACTGATTTGCAGGCAAAAGGCCCCAGCATCTCAAGTATGACCAGGAAAGGCTCCTGTCTGAAATCCTGGAGAACTGCTGGCCGTGATTTCCCAACCATCCCCCCAACCCAAGGGCCACTTGAAAAATGCTGAGGGTTTTGGCAAACCACTTGATTTTTCTGGCTGTTGCAGCAATTGTAGCACAATGTTCTCAATCCTGCATGATTTTAAATTTTATCTATTTATGCAATATACCCGAATGCGTGATCCGTTCTCAGTTCCTAACTAGAAGAATAAATTTCCATATCGCTCTTCACCAGCTGAAAACTATTCTGGTCACATAGAAAAGCAATCAGATGACCACAGCTGCTTGAAAGGTGACTAGAATTTGCTGCATTATCAAGGAAGGTTATATTTCCAGAGAAGACAAGAGGAAGTTTGAAAAGCAATAGCTCTCAGCAATTGCAACAGCAATGAAAACCGAGCTTCCCAGAGAACTGTAGCCTGTCAAATCTCCAGCAGTTTTTGACTTGGCAAGACAGCGGAAACATGAAGCAACACCATTATGTCATCAGCAGTGCTTTTCATTGGCTAAACCCCAAGAGCGTATCTTAGCAACGCCTGGAACAGTCAAAACACTACAATTAACTCTTTCATTTGTGTTATATAAACAACAGTCAAATTTTCTTGTAGTTTAAAATTGCAACCTTTTTTTCCTAATAACAGCAATAATCAAATAAAACGTTTTGAAAGCAGCATTGACTTCTCCGTCAAGGTGAACAACCATGTAATTTTTAGTCTGTAACAAACATTTCTGAAACTGTTTACCTGTCTTAATTTAGAATAGGATGTGGCTACACTCAACATTTCACAGGGCAGCTTAGATGAAATTAAGTATCCTATAGTATCTCTAAAAACGTATTGAAAGTTTTTGAAAGTTCTGTACTGTAGTTTGTTGCTGCAGAGCAGTCATCAAATGCTTATGCTATAGTCAAATGGTTACTATTTAATGTCCTTCAAAACTTTGTCATTTACATAATTTGTAAGAGAGAGCACATATATGTGTGTGTTCACAAGCCCCAAACATACTTGAAACTCAGCAAGCTATAATTGCATTAACATCAGTTGGGCTGTAATAATTATACACACTTATCTGGGAGTAAGTCCCATCCAGCAAGATAGCTCTAAAATTCTGGAGCATTCTGTTTTGTTAGCTGAGTGTAACCAAAGTTTATGCCACAATAAATCTGTTAGTATACGGTGCCACAGGGTTCCTTGCTGTTTCCATCTGCAAAGCCCCTACTTCATCCTTTGGTCTCCAGCTTGCTGCATTTGCCTGTGATGTAAATTAAATGTTACAGGCACAACAATCCACATTCCTCTTCCTCAAGCTTCACAAAACCACAAATGCTCCCTAGTGGTTTGTACGGATACTTCAAGTGCATTTCTGAAGTTTCCTGCACGGAGGATCAATACAGCACTGAGGACACTTGTTGCTTTGTTAGCGTCTTTTAGTGAGAAGAGGATGTTTGGTTTGTTAATTAAAAATATTTGTAGCCTGCCTTTCCATTCACCATGAATCCACAGAACGACTTGAAGTTAAAACACCAGGCATAATAAAAAACAACATTTTTAAAATACATAAAGCAGACAACAGATAAAAGGAACAGATTCCTGATAGACAATTCATCAAAAATAAGTAAGATCAACAGCATCAATATTATGCAGCCAAGAAGCCCCAGTAAAATCACCTCATATGAGAAAGGCATCAGGCAAGAGATAAGATCCTATCCTATATGCCTGCCTCTCTCCCACACTTGTTGTTCCACAGGAACACTTAAAAAGACTTCTGAAGATGATCTAGGCATCCAGGTATACTCAAATGCAAGAAGGTGATTGAATATTGTGGTTCTAGGCTATTTAGGACTTTAAAAATCAAAAGTAGCCTTTTGAGTTGGGGAAGAAAGATGAAGGAAAGTTAGTTAATAGTGAGTGGCATAGCGTATGATTATCTCCTCATGTCAAATTGCATGTGTATGGTTAGTGCTGAAGTGTCTTAGAACGAAAGCTATCAAGGTTAACAGGTGTTTGAAAGTCACACTACAGCTTAATTGCTCTTTCCCTTGATTTGCATTAAATGGGGCTGGGAGAAAACTGGGGTGCCAGCTTTAATAAAATAGGGGGGCTCAGGTAAGCCCTGCCCCATATGATATGGTGCACATTACATGGTGCGCACACACCATTTGAATGGCAATGCCCATCAACTGGGGGGGCAGCCCCCTCAAATATTTTGTGGGAGGGCCCAAGCCCCCTTGACCCTAGGAGTTGTCTCCTATGCTGGGTAGAAAGAATGAAGCAAGGATCAAGGCCATTACAGGAGCAGAACAATGCAGTAAAGGAGTCTCAGTTTCCCTGATTTCCTAGCAAAATCCTGGGCAATACAGCCTAGAATGTAAAGAGTGTTCTAGCCAGTCAGGCTATGGCTTGCCCAGAGCTAATCACAATGTCCTGCAAACAGATTAGAAGATGATTATTTCATCAGCACAAATGCGCCAAAGGGGCTGAGCAATTAATTGCTCAATGACACAAGGCATGATCACCCAATTTTAAGACAATTTTATTTTAGAGGAATAGCTGAGCTCTCATGCTGCCCTTCATTGAAAGCAGCGAGAGTTAACGAGTGCTGCTGAATATTGTTTTTTTTAATCTCTCCTAGGGCTTTGCCCTCCCCCCAAAAAGCTCAACAACTTTTTTTCCTCCATATTTTCACTTTTTGAAATATGGCAATCCTATCTCCTGCCTTTCGCCCCACCTGCAAATAGATCAAGAGGAGTTAAGTATCCCATTCCCCAGTACCACTGCTCTGATCCAATTCAGTGCCCGTGCCCCTGTCCCTTTTTTAATTTAAACAAAATACTAGGAGATCGGATCATGCATCTTCCTTATCAGAAGTGGGTTGGTCGTCTTTTCTCACACTCTAGACCTTTCCTGTTTAGCACCACACACACACCCTTGATGTAATTTAGCTGGTTTTAATTACTATTATTATAAATGTTTACCTAATAATTGTTTTCATATGTAGGGATGACATCATGCACAAACATCATTCAGATGGGATTTTAGAGCAGGCACCAGCACCTGGCATTCTTGGGCGGCTGCCAAGGCCCCAGGGCCCTGTCAGGGCCCCTGTTGATTTTTCCCTGGGCCCTTTTCTTGGTCTAGTGCTGCAAGTAGTGCCAAGTGACTCAGACCACCTGCCATTTAAATTTCCCACAATGCCCTGGAACAATACGACTGTGAGAGCATTGTGGGAAATTGAAATGGTTATTAGACCCAGTCACATAGTGCTGTTGCTAGAAGTATACTTTGCTGCTGTCGCCCATTGCTGCCAAGTACACCTTCTGATAGAGAAGGGGGCTCCCTTGAGAGCACTTTGTCCATAAACCCCCTCAATTCTGAAGCCAACCCTGTAAGATCTGAGTTTGAGTTCTCCATTCTGATTGTGTTAATTCAATTTGCAGGCTGGTGTTTGCCCTGCCCCCAGTACAATATTAAAACATGATTGCTTATATATTCTTTGAAATCTATACGCAATGTCCAGTATAAGAGATGCTACCACTCTGGCCTATTTAAAAGCTATTATCACTGACTGACCTAAAAATCCGGCCCCAAATAATATGAAGGATTATATGAAGATATCTAGTCACATACAGTGGCGTAGCGTGGGTTGTCAGCACCCGGGGCAAGGCAAGTAATTTGCGCCCCCTAACCCGATAGTCCCTCGCTCTCTCTCCGCACCGCACCGCACTGCACGCCTGGCACCTCCCCCCTCCACAGTGGGCGGCGACCCGGCGGCTCGGATCAGATTCGCACAGCCAGCACTGCAGTGAGAGAGAGTGAGTGAGCCAGGTAGGGGCAGAGAGCTGCGAGTGCGAGCGCCCCCCAGATGTTTCACCCGGTGCGGCCGGCCCCCCCTGCACCCCCCACGCTACGCCACTGGTCACATATAACCAATATACTTAACTCTAATTAATGCATGAAGTGGTTAAGATCAAGATGTCCTGCCAGGCTTAGCAAGGCCTTCCTCCTCACCGTGGGAAAAAGGATTTTCAGGCCTTTGTTTTTAAATCCACCATGAGACCCCTACAAGTAAACTGGCTGCTCCAAGCTTAGACTATGTGGCTTATGCAAGCTTTCTTTGTGTTTATATACAAATGATTTAGGACAACCATTTTTGGAACCTAAGTCATACTGCCTATCTTTTCTTGCTGCTGTATTCAAAAGCACTTGAATCTGACCTTTGAAGAGTTTGTTAGTAAACCATTTTTAACTTACCACACGCGTGGTCTCTTTTTAACTTACCACACAAATGTGTGAGGAACTTTGGAAGTAGCTTAGAAGGAGATATTTTAAAAGTCTAAATTGCCTATATTTCCACACTTTACTTTGATGCATGTTTTCCCCAGTGTATCAGATTACTCCCATATCAGGTAAAATCAAATTTACAAGAGAAAAGCATCAGGATTTGTGTTGTTTAAGGGTAACATTCTTTGTATTCCCATTTAATCGGAGTAGTCCAAACAGTAAACTCTGGTGTGGACAAGCACTAACAGAGTTCTGCAAAAAAACTTTGATTAAATAAAAATTAAATAATACTTAAAGCTGGTTCAGAAAGGAGAGTCTTTTTGATGCTGTAAGCAGTCCCACAGCTATCAAGACATATTCAGTGATAATGTTAATCTGAACAACAGCTGAGTCTCAAAACATTTTCCTATCCTCCTCCTTCCTAAAGGAAGGGTCATATTCCTCCTATTTATTTATTGGGAGCTTCCAAACTATCATTATTTTTGGGTGGGATTCAATCAACAAATTAAGATTGCACAATTAAGGTTGATATAGCACTCTTGTGGAGTTTTTGAAATTAGGAAAGTGAGGGGAAATTGTACTAATCAGGGTGAGAGAATTATTGCTTGCTGTAATACTGCAATGTCATATAGCCTCCCCACAAACAAATCAGGATGAGTGCTCAATAAACAGGTCACCTGGAAGTGACTGCTTTTTCTCAAGAACAGTCTGCACAGTCAATATGTGTTTTTATATATCTGTAGTTGTTGGACAACAGCTTGCCCAGAGAACCTCAGGTCAAGTGTGCCTTTCAAAACATTTGGGAACACACAGCTACTACTTGATGATGTTTAAGCTCTGTAAAGATGGTGAACATGTAACAAACATGCAAGTCACATGTTAACATACTTCATGCAATTGTGTGGTAGCAATTTTGGGCATTGTGAGCAACCATTAACATCCTATGTTTAATTAGTGGGTTAGCCCATTATTTCCAGTGACTTCCCGAGTCTAAGAAGACATTGCCACAAAATTAACAGGTAGCTTAGCTGTCTAGCTAATTATGATGCTAAGCAGTGGATCCTCCCAAAATCTTTTTCTGGCCTGGCTGACAGTAATATCTGTCAGACGTCTTTGCCTTTTATTGTTTAGTATTTGATGCCTGTACATTAGAGAGTTATAAGTATTTAAAAGTAGTAGGAGATAATCTGAGCTGTTCTTTGCAATTTATTATTGTTATACTGCGAACACATGGCGGACTTGCCATATTTTCTTAACTACATGTGACTAACTTGGCATGAGATCTGCTTTTCAAACATGGGTTCCTGGAGGTGGGGAAGCACTCTGCATATTCTCAAAGGCAACCTGTTCATTATGCAATATAGAATGTCTAGGGTGATGTAGAAAAAACCTGTTCCTTTTCCCTTATGGGGTATCCAAGAGCCCGTATAGAGTCCTTAAGTGGGTTCCCCATCGGTAGGAGAAAATAACAGAGGCCAACCAGAGAATATTGAGAAGCAAAGCAGCTAGTTAGCCTGATCTTTGTTAAACTGTTGCAACAGGGTCCTCACTCACCACATGCAGGAGGGAGGAAGAACCCGGAACAATGGTGTGCAACCCCTTATATAGACTTTTGAAATTGCCCACCCTGTAGCTCAAGACCACCCCCAAAAACATCATACGTATATCACAGAAGGAGGCAGTCTACAACAGAAATCCTGCCTCCCAGGATACCTGACAATGGTCACTGATTGCTTTCCTTGGGCAGCCTGGCCATTCTTTTGTGATGGTAAATACTTTAATTCCTGAATCCAGGTCACAGGGCCACCCAATTCATACACAAATACCGTATGTCCTAAAGACAGGCAAGCAAAAGACAATGGAGAGGCTTTCCTGTTTTTTTCCTCTTTGCAGAGAAACATTTGAGGTCAATTTGGGAGAGTCAAAATGGTTTCAGGACTGCTCTCCTGTACTATTTCAGACGCGTGGTTTATATACTTATGTGTTTGCCTTGTAAATTTATGAACGTTTAATTTATATATTTGACACCTTAAATTCTTATGACAAAGGTAAGGGTTGCCAAAGTTTTTAGGCCCCTGAGTACACTTGGATTTTTGATTGCTTAGGGCGCTACCCCTCTGGTCCATTGTCTCTTGGATCAGTGCCCCCTACCCCCCAAGAGAGAGAGAGAGAGAGAGAGAGAGAGAGAGAGAGAGAGATTTTGCTTTCTCAATTAACCTGAGTCTTGAAAAGCACATAAAGCTGAAAAAGAAGGGGGAAACGTCCCAACTTCCTCCTTAACCTCTACATACCGGTACTTTCCAAAGAGAAAAAGGTAAACACTCTCATCACCTCATGACCACGTTGGCAGCGGGGGGGGGGGGCACTCAAAAGTTTAATGAGCGGCAGAGGTGACCATTGCCTGATGCCTTAAGTAGCTCTGTCAGGAACTATTTTCCCTATAGCTGTATAGGGGAGAAGAAGATAACTATGGTAATTTGTGGTTTCCTAGGCTCCTGCTTCTTTATCTGGGTCTGGCTCAATAGGGGGGGGGAGTGTCGATTTACCTTAATCTAAGATGCTGTGACAAAAACTCTAGCAAAGAGTTAAAAATACATAGATGCTGCCAATTCTACCTTGCAGTAAGTAACAAAGTGTCCTGCAACCTGTCCTACCTTGAAATGGCTGGAAGGTACAACCCATTTGCCACAGATACAAACTTTTCAGCTCTGTTTTAGGGCTTTTCAGCCAGTGTCAGCAATACTGAGCTAGATACAACAAAGGTCTGACTTTTAGCTTTCTATGTTCTGGCCTGTGGTAAATTTTTAAAGAGAAGGGCAAAGAAGGAAAAGCAAAAAGATTAAGTATACTGTATTTGCCAAGCTAGGAAACTCCCAGATGTTTCAAGTACAGTGGTACCTCGGGTTACATACACTTCAGATTACATACACTTCAGGTTACAGACTCCGCTAACCCAGAAATAGTGCTTCATGTTAAGAAATTTGCTTCAGGATGAGAACAGAAATCGTGCTCCGGCGGCGCAGCAGCAGCAGGAGGCCCCATTAGCTAAAGTGGTGCTTAAGGTTAAGAACAGTTTCAGGTTAAGTACGGACCTCTGGAACGAATTAAGTACTTAACCCAAGGTACCACTGTATGTGATGTAGGCCTCACAGCACAATGTCATATATTTGGCTTATTGATTAAACTTTGAGTATATTATAAAAGATAATAAATATTCGATTTATGTTATTGTCTAAGAGCATAAGACCAAAGCCAGGTATACTTAGACAGAGTTGGTTACTTAAACAGGTCTCCCCTAAGATACTCACCAGCATACTATCTGTCATCTCGGCAGGATGCATGCTGTCCATTGTTAGTAATCTGGAGTACAGAAGCTCTTTTGCCAAGTTGCATCACACACTAGTCGTCAAATCATCCATCACCTCTCTGAGCACCACATTTGCTAGCTGGATGCTTGAATTCCCAGGAAGAACCTGTTTACTGCACTGCCACCCTAGCAAAAGGGAGTGTGAGCCTAAAGTGTTATGCAACTATGAAGGCATTGCAACAGAAGAGACAGCCTCTCAAGAGTAGGAACATCCTAAACCACTAATAAGTGGTTTTCAGTGCCACCTCTTTATTCATTTATTCAGCAGCCCATACAAATAGAGCATCCTGTTTTCCCCCCTCACTAGAATTGCCGCCTATATATTCATAAACAGCCCGTGCAAACACTGTTGTTCTTTCTCACATGGGTCTTGAGCCACAAGTCATCTGAACTGGCACATAATTGTATTGAATCCACTTTAGTTTTCAAGTCTTTTGTGGGGCTAATGCAGCTAGCAATCCTACGAATGCTTATTTAGGAGAAAGCTAATTGAAGCTTAATTCTGAGTACTATCCTTAGGCTTGCCCTGCACATGGTTTTCCGTGGAGCAATCCTATACTTATAACATCAGAAGGTAAGTTTGATGCAGTTAAGAGGGAATAAAATTGAAGTCCAACTTTTGTTTTTGGTCCATCTTACATACTGAGACTCAGTCAGTTTGTGATTTCATGGAGCATGTTGACTCAGGAGTAAGAGCCACTGTATTCAGTAGAGCTTACTCCCAAGTAAGTATGCATAGGAAGAGGAGAGGAATCTCTTTCATGTCAAGGTCCTTTTCCCTCTGGGAAAACTGGTTGAGAGTCAGGAAGGTGGCAGAATAAGGTTGAGGAGAAGCTGGATACACAAAAGGGAAATCAGGGTTGACTCCATCCTATCTACTTAGGTTGGCTGAGTTTTGCTCTCAAGGCACCTGTGCCTATTACACCTATATGGCTGTAAAAACAATTCTGTCACTGAAACACTTTCTGTCCCACATAAACTTCTTAGGATCTCTAGGGTGTGAAAAGTTCTATTTTAATTGAAATATGCCTGCTGAGTCTAGAAAGGTGTTTCCTTCAGGAGTAATCAATGTGAGCTTTTATTCATGTATTTTATTTAAAACAATTTATAAACCATTTAATTAAAAAAAAATCTCTAGAGTATACAATATAAAAAACCAACAATGTAATTAAAACAGAAATACAACACAAAACCAGTAAAACGGTAGTATAAAAGCATGTTAAAACCAACCAAAACAGGATTTCAAGGGATTCAAACGAATAAAAACAGGGTCCAGTCTTACAGATCAAGGAAAGCTTGGGTGGAAATTTTAAAAGTCTTTAGAATAAAGACACCTAAAAATAAATAAATACCCTTGTGGTGACAAGTTCCAAAGATAGACTTCCGGGTTAGCGCCATCGGTAATGGCGGAGTTCCTCTGACCGGGAGGAACCCGCTCCGTGAAAATCGGGTCTTGCTGCCGCAGCGAAGGCAGAAACCCTTTAAAAATCCCAGGCGGCGGAAGCCTGGGAACGTGGGATTCGGCTGACACCAGGAGCGCCTCCCCTACTTGCAGGGAAACCCCTTTTCAGGGATCCGAAGCGACGTGGGGTGAGTGGCGCGGTGTTTTGAATCGACTGCTACTTTTACGGAGTGAAGCCGCACAGCCGTTGCCAGAGAGCGCTGACTTTTTCCTGTGGACAATTGGACTCTAAACGAGTACCCGTGAGTAAAACGGAAAATTGGATTAAGAAACATTTTAATTTGGCACCGAAGCAGGAAGGTTCTAAACAGGAAGTCCGCCTTCCGCTTTTTGTAAATAGACTGAAGCAAAAATTTGCAAGCTAAAGTCTGGAAAGTCGTATATAAAGGACTAAATTTCCTTCAGTTATAACCATCAAAACCCCTTTTGGAAGCAGAAGAAAAGGGGGGAATTTTGATTGTTCAAGCCTGCAGGAGAGAGAGTAAAGAAAGATAGATTTCCACCGTCTCAAACCTGGGAACGGGGTGCCAGAGACAGAAATTCTTGGGGAAGCTCATTGACTGTGAATGGAACATCTTTTGACAGATAGTTGAAAAAAAAAGAGAGAAACAAACTGATTCCAATGTTGCCTTTTGCAATCAAAAGATACAAAATATATGAAAAATGAAAGTAATTTTCTTTTGTTGGACCTGTTTACAAAAGATGGATACAAATAGAAATTGTCTCCTCTAGAGGGAGCTTGTTAAATTGTTGCTGGAGTCGATTTGGGGATTTTACAGCTGCAAGATTAGGATCGTGAGACCAGACTCTGGCCTTGAATAAAAATGTGTTTAGAAGAAGTTTTGGTGCTTGCTTTTTGCAAGACAAGCGCTTTGTTGGAGCAGATGCATGAGAAGATGGATTTGATGACTGTTGCAGTCAAAAACTTTGGACAAACGGTGAATATTCATATAGAAACCATCCAATCGAAATTAGAAACAGAACTGTTAGAACCTAAGACTAAGGTACTTTCAAAAATGTATAACTTGCTGTTAAAATGGAACACACAAGATGAAATGGTTAAATCAGCTATGATAAAATGGGCACAGGATATTGGGTACAACATTATGTTTGCTGACTGGGAAAGGTTATGGATCACCGGTGTGAAGTTCACGGCATGTAATGCCTTGAAGGAAAACGTTATGAAAATGATATATAGGTGGTACATGACCCCAGTCAAGCTTGCAAAAATATACCACTTGCCTGATAACAAATGTTGGAAATGTAAGGAAACTGAAGGAACATTCTTTCACCTCTGGTGGACCTGCCCTAGGGTTAAGGCTTTCTGGGAAATGATATATAATGAATTGAAAAAGGTATTTAAGTATACCTTCTCTAAGAAACCAGAGGCCTTCCTTTTGGGTATTGTTGGCCAGAGGGTGTTAAAGAAGGATCGAACCTTTTTTATGTATGCAACAATAGCAGCAAGAATACTCATCGCAAAATATTGGAAGACACAAGATTTGCCCACACTGGAAGAATGGCAGACGCAACTGACAGACTACATGGAGTTGGCTGAGATGACTGGCAGAATCCGAGACCTGGGAGAAGAGGCGGTGGAAGAGAACTGGAAGAAGTTTAAAGACTATCTACAAAAACACTATAAGCTGTATGAGTGTTAGGAGAATGCATGACAGAAAATAATATGGCATCAGTAATTCAGCTATAAGAGATATGAGTAAGCGATGTATAAGATAATGATGATATTTGAGATAATATTATGTTTAAAATAATTGGTTTAATATATGACAAAAACATTGATAATTGGGGACACAATATCCGAGAACCATTGAGATGATTTGAAATAAGGCAATAAATTGCTGTTTATAACTGTATGATTGAGAACGCAGGAATAGGTGATGTGAGGAAGTCCAAAGTCTATGGAAATATGATTTATGGACAAAGTGATTTTATGCATTTCCCCCCCTTTTTTTCTTATTTTTTCTTTCTTTCTTTTTTCCCCTTTATTCTGTAAATCTTTTCTATTTCTTCTTGTGATGGCATTATGTATGTTTGCTAACCTTTATTTTGTTTAAAATTTGCAATAAATATTTTATGGGGAAAAAAAAAAAGTAACCATCCAGGAGCCAACTCAGGAATTTGTTTTGACAGGGCAAGTGCAAGTGCAGAAGATAATGGAGGAGGTCGCTGTTGAACCTCAAGTAACACAAATGGAGAGACCCGAGGCCCTACAGGAGCATAAGCCGCTGTTTTTGAAGATTGAATCTGGAGTGGGCCAGGGGGGGTCTCGAGTTGTGGGGGCTTTTAATTTTGGAGGGTCTTTGAAACATGCTTTTAAATACTTTTTGGACTACAGTGCTGAGTGTGGGGAATGGGACTGTGGGGAATGGGCTGATCTGCTGAGGGGAGATGGAGATATTTTTGGGTCGGAGTCTCCCCGAGTTCTATTCCTCAATGAGAAAGGAAAGAAACTAAGAAAAAGATCAACAGAAGACAAGATAAAGTGCAGGTATAAACAAGAAGAAGATCTGCAGAAGGGGCATGGAAGAGACTTAAGAGCCTCGGACACAAGAGCACCAGGTTGATGGACTAGATGGAATGGACAGTAAGGACTGACATAACCGAGACCAGGAAGAAGAGACGTTGGATGAAGATTGGAAGAAAGTTTTTTTTTTAAAAAAATATTTTTAGAATTAGTGTAAAACTAATGAGTATTAGGAAAAATGTTGGAATGAAACTATTTGGCTTTAGTAGAAATGATACAAGGAGTTATGTATAAATAAACATTAAGTTTTAAGCTTTAAGGTATTTTATGGTAAGATAAGGTTAAAATAAATTAAGGTAAATTGAATGACAGAACACAGTGACAGATAGCAAGGATTTGCTGAGTGAATTAATATGTTAGACCGTTAAGATAAATTACTTAACAAAAATTGAGAAAGATGGAAAGAATTTGCTGGAAAAATTAACTAAATTAGAATACAAAAAGGGAGGTGTGAGGAGGTCGAGGAAACAAGCAAACGAAAGATAAAGATATGGAGTATTGGATGTGTGTTTTTTATTGTTGTATTGTTGTATTGGTTTTTATGTTTTTTATTTTTCTTTTTTTATGTATCGAAATGTATGTCTTGTTGAATTTTTTGTTGTTTTCCTTTTTCCTTTTTCCTGTAATTTCTAAACCTCTAATAAATATCTTTTTTTAAAAAAAAGAGAAGTTCCAAAGATATACCAGCACCAGGCCATACCAGCTAAGTGTTATAATTGCACTCTGCTAGTGTAACTCTGTGGGTACAAGAGCCCAAAATGCGTGGCGGTGGGCATAGGGCAGCAGAGGAGCAGGAATCATAGATTTGTAGAAAAGGGACCACAAGGGTCATTTAGTTCAACCCTCTGCAATGCAGGAATCTCACCCAAATGGGGCTCAAACCCACAACCCTGAGATTAAAAGTCTCATGCTATACAGTCTGAGCTATCTCTCAACCTGAGTTTGTTTAGCTCTTGGTCCAACTGTAATACTGTGGGGAGGGGGTATTGTTTTTGTTTGTTATTATGGCATGCATTTTTGTGTTTTCATATTATAAACCACTGTGATCTTTGGATGAAGGGTGGCGTATAATAATAATAATAATAATAATAATAATAATAATGCAATGTGGGGGCTCAGCATGTGAGCCTTGATGAGTCACAAAGACCTGGGTTTGAATCTTGCCTCACCCCCCCCCCCCACTCAAGAGAAAGCCTTGTGGGAGGGGGAGATGTGCTTTCCTCCGTTCCCCTCCTTCCTCTCTGCCCCACATATTTACAGTATAGTCTGAGATCCTTTCAGCTCCCAATCCTATGCTGAGGAGTTAAATTTGAGGCCTTATGCCAGGAGCACATGACATTGCCTCGCACCCTATCAGGTTGTTGGGATACCTAGCTCAATATTGCCTCCATCTGGCTTTGCCAACATGGTGCCCACCATGTCCTGCCAAGGTGCCTGCCAATCTTCCCTTCAAACCCCCCTCCCCCAGTTCAGAAGTCAAACTCTTTTAAGTTTGAGGGAGCTGCCCCAGTTTTCTCTCTTTACTAGGGTTGCCAAACCCCCAGGGCTGGCCTGAAGTCTCCAGGTTTGCCTCCCATCCCCTCTAGTGGCAGGGTGGTGCTAAGGCCACACATGCACATCCATCACTTGGTGTACATTACACGATGGCTTGCATGTATGAATGGGCTACTGCAGATACACTGCCACATAGGTTCCTATCACCTCACAGGCAATCTATTTTCTCAGTGAAGCCAGTTCACAGTCCCCGTCTCCAAGTGAGCAGAGGCTCTGTGTGTGCCGAAATCAAGCCCTCACCCACACAGGTGTAGCCAGGCTTTATGTTTGGGGGGAGGGCAGAACCTCAGTGAGTTATGTTTTTTTTTCTAAAAAAATGTTTAGGGGTACTCTCATTTTCCTACTCATATTGAAATACTGCCCCTCAATGAGGACGAACTTAGATTATTGTTGTATTTTAATATTTTGCTAGAAGCTGCCCAGTGTGGCTGGGGGAACCCAGCCAGATGGGCAGGGTATAAATAAATTATTATTATTATTATTATTATTATTATACAAAATGTTTAGCGGTATGTGTACTCCTGCATCCCCCCAGAAAAAACAGCTTTGGCTAAGCCCATGGTCACCCACATGCATGTGTGAACCACACCAACCCCGCCTAAACATTAATTTTTTTGGGGGGGAGGATACCTTTACATTGATGTTTTGCTGCTGAATGCTTTTTGAGACCAGCAGGATTGGGGTTGCTTATTATGGCTGTTTATAGGGGTTGGTGTGGTTCACACATGCATGAGTTTTCAGGGAGAAGGGGTGTATATGTGTCTGTGGCCATCTGTCATGGGTGCTTTAGCTGAGATTCCTGCACTGCAGGGGAGGGTTGGATTAGATGACCCTCGGGGATCCCCTTCCAACTCTTCAGTTCTCTGTTTCTTCGACTCCAAGACAGCGGGCGCCCAGCAGGATTCCTCAGGGGAGGACCCCGCCGAGACCCTACACGAGACACCGAGGGAAGCGGCCTCTTTAAAGCGCCCTTGCCGGCGAAGGAGGCGGGGACGTCGCCACAGGAAGTGCCCCCTCCCGGAGCCGAGGAAGGGGAATAGGCCCCAAGATGGCGGTGGTGGCGGCGGCCGAGCGGCTCCTGTCGGAGGGGGAAGGAGGCGCCATGGACTCGGCGCGGCTCTCGCCGCCGCCTCTGCCCCAGCCCCGCGGCGGCGGCGGGGAAGCGCAGCCCCTCGAGCAGCTCCCGCAGAGCAACACGCTGGTGGGGCTGCCCATCGTGGCCATCGAGGGCATCCTGGGCTTCCTGTCCTACGACGAGACCAGCCAGCTCCGCCTGGTGAGGGGCCGCGTCGTGGGGGGAGAGGGAGGCGCGGGACCGGGGGTGGGGAGGAAGGAAGAAGCGACGCCTCGGACCCCTGCCTTGGCTGGGGGGGGGATTGGGGGGCGCGACACTTCGCATCCGTTCGCTTTGCCGTTTTCCCCCCACCCCACCCCTCCCCTCCGGATTGGCAAGCGTTTCCACTTGGTTTTTTGATTCGGTTCGGGGATCCCAACTCCACGCCTCCTTCCCCGGCTTATCCCTTTTCCTACTTGATTTGGGAGAGACCGGCGTGGTCGCACTGGATGACCTCTGGATTCCCTTTCCTTTGGAAATCCTCTCTCCCCACCCCTCCTGCCCACCTTGAAGAAATCGCCCGCTCTTTTTGGGAGGGGGAGGGAGGGAAAGGGATCCAGCCAGAGGTTTAACGGGGGAGGGCCAAGGATGATGGCCGCAGGTTGCAGCCCCTTTGCGGCAGAGCTCTATTCGCCTGCTGCGCCTTTTTCGGGAAAGATTGGGAATCGGTAGTACGACGCTGGGGGGGGGGGAGTGAAGGTCTCTGTAAATCGGATCCTCATTGTATCTCATTAGAACCCTGTTCATATTCAACATTCACCCCCCTTACCCACCCCGCTTCCTTGTATTTTGACTTTTCCCCCCTTGACAGCGTTTCCATTGCAGACCATCTCTTTATATAGCATGGGCGATGGGATTCTTCCGATGAGGTTGATCGTGTAGAGTTAATTTCCTCTACCATGCAAAGAGACTGCGGTACATAATCGGTGCTTTAGCCTGTGTATCATTTCTATAGTGCTTTCTAGTGAATGGAATGCTTTTCTTTCTTTTGGTAATTATTTAATGTAGCTCGTTGTAATTCCATAGAGTTGGGGGGCAAGTGTATACTGCTAGGAGCCATTCTCAGAAGATCTCGAGTTCATCTAAACGCAGAAAATCCATGTGGCAATAGTCACATGGGAGGGAGGGAATTTGTGAAATAAGAAGAGTATCTACTGCATCTGTTTTAGTTCTGTTCTGATAAAGGCACAGTTTGGATGCATTCAGTAGCATTAGAATTTCAGTATCATAAAGCAGATGTTTAATAATCTAAGGCTTATATTCTCCCTAAACTAGTTCCTAGCTGTGGAGTGAAAGCTTTACTATTGTCAGACTTTCTCCATATAAAAAATCTTAAAACATTATTAAAAAAATACCTCTAAATTGATGCTTTTTGAGATCAGGTCCATGTTTTGATACAGTCTACACCAGTGTCCAATGTTAATTTTTAATTTTAATGGATCCCCACGTATGTGTCTGTGAATGCCGTCTCTGTAGGTTTCTCTGCAAAAGTATGGCTTTTTCTCCACAGCAGTACAATCCTTTGTGTATTTACTTGGAAGTAAATCGGATATTCATCAGTGCAGCTTTCCCTCAGGTAATGTGCAATTGCATAGGATTGCAGTCTAAGGCACTCAACCTTGGGAGTGCCTACTACTTCAGGGTAGATATGCACTGGATTACAACACAGCTTTTGTGATGAACAGTGTCATTGACTGCTTAAAGGAGAGCTTATTTTGATTCCTGATGCCTGAGATATTTGACACTTTTTGAAAATAAATATGACTATGAACAGAATTTTGTTTGCTTTATTTCTCTTGTTGGTATGTGCAACCTATGGTCAAGGCAGTAAGCAAATTGACTAACTTGTAAAGCTTTGACAGGTTTTTCCACCTTTCAGTTTTCATTTTCTGTTACCTCTTCATCAAACAGCATTACAGCCCTTTGGGGGGGGGAAATTAGATAGATGTGTGTAATACCATGACAAACATCTTTGGTTAGAACAGGCACAGGCAAACTTGGCCTTCCAGCTGTTTTGGGACTACAACTCCCAGGATCCCTAGCTAACAGGACCAGTGGTCAGAGATGATGGGAATTGTAGTCCCAAAACATCTGGAGGGCCGTGTTTGCCTATGACTAGGTTAGAACATTGAATTAGAAGGGGAAATGTGCATTATTGCTTTTGCCTCATATTCCTCTGATCTTGGAGGGTGGTTGCCATCTAACATACAGCCCAGTTTTATACATAAGTGCTCAGAAGCTAGTCTCATTCTGTTCATCGGACTGTACTCACAGGTAAGTGAGTTTAGAATGGCATTCTTAATTTATCTTAAATATTATTAGAATTGGTGTAGCTGAGATTCCTTGCTAAACAGAAGCTGCTACCAGTGCTTTTTTCTTGGGGGTACACATACCCCTAAACGTTTTGTGAATCTAAGTTTGGCCTCATTGAGGGGCAGTATTTCAATATGAATAGGGAAATTAGAGTATCCCCCAAACATTTTTTAAGAAAAAAGCACTGACTACTACAAAGGACAGTTGCGTTGTCCACTTCATCACTGTGATATGAAAAACTAGCTTGGGTTAAATATTAAAGCTTTATAAGAAAGTAACAGTGGATTTCTAGTTGCTATTGTGAAGCAAACACCAAACCCTCTCTTTTCTCAGCTGATGTGTTTACGTAGGCATCAAACTGATGTAGCTAAGCAGCCAAACATTCTATCCGCTTCACAGTGCATAGCAATTGACGGGAAAGATCCAAGTAAGATTCCTTCTTGCTTCAGTGGCTTGAAGAGTGGAATTAATCATATACAGTTGATCATATTCATGGTACATAATGCAAATCTGCTAAACCTGTACTAGCTGTCTAAAAGGTTCAGTATCCTACAGTTGCCCAACTTGTTTCCTTTTCCAGTACAATGGTACCTTGGTTCTCAAACTTTATCCTTTCTGGGAATCCTTTCGACTCCCGAAACCGTTCAAAAAGCAAGGCACGGCTTCCAATTGGCTGCAGGAGCTTCCTGCACTCAAGCAGAAGTTGCGTCGGATGTTTGGCTTTCAAAAAACATTCACAAACCAGAACACTTCCGGGTTTGCGGCATTTGGGAGCTGATTTCTTTGACAACTAAGCCATTTGCGAACCAAGGTACCACTGTACTTGTCCCATTTGTTTGTTGGAGCAGAGATGGCCCTATGCCGTGTTCCCATAGCGCAGCTTGGGAGCGCCTTGTGCAGTTTACTCCTCTCTGTCTAATAGAAGCGGCAAAAACAGTTGTGCTTAGTGACGTGCTTATATTTATATGAGTGTTTTTGAAGCACAGTGTCCCTCCAGTGCAAGGGGGAATTGATTATTTGAAGGATATGTATGAGAATAACTTAAGCTGCCCTGCTCAGAAGTGAGACAGATGGAAGGACAGTCTTAGGTTTTGTTCTAGGTGCCTTGGGCTCATGCAGCACAAAACCCTACAGTGGTGCCTCGCAAGACGAAATTAATTCGTTCCGCGAGCTTTTTCGTCTAGCGAATTTTTCGTCTTGCGAAGCATGAAATCCCATAGGAATGCATTGAAATTCAATTAATGCGTTCCTATGGTCAAAAAAGTCCAAACAAAGCCAAATTTGGTACAACAAGAGTTTATTAAGTGCTCTTTAAAGTCACACATACTGTAAAGAGCATTTCAAAAACTGAAGGAACAATAAATTAAGTTTCTAAACATGACAGAAAAACATTTAAAAATCAACAAAGTGTACAGTACATTTTCTAAGACTCTGGGGGACAACTCAAAGAAGGTTCCTCTTCCACTCTTTGCTTCTTGCTGAAGAACCTGTCCATGGTCTGCTGCTTCATCCGCCTTTTCAGCACCTCCCTGAAAGGCGACATGACCCTCGTATCAAAAGTGTTCACAAGGTCATGTGCCACGTGCTTGTCAGGGTGGTGCCACTGTGCAAAAGCCTGCACATCCTTCCACTTCAGGCAAATGTCCCTCAGTTCTTTGGAAGACAGCCGTTCCTCAGTTGCTTCCTCCTCTTCCAGCGAGGCCTGCTCCTGCGCAGCCTCTGCCTGCAGTTCAACCAGCTCCTGGGTGGTCAGCTCATGGTCGTGCTCCTCCACCAGCTCGCTGATGTCCTCCTCTGTGACCTCCAGGCCCATGGTCCTCCCCAAGGCAACAATGTCCTGCACCACTGTTGACTCTGGTGCATCAGAGTCACTTGGTGCCACACAGTCCGGCCACAGGCTGCGCCAAGCACAATTCAAATTTCTCTGGCTGATCCTGTTCCAGGCCGTGGTGATCATCTTCAAGAAGGTGACGATGTCGAAGTGGTCCTTCCAGAATTCCCGCAGGGTGATGGTGGTACAATCAGTCACCTCGAAGCATCACCTGAAAAGCTCCTTGGTGTAGAGTTTTTGGAAATTGGCGATGACCTGCTGATCCATCGGCTGGAGCAGTGGCGTGGTGTTAGGCGGCAGGAACATGATGCTGATGAAGCTGAACTCCTCCAACAAGTCCTCCTCAAGGCCTTTAGGATGAGCAGGAGCATTGTCCATCAGAAGCAAAGCCTTCAGCGGCAGGTCGTTGTCCAGCAGGTACTGTTTGACAGCAGGGCCAAAAGCAAGATTGACCCAGTCCACAAACAGCACACGTGTGACCCAAGCCTTACTGTTGGATCGCCACATGACACTCAGCTGCTCCTTGTCAACCTTGTGTTTCTTGAAGGCCCGTGGGTTCTCCGAGTGGTACACCAGCAGGGGCTTGATCTTCAGGTTGCCGCTTGCGTTGGCACAGAAGAGCAGGGTCAGACGGTCCTTCATGGGCTTGTGGCCAGGCAACTTGGCCTCCTCCTGTGTGATGAAAGTCCTTTTGGGCATCCTCTTCCAAAACAGCCCGGTCTCGTCGCAGTTGAAGACCTGCTGTGGAACGTAGCCTTCCGTCTTCACAACCTCCAGGAACTCCGCTGCAAAGTCTTCAGCCGCAGAAACATCAGAACTGGCAGCCTCTCCATGCCTGACCACGCTGTGGATTCCAGATCTTGTCTTGAACCGGTCAAACTAGCCTCTGCTTGCCTTGAAGACTTCTGGCTCGCCTGAGGTTCCTGGCTGTTCCCGGACGAGGTCTGTGTGCAAGGCCTTGGCCTTCTCACAAATGACGGCCTCAGTCACTGTGTCCCCTGCACGCTGCTTCTCTTCTAACCAGATGAGCAGCAACTTCTCCACCTCCTCCAGAACAGCTGGGCGGTTCTTCACGATCCTGGTGACTCCCTTGGCTGCATCAGTCGCAAGGATCTTCTCCCTCATCTTCAGGATGGTCCCGATGGTCGATGGATTCCTCCCGTACTCCCTGGCAAGGTCTGTCACACACATTCCACCGTCATGCTTCCAGATGATCTCCTTCTTCATTTCCAGCGTAACCTTCGCCTTCTTCCTCTCGCCGGCCTCTGCAGCAGCAGTCTTCTTGGGTCCCATGGCAGCACAGCTCCTACCTTCGCAACCCCCAAAAAATAATAATCAGTGCTTCACATCCAAAAAATTCAAAAGCACCCAGCCACCCACCACACAGAAATTCAAACCCAGAACCAAGTCCTTGAATTCCAAACACCCCAACCCAAAATCCAAAAACCCCCAAAAAAGTTTTAAAAGTTTAACTTACCGAATGGCTGCAAAAGAAGTTTTGGAAAAGCTTCAAAAATCACCAAAGTCTTCAAAAACCTCAACTATTCCCCCAGCCACCCACCACCCAGAAATTGCAAACCCCTCCCCAACTGTCCCCCCAGCCCCTCCCCAACTGTTGCAAACCCCTCCCCAACTGTTCCCCCAGCCACCCAACACACAGAAATTCAAATCCAGAATTTTTTTTAAAAAACAGCAGAGTGGCCCTATGGTCACAGAAAAGCATAAAAATGCAGAAAAAAACCACACAAGCTTCCAGATTCTTGCAAACCCCTCCCCAACACCAAGTCCTTGAATTCCAAACACCCCAACCCAAAATCCAAAAACCCCCAAAAAAGTTTTAAAAGTTTAACTTACCAAATGGCTGCAAAAGAAGTTTTGGAAAAGCTTCAAAAATCACCAAAGTCTTCAAAAACCTCAAAAAAGGCTACCACACTGCGTGCTATGAGTTGCTCCTCGAAGTCAAGTAGCAACTGCACCTCTTCAAGCAATGCACCTGGGTATTAACGGTTTTACGAAAAAGGAAACAAACTTGCAAGACGTTTTTGTCTTGCGAAGCAAGCCCATAGGGAAATTCGTCTTGCGAAGCAGCTCAAAAAACGGAAAACCCTTTCGTCTAGCGAGTTTTTTGTCTTGCGAGGCATTCGTCTTGCGGGGCACCACTGTACTGCCCTATATGCAACTTGATTTTGCTGTTGGCCATGACGCTACCCACTCAGCAGTATTTTGCCCAAAGAGTTCAGACCAGGTTCTTCGTTACAAAGATTGAACGGAGATAATCATTCTGGGCTCCCATCTTCTATCACAGTTAAGATAATCCTCCTATCATGTAGCAATTCTCCATCTGGTGATTCTGAAACATATGCAGATGTGAGGAATTACTGACAGAGCAAGTTAAGCAGAAAAAATTAAGCAACTAAACAAGCAAATATCCAGTTATTGGGAAAGTGTTCTACGACCAATTTCAGGCAGCTTCTCAACAGACAGATGAATACATGGTAGAACATGAGCAGTAGTTCTTATGTGTTTTCCTTGTTCTGATTTTAACCTTAATATTAACAACATGTGCAACAATAGGCTTATGAAGCAGGTGATGAGGACAAAGAAACAGAACGGAAAATTACTAAACTTCTGATCCCAGCCACCCCTTTATCATATATAAAAATGCACCTTGAAAATATTGGAGTATTTGTATGTGTTTAAGATGCCTTGTTTAATTGCCCTGTTGTGTTCTTTCACTTTATAGTGGTGTGCTGACATCCATAGTGCACAAGGTGCTTTCAATTTGTGGGATTTGAGCAACAACCTCCATGGCACATCCCTTTTGAAGGCGTTCAATGTACTGGTACGCACACTGGGTAACAGGTTGTTATTCATTTGTGAACCCCAGGACTGCTCTGGAAGAGCAAAGGAGAGAAACTGGATAATGGGTGGGTGATTCCAGACACCATATTCTGTTCAGTACCAGTAGCATCAACCAAGATAATGGAAGCAGAGGCGATCATGAATTTGACACTGTTTGGCACCGTGTTTACATCCTGATCAATATGCAGCTGACTCTTGACTCTATCCGCTCACCCCAGGCATGTCGAGGTATTTTTAAGCTGGTGCTTGAGTCTGTCGAAGAATGGATGAGAAAGAACAAGCTGTAGCTTGATCCAGACAAGATGAAAGTCAGATCTCATATTAGTTCTCCATGCACTTGTCTCATTAAGACTGGGCTACTGTAATGCGCCTTTGAAGAAAGTCTAGAAACTTTGAACTAGTACAGAATGTGATTGCCTGGTTCTTGGCAGGGGCCGAAAATCTGGAGGTGTTATCCAAATATTGTGTCAGTTGCAATGATTATCAGTGAGTTCCCAGGCCAAATTCAAAGTGCTTTGAAGCACTGAATGACTTGGTATCTGCGTTTGATTGGGAATATAAATGAGGGTAGTTAACTGGGTTTTGCATAAGCTATTGTTATTTTATACTGATGTTTATTGTTGCTATTTCTTAAAAAAGGTTTTTGTGTTATGGATTTGTACTTTGAAATATTGTACGCTGCTCTGTGGAGTCCTTTTTCAAAGAGCAGAGCATAAATCCATTAAATAAATAACTATAAATACAAGCCTGCTAGTTTAGAGTAACAGGCATTAATACATTATTTCAGTGTACATGCTCAAAACACTTCTGTTTGATAGCATCCAGATGGCATCAACTTGACTATGCTTCTTGTTACTGATTTTCAGATATTTATAATTACAGTGGTGCCCCGCAAGACGAATGCCTGGCAAGACGGAAAACTCACTAGACGAAAGAGTTTTCCGTTTTGGAGGTGCTTCGCAAAACGAATTTCCTATGGGCTTGCTTCGCAAGATGACAATGTCTTGCGAGTTCCTGCTGGTTTTTTTTCCTTTCCCCCCTTTTTTCTAAGCCGCTAAGACGCGTATCAGCTGATCCGATCAGCAGATTAGCAGCTAAAAGCCGCTAATAGCACTAATCCTTTAATCCGTCAATGGGCTTGCTTTGCAAGATGAAAAAACCGCTAGACGAAGAGAATCACAGAACGGATTCTTTTCGTCTTGCGAGGTACCACTATACTATACTTCCCAGCACAGTGAAGTATCCTGATCCGAAGGAATGCATGGGGGCAGGGGCTGCATCTCTGAAGCCCTTCAGAAAGATTTACCGTAAATACCACTGCAGGAGGCACTGAAACCAGCTCCTGCAGGGATCTTCTTACATTTTTAAAGAAACGTCAAGGCTGTGAGTTACTCAGCACTTGCGTAGAATTGCAGGAAAGCTCTAGAATCTAGCTTACCTAACATTCTAACCTAAGGATTCTTTTAAAAAAAGAGAATCTCCCCAAGGCCAGTTTTTGTTGCTTATGGTTGCAAAGATGCGTTTGAAAGTGTAGATAAATCTTGGCTAAGCAGCAGAAGCCAAAAGGATCATTGGAGGTGATTCTCGGGAGTTGGGTGCTGAGTCTTCAATGCCTTGCAAAGCTTCTTTCCACCATTTGCCTCAAGTGACTAGCGGAAGCAGAATAAACAATTCTGCAAAATATAAGAGATCATACAGACTTGTGTAATTTATACAGGTTTGTGGAATTCATCACCTCGGCATGTAATTTAGATTCTCCACCTCCTGCTCCTGCAGTGTAACATCACTAACTATATCCTGACAAAGATATGAGAGACCCAACTAGTTTAAAATGCAGTGTGGGTGAGCTTCCTGCACCTGTACACAGCCCCTTCACACAAACGGGGAAACAAACCAGAAAGCTGTAGATTCCCATTATGTGCAAACCTTAATGGCTTCAAAGCAAGCCAGGATTTGGTGGCTGGCAGAACTCCAGTTGTCTGGGGTGGTTAGCAATTGCTCATAACCAGTGGCACTCAAAAGGAAGGGAGCACCTGCATAGACACTATTGAAGTTGCACGTGTAGCTAGCCAAGTTGCTCACTGGTTTGCTGTACGGTTCCTGAGAGCTGCTGCCTTGGCTTGTCACTGAGCCAACAGTCTAGTTTAGCTTCTTTTGTGCCTGTTAAAAGTGTTCAGAGGAGGAGGTCCGTGGAGCATAAGGATTATATCCAGAAATACTTGGATGGTGAAAGGAAGGGCCTCATGGCGCAAAACAAGCCAATTGAATGGACTTCAAAAGACAAAAAGAATTGCAGGTAGTGGAATAAGTACGTACTGAAAGAGATCACCATGTCTCAACCATCTTAGGAAGTTGACTTTGAACAGCCAAACCTTCCAGACAAAAGACAACCACATTGCACCAAATGCTAGAGTGGCCTTTGAGATGCCCACATACCGGGGTGGTATTCTGAGTACGGCAGTGAATCCAGGGCTACCTGGAGACTGCATTCAGGTATTCATGAAATAGTGTTTGCCACGAAGAATAGATTAGAATAGAAGAATAGATTAGAATAGAAGAATAGTCCATAATTCTCTGTTTCTTGAGGTTATATCTCCTGGCAGCTATTTTTTCAGCTTTATACTAGCTAGTGAAGAGTACAATATTTTCCCAATGCCACAATTGACCAGTGCTTATGTGCACCAGTTGTTATTCATGCTTTCTGTTCTTGTGCACGAGGCTATTCCAGAAAATTTCTCAAGTGTCCAGGCACATCTTCGCACAGACCTATCAAAGTGTGTGGCTTCTGTCTACTAGCCATGATGGCTTTGCTCTGCCGCCACACCCGGAGGCAGCAATGCTTCTGAATACTGGTTTCTGGAAACCACAGGAAGAGAGAGAGCACTTATGTGTGAATCATGCTTGCTGGTTTCCCACCAGCATCTAGTGGGTCAGTATGTGAACAGGATGATGGGACTAGATGGGCCATTGGCCTGTCCCAGCCAGGCTCTTATGTTCTTAGATGTTCTTCTGACTTACACTTAGTACAGGCAACCCCCCAGTTTGCACGGGGATTGCATTCCAAGTCATCACACGTGATGGTGGAGAGCTCATAAGCCTGTGCTACCCTCTTCCGCCGCTTTTTCCAGCCACTTTTGTGTCACCTCAAAGCGTGCGCAAAAATTGATCATTGTCTTTAGTAGAAGACAGCTCTGTTCTTGAGAGCTTTTTCTGGGGTGGAGGGGGAGATCACAATCTTCTTCTCTTTTAAACTGGTTTTCTTTGCTTATTTTCTCTTCTAGTCTCCCCTTATAAAAACATGGCTAAAGCTATTTTTTGGGGGTGCTTCTATCTGGCACTAGTAAGAAAAACACTCACTCTTTTTTTCACAGCTTTGATTGCTTTTTAGGTTTATTGACTCTGAAATTTCCAAACATAGCAAGTTGAGCCTTTTTTAGAGAGTGGCGTCAGTTGGATATTAGATAAGAATTTCATATATGTTCTCTCAAAACTAGTCATTCATGCAGCAGGGACTGGCAATAGGAAGGCAGTGGAACAAGAAGGGGATTTGTCTTAAACTTGATGTGGGGGTAAACTTTGGACGCACGTTTGACATCACTTGATTCAACCTCTCAAAATGATAGCCGTGCCATACTGTGCTTGTACAACTATAGACTTGGATTTGGGGAATTAGCTTTACTGTAATTTAAACGTCTAAAACCATTAGATACTGTGCAAAAATCTTCAGTGAACTTGACCAGACCCTCCTCGTAGACTTACCATCTGATCAGAGACTAGACATATAAAGTTATGTTTTAATTGTTTTGATTTTTGTAAAGGAATTTGTTGCAACTTTATTCTATATTTCATTTTAAAGTGCATGTGGTTTTGTTTTGTTTTGTTTTGTGAGGCACTTAGAGAACTCCTGTTATAGAGCAGCTGTATAAATGCAGAGGCAGTAATTAAGTAAGCAATCAAGTGAAACATTGGAGCAAAGGGAAGGAAGGTAAATGAGGAGGAGTCAATGGGGAGGGGGAAGTGAAAAGATTTCTTAAATGTAAGAAATGGAGGAAGAGAATTGGGTAGCATAATGGTATAAAAAGATTCCAAGGCTATTTAAACCATTTATATACCACTTAACTACAGTTGTTCTCTAAACTGCATTATTCTTCCGTGTCCAATCAAAGATCTGCCTAACTCGACATTCTGCCTTCAGCATTCAGTCGGTCCATTACACTGTGGAAGCCTATCTCAACAAATGGTAATTGGAAGCATACTACCATTTAAGTTCCATTTTCAAGCTATTATAATCAGTAACTATCCTTGATTGATTCATTCCTTCTTGAAAAGTCGCCTTTGCCGGTGCCATCATAACGTTCTGTGGTGCTTAACTCCGCAAGTTCATAAGGTGAAGTGCTTTCTTTGACTGAAAGGTATTGTCAAAGGCCTACTTCATCAAGTGTGTGGGCCACTTCACGTGTTTGATGAAGTAGGGTGTAACGTACGAAAATTCATACTGCAATGAATTGGTTGTTTCTGCCTTAACAAATTACATATTCTGCTGTTCTGGAATTAATAGGGAACATCCTGTTACTCTGGTTATTTTGGTAGACCCTGTGTAGTTTTTCTAGTTCTAGAATACCTTTTCTGTGATGCAGCTGCATATAGTATTTCAAATATGGGTGCATCATATTTCACATAGAAGTGTCATTAAAGTTTTTTGCTGTTTTATATTCAGTATCTTTCCTAATAGTTTCTGACATTGGCTTTGACTCCTCGCACCTCCATTGCAGCATTCTGAACTGGCATCTTTTGGGAGACATGCTATGGCCCCCAAATATTCTGTGTAGCTTTAGTAGGGGCACTTTTCAGGGATTCCCCAATTTCAGACCACGTGTGGTTTTTTCCTCAGTAATAATATTAGGCTGAAAAAATTAAGTAACTTCCACAAATGCTGTTAAAACATATCCTTTTGTTTTAGTAGTTTGATCTTGAACATACTAAAGAGTGAGTTTGAATCCTAACTATGAATCTTGCTTCCCGCTGCCAAAACAACCAAAATTGCATGTCTGAGCTTTAGCCGAGTAAATAGGTACCGGTGCAGCGGGAAGGTAAATGGTGTTTTCATGCACTCTGGCACTTGTCACAGTGTCCTGTTGCAACAGAAGCGGTTTAGTCATGCTGGCCACATGACCCAGAAAAGCTGTCTGCGGACAAATGCTGGCTCCCTTGGCCTGAAGTGAGATGAGCGTTGCACCCCATAGTCAAGTTTGACTGGACTTAACCATCCAGGGGTCTTTTACCCTTTTACCTTTTACATGAGTCACATCCACCATTTTGTCGTTCGAGTTGGGATACAGCCTTTTGGAGATCCTTTGTTGTGTAGGATTTAACTCCCTGAATATGTGGGTGTCAGTCTGCAAGCCTAGCTGCCCCTTTATCCATCCCTACACATATTGCTTATGTGTGGAATTCTATAGCATTAGTGAACAGAACCGGTTTTGTTTCTATGTTCCCAGGTAGATTTTGACTGAGGTTGTAGTATTCTGCTTTGCCACTAGGTGTCAGGGTACGCATATCATTGCCTAATGTGTATATCAAGGAACTCTAAATTAGTGGGTGGAGAAGATGCACATTAAATTATGACATGGGCAGTGCTGGGTTTTTCTCTCTTTTGCTTATGTGTGTGCTTTTGTCATAGCTGACAATGTTTCAATTTTTTAAAGGGAAATTCTTTTATTCCGAATAGGATTCCTCGCAAGAAAAGGGAAAAGTTGACAGCTATGGCTTTTGTGCTGCGGCAACATTGGAAATTATTTCTGATTCATGGATGTCAAACCACATTTGTAGAAGCCAATACAGTTGTTTTAGAGATGCTAGCCCAGGAGAGATGGGAACATGCCAAACTTTTATACATGTCACAAACTATGTTTTCTAGGCACCTAGGTGCTGTATGAACCCAGCGTTTTTCCAACACGCAAAGCATTAGTACATAAAGTCGTTCATTTGGCTTGTAATCTACTTTCAATCTCTTTTATGTCGGGGAAAGCTTAGATCGGCATGCTACAATTTAACTGGAGGTTCCAAGATCAGAGACTTTACAGTATAAATTAAGAAACTTCCCTGATTTGTAGAATACGTTACAGTGGCACATAACGTTATAAACTTCTTGCGCTCAAGTATCACTTTCAGGGAAAGGTGCTGTAACTGTTTTCAAGCACATATTGTTAGTTTCAGGTAAAAAACAAAGAAGTTTCTTCCTTTGCTGAAATGTAGATGAAAATATATTTAACAATGCGGAAAAAATACAGCCTTTCTGTAGTGTATATTGAGTGCAGAGCAGAGCAGCCTTTTAAACCAAACACCCCAGGAGTTCATTTCTTTCCATGTTAGCTTTCAGAACCTTCTTCTTTTTTAAAAGATAGAAGTTACCTGGCCAGTAATAAGTAATAATAAATAACTTCCTTCAGCAACCTGTTTGATAACACAACTGTGAACATATTTTGGGTTTTACTGCATTTTATTATTTGTGCTACAAAACTGCACACACACACACACACACATCTTCTGATTATAACTCTTACTTGGTGTCTCTTTGGAAGGCCAGGTCAGTCTGTGTTAGACTTCATAATATTTATTTTTTAAAATTTATATATCACCCTTAATCCAAAGATCTCAGAGTGGTTCACAGAATCTCCTTGTTTTAAATGTCTGAGAGAGGAGAGCCAAATGACTTTGGTCTCTCTCCTTTGATGGTTGTTTTTTTCCCTCCTGTCTTCCTCAAGATCTTTCCTGAATTTTTCTGGTATGAGTGTGTATTTTCAGCTTTTCTTTGGGATAAACAGAACCTGTTTCTTCAGTCTTGCCTCATGTGTATGGTGTTTATAAACCTTTAGTCATCTCTGCTTTCTTCATAAACTTCTCCAGTTTCTCTGCATTCTTCTTAAAATCTAAAAGAAAACAAATCTTCAGCTGCCACCTGGTTCATGCCCAGTAGGTGTGTTGTTCAGTAGCTTTGTGTCACTGAAAGCTTAGAAATAGTTTTTGTGCAAGGAACTCCAGTGTTCAGAGAGGAAGCCAACTGTGTCCTTTGCCAATGGCCAAAGGAACAAGGATGATTGCGCCCCCTCTTCCATGGCCCTTATCATTGACCAAAGAAGGAACATCTAAAGAAAATATACCTTCCTGTTCCCTTCTTGCCAGCCAGAACTGTGTCTGCTCCAACTGATGGTTGTCTTGGGAGTGCAGAATAAAGTGAAAGGGGACACTGGCCTTTGTCATCAGCTGGGTTGCCAGGTACCTGGCCATCTCTGTTCAGGCAAGAACAGCGAGGGAATGTCACGGTGCCCTAGCTGAATAGAAATGCCAGATTGATTGATTGATTGATTGATTGATTGATTATTTATTTATTTATTATACCCCACCAATCTGGCTGGGTTTCCCTAGCCACTCTGGGTGGCTCCCAACAGAATATTAAAAACACAGTAAAACACCAAACATTAAAAGCTTCCCTAAGCAGGGCTGCCTTCAGATGTCTTCTAAAAGTCAGATAGTAGTTTATTTCCTTGGCATCTGATGGGAGGGCGTTCCACAGGGCGGGCGCCACTACCGAGAAGGCCCTCTGCCTGGTTCCCTGTAACCTCACTTCTTGCAGTGAGGGAACCGCCAGAAGGCCCTCGGAGCTGGACCTCAGTGTCTGGGCTGAACGATGGGGGTGGAGACGCTCCTTCAGGTATACTGGACCGAGGCCGTTTAGGGCTTTAAAGGTCAGCAACAACACTTTGAATTGTGCTCGGAAACATACTGGGAGCCGGTGTCGGACCGGTGTTGTATGGTCTCGGCGGCCACTCCCAGTCACCAGTCTAGCTGCTGCATTCTGGATTAATTGCAGTTTCCAAGTCACCTTGAAAGGTCGCCCCACGTAGAGCACGTTGCAGTAGTCCAAGCGGGAGATAACCAGAGCATGCACCACTCTGGCGAGACAGTCTACTCACTGCAGTAGCAGCAGCAGCTACTTGCACCTTTAAAACTTTCTACCTTGTTCTGGCATTGTTGTTGATCTTTTGCCATTCTCTTTTCCTTCCACACCTTTTCCTTTTGTGTGACTTACCTTTTAGTCTGTAAACCTGAGCATGTGCCTCAGCTTCTTTTTGATTATGAGCTCCTTCGGCAGATGAAAGAGTGGAATAAACATACTGTATAATAAATGGAATTGAAGTGAATGTTATAATTTTTAAAGAATCAATTTAAGAAGAGTGTTACGCCACTTGAGAATTCATTCATGCACCAGAAAGCATGGAGTTTTTTTGTTAAGACATCAACATCCACACCATGGAAAGGACAAAGTGACGGTTTTGTAATCTTTGGAAGTGGCCCCACTTCAAATTGTTCTGTCTAGCCTTGTGGCACTTAAGAGAAGCTGGTTAATCATAAAAGGGGCTCACAGCTTATTAACTCCTAAAGAAGACACCTTGAGTTTTGTTTTTGTATTTTCAATGTAGGTTTGTAAGCGAATGGACTTGGTCTGCCAGAGAATGCTGAATCAGGGATTTCTGAAAGTGGAAAGATACCACAACTTGTGCCAGAAACAGGTTAAAGCACAGCTCCCAAGGTATGTGCTTACCACAAGATCAGAAGTAATACTCCTCAAAAATCTGTATTTGCAAGAAGATTATATAAGGAAAGCTGCTTTGCAACCGGTTGTGAAACAAATATTTAAAGACTATATCCTGCTTGTGCCTGATGGATTTGTGACAGTAGTCAAGGTTCTGCAAATAGCATGAAGAAGGAGTTACTAGTCCTGTTTGTGCACCTTAGCACTGCAGCAGAACAATCTGTACCTTGAATGATTTTCTGTTTGGGTTGACTTTCCCCCCTCTGCTTGGCCCTAGGCTCTCATTTTGCTTGAGTGTCACTGCCTGTCTTGCCTTTGGAGAAGACAGGCGCTATCAGTGATATCCTATAGTAATACTGTAAGCCATCTTTCACCATCCTGGGACCCTCCAGATGTTTTGAAATATAATTACCTGACCCTTGGCTGTACTGGCGAAGACTGCTTGGGAGTTGTAGTCAAAACATCTCGCGGGCATCGTGTTGGTTACCCCTGCTGTAGGTCAGTGAGATTATAAATTGCATGGCACACACTGGAATAGAATAGTGAGTTTTGTTTTCATATACCAACTGACCACTGAAGGGTGTGTGTGTGTGTGTAAATTTTAAAAATAATAGAGAGCAGGGCTACATATGGGAATTGGAAAGCCCCTGTGTAGAAGACTGTGCCTTCCACATCGCTTTATATCCTGGTTTATGTATGGTACTTAATGCAGGTTATCATTCTGTATGCTGGTTTTTTGGCTTCTCAGCACTGCCAGAGGTAGAACTGATTTTAAACGGAGGCACTTACAGAGAAATGTTGAAGCGCTAGCTTCTCAAATGTACAACTTGAGGCCCTTCTATGGAAGCCACAGCCATTTAAGGTCAAGGAAATCCCCTCCCAAGTTCAGCATTTCCTGAATGGTAACACCTTCTATGGTACTCTCTCTCCCCAGGAAAACTCCAGCTCAACTCCCATAGCATTCAAAAAGCTGGTTAAAATCTCTTGTTTTGCAGGGCTCTCAGGTTGGTAAACAACTTTGAGTTCTTTACTGTATTATCTCTGTGCTTTATTCTAATACATTATCTTCATATACAGCATCTAGCATTTTTAGTACATTTGTAGTCATGTTGGCCACATGACCCAGAAGCTGTATGCCAGCTCCCTCGGCCAATAAAGTGAGATGAGTGCCGCAACCCCAGAGTCGGCCACGACTGGACCTAATGGTCAGGTGTCCCCTATACCTTTAAGCTGCCTTGAGGGTCCCATTTGGGATCAGAAAGTTAGAACCGCTGTGGGGAACCTCCAGTCTGTGGGCCTAATTAGGTGTGCCAAACCTCCCCCTTTGACCTGCAAGGCTATTTTAGCCAAGCCACATCCACCTGCCCTACACGCGACATCACATATTACTGTAAAACATGGCTGAGTTGAACATGTCTTTGCAGGCACTCACTGATCAGTTGATTGGCAGCACTCTCAAAGCATTGTGCATGGGGCTTCCCAAGATCAGCTGATCAGTCAGCGCTTTGTGGGCTGTGCCCTTACTTGTGCCTTTTGATTTCAAGCCATGTGGGCAAAAATGGGTCTCATAATGTCAGGCGATGTCCCGCCCAACTGCCAAATTTGGCTCGGAAAGAGAAACAATCAAACCCTAACCCATGGGTAGGCAAACTAAGGCCCGTGGGCCGGATCAGACCCAATTGCCTTCTGGATCTGGCCCGCGGATGGTCTGGGAATCGCTGTGTGGATCGCCAGCACATTCTTTCCCTCTCCCTCCCTTGGCGGCGCCTCCTCCCTCCCTCCCTCCTCATGGCTTGTCTCCTAGAGGAGGAAGGGGGCTGGGCTTTGTTGGTGCCAGCAGCAGCAGTGCTTGAGCGGCCATTTTAAGCAGCCCCTCTCCGGAGCACTCACGCGCCGCTCATTGTCCCTCCGCCGCTGCCAGCCCCTGCAGCTTGCAAAACACAGGTAAGCAGCCTGTAGTGTGAAATATCAAACTGCTGTTGGAATTCTTCTTGGACTTATGCAAGTGTGGCAATGGTGGTGAGCAAAGGAGGGCTATGAGCGATGTTCTAGCAATGCATTTTCCTTATGTAATTATTTTTAAAGTACTCCATCTACTTTTCAAGGAAACTCAAGGCTCTTTAGTTTCACCCGTGTCTGAAAATTACTTGGAAAATAATACGATAATTGTTGGCTCTATATAAAAGCAGATTGAGTCATAAACATTATTATTTTGAACTAGAATGGAAAAAAATGGAACGGCTTCTTAAAGCACACATCATTTTTGGTGCCAGAATCTTGTGAACTTCCAGACACCTGTCCTGCAGATCTCTGCAGTGTTTCTCACTGTCTTGGATGTGTCTTTGTAGACGGGAATCGGAACGGAGAAATCACTCGCTAGCTCGCCATGCAGACATTCTTGCTGCTGTAGAAACAAGGCTGTCCCTGCTAAATATGACCTTCATGAAGTATGTGGATTCTAACCTCTGCTGCTTTATACCTGGGAAGGTAAAGTCCAAAAGATGGCTGCATTAAAGTGTGATGGAATAAGTCATTAGGGCTAAACTTTGTTTTGACGAGCCACTGATGGAAGTTCAGAACCTTCCGTAGGCTTATCTCAGAAGGTTCTTATCTAAATGCTGTTCCTTTGTTAGTAACAGATTGGCTTAGCAACTTATTAGGGCTTTGATCATATGGTATGTAAATGTACTAGCTGAAACCATTTATAAAACATTGATTAAAACGTGAATTGCATTGCTTGTGAATAAAACGGTAAACGACTCATAAGTTGTTCTCAAGATAATTGCAAGTACCTTTCAATTACTTTTAAAATAATTTTAAGTCACTGTAGAAAATAGACATTATTAAAGGATATAATTATTATTATTATTATTATTATTATTATTATTATTATTATTATTTATACCCCGTCCTCCCCAGCCAAGGCCAGGCTCAGAGCGGCTTACAAGCAATAATAAAAACAAGTTGAATGATTACAACTTAAAAACAACATTAAAATACAACATTAAAATATTAAAATATTAAAATTTAGCCTCATCGCAGAAGGAGAAGGAAAGGAAAAAAGAAAGGGAGGGAGGGAATCAAATTGGCTCCAAGCCAAAGGCCAGGCGGAACAACTCTGTCTTACAGGCCCTGCGGAAAGAAATCAGATCCTGCAGGGCCCTGGTCTCATGAGGCAGAGCGTTCCACCAGGCCGGAGCCAGAGTTGAAAAGGCCCTGGCTCTGGTTGAAGCCAATCTAACTTCCTTAAGGCCCTTACCTTTTGCCAGTCGCCATGTCTCAACTTTTCTCATTTGTTTTAGGTAATTGATGAAATTTATCGTGTGTTAAGGTATGTAAACTCTACCAAAGCTCCTCAGAGAGCCCACGAAGTCCTTCAGGAGTTAAGGGACATTTCATCGATGGCAATGGAATATTTTGATGAGAAGATTGTTCCAATTCTAAAAAGAAAATTGCCTGGATCAGATGTATCAGGACGGCTTATAGCGGCAGCTCCAGGTACCTCATGTATTCTCTGAGTACATTATGCAGCCAGTGGGAAGCTATAGTACTTCCACTTCCTTGTGACAGAAGTGGGCGCAGTGGGGGGGGGGAGATCTCCACCTATGCTCCCTTGTTATCATTAAAAAAGTGTGTTCAATTACTATATTAAAACAGAACATAACGTTTTAAAATAGAAACTATTTGAAGGATCCAGAGAAAAAGTGAGAAGCATTCTGCTAGTGGAAAGTGTGCTTCCAGCTCCTGTGCATGGAAGGGGGAAGGATGATAATTTCCCCCACCCCAACTCTATATTCTCCACAAATCTGCTCTGCTTCCTTTGGAATAGGGTGGGAAGTGGTTTGCAGCAGCTGCAAGGGAGCATAGGTGGAGATCTGCCCCCCCCCACTGTGCCCACCTCTGTTCCTAGGACTCTTCACAGGATTGAAGGCCCTTCTGTGAACAGAGGTGTCCTTTGGATCCAATCCAATGGCTTCTAAAAGGAAGAACCTTCATTCTTTGGTTATCTTGCTTATATTCATGTCTTTTGTACTACTGAAAGTAACTTCATATTGACGTATGCACGGCTGGAAGCACCAGATTGGTTCTGCCAGTGAGCCTGCACCGCTGTATCCTCACTGCCATCATGCTTCATCCCCATTCCATCCCAGTAAGTGTGTTTATATGTGTTGGAAGCTGCCCAGAGTGGCTGGGGCAACCCAGCCAGATGGGTTGGGGTGATGATGATGATAATGATGATGATGATGATGATGATGATATATTATTTTTATTTTTATTATTGTTGCCTAATTTTTCCTTAACACTGCATTAGGAAAAGCAGCACCATGACCTAAATTATGATGGTAATTTACACTTTTTGATTTGGTGGGCGGAGCACAGCTTTCCTGCTCTCCCTTAATGATAGGTTGATACTCCTACAGTGGAAAATTAAATTACTTTCTAGAAGCCACAGAATCCTGTCCTGGTGTGATCGTATGAGTAGGCAGTAGGTGGCACCGGTAATTATTTCTTGTGTGCTAATTTTTTCCCTTAAAGCAAAAACTCTAGTGCAGTGTAATGTCTTGTCAAGCTCTGTTTTTTGCTACTTGATTATCTGGAATTCCAGCTTTGCAATAGAGGCCTTTAGCTCTCATCCTCTTTAGGTTTGGATTTGGGGTTGATAATAGAATCGTAATTACTGAAAAATGTAAAATTAATATACACAGTGTTTTTTCTGGGGGTGCTCAAGTGTATGCAGTACTGGTGCACCTCCCCCCCCCCCATTAAAAGTGTGGCACTTACTGTAACAACTTCATGGTTGAGTACCAGCACTTTTTTTTTCTATAAAAAAGCACTGAATATGCAATACAATAGCTTTCCCCAGTATATAGTAGCAACAGAGCATAATACAAACAGAATAACTGATAATATAGAACTCTTCTAACAATACATCAATAATTAAAATAGAAAAATGTACAGTAGTGTAAATTAATAACAAACTTTTTTTTTAACCCCCACAATTCTTACCAAACTAGAGCTGTTAAAATTCTTTAAAGTCTTAGGATAGCCTCACTCTGTACCTGTTCAAAGTCCCTTTTTAATAACCAGATCACACATATTTTTTCACGTAAAATGCCAAGAGATTTTTAGCTATCAAAATAGATATTGAATATAAATCAACTTGGCTTTGCTTCCTCTATATCCTTCCTTCCTTCTGTTCTATATACGATATGCTTCCTACAGTCTTCTATTTTGTATACAACTTTGGTCAGTAAAACCAAACTTGAATCCTAAAACAAAGCAGTGTTTACTTTTTGCCCAAATAATTCACTCTTTATACTTAAAGTCAACCTTTAGAGGGCAGCAGCCGTATCTCACTTTCCAGCACTAAATTTTACTTTGCTTATAGGGAGGTCTGGAAGCATGAGGTTAGTTCTTAAGAATGTTATTCATGTACTTTACTGGAAACAGTTACTTCAAGGCTTGGGTAACATTCAATGACATAACAACCATATTGCTGGGGTCTGATTATGTGGGTCCTGATTACTGAAGTGACTGTTTCCCATGAATGCTGATTTCATAAGAGAGACCCATGCAACCAACATCTGTTTAACATGGCTTTTTTGTTTACCACGAGGAGCTCCTGAAATAGTTGGGCTAAAATGTAAAAGGCCTCCAACATACCTGGAGTAATATTTAAGGGCAGAATACAGTGGTACCTCGGGTTACATACATTTCAGGTTACAGACTCTGCTAACCCAGAAATAGTACCTTGGGTTAAGAACTTTGCTTCAGGATGAGAACAGAAATCGTGCTCCAGCGGCACGGCGGCAGCGGGAGGCCCCGTTAGCTAAAGTTGTGCTTCGGGATAAGAACAGTTTCAGGTTAAGAACGGACCTCTGGAATGAATTAAGTATTTAACCCGAGGTACCACTGTATACAGTTGGTAACATAACGTTGAAACAATATTTAAGGGGTGTGCTCACTTGAAGGGCAACCTATTCTGCTTGCTGCAACCCAGAGTAGGAGTGTCTCTAAACAGCACTTTCCTCTTTACCTGTTAAGCAGGAATGTAAAAATCTGTGAATATGCTCAAGTCTTGCACATGCATTAAATTTTGTTTCTATGCTGGGGAATAGTTATAGATTTGCTTGTTCACATTCACTTTGCAAACCTTGATGCTCTGTTTTGAAGGCATAAGACTGAGTGCAAGTCAGTATCTGAAATGAGACGGGGGGAAATGTAAATTTTCTCTTCCTGCAGTTCCAGGTCCTTCTGCAGCCTTAACGACAATGCAACTCTTCTCCAAACAAAACCCATCGAGGCAGGAGGTCACCAAACTCCAGCAGCAAGTGAAAACCAACGGTGCAGGTGTGACTGTGCTAAGGCGCGAAATATCGGAGCTTCGCACCAAAGTGCAAGAGCAACAGAAGCAGCTGCAAGATCAAGATCAGAAACTGCTTGAGCAAACCCAGATCATAGGTGAGCAGAATGCCCGATTGGCTGAGCTCGAACGTAAACTGCGAGAGGTTATGGAAAGCGCAGTGGGCAATTCCTCAGGGTCAGCACCAAGCGAGGAGACTCCTAGGAAAAGGAAGAAGGCTGTCGAATCAATAGGTGCGCTTAGGAAGTCTAAACGCCTTCGAAATAATAAATAACTTTGGAATAAATGACACCTCCAGGAGGATGTACTGCTTTATAGTAGCCCAAGCAGGTTGTCTGGTCTGGATACCGCTATTCAGAGCATGGTGTCATTTAGGCTGCTGGTTCTTCAGAACACCATAGACTTGAACAACTTTCTCTCATTGCTGAGATGTTTCTTCCTAAAGCTGCCCTGCTTCTGTTTGAGTGGGCCTACGGCACAGAATCATTATAACTTGCCATAGATTTGTACTAACCAGACCTGCTCTATCACGTTCTGAAAAGTTAATTTTCCTTTTCTGTGCAGATGACTATTAAAGTGAAACTTATATTTATGCATCTGTTCCTGTAAATGAGTATACCAGATAAACCCAGGCTTAATTGGCTAGAAGATTAAAAGTGGATAAACAGCAGATGTTCTCTTCACTTGAAAGAACCACTTTTTGAAAATCTCGTGGGGTTGGGGTTTTTTAGGCGGGGGGAGGCTGACTTTTTTGTTGCAAGTGACCAGGTTTAGAATGTCTGAAAAGTAGCTTATAAATGTGGGAGTCAACATAACAAGTAAATATGACTTCTGAAGCTTACAGTATAGGCTATATATATTTTTGTAAAACTTAACAGGCAAGGGACTTCAGTTTAGATTTCACAAATGCATACCCTCCTCCTAAGCATTTGGAGCCATATTTTTATCTTTGCATGGAGAGACGCATGCATTGCTTAGTCAGCTTGGTAAAGCATTTGCCTGGAGTTGCAATTAAATCGTTGGCCTCTGTCACCTTTTGTACCGCAATTTCTTGGTTCCTTAGCCATGACTTTGCATTTGCTTTCAGCACAGCTGTTTCTTTTCTTGGGAGGTCATTTTATCTTACTTTTGTCAAGAGTATATAAGCCAGGCTATTTTGCTGCTTCTGCTTGCCTATAGATAGCAGGTACTCTTTTATCTAAAGGTTGATTCCTTTCGCCTGTGAGTTTCTGATTATACACTACTGATGCTGATTCAGCGGTTCAAAGACTATTAAACATTGGATAAAAACGATTTGTTCTTTGTATTACACAGGCTTCCTAAGGCATGGTTCAAATTCTAAAAAGTTTATGTTGAGAGAAAGACCTTACTGTTACATTGAAATAACTGTCTAATACTGTGTTCCTTATCATAAAAAGTAAATTGATTTCAGACAAAAAAAGCTTTAATTTCTTTTGCACTCCTTCCATTTTGAATTTTTAACTGGAAACACATGTCTTGCACTGTACAGTCTGGATTTGTCACTTTAACAGCCTCAAAGTTGTAATGTACAGTGAATTTCTCCCCGGTTATATTTTTTTTTAAAGCATCCAACAAGTATTGCTGTCCATGGTTTTTAATTTGCTGTTACCAAACGATGTCACTGTTGCTCGACTGTTACATTTTTCTCTTAATCTGCTGTTGCCGAATGGACATATTTTCACAAGAATGAATTTGAAACGAGAATAGAAAATTGAATTTGAGTGGTCGTTCAAAAGGCCACACGTCACTTAGACATTTCGCTGAAGTACCTTGGTTTAAAATGGAAGCTGCTTATTCATTTTCATTTGTCAAGTTAAAGATAAAACACAAAGCTTTCCTAAAGACTGTTCTGGGCTTTTTCTTAAATGTTAATCAAAGTCCATTGATTCATAATTTGGAGTAGATTTCCCCCCCATAAAACAATATATTACAATTTGATGTCAAGAGTTTGGAGTTTTGATTTTTTAATTATATTGTTTTTGCTATCTTAAGGCCTTTTTACTGTTTGTGTCCCCGTCCCCCCTTTTAAATGGAGCAGACTCTTGTGTCTTAGCAGTGGGCATATATTCAACTGTCTCAAGGATAATATATGAATTTTAAAACATTCACTTGAAAGTTTCTTATTTTTGAGGAGCTCTGTTGTACAACATCAGCATGATTGATCATTAGAAATAACTACTGCGGATGCTTTCCAGAGTGGGAACACAAATGGTAGTCTTCTCAGCAATTATACTGTGTGGTGCATTTAATTTCTTTAAGTATCGAATCCAGTATCCTTCGCTTGCAATGTCTGAGAAGCAGGATAAATAGGATTCTCTGCATCTGTCTGTGTAGAACCACATAAGCATATAGCACAGTATACTGACATTATGGCATAAACATTGCAGTCTGCCTATCTACATGCTAGGCCCTCAACCAGGTATTTTCAGAGTAACACCCTATTCATAAGCTACCACTTTCTTGTGGCTGAATCCTACACAAACATCTTCAAGAAAGAATCACAATTGTGAAAGTGGTTCATTCCCATGATTATGGCATGGGAAGGAACTTCTGTCATTTGCTTGACCCACATTGGTCGTCTTTACAGATACTACTGAAAGACCATCATGTCAGAAACGCCCCATATTCCTCCAGAAACATATTACTCTTGGGTAACCATAGAAGTATTCTGCAGAGCAACTGTATTTCCTGGTCAGGTTTGTTTATACAGGCGTAGAAAAGCAAAAGCTGCTCTGTTAAATTCTGCTGTCCTCAATAGTTTGGGAAACCGCTTTGCTAACTGAAGTTAATACCTGCCCCAGGTTTAGAAAGCATCTGTACAATCTCTACTCACAAATTTTACAGCTGTTTTGCAATAACGCCTATCTCTTCAGTGAATGATTGAAAGTATTCAGGAAATGGAAGCTGGAAAAAGCATTCAAATTTCTAGAGTACAATTCTCTCTGCATAAATTGAGGAGTCATGTAGGTAGTGTAATTTTCCATGTATAAGACTGTTTATTGCTATATATATTTTTAGTAAAAAATTTGGGGTCATCTTATACATGGATAGTGAATGCACAGGGGCTTGGGCTTGGGCTTGGGCTCTAGTGCGGGTGGTGTGGGCTCAGGTTTGGACTCAGTCTCTGGCCCCCTTTCTTAATTAGATAAACTTTATTTGCATTAGCCAATGGCCATAGCAACATAAAACAAGCAATATATACAATTAAAAAGACAACAGTGGGTAAAAAGGACAATCAGATGATCAAGATTATCGTTCAGATACTGGCCGCTAATCTCATTGCACCCTCGATAAACCTAGCAACCTTTGCTGTTGTCTGATCATTTTGATCTGATAAAAGAAAGAACAATGTGGCCGCAGATGGGCGGCCTGGGATGGTAAGTAAGAGTGGGGTGATGATCTCATTCCTCAGATCTTTATAAAGGGGACAGGACAGGAGAACATGAGCCACTGTTTCCAGATTGCCATCTCCACATGGGCAGAGTCGTTTCTCAGTTGGAATCTTTTGGTATCTGCCCTCCAGTACGGCAAAGGGCATCACATGTAATCTGGCCAGTGTGAAGGCACGTCTGTATTTTGGGATAGTTAATCTATACAAATATGGTGCCAGGGAATCAAACTGAGGAGGGGGAGGCATACCAAGGACTTTCTTAATTAAGGGTTCAAAAAAATAGGGGTCATTTTATACATGTGGCCGCCTTATAGGCAGAAAAATACAGTACTGTCGTACCTTGGAAACTGAACAGAATGCGTTCCAGAGGTCCGTTTGACTTCCATAGCATTTTACGTCAAAGATGCTGCTTCCAATTGGCTGCAGGAGCTTCCTGCAGCCAATCGGAAGCTGCGGAAGCCCTGCCAGACGTTCAGCTTCCAAAATAACATTTGCAAACCGGAACACTCACTTCTGGGTTTGTGGCGTTCGGGAGCCAGAACTTTTGACTGCTAAGGCGTTTGTCAGCCAAGGTACAACTGTACTTGTTTGCATTTGCATTTTAACTCATTAGTGCAAGGATTTCTGCTTGTGCAACACAATTCCCCACTTGCACCATGCACCCTCCCCAAATCTGCTCTAGAGGGTTGAGGGAACACCCTAGAAAGTGTAGGGGGCACGTGGGTGGGGGAGACCATTCCAATGTGAAAGCAGAAATCCTTGCACTAGCAGATTATTCCCTTACTGCTACTTTGAATGCAACCATTGCTGCTAGCTTTTTCAGGAAGCTTACTATCTTGGTGGCAAAAGACACACAGCAGTGAGACCAGATAGACTTTCCTGGAAATAATATGCCAGAGGTCTAGTGCTATGATGGAGGAGGCTGTGTCCCTCATGGCTCCCTGCTAGGTTTGTCATTTGAAGCAGTGATGCGCACAGCTGGACCTGATGTTCACAGGTGTAACTCGACACACAGGGAGGAGGAAAATACGGGAGAACCTGATTCTTGATAATACCTTTCAAAGCCCATAGCAGTTTAGAATCTAGGTAAGAATCGGAGCCTTTCAATGAGATTGCAACTAGACAAGGTAATGAAAATTAGTCCACAAGAATTATATACTTTGTTCAGCAAAGCCTGCTGCAATAGCCTGAGGGGGGTGTTTGAAACTGACCACCATTTCTTGACATACTTCTATGGCAAATGCTGACAACACTAGAAAGAGCAGTACAGTTCAGTGCATATGCAGTGGGCTTTTTAGCATCATAAATATATGGATAAAAAGATTTTCTACCAAGGTCCTTAGTAATGCTAAAGTAGATGTGGACAACCTTTGGTCACATTTAATGTAGGTGTTGGGAGCCCAAAAGAAGAGGAGGGCAGGAGGGGGGAGGAAACCTGACAATGGAAGGAGATGGAAGAAAAGGACTAGGTTCAGAGTGGCCTGTCCCTCCCCTGGCAATCTGAAGAACAGGGAGGAAGAGGTAAGTGTGTGTGTGTGCGTGCGTGCAGAGAGAAAGAGATGTCCTGACCACTGCTGGTATTCAGCCCCTTGCACATTACAGTAAAAGTGTACCCCACCCCAGCCAGTGTGGTGGTGTGGTTAAGAGCGGTCTCTCCTAATCTGGTGAACCAGGTTCGCTTCCCCACTTCTCCACATGCAGCTGCTGGGTGACCTTGGGCCAGTCACACTTCTCTGAAGTCTCTCAGCCCCACTCACCTCACAGAGTGTTTGTTGTGGGGGAGGAAGGGAAAGGAGAATGTTAGCCGCTTTGAGACTCCTTCAGGTAGTGATAAAGCGGGATATCAAATCCAAACTCTTCTTATGCTAGAGATCAAGAGTGAATATGCAATGCATATGTTCAGTATGGATGGCTATTCAGAAACGTGTCATAAGTTACAGCCAGAGGCCATCAAAGTGGTATACAAGATAAAAACAGGAGAAAATACTAAACCCAATTTCTAAAAGTAATAACATAATTTCTTGAAAGCAATAAAACCTATAGGTACATGGTATTACATGTGCATGTGAAGTTCACATTTTGCATATTTTCATGAAACTGATGGATGCCAAAAATATTCATAAAGTTAAAATCTAAAATTAGCTATCTGTTATCTGCTTGTAGTAATTCAGTATGATGCTCCTTGTGCGTGTTCTTGTTTGCAGGAAATGCTGCATTGGAAAGATAGGTTGCTTGTAAAAGACAACATCAGTCTGGCTGAGAGAGACTGCATACAAACCATATATTTAAAAAATATTTCCCCACCCCACCCCAAGAATTCTGGGAGCTGTAGTTTGTTAATTGTGCTGGGAATTATAGCTTTGTGAATTCCCAGGATTCTTGGAATTTTAAATGTATACACAGCCTGAAGAAAACAAACACGTTCATATGAAAAACCAATAGAAAGAGAAGGGAGGCAGAAAAAATTATAACATGGCATAAAACAAACCACTGGCCTGTGTTTTATACATTTTTGTGCTTTTTAAATACACCCCCACACCATTTACATCATAGATATACATAATCTTGTAAACTAGAGGCCAAGGGGAAAAAACAAATTTATTTCAACTTTGTACTGTCTGTTGTGGTCATACTGCCAAATCCAATTCCAAACATCTGTTTGAATTTGACAACCCAGCTCTCTCTTCCCAAATATTTTGATAGGTGCAGACCAGTATATGAGCTTCCTCAATAAACTCTTCTGATTTTCAGTAATTTCAGTAAAAAAAAAGATACTGTAAACTTATTTTTAGCTTTCATATGGTAGGCAGGCATCGTCTATGGATAAATATTTCTGCTTCTCTTTCATACAGTGGGAATGCTTCTGCTAAGGTGGTATCTGCTGTGACAGATGCACGAATAATGGAAAAACAAAGCATGCTTTCATCTTGAGAACTATTGTTCTTACTTGCATTGAAATGTGTGCAGATTTAAGTGATGAAGGCTGGAATGTTAAACATGTTTCATAGAGAGTAAGCCCCACTAAACTTTGAGAGCTTGATCTCTGAGTAAACATGCTTAAGATTGCTTTGGAAAAGTTCCAGTTAATTGACTAAGATGTTTCGAGTCAGGTGACACATTATTCTCAAGAGGCTGTGGCAGGGTATTTAGAGCACTCTGGCCTGGATCAAAAACCCATGAAAGTTATTCCAGTCTGGTGTATTTTAGGTTCTCCCCCGCCAATAGCGTTCCCCCATTCACCAAAGACACTGGTTTTAAACATACATGGAAAAGGTAGGGAATTTCTACTTTTCTACCACTCTTTAAACATCCTGTTCATAAATGCAACAGGACAGGATAAATAAGACATTTTAGTAGATAAAGACGCCAATACTGTAATGCAGGGGTCAGCAAACTTTTTCAGCAGGGGGCCGGTGCACTGTCCCTCAGACCTTGTGGGGGGCCAGACTATACTTTGAAAAAAATATATGAACAAATTCCTATGCCCCACAAATAACCCAGAGATGCATTTTAAATAAAAGGGCACATTCTACTCATGTAAAAACACGCTGATTCCCGGACCATCCACGGGCCAGATTTAGAAGGCGATTGCGCTGGATCTGGCCCCTGGGCCTTAGTTTGCCTACCCATGCTGTAATGTTTCATGTGAAAAAGAATACAGTTCTTCCTTTGTTATGATACCCAGAAAAGATGCTTCCACTTTGTAACAGTAGACTGTCTTCTTGAGAATTTAAGGATCATGGAAAATAAACCCTTAAACTCGATGTCATTATGTCCTCAGTCCCACCACATTCATCTCTTTCTGCTATAATCAGTAATTTCTCTGTCACAACAAATCTGGTATGACACATGCAAATTTACTCAGAAGCAAGTTCCACTGAGCTCAATGGGAGCTTCTCACTAGTTAGCGTGCATAGAATTGCAGCCTTAGCCTTCAAGGTGCTACAAGACTGTTTGTTCTTTTTATCTGTCTGTAGCCTCTGGAATTTTTAGATAAAGGAATTTTCGTCTGCGCAACTCTGGTGAAAGATGGAATATTGCCCATCTACTTAGTGTAAACATTCAGGCCTCTTTAGGCAAGTTTGCTTTTCCTATAATTTAGGACATGTAGAAACCTCTTGAGATCAGCAGTGTTGGTCTCCCCTGACAAGGTGGTAACTCTTAAAAATGCAGAGTTTAACTCAACAAATAGGCTTTAAAGCTTTTGTGGACTAGAGCTCACTACATCAGGTGCTCTTTCATGGCATATGCCACAAGATAATGATGCTTTTGCTGCAACTGACAGACATGTCTATTCCATTGGAAGTCGTTATTTAACTAGCACAGATAAGTGCTTTTTGAATTGGCTGTGAATAGGAAGGGATACTAATCAATATGCTAACTATTTTGCTTTAATTTCGTGTGTTAATAGGAACAGATATACTTGGGGCAAATACAAGGAGATAGGTTTTAAGTTACAGTCAGGTTTGATTTTGGGCAGAATTTTCACCTAGCTCATTTTTTTTACCCAATAGATGTTGTTCCATAGGTTGCCTCACTTCCTTGTGTGGCAAGTTATTATTTGCCAGCAAGTCACTACATTTCCTTTAGCCATTCCTAGATGATTAGATCTCATTTCTATTATAATGGAGTGTATGGTGTGTAAGGGGAGGGGTAGTATCTCTGGTGGGGGACATGTCATGCTGCTTCTGGGGTTGTTTGTCCACCTTTGGTCCCCACCCTGCACTCAGCTGTCACCTGGGTTAGGTGAGTTAGGGACTTTCCCTGTATGCGAAGACAAGCTCCAGAGGATTGAGCAGACAAGACCAATAGCGGGTCCAACTGTCAAGAAAGCAGTTTCTGCACCTGTTGTAGAGGGGAGTGAAGGGCAGATGGGCTTCATCAACCTGGGAAGGTAGCCCATCTAAGAGAAGCAAAACTGCTAAAGCTTCGCTGCCTTGCGGGATATCTTAGGAAGACGAAAAGGTTAAGGAGTAAATCCTTCACAGATCCAGAATGGAATCCCTAAAATGGTTTGAGTAGCACCTTGTACACCTTCTTCTGGCAACTCCTGCAGCCAAGCTGGTGCCAAATGTATTACTCTGCTTTCCTTTGGTCCACATTAGTGAGGCTGAGAGGGTGGTTTTGTCGTCTGGGCAGCCCACGACCTTCATACACACTTCCTAGGCTTGTGCCCCTGGGAGGTCACTTTGGTGCTGCTAATACAGTGGTTTGACTTCACCCCTGGAGGCACACTCCATTGTCCCCTGAGACAGACGGATGCCAACAAAAAATAATTATAATGATCTAACATGTATGCCAGCAACATAATTCCACAGTATGTATTATTTCTCATTTCCTACCTGTGCTTATAAAGAAAGCAGTAAAGAAAGTGATTGTTCCTATTTGACCATTAAGTCTTTCCCAGATTACCATTTCTGGTGCAAGAAATGTCTAGCGAGTACTGTTTTGTGCTTTTCTGTTTCCTCACATCCCCTTCAGGGGATAGAAAGGTTCAGCCTTACTCATGAGGCAACTCTTGAAGGGATGGAACCAAAGCTCTCTCCCACCCCCCACCACCATGTGATGTGTTTGGAACAAGATAATCCAATGATATAATCAGACTTCTTCCAACTATTTGAATAGTAGTTAAAAATTGTCAGCAGGCAATAAACGCTGCAAAGTTAAGAGATTTAAGTTTAGACCTGATCTGTTTTATTTAGAACACATACCATTCTCAAGCATGGTTGTCCTTTTATAGGAAAGTCTGAGACCATTGTTTCTCCATACATTTGTTGTTGTTGTTGTTGTTAATGCTTCACTTTTTCCCCTGACAGGCAGATTACAGATAAAAATAAGAACAGCTAAAAACATAGAACACAGATGGGGAGGGTGGAGTAAGCAGGTGGCAGAAAGAATGGAAATATTGGAGTGGGGTGGTGGAAACTCCAAAAATTTGAGATTGGAGAATGCGCAAAAAAGTATGCATTTCCTACAAAAGTGACACAAAGCACTCGATTCCTGAGTATGCTAAAGCTATCCAATGAAGCCGGCACAATATTTTGCACCACTCCTGTTCCCAGGAACATTGTGAAGGAGTGGTACATGTGGCTGAGCCCTGGGCTTTCTACTCTCTCTGCCCCTTTGAAAACGAATGGAAAAAAAATCTTAATTTGTTCATAAGCCACTATATTAGTTTCCCAGAGGCATCTAAATTAGAACATCCAAACTTCAAGCAAATATGTGCTTGAGTATTTTTAAGTACCTAGGCATGCTCCGGTCTCTTCCATAGAATTGATTCCAGGGCAGTTTATAAGGTTTTTTAAAAAAATATTGTGTGACAGTAAGGAAAAGAAGACAAGATTTAGGAACAGATCTTAGCAAAATCTTAGCGCCTCATTGCAACAGAAGAGTGAATGGAATAGAGATGTACAGCAGGGAAGTGGGATGGAATGTTGGGTAGAGTTAAAATGATATATAGGCAGAGAAATTAGAAACTTGAATGGAGGGTTGATGTGGGAACCAGAGAAAGGCTGAAGGGAAAAACAACAAGTGTGACACATAGTTAAAGTCCGTTAAGAAGGATTAGGATAATCAGTCTGGTTAGGGCAGGAAGCTAAGAACCCTGTAGGGAAGGAGTTTGTGGGTGGCACTGTGGTCTAAACCACTGAGCCTCTTGGGCTTGCCGATCAGAAGATTGGTAGTTTGAATCCCCACGACAGGGTGAGCTCCCATTGCTCTGTCCCAGCTCCTGCCAACCTAGCAGTTTGAAAGCATGCCAGTGCAAGTAGATAAACAGGTACCACTGCGACAGGAAGGTAAATGGCCTTTCTGTGTGTTCTGGTTTCCGTCATGGTGTTCCATTGCACCAGAAGTGGTTTAGTCATGCTGGCCACAGGACCCGAAAAGCTGTCTGTGGACAAACACCGACTCCTTCGGCCTTTCTATATGTCAGTAGGTGGCGGCAGCAAGTACCGTATTTTTCGGCCCATAGGGCACACCTAGTTTTTTGGGGGGGAAATAAAGGGAATTTTTTTTTTCCCAGCCCGAGCTTCCCCCGACCCCAGCCCCCAGAACAGGCAGCTCTCCACAAGCCGTGGGAGAGTTGCGCAGCTTGCAGAGAACTGCGCGAAGCCCGAAGCCTGGGGGGCGCTGAGCTCAGCGTGCCCCAGGCTTCTGGGTGCAGGCAGCTCTCCGCAAGCCGTGGGAGGGCTGCGCGAAGTCGCGCAGCTCTCCCATGGCTTGCGGAGAGCTTCCTGAAGCCTGGAGAGTGAGAGGGGTCGGTGCGCACCGACCCCTCTCGCTCTCCAGGCTTCAGCGAAAGCCTGCATTCGCCCCATAGGATGCACACACATTTCCCCTTCATTTTTGGAGGGGGGAAAGTGCATCCTATATTGCGAAAAATACAGTATGTTGAGGGAAGTTTGGGCTCAGTTGAGTAGCTGAGGGCCTTACAGATGAGTATCCAGGGTCAGCCTTTAGCAGAAAACCCACTGAACCTTATATTGATCCTAAACATCACTGGGCTTTTAAACTTTTTTTTAAAAAAAACAATATGGGAAGGTTCTCAACTCAGTAGTAGAGCACATGCTCTGTATGCAGCAGCCCTCAAGTTCAATTCACACCATCTCTAGGTAGAGCTGAGAGAAACTCATGTCTGAAAGGCTGAAGACAATACTGAGTTAGGTGGATGAGTGGTCTGACTCTGTATAAGGCACCTTCCTATGTTCCTACAATTGATCCTAAGAGCAGTGTCTGGGACATGCCACTTGTGGAACGTAATTAATGCAGTATGGAAAGAAGAAAAACATTTCAAAATTGAATGTACCTACATACACACTTTTAAAACCATTGCAAAACCAAACTATATTTAAAATGGCACATATCTGTTCACCTATGCATTAATCACTAAGATAAATTCCAGTACTAAACCTTATTTCCAACCCTTCCTTATCCCTAATTCAATGACCAGGTGGATGGAACAGTGCACCACTGAAACATACACTGCTGGGGAAAACTGACCTCTAAGAGAACTAGAGTTCTGGACGGTGGTATATAAGCTGTTAAATATTTTCACAAAGGAATTCTCCAGAGCTGTCACACAGCAAATAATCAACACAATTATTAAAGATACTATTCCATAGGTGTACATTTAACGGGGTGAAGCATGCATTCACTGCAAAATATTCCTAAATATTTGGAGGAAAGTGTATTCTATTCATCACAGTGATACCTGGTCCCTAAAAATACTGCTATATAATATCCAGAGCAATCAGTTCTGCTAGAATAACAAATACATTAGTACAGTGCCTATTTTAACGAGTGATTTCCTGAAAACTAAAATAACAGGAAATTGGAAAGAATGGTTTTGTAGCGCTGACTTTTTCTTTTGCAGATTGTTAAATGGAAAACAGCATAAGAATATAGATATTCTGCAGCAGAGAAGAAAGACATATTTTAGTTGTCTACTTCCTAACTTCATTGGGAAAAATAATTTATGAATTTTCCTATCTGCTGTGTTAGAATTAATTTTCTTCGAAGAATGTATAGTTCTGAAACTGTAGCTTCTCTGAATTAACAAATATGTTAACAGTAATCTTATTTTCACTTAGTAACAGAATAACATGCAGAGAAAGAATACAGGAAAAGGAATTTTAAGAATAAACCCCAACAAAAATAGGGTTGGAAGGTTTTTTTTGCAAATCTTTTTAATTTCTGGGTAATATTTTCTTCATGGTTGCACATTTTTATGTATTTGCCTAAGCTGTGTTTGCCTTCCAATGGACTGTGTATCTGAAATACATGACTATCCCTCATCATTTGCAATGTAACTTGCATGTTCTAGGTTACATATTCTGTTATTATTTTTTATTGTTTACAAGTGTTAGTCTTACATGGCTGCTGTGAGCTTAGCCATAGTTTGCTTAGTGTTGCATCTGAACCCAGGGCTCATGGTTTATTTTGTTCCAGACAAGCCATGAGCTGTAGCCAAGGTTTGTTCATGACTTGTTGCTCATGCTTTACCTGGGGAAGATAAACCATGATCTTGCATTTGGACATAACACTAAGCCAAACCATGGCTTTGCTTACAGCAGTGTAGCAGCAGGACAGAAAGAGGAGCAAAGTAGTTGTGAGCTTCCTTCTGGAATTCCATGTTTGTTCATTTGTGCTAAGCCATAGTTTGACTTCATGTCATAGGCAAATGAGGCTGGCATGTGCCATCTGCTGTCTTTGCACCAGGCAGGCAAGTTGCCATGTGGTCTGCACAAATTTCACATATCTATGTCTCCCATGATCAATTGACTCACACGGTACTAGGAGCCCTTCCTCCACTCCCTACAATATACAAGTGGATATCCGTGTGTGTCCCCCATGGAATAGGTCTCTTTTAATGGATCATTTCCTCCAGCCCTTCCCTGAGGCCCACATTTTTTGTGATAACCAAGGAGCAATCAACCTGTGAGTGAGATAGGGCTATCATGTCCCTGAAGGCTTTGTTCAGCAACCTCTCAAAGCTTCTGCAGCGGATAGTCATCATGCCTCTTTGCTTTCTACCTGCATAGCTGTCACTGTTATTTGCTCAGTTTGTTTACTTAGGACTGGTAAGATTTCTTCCAGGCAATACTTTGATTGGATGAAGTGAAATAAGAGGTGGGAGCAGTATATCATGCAGTGGTTACTTATTAAGTGCCCCTTATTTTAAGTAAGGGCTCTTAATTTTTTTTAAAAGGATTCTGGTACAAACTAGAAAAAGATAGGTTTATTTGAGCCAAACTTGAAGCAGGACTTTTTTACCCCGTTCCCCCCCCCCAAAAAAAATTGTGTTTTTTAAAGGTTTTCTTGGGTGAAAAAGTACATACATTGTCTCCATTTTCAGATCATAAAGTTCTTTCTGCAGATAAGTTATATATTAAATGTGAGATTTTACTACTGTATACAGTATAAAGTTGGGGGAGAGAAAAGGAGGGGGGAGAGAAGGGGGGCCTTCTATAAATGGTTAAGCCCTTATATGTTTGGTGTGATTCCTATGTGTACAGCTATACGTTAGCAGAGATGGATTGTGCGGCATATTTATTTCAGGGGAAATGAACAGCACATCACTTGCAATGATTCCAGACCTGCTCAGCTTGTGATGTGCCCAAGCCAATGCCTCAAGTTTTGCTATCCGAGGCATGCAGCCGAAATAGGTTTTTGAGACCCTAATATACAGGGCCTGTGTTTCATCCTGGATGTGCAAGTCTGTTCTATGCAGATACCACATTCTTCTAGGAAATCTCCATATACTTCATCAGGTGTGAAGAACACACCTTGTGCTCAGTTGTGTGCACTGGTAAATAAGTGGACACATGTGCTTGTTACATGTGACATGGCACGTTCAATGTGCTTTTGGTTTTCTTTATGGATGCCATCTCTCTCTGTGTGAAGCGACTTCGAGAAAGGCACACAACCAGCCTTTTATAAACGGTACTGTTTCTCCCTCATTCTAGAACATTACAGCACAATGAATGCTGTCTCAGAATTCCATCAAAACACAGGTACATGCTACGTTTAACATTTTGAACAGGTAGTCCAAGTTAATTGCTCTGTGCCTAGAGGGACTGGTTTGACTGTACAAACAAACCAAACAGTGGCTTGGAGTAGCAATGTTTTTAGGCGCACTAAAGAAGCAGCATGCAATCCATGAGGCTATGCAGGGCCCATTGTAATGACACCAAGACTGATGAAGTGAAACTTTCAGATTGTGTGGTAGAGCTGATTGGGGGCCTCAGTTGTTTTGGCCAGCCCTGCTTATGTAACCAGATGCAAGCATGTTCAAGGTTCCTACACCTTGAAAAGTTCCTGTAGAAAAATTGTGTGCGTATGAAGGAGGGCAAATGCATCCACAGACAAGTAGCTCCTTCCATTCCTCTGCCCCCCTCCATTGCTGGACCGCTGTATTACTTAAAAGAATTACACTGCTTTTTCTTAATTATCACCTATTTCTCTAAGCAATTTTCAGTGGGCTTACTTCTGTCTGTCAGGGATAGATAAAACTGGAGTATAGAAGAGAATTTAAAATTTCAACAGACTCAATAGAACTTCCAAGAAAATATGTGTAGGATGGGAGTGTTCATGTGAGATATGCCTTTATTTTTCTTTTAGACATTTACAAGTGGGATAAAGCTTTTGAAAATACAAATTAAAGATAAAGCAAAACAAAACAGATGTGAAAGGTAAGTTAACATAACATAACAGGCTGCACCACTGGTCAATATTTACATTGCGATGTGTCTTCCAATTCTGAGCTACAACTGCTTCTGCAGTCAAGAGTAAATGACTCAACAATTCTTTATGATTACGATCTAAATTTCTATCCACAAACATACTGAACATCATGAATGCTGGAGATGGATGTATCCATTGACCAGTAATCGCACAAATCTCTTGGCATACCAACTCCCAAAACACTCGTACCTGGGGACAATCTATCACATATGGAAGTATGTACCAACCATACCACAACCTCTCCAACACATAGGATAAGCATTAGGGTTTATCTAATGGGACGCGGGTGGTGCTGTGGTTTAAACCACTGTGCCGCTTGGACTTGCCGCTTGGAAGGTCGGTGGTTCGAGGTCCCGTGGCGGGGTAAGCTCCTGTTGTTCGTCCCAGCTCCTGCCAACCTAGCAGTTTGAAAGCACGTAGAGCAAGTAGATAAATAGGTACCGCTCCAGTGGGAAGGTAAACTGTGTTTCTGTGCGCTGCTCTGGCTTCACCAGAAGCGGCTTAGTCATGCTGGCCACATGACCCAGAAAAACTGTCTGTGGAAGTGGACAAATGCTGGCCCCCTCTGCCTGTTAAGCGAGATGAGCGGCGCAACCCCCGAGTCATTCGCGACTGGACTTAACTGTCAGGGGTCCCTTTACCTTTACCTTCCTTGGTGTCGAGTACAAATTATGCAGTATTTTCAGTATTATCTAGCAGCAGCAGATGTTGTTTTATATGGTGGCTTTAACCACAAAGCATTCCAGTCATTTATTCTATTTGTCTAACTAGCTCTTTCCCCCACAGTATATGTAGCAAATCATTTTACTCCTTATCAGATTCAAAGAGCCACCTATAAATGTTAGAAACCAGCCCTCTTACCACTCCTGAGTAACTCACGATCTCCTTTTCAAATGCTGTAAGTTGATGTGCAGCAGCCTCTAAGAGCACTGGGGATAAAAGAAATTAAAGTTGAGCCTGCAGTATCCAAGTGCACATTATAGGTCAGGGGCAGGCAACCTAAGGCCCATGGGCCGGATGCGGCCCAATCACCTTCTAAATCCGGCCCGCGGATGGTCCGGGAATCAGTGTGTTTTTACATGAGTAGAATGTGTCCTTTTATTTAAAATGCATCTCTGGATTATTTGTGGGGCATAGGAATTTGTTCATATTTTTTTTCAAAATATAGTCTGGCCCACCACATGGTCTGAGGGACAGTGGACTGGCCCAGGGCTGAAAAAGGCTGCTGACCCCTGTTATATGTTCTAACTGGTTTCTCAAATCTCCCATAGTCATTATTCTGTTTGACAATCAATCAGCCTATCCATGATACCCAGGTTCTGCCTTTCACATCGGGTTACATAATCAAAAATCAAACTTTTTGATTATTTACCGCGTGTGTGTGTGTAATTAAATTTGTATACTGCTCTTCTTCTGCAGATCCCAGGGGTATTTCACGAGATAAAAATACAAGATAAAAAAACAACAAGTTCGTTAAGTTTCTTGGCGATTTGGACCCCTAAATACTGAAAAATGGTGCACGCTTACTTGTAAGGTAGGCATGCCCAGAATTGAGATAGAGATAAAGGCACCCAGCAGCGGCTTCTGCTACTGCAGCTGAGAGACAAGAAGTCCTTCCCCGGGGGAGTTTCCCTTCGGGGCTGACTTTCGAAGCCAAGAGAAGGTGCCAAGCTGAACCTGTGGCTTAGCAGCGCGAAACCTTTAGGGGCGCCATTGCAGACGCCGAGAGAAATGTTGAAGAACAGTTCTCAAAAGTGCGGAGTTGTTTTCTGGTGGTGAAATAAGTTTGGCAACGGAGCCAGGAAAGAGGACAAAGCAGACGTGGCTGACTGTCTTCCGAAACTCAGCCGGGCCTCCTCTTGTCTCTCTCTCCCAACCTTCAGGGAACTAACCGACTTTCCTGCCTGAAACGACAGCCTTCCTCCCCCGCGTCACTCGCTCCCTCAGCCCTACTTCACTTCACCACGTTAATAACGTACTATTACCTTAACGCGAGTATAAATTACAATAAATGTCAGGGGCAATTCACGGTGTTGTGTCATTATTATAATCAAGGCTAGCGTGGTTAACATAAAGGTGCTTCCCTTGAAGGAAGCCGCCACGGCGTTTGAGCGGGGAGAGAGAAACGCACACAAAGAAGGAGGGCAAAGCCCATATTCGAAAACCTCAATTCTAACTCCCCCCCCCGCACCCCGCCTCCTCCTCCAGACGCGGCTGCTAATCTGCTTCCGTGACGTCACCGCTCATGGCAGCCAATGAGCTTGTGCTAAGGGGGACCTGGTACCGGCGGGAGGGGCGGGAGCTCCTCCTCCTCCTCCTCCTCTTCTTCTTCTAGATGAGAAGCAGCAGCAGCAGCCCCGGCCGAGCAGCGGATTGCTGGCAGAGGCGTCTGGAGGGGTTGGACATAGCAGGCCGAGGAGAGGCGACGGGGCTGGGTCCGCGGAAGAGCCATGGGGAACACCGTGGCTCGGGAGGATTTCGAGTGGGTTTATACGGACCAGCCGCACGCGGATCGGCGCAAGGAGATCCTAAGTAAGTGCGCACTTTCGCCGCCTGCCGCTCCCCTTTTGGTCTCGTCTTCCTCTCTCTCCCCCGTTTCGCTGCGATGCCTTTTTTTGGGCGAAGGCGCTCGAGTCCTCCTTCTGCCCGCTCCTTGGCTCCCGAGGAGGCCGGGCGTGGCGGGCAGACGCCTCCCGGTCTTGCTCCCGGCCTCCGCCCTTGGCGCCCCGCACCGACGCCTCTTGTCTTCGGAGGAGGAAGCCCCGACTTTGGCTTTCTCGGCGGAATTCCCCACCCGGCCGACGGCGCTCCCTCCTTTGGGTCTTGGGTGATGGGGAGAGGAGTTCCCAGGGTTGGAGGGGAGCGAGCTGCCAACATCTGGAGAGACGCAGTGCGTCACATCCGAAGGCCTGGGGCCGGCCACCCGTTACAAGCACGTTGCTGCTTTCCTTTCCCTTGTCCCCCCGGCACGCCGCTTTTTCTCTTTTCAGTTTCGAAATCTGCCTGCGCATAATATGCGGGGAGGTGGTTCAAAGCGACCTTGGTTAACTGAGGACTTCGCCATGCCCAGCTGGTGCTTGGTGGCAGCCAAACAGGCTTTGAAATGGTTTTCGCAGGGTGCAGTGCTTTTGCCAACATGAAGTCTGATGGGATCTTTAGATAAAAAGAGGTACAGTGGTACTTCGGGTTACATACGCTTCAGGTTACAGACTCCGCTAACCCAGAAATAGTACCTCGGGTTAAGAACTTTGCTTCAGGATGGGAACAGAAATCATGTAGCAGCGGCAGCAGGAGGCCCCATTAGCTAAAGTGGTGCTTCAGGTTAAGAACAGTTTCAGGTTAAGAATGGACCTCCGGAATGAATTAAGTACTTAACCCGAGGTACCACTGTATATAAATTGGAATAAATGCTGATGGTGGTGGCTTTCAAATTTCCTACTGGCGGAGGACACTCCCCGGCTCCCCATCTTTGATTCTTACTTTTGGAGCTCTCATCTGTTTCCTGTTTCCAGGGAACGTTCTAAGGTGGACTTTGATGTGTAGGACTGGGTAGGCCTACTAGACCTAGATGTTGCAATGGCAAATGTGGTAGTAACTTGGAATGTCCAAACATTCTGTGGGTTGTGAGAGAAGATAAAAGAAAGGGAGAAGTTGTTCTTCATACCCTGCTGTTAGTGCTGCCCTCAGTGATGTGCTCAAAGTGTACCCTGGACAAAATGACTAAAATATACCCCCACGCTGAAGGGCGTGGAAAGGACAACGTCTGCTTTTACTATATAATAGAATGTGGGTTTAATTCCTCGGTCAGCTAGCTTTTCAGTAGGCTGTCTCTCTATGAAGGAATGGATGGCTGTAGTCTAGTTTGCAGGCACAATTTAAAATGGTCTGCCAACAGGCTGCAAGAGGGGTCACTTTACTTTTGCCACTGGCATTCTGTAGCTGGATTTAGCCAAGTGAGTGAAGTTGCTCAACCATCTCAGTTTCTTGATGGAGGAAAAGTGTGGGAGACCCTGTCCCTGTATTTGGAAGCTCAGGTTTTAGGTTGATCGTAGAGATTTCTTTCACATGCCAAGGTGTTTGATACTCTTGGTTAGCAAACGAGAAGCTAGGAGAGTGGGGTGGCCCTGAGCATTATTAGTTAAACAGCATGCTTCTAGCCCTTTTGGTTCCTGAGAAGCATCAGTAGGAGACAACGATCAAATTATACACTAAAAATGCCGTTCACAAGTACACATGTCTCTTTCTATTTCCTTTGTCTCAAAAAAAAAAAAAAATCAGACTCCTGGTGTACAAACCTATTATGCAACTGTGTATGCAAATATAAACCAGCTTATTTTAGTAGCAGGGCAGTCCAATTTTTCATACCAAGTAGGAGTACTTTGACATGGAACCAGTGGGCCGCACACTGCCTTCCGAAAGCTGGCTAAGGGAGGCACTGGGCTTTGGGAAGGAGTCACAAGGCTCTGGCACGGTCCTAGAGCCTTCCCACCTTTTCCCAAAAGGTTAAAAAGTGCTAACTAGGCTTTGGGAAGGAGGTGGGACAGGAGGGCTCAAGGACCCTGCAAGAGCCCTTATTTCTCCTTCCCAAAGCCCTGCACCTTGCTTACCTTGTTTTGGGAAAGTGTGTGTGGGGGGAGAGAGTAAAATGTTGCTGAGGGCTGCCATAAAAGCCACTTCACTTCAGACCACCCAGTTCTACTATGTGAATTTGTCTACAGAATCAATATTTTTTTCTTGTGCAGAATGGAGAGTTTCTGGGTTGCTTGTATCACTGAAGACTTTTTGTTAGACACAGAGGGTGGCATCAACTACATTTTACCTGCAGTGGACCTATCAAAATTAATGAACACAACTAAGCTAGGTCCATCAACTTCAATGGGTCTACTATTCAGGAAACTTAGTTTGAGTGCCACCTAGAGTGTGGAATTTAAGTTGGTGCTGAGGAGATTGCTCTTGTTAGTTAAACCTCTTTTTTGCTTGCATGATGAAACAATCTCCCTACTCCTCCCCGTGTGTGTTGTTCTGTGGGCTCTCCTGAATCCCTCTCCCCAAACAGTTTGGAGGGACGAGAGAAAAGCCTTCCTATGCTAGTGAGAGTTGTTGACCTGACTCCTGCCACAGCAACTGATGTCTTCAGTATACTCATAAAGACCACTCCCAATAACTTCATGTAGATACTAAATAGTATTGAGGACAAAATACTGTCCTGTGACACAACTGCTTGTGGTGGACACACATATAATCTAATGCCATTCTCTGAATCCTGCTCTGTAATGAGTGGAACCAATGTGGAATTGTGCCCCAGCTCATGAAGATGATCCCAGAGTACAACATGGTCGATTGTATCAAAAGCCACTGAGAGATCAACAGGGTTGCAGTCCCCTTGTCTATCTCCCAAATATGGACCTCTGTCAGGGCAACTAAGGCTGATTCCATCCCAAACTGGGCCTGAACCATTATGGCAGTGATGCTGTTGTTGTGCCTGTACTTCATTCATGTGGTTTTTACAGTAGACTGCAGAGTTGTACTAAAGCACCCTGTATATATTCAAACTTTTAACATGTATAGAATCCAATTATAAGACTCAGTTGTGGTATGATCTTCAAAGAGTATTTGTCTATTGACAGCAGTTATTGAAAATTTCTCTTTTCCTCCCAACAGGTAAACATCCAGAAATAAAAACTTTGATGAAACCAGACTACAACTTGATCTGGATAGCTACACTGATGGTCCTTGCACAGCTAGTTGCCCTTTACCTAGTTAAAGATTTGGAGTGGAAATGGGTTATATTTTGGTCATATGTGTTTGGCAGTTGTCTTGATCATTCTATGACTCTGGCTATTCATGAGATTGCCCACAACAGTGCCTTTGGCAATTGTAAACCTCTGTGGAATCGATGGCTTGGAATGTTTGCCAATCTCGCACTTGGCATCCCCTACTCTGTATCCTTCAAGAGATATCACATGGATCACCATCGTTATCTTGGCGGTGAAGGAGTTGATGTGGACATTCCTCTTCCCATTGAAGGATGGTTTTTCTGTACCCGTTTTCGAAAATTCTTTTGGATTATTCTCCAGCCCCTATTCTATGCTATTCGGCCTCTTTTTATTAATCCCAAACCAATCTCTCGACTTGAAATAATGAATTTGTCAATTCAGTTTCTCTTTGATATTATGGTATACTATGTCTTTGGAGTAAAATCACTTGTCTACCTGATAACAGCAGCTGTGCTTGGGCTAGGCTTGCACCCTATTTCAGGACACTTCATAGCCGAACATTACATGTTTTTAAAGGGATATGAAACATATTCCTACTATGGTCCGCTTAATAAACTTACATTCAACGTTGGCTACCATAATGAACACCATGACTTCCCTAATGTTCCTGGAAAAAACCTTCCACTGGTGAGTACATTATAGTGTCCATTTACAACTAGTTACTTTCCTGGAGTTAAGCAACTCCATTTTAAATGAATGGATTGCTGGTATTCCACCACAGTGTGGTGATTTGCTGATGTAGGTTGGCAAATATATTAAGGCTGTAAATGTTGGTTAAAGTGGTTTATCTTGATCCAAAGCATATTTTCAGACCAGTATTTAGAACCATAGCAATAGGCTAAACACAATACCTTATGTCAACTAGAATATCATATTACTTCAGGCCAATGATATATATTCAGCTACTAATACATTTACGGAGGTTGTTTAGCTGCAGAAATGTGGTCGTTGCTTCTAATGCTTAAAGCTCAGACACAGCTGGATAGACTATTAATGTTGACTCCTTTGCACAGCCTCAAAGCTGACCTTGAAACATAACCTGTTACTTCTACAAAACGGCCTTAGTGTTTGTTTAACCACCTCCTCTTCAAAGGAAATATACTTTTTGTACCTGCTACAGTGGTGCCTCGCAAGAGGAAATTATTCCATTCCGTGGGTCTCTTCGTCTTGTGGTTTTTTCGTCTTGCGAAGCACGGCTATTAGCGGATTAGCGGCTTTAAGAAAAAGGAAACAAACTCGCAAGACGTTTCGTCTTGCGAAGCAAGCCCATAGGGAAATTCGTCTTGCGGAACAACTCAAAAAACGGAAAACTCTTTCGTCTTGCGCGTTTTTCGTTTTGTGAGGCATTCGTCTTGCGAGGTACCACTGTACCTGACTAGGAAGTTATGCAGTGAATGAATGTTGGCTATTGCATGTATGACCAGCGCCCTAAAGCTGCATTCTGTCTGTGCAGGTTTTTTAAAAGTTTTTTTTAAAACCCCTCCTATTTTGGGTATATTAGTCATTTTCAGTAGTTGTTTGTCTTTGTTGTGCTTTAGGGATAAAAAGCACTGTCAAGTGATTGGCTCAAGAGTGGAAAACTGCTAGCCCCCTGCATTTGTGAGGTTGCAATTTCCATTCTTCCTCTGCAGGCATGACCAGCGACTAGGGATGATGGGAACTGTAGTAACATCTGGAATGCCACTGGAAGTTGTAGTAACATCTGGAAGGCTCCCAATCCCTGCTTTAGATCTTTTAAAGTTGAAGAGGAATGTTTATTTCAAATTCATAATATTGTTTTTCTCTAATTTATGTTAATATATCATTTATGTTCCTAAGTGGTGTACATAAAAACCATAGAAAATGGGACAATGAAAGAATACAAGGTATCATAAAATCTAATACTATAGTAAATGTGTAAAGGAACAAGGAAGTCTTAGTTGTGGGCTGGCAGTTCAGCAGGAAAGACTACCTGTCTAATCTCAGTTGGGATGGAGTTCCACAGCTTTGCACCAATCATGCTGAATTCACTGCTTCCAGTAGTTACTAGTTGTACAACTGAGCTACAAGGGACCTCCAACAGGGACTTCTCCAAAGATTGCAGAGGTCAAGCAAGGATATAAGGGACCAGGCAGTGTAGTTCTGTGGGTAGACTCATGTGCTTGGTATGTTAAAATGAGGTGGGGTTACTGCTTCCAAAACTGGCTATTTAATGTCTAGCTGACAAAACTTTTTTTCTAAATAACACTGGGTTTTTTTAATTGCAGCTGAAGAAAATGGCCCCTGAATACTATGAACATCTGCCACAGTATAACTCCTGGGTAAAGGTGCTTTATGATTTTGTGATGGATGACACTATCAGCCCCTATTCACGCATGAAAAGGCATTTAAAAGGTGAAGTGAAATTGGAGTGAAAAAAAATTCCTCTGCTGCCTCCAAGGACATAGACTCATGGAAGCTGGTACAAAGGTTTCGTTTGATCAGGATGTATTTGCTTTGTATCTTAACCTAGTCTGGACTATGAATATATATGGATTACAATCTAGAACAAGATCTCTGAATTAAAATATTGCTGGAAATAGAACATTCCAAGCTATTTGCTTTATTTTGTATAATTAAAGTTTAAAATATAACTTGCTGTATGCACAATGCTAGTATTAATGTTACATAATGTGTTTCATTTGCTACTCACTCGAACACTGGATTGTTCTTCAGGCCATTAATGTACCAGTGGTGTATCTTGGTTATTTTGAACTTGCTGCCACAACTTTGGCTCTTCAGTGTTTTGCTGACAAAACATTAATTTCCAAATTAAATTGCAGAATTGTTTTAGTTAGTGTAGATGCTGGAAAAAATGGCTGACTGCAACTCCTTCTAAATTGAGGTATGTCTTGGCCAATCCAAGTGCTAACCTAACTGATGGATTTACAATTGCTGCTATAAAGTATATATCCATTAAATCATGCTAGTGTTCATATAACTTCAAAATAGACAGGGATATGAATACCAACTTTTGACTGCCTATGCTCTACATTTCATTAAGCTAAATTATCATTTCCTGCAGCAGGCCCATTTCCCTGAGTATAGCTCTGCATTCCTTCTTTTCTGCATCTGTACAAAAGTGCTATGCCCTGCCTTCAAACTGATGCTTCTTTGCAAACAGACTAGATCTCCTGAAGTTTAGAAACAGAATAGTAGAGCCTACGTGTGTCGTGGTAACCATCTTGCGCTCTCTTAGCTGGGGCAAGAGCTGGAGTGTCGGTTGTTGACAGCAGGTAGCAAGTTTATAAAAGGTATAAAACATTGACTATGAGAATGCAAGTACCTCCTATAAAGAAGTATATGAAAGCTGTTTTTTTATTTAAAAAATCAAGCTCTTGGGCACTTGAATAAAGATGATATTAGTGAAGTTTAACAAATGTGTGGAATGTTCTTGAGGAAAGCAAATTCTATCTGCTTCCTTATCTCTGGGAAGCAGAGGATTTTCTCGTGATTATGCAATGTTTTTAAAGCTGTGTCAGTTATATAGGCAGCACATTTATGCAACTTAATTAATGCGTTACACCTACAGATCCTTGCATGCAGCAATAAACTTGGTGCACTGCAGTGAGGATCTTTTTATTGTCACAGTAATTCATTACTGGTGGATTAAAGTACAGATTTTGCGGGGGCTTGTCTTGAGTCTTGCTTCAGCTATTTCATCCAAAATTACCTAGCCTCCCTTTGTTTTAGTCATACTTGTAAAACCTGCAAGGTAAGGAACATGCAATTTTTTAAACCAAACATGCAAGCTTCTTCAAAATTATCCCCACAAACAGCTATTTTCCCTTTAGTTGTCACTATTTCTCTTTAGTTTGGCACATTTCCCAGAAAAAGGAAGCAAGCCAGTAAACCTGTGGCTCATTTGCGCTTCAGACTGCAAACGAGCTCCTCGCTGCTCCCCCACTCCCCAGATTCCTACACATAGAAAACTAGAATGGCAGAGAGAGATCCAGGCCAGAATGTTACTCTTGCTTTTGTTGGAATTATATGAATCCTCATCTGGAGTCTAAAGCGGTGCAGTCTAAACTAGGTTACTACCTCTTCTGCTGTTAATGTGAGAACTACACTGCTTCCCAGGAGTCAATTGTGGAGCAGTTGTTTCAGTCATAATGTACAATGGAAATCTAAAGCAGTTAACAGATGTCAACCCACTGATCTAATGGGACTCTTGTTTTCCCAACTATCAACTTCATCAAGCGCCTACTCTTGTAGCCTACCAGAGAAACATAATGCTGTACCTTCCAGATTGTACTACAAACTGCAGTTGCAACTGGCCGTTCCTCATCTGCAGCAGCAGTTGAAAGTCGTCTGGATTAAAGAGGAAGTTGGAGCTCGTGATGTATTTCAAGCAGAAACTGAATTTCAACTATGCCTCGATACAATCTGCACGTGTGACTTGTTTTACAGAAACGCATGCTGGCTCTTAGTAACCACAACATCCTTTTCTAAGTGCCCACAGACCAACTGCTTAATTATCTGTTCTTGGACCTTTCCAGGTATCAAAAGTCAACCTGACCAGTCAGTTGCTGCTGTTATATAAATTTAATTAGTTAATAATAATAACAACAATAATATTACCCATCCACAGGGCGGTTTACTATATAAAGTTGTTGGACTTGAAACAATTTGCTTGGGTCCTCCCCATGAGTCTCATCCCACCAAGTTTCAGCAATGCCTGTTACATCATATTTGCCACCCTGCATTAAGAATACAGGTTAATCTTGTTCAGATTAATCCCATGCTCTATGCGTTAGTATAATAATAATAATAATAATAATTTTTATTTATACCCCGCCCTCCCCACCCAAGGGCGGGCTCAGGGCAGCTAACAAGCAATAATAAAAACAAGTTGAATGAATACAACTTAAAACAACATTAAAATATTGAAACATTAAAATATTGAAACATTAAAATGCAGCCTCATCACAGGAGGAGAAAGGAAAAAGAAAGAGGGGAAAGGAATCAGACTGGCTCCAAGCCAAAGGCCAGGCAGAACAACTCTGTCTTACAGGCCCTGCAGAAAGAAATCAGATCCTGCAGGGCCCTGGTCTCATGAGGCAGAGCGTTCCACCAGGCTGGAGCCAGTGTTGAAAAGGCCCTGGCTCTGGTTGTAGCTAATCTAACTTCCTTAGGGCTCGGGACCACTAGGGTGTTGCTATTTATGGACCTTGAGGCTCTCCGTGGGGCATACCGGGAGAGGCAGTCCCGTAGGTACGAGGGTCCTAGGCCATGAAGGACTTTAAAGGTCAAAACCAGCACCTTTAATCTGACCCTGTACTCTACCGGGAGCCAGTGCAGTTTGAAAAGCACTGGGTGAATATGCTCCCACGGCAGAAACCCCGTGAGGAGCCTCGCTGCAGCATTCTGCACCTGCTGGAGTTTCTGGGACAGCTTCCAGGGCAGCCCTGCGTAGAGCGAATTACAGTAGTCAAGCCTGGAGGTGACCATCGCATGGATCACTGTGGCCAGGTCGGAGTGGGAAAGGTAAGGGACGAACTGCTTGATGTGGCGAAGGTGGAAAAAGTCGTCTTAGCTGTTGCTGTAACCTGCGCCTCTGTGGAAAGGGAGGCGTCAAGGATTACACCCAAACTCTTAATGGAAGGCAATGGCACTAATTGGGCCCCCACAAGAGAAGGGAGTTGGTCCCTCATCCCCATGCCATCCCGACCCAGCCATAGGACCTCCGTCTTTGAAGGATTTAGTTTCAATCGGCTCCCACGAAACCATCCAGCCACAGCTTCCAACCACCTGGTCAGTGTGTCTGGGGCCGAGTCGGTGTGGCCATCCATCAGCAGATAGAGCTGAGTGTCATCAGCATATTGGTGACAGCCCAGCCCAAAGCTCGGATATTCTGGGCAAGGGGGCGCATAAAGATGTTAAAAAGCATTGGGGAGAGGATTGCGCTCTGCGCCACTCCACACACCAAGGAGTGGCGCGACGACATCTCCCTCCCTAGTACCACCCTCTGTCCCCGACCAGAGATAAAAGAGCACAGCCATTTATGGGCTATGTCCTGTATCCCCACGTCAGCGAGGCAGTGGTCCAGAAGATCATGATCGACCATGTCAAAGGCTGCTGACAAATCTAAAAGGATCAGCAGTCCTGACCCGCCTCGATCCAGTTGTCTATGGAGATCATCTGTTAGGGCAACCAGGGCTGTCTCGGTCCCAAAACCAGGACGGAACCCAGACTGAAATGGATCTAAAGCCGATGTTTCCTCCAGAAACCTACCAAGTTGTTCAGCAACCGCTCTCCCAATCACCTTACCCAGATATGGAAGATTTGAAACTGGGCGGTAATTGGATAGGTCTAAAGGATCTAGTGAAGTTTTCTTTAAGAGCGGGCACACCACTGCTTCCTTCAGTTCCCCTGGGAATGTCCCCGTGCCAAGGGGTATAGAGAAAATTGAAATCATGAGGCAGTCCCTCCAGCTGCTTCCATACTGTTTTTTCTCCTGCAAATGGAGAGATGTTAAATGGGGAGTCCTGGCAGGTGTGGTTATGCCCATGAGCCAGACGTTTCCCTAATACTTGTTTTTAGTATCCTGAGAGAAGACATGGTTGATGAGCTAGCTAGGAGTATACACTGCAGAATGTTGATGCAGGTCACACTTGTGATCTATTTCTGCCTCTTTTTTGCTGAATGCATTTTACACAGGCAACAGAGCCAAGCTTTACCAGCAAGGTATGAGTAATACAAGTTATGTTGAGGTAGAAAATTAATGCCTAATGCATATGGAAGCCTAGTCATGGGCTTTTACTCTCAATCCAAAGCTTTATGCTTACATCTGCAGTTAGTGAAAATGAAAGATGTATGGAACAGCTAATGGGCTTATATTTCAATAGAATTTAGAAAGTCCATGAAGAATTGGCAGAACTTGGAAAAAGTAAATAGAGGAATGTGGTGTGGCGGCGGGCAGGGGAGGTCAAGAGAAGAATAGGGATAGTCAAGTTGAATGGTGAGAGAGGTATTAGGACAGTAGAGGAAATACTATGGCTAACCCTGCCCCCAGGCTCTCTGCCTACTGAATCCACCTCTGCTCATACCCTCAATTCAGCCCTTTCTGTGTCCTTCCCTTAATATGGTACCCATCTTCATTCTGCCCCAGCACCTCTGGCACAGGAAAAAGTATAGCAAGTGCATTCCTGTACAGTGGTACCTCGGGTTACATACGCTTCAGGTTGCATACACTTCAGGTTACAGACTCCACTAACCCAGAAATAGTATCTCGGGTTAAGAACTTTGCTTCAGGATGAGAACAGAAATCGTGCAGCGGCGGCACAGCAGCATCAGGAGGCCCCATTAGCTAAAGTGGTGCTTCAGGTTAAGAACAGTTTCAGGTTAAGAACAGACCTCCAGAACGAATTAAGTTCTTAACCCGAGGTACCACTGTACTCTATATCAATCTGCTTTGTTTCAATATAGGAATATATTCTTCAAAAACCCTCACAAAGTTCACTGACCAGGGGCTTTGATTTTGTGCACACTTATTTGGAAGCCCCATTGCTTTCAGTGGAACTTATGTGCAAGTAAGCATATGCAGAATTGGGCTAGATGAATTGCGCTGATTCAAGGTTTCTGATAACTCAATGCTGCAGTTGCAAGGTAAGTCAGTCCCAAGGACACAACTTCCTTCAGAGCTCATCTTCAAAGCCATATGACAAGAGAAGGTCCCAAGCTGGTGTATAAAAGGAATACTCATAAAAACCTGTGATTAAAATAAAAATAAAAAAGACCGCTGCCTTCCCCAGCACTTCTAATATAGCATATTCAGGAATCAAAAGTTTTGTGTCTCTTGTAGGAAATGTTTACTTTTTTGTGCATGCAACTTGAGTAGTGCTGAAGCAGCGAAAATGAGGCAGCTATGCAAAAGGAAATGTGAGGAACAGTTCTTAAGTGTGAAGACTTTTGGAAGTATCAAAACAGGCAGGGAAGAAGTAAAAGCAAGGGTCACTGTCCTCTGAAACTCAGCCAGGCCTCTCGTCATGTGCTCCCACTTTTCTGACTGAACCAGCACCCTCTCTCCGTGCTTCTTCAACCTTACGTCGCTGTTAAAAAATAATATTATTAATTACAATTTGTACAGTATCATGTTAATGACAATTCATGGTATGGCATAATTGTGAATACTGCTGGGCACAAGATATAGGTCATAATATTATGTTGGAAGACTAGGAAAGGTTGTGGAAAACTGATTTAAAATTTACAGATTGTTCTTTGCTGAAATAAAATTACATGAAAATGATGTACAGATGGTATATAACACCAGTGCAGATAGGAAGGATGTATAAAACTACTTCAAATATATGCTGGAAATGCACGGAAAAAGAAGGGACTTTTTACCCTATGTGGTGGGACTGTAGTAAGATTTAAAAAAATTGGGAAATGATATACAACGAGCTGAAGAAAATGTTCTAATTAACATTTGTAAAAAAACCTGAAGAATTTTTGTTAGGGATTGTAGGAAAAGACCTGCCACGGAAATTCAAAAATATATTTATGTATGCAACAATGGCAAGAGTCTTAATAGCACAAGGATGGAAGAATGAGGAAATCCCGACCAAAGAATTGTGGCAAGAGAAACTGATGGACTAGCGGAATTGGCGAAATTGCCACACAAACTACGTGATAAGGACAACTGTGATTTTAAAGAAGAAGGGGAACCTTTTACAAAGTACTTAAAGAAACAACAAAATGAACTGGACTCCTTGGCAGGTTTTGAATAAACATACAAAAAAAATTATTGGTAACATATTGATAGATTAATTAAGGATTTTTACAACTTTATAACATGCAGAGAATAACATGTGCTGAGAAACCAGAGAGAGGAGCTGAGGGAAGTCTGGGGTGGGGGTGGGAAGGTGGGTTTTTCCTTTTTGTAAAGAGGGGGGAGGGGGGAAATGAGGATGATGTATTTTTGATAAAATGTTATGTTGAAATTCCTAATAATTTTTTTGTGTTTAAAAATGTGAAAACCGCTAACGTAATTTAACACCTAATAATTGAAAAGACACCTAATAGTGTGAGGTAAGTCACGGGAGTGGGTGGGGGATTTGGATTCATATATGCTTTATGTGATAATGGTGTTTTATTTTGAATATAAAACTGTAACATTTAATAAAAACTATAAGAAAAGACACCTAATATTATGCAGCTCAAAAATATAAACTCTTTCGAAATGAAGCTACCCCTACATTTTTGTGCGGGGGGGGGGGATCAGAAAAATGAAAGGCAAGGCGACGAGGGCAAGAAGCGGGCACATCTTAAAACTCCCATTGCCTCCAGGCAGGGCCGCTAATGGACTTCTGTGACGTCACCGTTCCCTGTAGCCAATAGTTTTTGGGACGTGGGGTCGGTGGGCGGGAAACCATCCTCCCCTACCTGGCGAGCAGCGGCGGGCGCGAGTGTGTGGAAACGGCGCCGCCGGCGAGGAAAGAGCCATGGGCAACGCTGTGGCTCGAGAGGATTTCGAGTGGGTTTATACGGACCAGCCGCACGCGGACCGGCGCAAGGAGATCCTGAGTAAGCGCGCGCCTTCAGGCCCTCCCCGCTCCCCTTTGGGGGTCTCGCCCCACACGACGCCTCGGTTGGCGAAGGCGCTCTCGAGTCCCCTTCTCTCTCCGACCATAAGCTCTGCCAGTGTAGCCTGGACAAAATGGCTGAAGTAACATCCCCTCCTCTGCTGAGGGTGGAAGGGGCGACGTTTGCTTTTACTGTGTCATACAGCGGGGCTCTTAGTAAGAGTGCCAACTTGAATAAAATATTTTGGGGGGGGGGAAGGGAGAGGCCTGCCCACATAGGGCCATAGCTGGCAACGTTTCCCTTTTTTTAAGGGGAATTCCCTTATTCCGAATAGGATTCCTCGCAAGAAAAGGGAAAAGTTGACAGCTATGCATAGGGCACACTATTTGAATGGCAGTGTCCTTCTTCTTCTTCTTCTATTTCATATCTATATCGTTTTATATTTTTAAGAAAAACCTCAAAGCGGTTTATAGAATATTAAAACATCAATAAAACAATAAATAAATAAATAAATAAATAAAACAATATAGAGTATGCAGCCAAAGCAACATAATTAACAGAAAACTAAAATATTATTGTAAAGATTTCAAAATAAAACATTACAAAGGAGGTCAACTACAGAATACATATTTAACACAAACTAAGTTAACAAAAAACATTTCAAAAAAATCCCCATTGCTAAGTGAAGTCAAATATAAAATGCACATTTAAAACAGCATAATTAACAAGAGAATAAAATATCAAAAGCATGACACGGCTATTTGGCAGGCACAAAAAGATGGGGCAAAAGACTCCAATAGTTAGGGTTTGTTGTCAACTTGGGGGGACAGTCTCTCAAATATCTTATTGGGGCAAAGGGACTTCCTCTCAGCCCCTAGGAGTTGGTCAGCAACTATCTTTCCAGTAGGATCTCTTAAGAGAGGGACGGGTGTAGGCTGGTGTGTTGGGCACACTTCAAAATTGTGTGCCAATAAGCTGCCACAGGTGTAGTATCATAGACTCATAGGATTGGAGAGTTGGAAGGGGTCGCCAAGGATAATCTAGCCCAAGCCCCTGCAATGCAAGGTGTCATTTTATCTTATGAGTGACAGAAATTGGCTGAGTGGTTGAAGTTGCCCAGCCACCACCAGTTTCTTGGTGAAGTGGAAGTGTGGGGAGACCCTGTAGCTGTATTTGGAAGCTCAGCTTTCAAGTTGATCCTAGAGGCATCTTTTTTTTCACATGCTAAGACGTTTGATGCTCTTAGTGAGCAGGTGAGGTGCTAGAAGAGTGGAGTGGCCCTGAGCTTTTAGTTAACAGCACGCTTCTAGTCCTTGTGGCTGCTGAGAAGGATCAGTAGGAGACAAAGATCAAGTTTTATGCTGACAAATGCCATTCCCAATTACACATGTCTCTTTCCATTTATCTGTTTCGAAATAAATTCAGAAATCTGATGTACAAACCTAATAAGCAACTGAGTATACAGACTCAGTTTAGTCTGCTTAGTCGACCATGCTGACTTTCATGTAAAAGTTAGGTCTGTGGGAAGTCTGCATATCTGATGCCATATTTGTTCATGTTCTTAGTCAAAGGCAACTTGCTGGAAATGAAGCTTAGTGAAATCATGGGAATAGATAGCATGGATTTCAGTGCTACTACTCTTGATCTGAATTATTAAAATCTCAGTGGACAGGAGTAAATAATTTTATCACAAAGTCATGTTAGCAGAAATTGCCCGCACACTGTTCCAGTCACCACTGGCAGCATAAGGCCCAAAATAGTTCACTGCTACAAACGATAAGGCTTCAGTAATACAGTTCTGGATGTTGATCTATACATACAGTTTGCAGGCTTTGCAGATACAAGTAAGAATTATTTCTGCAAGAATTATTTCTGCTGCTCCAGCCATTCAAGACATAACACAGACTCTGACTCGCAGATAGACTCACTGACTAATAAGCTGACATGCCTCAATAATTTATATAGACAGCGCTATGCCATTGCCATAGCCATAGCAACTGGCTTGTCTGACCATGCACCTCTTGGCTTATGAGGTGATTTATGTCCATGAAGGAAATTAACCCTTTCTTCCATGTTCAGTTCCTCCAAAAAGTCACATCTTGGTTACAGTCTCAAAACTATATTTTAAAAATAGCTGTTCTTGCATATAGCTCCTTAGTGAAGTAGATGTCAACATGTAACTTAACTGACTGCATATTTACTGCCTTCTGGACCTGTCTCAAAAAGAGCCTCACACAGAGCATGTTACAGTAATCTAGTTATGAGTGGTGATCAAGCTATCCTTTTCCAGGAAAGGGCATAGTTAGTGTAACTGCTTCTTGTCATGGAGGCTATCTGAGTCTCCACTGACAGATGAATCTAAGAACATCCCAAACTATCTACCTCTTCTTTCAGAGGGTGTGCAACTCTCTCCAGAACTGTCCATTAAACTTTAATTAGTTTAATGTTAAGTAAACGTCCAGTGCGCTTCCAACGCCATAAATCTTATCTCAGCAGAGAATTTCATGCAGCGGTTGAAGAAGGCAGGAGAGTCAGTACCTTTCAATGAAGAATCCTGGAGCAAGCACTTTGGAACTCAGGAAAAAACTTTATTTACAAAAGAAAAACCCTGGCGATAAAGCACACATGCTTTTATCTCCGGCATAAAGAAAACTTTACTCTAAACTTAACTCATATTAGCAAACACGCCCATGGCCACAAAACTGAGTCTGCGAGTCAGGTGGGGTGGGGGAGGAAACACACAGGTGAACTGACTATTTATACAAACTAACTCACATTCCTGGATGCTTAATGACTTCCAGCTGCTCAGTGATTAGAGCGACTTGTTACCTCTTAACCCTTTAGTACCAACAAGAACGGGTAATTTCTCAAGATCCCATACCTGGAAGGAACTTACCCACAAATTCAATTTCAGTTGGTTTGTCACTCAGCCCACCACCGTCCAGAAATATCAAAACCTCTTCTGATTTGGTTGTAACTGAGAAATAGAACTGCATGTCATCAGCATACTCTTAATGACCACTCCCAATAGCTTAATGTAGATCTTAAATAGTACTGGGGACAAAAGTTGTCCTGTGACACAATGGCTTGTGGTGGACACACCTATAATCTCCTAATGCCATTCTCTGAATCCTGCTCTGTAATGAGTGGAACCAATGTGGAATTGTGCCCCAGCTCATGAAGATGATCCAAGAGAACAGCATGGCTGATTGTATCAAAAGTCACTGCAAGATCAACAGGGTTGCAGTCCCCTTGTCTATCTCCCAAATACGGACCTCTGTCAGGGCAACTAAGGCTGATTCCATCCCCTAACTTCGCCTGAACCATTATGGCATTTATGCTGTTGTTGTGCCTGTACTTCATTCATGCGGATTTTACATTAGACTGCAGAGTTGTACTAAAGCATGCTGTATGTATTCAAACTTTTAACATGTATATAGGCTTGTATAGAATGTAGAATTCAAATGATTGTGGCATGATCTTCAAAGAGCACGGTCTATTGACAGCAGTTATTTGAAACTTTATCTCTCTTTTTCTCCCAACAGGTAAACACCCAGAAATAAAAACTTTGATGAAACCAGACTACAACTTGATCTGGATAGTTACACTGATGGTGCTTGCACAGCTAGTTGCTCTTTACCTAGTTAAAGATTTGGAGTGGAAATGGGTTATATTTTGGTCATATGTGTTTGGCAGTTGTCTTGATCATTCTATGACTCTGGCTATTCATGAGATTGCCCACAACAGTGCCTTTGGCAATTGTAAACCTCTGTGGAATCGATGGTTTGGAATGTTTGCCAATCTTGTATTTGGCATCCCATACTCTGTATCCTTCAAGAGATATCACATGGATCACCATCGTTATCTTGGCGGTGAAGGAGTTGATGTGGACATTCCTCTTCCCATTGAAGGATGGTTTTTCTGTACTCGTTTTCGAAAGTTCCTTTGGGTTATTTTTCAGCATTTCCTCTTTGTTATTCGGCCTCTTTTTATTAATCCCAAACCAATCTCTCGACTTGAAATAATGAATTTGTCAATTCAGTTTCTCTTCGATGTTATGGTATACTATGTCTTTGGAGTAAAAGCACTTGTCTACCTGATAACAGGATCTCTGCTTGGGTTAGGCTTGCACCCTATTTCAGGACACTTCATAGCCGAACATTACATGTTTTTAAAGGGATATGAAACATATTCGTACTATGGTCCGCTTAATAAGCTTACGTTCAATGTTGGCTACCATAATGAACATCATGACTTCCCTAATGTTCCTGGAAAAAATCTTCCACTGGTGAGTACATTATAGTGTCCAACTAGCTACTTTGCTGGAGTGAAGCAACTCCCTTATAATTGAATGGATTGATATTATTCCACTTCCGTGCTGTGATTTGCTGATGAAGGTGGGAATATACATTAAGACTACACTCTATGTCTCCAAATTTTAAATTTGCTCCTATGTGGGGTAAACTAGTTGTTTTCCTTGCTAATTGCCACATTTCAGTGCTGGGTTGCCATTGTTTTTTGTAGACTTCTGCAAAAAAGATGCCTTCAATTCAATAGAGCTTCATCTTTGTGGAGCTTTAGGGATCTACTATTATTTATACCCTACCCATCTGGCTGGGTTTCCCCAGCCACTCTGGGCGGCTTACAGTATATACAGGGTGAGTCTTTTAAAAGAGGCCCCGTGGAACATGTGCACTCTGTATCCACGGGGCCTCTTTTAAAGGACTCACCCTGTAGAAAAACATACTAAAACATCAGACATTAAAAAGGTAGCAATTGTAGCTCCTGCACATACCAATTAGCATACCAATTAGCATTGCTTCATCTCTGTAGAGAATGTTTTCCATTCCTGAGGCATTCCTGACCAATGTGCAAGTAAACAGCTTCTAAAACACATTATAAAACATTAACTAGCTATGCCAATGGAGTATGACAATGTTCCAGAGATCCCGTTCTAGATTGTACTCATATATTCATAGTTCAGACCGGAAAAGCCTTTAGGGTGTGTGGAGGAGTGGGTAGAAAATCTGCATCCCATGAGCTTACCTTGGGACCTAAGCCATTGTTTCTAGAAAACAGGGTCAGTGGCTGTCAGTGCCCTGCTCCTCCTCAGAGGCAGCATCCTTTGTGTTCCTGTTGTCTGATTAGGAAGTTGCACACTGAGTGAATCCTGGGTATTTACTTGTATGACCGGCACACTTCCCGATACAGGTGATATGTCCCCTAGATATTGGGGTGCAATTCATATCTGCCTCAGCAAGCATGGCTAATGATTAGGGGTGATGGGAGTTGCAGTAACATCCAGAAGGCCACAGGATCCCAATCCCTAATTTAGACCTTTTAAAGTTCAAGAGGATTATTCATTTTACAATTCAAAATATTGTGTTTATTTTACTTTAAAACACTTATATACTGCTTAAGTATTTGCATTTCTAAACAGTGCAATTAAAAACAATCCACAGAAAATGGAACAATAATCTCAGTTGGGGTGTTATTCCCAGGCTTGGGCCCACTGCACTAAATGCATGGCTAATAATAGGGGCTGTGCATCTGAGCCATGGGGAAACATTGAAGATTTCAGTGATCAGGCCAGGATATAAGGGAGCAGATGGTGTAGTTCTGTGCGTAGACATACATACAATTAGTTCCTAATTCTGAGATGAGATTACTCACCACAACACTGGCTATTTAATATTCTGCTGACAAACTTTAATTTCTTTCTTTCATTATAGCTGAAGAAAATGGCCTCTGAATACTATGATCATCTGCCACAGTATAACTCCTGGACAAAAGTGCTTTATGACTTTGTGATGGATGACACTATCAGCCCCTATTCGCGAGTGAAAAGGCATTTAAAAGGTGAAGTGATACTGGAGTGAAAAAAGCCCCACTTCCGTAAACACCAAAGACAGCCTAGTAGCTGGTGGAAGGTTTTGTTTGATCAAGATGAATTTGCTTTGTATCTTGATCTGGTTTGAACTATGAATATATGAGTACAATCTAGAACAGGATCTCTAGAACTAAACGTTCTCATGTTCTTTTGCCATATAACTATGTTTCATGATGTGTTTTAGTAGCTGTTGACTTGAACATTGGTTTGTTCTTGTAAGCATTTTATCTTACATGCAGCATATGTACTTGTTCAGTTTTTTACACTTGCTGCCCAAGACACTAGCCTTTGCTGACAAACCTTCCAAATTAACTTCTTTTAATACCCCAGAATTGTTTTAATTAGTGTAGTAGCTGACCAAAATGGCTGGCTACAACTCCTCCTATATTGAGTTATGTCTTGGCCAATCCAAGTGCTAACCTAATTGATGGATTTACAACTGTTGCTGTAAAGTATATACCCGGTGAATAAGGCTAGTGTTTGTGTAATTTCAAAACACATGGATATGATTACCATGGATATGATCTCTTGCAGCAGGCCCATTTCCCAGAAAACATCTGCATTCCTTTTTTAATGCATCTGTACATAAGAGCTATGCCCTGCCATCAAATTGATGCTTCTTTGGAAACAGACTAGAACTCTTGAAGTTTAGAAACAGAATAGTGGCCACAGTAGTGGAGCCTACGTGTGTTCCAGTAACCATCTTGTGCTCTCTTAGCTGGGGCAAGAGCTGGAGTGTCAGATGTTGACAGCAGGTAGCAAGTTTATAAAAGGTATAGAACATCGACTGTGTGAATGTTAAATACCTCCTACAAAGGAATACAATAAAGTTGTTGTTCAAAAACAATTCTTGGACACTTGAATAAAGATGTTATTAATGAAGTTTATTTAACAAATGTGTGCAATGTTCTTGAGATCAAGGTTGAAATAATAAAGTAGGCATCACAATTCATTTTGGCCCCAAGACTTTAACACGACAGACTTTTTGGTATTGTTTTGTAAATCTGCTCTTGAATAATTGCTATTAAAGGCCTAGTGTCAATAAGGTTTCTCAATGAATGTGGGAAAGGAGGCCTTAAGCCCACATCCTTCCACTTTAAGATCACACCTTCAAACAGAAACTAGATTAGCAAGATGTGCTGTCAAAAATTAAAAGAGAAACCAGTATTTTAAGCTACTGTCCATGCTTGCTTTTGGTTAGCAGAGTATTGAGATGCTCATGAGATTATTTTAAAATAAGGCAATTTAATATGGCAAGAGAAGACCCATTCATATTTTAAATTTCGTCTCAATCAAGGAAGCAGGTTAACCACATCCTTGTGTTGCACAAACTGAAAATTATCTGTCAAACAGGACCATATGGCATACTGTTTCTATGAAACTGGAATGGAATAATTGCCTTTTAAAATTGTATTATGATTTCGTATTGTATCAGTGTGGCTCATATTGGATTATTATTATTATTAATTTTAAAAACGTTTAATGATTATTATTAATTTAAAAGGTGTTTTTTAAAAAAAAAAATCCAGGAGCTCCACTTCACACCACTGGTGGTGGTGTGAAGTAAGATTTCATCGCTACATGAAGACTACCAATGGGCTTTTATATGTTCAGTCACATTGAATTTGTCAATTCATTGATACCCACTCCTCCAAGTACTAAGCGACTGACAATGTGCCAAATCCTTAGGAGCTGTTGTGGTGCCAGCTTGGCTCCCTGCCTCATTCCAGACAATAACAAGAGCTCCAGCAGGATTGCCAAACAGTCCTGCAGGAAATTCCCCAAACACCACCTGGAATTCAGATTTTGTCCGCTTTTGAGGAGAGTACTGAATCAGGTCCTTTACTCTTGCAGGTTAAATTTATAATCTGTCCGTGACAAGTGTCACATATGGCTTCCACACCCAAATCACTATTTCAAAACAGAAGATGTGGCCTAAAGCCCAATGTGTACCCCAATACATGTGCTGGCCAAGAAAAAATCAGAGAGACGTCCTTGGTTGGCTTGGAGGCCATAAACTGCTGAGCCACAGCAGACAAGACCACCATGGCATGCATGTTTTGTCACCGAGAACAACCCACTTAGGACTCCTTCAGTCCACAGCTGCGATTGCCTCTATAAATTCGGGCAGGGAGAATTGCTTACTGGGGTGGATGGTAAGCCAATAGAATCCTATTCCCATCCTGGCATCCCAAACCAAGATACAGACACCAGAACACAACCACTTGGATACCTGGTCAGGGGGAATCAAATCCCTAAAGATGTGTGGGGAACCACTGGCTCTCCACTGGCCACACCCCTTACACTTCCTCTTCCAGTTCTATGTGCTTTCCAGGGTCCACATGAGCAGAAGCAACTGAGAAGGTAGTAAAGAAAGGAAACCAATTTGGAAAGTTGCATTGACGGGTGGAAGCAACTGAGGAGGGAGACAGAGGAAGAACATGCAGTACCAAAGGTATTTTCCAGGAAATAAATACAATCTCTAAACAAATTATTCAACAAACTCAACACCTGGCCCTAATGATAACTGATGGTGCACTAAAAACACCAATACATAAGGAATTTATAACATTCCTGCTAACAACAGCTAGCATTATACTAGAAACTGGAAGGATGTGAAGACAAATAACGTTGGGAAGTATGGAATATAGCAATCATGAAAAAACCTAAGCATAAAGTTAAAGCAATGCAGACGGGAGCAGTTTTTATGAAATGTGCTTTATTATGTACACAAAAACATTGGAATATGGATGCATTCCTTAACACCCAGTAATCTATGGAAATGCATCCTAAGCTGAACACTGAACCTCTTTGAGGAACACATTACAGATGGCTGTTTCTCTGTAATACAAGCTCTGTATTATTTATTCTCGATTAACTTTTTTTGTTTTACTGTTTTGCTGATGCTTGAAAACAAATGCATTTTTAAAAAATCCAATCATATCTGACTTTCACACCAGACCACATGGAAAAGCAAAGTCTGTGTGCGTTCTATGTGTGGGAAGCAGAAGATTTTGCAATAATAAAGCCATGTACTTAGGACACCTATGCAGCTGATTAATGGTTGCTATCTAAAAGTCCTTGTACACTGCTGTGAGGATCTCCTTTGCATTGTCTGGATTGGTCATGGGTGGATCAAATGACAGATCCTACAGGCGCTTGGCTTTAGTCTTGCTTCTTCAGCCCACTGCACCCCATTTTTCCTAATATTCCCTTGTTTTAAGTCATACACATAAAACTAGTATGGGAAAGAATGTGGTATTTTGAAAGCAAACAAGCAGACTTCTTTAAATAATGTGAAGCTTCCCCACAGAGAAAAAGCTGTTTTTCCTTACGTTTTCAATGTAGTTTTAAGGATATTTTTCTGCCAGTGAAAGCATTTCTGCTTGCCCAACAGCACAATTTCCCCTCCTCAGCTAGGCACTGCTGTACACTTTTTTTTGGAAGGACGTAGTAGTTGGCAGAGTAACTACCCCCATGGTAACATTACTCCTATTACCTGCCTGGCTGTTTTCCCGGCTGTGGGGTAAGACAGGGATAGGGAACTTGTGCCTACCCTGCAGCCCAATGTCGGATTACAACTCCCATCATCCCTGGAAATTGGCCATGCTCTCTGGGGCTGATGGAAACTACAGTCTCACCATCTAGAGCATCACAGGTCCCCCATCCCTGCTATTTGGGCTAGGCTTGATGCGGTAGGTTGACTTGCTATTGCTTCTTTGTGTATTAACCGGTTCAGTTTACAGGCAGGACACTAACAGGATTAATCAAATGTCTCATAGCGGAAAGAAAAATTTAACGTCTGAAGAGTGATGGGGAGAAGCCCATGACAGCTGACAGCATATTTTTAAAACAACATTTACATCATGCACTTTCTTCCATCACAGAATCCATGGCATATATGGGTTTCTGACCAGATCCAGGGTTGCTTAGTTTCAGCCAGATGGCCACATCATGTATCTTCTGGCCATATCCTGGAGAGCAGTTTGAAAGGTTGTGGCCAAATGTTAATTACTATACAATGTGATAGAACTTCTCTCAGAAACGGAGTCCAGCAATGTTGAGATTGGCAGGCAAACAAAACCAAGGTTAAGTCCAATCCATGAAGATGCTTCTGGGAAATGGTCCACTGGGAGAGGTCCTCAGGTTAAGCAACATGTTGGGTGTTAGGGATGATCCAGCTATCACCTGCTCAGTGACTTGCGCAGCTCTTCATACATTATTTGGTCCTAAGGATGCCGGTGAAGGGAGGAAAAACAGAAACAAACTCATTCAAGTAAGGCTTTTGAGCCGACTGTACCATAAGGAAAACTTTTACCTAGTGGCAAAGATTGTGTTTCAGCATTTACAAAAGAAACCTAGGGAAAGGCAAAGTGGCTAATTTACTGGCTTTTTAAAGATCCCAGCCGCTGAGAAGGCAGTGTCCAGAGCCTGCCTTCTCCATGTGCCAGTAAGATTCCCTCTCACTAACACCAAGGCAGATGCGTGGTTTTCCCCCAGATCAGACTTGTTTGGACAAGAGTGAAGGGGAAATGGGTTGCCTCATATTCCTTTGCACAATCTTTAGCCTTCTGTGTCACTCCCAGCTTAAGTCAGCAGCTGGCCTAGAGCACCTCTCACCTTTCTCGATACAGAAGATTTAACTTTCTTGAAAGCTGCTTCGAAGTGTTTTCTGGCAATCTTGATTTCTCCTGCGAACAATACAGTGCAACAGGAGAAGGTTAACATGCTTCCACAGTATACATAATGAACTGTAAAGAAATGAAACTTAAGGCTATAAACAAAATAAGTTTTGGGAAGAGGATAATGAAAGCATCAAACGCCCTTACCAATGAAGATTGCCCAGAGATTGAGCTTCCCACTACTAGGCACTTCCAAGTGCTCTGCTCAAATGGATAAAAAGGCTCCTAAGTTTCCTACTCTCAACAGTAGAAAGAGATTGCACATTTTTTTATAAACAAAGGGCTGGATTCAACTACCCTGCTCCTCTGACAGGAGCCAGAATAATGGCTCCTGCTACCACAATGGGATTCTTGCCCTTCCCCCCATGGCTCCCCCAGATTGACTCTGGAGGGTCTGGAGAACCCCCAGAAAAGCATTCAGGGGGAGGAGGGGGAGACTGTCCCACCAGGTGAGGAGAAATACTTGCCCAAAGGAACAATCTTCTTAGTGCAGTGTTGAAGCCCACCCAAAATCTGACATCATTTTTCAGTTACAGATAGGTAGCCGTGTTGGTCTGCCATAGTCAAAATAAAAAAATTCCTTCCAGTAGCACCTTAAAGACCAACTAAGTTAGTTCTTGGTATGAGCTTTCGTGTGCACGAAAGCTCATACCAAGAACTAACTTAGTTGGTCTTTAAGGTGCTACTGGAAGGAATTTTTTTATTTTGATCATTTTTACAGTTCTTCGTGGAATAAGAAGGTGACCCATGCCTCTCTGGCAAAGCAGGAACAACTGGAAAAGACCATCAGGCTCATGAAAGAACTTGCCTCTGTTCAGCAAATGAACCAGCAAGAAACGGCGCAGACTATCAAGGAGGAAGGAGAAGATAGAACCAGCTTTCCCTCAGACTATTAGCTGGATTTGAGAAGATAACCTAGGACAGCTTCCCTAGAGACTGATTCCCACAATGATAAACTGGGTGATAGATATCGGTCATTATATAGATATGGAAGCATGGGAACAATTGTGGAATTTGGATATAAAATTTACAGCATGTTATGGTTGAAGAGAAAATTATATGAAAATGATGTATCGTTGGTATCTAACACCAAGTAAATTGGCCCGCCCAGGTCTTCTTTAGAAACAGGTTTTTAAAATGAAGAATGGTCCAATTCCAGTATTCTGCTAACAGGAAGAACAGTTTTGTAAACCTAGTGCCTTGAAACCTTTATGTAACTAACTAATGGTCTACATCTCCGGAGCCATGCATCCAGCCACAAACTCTGTGTACGTTGCTGTATGCAAGGATTTTCTCTGAACTGTCAACTTCACGGGCTACTGGGAGATCAAAGCACAAATTTGGAAGGTACAACAGAACAAGCTCCATGAATAGTAGAACATTCCAAACTAACACAAATTAGTTGTACCTGGCTGTTCCTCATCAAACTCTGGCAAATCACAAAGGGAAGCGGTGACTCGTAAAATAGTCCAAAAACATGCAACAATTCATTTTATTTGTTTCAGCTCCCAGCATAACATCTGACATATTTGTATCAGCCCTGAAGGACTTCATTCTACATTTACGGGCAAGCACCAATCAGAAATAAGGAAAAAAATCCCTCCCACCTGCTTCCTGATAGTTCACTAACCTAATCTAAATGGTAGTTTTAAAATTTTGAAGATTGCCAATTTAAAAATCTTAAATCTGCTTAAATATTCTAAAGCAACCTTAACCTGAAATCTTCATATTATTTTGAAAGGAAACTCCTGGTGTAAGCAAAGCATTTAGGTGAGAGCAACAGCTGCCATTGATTCTTGGCTTCTCTACAAAGTCAGTGAACAAAGGCTACAATGATATTGCTGTGATGTGTCTCACAGTCTCATTTCACAAAGCCTCTAACCACATGCAGAGGAAAGGGCAGAGAATATTCGCTGCTCGATCATGCACTGCCACTTGAAATAATTGTTACAGCTGCTTGTGTGTGAAGCAGCCTTTCTGTATGGACAAGGATAGAGCCAAATGGCTCGAGCTGCTCTCCCAGCTAGCCCCTTCAGCATAGCCCCGTCAGTCAGTATAGACGGGAATCCCAAAAGAGTCGGCATGTAGAGATTATCCCTAAACGGCCTCGGTCCTGTATACCTGAAGGAGCGTCTCCACCCCCATCGTTCAGCCCGGACACTGAGATCCAGCGCCGAGGGCCTTCTGCGGTTCCCTCATTGTGAGAAGTGAGGTTACAGGGAACCAGACAGAGGGCCTTCTCGGTAGTGGCGCCCACCCTGTGGACACCCTCCCTTCAGATGTGAAGGAAATAAGTAGCTATCCTATCTTTAAAAGACATCTGAAGGCAGCCCTGTTCAATATTTAACGTTGTATTGTTTTTAATACTTGATTGGGAGCCGCCCAGAGTGGCTGGGGAGACTCAGCCAGATGGGCGGGGTATAAATAAATTATTATTATTATTATTATTATTATTATTATTATTATTAATTATTATCCCGGATTCAAAGTTCTATATTATCACTCCCTCTCATAATAGTAAACACAGTGACAGTAATGGAGCCGCCAAAAGGGGAGACCTTCTTTGTGAGACAAGGGTTAAGATCTACCGTTCTCTTTCTCTTTTGGTTAGATTATTTTATTTAGTTTGTCTTAAATTGTATTGTATGATGAAAAGTTTCAATAAGAAATTATGTCCCCAAAAAAGAAGAAAGGAAATCTTTCAACTTGCTCTCTCTTCAAGTTATTCTGTTTAATATCCTCTTCCTTACCTTTCCTGTCTGTGGCATTCAGCACTGCCATCTCCTCTTTCAGGGCACAGACAGAAGCCTCCCGCACTAGAGCTGAAAGATCTGCTCCCCTATAAAGACAAACAACAAAAAGCCAATGAGTCATTTTAGGGCGCATTCTTTATCCCAAACAAGAGTTGTAACAGCAGAAGCGGAACGAATATGGGCATTAAAATGTCACTGAACAGACATTTAAATAAAATTATTTCCATTCAGCAAAGTGTGCCGGTTAGTCTGAGATGTGCTCTTTTTATATATTTTGGGGTCAAACTGGGATTAACATGTGCTAATTTAGATTCTGTAAGCATATGCTGCAACCCTCCTTGACACATTTTACAGAAGTACACTTGCTTTCAAAATAAACGTAAAGTAGGAACAGAGGTTTTTGCTATGCAGAACTTAATGCATTTCAGTGTCATAAACCGGAAGAGTCAAAGAAATCTGGATCATTAGTCTAGGCAGATGTGTTAATGGAGATAAAAAAGCAAGAAGATGAGGATTTGGAGTGATGTGTTTATTTTCTACTACTGATAAGGCGGTATCATAGAAGGACCAACGGTACCTGCAAGTGGCAATGGAAGATAAAAAAAGAGAAATTTACTTACGTAAAGCTATCACAGCAGGGATTATGAGCAATTTCTTCAAGGTCCACATCAGTGTCAAGCGGGGGTCGGGTTCCATCCTATAAAAGGTGACAACCGGGGAAATGTTTAGAGACATAGGGCATCGACTGCAACCACCCACCTAGCAATTGTTTCATCCTACAGCAGGGATGGGGTACATTTTTCAGCCCAAGGACTGCATTATTCCATTCTGGGGACAGGAGTGGATACGACAAGTGGTTGGTGGGGACAGGATGAACAGTGCAGAGAGAAATGAATGTGAATTTTGTGTTTGTACGGTAGGCTAGTCTCAACACACAATCCCATGCTCCTCCATCCAGGCAAGAAAGAGGCATGATCACACCTGGGGAAAAACACAAGGAGGATGCAAATCAGGACTGGCAAAGGGTGTGGCCTGGCAAGATTCCCAAGAGCCAAATGGAGAAACCCAACTGCCAAGGAGGGAGTGGCTTTCCCAAGTCCTCCCTCCAAGCTACTAATCAATCACACAAACTATTCAGTAAGCTTCTCAGGAACACCCATGGCTGGCTTGGGGCACTCACAGGTTCTTAACCCAGGTTTCTTGATTTGATGCCAGCAAGATGTTATTTGCCACCAGGGCTTTATGAGGTTCTTAAATTACTCAAGGATTTAAAATACTTTTAAAGAAGAAATATACAACAGGAAAAACACTGAATCAAAAGCCCCACAAAGAAGTTAACAAGTCTATAATGTTGTTTTTAAAAATACAAACGCTAGTACCAAATGACATGACTAAAGAGAGAACTATGTGAAACATTGCTTGGTTGTTTCCACATAAAACAGAGAAAGCATGGGATTTTATTCAGCAGTGTTTCCTCTGCTGATGGAATGCACTTTGACCCAGTGGAGGCCTCCATCAAGCTGTGTAACAGGGAGGAAGACAAGTTTTGCAAATTCTTCATCCTCTTTGGACCCTAAATCTGTATGGATGGGACACTTGTGGAACAATGTGGCATGTGGTTCTGGAGTGGGTAGTATGAATTGGAAAAGAAGATTGTCTCCCTTCCCACTGAAGGAAGCGTCTGCTGGATCAAAGAGCCCTCTGTCAACATGCATGACATATCTAAATTTGCGGACATAAAGGCCACTGGCTTAGGCAACAGCTAAAAACCCTAACAGCACTGGGAAGAATACAATCACCAGACTTTCAATAAGGAAGGGAAAATTTGGCAGTCCACCAACAAGTTCTACCAGCCAGGCACCAACTACTTATATACTTATGCATCAGAAAGGCAGCTTGAGAAATTGTTTGGCAAATTGCCTGCCTGGGAAACATTTTTCAATGACTAAATTTCAAGCCTGCATTTTGACATGTAGGAACAAGCCAAAACACGCTTTATTCCATTTACAGCAAGACAAGCATTGTCTTCTCCACCTTGCACAGAACCAGCTTTGTATGCAGTTTTGCTAATTTCCTTAACACAACCTGAGCTAAAGAGCAGCACCCACATTCATTAACCCAATCCCTTCACTTTTTTCCAGCAAAACATTTCATTAATCATTGGCTCTAGGCAAAACTTGGCTCAGTCCTAGAACCAAAACCTGCTTTAAAAAACACCATTCTGTACTCAGATACAGAACGCACAAAACACACTCATTGTGTCAGCTCTGAAAGGGACACATGTGCAAATTGTGTTTAAACAAATTCAGTTACTTGCAAAGTGGTGTTTAATCATTTTTCAATTACGACTTGAGAGCATTTTGAACAGAAAAGCAATTAATAGGGTTGCTAGCACAACACATAATGTTCCTGCACACAAGTACAAATTGCATCAGAGATTTGTTTTCTTCAAGTTTCCACAGAAGAAGCGATCAAAGGAGTCTGGATCACAAACTGTTGAGATAATATGGCCACATGAAGTAATTCGCTCCATTTGGACATGCTATGAAAACTGAAGCTTAACCATTAGTAGCTGTGAAATCCACTGAATTCAGTCTCTCGGGGTTATTATGAGGATAAAATCGAGAGCAGAACCATGTGGAAGGTCAGCGGTTCGAAGCCCCATGATGGGGTGAGGTCCCGTTGCTTGGTCCCTGCTCCTGCCCACCTAGCAGTTTGAAAGCATGTCAAAGTGCAAGTAGATAAATAGGTACCACTCTGGTGGGAAGGTAAATGGTGTTTCTGTGCGCTGCTCTGGTTTCGCCAGAAGCGGCTTAGTCATACTGGCCACGTGACCCGGAAAAACTGTCTGCGGACAAATGTCGGCTCCCTCGGCCAGTAAAGCAAGATGAGTCATTTGTGACTCGACTTAACTGTCAGGGGTCCTTTACGTTTACCTTTTTAATCCACAATTTGCTACAGTGGTACCTCTAGATACGAACGGGATCTGTTCCGGAGCCCCGTTTGCATCTAGAAGCAAACGTAACTAGTGATGGCACGTCTGCGCACGTGCGCGCTTTTTGCCACTTCTGTGCATGCGTATGACGTCATTTTGAGCGTCTGCGCATGCGACGAAACCCGGAAGTAACGTGCTCCGTTACTTCCCGGTTGCCGCAGAGCGCAACTCAAACGCGCTCAACTCGAAGCGTATTCAACCCGAGGTATGACTGTGCTTGAAAGTACTCCATAAGACAGTATTTACTGGAGTCCTTTAGCCCAGTGGCGTAGCGTGGGGGGTGCAGGGGGGCCCGGCCGCACCAGGCACAACATCTGGGGGGGGCGCACTCGCACTCGCAGCCCCTACTAAAATCCACGGGTTAGGGGGCGCAAATTACTTGCCTTGCCCCGGGTGCTGACAACCCACGCTACGCCACTGCTTTAGCCTCGCATTCTTACACATCAGCATGTGATGCAAGACTGCAGATTAAACATTTCATTTCACAATATTTAATTGAATTTAAATAATTTTCAAATGGTGATGTTCTTCACCTCTCCAAGTTTTAGCAACAAGGGCAAGGTGTTCCATTTATACCTGACAGCGCTATACTGCCATTTTTCCCAGGAGTTATTTCATCATCTTTTAACCCCATCTTTCTATCACCAATTTTATCTACGCAGCCACCTTGTAAAGCAGGTTAGGCTGAAAGAGTTTCAGAGCTAAACAGGGCTAAATCCTTCAGTAGAAGTTTGTGGGGAGAAACTGGGATGGTGTTTCCCAGCAGGAGGCACATCCTTCCATGTCAACATGCATAACTTTTCTACATAATTATCTATAAAAGGATTTGCCTACTACCCCCTCATAAAATATCAGGGTGGTGTACAGCAATATAAAAACCATTAAAACTATTAAAAACAGCACAATATAATAATTAAAAGGACCGTCTAATCTAGAACATTTCAAATAACTGCATGGGCCTGTAGAAGACACCTGAAAGCTGAAAGTAAGGATGTGACTGCTGAACGAGTCATCCACAGCATGGGACTGGCAATACAAAATCCTCTTCTAGCTGAAGCCAGTTAGGCCTCTTTAATGGTGGGCACTGCTTTTCTGGATAATCTCAGTGTTTCAGCTGATTCCCTGGTGGTCCGCTGGAATGTGGAGTTAACCAGGGCTATTGACTGTTTGGCTCCAAAGCGCCCTCTCCGATTGCATGGAGCCCGGACAGCCCCGTGGTTTTCCATGGATCTGAGGGCAATGAAACAATCGTTGAGACGGCTAGATAACCCATTCTGGCAGATAACCCATTCTGAATCTGAGCGGACACGGGTTAGAGCTCAATGTCGAGCCTACTAAGTGGCGATAGCGACGGCGAAGAAGACTTTCTTCACCGCCTCTATTGCATCTGCGGAAAACAGCAGCAGGACTCTCTTTCAGGTGGTTCGCAATTTAGCGGAACCACCTGCTCCATCAGGGCCCAGTAGGGGCCACATGATCTCCTGCAATGACTTTGCAAAGCTTTTTGCAGATAAAGTCGCTCAGATTCGAGAAGAGGTAGACTCCATCGTGGGAGCAGGGCCGGGGCGGGAGAGTGCTAGAGTCCTGTCTAGTCAAGTTGTGTGGGATCATTTCCAATCTGTTAACCCCGAGGATGTGGACAGGCTGCTTGGACGAGTGAAACCAACCACTTGTCTCCTTGATCCTTGCCCATCCTGGCTTATAAAAGCTAGCCGGGAAGGACTGGGCGATGGGCTTCGTGGGGTGGTGAATGCTTCCCTCCGTGAGGCAGCCTTCCCAGACCCGCTGAAAGAGGCGGTTATTAAACTGCTTCTTTAAAAACCATCTTTAGATGCGGCCACGATAGCCAACTATCGCCCAGTCTCAAATCTTCCATTCTTGGGCAAAGTGATTGAGCGAGTGGTTGCTGAACAACACCAGGGACGCCTGAAAGAAGCGGACCATTTGGATCCCTTCCAGTCGGGATTCAGGCCTCATCATGGGACTGAAACTGCCTTGGTCGCACTGGTTGATGATCTCCGGTGGGCTAGGGACAAAGGTGAGAGCTGTTTCCTAGTTCTGCTGGATCTCTCAGCGGCGTTTGATACCATCGACCATAACATCCTTCTGGACCGTCTTGAGGGGCTGGGAGCTGTGGGCACTGTTATACAGTGGTTCCGCTCCTTCCTCCTGGGCCGTGTTCAGAAAGTGGTGGTGGGGGATGAGTGTTCAGACCCCTGGGCACTCACTTGTGGGGTGCCTCAGGGTTCTGTCCTCTCCCCCATGCTTTTCAACATCTACATGAAGCCGCTGGGAGAGATCATCAGGGGATTTGGGCTGGGTGTTCATCAGTATGCGGATGATACCCAGCTCTACCTCTCTTTCAAATCAGAACCAGTGAAGGCAGTGAAGGTCCTGTGTGAGTGCCTGGAGGCGGCTGGAGGTTGGATGGCGGCTAACAGATTGAGGTTGAATCCTGACAAGACAGAAGTACTGTTTTTGGGGGACAGGAGGCGGGCAGGTGTGGAGGATTCCCTGGTCCTGAATGGGGTAACTGTGCCCCTGAAGGACATGGGAGTCATTTTGGACTCACAGCTGTCCATGGAGGCACAGGTGAAATCTGTGTCCAGGGCAGCTGTTTACCAGCTCCATCTGGTACGCAGGCTGAGACACTATCTGCCTGCGGACTGCCTCGCCAGAGTGGTGCATGCTCTGGTTATCTCCCGCTTGGACTATTGCAATGTGCTCTACGTGGGGCTACCTTTGAAGGTGACCCAGAAACTACAACTAATCCAGAATGCGGCAGCTAGACTGGTGACTGGGAGCGGCCGCTGAGACCATATAACACCGGTCTTGAAAGACCTACATTGGCTCCCAGTATGTTTCTGAGCACAATTCAAAGTGTTGGTGCTGACCTTTAAAGCCCTAAACGGCCTCGGTCCAGTATATCTGAAGGAGCGTCTCCACCCCCATCGTTCTACCCGGACACTGAGGTCCAGCACCGAGGGCAAATATGGTTTGCCACAAGTGTGTCCTGATCAGATGTGAGCTGGTTAGCCATGAAGGGCTGAGGAACAGGAGGCAGCAGGAGGGAATCCAACCAGCTGAGAAGCATCAATGGAGGTTTAGAAACCAAATTTGTTCCAAACTGGTATGAAATGTATTGGGGGGGGGGGAGATATGGTGCTGCTTTTGCAATGCATCTCTTGGGAACCTGTGATCCTCCAGATGTTGTTGGATTCAAACTCCTATCAGCGTAAGCCAACAGGGGCAATAGTCAGGGATAAGTGGGAACTGTGGTTCATCATAGGTTCCCCATCTCTACGTTATGAGATGAAGAATGTCATAATCTTGTACCAGATTATGCATCATTGATTAAGGAGCAGTAGATATTGGAAATTAGACTAAGGAGTGTAAAGGATTTATTTCTTTTTTTAGCAGTTGAACAATGCTATTCTTATGCATTCAGTTTAGGTTTAACTATGCTGAGTAAGGTAAAGCTCTAGGGGAAATTACTTTGTTTCATGCAACTTTCAAGGACATCGTTTTAAACACACACACACACACACACACACACACACACACTTACTTTAGTAATAGTCTTTAGAATGGCAAGGCGATCCAAAGCTGGTGGCAAACCAACGTAGAGTGTTTTATCCAGTCTTCCTGGGCGCAAAATAGCTGGATCTAGAATATCTGGTGGAGAAACGGTAAAATCCTATTTAGACTCTGGATTCAAAATTGGAAGCACACAAGGAAGACACACCCAGAAGGCAGACCACAGGAAGCTTTTGAGAACAGAAAACTACATTTCTCAAAGTGCCTTCTTTCCGGAAAGAAGGAATGCCATCATTTACCACAACTACATACCTCTTCTTTACCGCGAAATTATGGGTTTATGCACATATTATGTTGATTACCCAGAAACAAGTGGTGTGTTTATTTTAGGTAGCTGGCACAGTTAACTCAAAAAAAAGGGACGCTAGATTAGTAGCAGACATCTGATCACACAGAATCCTGAAGTCAAAAGAAGGACACAGGTGGCTGACCACTCATTTCCGCCATCCTAGATGTTGAAAGGAGTCCTCTCATAGTTTGGTAAAGATTATTATGGCATAAACACAGTGGCCCAGTTCTGTTGTAACAGGAAACAATTCCCTCCAGGGTATAAGACTCATGGTGAACCTTGGACTTGTTTGCTCCCCTACCTTCCCCTTTCATGCCCATGAGGATTTTAATTGATTTAATTCCATTTAGGAATGGTTGTTCTGCACCAACAAAAAGAGGAAAGGGTAGATTTTATATTAGGGAATATTGTGACCTTAAACATCCTGGTTTCTTCACTGGGTAACATGAGTTAATCACAGCAGACAGGCTGTAGGTATAGCCACTGAGTTGCTCCCTTGCCACTGCTGCCAGGTTAAACCTGCATAAGCTATGAAATTACTTTCTTTATATCTAGTCAGATCACTGAATTTCTGCTTTGAGCTGACTTCATTTTTATGGTTCTTAGTGGAATAAGAAGATGACCTGCGCCTCTCTGGCAAAGCAGGGACAACTGGAAAAGACCATCAGGCTTTTGAGAAAACTTGCCTCTGTTTAGCAAATGAACCAGCAAGAAATGGTGCAGACTATCGAAGAGGAGGGAAAAGATAAAATCAGCTTGCCCTCAGACTATTATCTGGGTTCGAGACGACAACCTAGGACAGCTTCCCTAGAGACACCTCATCTCAGAGAGCTCATCAGGTACACCAGCAGCCCGAGAGGCCATGGGTACGTCAAGCAATCTCCAGTCCTTCCTCCTGGCTGCACATGCAGTCTTTTTATATGAGCCAGCAAACAACCCAGGAAACATTCCATTAACTATGGTTTCACATTTCATCCACACTGGGAAACTATGGTTAATGGTTTTGGAACAAGTCACAATATTAAGCTGTTGGCTTTGTTCCCAAGCTGTTGACCATAGCTCAGATCCCAGCTTCTTAAGCAGAGGCACCAAAATTCAAATGCACACAGTGTGTTGCTTCTCAAATCCCTAAAAGAACTGCTACTTTACACACACAATTTCCCTGTGTTTGTGTGTATAAACCACATACATTATTATTATTTATTCTTATTCTTATTTATTGAATTTATATACTGCCCTATACACGGAGGTCTCAGAGCAGCTCACAGAACAAGGTCAACATAAAAATCACTATATATATATATATATACACACACACACACACACACACACACACACAAAATAAAAACAACAACCCAATTAACGTATGCCGTACTTAAGCTGCTGATTTCAGACACGTGTACAAGTGGCAGAACAGACTCCCAAGGTGGAGCTACAACTGTTTAACCATTCTTACCTGGCCTGTTGGTGGCTGCCATAATGAAAACCTGACGACGAGATTCCAGGCCATCCATCTCTGTTAGCAACTGGTTCACTACACGGACACTGGCACCCGACTATGCAGTGAATTGAAAAGATGACAAAAAGATGTTAAAAAGAAACTGCTTGATGCTGACAGCGCATCTTAGCTGACTCACACTGCTGACCAGCTGAGGGGAACTGAGCTAGTCACAATGTCATAAAGGGGTGGCCCCATCCTTCAGTCAAACTTGGCAGGGGGGAGGTCATAAGGATACAGTCCACCATCCACATTCTAGGGTCATCCAGGATTTTCATAGCCTTATTAATATTATTACTGGTACCTGTAAGACGTTCTGGGAGCTGTTTCAAGTGAAAGATGGAGTAAAAAATACTAAGCACTAGTTTAAGCTCTTGTTTGTCCAGGTAAACTAATGAATTGCTAGCCCATCCCCTCACAAATGAGCCTTTTTGTTTCTCTTAAATGCAGATTGCTGTTTTTATCTGGTTTACAGTAACTATGGTTAGTTTACACAACAGAGCTTCAAAACCAGTGGGTTAAAGTTAGCCTGCTTTGAGATTGAATGTGCTAAGCAACTGCAGACCTCAGAATACACTGAGATGGTTGTAGAAGTTACCACGTATAGAATGATTCCTGCCACTTCCCAGAGAAAAAGAGATGGGGTGGTGGTAGATGACTCCCGACTGAGGGGCACAGAGGCAGCAGTTTGTAGAGATAAAGGGATGTCCTGGAGGTCTGCTGTCTTCCAGGTGCAAAGAGTCACAATGTGACAGAGAGTCTGTACAGTCTTATAAACAAGAGCGTCTTTGGTTGAAGCCCTCAGGTCGGGATCACACTTTCAGGCCTTCAGGTCACTAACTATGGTGAATATTTTGCATCTTGTGCGAGACCACTGGGCCGGAGCTTTGGTTCCCATAGGATTTGCATTGGGATGTTACTTTGACAAAGAGAAAATAAAGGAAGTTGCTGCTATTTAAAAAGTTAACAGCTTTAAAGCAGGGGATAAATGAATCAGTGTGCAGGTTGGTTTAGGTTTAGGTGATGTGGCCTGAGGCCTTGAAAGTACTGTATTTTTCACACCATAGGGCGCACCGGACCATAGGGCGCACCTAGTTTTTAGATGGGGAAATCAATAAAAAAATGTTTTCCCCCCCCAGCCCCAAAGAGCAGCGTACAGGCTGCGCACAACCTCTCCCTGCCAGAGGGGTTGTATGCGGCTATGGCACAAGCCAAGGCAGCGAGCGGGATGGATCTCTCTGGCTGCTTCGGCTTCCTCTTTAGCCCCACACAATCCCTCCCTGCCGGGAGAGGCTGCGTGGAGCTAAAGAAGCCATAGCCCCGTGCAGCCTCTCCCTGCCGGAGGGGTTGCGCGCAGCTATGGAACAAGCCAAGGCAGCGAGCGGGATCCATCCCACTCGCTGCCTTGGCTTCCTCTTTAGCCCCGCGCAATATCTCCCTGCCGGAGGGGGTTGCGCGTGGCTATGGCACAAGCCTGCATTCGCTCCATAGGATGCACACACATTTCCCCTCAGTTTTTGGAGGGGGAAAACTGCGTCCAATGGAGCGAAAAGTACAGTAATTATGGCAGTTTGATCAGGTTACTTAATTTCTTTTCTAGGAATAACAGCCAGTTCATAGGATTATTGTTAAAGGAAATGAATCTGACAAAAGACACCTATTTACATATTCCCCCAGTCCTCCAGTGGATCTAAGCTATTGGTGGAAGTGTTTTTAGGCTCACCTCACGGTCTGATCTCCGGGGACACAAAGCATCAACTTCGTCAAAGAATATGACACAAGGCGCCGAATTCCTTGCACGCTGGAAAACCTGACGTACAGCACGTTCGCTTTCCCCCACATACTGGAAAAGGACAGAGGAAGGAGGGGAAATCACTGTAAGATCTTTAAGATAAGTATCATATGCCCAATCATTTGAACAGGCTTGTCAAAAGGACCTGTTCAGATATTGCTTTACCCTCAAGATCAGTATTCTCCAACCTGGTGCCCTCTGGATATTTTGAGCTGTAATTTCCCTCAGCTTCAGTCATCTTAGCCATGCCAGCTGCAGCTGATGGAAGTTGCAGTTCAAAACATCTGAAACACAAGGCTGGGGAAGGACGTTTAAGATTTTAACTTTTGTGAGCTTCAAGCAAGCCCTCTCTAACCACAGTGCATTCAGAAATCCTCCCACCCTAAACCATTAGAGGTGCATAGAATTAGGCTAGAATTAAACTACCAAATTCATTTTGTCATTTCACTTGCAAGCCAGCAGCTCTAACGGACCACTGTAAAAACGTATTCTAATAGTATGGATTTGGTAAAGTCAATTTGGGCTCAGCATCAAAACACTTCACGTTCCCTGCAAACCCCAAATCAGTGACAACTGAGCACAACAAACAGAACTTACCATATTCAACAGTTCAGGGCCTTTCACGGATATGAAATTCAGTCCAGACTCATTTGCCACAGCCTGGGGAAGAGGCAAGGAAATAAACTAATTTCATATACTAATTGCATATACTAATTTTATCAATATATTTTGCCCTCACTTTGCATCCATGAAGACCCTTCTGGCATCTAACAATACACCAAACATTAAAAACACACAAAAATATAACCCAGGAATACAGGGTTATACAGAATCAGAACATTTGTCCATCTAGCTCAGTGTTATTAACAATGATGGCAGTGGCTTCTAGGAATCTACCCCAGCCCTATAGGAGGGGAATGTCAGGGACTGAACCTGGGATCTTCTCCATACAAGCATGTACTCTTGTCATGGAGCCGGAGTCCTTTCCCTGAATTATCATCTCCCTACGAAGAAAATGAATAACACAATTCAGAAAGAGGCGCAGCAAACCACTTATATGACCGAAAGCTCTGCAGACCGAGCTGGTTAAAAACGGTGTGACCTGGTACAACCAAGTGCCATCCCTGGCTACTTGGCTATGCTGCAGTCCAAAACATCTAGAGGGCACCAGGTTGAAGAAAACCAGGTCACAGCACTGTATGCGGATGAGGGGGAAATGGGAAGAATGGGGGTTTCCCTTCTAACCATCAGGACCAATATCCTCTGAGACTCCTATCCTCCATGAATTTACTCAATACCTGTAAGGGATCATGCTGAGGAGGGCTGCACTGAGGAGGAATGGAGGGAGCCTCCCCCTGCTCAGGATCCTGAATCTTCCCAGGAGCAGGAGGACAGTATAGATTTGGAACAGTGGCTTGCAGAGGGACATAGTTCAAAAGACCGAAGTTGGGAAGAACTGGGTGGTGAACAGCTAGGAGAAGAAGAACTGGGAGAGAGAGAGTTAACAGACTCCCTTTCGCTGGAAAGCATCCATCCGCTCAGTCCAAGATCAAGGAAAGCAGATAAGGCGGCAGCACAGAAAGCACAGTGGCTGCGAGATCAGGTTGCAAGACACAGAAGTGACAAGGGGGGAAGTGGGTGGAATCCTTAATTGGGTGAACACCTTCATTCCTAGAGATGGATTCTTTGTTCTCTTGCTATGATCATTAAAATGTCTAACTGGTAAGACACTCCTTTCGCTTTGTTCTGCTTATCTACTGCCAAAGGGTGGGAGGACGCCAAGTCCCTGAAGCCTGGCAACACCCTTTCCAAGCCACACAAATTAGTGGCCACCAGTGCATCTTGGAGGAGTACTTCACACAATTACTTTGTAGCAATGCCTGATTGCTTTACACTTGCAGCACAGAAACAAGTGCAAAATGATCTTCAGGAGAGACCCACAAGTCCAAAGTATACTCAAGAGGCCCAAGCTGGTTCGGACGCAAGACACACAGTGGAGCTCCAGATGTGAGACACCCATTTAATGTGATTCCATATCCCTTAGTACAAGCGGTTACTATGATTATATCAACGTTACCTTAGCAAGTAGCGTTTTGCCGCAACCAGGAGGGCCAGCAAGCAGCACACCAGCTGGAGCCGAGAGGCCAAGGGCTCTGAATTGCTCAGGATTCCGCACGGGTGCCTGTAACAAGAGTCGCGGGTGGGTGAAAATGGAAGTGCCAGCTATTTATAGAATCATAGAGTTGGAAGGGACCGCGAGGGTCATCTAGTCCAACCCCCTGCAATGCAGGAATCTCAACTAAAGCAACCATGACAGATGGCCATCCAACCTCTGCTTAAAAACCTCCAAGGAAGGGGAGCCCACAACCTCCCAAGGGAGACACGCCTTTGGTACAGATGAAAGATTCTGAAAAGTCTCAACAGGACATCAGGGCTGGGGAACCTCAGACAAATCCTGGTCCACCAGAGTTCCAATTTTCTGAAGCCAGGCCCACCTGACAACCAGGTGAGATCACCTCAATGGGCAGGTGATGTCAGCTGATGGGCAGGCTCGATATGGCAGAAAGTATGATTGACCCGACGCCCCTGCAGCTCATTAGCTGATTGTCCAGGGGTTCTATCCTGCTTGGTCACTATTTCCCCCCACATTATGACCTCAGATGATTGGCAGGTAGATGGTTCTGCCCAGCTGTCAAAGCTAGCCCATGGGTGTGGGAGAGAAAGATCTGGCCTGCTGGGCCAAAAAGATTATCCACTCCTGGCCTACATGAAAAAAGAAAAGACCTGCTAAAGTTGTCCAAAAGAGCTTAAAGATAACTTGTGTTCACAGCACTTGCTGTCTTCTCAAGCATAGTGACAACTGATAAGAAGCAGTATCGACCGAGGCCTGCAAATGATGGTGCTGTGTGTTGTAAGGTCTTCAATGTAGAGGAATATTGCTTGGAAAGTCAACCTCCCACACTTTTGGTGCTGGGCCCCAGCACCATCAAACCAGTTTAAGTCAACACAGCATGCATAACTACAGTGGTGCCCCGCAAGACGAATGCCTCGCAAGACGGAAAACTCGCTAGACGAAAGAGTTTTCCGTTTTGGAGGTGCTTCGCAAAACGAATTTCCTATGGGCTTGCTTCGCAAGACCACAATGTCTTGCGAGTTCCTGCTGGTTTTTTTCCCCTCCCCCCCCTTTTCTAAGCCGCTAAGCCGCTTATCAGCTGATCCAATCAGCAGATAAGCCGCTAAAAGCCGTTAAAAGCCGCTAATAGCGCTAATCCATCAATGGGCTTGCTTCGCAAGACGAAAAAACCGCTAGAGGAAGAGAATCACAGAACGGATTCTTTTCATCTTGCGAGGCACCACTGTACTCCTACACATACAAGCAGCCAACTACCAGGTCACAAACATGTGGCTGCTCCAGAGATGGCATGGTGGAATGCCGAGCACCAAGGAAGCCCAGGCTGAAGTCCTCTTTTACATGGCTGGGGGCAGGGGAGAGGCATCTGGGCTCTGACATTATCTATAAAGAATGCTTTCAAAGATGGCCAAGGCATGGGTGGAATTAATCAGCGTAATTATTAGTAATAATGTAATAATAGAAGTGGTAGCACCATCATCCTCAACATCCCTTTGCCATAAGGTCCCAGGGTAGGTAACAATTTAAAAGATGATATTAAAGGCAGTTTTAAAGAAATACAGTCACAAGAGGGTGGGTCCTAAAAAAAATTCTCTTGGGTCTCAAAGAGGTCTATCTTCAGCAAACAACATGTCAAGGACAAGGGGAGGAGGCAGCAAGTGCTGAGGCAACTTGGGTGAAGTAGACTCTGCTCCAGCCCTGTCTAGGCCTCTTTGTCCGCTTTTTAAAAACTTCTTTACCCAGCTATTTAGCTGAAAAAGGCTTCCAGGGTGGCATTCATAAGACAGTCCCTATCCACAGGCTTAAAATCTGCAGAAAAAATATATATTGCTCAAAAGATTAAATAGGATTATAAAGTGAAGAGGAAAAAGATATAAACTCAGACACTAATTTAATAGCAGTCCTTATAAAAATGATCAGCTGGGATGAAAAGAGTCAAGAGAGGAAGAGCCAAATAGAACTTTCTGGAATGGTCCTGCTTCCCAATTCGACTGTAGCCTTTGGAGGCGGCCACTCAATATGAAAGGGGTTTCAAAACTTACATAAAATATATAGCTCTCAAAAGGCCCTCTCTAAGGCAGGGCAGCCTATAGTTGACGGAAGACACAAGACACAAACACTCAGATAGATAGGAAGCCTGAATGGGGATATGGAAGGTCTTATAAAAAACACAGCAACCAGGCTATTCCAAAAGAAGAAAAGTTTTGTTGGGCTTTTTATTAGGAAGAGAAGCAAGCTCCCAGCAGCTGCTGGTTCTCTGGTGTGGGGCAACATGGCACTCCCTGGTCCTGAATGGGGTAACTGTGCCCCTGAAGGACCAGGTGCACAGCCTGGGAGTCATTTTGGACTCACAGCTATCCATGGAGGCACAGGTTAATTCTGTGTCCAGGGCAGCTGTTTATCAGCTCCATCTGGTACGCAGACTGAGACCCTACCTGCCCGCGGACTGTCTTGCCAGAGTGCTGCATGCTCTAGTTATCTCTCGCTTGGACTACTGCAATGCGCTCTATGTGGGGCTACCTTTGAAGGTGACCCGGAAACTACAAACTAATCCAGAATGCGGCAGTGGCAGCCGAGACCATATAACACCGGTCTTGAAAGACCTACACTGGCTCCCAGTATGTTTCTGAGCACAATCCAAAGTGTTGCTGCTGACCTTTAAAGCCCTAAACGGCCTCAGCCCAGTAGACCTGAAGGAGCGTCTCCACCTGCATCGTTCTGCCCGGACACTGAGGTCCAGCACCGAGGGCCTTCTGGCGGTTCCCTCACTGCGAGAAGCCAAGTTACAGGGAACCAGGCAGAGGGCCTTCTCGGTAGTGGCACCCGCCCTGTGGAACGCCCTCCCACCAGATGTCAAAGCGAAAAGTAGCTACCAAACTTTTAGAAGACATCTGAAGGCAGCCCTGTTTAGGGAAGCTTTTAATGTTTAATAGGGTATTGTATTTTAGTGTTTTGTTGGAAGCCGCCCAGAGTGGCTGGGGCAACCCAGCCAGACGGGCGGGATATAAATAATGAGTTTTATTATTATTATTATTACTCCCGAGCCTGGTGCCCAATTTGTAAACCATGGGATATAGGAGCCAGTGTTACACCTACACGTCTCAAGCTTAAATTAAAAAAGGACTTGTTTGTTTTTATGCATTACCAACTCAGGGAGTGTTTGTATTTCCCTCCATCCAAGTCTCTGGTAACAGCTTTCTGCACACTGCAGTTACTTCTTATAGCACTTGTTTCTCCTTTTAAAAAAGGAACAGTTCAGTCCTCAAGCAGACTATACTAGAGACAAGTGATGGGGAACCTGTGGCCTTCCAACTGCTGCAGGACTATGGCCCCTATCTCTCTGACCATTAGCTAGGCCTGGCCAAGACTCATTGGTGCTGGAGACTGACGGAAAGAATTACAGTGGTACCTCAGGTTAAGTATTTAATTCGTTCCGGAGGTCTGTACTTAACCTGAAACTGTTCTTAACCTGAAGCACAACTTTAGCTAATGGGGCCTCCTGCTGCCGCCGTGCTGCCAGAGCACAAATTCTGTTCTCATCCTGAAGCAAAGTTCTTAACCTGAAGCACTATTTCTGGGTTAGCAGAGTCTGTAACCTGAAGCGTATGTAACCTGAAGCGTATGTAACCTGAGGCACCACTGTACTTGGAACTGCAATGTCTCCTTTCTATGTACTGCTTCCTCTTACTGTTTCCTCAAACTACATTCTGACTTGACTGGAAAAGGAAGCTGCTGACTAATTATAATGTCGCACTTTAATCAATAAGCCTCCATTTCCAAGTGAAACCACTAGACCATTTCTTGCTTCCTGCAAACTCGATAGGCCAAGAACGCCGCTCGTTTCCTCTCATATTCTTTAAAGCGAGAAACCCACAAAAATGCCCTGGCAGAATTGCACAGCTTAACCTCCAGAAGCTATTTCAGCCTCGCGTGCATTAACAGGACTTTGTAGCTGTGTCCAGCCCCTACCAGTATTGCCATGGTGAGCTCCTCCCGAATATCCTCCAGGGCGCCCACATCCGCCCACGTCACATCGGGGACTGTTACAAAGCCTTCTCTCTTGGCAGAGGGTTGCACCGAAGAGAGCGCAACAATGAAATCATTCAACTCAATGCATAGCTTTTGCAGCTGATCTTCCCCAAGGGGGTCTGGTTCCTTTAGCAACTGGAGCAGCCTCTGCAATTCATCCTAGAGAAGAAAGATCAGGAGTAGCAGGAAATACAAGAACAGGTTAGAGGGAGAACCTCCTAAAGTTTAATCATGTATGGATTAATAACAATGAAGGCAGGAGCTTGATTACAACATGCTTGAAACTGGCCAAAGACTACAGTCACCGTATTTTTCGCCCTATAAGACGCACTTTTTCCCCTCCAAAAATGAAGGGGAAATGTGTGTGCGTCCTATGGGGCGAATGCAGGCTTTCGCTGAAGCCTGGAGACCGAGGGGGGGTCAGTGTGCACCGACCCCTCTCACTCTCCAGGCTTCAGGAAGCTATCTGCTAGCCGTGGGAGACCCAGCTCTCCCAGGGCTAGCGGAGAGCTTGCCTGCACCCAGAAGCTTGGGGCGCGCTGAGCTCCGGGATTAGCGCAGCGCTCTCCCACGGCTAGCGGAGACCTTGCCGGCACCCAGAAGCTTGGGGCGCGCTGAGCTCCGCACGCCCCAAGCTTCGGGCTTAGCACAGCGCACCTGGGGGGGAAATAAATTTTCCCCCCTTTATTTCCCCCCCAAAAAACTAGGTGCGTCCTATGGGCCGGTGCGTCCTATGGGGCGAAAAATACGGTACTTAACAGCATCCTTTTGTAGTGAAATATTGCAGGAACAATTGAGTTCAAGACAAGCACAAACTAATTTTTTTAATTTTTAATATGTAACGCTGTACTGTTTTTAACATTGACTGGGATCCGCCCAGAGTGGCTGGGGAAACTCAGCCAGATGGGCGGGGTATAAATAATAAATTATAATTATTATAATTATTATAATTAACTTTAGTAGGCAATTCACTGTCTTGCATTCCATTAATGTGTTTATGTATTCCAAGAGAATGCCAGAGATTCATGTCTTATTGGCTTATGAAGGAGACTCCAAGCTCTAATCTGCACATTTCTTTGAGAATTACTTTTTATTCTGCGTAATAAGGAATTCTGGTGGATTTGATCATGGTTTTTCTGCATGCGTAGCTACTGGTGTTTTTTTCCCCTTCTTTGGAAGATGTCATGGCCTTTGGCTAGCGCAATAAAAGTTTATGGTTCTGTTTTTGTTTTTTTGCTTATGCATGACCTTTAGAAGCCAAGGCTCTTTTCTAAAAAAGGAAAAAAATCTCTTTAATTGAACATATTTGCACTGCTCTTTGTACTTTTAGGTTTTGCCATTTATTAATTCTTGCCCTTCAATTTAACACATCTTTATTCTTCTAAAAATAAATGTACATAATTTTATTTTTATATTATTGATTACTGCTTAGGTTTTTTTAAGAATCAAGTGGTTCATAAATTCTTCCTACATAAGTAAATAAAAGAAGTAAATAAGTAAATAAATATAATATAACTATTATAATTACTACATTTTAATCCCATGCTTGTTCCAACGAGCTCAGGGAAGTATATCTGGTTCTCCCTCATCATTTTACTGAACATCCAGTCCAAAAATGAGTTCTGGAGAACTCAAAAGTTTGCTTGCTACTTTGTGATGTTATAGTTCAGGGCTGTGAAACCTTTGGCCCACCAAACATTGTTGGACTACAACTCCCAGCAACCTTAACCTTTGGCCATGTTGGCTAGGGCTGATGGGAATTGTAGTTCAGCAACATATGGAGGATCACATGCATCTCCTAATAGACCATTGTCAGGCTTTTGCAAAGTTTGCCCTAATGAAGGAAATACTAATGCATATACCAAGGGGGAAATATTAAAAGTTAAGGAAGAGTTATAGTAGGATACAGGGAAAGGATACAAAGAAAATACATACCATAGTGGGAAGATCTGGCTCTTTGATAACCTGTCTTACAAGCTCTTCAGTATCCTTTTCCATGTCTTGTCCAGATGACCTTTCGTTACTTCTCAGGACTTTGTGCTGCTCCATCTCCAGCTTAATGAGAACTCTATTCACAGTGCACATTGCAGCTTCACGGCACAGTGCCATGAGATCAGCACCAACGTAGCCGGGGGTCAAATGAGCCAAATGACCAAAGTCAAAAGATTCCTGCAATCTAAGTTTTCGACACAATGTCTTCAGAATTCTGGCAAAGGGAAGAAAAAGGAAGAAATTACTACAGTTTTAGTCTTTACGAAAGAAAGAAAGAAAGAAAGAAAGAAAGAAAGAAAGAAAGAAAGAAAGAAAATAATAAGTTATTGAATTATTTGTCCCAGAGCTTATGAAAGGGGCAGAGATATTTATAATTTATTAAACTTTGGTGGATTTCTGCATGATTTGCAGAAGATCCACGGGAATGATCCATTTTTTCGTTGCTTAAACTTTAAACAATACCAGTAACAAAATCAATGTTCTCCCTCCCGCTCCAGTGTCCCAAATTAGATTGCTGAATAGGTTTTCAGTCTGTTACTCAAAGAAAGTTTCCTGGGCTCAGAGTTCTTTAATTCTATTGTCTTTTGCACCAGGGTGAGTCTCGAGGTCCTAGTAAAAAGCGAAGTAGATCCCACAAGCCCTTAATCTGCTTACTCCTGTAATAGGTGAACCAAAACCAAAGCATCTGAATAGAAAATGAATAAATCTATGAGAAAACATAGCAGGAAGGCATCGACTCCTCAAAAAATCCTAAACAAGCCATGCTACTCTTTCTGTATTATTGCTTTATTGGCCAAATGTCTGAATTGGGACGTCTATGCTACAGGGAAAAATCTGACACAGACTTTTTCCTGTACTACAACAGAAGCAGCAGCTATATTTGCTTTTTTTTTAGTTAAAAGTTTAAGAGAAACTTTTGGATTCAAGAGCTAGCAAGCCATAAACTGAACATTTTTTAAAAAAACAACAACTTTAAAAGCAAAGCTCACACACTTCTCTCTGGCTGCTTCACCCGGAATCCCCAAACAAATCTCTCGATCAAATCTTCCTGCACGTCGCAGAGCTGGGTCCAGTGAGTCTGGTCTGTTGGTTGCCCCAATTACTAGGACCTGAGCAGCAGTAGCCAGATTATTCAAGTCTGAAAGATGAAGGAAAAACAATAAACTCACAGGGAACTGGCAAAGGAAAGTACGCTTTGCTGTTAGGAAAGCATTATTTGTGCTATATACCCTCAGTACACAACTCAGGTGTGTACCACCAACTTTTACTAGCGATGATGCTACAGGGAATGCTGGGACTGCGCAGCATGTCTGCTATAGCTCTTTGGCAGTGATAATACTGGGCCAGGAGAGAAGAACACATAAAACAGGTAAGGAAACTCAGCATGCTAGATCTCCATCAGGATTGGCCTTATAGGCCAAGACTGACAGGGGCCAGGGCCACCTGCCTGTCAATCACCCGATTTGGCATTTAGAAGTCCAAACACCAGGACTTTGAAGAACCTCGCGGGCAGTAAGGCATGCATCTCCCAAAAGCAGGTGATGGGCACGAGATCCAAGCTTGCTCACCTTGCTCCAGGAGCAGAAAGCAGTTTCCATTAAAATGAAATGGGGCTGCGAGACCTTTAGCTGGGATTTCAGTGCAAAACCCTTTCTGATCAGGATTGAACTCCCTGCCAATCAACAGATGCACAGAGAATTCAATCCTGCTTCCTGGCTACACCAGTCGGCTTCTGGGGAACAGGGCCTCAGTGCAAGGTGGCGCGAGAACCACTTCCTTCTGTCCCGTGCCCAAGCTATAAATTTAGGGTCCCACTAGCACTGACACCGACTTGCCTTCTACCAGCTGTCATGTTGCAGTTTTGCTCATGATCTTGCTATGGACAAACATCACTTGCCAAAGCTGGGAAGGAATTTTATGCTCTCCCAGTTGGCTTCACGAAGTAGACCTTTTGCCCTTCCCGTAGCAACAGCATTTGTTGGGTTGTTATAGCTTTCTATAATTCATCACAACCGTTTGGACAGGTACTGGAGGCATTGGGCTGGATTTCCAACAGAGCTAAAGGGGTGGGGTGGGTCCCATCTCCCTTTTCTCAAGTGTCTTGGTGTGGCAAGTTCAAGGCCCAACCAAGCTTAACAAGGGCTGACCTGCTAGTCACACATCCAAGTTGACGGGAATAGTATCTGTCCATGTTGTGGTGTGTTTTAATTTGCCTTCTATCCCTTGATGTAGTACATGGGTGGAGCAATTGTCTCTGCACTATTGATGTTACGACACCTACTTATCAGAAAGGGTCTTGCAACAGCTTAAAGGTAAAGGTAAAGGGACCCCTGACCATTAGGTCCACTCGTGACCGACTCTGGGGTTGTGGCGCTCATCTCACTTTATTGGCCAAGGGAGCTTCTGGGTCATGTGGCCAGCATGACTAAGCCGCTTCTGGAGAATCAGAGCTGTGCACAGAAACGCCATTTACCTTCCCACTGGAGTGGTACCTATTTATCTACTTGCACTTTGACATGCTTTGGAACTGCTAGGTTGGCAGGAGCAGGGACCAAGCAACGGGAGCTCACCCCGTCACAGGGATTCGAACCGCCGACCTTCTGATCGGCAAGTCCTAGGCTCTGTGGTTTAACCCACAGCGCCACCCGCAACAGTTTAGAGATTAACAAATCTTATTACTGCATACACTTTTGTGGTCTCACTTGTCAAGAGGACACACAATTGGAGCGGGAGAAGAATATAAAGGAGGGAGTTTTGTGACAAATTTAACCAGTTTTTGTGTATGCTAAATGACCCTTCAGAATAGCAACGATAGTGTTAATTTACTCAGAAATGCTGATTGGTTGTAACACCTCCTACTGAGTTGCTCTTTTGAAAGTCATTACCAGGCTGACTAGACCTTGTGCATTCAATTAATTGGATTCTGTACTCATCTGTGCTCTCTGCATAATACCGTGACACATCCAACTCTTGCCTTTTGCATTGCTTGACATTGTGGCCTTCTGGCACATTTTTCTATCTATACCAGGTATACAGATGTTGCTCCCAGCATGTCTTATCATGCTGGTTGTGGCTGATTGAATTTAGAGTCCTTCAACATGTGGAAGGTTAGAGGTTCAACATTGGACCCATCAGCATGTATAAACACGGTTGTCATCTGAAAGTATCTAATGCATCTGGCAAAGTGAGTTCCGGCCCTTGAAAGCTCCTGCCACGTCAGATCAATTAGTCTTTAAGGTGCCACAAGATACACACCCCACTTTTTTGTGCTTTCGGTAAAGATTATCACAAATTACCCCTCTGTAATTTGCTGATTTGGTACTTGGAAATCTGCAGCTGACATGATATTCAGCTGAAATTTCACCTAAAGAGCAAGATCCAATTTAAAAAGCAGGTTTGATAGAGCACTTTTACTAGATTAAAAGAGCCCTGACCATCCATGCAAGTCAGAAGCTGCGCTACAATTCTCCGCTCCATGTCCTTTGAGGCAACTTCTCTCTTGGGTGTGATAGCATCAATTTCATCTATGAAGAGGATGCATGGAGCATTGGCCTAGAAATAAGAATGATAAAAAAGAAATCAGCACAAACACAGAAAATGATTAAGTAACTCTTAGCATATTATGATTTTTTTGTTTTATAATTTCAAATAAATACTTGTTGAAAGAACAGCAAGGTACCAACTGTTAAAAGTTAAAACAAAACTTTTCACCCAATCGGATATATATTAGCAAGTGCTCTGTGCTGGAAAGAGGTCTGCATAGGGTATCTACCAAAGAAATAAGCGTAATAAAATTGAACGGGACATACACACATGAAAAGAGAGTCGGGGTGTGACAGAATGAATGAGAGTTATCAAAATAATGTCCCCTTGCACCTTCTGCTTCCCCAACACATTGAGCCACAATTAATAATTGCAGGTGCTTCCTTATTTTAATTTTTACCAAATCCATTCAATAAACAGTTTCCCCCCCTTTTGCATGGACTAACAGCAGCACTAATACAAAAATGAAAGATGCAGCATTGGTCAAATCCAACCCCCCCCCCTGAGTTAATGGATTTGGACTGCACCCTTTTCTGTGTCTATTCATAAGCCATCATTTTATTTCTATTACTACTATATGGAGAAAAAACTACTATTCAAAACCAAAATAGCTTTTCTCCTTTGCAGGAAAATACAGGTTTTAATAAGGAACATGGCGGTGTAATGCTAAACTGGCATATGCACCACTTTTAGAGCTGCTTGACTGTGGATCGAGTCAATAAAAGGAAGCTGATTCCAATTACCAAAACACACCACTATGTTTGGACAATACAAAATGTCCAGCATTAAACTAAAGAGAAAGTGACCTTCAAACTCATAAGCACTGTGTATTGTTTGAATAGTTTCAAAAGAAGTTATTGTACTGTCAGAGCTAGAATATGACACACATTAAAACAACTTCCTCTAAAACCTTTTGCATAACAGACTATATAAAGAAACAGACGCATCCTAATTCAAAGTAGAAAAGAACCTGGAGAAACTAGAATCATAAAGATCTATATGCCTGCTGAATGCAGATCATTTGATTTTGGCAGCAATATTATTTAGCAAATAAGTTTCTTAGAGACCATACTGAACAAAATTTATAGCTGGAAGACAACCATCATGAAATGTTAGAAAAACTACACTTGGCAGCAAAGGCAATATTTGGGTTTTAATTCTAATGCAGAAAAAGGTTTTGATTCTATTGAGTGGAGATTTTTAATAGAAGCTATAAAGAGGTTTTTTATATGCCTGTTGTCTTTGTCCATAGAGTTTTCTTGGCAGGGATACTGGAGTGGCTTGCCGGTTCCTCCTCCAGGTGGATCACGTTTGGTCAAAACTCTCCACTATGACCTGTCCATCTTGGGTGGCCCTGCACAGCATAGCTCGTAGCTTCTCTGAGTTATTCAAGCCCCTTCACCACGGCAAGGCAGTGATCCAAGGCAGTGATCTGTACAGTTAAAGCTATGGTTTTCCCAGTAGTGATGTATGGAAGTGAGAGCTGGACCATAAAGAAGGCTGATTGCCAAAGAATTGATGCTTTTGAATTACGGTGCTGGAGGAGACTCTTGAGAGTCCCATGGACTGCAAGAAGATCAGACCTATCCATTCTGAAGGAAATCAGCCCTGAGTGCTCACTGGAAGGACAGATCCTGAAGCTGAGGCACCAGCATGAGGCCACCTCATGAGAAGAGAAGACTCCCTGGAAAAGACCCTGATGTTGGGAAAGATGGAGGGCACAAGGAGAAGGGGACGACAGAGGACAAGATGGTTGGACAGTGTTCTTGAAGCTACCAGCATGAGTTTGACCAAACTGCGGGAGGCAGTGGAAGACAGGAGTACCTGGCGTGCTCTGGTCCATGGGGTCACGAAGAATCGGACACCACTAAATGGCTAAACAACATCATAAAGGGGTTGCGTTTCAGCTATATATTATTTTTTACAAAAATAAGTGGGACAATTTTACAGCCAACCCACAGTTAGTATTCTGATACATGGAAATTTGCCTTCCTGTCAGAATGTTAGATGAGGATGCACCTTCCTCCACTTTTAAATTTGTGTGTAGAAATGATTCAGAGTCAAGTGAATTAATAAAAGGCTTTAAGACTCTTTTCTGCTGGTCTTACCACAGCTTGCTCAAACAGTTCCCTTAGCTTCTGTTCCGATTCACCAGACACTCCCGACACAATCTCAGTAGCAGCTACTTTGAGTATTGGCAGTTCAAGCTCCTAGAAAAACAAACACAAAATAAGATTATTATAGGAAATACACTAACCAAGGCTCAGGCATTTTACAGAAGCCTCTACCGTGGAGGGCTGAACGGTGGAAGGGAGAGTAATATCACACCTTGATTCAATGGGAAATGCACAAAAAGACTTTAACAGATAACAGTGTCATGAGATGTTGCAGTTATCCAGGGTGTGCTACTCCCTTGTACAGTACCATTTAAAAGACAAGGAAAGGCAACAATTGAGGAGACTCTAGATTGCAACCCAATGACCTCCTGGGAGGCCTGGCCTGCAGGAAGAGAAGAGAGAACTTGTGTATCAAAATTCTTTCCCCCTATTCAAAAAAGTACTGGGCACCATGACATACAAAGCAGGAAGAGGCCCACGCAGCTTCAACATTTTAAACTGCTTTTCACAGTGCTTCCACTAGCACTGTTATTCAAGATGCTACAGAAATGCTGTACGGAGGTTTGTTTTTTTAATGCAGGTTTTGAGCTTCACCAGCTATTACTTTGCAATGTATTCTGTAACATCTTGAATGCAAGAACTAGCAGAAGTACTTGTGTACAGGCAACTTCCCATTTATGTGGAGGCTATGTTCCAAAGCACCATGCGTTTAAGTGAAACCGCGCATATTTGAAACACCACTGAAAATACCTGCAAGCACCCCATTCCGCCCCAGCCCCTTTTGTGACATTTTTGTGATTTTTTTGGTCACTTCCAGGTTCAGTGCGATGTGCACATGTGCAGTCACATACATATTAGACATGCCTAAAACCATCTCTGCCTGCATTAAAAATACAAATACACCTGAGGTTTGAAGGCAGAGCAAGAAAAAGTATACACCAATAGTCTCACCCCAGCAATTGCCTGAGCTAATAACGTCTTCCCACACCCTGGTGGTCCATGCAAGAGAAATCCTCGAGGTGGAACAGCTCCTAAATAGTTGTATACTTCAGGATGACAGATATGTATCAGCATCTTGCACACTTCCTACAGTGAAAATGGGAAAAAATTGTCCTATCTTACTTTTTGTAACAGTTAACAGTTTCCACATCCTCCCAGAATTCTGTGTTCTCCTGCCCTGTCACCATATGAGATCACACCCAACCAGTGAAGGGATTCCGACCGATGCAAATAAGTAAATTCTGCATTATCTCATCTTTGCAAATGTTATTAACAGCACTATGTGTCTTTATCACAAGTGCAGAGATAGCACTCGGGTCAGAGCGCACCTTTCATTTTAGAACACGGAAGTTTCTAACCCTGAAGGCTGAAGATGTGCTTGAAAGTCTGTGAACAATGCCTGGTGCAATCATAGCATTCCTAAGGTATCTAAGGCTAGTGCTTCAGTTTACTCTCCTACTGCTAGCAAAAGCGGAATCATGCACTAAAGCAAGTCTGTAGAATTTAGTTTTTTACAGCTAAACTGAGGTTAGCTCAGAATAGAGTCTTAATTTCTTTTACTGCGAGGCAAAGCACTGATTCAGGATTTGTGGATTACAGCTTTAAAAAATAGCCTTACACCTAAATAATGTTGCATGAAACTACCCTCAGCATTATGTAGATACTCATCTCTTTCACTGTATAAGTGATTTTCTTGACAACTTTTATCCAGTCAGAGGGAGGAATTCAATGTTGAGCTAAGGTGACTGTTCTGTTATGGCAAGCTTTTCAACTTGCCAGTCAAAACAGCCCCTCCTCCTACCCTGTGGGTTTCTCCTGAGCCACTCAAAGCCATTTTCGCGAAGTGCAGGGTTGAGGGAGAGCACTGTCTTTGCGCAGGGCTTTCACTGATGGCACTCATTAGTTGAATCCCGCCCAGAGAGTTTAGTTAACTCTAACCTTCAGAGTGTCATCATTGCCTCCTATATCCTCAAACTTCACGGAAGAAGTTCTCAGCTCAAACCCTTTCTGTTTAACTGTAAGGAAAGATGGAGATATTACTAGGACAGCGAGAACACAATCTGCGAGGTATTCTCATCAAGTACATGGAAAGCACGGGGGGGGGGGGTTGGAATTAAGAAAAGATTGGACAGAACAAGGTATTACATTTACAAAAGAGCCAGAGGAATAAGCAGTGGCTTTCTTGTTTCTTTGTTTAAATATTCTTTAGTGCAATGTCTCTTACTCTTCTGTTTTCTCAAAGCAGATTCTATTTCTTCATCTACTTCCTGAGATTCGTTCCTCCTTTTACTTCTCTTCCTCTTGGGTTTCTCCAGAAAGGAAACATCTTTTGAATCCTAGAGTACAAATAAGATTTTTCTATTTAGTCTGCTGACATTCTTTACCCAGTAAGCCACACCAAAAGCAGTAAAAAAAGTTTTTTTAAAAAAAAACCTTTAAACTCAATCAATAGAAAAATCAACTGGTAAGCCAAATGTACCCCAAGAAGGAAATGCCAATAAGATGCCCAGCGGAAGTTATTAAGTGTGACATCATTTGACAGCTTTAAAAAACATACAGTATTCATTTAGACTTTCCCTTTTTTAGCAAAAAATATAGCTGCACACAAGTTATTAGGGTTACCCCAACAGGGACAAAAAACGACACAAGCAGTAGTTTGGGTCTGACTAATTCCCCCGTTTTTAATAATATAGTACCATCAACATACATTTAATGGGCTGCAATATTAACCCCTGGGAAGAAAGCCCAATTGAATTCAGTACGACTTACTTCCGATAAGACACGGTTTGGATTGCACCAATAGCTGCACAATATGAAGTGCAATATGAAGAGTTGTGGATTGCTGGTAACAACAAATCTCAGCACATGCTACATAACACAAATAGCCTATGTACAATCACATTACACAACTGCATGATGAGGGCACATAAAACTTTTACTTAAGCATAATGTTCCTGTGACTGCCTCGCCTCCAAAAGGTTATTGTAGAGTTGGTAAAGGTTCAGAAAAGGGCAACCCAAATGATGAAAGGGATGCAGCAACTCCCCTATGAAGAAAGGATGCTACATTTGGGACTTTTAAGTTCAGAGACAAGGTGAGTAAGTGGAGACATGATAGAAGTTGATACAATTATGCATGGTATGGAGAAAGTGCAAGGAGATAGATTTTTTCTCACCCTCCCTCATAACACAAGAAATGCCCAGACATCCAGGGAAAATGAAAGTTGGAAAATTCAGGAGAGATAAAAGCGCTTCTTCATGCAGTGCATGGTGAAACTATGACGCTTGCTCCCATGGAAGGCAGCGACGGCCACCAACCTAGAGGGCTTCAAAAGAGGATCGAACAAATTCAGGGAGAAGAGGGCTATGAAAGGCTATTGGCCATGATGGCGATGTTCTGCCTCTATCATTGGAAGCAGTAATGCTTCTGAAGACCAGTTGCTGAACTACAGTACAGGGGTGCTCTTGGGCTCAAATCCTGCTTGAGGGTTCACAAACCTTCCCTTTCTCTTGATCTGCTTGATCTACTTCCTTTCAAGTGCCAAACCTTCTTAAAAACTATAAAAACTGCCGCCGATTGTTCTGGATTTGTGAGAAAGGCATTTCTGGTTTGTTTTATAACATGCCAACTGCAGTCAATCTTTTATTAGCTATTTCCCGGTGGGTGGCAAAGTGATGACTAACTTACCAGCTCTCTGTTTGGCTTAGATGTTGGGAAGCTTCCTTCCCTTTCTCTCTCTTTCTATCCCTTTCTCTCTCTGTTTCTCTCTCTTCTTTGGAATCGCAGCACAGCCAAACTGTTATGCCATACCTTGTGGATTTGGCTGGCATGTTAAGAGTGCATAAGCTTATCCTTGCAGGGGGGAAAGCCAAGACACAGCCATTTAAGCGTACTTGTCTTGCAGGCTCAAAGTCACAAGCTCAAGGAACTTGTGAGTCCTAGTAACTCGTGAGGTGAGTCACTGAAAGACCCTGAGAGCTGGCCTTAAGTCTGGCCACCTGCCAAAGTGAGGATACTGATTGTCAGTAAACAGCTGGGGTGTCAGTGACTAGATTAGAAAGTTTTACACAAAATGATGTGATTAGACAAACCCAGTCTTAGTGCGTCACAAGGAAGGCTCTGGGGGGGGGGGGATGTTTAAACAATGCAAGCTAGATAAGGGTGTCTGGAAACTTGTGTGGTCCTATCGACCCTGATAACGTTATGATTTGTCATACAATAGACAAAATATTGTTTTACACATTATGTGCTGCTTTCTCATGCAACATGAGAAGAAGAGGTTCTGGGCTAAGCAGCTGTAGATAATGAGCAACTAATAACCTTAAACAACATTTTGCAAAAAGCCCGTTGACTCTCCAGAACCTGATGTGTGCATGGTTGGCTTTTGTTTTGCTTTTTTGATTAATTCTCTCAGTCATTCAAATAGGAGGAGAATTGAGAACAAGAGCTGTAAAAACACTGATTTTCCATTGAATTAAGGAAGAGGGACCCTGAAACACCACATGACCATTCACATCTCATCTAGGCTGAGGAGTACCTGGAACATGTGGAAGTTGTAGGAGGCAGACACAAAAAAAGTTATATGGGTCCCCCCCCCCCAGTAGCCTTGGGGTGTATTTTACATGTGCCAACAGAGGGATTAAGGCCAAGAAAGTCTGAACGTGTGTCAAAAGTTAAACAATGATGTTTTCTCGATGTGCAGCCAGCCATATACTAAGGCAAGGCTGAAAACAAAGAACAGGGTTTGTGCCAACACTATGACAAAACATAACACGGAACTTGTTACTCAAAGCTATGCATCATCATCATATAATTGCAACAAGATGTGTAAATGGTCTCAGTTTTGGTGAGGAGATTCCCTCTCACTGCAAACTCAGGAGAACACAAATGGAACCAAAACCAGGCCACTGAGAAAGAAGTGGGGAAAATCCCCGCGCTCAAATGAATCTTGCGGTATGCAGAAATACAGAACATTCTTTTAAAAATAAACCAATGACTGAGCATGTTCACTGATCTCCAAGAGCCACTGAACTGTAAAATAATTTTTCATTCCTATGTGTTTTTGAAAACATCTGAAATGGTCTAAAAACAACAACATTAGAACTACCTTTAGCTGGCAAAGGTGATACTAGTTTAGGAGTTTTAGTTTCTACAATAACGTCGCTTCCTAAAACTATTTTTATAGTACTTTTTAGATGTATGCTTTATTGTTATTGACCCTAAGTTTTCGTGATGGGACAGGAAAGAGGGAAGAAATTCTCTCTAATGTCAAGACATTACCTCAACCATCTGTTTAGAACCATCACTTTCTTCTGCACAAAGGTCGATAAAAAAGTTTTCCTCTTTCCTGTCTGGGGTTTTATCAATAAACCAGCCACCTTCTGAGATCCTGGTATCAGATGGCGCTTGAGTGGGAAGCCTATTCGATCCAGGCTTCTGTGAAGGAGTGCTGGACATTGTCTGCGAACTCTTGGGAGATGCTGGAAGAGAATCTGGATTTCCTTTCCGGTATAAGGTCAACAAAGATGAGTTCATGTGATTTGAGGGCTGAAAAATATAATATATATTTATAAAAGAATCAATGGAAGGTTATGAATTTTTTTAACCATAGTTATTTTTCCTAGTGTGCTTAGCTACAGAATACATTATGCATAAAATACTGAATGGTACATTATAAATATACCAGATCTGTAACCAACCCCTTGCCTTCTTGCCTATACAGGTAGGCAAGAGTTCCCCAGCAAGTAACTGACTTAACAAATAACACTTATGCATTTTAGTCACATATGCACTTCTTATTTCTGCCCAGGTGAAGGCAGACCTGGGACAAGCACATATGTAGTTGACTTTCACCCACTTTTTTAAAAAATAAATTTTATTAGAACATAAAGAAAAACACAGAACATTATCAAATATCTCACCCCAAACTAAAACATTAAATATCTTAACAAAGAAAAAATAGAAGAAAAAGAATAAGGAGAAAAAGAAAGTCTAGAAAGAAGAAAAAGAAAGACAAGAAGAAAATAATAAAAATAATAAGAAATAGAAAAAGAAGGTCCGTTTCTCTATCTGCCAATTATATATAAAGTAATTATTCAAAGTATCTGACATCTGCACTTCAGAAAATTTCTGGCTGTAAATAGTATCCAGTTTTTCCTCATTCTGTAGGATATTTCCTTCCACCCTAGTTTTATCTCTCAGGAAGTCCATTATAACGCTTCTTTAATTCATATATTTCTACTGTTCTGGATTAGTATTTTTCTGGCTCTCTGCGATGCCTTTCTCTTTAAGGGTTGCTTTCGCACACCTTTTCCAACATCAATTTGCAATGTGAGTGTCACAAGTCACACAAGCAGCAGTATGTGGCACACCTTGACAGGAGCGTTATTGTTTGGATTATGGTAAAACCAGGTCTCCTGCTTCAATAGATAAGAGGCAAACCGGCCAAAGCCACTAGATGGCAGGAGTTACGTATGTATGATAATGCACTGTACCAGGAGTGGCGCTGTCCATCTCACATAGTTGAAATATATATAAAAATTGTCCAGTAGCACCTTAGAGACCAACTAAGTTAGTTCTTGGTATAAGTGTTTGTGTGCATGCACACTTCTTCAGATACACGGCTACCTACCTGAATCTCATGTAGGTTTGAAGAAAAGGCTGGCCACTACTGATTGAAAGCTTTTTATCTATATCCACTGCATACACTTGGTTTCAGAACTATAAACTATTCTTAGAACACATAGAAAGAGATGCATTTCATCAGACAACAGTTCAACACAGACACACTTACTGGGAGTCCTGTGTCAGTGTCCGAAGTATCCATGCAGCTTTCTGAATCACTTAGGAGAAAGAAAGGATGTTTTAACAACAATAAGTTTGGCATTATTCTTTAAGACAGAGACCCTGTGGCCTTTCACATGTTGTTGGATAGCAACTGCCATCATCCCTGACATAGGAGTCCTGCTAGATCAAACCAAAGGTCTATCTAGTCCAGCATTCTGTTTCCTACATGATTTGTAATACTACCCATAGTTTGCTCGGAAACAGAAAGAGGGGTTAGTATCTGCTCTGCAGGAGAGAATTGCCCGACTATGGTTCTGAGATCATGCAGTGTTACATCTGACCTAGACCAACTAATTTCCATGGCTTTATAAAAAGTTCTTAACTCTTGGAATTAAGTAATTTCAACTTACTCTTCCTCCCCTTTGCGTTTTGCTTTCTTCGCCAGATGTTCATCCTCTAGAGCAGCTAAATCTTCAGACTTCAGCTCATCGTTGATTATCCCAAAAACTGTTGAAGAAAATTAATAAACATAGATGAAAGCAAAGAACCCCATAATCTCGTTTGGCAATAGCGAAACCAAAAAGAGGAAACACTTTGAACAGCACAATCCTATTTGCTTTTAATTAAGTCTCAGTGAATTCAAAGCTCCTGAATAAGACCATAGCCTAAGTAAGTGTTAGATCTATCTAGGATCCACAAATCACAGTGAATCTGGCCTAGATCCATTTGATGAGGAGCAGGCAGAATCTTAAGATACTTTTGGATTACCCACAACTACCTTTGATGCAATGACTTTTTATTATATTTTTTAATTATATTTGTATACCACTCTTCATATGAAGATCACAGGACGGTTCACAACATAAAAATACAGAATGAGAAAACAAAATACATAATAAAACAAAAACACACCAATAACCCCCCAAACACATTTAAAGGGCATAGAATCAGCCAAAGGCCTGGTTATATAGAAACCTTTTCTCTTGTCACCTAAAGATATGCCATGAAGGCACTAGGAAAGCCTCACTGGGGAGTGCATTCCACAAATGGAGAACCACCACAGAAAACGTCCGTTCTTGTGTCGCCACCCTCCAGACGTCTCATGGAGGCATATGAAGAAGGCCCTCAGATTATGATCTCAGGATCTGGGTCAGTTCCTATGGGGAAAGGCGGTCCATGAGGTATTGAGGTCATGAGCCATTTTAGATCTCAAAACCAGCACTTTGAATTGGGCCCAGAAACAAAGCAACAGCCAGTGAAGTCAGGACAGGATCAATGTAATATGCACAAACAGTCTTGCCCTGGTAAACAACCTGGCCACTGAATTCTGCACCAGCTGAAGTTTCCAACTTCATCTTCAGAGGCAGCACTACGTATAACCTGTCAGGAGTTCAGCCTACACTCGAGTAGGACCCTGGCAGAGACACATACCCAACTGGTATGTTCCCTCCCTCCTGGTCGATCTTTTGAGAGCTTCATAAACTTTCTTCAGCCCCAAGATCACAGTGACCGGTGTCAACCGACACCGGCATACTTAGGGATCAGCAGAGTTTGTGCATCTTGTGTGACAGACCTCAGCAACTCAGTATTTTGGTTAATCTACTTTATTTACATATAAACACACATGGAGCACTGCAACATGGCTCCCTCTCTCTCTAGCATCAGAGAGCAAAGGGAAAAAGAACAGAGGACAATAGTCCCACTTCACGGAACAAGGTAACACAAACATCCTGCCTCCGTCACTTCCCACTCTGTGCCGTCAAAACATATACCGTCATGTGAAAGACAAACATCCCATGACTGCAATCATGGAGCAGGAATTCTAACATAACCTAGAGGTTACTGGAGCATAGACAGAAGTTAAACTATTCCTGTCCAGATATGGGTGCAGCTGGGCTACCAGTTGAAGCTGATGGAAGATACTCCACACCACTGAGGTCATCTGAGCCTCAAGCAACAGCAAAGGATCTAGAAGTACCCCCAACTTATGTACCCTCTTCTTTAGAGGAAGTGTAACCCCTTCAAGAGAGGGCAACCTCCCATCCATCTAGTCTAGGGAACAACCCAACTGCAGTGTCTCAGTCTTCTCTAGACTGAGCTTCAGTTTGTTGGCTCTCATCCAGCCCATTACCAAGGACTGAATGTTCACTTCAAATTCAATATTAAAAAATGACTCACCTTTCTCTACCTGTATTCTAAAGGCATTTCTTTTTCTTCGTCCATAATCAGCACTGGAAATCAATTTTATATATTAGTCTCAGTGAAGGCCTTCTTCTGCACATGTTGCATTTCCAGCAAAGACACATAATCTAACCATTGTAAGAAGGAAATTAGCCTTATCCTGAGTTATTCAGGTCAAACACAGGGAAAGATTGGGACCAATATTTAACAAAAGTGGCCTGTTTTCCAAATTACAATTGACTTGCAATTCATGTGTACTTAACTTGCATGAATTTGGTTTTAGAGTTTGGCCAGGGGAAAGGAAGTGGGGAATGTAAGCAATCTCACCCGCCATTGTACTCACCTCAGGAGTTTGGAGGTGCAGGGAGAGTGTGTTTTGACTATATGCAATTTTTGCTTTACAAGCTAACCCCAGATCATAACCCCCACATAAGTTGCGACTCAACTGTACATTCTTTATCAAATAACATATCCTTCTTCAGTCTGCCATGGGTTCTACCATGGGAGGCCCTTTAGACTCAACAGAACCATGCACAGGTGTAAGGTTCTCCTTATGAGATAGAGGTTGGTTCACCTTTTCCTTAACCCCAATCCAGCCTTTCTGTCCAGTATAAGTTATCCATGCTGCAGAGCACAAGTAACTTGCTGGCAGAGGGAGGATATGCAAATGGGCCCTAAGCCTGGGTGAGTCCTGGGCTCTCCTCTTCCAGCACAGTCCTGAAAAGGTGACAAACATTTTCTGTTATTTTTCCAACTAATGGAAATTATTTATTTTTCCAAATCTGGAACTATTGCTTGTCATGGCTAAAGTCTTTGACGGCAGAAACTGGAAAATGCTGGAAGATTCTAGTTCATTCTAGAATATTCAATTCTGTTGCAAATATTGTTTTGACTATTTCAAGGTCACACTGAGCCATGAGAGATAAATTTGTGCGCTCAACGAGCTGGTCATTCTCTCTCTTACTTTCATTTGTACCTCATGTGTTTGCAGTTTTTTCTCTAAAGTTTTTTTGTAATAAAGCCTTTTTGCCTTTAGTAAGTTTTTCTTTTACCGATGGACCTTTAATTCTGTGTGTTTTATTACTACATTCACTACAAATATACACTTCTGGGACTCTGCTATTCATCAGGACACATCAGAGGGCCTAGTATTAACTATAGTTTAGGCCAGGGGTCAGCTTACTTTTTCAGCAGGGGGCTCTGCTCCTCCATTGGCATCACTGCGAATAGGAGCAGGGAAAGGAGAAGCATATGAGTCCCTGAGCCTAAATCACACTTTATAGTTATGTATAAGCCCAGTCCTTGTGTTTATCATCAAACAAGTGTAAGAATTCAATATCTTACCTGTATGTTTTCTGTAGCTCAGCAGCTAAAACTCCAATGTCAACATACTTGCCACATTTGTTACTCTTCAGGTACTGTAATTGATACAATTTTTAAATATATAAAGAAACTTTAGTACAGTATTTGCATACGTGATAGGTTTATGAAATTCAACTGTGGTTTTTTTAGTTTTTGGACAAACATCAAATAAACAATTGCTCATTGTATGAAGGTTCTAGCACTGCTTTTTACAAATGTGAATTGTGATATGTGAAGAGAAACAAGGGATTTATTTATTCACTCCTCCTCAGCTTAACCATTTGGAAGCCCATGGGCTAAAAGCATGGCACAATACCTTCTACCATCAACATTTAACTCATCCATCTCACACTAAAGACCAACAGCCCAATCCTATGCTATCTGACAAGGACATGCCTACCTGTTTCACTGCAGGTATAGTAATATGCCCACTGATTTCATAGGAGGAGGATGTTCAATGTGGTTAAAAATCCACTGAACTCGGCAGACATGATAAACACGCCTAGGTTGCATGACTCCAAAATACACTCGCAAATCAATCCCGCCAGACACATTGGGACTTATTTCCAAACCGAAGATGGTAAGGATGGGGCTTTAAATTTATCCCGCAACTATATATTAATTCAGTTCAAGGTAAAAAAATATATCAACTTGGTCTGCAGAACAAAGTACGGACTTGACCGCCCAGTGCTGGATGTGCGAGACCTGGCTACGGCTGCTGGGTTGGCGTAGTGCGGCAAAAGCAATCTAAGTAGGCTCAGAGACACGCTTTTCCTTGCCCAGGGTGCAAAAAGAAAGCCCAGGCGGCTCAGCTTATGGGGAGTCCACCCCATAAGTGAAGGACCAGGGGAGAGAAACGAAGCGGTACCTGCTTAATCCGATGCTTCAGCCGAGGATCCCCTGCGGGGCTGTCTCCTCCGCGAATCCGCATGGCAGCGCCGCCGCCGCCGAATTCCGCCCCTCAAACGAAGCGGGAGCTCCGCCTCCCTCCGCCTCAGACTCCTTGAAGACCCCGGAAATCGGCCTCGCCTTGAGGCACGACCCCCTCAGGAAAGGGAAATGCAAAGAGGCGGGTTGGAATCCCCGTGCAGGCACTGCTTTAGACGCCTAGCACAAATTGGCGTCACCCTCCGGTCTCATTCCTGATTCAAGCCCCCCGTTCCAACCCTTCCACTCCCGGCGCCTATGATACTTTCTAGCTTCAGCTCTCTCTCTACGGAAGCATTTCGTATCCCTTGGTCCTGTGGGGGGGGGAACGCAGCCCGCCTGATGTCTTTGGACTCCAATTCCCATCATTCCTAGCCACCGTCGTCAACAGTTAGGGATGATGGGAGTTGCAGTCCAAAAAGAAGAAAAAAATCTGGAGAGCCTCACGTTTGCCACACCTCTATGTATTGAGCGACTGGACGAAGAGACTACAATTCCCAGCGTGCAATGCGGCAAAGCCGCAGGAAGCGGGTAGCGGGAGCTGTACGGTGGCTGCGAAGGGACGCGAGGGGTGTGGCGATATACGGTGGCTGGTGGGGCTCGCGCCGGAGGCGGCACTGTCAGTGGCGGGATGGAGTCGGTGGTGTTCATTTTTTCGCTCATTGACTGCTGCGCCCTGATCTTCCTCTCCGTTTATTTCGTATCCTCCAGTCTCTCTTTTTTGGCGGGCGGCCTGGGAAGGGGGAGGCTGGAGCGGGCGAGGCAGCCCTCCGTGGTCTGTGGGTGGGCGGGCTGGGAAGGACCGTTGGGGCGGCGAAGGGGCTCTGGGAGATCGGGGTCGTCGGTGACCGTCGGCCGTGGGGGCCGTGAAGGTGCTGCTGCGGGAGAACGAAGAAAGAAGGGGCTCCTGGGAAGGAGACCGCGGGGAGGCAGCGAGGGGCTTTGGGGGAGCGGCCTCGAGAATATGTTTAAGGGGAAGAAAAGTGGGGTGCGACTGTTTTAAACGCTGCCCTCAGGTGTTTGGGGCGAGAGAAAATGGAGGAGTGGCTAACGAGGGGTAAAAAGGAATGAATCCGCGGACCCTTGCACCTTCAGTCAGGGTTGGTATCCTGGCCCAGGCAAATGGGACATTAGTGCTGGCCTCTTACCCCTTCGGGCCCATTGCCCATGGAGAGCCTAGACTAGAAGGCACCACTGCTGGGCCCTGGCAGCCCCCCAGTTTTGCTAAGCTATGGTACTAGCCATGGTGGTGGCCAAGGAGACATGGAGGTAATATGGCAGCATTTCCAGCAGAAATTTAAATGCACATGCAATCTTCCTAACTGTATAAAAACCCTGTTTTATTGTAGCTCTGTAAATTGTAGTATGGCGCTCAGGCAGTGCTTTCCGTGGATTGTTTTATATGGATAGGTTAAACTTAGCCTAGAACTCGCAACTTACAAATATATAAAATATTGAAAACTGTTATTGTTATCATGGCATTTTAGCTGTACGCCTTGTATGAGATATTTGAGAGTTCTGCGGGGGTGCCTGCTTATACTTGGGTTGCCCCCCTAGTCCTAGATGTGTATACCTGGAAGTAAATTTCATGAATAGGAACTTATTCAGTCTCATGAATGGGAGCTTACTTCCAGGTATATGTGCCCTTTGTTTTATCATTCAGACTGTTGCAAGAATACTTCTGTGGTTGTTTTATGACTTCTTAGGTTACAAAGGCCTTAAACATGGCCTTCAGATTTTTTCTGAAGGCCAAAGTACCTTAAGTGTGCCTGCTCCTAAGATTAACATTTAGATATCTCTCATTTTCTAAGAAAATGTTCAAGCATTTTAGTTAAGAATTGTGTGATATGCTGAGATTTTTCTTAAATATCTTGATGCTGCTGAAGATGTTGCTATGCTACATGGTTGATTACATGACTAGTATTTTCTAACTAAAATTGCTTCATTTTCATGCATTCATTAGAAGTAAGGCATTATGGAGCACTGAACATGTCAGTATAATTATGCCTTGCTTCAGTTAAATTCAGTGTATTAAGTGGCATACAGTACTTAGCTCTTTCTTCTGTAGGTCACAACCTGTAGTTGAGTCTAAATTTCTAGCTCAAAAATTTATTGCAACAGCACAAAGAGGGTGTATCTGTCATGGGTTCAGCGTGATGCCATAGTAGCCTTGTGGCAAGAAGCCATAGGTTTCTGTTTTATGTGAATTAACAGCTCACCCTTCCCTCCGTTCCCTTTGCATGCCTCCAGGCAGAGGATCTGAAAGTTTTGCTTCTGAATTTCAACAGTTTCCAGTGCACAAAAGGGGATGGAAGGGAAGAGAGGGGGGAATGTGTAAGTCTCATTGTAGCTCATTCACATAAAGGGAAACCATGGGTTTTATTCAACTAAGTAGACTCAATAAAATTGATATGACTGAGATGGGTCCATTAATTTCACTGGTTCTACTCTTAAGTAAACATAGTTGAATACAATCCCATGGTTTCCTGCAGCATATGAATGTGACCAATGTGTGGTTGTATGCTTTTGTTACAGCAGCTATTCTGCCGTAAATGTTCAATATATAAAATAGTTGTACACTAACAGGAATGAACCCAAGGTGATAGAGAGGTGTTATCTATAGCTCTGCAATGAAGATGCAACTATTTTCTTTATTTAATTTGCTTTCTTGTCATTTATCATATGGTTCCAGGGCAGGTTACAATTTACAATTATAAAACAAAGACAACAGTTAAAACCACGAAACAAGGAAAGTTTAAAAAGTGTAAAAAACAGTTCCTTATATAAAAACAATTTAGAAAACCTGTCAGGCTCCTGCAGACTCCAGGTATAACTGGAACCCTTCGTGGCCAAGCCATTGTTCAGCTATTGCTGAAGCTGCTGCGACCCAACACAGTAATTGCAACAATGGCCAGGGAAGCCTGTGCTTAGTCTTGGGTGTGCGCGCTTAGGTTGGCACCTTAGGTTCTCTGCTTCTGCCTTATAACTATTATGATTGCTGTGGCCAGTCACTGTGGTTGGGTGGATGCTGGGGCTTGCACTACCTAGGATGCCAAGTATGTTGTAGCTTGGGGCTTGGCTGTGTTCACTGATGTTGTTAAGTCTATCAGCGTAACAGCTGGGTTGTGAATTCTGCTGTTACTAATCGATGAATCTTCTGAAATAGCCTCTTGCTTGTGAACGTTCTGCCTGTTCTGTAACCTTTGTTACATTAGTAGAATCCCTTGCAGTCAGATGTCTATATGAACTGTTTAACTCTGTTGTAATACTCAGGAGTGGTGCAAGGCATTTATGGTTCTTGTGTCAAAGGGTAGAGCGCTTCCAAAATCATAGTAATTCCTTATCTTGACCTTCAGATAATTACATTATCAGATTTGGAATGTGACTACATTAATGCTAGATCTTGCTGCTCAAAACTAAATAAAGTAAGTTTTTTTCTTTTCTCTTTTTAAAGTGATGAAATTCTGAAATTCTTTTTAAAGTGATGAAATTCTGGAATTGGATTTAGTAGTGGTGTGTGTGTGGGTCATCTTATTAGTATGAAATAATCAGGATTATGTACCGTTACCTACTGATCGAGTCCGTTCCACTGTCAAATATCTTTTACTGTCAACCATTCCTCATAGGGTTTGGTTTTCAGACCTTTGATCATCTTAGTTGCCCTCCTTTGCATGTGTTCCAGCTTTCAGTATCTTACTTAAACTGTGGTGCCCAGAACTGGACACACTACTTCAGGTGTGGTCTGACCAAGGCAGAATAGAGTGGTACTGTTACTTCCCTTGATCTGGACACTATACTTTTGTTGATACAGCCTAGAATAGCATTAGCTTTTTGTTGTTGTTGCATCACACTGTTGACTCATGTTCAGTTAGTGGTCTGCAAAGACCTCTAGATTCTTTTTACATCTATACAGTGGTACCTCGGGTTACAAACACTTTGGGTTACAGACTCTGCTAACCCGGAAGTAGTACCTCAGGTTAAGAACTTTACCTCAGGATGAGAACAGAAATCGCATGCTGGTGGTGCGGTGGCAGCGGGAGGCCCCATTAACTAAAGTGGTACCTCAGGTTAAGAACAGTTTCAGTTTAAGAACGGACCTCTGGAATGAATTAAGTTCGTAACCAGAGGTACCATTGTACCTACAAGACAGGTGTCCCCCATCTTATATTTGTACACCTGATTCTTCCTGCCTAAGTGTAGAACCTGACATTTGCTTATTTGAAAATTCACCCACTTAGATCTAGATGCATTCCTCTGGTTGTACTTTTGATGCAGGGATTTCCCCAGCACTATGCTAATAGTATTTTGTCTTTGTGAGGGAAAAGGAATCCTCTTCCTGTCCCACTAACTCTCTTTGGGACCTGGTGCCAACATGTGGGTTGTTCAGTTAATGGGCCTTTTGGATCTCCCCTGATCCTCAGAACCTGCTTTGCTCAAATTCCTCCACCACACTCATGACTCCAGTATTTTTCTCCTTGTGTTTCCTGGCTTTGGGAAAGCAAGAGCCATGACTCGGGGGGGGGGGGAGGAATCACATGCCTTGTTTGCTAAAGGTCCCAGATTCAGTCCCTGACATCTCCAGGAAGGGCTGGGAATAACTCCTGTCTGAAGACCTGGAGGGTATTATGCTGACAATACCGAGTTAGTTGGATTAGTATACACAGTATAAGGCTTCCTGTGTTCCATAGCTCATCTTGTATACCTGCATTCTGCTACCTTCTTGTCCTTTGTAGGCCATTTCCTTTTCCTTGCCCAGACCTGACCATTTGCAACTTCCCGCAAAGTATGCCTCTCTAGCCCATTCCTGGGTTTTTCCTCCTTGCTCTCCCCTTGTAGTATTGTCACTGCTTGCATCCCATGGCTCAGTCCCCTTTCCCACCTGGTTTCTCCTCTGCTCTTCAAATCCACTCCCTTTACAGTTTGTTTCCTGTTAAGTTGCATTAGTTCTGCAGTCAGCTTACCATCGATGGCTTTAAAGGATCAACGATTTGCCGAGGACTAGTATCCATTGCTAACAAATAGCAAAGCTATGTGTGTTGTCAACGTCATCCTTTTTATGGCACAGTTTGGATTACTGTGTCTTAAGAATTTAAGAACATAACACATGCAGCCCTGCCCTTTTGGAAAGTCCTCTTCCCTCTGTGGAGCCCTCAGTAGAACATTAGTCTTGAAGCTAAAGGCAAGCATTTATAATTTGTTCCTGTAGAGCAGAAACTTTTTCAGCAGGGGGCTGGTCTACTGTCCCTCAGACCTTGGGGGCGGGCGACGGACTAGATTTTTTTGGGGGGGGAAATGAATTCCTATGCCCCACAAATAACCCAGATATGCATTTTAAATAAAAGGACACATTCTACTCATGTAAAAACACGCTGATTCCCAGACCGTCCACAGGCCGGATTTAGAAGGCGATTGGGCCAGATCTGGTCCCCGGGCCTTAGTTTGCCTACCCATGCTGTAGAGGGAGCCGAGCAGACCATTCAGGTGCAAATGTAGGTAGAAAGGAACATAGTAGTAATGCTGGTGCAAGTGGAATGTTACTGTTTGAGCTCAAAATTAGGGGTTTCAGCAGACAAAAAATCATGCCAATGTTTGCTTTTGTGTGTGAGAGAGAGAGAGGGAGGGAGGGAGGGAGAAAGAAAGTAAGAAAGAGAAGAAAATAAAATAAAAGAAAGAGCACGCACTTGCAAGGTGATATAAATGCCTCAGAGCCTGGGCACACTTCTCCATTCTGCTTCTGAAATCTCAACAGTAGACCCTCCAAGTGTCCCTGTTTTCCAGGGACAGTCCCAGATTTACAGAAGCTGTCCCGGTTTCTGAACTGATCCTGGAATTTCCAGCTTTTCCTTAGAATATCCCTATTTTCATTGGAGAAATGTTGGAAGATATGCGACAGGCTACATGTTGAAGCCTGAGCTCAGCCAGAAGGCTTAGAAACTTAAAAAATAAGATTAAGATCCTTGGAATGCTAAATTATGCACCTTTTTTTCCAAATCCTGCACACAACTCTGGACTTGGATATGTTCCCAAATAGACCCAACTGCTTCTGTCTGCAGTACTTTTCTCAATGCTGCCTCTGAAGTGCACGGCTAGATCCTGAAAAGAAGTTTGGACACTTTGACGGCATTGTGGTGTTTCGTTGTTGTTTTTTTAAGTACTTGGAGTCATGTGAATTGTGCCAGTTCTGTGATCCGTTGGCAGACTGATAATAGTGCTGACAGTGTACTTTTATCCCATTTGCTTGTACACTCCCACAGAGTGTTGTATAAAGGCTTTTATTTTTCTAAAAATTTCTCTTTTCCAGTGGGTGATCCCTGAATTGATTGGCCATACCATTGTCACTGTATTAATGCTTATTTCACTGCACTGGTTCATCTTCCTCCTCAATTTACCTGTAGCAACCTGGAATATATATAGGTAAGGGCCAGTGGGGTTGTTTGTGGGTCTTTATAATTGTTACCACTTATTTAAAAAGTGTTTCAGATGTGGAATGCTGTTATTGATTTGATGCCGATCATGCTGTTCCTCCATTAGTGTGTCTTGTTCCACAATTTATGAAATTCACCATCCTCAGCGGGAACGGCTTGAACCTCAGTGTTGCTTTCTCTACTCTCTTAACTTTTAAATCTGTCGAGGTGTTTTGCTTTTCCTGAGGACGGATGTGACTTCTCTCCTTGAGGGCATTTGAAGGTGGGGGGCGGAAAGCTCACTAAGTGCACCTTGGAGCTGCTTTATTCCAGTCCGAATAAAAAGATCCATAGGTTGAAACAGGCCCTGATGTTGTTTTTGTGTGCATTCCTCCCTCATGATGGATGGAAAGCTTATTTTACAGAGAAATATATGGTGGGAATTTTTTCCCATTACATAAAATTCTATACCCCCACATCATTGCTACTGTGGGCACTATCTACTGCGAAATAATCTATTGGTTTGTATAATTGCTTTCCCCTTGTGTTCTTTCATTATTATTGGCGTTATGTAATAATGTCCTAAGTGATGCACATACTGAGCCACTAATTCCAATAGCTGTGGTGCTCTGCCAAGTGCTGCTGATAACAGTTGACACCACTGTTGGTAGAGCAACTATTTATAAGTCCTGAGCTTCTGTTTTTCCTCTAATATTGTGGTGAACTTAGCACTTGGTTGGTTTTCCATAGTTGGCTGCAGTGAGATTTGTTTGCCGCCAACTAAAGACAACCAACCATGCCCTGCCCCTCCTAACCTCTCGCTACCAAGGAAATATAATAAACAAATAGAAAGAGAACCTACCCTAGTGACACTGACACAAAAACCACACACATACACCAAGTATTTCCACCCTCTCCCCCTCTCCTCTTCTTCCTCAACTTTATTCTCTACACAACATTAATGTCTCACTTCAAATGTGAAAAAGATTCTGCAACCTGAAAAGAGACAATGCCTGTACTTTCGTAAACCAAGAAAATCTTAAATAAATTTTAAAAAACACAAAAAACTTAGCACATTAGGTCAAACATTCATGTTCCTCTTGATGACTTCTATGTGTGTATGACACATTAGAGGGAAATTAACATAATAGATGAGAGATGGGGAATCTGTGGCCCTCGAGTTGTTCTTGGACTCAAACTCCCAACAGCCCCAGTCATCCCAGACAACGGACAGGGACAATAGGAGTTGTAGTCATAGCATCTAGAAGACAGAGAGTTCCCATCCTTGACATAGCTGTTTTGGAACAGAATTCCAGGTGTTGCTTTCGATCTTTAAGGTCCATCTTCTTCCACTTGATCATCTTAGATGCCCTTCTCAAAAGTGCCCTGGATGATTGAGGTGTAGTTGGTGGCCACAGGACAGAGGGCATTTTCAGTGGTTGCCCCCTGGCTGTGAATTGCCTTCCCCAAAGAGACTCATCTGACACCTATATGGTTAAATTCCTTCCAGTAGCACCTTGGAGACCAACTAAGTTTGTTATTGGTATGAGCTTTCGTGTGCAGAAGTAGTGTCTGAAGAAGTGTGCATGCACACGAAAGCTCATACCAATAACAAACTTAGTTGGTCTCTAGGGTGCTGCTGGAAGGAATTTTTAAGGTGCTAATAGAAGGAATTTTTTTATTTTGTTTTGACTTATATGGTTGTCATTTTGCTGCCAGGGCAAGACCTTTTTCTTTTTCCAAGCATTTTGATCTGTCTTTGCTTGCAATATTTTTATTTTCTGTAACTACTCCTTTGCTGTATTCATACTTTTATTGTTGAATTTTAAATAGATCCATTAGCTTTTGTGGACTTATGAATAATTGTTTAAATAAGCATGTCTCCTCAAAATAAAATATATCCAAATAAGTCTTGTAGGCATTGCTGTAGGTGCTCGGTTGTTAACTCATTTCTCTTTAAAAGAAAACCACTGACCTTTTTGATGTCGAAATGAGCAACTTGCCTGTGCTTCCAGTAGAGAGAAGCTAAATGTGAAAGTGGTTTCTGAAGTACATTTACCATATCAAAGCTGGGTTGTTTTTTTACTGTCTGTGAACCTATTTTGTACATTGATGCAGGTTTGTATGTGCTGATCACAAGAAAGTAAGCATTCATTTGGTTCCCTTTCCCATCCCCCTTCCCTGTAGAAAGCTGCTTGCATTGTACAGTTGATATTGACAAGTGGATTGCAGATCCATTGTATGGTCTAAAATTTGGGTCAGAGAACATTTCAGCCAGCTCTCCCTCACACATAAATTGCTTGTGTGGATCTACTCCCGTGAATAGTATAAAGTCAAAACAAGGTGATTTTCGAAAGATCATAGCCCTTCCCTCTGTAAACAGGACAACTTGCCATGTTTTGTTTTTTCTAATTGCCGAGGGGGACACTGTGATCTCACAGAAGTCTCTCAGATAATGCTGTTCAAATGAGTAGGTTCTGAGCATGAGCAATTCTTTGCAAGGGTCAAGTAGCTGAAGTAGCATCCAAATTAAATAGCATGGTTTCAACACACACACTGGAGAGACAGCTTTCAACTGGCCATGTTCTTAAGCTCCTAACTAAATTCTTCCATGTTCCAAGTAAATATATAACCCTGCATTTGCAGTATTCCAGTTTTTCAGATTGGGGGAGTTCTCAGGGTTCTCCAGATAATGAATTTGCACTATATTTTGAAAGCATATCTTTGTCTAGTGAAACTAATATTGTGCAAACGCTTTCTCCACAACTGTCCCCCTTTGCACAGGCACAGTCTCCATATGCCCTCATTCTTTCCAGTTGCACTGCTTCCATCTGCCCCCGCAAGTATTCAGGTTTCCATGTTCTCTGTCCCTTTTTCGTTTTGCTCTCCTGTTTGAGCCTTCTGATTATTTGCCTTCCATCACATTACGTATTCTCTCTGGGACAAACCCTGTTTTTCCACCAGCCATCAATCCAGTTTTCTCTACAAAATCTGCTTCAAAACTTGTCTTGCCGCTGCTCTGCTTGCCTAGACCCTTCTTCATTCTTTGATACATTTTGGTCCTATTAGCACACTAAGCCTGAATTGTGTCTCCTCTGTTCTGGAGTGTTGTTGGCATTAAAACATGTTTTCCTTAATCCTTTTCAGGTACATTATGGTTCCTAGTGGAAACATGGGAGTATTTGACCCCACAGAGATCCATAATCGAGGGCAGCTGAAATCACACATGAAGGAAGCCATGATTAAGCTTGGCTTTCACCTCCTTTGTTTTTTCATGTATCTTTACAGGTAAGTTTCAAGTCTTGCAACTTGGAAAGAAGGCCAGCAGCATATTTAAAATACCTGCCGCCACACCAGCTCTGAACTTAATAGGGTTCATTTATCTGCTGTGCTGTTTAAGCTTTCTGCTACATTCACAATTCGTAATAGTGGCCAAATGCTAGTTTTTCCTCTCTCCTCAACCCCCCCCCCATTTCTTTCTTTTTGTAAAAAAAATAGTAGTTGCCTTTCAATTTTGCTGCATGTTCCTATGCTCATGTGTTTTGGTGAGGGTATCTGGGAATATCTGACTGACACTGTTTGTAACTGGGTTTAGGTTTAGACTGGGAGCCCAGCACATCACTTGACCCTCTGGGATATCACACTACAGCTCATCCAGGAAAGAGATTCAAGACCTGGATATATCTAATGTAAAACAAACCAGAAAGGCACCTTGCATTGCTTTTGAAAACACATCCCCAAATTTTACTGCTGACACATAATCCTCACAAAGCAACAGCAGAGGTTGTCACAACTTAAACTGATCTTGTGGTTCTCGTGTACAAAGGCAAGTAAACAAGGGCATGGTTCCTTTGCGCTTCCTTAGCTGTTAATAGCTCTTTATTTTTATCCTGTGAACCACCCTGAGACCTGTGGGTATAAGGCGGTATACAAATCAATCAATGGATTCACCTGGTCATGTTTGTTGTATGGTGACTGGTTGTCACACAAAGACTTCCATCACTGCTGGCTTTTTCTTTGAGAGCCTCTCTGTTGGCGAAGTTTATTTGTGGCGACACTCTCACTGTGCAATGAGGTGCGAGTCCACTCTTAACTTACACTTTCTGTTTAGATGTGGTATGTTTTGTTCTTCCAGCTAGATATTTCTTTTCACTCTTGTGGCTTTATACAAAAACATCCTAGGAATTGTAGGTTAGCTGGGTGTTATCTGCTAGGAGGTCCCTACTCTCTTTCCTGCTGCATCAGAAGTACAGTTCCCAAAGTTCTCTGGGAAGAGGGAATTTGTGTTTAATAAGTTGAAAGTCTGTAGTATACAGTGTTTGTCATCTTGTCCTGTATACAGTACTACAGGCTCTGTTTTTGAGCAGTTCCTTGTTTCTGTTTAAATGTCTGCATTCAGGGCACACCTTCAGAAGATTCCATATATAGAAGATTACATTTATGTAAATTGTCATATATAAAGTGTCCCATTCCTGCCCCAGAATATAGGCCCAATTCCAGGGTGGTTATTCTGTATGTGTGGAATGGTTTTTGGAATAAATGCCATGTGCTCATAGATGGGAAGTAACACTATGTGGTGTTCACACCATTCACTTAAAGATCATTTCAGGCTGTGAGGTTGGGTTTCTGGACAGGTTTAAGTTATAAGGATTTTCTTTGAGATTCCCAGAGATGGAAATCATTGGTCCATCTGTGCTGGGAATGTTGCAACCGATGATGAAAGTGGTCCTTGCCTTTATTTGAAGGTTTAAGATCTAAATGCTTTTGAAACTGTGGGTGGTGAACTATTGACAAGACAGGCCTGTTTAAGACGCAGTCCTACATGCCACACCAGCTATGCATAATACATACCTTGTAAACTCTGGAATTTGTCTAGCACTAGACATGCCTTATAAATCCTCGATTATCAAGCAGCTTTAAACTTGAGGATATCCTGGACTAAAAGTGACTTGCTGCGGTAACGGCCAGCCTTGTACAATCACATATGCTACCACTTTGCATCACGATGCCTAGTTCTTCAGTAAGACTGGACTATGCAAATGAACCAAATGGAAACAACTTTGCCAATGTTGCTAGCATAATAAAGATGCAAGTTGCAGGGTGTGCATGTAAGGTTATCTATTTAAAATTGTACCTTTAATATGTTTTCCTTCTTTCTGCAGTATGATCTTGGCGCTGATAAATGACTGAAGTCGAAGTAGAAGTGTTACAGTTGCCAAATTCTGAGTTGTCACTCACAGCTTTCAAGTAAACCTAGACCAGTGTCGTCATGCAGTATATTTTTTCCTCTTTGAACAAAAAATATTTTTGCTGTATTTTTTAACATAAAAAATATTTAAAAAACCAACATACTGAGTTTCTCGAACCATTGATTTGTCCCTTCTGCAGTCAATTTTCCTATTATATTCAATGCATCTTTTTCTCAAGAATGCCAGCTAGCCAATGAATGGAGTCAGATGATGGCACCAATGCCAGGATGTCACCATCACGAATTGTTTTGTGAATTACCACAGTTACAAGTACATAACCATCACTTCCTGTATTTTACTGAATTTTATTTCCCTTGGACCTAACTTTTTAAAATCACTTCCTCGCTCCTTGTTTGTGTATCCACGCACACCCCTCTATAAATCAGGATAGCACTTAATGCAGTGATGGCCAAACTTGGCCCTTCAGCTGTTTTGGAACTACAATTCCCATCATCCTTGACCACTAGTCCTGTTAGCTAGGGATGATGGGAGTTGTAGTCCCAAAACAGCTGGAGGGCCAAGTCTGGCCACCACGGACTTAATGTATTTGATGGAGTGAAAACTTATACCATAATAAATGGTAGTTTTTGTATGAGCTGTGCTAGTGTTGAAGTGCTGTTGATAAAGACCATTAGAGCTTGGCTAATCACAAGATAGGGACGCGGGTGGTGCTGTGGGTTAAACCACAGAGCCTAGTACTTGCCGATCAGAAGGTCAGCGGTTCGAATCCCCGCGACGGGGTGAGCTCCCGTTGCTCGGTCCCTGCTCCTGCCCACCTAGCAGTTCGAAAGCACGTCAAAGTGCAAGTAGATAAATAGGTACCGCTCCAGCGGGAAGGTAAACAGTGTTTCTGTGCACTGCTCTGATTCGCCAGAAGGGGCTGTCATGCTGACCACATGACCCGGAAGCTGTACGCCGGCTCCCTTGGCCAATAAAGCGAGATGAGCGCCACAACCCCAGTCGGCCACGACTGGACCTAATGGTCAGGGGTCCCTTTACCTTTAATCACAAGATATTACTGTGACACAAACCATTTCAACCCAAGAACTGCATTTGATGCTACCTATATGGGATATGGAGCGGCCTCTAAACACCTGCAGTGTTTTTGCTCTTTCTCCAATCTGGGGGGGAGGGGGCTGGAGTAGTTCCCTGTAAAATCAAATTTCCACCAGTACATTAACAAACTGCTGTGGGTCATAGGAGATGTATTTCTATATTGAGGCTGTGAAACTGCACCTGAAATACTGGAGCTATTTCTAAATGCATCTAGCCAAAAGACACTGGGTAGCAGGCTAAAAGAGAAGACCTGAAGCCTAATAAAGTTGGCTATCAATCAAAGACTAGAATACTTAACAGCTTTTTGTCAACATTTCTACTGTAGTTGCCCTCGACACAGTAGGAGTTCCCTACGGAAGGATAAATTCAACCCTTTTCTCCTGCTTTTCTGTGTGAATCTTCCCTTTTAGAGATACTAATAACCTTGTTGGAAGGGTGTAAAGGAGAGGCTTAAGTAGCACAATCCATCCTCCTCCTGCCCAAAGCTGCTGTTGGTTTGGTCATGATGGCTTATTGTGACTCATGTCAAGGTAGCTTCATGAAATGCTACAGGCTCAGGCAGTCTTGGCTCATTCACGGATGGTATTTAATCTGATCTCTAATAGGAGCAGGAAGTGTCCTCTTTCATCAGGCTTCTGCAGTTGAAGCTGGTTCTTGGTAATTAAGGGCTGCTTCTAAGAAAACACATCTCACAGTCCTTACCTACTTTAAATATGCCTTAAGGGCTTACATCAGTCTGCTTGGCTCATTTCAACACCACTCTAGCCTAAACCACTTAAATTTTTTAGACTAGTTTTTAAAATGGATTATGCACCTTTAGGAACTGTTCTCCACCTAAACTGTAATTGCATTGTTATCTGGCTTGCTATAGAGATGGAGTTTATTCCCCATCCTGCATCTGATTTTCCTTGGTTTAGAATCAGGTACAGTGGTACCCCGCAAGACGAATGCCTCGCAAGATGGAAAACCCGCAAGACGAAAGGGTTTTCTGTTTTGGAGGCGCTTCGCAAGACGAATTTCCCTATGGGCTTGCTTCGCAAGACGAAAGCCCATAGGGAAATCTCCGGGGACCTGTTTTAAATTGCTGGCGGTCGGGAGCAAAGACCTCCTGGACCTCTTCTGAAGGCCGGCGGGGGGCAAAAGTCTTTGCTCCCCCCGCCTGCCTTCCCGGAACAGTGGAGACTTCTCCGCTGCCCCGGGCGATCTTAAAATGCTGGCGGGCGGGAGCGAAGCGTTCGCTGCCGACCCCCAGCATTTTAAAATCTCCCCGGGACAGCAGAGAAGCAGCCCCCTGCGACCCTCTCCCGGCTGGAGAGGTGACGCGCGCCTATGGCAGGAGCCTATGGCAGGAGCCTGCTTTAGCCCCCCGCGCGCTCTCCCAGCTGGAGAGGTGACCCGCGCCTATGGAGGCTCCTGCCATAGGCGCGCGTCACCTCTCCAGCCGGGAGAGGGTCGCAGGCCGGACGGCTTTTGAAGGCAGGCGGGGGGGGGGCAAAGACTTTCGCCCCCCGCTCGCCTTCAGAAGAGGTCCAGGACCTCTTCTGAAGGCGGGCGGGGGGCAAAAGTCTTTGTCCCCCCTGCCTGCCTTCCCAGGGGCTTTTACATCGCCCCGGACAGCGGAGAAGTCCTCCGCTGTCCCGGGCGATTTTAAAATGCCGCCCGCCAGCATTTTAAGATCGCCCCGGACAGCGGAGAAGTCCTCCGCTGTCCCGGGGTTTTTTAAAATTTAAAACTGTCCCCGGACCTGGTCTGAAGGCGGTTTCCCTAGGAATGCATTAATTGATTTTCAATGCATTCCTATGGGAAACCGTGCATCGCAAGACAAAAAACTCGCAAGAAGAAAAAACTTGTGGAACGAATTAATTTCGTCTTGCGAGGCACCACTGTATAATTTTTTCTCCTATTAGACGACCAAGCAAAACACATTTTTGTCTTGTTCTGCAGGTGGTTCCCTCGACTGCCTTTGCAATAGTTTCAGTAACTGGCTTGGTATATATTGCTCCCCTTCTGCTACTAGTCACATAGCACAAAGGTGACATATATAGGTTAGTCTATAGTGTAGTTAGAGGTTAAAGCAGTTTCTAGAGAGCTAGGCACACTTATACTTCGAAAATGCATGGAAATATCTACCTTCCTTTGGTGCAACTTAAAAAAAGGTCAAGGGAGGCGCACAGATCCTTCAGTAGCTTGCTCTATACGTACTTGATGCAAGAGTATCCCTGTAAGAGGTGTTAAGTTGTTGCAGCTGACGCAACCTTTACTATATACTAGTGGCCACCTTTTGAGTGTCACTCCAGGTTACAGAGAGGCAATGTGGGGAAAATATATAGAGTGGAACCTCGGTGTTCAAACGTAATCCATTCTGGAAGTCGGTTCGACTTCTGAAACATTCGAAAACCGAGAAAGGGCTGGCTGCAAAGTCAATGGGAAAAAATGAAAAATGCACCTAATAATAATAATAATAATAATAATAATAATAATAATAATTAATAATAATAATAATAATAATTTGTATCCCGCCCATCTGGCTGGGTTTCCCCAGCCACTCTGGGTGGCTTCCAACAGAGATTAAAAACACATTAAAACATCAATCATTAAAAACTTCCCTAAACAGGGCTGCCTTCAGATGTCTTCTAAATGTCAGATAGTTTATCTCTTTGACATCTGATGGTAGCAGTTCAACTTCCGAGGTGCGTTCGAAAACGGAAGCATTCACTTCCAGGTTTTCGGCATTCGGCTTCTGAAATGTTTGGCAGTTGAGATGTTCGAAAACTGAGGTTTGACTGTACACATATACCAGCTGTGGGGGTCATTTAGTTTATAATGCAGCCCAGCACAACTTATGATCCTCCAAGCTGAATATAGCCCTGTGCATAAACAGCCTGGTCTTGAGTCCCATCTGTGGTTATAAAGCAGGAATGGCTGTCAAGCCATAACGGATGGCCGCTAAGCTGTTTTTCTGCTCTGTGGATCACTCTTGTAAACTTGCTCTTATGTAATGAGCAAGAGTAGCACTGGAGGATTAACTATCATAGCCTAAAGCCCGGGCCCTGCTGCTCCTGCATGAAAAGACCACAAATGCTCATGGGATATATACCAGGGTTGGCCAGAAATAGAACTGAAGCTTAGAAAGCTAAGAACTATTCAAGTCCAGTTATTCATTCTGTTTATTGAATTGGAAAGAAAGGGAATACAAATATTTGTTAAGTGCTGTGCACCGACATGGAAAGTGTATTTTTTTAAAACCCCAATAAAAACAAAAACCAGTAATTAATGTAGTTTGAATGAACATTTTAAAAGATATGTTTTAATATACTACATATTTATAAAATAAGGTGTTCTGTAAATAATTAGTAAAACAAGTGAAAATAAATATGGAGACCCAAAGTTCTTATGTTTTAATGTAATATAGTAAAGAAACTTTAAACTACTTAATATAATTCAAGAGGAGTAACAAAAATCCAGAAAGTTTAAGAACGCAATCCTTTGAAACATTTAATATCAGTCCATAGCAAATAGTCATTACATACCAAAAGCTCTAAGTGTTAACTAGTTCCACCACAACTCCATATAAATCTTGACAATTTAGAAATTTGAGAATAAAAGTTCTTTTCTTGATCTCTACAGCTTGGTTTGTAAGTACACACATGCTTTGAGGATCCGTTTCTTCCTCATACATTTTCAAGGAGCCGACAACTTTTTCCATCTGTGCCGAGAAGTGTTAAGAATTAAATCTAGTACATTTATCCTAACAATGAAACACTTAAAAGATGGAGCACACTGAATTTCAAATTTATAAAAATATATTGGTATTAACCAAAATCTTAAAGTTAGAGGACACTTCACATACACACAACATGACTTAAAGTATGCAGTAAAACATGACATGTACCTAGAACAGTTGGTTCCATGACTGTTTGTGTTTCACGCACACACATTCATACCACACGCACACACACTTTGCTGAATCCGGATCATCCAAAGTCAGCAAACAGGAAATGGGGTTCTAGTTTGTGTTCCAGCAACTAGAGCAGCTACTGCAGACAACACTGCACAAGTCAAGTCCACCCTGTTCAAAAAGTGTCAAAGTGTTTCCAAAATTCTACTAATTGTCAAATGAGCGGTTTGTTCTATGGCAGCTGAAAATGGACTCAAGCCAATGCAATATACATTTTAACCATATATAGGATTGATACTCCAGTTTTAACAGTTCATTTGAAATGCATCAAATTGAGGCAACATGTGCTTTGGGGGTATTGACAAAGGGCACCAAGTTTTACTGAAAATTGGTTCTCTTCCCCTTCTGATCCTACCCCAAAATTAGAAACTAGACATTCTTCTGCTGTTAACTAAAATAAAAATAAAAATTACAAGAACTCTCCCAATGTCTCTTTTGCCAGCACAGGACTGGTTTAAGAAAACATTTTAACTTAAAGCCATTTTTCCCTTTGGGGTGGGAATTTATTTTTTTAATTAAGATGGCACTAAACACCTAGTATTAAATTACATTCAACAGTATCTGCTCGGAAGCCAGAATGAGACTATTGGCAAAAGTTGGGTAGCTTTCACTGGTGACTTCATATCAAAACTTGTATTATGATCCCCTAATTTTAAAACTAAAAACTTGAATGAGGGAACTAAGCCACACATTTACAAGGCGATTTTAAGGGCTATGTAAAAACTGTTTCTTCTTTTGTGCTCCTACTTTTAAAATCACTTACCTGATCTGAGAAGCACTGTGGCAAGATACTGTAGTGATTTCTAGCCAGTGTGCATATTTTGGAGTTGATGGGTACAAAACCTAAGGCAAAATGCAAACTACTGTATCCTCTTTCCCACTCATTGCCTTCTGCTCATGGTAAGATATGGCCAGTAATCAGTGACTGCTCTAGCCTAGAGTAGAAATGCCTTCGTCTTATATAAAAAAGAATGTTGAGATAAGCCTGTTCCTTGACTTCTTCCCTAATAACAGTGACAGTCTAGGGTTCTTCTTTTTTATCTGAAATGCAGACGTGCTTTTCAATCTACATATCAGTCAATTTAGGCTGCTCAACTATTTCAGATCACTCACAAGAAATCCTAGCATTGTTATTGCAGTTAAAAGTTTGCTTCCAGACAGACCTTGACTTTATTTGGTTCAGTTCTATGTCAAGAAGCAGAAATTAAAACCACCTCAATCTGAAGAGCTTCCTCTTAAAGTTGCGTGGTCTGTATTATGCAACTGAATTTAGAAATGGCACTCTCAAAACACATGCTTCTCGTTCAGCTCCACACTCAAGTGCTTTTTTATTTTTTAAAAAATCCAAGAATTCTTTCATAAGAGGTGAGGAAGCATAAGCAATAGTGTGTCCACTTAATTTTGCTCTTAATTTGGTTTCCTGCTGGTGTTATGTGTTTCAAAGAAAAGGAAACAAATTGGTCAATTTTTTTTCACCACAACAGTGTCCTTGCAGGAGGTCTTAACTACAAACAAGCATCAGATTGAATAACCTATAGAAATCTAGTAGCACCAAATCAAACTGATTTTAGTGCACTCTTCATAATTCACTTCCAATTTCCCTTCCAATCTCCTAGGGTAGTTTTGAGTTTGCAAGCAGTACCACCAGCACCATATCAGTAATACAGCTGTGAATTTTTAAAGATACAGAATGAGGGTATCTGCAAAAGTAATATTTTATACAGGCTCAGAGGGAGGACTACAAAAATGTTCCAATTACAAAAACAAACCTTAATGTCAAATAGACAGAATACATGTCAATGGACAATTGTAATAAATGTAAGGTAAAATTACATATAAAAAGCTGAAACAGAACAGCTTAAATGTATTAAAGACTGGATGTAAATTTCTTTGCTGCTCCTAAATCCATGAGAATGCAAGGCAGCGGCATTCTGTTGTTTAAAGATTTCTCTGTAAACCTGGTCTGCACATACATTTTAAGCAAATTGGATAATTGTAATAGTGTTGTGTGCTTATTCAGAGACAATCAAAGTTAAACAACTGAATTACCACATTGATTGGAATACCACTTGTTCCAGTCTGGAGGTATTTAAAGAAATTCAATCATGAATCTCTGATCAAATTAGAAGGCTCTGAAGGAAAACTGTAGCAAGTCTGAGTTAAGGGATACATGCCAAGTGCAATGGCAGTAACTCATATTCCTTATCACAGAATCTGTGCCTAAAAAAAACAACAAGCACAAGGGAGCATATTTCCTTCTAGTCCTGTGTCTTTCCTAATGTTAAGACCTTTTCCCACCTGTACCTTCTATTTTAGCTGGTACTACAAGGATGTGTTAACTGTTCTTTTATTATGAGTTGCTTTCTTTTCTGTTCTTTTTAAACTTAAGGATGGCCCTAAGTGCATTTTCACCCTTTAACTATAAGAGAAATTCTGAAACCAACTAACTATGTCAAACAGCTGGTTAGTTCTCTGAGTTTTAGTATGTATCCTCTGCACAAAGATAGTTAACAGCACCTACTCAGAAACAGTTCCTGGAGAAAGAATGATCTGGAAAGTTTGTACAAGGTATGTATTTAATTCACAGCAGACAGTCAACTCACTGATTGATTTATTTTTAAGATAATGCTATAAAGTACTATTCTCATTTTAGGTCTTTACTATGTTTTAAATAAGAACCATTGCACATTAAGGCCAATTTAGAATTTTCATTTATTAAATTTCAGAAATTACATTGTAATGGTTTAGTTGGCGATTCTGAAAGTTCTCAAATTGTTTTATGTTGGTAAACAAAGTTTCCTTTTAAAATAATACTTTATATAGCCTGTGTAAAACTGTTGCCAGCCAAATGGTCTTACACAACACTCCAGAGGAGCACCAATTATACTGCATTTACTTGTAGATGACACTTTTTAAGCTGATTTCAATTCCAAATGTATACAAATGAAGTCATTTTAATGCTATAAATTATTTATTTTTCTTTCTTAAAAAAGAAGATTGTGCTGTTAGCCCACTTACAGGGCAACAAGCTAGGTGAAAAGTACAAAACCTTTTGTCAAGTGTGATACTGAAGAGTGCTTTTCATGTCATTCACTGGTTTAAACATCTGGGTTTAGATATACTGTGCAACGGGCAAGGCTTAGAATCCATGAACCAAGCTGCAAAGATCTCAAGCTAAATAAGGCGGAGAGACTCAGAGAAAGAAGAGAAGGAAAGACTTTCCTATCCAACATGTACTCTTCAGACTAAAGCACTCTTTCTATCAAGCCTTCTAAACTGTTAAATAAAAGGTTTCCAAACAAGCATTTAAACTTCATTACACAGAAGAAGAGCAACAATAACAGTAGTCTGCCTGACAAAATGGCAGAAGGGAAAATGTATATACGGAGTTCAATGGTTAGCCTGAATGTAGCACAGTTCTTCACAACCGATGGGGGGTTACTTCAACATGGTGTCCAACAACGTTCTAACGACGTGCTTCATCTCAACTGTTTACTATGAAGCAAGGTGGTAAAATGTTTGGCCCCAGTTGGGCTTCAGAAATGGTTCTTTTTTTTCATGACGAGCATGTCTGTCCAGCTATCAATCATGTTTGTTTGCACCAAATCCCAAGCCATTTAAAATACGACTAAATTTAAGTTAAACAGAAGTCGTCTGCTCCAAATTCACCATCAACTATCCATGCTACTGCATTCCTCTAAGGGGGGGAGAGGGAGATGGAATGTAAAAAGAAAAGAAAAAATAAGAAATATCTTTAAAATCATAGTTCACCTTAGCCATGATATACATATGTATCTTCAGATTTACAAAACACATACACACAAACTCTTTTAGAGCAACCCAACCCAACTGAGCAGCTACAATCGCCATAGTACTAGTTCTGAGAGTCCAGCAGGGGCTTTTAAACAGCTTGCTTCACTTTGGGAGGTACAGAAATCATTTCTAATACCGGGCCAGTGGGAAGAGGGGCTTTTCGTGCAAAAGAGACTTCCTTGATTGAGTTGAAACCTCCCCTGCAGGAGCAGACAGCTGCCAGAACCCACATTTAACAGTGTGATAAAGTAATTAAGAGGTTGAGAAAAGTAGTAGTAGTAGTAGTAGTAGTAGTAGTAGTAGAAGAAGAGTTTGGATTTGATATCCCGCCTTTCACTCCCTTTAAGGAGTCTCAAAGCGGCTAACATTCTCCTTTCCCTTCCTCCCCCACAACAAACACTCTGTGAGGTGAGTGAGGCTGAGAGACTTCAGAGAAGTGTGACTGGCCCAAGGTCACCCAGCAGCTGCAGGTGGAGGAGCGGAGACGCGAACTCGGTTCCCCAGATTAGGAGTCTACTGCTCTTAACCACTACACCACACTGGCTCTCGTAAAACCATTTTAGATATTGAGATGGAAGGAATAAGAACTGGTACATGGGGCTTTAATTTTCCCTAAGATTACTTTGCAAGCAACTTCAGGAAATTCTAAAGCAGAATAAAGCAAGCATTTCTAAAAGAATGGAAAATGTTTTGCAGACTGGAAGCCCAATTAAAATTTTGACACATTGTTAAGAAAATAACATTGTTTTTGCTCACACCATGGTGCAATGTATTGGCTTACACCTATAGACACAAAAACTCCTATAGCCTTGCATATTAGAAAGTGTATACATCTAACAAAAGCCTGTTTGCTAAGAACTTGTTTACTACAGTCTAGTTTTCACATATGATGGTATCTCTTTTTCTGCTGCACCAGCTTTGCAAAAGAAGGGCATCTTGACAAGAGCAATGGAAAAATTAGTCCTGGCTTGGACTAATACCCAGATAGGACTTTTGCATTTCAGAGATATCAACTGGAATTAATTCAAAACCTGCAGAACCACTGGCAGTAAAAGGTTCCAGGTGATACCTAAGAAGCAGTCAAGAATTGAAGCTCAGGTTTGTCTCAGCTATTGAAGCTCTCTCCTCATGTAACAGATACAGCTCCAATTAACAAAATGAGCAAGATACCCTTTCATTTCAAAGCAAAGAAACAGCTACATCATCAGTTTCAATTGATCTTTATTCTAGTTTGCTAGGGTCCAGATTTCTTTTCATTTCATGCCAACTAAAAAAAAATTAACTACCAGGTTCAGTAACATTAAAATAGCTTGCTGCAGCTTCTAACGGTTCACACAAGGTGTCTCCATCTGATTTTTGGCAATCCCCTGCCTCTCTGTGCAGCCCTTCCACTAACGCTGCAATCCATATTGTTCAAGTTGCTTCCTTTGACTCTCAAGAGACTTTTTAGGGGACACAGGGAGAGGAGATAATAAAATCCATTATGTGTGTGACCCAATGTTATTATTATTATTATTAGTAGTAGTAGTAATATCCCATATTTTTTCCAGACCTGTACTCAAAGCAGCTTACAGATAAAATGCAGAAACTCCACACCATACTTCAGTAACTTATCTCCTCTGTCATTTACTCTCAAGTCTCATTCTCTACCTACTCTTCCTTGAGGTTTCTTTCTTGGTTCCCTGGGCTATATTGCACCTCACTTATCATTCTTGTCTTTGTGCTCCTTGTCCCTTCTTCCCAGTCCTTAGGCACCTTGTGAGAGGTTATAGTTCAAGCCAACAGGTACTACCACCCTGTTCTGAACTTTTTGGAGTTTCCCAAGGTAGCAGACTCTTCAAAAGGAGGGACTAATACACAGTATGATGTGAATTTGTCCAAAGTCCCCTTTACAGTAATAATAACTGAGGCAGCCAATTCCTCATACACTGCTTAATTCTGAACCAAGGGCTGGGGAGACCCTGCTTCAAATCCACTCTAAACAACTAAACGTGCTGGGTGACTCCAGCCTGTCATTAACTTTCAGCCTGTCCTATCTTACAGATCTATTGTAAGGACCAAAAGCTGGTTGGGGGTGGGGGGTGGAGAGAGCGAAGAATACTATTTATGCTGCCTTGAGCTCCTTGAAGGAAAGGTGGAATATAAATAAAATAAATTCCCAAAATAAAATACAGACGACTCTCAGCTTACGCTGGAGTTACGTTCCAGGGACAGTGCATAAAGCCAAAACCGCATATAGTCAAAACACATTTGGTTCCATGGTGAGTGGAATGGGATTGCCAACATTGCTTCCCCGACCCCGACCCACAATCTCTTTCCTGCCCCATTTTTATTCTTTTGTCAAGTGTGTAAAGCTGAATGCGCACAAATTAAATGTGCATCAGTTGTGAGTTACCTGATCACAAGTAAGTAAGTAAGTGCAGCATACCAAATTCCTCTTCCATAAAAATTAGATTTGATTTACCTTCAATATCCTGGTTGTCTACAAAAGGTGCTGGTCCCCATATTCTAACAGTGCCATCGTCAGAGGCGCTGGCCATCATGGATGGAATTTGTGGGTTCCAGCTCACACAGTTGACTGTGCGCGTGTGCCCCGTCAGCTCCGCAATTGGCAGCTCGCTACGTTTGTGCCAAATATATACTTTGTGATCTAAGATGAGACAGGAGGGAAGAAACATGAAGCATCCCAAAATTTAAAACATGTTCCGGCACTTATCCATGTATTAACTGTTTCCATGTTAAAATTCCATGTTATCTCCAAGAACTGATATCTGCTCAGTAATGCATCCAACAGCTTCAAAAAGCTTCTTTTATGGCATTTAGAATCCTGTATTTAAACTAACAACAAGCACTGATCTTCTCTGCAAGTTGAAAATATTTGTAGGTAACTGGAACATAATACAGCTTTAAGTAGGCTTCATATTATCCAAGTAAGAATGCGAGTGGTTTGGGTGTTAACTCCTTACCCATGCCTTCTACATGCATCAAGACTGGAATCAAGCTCTGGTCTCTCACACTTCCTCCATATTCTTTCTGTCCCCCCTCCACCTCTACAGGTGGTATGGGCAACTTCCAAAAAGAACACAGCTATTTCAGTGTGGGATCCCATCTAAAACTGGATATTAAAATCCCTTTCTGTAACCGGTTCAATATGTAGGGCTATGAAAATTCTGTATTCAATTAACTGCAGGAAACTCTTTATTCACTGATTAACTTTTGCCTAAGAACAGAGAAGGAAGTGGGCAAACTGCAGGGCCCAGTCTTCATCTTTTCAAATGTACAGGTAAGGGAGAGGGAGGAGCAACAGCCACAGAGTTGCCTTTAAGTATCTTATCCTATCCGAACAATTCTATCAGTGGAGGCAACAAACTCCATTTCAAAGGCTCCAAACATCCATGGTTGTGTTGTTGTAGAACAACATATCCACATAAAAAGTGTACAAATCTGAACAGTAGCCATGTGACATGAGACAACTTTGTGCGATTCTTGCGCCGATTCCTGTACTGACTGCACCCATCTAAATTGTAGATTATACAGAGATGGCTGCAGATCAGATGTACTACTCTCTGCATTACTGAAAAACAACAAGTCACAATGGCTACCAAAAAGAGAGATTTCTGCTAAATATTAATATTCCATAGAAGCAAACTTGACTTGGAGTTAAATACTTGATAAGGCAGAAGCAATTACATGAAGAACATCTGGTAGTACAAGAGTTATTTTAAAAGTTTTAGAAGTTAAACTACAATGTTTGAAAACTAAAATATGACAGTCCATTTCCAAAAGTACTCACTTATTTCCCAACCCTTATAATCATGCTGTGACCTAAAGTATTGCTAAAGTATTTTATAGAAGTGCTGTCTGTATCATTAAAAAAAATCAAATTATCATGGAATCTAAATGGTATCAAAGACTCCTACTTGTACGTATTTCCATTTTTAACCTACCAATTTCAAACTATACTGTATAAGCTTCAAGTCATCACACATTCACTGTAAGGCTGCAACACACAGCACTTACTCATAGAAAGATATTTTCCCCTCTACTTTATGGATGTTTATGTGCACACGAGTTAGACGTGATTTTTACTCCCAGGGAAGACCCTTTGATGTTTGGGGCTGGTAGGTGGAAAGCCTACCTAGCTGAGAACATACCTTTACACTTAAGAGCTTATGACATTTAAATCTGTTACTTTTTTTGTACATAGAGACTTTCACAGCAGCCATATTTGCAACAATTCAGTGCAAAGAGGCAACAGCCTCAGGCAGTCGGAATCTAAATTAGGTGCCATCAGCTTCAACTACAGCTGGGTAGTTTTTAGACACTGAAAATGAAAAAAATAAAAAGCTTTTCTAAGTTGACCTGGATAAATTAAATTCACATTCATGTCAAACAAACAGTAGGCTGTAACTAAGTGATTTGTTTATGCAATCCTGTGTGGTGTACTGAAAAACTGATACACCAGGGAGTTAATACAGTTGATTAGACATTCCTGGGGCCAGAAATTATCTGGAAGGGGAAGGGGATTAATGCATGCAATAGGAGTGGCACAACTACATACAATGGCAATACAGTTAAGATACAAGGCATCAATAAACAGGCTGTTCTCAGGTGAAAAATTCACCAGTTAGTGGTAAAGAAGAAACACTGTTTCAAAATACTTTATTGCAGAGCCCAACTAGAAATGACCTCCTATTCAGACCAAAACCACCTTCTCCTAAAGTTTCTATAAGCTACAGGACAGGAGTACTGTTGTCCACACTGTATATACCACCATACTATTACCCTCACAGAGAGTAAGCTCCTTAATGCCTAGAAAAGCTGTCAAACAGGCCACTCACAGAACCAACAATAGAAAACGCTAAGATGACAGTCAGGTTGCTGATAGCCAAAGTTACTGAACATGCTAGATCTGCTACAGGATATGAAACTTGTTTCTCTCACTGTAATTAGTAATTATCCTTGAGATGTTAGAACTCTTCTGGATTTACATAAGCACACCTACCTTTGGAAAAACAAGCCTACATCAAATAAAAATTGTATCCCTGTACACCACGCTCATTCTACCAAGACTACACCTGTTACCATAAACAATAGCCTTGTACATTCAACCTCCTGTGCTACTAGATGATTTTTCTTCTTTCAGCAAACAAATCATTGGTCACGAGCAAAAACAAGCTTGGTCACTGTGAGAATTGGATTAGATAGGCCTTTGGTCTGATCCAGCAAGACTCTTCTGATGTTTGTGTGAATTGTTGCTAGCATATTTACCTTACTTGTTAAGTAGAATACTACATCATTCCCCTATGTAGGAAGAATATCCTTGAAATATATATAAAACACACAGAAACAGATCTTAAAAGCAAGAGTTACCTTCACTGCCACTAGCGATGAAGTCTTCATTATGGCCTCCAAAACATGAGTGAATCGTGTAAAAACCTTGTGTAACACCTTGGTACTTTCTCACTAAAACTCTGTCTTGCAAGTCCCATAAATGAACTCCCTGAGAACAAAGAGCAGGGTGGAGGTAATGTAACATTACACAAACAAATTCAGAACAGAAAAAGCAATCCATTTTATGTGCACCAACAATGGTTTATACCCCAAAGTTACATGAGCAGAAGGTCGCTTGCTCAACAGAGATTTCTTGCCTACTCCTCTTCACTGCAGATTGCCTGCACCTCCAGACAGCCTCTGCCTGGCATTGAGGGACCTTCAGAAAAGGCCCCTGAAGCTCAAGTGGGAAAGAGATGCAGTGTGTACAAGCAACTTCCCATTTACACAAGCGGCTCCAGGAGGACACGGAGGTTGTGATATGCAGCGCTAATGGGCACTTGTTTCCCTTCTGCCTCCCAGAAGAATAGACTTTAAAATCCGGGAGGAAAGGGGGTGAAAACATGTGCTTGTACAGTTTCCATGGCAATGCAATGGAGAATGTAGGCAGGACTTTCCTTCTCATTTATGAGTATGAAAGGGATAAAGCGAAAGGCCAACTGGACCACTTACCTGAGTTGCTACGTTTAACAAAGCTAACCGGCCATTTTTCGAAATCGTAAAAGACATAATTGGATGATCTTCTTGTACTCTGAAAAATAACAGAACACATAAGATGAGAGTCATGACTTTGTATTCAAAATTAGTATTTCTACCCAATTTAACTGGTCTCATTATACGGTGCCTTGCAGACCCATAAGACCCAATCACATCCACACATTTTGCCTAATTAGGGCCTAAAAAAAAGAAAAAAGGGGGGAGCCCAGCTTTAAAGCAGGTGTACGAACAAGACACCATATGGAATTTTAAGGCATCTCAACTCAGTTTCAGTATTTGACAAAGTTTACAATGATCTGTTTATGTAGCACAACATGAAGAAGAGGTAGTTACATGTTTCTGTCTGTAAGGTCCTCAAAGTTATAGCCCCGAATTCGCTGGTGTGTGTCTGATGCCAACACAGTCTTCCCGTCACTCAAGCACCACAGGCATTGCACTCTCACTCCTTCCCAGGAGTCAAGGAGATTACCATCTAAATCCTAGACAGGAAATGCATGCAGTGAAATAATGAGAAAGGCGGTCTTCATTTAAAGCAAATTGTAACATGAAAAATTTGGGTTATAAAAGCAGTTAGCAGTATGCAAGTATGTGCTTCACACAAGGGAAAATATATTCCAAGACAAAGGTGGTGAACCTGCAGTCCATATCTGGCAGACTTCAGAGCCCCTTAACAATTTGACCGCTAACTTGGTTTTCTATATACAGTGGTACCTCAGTTTTCAAACGTCTCTGTTGACAAACATTTTGGTTTTCGAATGCCGAAACACTTCGGTTTTCAAACACGCCTCGGAAGTTGTACATGCCACGTAACTTCCGTATTTAGTTTTCGAACGTTTTGGAACTCCAGTTTTCTGGAACGGATTACATTCAAAATCCAAGGTACAACTGTATCTTCATCTAAAAACGTCCCCCTTTTTTAGGCAGTGCTGTAGACTTCCAACACACTAGTTTCAATCTCTCCACCTAGTCCAGCATAACAACAGGGGTACAGATCTTTCCATGAATTTTTCTTTTGGCTTTTTTTTTTTTTACTTTGCAGAAGGATCCTTTCTTGTTTCCTATGTCTTACCAAAACCTAATAAACGATGGCACCACACATGAGCAAGAAGGGGATCTTTTCAAAGAGGCTTTATTTTTGCTTCAGATAAATATGCTTAGTATTTCACAGGAAGAAAAACACTCAGCAAATTCCAAATGGTAGGTTTCTACAACAGGTTATACTTGTGAGGCTTTTTACTGTGAAAAGAAACCCTTACAAAATATATTCTAGTACAGCTATACACAGCTACCCATGCAGAACATAGAACCACAGAGACAGCATTAAGTTCAAAGTCTACAAGAAACTGATGGCACTTTGCATTGTAAAAACAGTACTTACACACTGATAGAACTGTCCACGCTGCCCTCCAGTCACAAAACGTTTTCCATCTGGATTCCAGGCCACACTTGTTAAACTATCTTCATGAGACTGACTCATCTTTGTCCTCAGCTCCCCTGTCTGTAGGTGAAGTAGTATAAAGTAACGCCAATGAAAAACTTGCTTAAGAAAGCAAATTTCTAACATTTACTTAAATTTTTAACCTGCTTCATAAATTCAGGGCAGCTTACAAATAAAGAATAGACACTCAAACAAACATACATACAGTGGAGGCTGCCACCCCTGCTCACACTCTTATCGGCAGCCACACAAACTGCAACGTGACAACAGCCTTACATTGTTAGGTATATAGGATATATACACATACATAGTAACTGATGACATCATTGGAATACTGCTGGTAATAATGAATAGAAATCAATAATCTGTTCTATATAGATAACCATGTTTTAATCAGATTCTCAGCTCCAAGAATAGCAGGGGCTCCCCTTCGATAATATCAATATTTCAATTATGGTTCCTGTGACAACACTATTGATTAAGACACTCTATCAACGAACTTCATATTAATAACCCTTACTTGTACATTCCAGAGCCAAAGCTCAGAGCAGTCATCTGGACCACAGGCAACAAGGTAGTTGTCATCTGGACTCCAAGCAATGTAGGAAACACCATATGCATGGCCTTCCAGTGTCTTGAGCAGTTTTAGCTGGTGTGTATCCTTTAAAAAAGAAAATATTGCAACAATGGCTATCTGGGTTGTTACTGAGATCTACCTGCAGTTTTAAGCAGTTGTCTTTGATGCCTATTCTCTCGCTGCCTCCTCCCAAAACAGTTTAGGAAACCAACATACCAAAGGCTTGTTTACCAGTTCCACCTTACCTCAGGGTAGACACACACTCATTTCTGCCTACTTGACAGAAGTGTAGGAAAGGCTGTACCAGGGCAAACCAAGAAAGGAGGTACACAGGAAGCCATACAAAGCAACACAGAACCGCCTCCCCATTCTGGTTTAACAACATTCTTGGAAACCAACTAATGAAAAGCAAAATACTTTCGAACACAGATAGACATTAGGGCGATAAGCAGAAGTACTAGTGAAAGGAAGGCTATGGACTAGCAAATGTAAACCTTGGGCATAATAACTGTTTGCACCTTTTGCTCCTCAAAGAATTTTGCCTAGTTTTTGTATGTTCTAGGGCTGGGCGATGTTAGGTTTTCAACACTGCAATGTATCACTAGCTGAACAGCTCAGTTTGGCGATAAACCACAACGCTGAAACAAGCTGCATTGGCACCAGCTGGCAAGGCGCAGGGTGAAACTGCCTCAGCTGTCAGCCGTGGGAGCTGAGGCGCTTTCACCCCAGCGTCTCGCGGGCTGGGGCCAGCTGCACTGGAAAGGCTCCTGCCCCCAGCTGAGCAAGCCCCAATGTCCCTGCTGGTTGTGCACAAGCAGCAGGGACCTCAGAGCACCTTTCTGAGGCTGGCTTGGGGAGCAGGCGAGCTACCCCGCTTGCTCGCCCCCCACTCCCCAAAGACGGACCAGGCGGCAGTAGCCAAGCCCACAGAGACTATCAGGACTGGAATTGTACAATGCCATTCTATGCATGATTACATAGAGGCAAGTGACAATACAGCGATTGTGGTGGCCACTAACTTAGGTAGCTTTAAAAGGGAGTTAAAGACATATATTCTATTAATTTGTCTATCAATAGTCACAAAGGCTATATACAACCTCAGATTCAGAGGGGTATACAGTGGTGCCTCGCAAGACGAAATTAATTCGTTCCGCAAGTTTTTTCTTCTTGCGGGTTTTTCGTCTTGCGAAGCACGGTTTCCCATAGGAATGCATTGAAAATCAATTAATGCGTTCCTAGGGAAACCGCTTGCCAGGCTGGCGGTGCGGAGAAGGGCTTTTCTCCGCACCGCAAGCCTTCAGGACAGGTACGGGAACAGAGGGGAAGGGGCGCAGCGCTTTCCCTCTGTTCCCGGGGCTTGCGTGGGAGGAGGGTTTTTCCTCCCCACCGCCAACATTCAGAACAGCATTCTGAATGTTGGCGGTGGGAAGGAAAACCCTCCTCCCACCCCAAGTCTTCAGGAAAGCCATCCGATGCCGGCGGCGGGAGAAGGCTTTCCCCCTCCCCCTCCCGGCATCGGAGCTTCGTCCCGATGCCGCGCGGCGGGGGGAGACGTTCCCCCTCCGCCGCCGGGCATCGGGGCTTCGTCCCGATGCCGCACGGCGGGAGGAGAAGTTCCCCCTCCGCCGCCGGGCATCGGGGCTTCGTCCCGATGCCGCGCGGCGGCGGGAGACGTTCCCCCTCCGCCGCCCGGCATCGGGGCTTCGTCCCGATGCCGCGCGGCGGCGGGAGGCTTTCCCCCTCCCCCTCCCGGCATCGGAGCTTCGTCCCGATGCCGCGCGGCGGGGGGAGACGTTCCCCCTCCGCCGCCCGGCATCGGGGCTTCGTCCCGATGCCGCGCGGCGGCGGGAGGCTTTCCCCCCCCCCGCCGCCCGGCATCGGGGCTTCGTCCCGATGCCGCGCGGCGGCGGGAGGCTTTCCCCCCCCCGCTGCCCGGCATCGGGGCTTCGTCCCGATGCCGCGCGGCGGCGGGAGACGTTCCCCCTCCGCCGCCCGGCATCGGAGCTTCGTTCCGAAGCCGGCGGCGGGAGGAGGTCCGAGGACAGTGGGGAAGACGCGCTGCGCTTCCCCGCTGTCCCTGAGATTTCCCTATGGGCTGTCGTCTTGCGAAGCAAGCCCATAGGGAAATTCGTTTTGCGAAGCGCCTCCAAAACGGAAAACCCTTTCGTCTAGCGGGTTTTCCGTCTTGCGAGGCGTTCGTCTTGCGGGGTACCACTGTACCTCTTTGTACCAGTTACTAAAAAGTAACAACAGAAGAGGGTATTATCTTCTTGCATTGTTTGTGGGCTTCCTAAAGGCACTGAACTAGTCACTGTTGAAAACAAAAAGCAGAATCTGATGGATTCTTGGTCTGGTATGCATAGATTTCAGTCTGGGTAATGTAATTCAGATTTTGGAAGGAGCTGCTATTTAGTCCAGTGGCAGAGAATCCTTCAGATCAGAGTTTCCCAAACTTGGGTCTCCAGCTATTTTTGGACTACATCAGTGATGATGGGAAATGTAATCCAAAAACAGCTCAAGACCCACATTTGGGAAACACTGCTTCAGATGTTGATGGACTCAACTTCCATCAGCTCCAGCCAACATGGCCAATAGTTAGAGATGATGGGAGACTGAGTCCAGCAACACTATCCAACATTTCAGTCAAATAACCATTCATCAACAGGCTTCATCAATTAAGTTATACAGAGTGCAAAAAGCAGAGACAACGTAAAAAGGGAATGTTGACATTTTAGCAGAATTTCAGAAGACACAAAAGGAGCTACATTACGGGGAAGAACAACACATCTATCCAAGACCATTGACAAGTCTCACCATGCAAGACACTTACTGACTTTTAAGATTACAACAGACTGACTGAGATAGGTATCTCCTATTCTAAACAGGCTTTATTTCCAATAGAACCCGCTCCAGGAAACTAATCACAGTATTGGTTGAACAACTGAGCAGAACATAGCCTAAAACACAAAACTGATGCAAAGAGAAATACACCAAGGCATCTAGGAAATAAAGTAATGCACTAAAAATTAAAGCTTAATGACTAAGGAGTGATGTGCCAAATTTTATGCTTGTGTGTCAAACGATTCTGGAGCACAAATTTACAAACTTACTGGATCAACCTGCCATATAATAACAGTTGTATCCTTAGATCCTGTTGCTAGTTTAGTGCCGTCATTTGAGAATTTACAGAACCACACTTCATTACAGTGTTCTGTAAGTATCTGCTGTGTGTAACATGGGAACTGTTTCCTAAAAATACAAAGAAAGGATTATATAGTAAAATCATAGTCATTTTACTTGAGCTAGTACATATCCCAATAAAGCATGGATTCTAGAGTAGGATTTTACAAATATACAATATGAAACTTCTTGTTGCTATAGCACCTTAGTTTTTGAAGCTGTCATGCTGGCTCCTATTTGCATAATGACTATACCACGTATCAGTCATGAACCAAATAAACATGCAGCTAGTTGCATTCATTTAAAGAGCCTTTGGGTCAAACAGCCAATGGGGCAAAGCAAACTGGATGCAAAACTGATTAGACTTTCAAAAGCAGTTTGCAATATCACATGAGGGTCTGCTTGACACCAAACTCTTGTATATGTCTAAAAGGAGCTCTTTGGCTCATGGCATTGCAAAAAGGGCCCCAACCCTGACTGGGCATTTGAATGCTAGTTAGGACTTGCTACCCAATATTTTATGGTGATTTTTAGGAATAGAGGGAAAGGATTCTTAAAAAGAACCAAGGATGTTAGGGACAAGCAACAAATCCTAAATTGTTATTTATTTTTAAAAAATACATACTGCTGTGTCATAAAAATTTTCACAGCAGTTTACATCAATATAAAACCAAACAATAAAATCATAACAAGTTAAAAACAAGCATCAATAGGCCATTGTGTGGTGTGGGTGTGTGTACTCTTAATTGCCTACATAGGCCTGGAAAAATAGAAAAGTTTTCAGCAGGCATTTAAAAGTTGGAACAGAAGGGTGTCTATTGACAGGGTGTTCCACAGGGCTGAGCTCATGTCATTAAAGGCTATCATTCAGTCTGATACCGGAACCTATTATTGCAATCCTGCGCATAACTAGTCTGCTTAGATCTCGGAGTTCAGTGGGATTTAACACAATAACTGTGTAGAATGGCAGTCCAAGCTACCAAATATATTGAATCCCATGCACACTTGTCTTTAAGTAAGCCCTGCTGAACTGAACAGAGCTTACTTCTGAATAGATGTGCATAGGATTGCAATTAGGACTGAAGCCAAGACCATCAGCATTAAGTTCTGAAACTGAAAAAACTGCCAGAGATTTGAAATTATTATGACTATTTTAGGATCCTTACACTTAGATTTACTGCTATATAAAGACTACTTCTCTGTTCATATTGTTAACATGTTTCTAAATTGACCAAGTACTTTCACAAACGTTCCAAACACCCCCTAACATTGCAAAAATACAACATTCTTAACAAGTCAGCTGCCTAAGAAAATTGCTCTTTAAAGCCTTCATAAGAGAGTAAAAATTATTTAAAGGAACGTTGTTACATTAAAAGAGATTTCCATTCTCATTAAAATGAAGCAGTTCTCTTACCTACTGCAAACATGGTCTATCAGCAGTGATACAGAATCTAGATTATTATCTAGTTTGGTATTGTGATAGAGGCACCGGTCCCGTTGTAGTTCCACAGCCTGACGCAGTAAATTCTGCAGACGCCTTGGGGGGAGCATCACTGATGGTGGTAGGTAAGCTTCAAAAAATTAAAGAGTATTTCAGAGCAATCTTATAAGAAACAACATGTAAGAAATCTGGTATTCACATACTGGCCAGTATCAGATTTACCGATAATTTAAGCTAAAAACTACCCATAACTTTGGGACATTAATAAAATCCTCTCACATTGACCTTAACTCAACCTTTGCTGTTGCAAAGAAGCACAAGATTGTTTAAATGCCAATAAAATTATTAAGAAAATGCTAGTTACTACAAGTCAGTTCCCAAACTCTATCACACAGTGCCATGGTTTCTTATTAGGTGTCACTGATATGGAAGTAAAACACAGATAATAACAGAGTACGTTATACTTTTATTTTATGAGACACTTAAGTCACCATTACGCAGAATTATGCTATCCTAATTACAGCTAACAATTCTTAAACCATTGCATTTCCCCCTTCATAAATTTCCCCCTTAAAAGTAGGTCTCCCCAACCTACTACCCTTCCTATGTTTTGACCTACAAATCCCATCAACCTCAGCCAGGAAGGATCCAACACATATGACGGGCACCCAGTTAGGGAAGGAAGATTTAGAGTGAAATATACTAGATAAACAGATGAGCAAACATTGTATGCCCAGTGGAAACTAAGTTTTTTCTTACTCTGGAGTTTGTCCAAAAGTCTAGATCTGGAAGTTGTGCCTTTCCCTTCCCATTCTGCTTTTGCACGCAGGTCTTCTGCATGACTACACATCAGATATCTGTTTGTATATAAAAGAAAAACACATGAGATTACATATTTCAGAAATACTGACCTTCCCCAACTGCAACAGCATTTCAACCAAAAGAGCACATTTATTCTTCTTTGGAGCAAGAAAAAGGGAGATGGCCTTAGTAGAAAAGCTATTAACACCAGACTTTATGTTAAGTCTATATGGCTTAAACTTCTGCTTTCACTGTTTAATAAAGCTCTAATACATATTTTTTAAAAGGAATTTAGCATATCTAATTAAAGACGCTGCTCAAGTATGCAGTTGGTGGGAAGGAAGCAGAGCCATGAGAATTCAAAGGCATGTTCCTGAAACTGCTTTTAAAAACTGTTTGACAGGACTTCCCTTATATAGATCAATGAAAAAATCCCACGGAGTTCAACTTCCAGCACCAATCAGTAACTGATCAGTTCAGATGTTCTGTCTACACAACTGATCAGTCTGTGTTCTGGTACACACATTTTCCCCTTGAATCTCCTTGAGAAATGTCAGGATGTGAAGATAAAAGCACATTAAAATCTCAGAATGCAAATGATTAAAGATTTTTACTAAGTAAAAATACAATTCTATTTAATAAGAATATATTAATTTCACATTTAATTTAGAAATAATGTGAGAGTTCTGAAAGGAGGCATCCAGGAAGTTCTTCTTTCTATAGGAGTTTTTCCAGGTGGATGTTTACTTTAATACAGACTAGTAGAACCTGCAACAAAACACTGCAGTGCTGAATACTCCTATCTCCTATTCACAGTTCCTGACATGCTCCCCATCCCGCCCCAATTTTCTGTTTCTTTCACCTCATCAATTAGCATTCTGTGCAGACTGAGCATGCTCAGTCCTCAGAGAGCTGTTTGAGGGTTTCACCTTTCCTTTAGAGAAAATAAGTTTCTTTGACACTTCTGCAAATATGGACGTTCCTCTCAGCCTCTTGTATGTGGGTGATGCCATTTCGGTTATGCAAGGATCAATGCTTGGATAATAAGTTTACTATTTAGATATATTCAATAATGTAGAATCATATCCTTTTGGCATGCCTCTGCTTCAGGAATCCCAGAAAACACTAGCACTGGTGTAAAACTGGTAGTAGGATCCTATGCAATTCAAGTCAAAAGTTATTTAGTTCAATGGGATTTACTCTTGAGTAAACATGTGATTGCAACCCTAAGTACTTACCCACTGAGAATGTGAATGCGCTCTGTGTTGTATTTCAGTGGTGTCAACTCACAACGCAGAACTTGAAGTGCCTCCAGAACCTTACCATCCTCAAGATACTCTAGGTACTTTTGCTGCAGCAGCAAAAACTTCATCCTCTGACATGACAGAAAGCAGCAGGTCAGGTGGGGAGAAAAGGATGACTGCAATTTCAGAAAACATTTGAGCCTAAACAAGGGAGTATACACCATTCCCATTTGCCTTTTCAATACATTTGCTCTCATGACATAGGAATGCTTTGAACAGCCTTTTAGCATTTGCAAGACACACTGATTTGTGCTGTTTATTGTAAGTCATCAAGCTGCAAGAATACACACTTGATGGAACCCCAGATTATCTTCTCAATCTTCCTCCAGTTTCCTATACCAAGTACCCATACTCTCAAACAATCCTATTAAGCTAGGGATGGGAATCCCGGCCCCTGATTATCACTCTAGGTACAATGACACTACAGAACACCAGCCCAGTAGGGATCTGCTCAGAAACTGAATTTATACAGAGCATGTAGGACCTCCAAATATATTATATGCAAAAGCAAACATTGCTTGTCTGCAAAACAAAACATAGACCAGGCTTAACTTGATGTATATATTTTGGTCTTCATGGAAAGCAAAGATTATCTACTCTCTACATTCAAAACTCACTTAGCAGGCATGTCCATGGAAAATATATGCACCTTCAGCTGCAATATATTTTAAAAATTGGACCTCTCATTGATAGCCATGACCAACATAACAAATTCATGAATTTAAGGTAAGGGGGAAGAAAGGAGAAAAATATTTGGCACAGATTATCGAAAGCTCAAGTGGTAGTAGTATATTATTTGTAGCATGGAATGGCAATGTATTGTGTCTGTCTCTCACCTGGTAGCAAGCAATGTCCTCCCCCATGTCCCAAAAAAGTCTCAGCTCAGAAGAACTGCTGAATTATACTTTTGACCCAGGGGCAAGGAATGGGGAACATGAGGCGTGAGGGACAAAGGCGTTTATTCTGTTACGTATACTTAGGCTTTGATACCAGTAGTGATAAGCATCAATTTTTGAATATCTGTTTGTGTTTTAAGTTATTGGAAACAATTCCTTACAGTTTCTTGTTCTTTTTATTCAAATTTCCATTATTTAAAGAAATTTATGCATCATTTGATTGTAAGAAAATCTCTAAGTGGTTTACAAAAACATATACAATGAAACATCAAAATAGAAAACAGTTAGGAACAGGTATTTTAAAACATTCAGAAGATTATAAAAATCAATAGTAGTTTGAAAAAGATGTAACTTCTACATGTCTGGATGGGCCTGCCTAAACAAGAATTTATTTTTTAAGCAGGCGCCAAAAAGACTATAATGAAGGTGTCTGCCTGATGTCAATAGAGAGGGAACTCCAAATGGTAAGTGCTATCATACTAAAAGACCAATTTTTTCTAAGTGTGGAATCAGTATTATGTGGCACCAGTTAACACTGCCAGCTCTGCAGATTGAAGAGATAAGAGTGCATATATGGGTTAGGCAAGTAGACTGGTCCCAAACTGTTAAGGGAATATACTAATGGTAATGCTTTGAAGTTGACCTAGTAGCTGGATCAAGAACCACTCCCAAACTGCATACCTGTTCCTTCAGAGGAGTGCATTCCCATTTAAGTTGCGTTGGTTCCCCCTGTGAGAAAAGTGACGTAACAAATATAATACATTTTCTGGACATGGGACCTACTCACTCACATTGTCTGTCTTACAAGGATTCAAGCTCAGCATATTTTTTGTCATCTATATCACCATTGCATCCAGGCACCAGACACAGCCTCTCTTGATTCAGATGTTATGGAGAAACAGAGACAGGTATCATCAGTGCAATGAAAAGCACCTTGCCCTCAAACTTCTGACCGCTCCCAGCAGCTTCATCTATCTATCTATCTATCTATCTATCTATCTATCTATCTATCTATTAGTGTGCCTGGGGATCAAAAAGCATTCTCCCAGTACTACTCTCTGGACCTGGTCCCATAGGTTAGACCAGAATCACTGTGACACAGTGCCCCTGATTCCCAAATCATAGAGCTGGTCCATGAGGATATCATAATCAATGGTACTGAAAGCCATGGAGAGATCAAGAAACAGCAGCAAGATTGCACCTAGATTGAAACGAATTTAAATAATCTCCATCATCCAAGAATGCTTGCAGCTGCCCCACCACAACTCTTGCTACTACATTCCCCAAGAAAGGGTTATTTGCAACTGGTTGATAGTTTTTCCAGTCCAAGGGATCCAGGGCTGGTTCCTTTAGGAGAGGCTGTACCACTGCCTCTTTTAAGGCAAAAGGCAACTTATATGCAAGAAAGTATTAACCATGCTCTAGACCCAAGCAGTCAAACTTCCTCTACTAGGTTTAATAAGCCAGGTGGGACAGGGGTCAAAAAGGCACAGGGGTCAGGCGTATAGCTGCAAGCACTTTATCCATGTCATCTGACTGCATAAACTGAAACCAATCCCACAACACATCACTGACAGTGCTACTGGATACTTCATCTGGAACTGCAATAACTGCACAGTCAAGGTCACTCTGAAGTTGAGCGACTTTATCCTCAAAATGTGCAGCTAGTTGTTCAAAGTAGGTCCAAGAATGATTCTGTTAACCACCTGTTTTATCTCGTGATTTCATAGCAAGACCAGGGCTCCAACAGGATCACCAGCTTTCTCTGCTGGAAGCCATCAACTTCCATCCATCTCTAAGGGAGGGCCATCTAAATGGGCCCACCACCCTAACAGAGGAATCTGCTGCTACTATTCCAAGTTTCATCATTAGCTGGTGAAATGCATTGCAAGGGAGTGCACTGCTCCCCACTATCTTTGAGTCTATAGACCGCAATAAAGCTGTATGTGATAAACAAACTATCTCCAGTTCAGCCCTCATATCATGTGGGGTAAAGACTATATCAAGGGTGTGCCTTTTCCAATGAGTTTGACTAATGAGTATTTGAAACAGCTCCATGGTTGTCATGAAGGCCTTGAAGTTCTGAGCCAGTCCAACTGCAGCCTCTGAATGGATACTAAAGTTATGCAGGACTATTGTCCTGCAATCTACCAACACCATTATACCACAGACCACTTTGTTTTGGGATGCCACTGGGTAACACACTGGTTGATAGACCAGCAACATCCCCAGTCTGTCTCTCTGGCCCAGGGGTAGGCAACCTAAGGCCCAGGGGCTGGATGTGGCCCAATTGCCTTCTCAATCCGGCCCGGGGACAGTCAGGGAATCAGCATGTTTTTACATGAGTAGAATGTGTGCTTTTATTTAAAATGCATCTCTGGGTTATTTGTGGGGCATAGGAATTTGTTCATTTTCCCCCCTTCAAAATACAGTCCAGCCCCCCACAAGGTCTGAGAGACAGTGGACCGGCCCAAGGCTGAAAAAGGTTACTGACCCCTGCTCTGGCCCAACACTAAGTACATACCCTTTAAGCCTATCTCAAGATAAAGATGTGTTCTGGTAAAGGAAATCGTGCTTCTATGAACAATAGCAACACCTTCCTCAATCCTCAGGTCTATCGTGGTGCTGTACTGAGTACCCAGGTGGGCATAGCATAGCTGAGTTGAATGGAGGAGTTGTTGGCCATGACCCAAGTCTTGGTAATGCATGCCAAGTCATCCCTTGATCATCCATGATCAAGTTGTGGATGAACATGGCCTTATTAGTGATGGACCTGGCATGGCATACAATAACAGCACCACCACACCAGAGGGCTCTACAAACCAAACTCCTAGGTCTCCATCCCAGAATGTGGTTAGCCACTCCACTACAACTATACCTTCCCCTGCCAAACACCATTTCTGAAATTGGGACAATATCTTTGTAATTCCCTATTACCTCCCCCCCCCAACACCTTCTAGCACTACCATCCAATATCACACTATACAGCTTTGAGGTTAGGGCCACAGGTAATAAACAAAGGCCCAGCTGTTGGCATATTCTACTGTTAAGTGAAAGACAGTAATTTCACCACCTCTCTCTTTGGATCTCAGGGGGAACCCACCAAGCCAAACCTCCACTCTCCCAGGCTCTCACCCTGGGTAATGGTCACATGCCTGTCTCCCACAGTGCATGGCCTACAATTTCATATCCTGATTGACAGGAGATACCCCCTCCCCTCAGTGATAACCTAAAGGGGAGAGAGATTCCTTTTTATGTCAACCCATTTGGGGACAACCGCACCACACGTGGCAAGAATCTGCTGCAATAAGGCAGGCTAAGAACTGTAAAGAAGGCTGATCCCCGAAGAATTGAAGCTTTTGAATTATGGTGCTGGAGGAGACTCTTGAGAGTCCCATGGACTGCAAGAAGATCAAACACATCCTTTCTTAAGGAAGTCAGCCCTGAGTGCTCCCTGGAAGGACAGATCGTGAAGCTGAGGCTCCAATACTTTGGCCACCTCATGAGAAGAGAAGACTCCCTGGAAAAGACCCTGATGTTGGGTAAGATTGAGGGCAGAAGGAGAAGGGGACGACAGAGGACGAGATGGTTGGATGGTGTTCTCGAAGCTACAAACATGAGTCTGACCAAACTGCGGGAGGCAGTGGAAGACAGGAGTGCCTGGCGTGCTCTGGTCCATGGGGTCACGAAGAGTCGGACATGACTAAATGACTAAACAACAACAAAGAACCACACCCTAGCTGCATGCACTCAGCCAGCAATCAATCACTGCAATCAGTACAAACACTCTCTTACTTGCAGGCAGATATGTAACAGGACAAACAAACTGATGCAGGCAAAACTCCCCCTCCCTCTCTCTGTCTTGCTGTCTGGGAGAAAAACCAGAAAGGGCCAGCCAGTCCCTCTTTGCTTAGTCTTCCTGTAGGTCTGCTCCCCGATTGCAGTAGTAGTAGTAGTAGTAGTAGTAGTAGTAGTAGTAGTAGTAATAATTTATTTCTACCTTGCGCATCTGGATGGGTTTTCCCAGCCACTCTGGGTGGCTTCCAACAAAAGATTAAAAATACATTAAAACATCAGTCATTAAAAACTTCCCTAACAGGGCTGCCTTCAGATTGTCAAGCAATTGTGACATACTCACAGGAAGATTACATGCTAATTTTTTTTACATAAAGGAATATCAGTATTTCAATAATTTAATAAAACAAAGCAGAATTTAACTATTAACCCAACAATGTAATTTGCTATTATTCTTTCTATTTACAAAGCCACCAATTGTATCCTACTAGCAACTAATTATTTTTAAAGTGAAATAGTGACATCAGTTTTTACTTCAAACCTGCAAGAATCACAATGCCCCCAGATTAAAGACAATTGCATATTTGATCAATGCTAACTAATGTCATCCTTACTTTGGCAGCCCATAAACTTATGATCATTTGCCTTTCAACTCCCACATTGTTTACACTCTGGCCCTTGATGATGAAACTGCAGAACTTTATGCAAGAGTTTTGTTTAGTTCCTGAATCAGTAAAAACAAAAAGGCTCCACCTTACATACTTTGTTCTGTGTTAACATCACCAGACACATAACCTTTACATTAAAAACAAAACATCCCACTGTTTGCTTTATGTCTTATGTGTATCACAGTGAGAAAAACACAGAACCAGTTTATTCTAAAGACAGAAGGGTTCCTTCTGTTCATGGAACAGCTGGTGATATAAAGAGTTAAACTTCTCATGTACAAGTTAAACCATGTATGGGCATTTAGGCAAACATACATATGCCGTATTGCTGAAAATCAAACATATCATACCTTTAAAATGAAAGGGAACACCCACTTCAAGAACCACCATCATGCAAGCTCTCAAACTCCAAACCACTTCTTCCCTTAAAACTGAACTAATTATTTCAGTCACATGGACAAAAATAAGGATATACTCTGAATCAGGATCCATAGCATTAGATCCTATTTCAATGTCAAAGCTCAGTCTTGGAAATGTAAATACCCACAGAGCATGTACACAAATAACCAGCCTCCTTATGTCTAGTATCAAGAAGAGTATCTTGCATGTTTAGTAAAGGGACCCCTGACCATTAGGTCCAGTCGTGACTGACTCTGGGGTTGCGGCGCTCAACTTGCTTCACTGGCCAAGGGAGCCGGCGCATAGCCTCCGGGTCGTGTGGCCAGCATGACAAAACCGCTTCTGGCAAACCAGAGCAGTGCACAGAAACTCCGTTCACCTTCCCGCCAGAGCGGTACCTATTTATCTACTTGCACTTTGGTGTGCTTTCAAACTGCTAGGTTGGCAGGAGCAGGGACCAAGCAACAGGCGCTCACCCCGCCGCGGGGATTCGAACCGCCAACCTTCTGATCGGCAAGTCCTAGGCTCAGTGGTTTAACGCACAGCGCCACCCGCGTCCTTTCTTTCATGTTTAGAGGTGTCTAAGTATGACAACCAAACAGGTTTGACACCCCATTTTAGAATATTCACTAAAAATGTCCCCTTCAACAGCCCAGGCTTGCTTTCTACCACTGATAAATCACAGGCAGGCTTGGTGTGTGTGTGTGTGTGTGTGTGTGTGTGTGTGTGTGTGAGAGAGAGAGAGAGAGAGAGAGAGAAAGAGAGAGAAAGAGAGAGAGAGTGCACACAATGCACCTCCCTTTACCTCACACCCAGTTTCCTACCATCCTTTTATAATATTGAAGTAATTTTTCAAGATACAGTGGTGCCTCGCAAGACGAAATTAATTCGTTCTGCGAGTTTTTTCATCTAGCGAATTTTTCGTCTTGCGAAGCACGAAATCCCATAGGAATGCATTGAAATTCAATTAATGTGTTCCTATGGTCAAAAAAAGTCCAAACAAAGCCAAATTTGGTACAACAAGAGTTTATTAAGTGCTCTTTCAAGTCACACATACTGTAAAGAGCATTTCAAAAATTGAAGGAACAATAAATTAAGTTTCTAAACATGACAGAAAAATATTTAAAAATCCAACAAAGTGTACAGTACATTTTCTAAGACTCTGGGGGACAACTCGAAGAAGGTTCCTCTTCCACTCTTTGCTTCTTGCTGAAGAACCCCCTCCTCAACTGTTCCCCCAGCCACCCACCACACAGAAATTCAAATCCAGATTTTTTTAAAAAAAACAGCAGAGTGGCCCAATGGTCACAGAAAATGATAAAAATGCAGAAAAAAACCACACAAGCTTCCAGATTCTTGCAAACCCCTCCCCAACACCAAGTCCTTGAATTCCAAACACCCCAACCCAAAAGCCAAACCCCCCCAAAAAGTTTTAAAAGTTTAAAAGAAGTTTTGGAAAAGCTTCAAAAATCACCAAAGTCTTTAAAAACCTCAAAAAAGGCTACCACACCGCATTCTATGAGTGGCTCCTCGAAGTCAAGGCGCAACTGTATTAACGGTGTTAAGAAAAAGGAAACAAACTTGAAAGACGTTTTCGTTTTTCGTCTTGCGAAGCAGCCCATACGGAAATTCATCTTGCGAAGCAGCTCAAAAAACAGAAAACCCTTTCGTCTAGCGAGTTTTCCATCTTGCGAGGAACCACTGTACTATTCCTGCCTCCATAAAGTCAAACTCAATCCAAACAGATATCCTTTCCTTTAAGATACTCACTGAAATGTGTTAATATCTAATTTTTGCACACCCCTAGCATTTCAGAACACCACAAAAGAGACAACAGATTGTGGACTGCTGTTCTGTGCTGTTTTGTTATCTTGTCATTGCTTGTTCTGTGGTTTTATTTTATGATTTCAATGTAACCAGTACTTGTTTTGAGTGTGACTTTTTTTTACTAAATAAACTACAGAAGAAAGGAAAGGAAATGGAGGAATGTCACAATTAAAACAAGTACAAAGTAAACAGGGGAGGAATGTGCAATTATCGCAGTGACATGTACAAATGATCTCATTTATCAAGGTGGAAATGGGGGCGCAGCAGCACAACACAAGGGAGCAAAGTCCAAGACTGAGACAAGGCCTGATATGCCATTCAAACTCAAGACAGCGGAGGGTGCAATGGGGAGGGGGGGAGAAAGTCACAAAATAAGGAAGGCTTAAAATAGTATAGGCTGCTAGGATTCTAACCACAAAGCTTGAAGTTAGAGAATACATAGACAAATGAAGTGCAGGAGGTAAGATAGAATTCTTTTTTAAAAAGGAAAAGAAATAAAATTTATTAGAAGGAAAGATCTTATATGCAAAAGTAAGGCATCTTAACACTGATAATTGCTAAAAATTACACCCATAACCCTCTTGTATGAAAGAGAACAAATCAAAAGTCAGTTTTAACACAAAAGCCATATACACTGGATTTTATCATTGTACAAGCTATGAACTATGAATATTTTTAGATTAATGAGAGTTGCAACATTTATTGTTTAAATCAGTAGGAGAAATTGACAGGCAGATTTTTATAGACTAAAAAGTGCCCTGGTTAGCATTTTTTTTAAAATCTGATTTTTAATTTTTTTTAAAAAATATTATTGCTACATAAAATGTGTGCATCGCCTTTAAAAAAATGCATCTGCTTTAGAACTATTGTGCTTTTTTCTCATATGCAGATTTAATTAATTGCTCAATCAACACTTAAAATTAACTAAGATTTCTTTAATGAGATCACAGCTGTAGCACCAGCAAAGGTCTAGTATAGTTTGCTTCCCAACACATGGAAACAACACTGCACTCCCTAGCTACTGGCAGTCCTTATTTTAAAAAAAAATCCAGATACCTGATCTGCCATTGAATGTTTTTGCTCCGTATCCTTGCAAGTCCTGAGAGTAAGCCAAACAGAAATCTTTTAATTTCACTATTGATCTCCTGTCTCTGGGCAGTAATAAATTCTGGACCATGTGTACTGGCTCCAAATACATTCCCAGGACCAATGTAAAAGGTTGGCTTTAACCTTCAAAGCCTTACACTGCTTGAGATCCCACTACTTTACTGAACACCTCACCTCATATGAGCTACCCAGACTCAGAGGTCAGCTTCAGAGGCCTTTCTCAGAGTGCACCTTCCCAGAGACATTCAGAGAGTGGCAAGTGCCAACCCCCCAAAGAGACAAACCAGGTGCCAACATTATCACCTTTTATTCTAAATATTTGATTCTTAACAAATATTGCCATTATTGAAAAGGAATTATTTAGTACATGTTTTTGAAGGTGGGGTTTTTATCACTGTACTGAAAACCATCATATGCTCATTTACACTGTTTTAGTTTATTACTTTATTGTTTATGTATTTTTGAATTGTATTATTTCTTCTTCTCCTTAAGACTTTTTGTACAAGGCAAGGAATCATTAATATTCCAGTAGTGAAAAAGTCATGGCAATTATGCAAACAGAAGTTTTGAATTTGGCTTTGTGTTTAGTTACAAACATATGTATAAAGCAAGCCATTTGTGTGTATGTTAAGTCAGGAAATACAGTGGATGCTTGGGTTGCGAATGTGATCTGTGCGGGATGCACGTTCGCAACCCGCAGCGGTGCATCTGCACACACATGGGTTGTGATTCGCGCATCTGCGCATGTGCGACTGCCAAAACCAGGAAGTAACCTGGTACATCCAGGTTTTGGCGGGTTCGTAACCCAAAAAAAGCAACCTGAAGCTCTGTAACCCGAGGTATGACTGTATCTGAATTTCTATGAGGAAAGAGAAACTTGATTTCATTATATAAATTCAAATTCATCAGCTGACTCATGGAAAGGCCTCGTATGGTTGCATTCCAAAGGGACAGCCAGTGGCTAATGTCATCACACAGCTCACTCTACAACTCCCTACCTCTGACTGACTCCTATGTGAGTCGAAGGGCATTTGTTCTGGTTCTTCAAACCGGAACGATACAGTTGTCACTAACTGCATCCTCTCCCCCATTTCCTTTGCTGGCAGAAAGAGCTCCGCCCTTCGTTCCAGAACAGTAGAGTCTCTCTTCAAAAATTAAACATCCTTGAGGTCCAACCTGGTTAAAATGATTCCAGATACACAATATACATGCACTTGTGTGAATTCAGAAGTGATTATTCAAAATTGAATACAGGCGCCCTTCCATTTACACATGATCAACTCACACACAACTGCATCATAGAAACACAGCACTGGGAAATAAATAAACAATCAGATTCAAACCTGGAAATGGCTGGAGAGAGATGGAAAGTCCTCGTGGCTCGCAAGGAGACCCTCCCTGGAGCCTAGTGCAGGACATCAATGAGGGCAGAGGAAGCCTCGAAGAGACTAGAAATGCAGCAGGGCTTTGTTTAGGCTCCTCAGGCTCCCCTTCTAACAGCTGATGTGTGCAGTAGTGCAGCAGCCACCTTTCCATGCATCCTTCAGCTGGCCCCAGAGATACAGTACAGTCATACCTCAGGTTGAATGTGCTTCAGGTTGAGCGCTTTCAGGTTGTGCTCCACTGCAACCCAGAAGTAATGGAGTGCATTACTTCCGAGTTTCACCGCTCACGCATGTGCAGTCGCTCAAAATGACATCACATGCATGCACGGAAGCGGCAAAACCCCACCCGCGCACGCATGCACGCTGTCGTGTCTTATGTTCCATTCAGGATGCGAACCGGGCTCCGGAACAGATCCCGTTCGCACCCCGAGGTACCACTGTATTTTCCTGGGATTTTATTTCAAATAGTTTAGTTACAGATTTACAGGTATCTCTCCCCACACCATCTACAGAAATATGATTACCATTCCAGACTGGGTATTATTTAATATGGTTATGTTTTATTTGCCCTGCCTTTAGTTAGATATATTACTGAATTCTGTAAATTGCCTGTGGTTCCCCAATAATTGAGAAACTAATAATTTTTAAAATATGGATACATATCAACCTGAATAGCATGCTGTCAGGGCCTAAAGATGCCTATAGGTTCCCAGGGAATATTTAAAACTTGTTCTGTAAGCATAAATCAGAAAGAAGTATGTGCCAAATGGTACGCATACTTTTAAAATTATCTCTTGGCAATTACAACTTTAGTCTCTAAAAAGAAGAAAAAGAAGAGTTTGGATTTGATATCCCACCTTTCACTCCCTTCAAGGAGTCTCAAAGCGGCTAACATTCTCTTTCCCTTCCTCCCCCACAACAAACACTCTGTGAGGTGAGTGGGGCTGAGAGACTTCAAAGAAGTATGACTAGCCCAAGGTCGCCCAGCAGCTGCATGTGGAGGAGCGGAGACGCGGACCCGGTTTCCCAGATTACGAGACTACCGCTCTTAACCACTACACCACACTTCAGCCTGTGAATAGTTACATAGAATAATAGAATTACAGAGTTGGAAGGGACTCTGGGGGTCATCTACTCCAACCCCCTGCAATGCAGGAATCTCAACTAAAGCATCCATGACCAAGTGTCAAATCAAGGTTGAAACAAATGAAATGCAAACAAGGACAACACAGCCCCCCTTTAGTCCACATGTGCTAACTAACCTTCTACAGCAGGGATAGCCAATGCGGTGCCTCTCCAGAGGCCATCAGGTCATAATAGCATGGTCAATCGTCAGTGAATGGAGACTGCAATACACCAACATCTACAGGGTACCATGTTGACCCTCAATATGTTACCCTTTCTAGAATAAGGAATTTTAAAATGTAGGCTTTATCCCACTGCACACAGAAAGCCTGTTTTTCAAAATTAAGACAAAAAACTCCCATATCCAAAGCTCAACTTCAAAACAGGAATACAAAACTCAAACTCTCATGAAGATTTCAGCAATAAAACAGAAATTGGTGCTCTTATTGCAGGCCCTCAAATAACAATAACCTGGAGGAAGTGGAAACAGCTAATAATATTCCCATTTCAAAATCTGATGGCAGGTGAGGTATGAGAGTGCATGCCTCCCCAATATCCATTATAATTATAGCCATTCATCAAGGAAGTAAAAAGTCTGGAAAGAATGAGGGTAATCCAACCTAATATGCCACTGCATTTGGAGGCACACCCATTACAGAATCTCTCCCAATACTGTCACCATGCACAGGAAGCAGCATATGTCAAGGGTCAGAAACCTGTGGCTGTCCCAATGACCTCTCTTCTAGTGCAGTTCACTTCACTTCACACTCGAAGACTATAGAACATGAAGAACAGCCGCTACAATAATGTGTAAATGAGCAAGCAGCACAGGACTTTTGTCGCCACCTAAATTTGGCTTGGAACTAGTCTCCTACATCCCTGAAACACACTACACCCCGGAATACACTTGGAGACTGTTCAGCATTGATTACAAGTTTATTAGTTTTATACACAATAAAGCACAATGTCTTTCAGAAGAAATTATTTAATTTACGATAATTATTAAATTATATCTGAAAGATTATTAATGGTGGATTGGAATAGAATTAAGATATTATCAATATTGTATCAGTAACATCTTAATATAAGAATGATGCATTTTCTATTTTGTTATTGCAATCCAATTAATAGACTTGTATCAAAGTAGTATAACTGAATATCCAGATCAGGCATAGACCAATGTGGTGGCTTTGGGCAAGTAGTAGTTATCCATGTTAAATCCACAGATAGCAATGATCAACCTCAGGGGCATATATGCTAAATAATATACGATAATTAATACAACATTGAAAATGATGAACACAGATGGCTACTTTACCCCTTTTCTGCCATGCCATATCCATCAAGTAGCATCCAAGTAAGTCATACTCAGAATAGACCCGTTAGTCTGAGCCAATAATTTCAATGGTCTACTTATTGGATTAATCCTGTTTCCAACAGCAATATAGGATTTAAAACAAAACATTAAAATAACTATTCAGAGAAACAGAGGAAGTTATTAAACTTCAGATAATATTTTCTATCACTAGAAGATGTACTGGGGCATATATATAGGTGACTATATATAGACCCATGATCATCCTAGCTGATTAATTCTAGATTCTTGATCCATGTATTGCCCTCTCTGCAGTCTTGCTTTTCAAAGTCATTTGTTGAACAAGTGGTCACTCAGCTAATCCAAAAAGACAAATGGAAAGAGCTATCATTTTTTCTGGAGTCTCTCCCAATCCACCATTCAGCCTGGGTATGACAAACACTAGAGTGAATGATAAGCACTGCTTTGTTTAGAGATCAAGAGGAGAAATGGAACCCCATCAATCTTGTTAGTCCTTTCTGTAGCCTTTGATACCAAGTGATCACTGCTGACATGACTATGGGGTCTGATTATTGCTGTGATGCTACTCAAGTGTTCCATTTTCTTTTTGTTTTTATAAGAACATGCAAGAAGGTGAAAGAAATATTAGTTATCCTATCCCCTTAGAAGTTTTCCAAGTGGACTCCTGCAAGGTAACTGGGCAAATTGATTTGAATACACGATGTCACGGGTTATAAACATGAGCCAACTCATGGGCACCCCACTCAAATCCTGCAATCTTATTGCTCTCTTGGCCATGACTGAAACCATATATATATACATATATATTTGGGTTTTGGTGTCTTCGGGTGTCTTCCCGTGTAAGAGTTGGGGTGTCTAGGCGACGTTTCGACGAGGTCTCACTCGTCATCTTCAGGCTGGTGCTTTCGGCTTCTTGTTACTGGAACAGAGCAGGATCTCAGTGTTTGAGTTCCAGCTCTGTTCCAGTAACAAGAAGCCGAAAGCACCAGCCTGAAGATGACGAGTGAGACCTCGTCGAAACGTCGCCTAGACACCCCAACTCTTACACGGGAAGACACCCGAAGACACCAAAACCTGCATTCCTGTACCCGTGAAAATCTACGAAAGCACATATATATTTATATATACATATAAATATATGCACACAAGGTAGTATATATCTGAATACCAGATACTTTGAATGATTAGCAGGAGGACTGTTGTATAGTGGTACCTCGGGTTACATACGCTTCAGGTTACATATGCTTCATGTTACAGACTCCGCTAATCCAGAAATAGTACCTCGGGTTAAGAACTTTGCTTCAGGATGAGAACAGAAATCACACAGTGGCAGCAGGAGGCCCCATTAGCTAAAGTGTTGCTTCAGGTTAAGAACAGTTTCAGGTTAAGAACGGACCTCCGGAACAAGTTCTTAACCCGAGGTACCACTGTATTCATGTCTCACTATTAGACTGTCCAGGGAATTCTGGCTGGCAACTGTTAGAAATAGGATTTTGGCCTGATTACCTGCTCTGGGATGGCTCTCTTCATGATACTGGATGTTAGCAAGCCAAATGAAAAAGAATCTACACAAAGCTATAATGACCACCGTTGGCAGATAGTACAAAAGACGCGGCATGGAGAAGAAGGAGAGACGCACTTCACTGACAACAATTCAGTCTCCCTTGGTCACTTAAGTCTACAGCCTGGATAGCTTTTAGAATTTTAAACTGTAACCTGCCTAGGGGCCTACTAGTGAAGGGAGGGTAATAAATATTATTAATAATAATATCTATGTTGGCCTTTAGAGCCCCAACAAATGTACCTGTATGTTTGAACTCCATTGTATAATACATTCACACATTTTTGGCATCAACCTAAAAAGTGGAACATATGAAGTAAATCCTAGTAACTTCTGGCAGAATTTACTAAACATTTAAGGCTGCTGTCCTACATGCACTTACTTTGAGAAAGTTCTATTGAACTCAACAGGACTTATTTCTAAGGAACCACCCACAGAATCAGGCTGCAGAGCCCTAAGCAGCTTGACCCAAAATAACTGCAATATAATTTTTTCCTAATCTCACGTGAGATTGTTAGCTTGAAAGGTCAACAGCAACACAAGCTATTAATCATAATGATACCTTTTTGTTTATTATCAGATTTGTTCATATATACAGGGGATTTCTCTGTAACTGCTCTAATTTAGGATTCCTTTCCTGAAGATCTACTATCGCCCAGCCCTAAACATCTTTTGAAAGTATGGTGAGTGTATACATGTAGCACATATGCATGTGTGTGTGTGTGCGCGCGCACACACACACACACACACACACAGGCTCTTATGCTAACTTTGCTTGCAGGAGGAGTTAGTACTTCATCATTCATTTTTCTTTTATATTTTGCAAATATATAATCTATAGTCTTCTAGATGAGGTGTGTACAAATTTAATATAGGAGAGGAAAAAATACAGCTCCTAAATACTACTTTTAAAATAAAGTTTACTATACATCTTCCCATATTAATTCTTATTTTGATTCACCAGCAATTATATAGCAGGACTGTTCAAAGAAAGGTCCAGCTTGAAAACACATTCCAAATTCATAGATTCTTTTATCAATGTTTGGAGGTACCTGGAGCATCTCTCCCATTTGTAAGTTATATGCTTCTCATAGTTATTTCATATTTCAACTTATTGTGAAGGCTTAGCTGTCAGAACAAATAAGCAACACAGAAGTTGTATACAAAAGGAAAAGTGATGGCACAATTTAAATCAAAATGTGCCATCATGAAAGCAATATATTAGATATTATAAAAAAAACATAATGTTGTCAAACTGCAGCATTTGCTAAAACAGCTACTTTAGCAGTTTCACCCCTGTTGCCTGCATCTAGCAGATACATAGTTTTAAACTGGATTGACCAAAATATAATCCAAATATAAAGACTTAGTCATGTGTATCTTTTGGGTCTTCTATTACAAACATAAACACCTAAGGTGAGAAGTATTCCACCCCTTAACTTCTCTCTCTCTCGTCTTAACACCAATGGATTCCCCCCCTAAAATGACCCATAAAATATCACCAGAGGCATCAGTTGAAATTCCAATAAATTAAATGTCTTTCTGTTGTGTGTTCTAATGAGAAATCAGTTGTTCAAAAAATAAAGGCAAACACCTGTTTTCTAGGAAAAATACTCTGGTTTTCATTCTCAGAAGTTTATTGTGAAATGTTCTGAATAAGATTTAAGGATAAATCTTATTCTCAGAAATCTGAAGGGGACAGTACAGGTCTTTTAATTAAAAAAATAAAAATGTATTAATGTATTTCTTATTCATCTTATCTACATTTGTACATAAATGGAAATACCAGTCTCTCCCAATTATTTCAATACACTTTCCCAAAATTCCTTTTTTGACTGATGAATGGTGAAAACACTCCTTGCTCCAATAAATGTAATACTCAAAAGAATGCCAGTCCACTTCTATGAAATGTGCTCAATAAAAGCACAAGATTTAACCTCAATTTATATTCACCTCAGTTACATTATTTATTCCTACACAACTCTTGCACTTTATAGCATTTGTTTGTTCTGTTTGGTTATATTATCTAAGTGCTGACTATCATATTATCAGCTGTCCATTCTTAAAGTAACACAGTTCTACTTGTCTGAGAGGAAAAGTTTATGCATGATTAGACTTTGATTTGATTAAAAAGAACAAGATACAAATACTTTCAGGCAGCAACTGAAGTTTAACAAAACATCTGTTTTTCCATACTTCATTTCCTGTCTGATGGGGGAAGGGAAGAGAGAACAGGAAAATATCCTTTTGACAACAAATAAATCAACCAGAAGAAAGCTAAACCAACATCAACCGATTCCTCACTGTTTTCATAGTCACTTTTGTAGTAACACTGTATTTTCCACTTGAATAAGAGGAAAAATACACCACTATAATGACAGGGCAGCTGAATGTATGAAAAAAACAACAACGGGGTTGTATCCAACTGAACCACACTCTGAGGAAAGCCCCTGAAATCAAAATACTTACATTAGTAATTTCAATTTATTTGAATGGGTCTACTCAGAGTATGACTTAGATGCATGCAACCCTCAGTACAGAAGAGTTTGGGTGATAGGAGTGGCTAAGAGAGTATTTCATGCTTCCCGTAAACACAATACATTGTCTCCCTTATTTTGTGTATGTACGTACATAATTGTTTTAGTTCCAGTGTATAAATTTGAGCTATATCATCTCAATGAACTGATCAGAAGACTGCCTTGTTTTAATTAAACAGAAAACTACAGAGAATGACCCAAGTTCTAGACAGCAACATAAATGCAAAAGTCAACTGAAAAGAGTACTGTTTGCTGTCAGTCATTGCATTTCACTAATGTTTATTCAAATATGCCACTTCACAGAGACCATACATCATCCCCTGAAAGCCATACCCAGAACAATTTCACTCAAGAACAGATTAAAGAGTTGAACACAAAAATGTACACATTTCTCATCAGTGACTTACAAGAGATACTTATATATCTATGCCCACACTGCTGCAGGATGTTCAAATACACTCATGACATGAGAGAGACATGACACTTTAATTTTTTTAGGCTTTTCATTACAAATATCAGGTAGGCTGGTGTATATACTTATTTTATTAAGACACATGTGTACCCCAACACAAATCTAGGGGGAGGGGGAGGCATAGTATTACTACAAATAAACTAAACTATATCAAACAATTCAAGAATCTCTTACCACAATTGCATGAGGAGAGTGCACTAAAGGCTTGAGTTCATTCAGGTCGTTCTCAGCCTACAAGTAGCAGTTTTTAAAATAGAAAGGGAGAGAAAAAAAGAGATAAACCAAGGATTATGAACAGCACCAACCAACAAATCTGCAACTCAGACCTATGGAAGCTTATTCAAAGTTAAATCTCACTAAGTTCAATGGATTTACTCTCAAGTAACTGTGTATAGGATTGCAGTTCTAGTGATAATTAGGCAGTTGCATGCCTCTTCCATTACCTTATCCCATTCTCCTTCCATGACATGATTGCGGAATTTGGTAGCAGAAGGATGTTCTAAACGACATCCTGACTCTTGCATTAGAAGATCAACAGTCTGGCTGCAGGAGAGAGGTACAGTATTTTAAAAAAAGCTGACCAGTCTTATTCTTACAGTGAAGCCATCCATGTAGCCATAAATCCAAAATATTGTTTTAAAAAATATGTTCCACCTTAAGAAAAATAAGATGCTGGAATGTGTTCTAATGAATTCCAGCAAACAAACTTGTGCCCTCAGATCCACAAGTTACATATGGAGTATAAACTTCACAAATACAAAGTTATTTTTCCTCAACTATTTTGATGATCAAGAAAAACATGGCTCCATAAAAACACAGTTTTAATTATGTTATTCATATGAAAACACAAACATTGGCATTAGATTATAACGTGATTAGAACTACCTATGGCAACTGGAATTTTGTTGATGCAGCGAGCACAGTGTTAATTCCCTACCAATATATCATCTGCCTTCAAGTCAGTTGTCCATTAGGCTGGGATCTTAATAAAATAGACTATTCTATAACCTACAACCCTCCCCCATCACATTTTAAACTAAAAATAGCACATTTACTATGGTGTAGTCTATGAACAGTCACGAGTTGTCACCTGCTGCTGTAAACTTGCCCTATTTCAGTGGTGTGCTTGTTTCGAGCACCAAGTTAATTAAAACCAATCCATTCCCACAATAACACAAGCTCTTGGCATACAAGGGGCCATAATTTTCCTATAGTACATATTCCTACACATCCACATCTCAATATTCTCTAGCTGCTATTATAGTGTACTATTGTTGGGTTTGTTTTGTTAATCCAACTGCTGATGTCCTGCATTTATTTGCTTTTCACCCTCCCCCACCCCAGCTGCATGCCTATTACTCAGCTCAAAGTACTGCAGTGCTGCAAGCAACAGAAGAGTCAACACATTTGACATTAATTTTCTGAAGTACTTATACACAGAGTATATTCAAAGACTACATTAGACATAGTTATATCCAAATTACATTTTAAACATACTGTTCATTTTAACACCTAGCCAACGACAGAGACTGTACAAACATAAGTATTTTGATATACTGGTTTGCTTTTTTAACTCAATATACTTGTTTTAAGACTATAGACAAAGAGATTTCCGTACACTATTGTGTTGAAAATGCTATTTTATCTGTACCATCTTTGCACCAATTCACCTTTATTACTATGTTCTTGGGCCTTCGTACTGTCACAGTTGACAGAAGAATCTACCTGTTCTCCGAGTAGGAAGTCCACACAGGACTAGGCCTGAAAAAATAGGCCCCAGAGTTTCACTGCCTTCATCCCTTCATTCCCTGGATTTATCTCCTCTCCCCCCATCTCTCTCTTTGATATTAAACTGCGACAGAATAATCTGTGACAAAAAGTGCCCCTCCTTGGGATAAATATGGGCCAAGGCAGCCACACAAAAGTGTTGGATTCTCTCCCTTGGGCATATAATGTGCCCTAAAATAAACAAGTCGGCCATGGCTATTATTCTCATCAGCACAAACCCTCGTTTTGTATCCTCCTCCCCCCTCTCAAAGATTTGGATGGAAATAAAAAATAAAAAGGTATTTTTCAAGAGCAATACCCCCGACCCCACCCCAAGAGCTGGGTCTCCCTCAAACGCGAGCCTCGCAGTGACTCAAAAGGGGGGAAAGCACAAACAACAACGAGAAAGCCAAAGCCAAAACAGGTTTCTGGAGATGGGGGTCAGCCAAAACGGTGTGTGTGTGTGAAATCTCGTCTTTCGGGCCCACTTCCGCACCCCACGGAAGATTCCGCGCCCCACATAGCGCTGAGTTGGGAAGGGCATTAATGGAGACTGTCGTCCTCAGCTTGCCCCACTTACTTGAGGCCCAGCCCGTGGAGGTGCTGCCCGATGAGCCGGATCACGTCCTCGTCGGACTGCGAGAGCCGCTTCTTCTTCTTCAGGGCGCTGCCGCCGACCCCGACGCCGCTGCCTCCCCCCATCTCGACGGCGGACCCCCCGGGGGCCGAAACCCCGTTGTTGACACTCGGCCCGCCGCCGCCACCCCCGCCGTTGTTGTTGTTGGCCGACGGCAGAAGCCCGTTGGCGTGAGCGAGCTGCTCCCCGGCGCTCGAGCCCGAAGAGGCCTCGCCGTTTTGGGCGCTGAGGCAGCCCAGCTCCGGACCCTGCGACGATGACGGCGGCGGCGGCGGCTGTTGTTGTTGCTGCTGCTGTTGCTGCTGACCCCCTCCTGCCCCGTTGGCCTGCATGGCGCTGCTGCTGCTGCTGCTGCCGCCGCTGGCTCTGAGGGGGTTGGCAGCAGGGGGGGCGAGCCCGGCGGAGAGCGAGGGGGACGGGGACGAGGTGAGGCCTGCTCTGCCCGCGGAAGCCCCGGGCTCTCCTGCTCCCTCCGCCGCCGCCGCCGCCGCCGGGGAGGCCCGCGCTTTCTTCCGCGGTGGCGGGGAGGCTCCGCCGGTGTCCGAGTCGGAGGAGGAGGAAGCGGAGGCCAGAGTTTCCTCGCCGAGAGCGGCCGTGGTGGGAAGCCGGGGGGGGGGGAGTGAGGAAGGGGAGGCGGGGGTGGGGTGGGGGAGGTGGCGGGGGTGAGGAGCGGGGTGGGGGGGAGCCCTGGTCCCTCTTCCTCGAGGCCCCTCAGACAGCAGCGGCCGCCGCCGCCCGCTCTAGGGTCCCTCCAGCTAACGCTGCCCGAAGCCCACCGCCTGGCAGCCCCAGGCGCCCGGCCCACTCCTCTCCACTAGCCCGCTGGGTTTGTGGCTTCTCTGCCTAGCTGCAGCCTAATGGAGTCCGGGCCGGGACGTCACAGGAAATTCCTATACTGCCCCCTACACTCACTTCCGCCGCCGCCTGGGGTAGGCTCTGGGGGTGCAGAGTGCAGAGGGGGCAGCCTAGGGCCAGTGGCGTGAGGGGCTCCGGCTGGCCTCCACAGCACCACCCGCTGGGCGGGCACAGACCCTGCTCGGGGTGGCTGAGGTGGGCGCTTTGTCACCGCACCTGACTGTTTGCGTGAGGCTGGCTGGCTTGTTATGCTTCCACCTTGCTTATCTCATATGCCCATATAGGGCAAGGCTGGAGGTATATGTAAATATATACACACTCCCTCATTTCCCCGTCCTCTGAAATGGCACACAGAAACGGGAACTAGCATGTTGATGTGCTCTGAAAACATTGTTCTATAGTTACCAATTACTTTTTTTTTTTTTTTTTGGAAGTGAGTTGAATCTACTCGAAACAGCAAAAGAGTCTTGTGGCTGATGTGTTCGTCTTTAAGGCTCCGCAAGACTAATAGGGCTACTGTCCTGGAAGTTGTTGTTTCAGTTCTGAGTGGGTTTCTTCCCTTTCTGGCTTGTATGTATATATATGTATGTGTAGGTAGGTAGGTAGGTAGGTAGATCCACTGCTTTTTCTGAAGGGATGCAGGAGTATGCATACCCCTAAACATTTTTTGAATCTAAGTTTGGCCTCATTGAGGGGCAGAATTACAATATGAGTAGGAAAATGAGAGTTACCCCTAAACATTTTTAAGAAGAAAAAAAAAGCAGTGGATGATAGATAGATGGATATACATTTAACATCAAAGTAACAGGTGTTTGTAAGAAACACAAACATATTTGCATAAAGTGTTTTCAGACTAAGAAAAATATCCCTCCCCCTTGTTTTTGTGCCCCTACCTTGAGGTAGAATTTCAATACTATTTCCCCACACAATAGAGTAGGAGTGGCAAGCCCTGCCTTACCACAGGAATGGGAGACTAGGGCTCCCATTTAATGGGGGGAGAAATGGGACTCTGGTGTTAGAGGGCAGTTGTGTATAGCTTTTGAATAACAAAATATACATAATAACTATATATATACATACACACACACACACACACACACACATACATACACACACTTTTCCTCCCTAAAGAGCAGGGGTTAGCTTTAGTACTGCCTTCTATTAAAAATACTAAATGTTGTAAAATGCATTAAAATGAAAAGTATTTCAAGGGCAACAGAACGTTGAGGCAGGTAGTAAACCCTATGACAGCCCAGTCACTATCCAGTAGATGCTTGTGACGCTCATGTCAATATATTCCACGCAGCACTAACAATCACAAAAGGATATTCTGTGGGCAGGAGTTGTGTTTTTCTCAGTGACAAAATATTGTAGCTTGACGTATGGAGAAATATTGCAGCTTGATGTATGGATCTTACTGGTTTTGCAGAAATCCACACAGTGAATGAATAACAACTGCTTATTGATAGTGCTGAAAACTGTCTCAAAAGGACCCAACTACAACTGGTTCTGCCTTTCCATTAAGCATCTTGTAACTAACCCTTGCCATCTCCTACCTACAACCATACCTATGTAACTCAGGGTAACAATTCATGCATCTAATTATATGGACTCCAGTTCACAAAAACTTGTGCCATAATAAATTTGTTTTTAAGTCTTGAAGGTGCCACAATAATCTTTATGGTCTTTGGCCTGATAATGCTGGTGACTGGTAATTCAGATATGAAGCTTCTCTATATGATGCTGACCTCCCAACTGCATCAGGTGAGTCTTGTTTAGTTATCATCTTTTTGGAAGAGACATCAGAATACAATTATGCTACTCCTTCTCAACAAAGATCCTATGGTACTTTTTACAAGGCATGGGTGTTGGTCTTGTGCCATGCCTAATTCCAATTTATAAAATGTAATTATCCAGGCATCCTACCTAAATAGTACCATGAATACAATGCCATTTCTCACTTCCTGCCATTATATTGCTGTGTAATGTCACTGAGTAGCAGTGAACAACCAATATATATACATAATGACCAATAATTACATTCAAAATGCCTATGGTGTCTCACTATAAATTGTTATTATTATTTTTCAAATTTCTATACCACCCTTCATCCAAAGATCAGAGTGTGGTTTACAACAGAAAAACACATAAATACGTACCACAATGACAAACAGAAATAATAACTCAAGACACAGCATTATTATTTGTTAAAATTCTTATTTATTAAAATTTATCACATATTAAATTTATTATTATTAAAATATTATTGATTTAATTTCTAGACCACCCATAAATGCTATGAAGCAGCAACTTCCCCTCCCCACAGTTCTTCAGGTAACAGCAGACATTTAGGCTGCAATTCTAATGGTATTTACCTCAGTATATATCTTTAGATTTCACCGGTAGAGCACTTCACTCACAACTGTCAAACAGAGATAAAAATGTACAGTATAAAGGTTAATACTGAAACATTGTTTAGCTAAAGCATGCCACTCCTCCTCACTGAAGGGGCTTACTGTGCCCATTGTTGTTAAATACACATTTGTTATTATACCATTTATGTCCTGCAAAATTAACCTAATCCATTTTCTTCATAAAATATTAGAGGGATATTTATTGAGGTTGATGGTGGGTAAGACTTTATCTCCTGGCTTTATCTGCAGTTTCAGGTGTTCACACAGTAAAATGCTGATACTTCTCTACTTTTCAGTTTTTCATGCAAAAATGTGTATCTCACTAGAGAGGAAAACATTTTGAGTGACTGGTGCATATGGAGTGTAATATTGACTATTTCCTGGCTGTAGTCCCATCCCTCCTTCACTATCAGAGCGTCTTCCCTTCTTTTAGGGGTGTGGCAAGGTTAAAGTTGCACTATCACTTCAGGCCAGTGAGTGACTAAAAAGTAAGTTGAATGTGGCCAAAAGTACCGGTAAGTTGAATGTGCTGAGAATGACACAATTTTTTCCTAACTGCAGCATAAAAATATGCTCTTTCAAGATCTGTAGAGATGTGACCAGAAGAAAGGACTTTACACATAGCTTTCAACAAGGAAGATGTTCACAGTTTCTCTAAAACAGGGGTGAGCACCCTCTTTTCTGTTTTAGTCACTGGGTAAGAACAGCGGGTGGCACTGTGGGTTAAACCACAGAGACTAGGGCTTGCCGATCAGACGGTTGGCAGTTCGAATCCCCACAACGGGGTGAGCTCCTGTTGCTTGGTCACTGCTCCTGCCAACCTAGCAGTTCGAAAGCACATCAAAGTGCAATATATAGTATATAGTATATAGGTACCGCTTCGGCAGGAAGGTAAGCCAGAAGCGGCTTAGTCATGCTGGCCACATGACCCAGAAGCTGTACGCCTGCTCCCTCGGCCAATAAAGCAAGATGAGCACCGCAACCCCAGAGTCGTCTGCGACTGGACCTTTACCTTTACCTTTTAAGAACATATCTCTGTATTCCTAGTCACATTCCACTACTTTAAAATATTGTCAAACTGAATCTGAGGAATTTATCCTCTTAAACAGAAACATTTAGGGTTAGAATTCTTTCCAATATATTTTTTTAAATCATCAAATATTGTGGTTTTGTCAGTGAAATGCTCTTGCGCACGCGTTTTCTCTCTCTCTGTGTTACACTACAGCTTTCCTTTCAAAACTAGTTTCAGTTAATGTTTGTTACTCACATATACCAATATTGGATCAGAGTTGTTGCTTAGAATAGCAATCATCAAAGACACTTTAAAAAAAAAAGATTTAATTTTAAAGACAGGAAAGTGTGCCTCACTCTTTGGTATGATGCACAAACTAGTCGTTAATGCTGCAACTTGTAAGGTGTTAATTAGATCCAATTATAACCTGAGTAGCCTGCCCTGGCATTACAGTGCATCCTGGCACTCCTTTTAATTTTTATTCGCCTATGAACTGGGATTGTCTTGGTTTCTTGGATTCATATGGAAAATAGAATTGTAAATCATCTGGAAGTTTTGTCTGATAAACATCAACTGAAAACAACTTTTTTGGTTTCTATGTTTACAGTACCATCAGGGCTATTTTTCTAGAAGAAGTAGTGCCGGAATTCAACATGAACGCCTCCCTTGTTTTTTTAGAATGGCAATGGTGCCCCCCTGAGAGGTGCTGAAACTGAGTTCCCTTGAGTTCCAGCTGAAAAAAAAGCCCTGATAGCTAATTTTCAAAATAGGTATCTTATAAGTTAAAAATGGTACACAGTAGAAATGAGAAGAACTAGGAAGCTCCATAGGTTTGATTCTAATCTCTCTCTCTCTCTCTCTCTCTCTCTCCCCCCCCCCCATACTTTGGTTTCCGAACATTTTGGAAGTTGAACGGACTTCCGGAACGGATTCCGTTTGATTTCCAAGGTACAACTGTACTCTTATTTGATGCATCAGTGTGTTGGACTAGGGCCTGGAAGGCCAGGGTTCAAATGTCCATTCACCCATGAAGAGCACTTGGTGATTTTGGACCTGTCACTGTTTGTTAGCCTAACCTATTTATTTCTATATATTTTATCTTTATAATTTTTTAAATAATTTGTCACAGCTAAAAATTGGCCGCTGTTTATTTAACGCTAAAAGAACTAAGTCAGCATGAGTCAGCGGCCTACAAAGACTCATGCAACCTTTCGCCAAATTGTACCTGTATATATGGAATGGTCAATGTTAGCGTTTGGTGTGGGTTGGATGGATGGTAGAAAGCTGGTTGCGTTTGGTGTGTGTAAAAGCTGTCGGTCGTGGTTGAAGAAGAAGACTTTTTAAGAATAAAAGCAGCAATACTCTGCAAGAATACTCTTTCTCAAAGACTCTTTTGTGCCAACTAAGGTCTGAGGACTAGGCAAAGGAGTAAAAAGGAGGTCAGAACCTTTTTCTTTTTCAAACACTGATACAATTGATTGCGTGGCAAGTCCCCTCCCCCCTTGTGAAATGAAGACACCAGACACATTATTTAAGGTTAATGGGCGTAAAAAGGCCACAACTTTATTGATTACAGGAATTGAAAGGTATTGGCCTTAGGCATTGGCTCCTATCGACTACCCGGCATGGAGACCCGGAAGGGTTAACCACCAGCCGGGGGAGTCCTGTTGAAGTACGCCAACTAGGATCACCCGGGTGTCACCACTCGGGAGCGTGCCTTAGGCCCTCCCCTCCCTAGGTTTCGGACAGGGCAACGCCCCCGGTGCCCTCTACCGGACTACCCCTTTTCCTTGGGGGAAGGTGATGGCGCTTCCTTCCCCCTTCATTTGCATAACAATAACCCCTGCCAATGCCTAACCGCCAATACCGAGAAAGTTGTGACGTTTGCTATGAGGTAGGCGAATAAACCAAAGGCTGGAAATTTGCCAAGTGGAAAAATTCCTACCAGGCCCCTTGCAGTGACCAACTGAAGTCCATAGCAAGGTCAATGCTAGCTAAACCTAAGGGAGGATGGGATGGGAAAACCTGAGCAGCTGGGACGGGGAAGAGAGGGCGGTCCCCGGGCGCGCCAGCCTTAAATGCGCTAGGCCACCCCTCCCCAGCCCGCCGATTGGCAGGCCGGGTCTGAGACGCGCCCAAGGATTCCCCTACTCTCGCGGGGGCTAAGAGCCAGCCCCCGCGTGCGTGGGGAGGGGGTGGGCCTGCAACCCCACCTCCTCTCCAGGTCGGAAGTGGATCTATAGATTTGATACCTGTCATAAGAAATGGAGGGTGCTGTTGAAGGAGGGAGGGGATAGAAAGGAAAGAATAGAAGGATGAAAGCAGGAGCAGAAAATTATAAATGCAGTGGAGTTAGAGACATGTCAGCAGGAGAAACAGCCATGAGAATCATGACACATTGCCATTGACACAAACCTCCAGCTCAACTTCATTATCCACCCACTACCATCTTATTGAGCATTTGCTGTGTGTCGTTATACTGAATATGCATGTTACAAAATGGTGCTCAGGATGGTAATGCTTTGGTTCAAATTGATCATATGTAACCTTAAAAACCAGCCTCTTTCCAAAATTGATTGAAAATCAGCATCCAGTGATGAACAAGTGGCAGTGGAAGTTTAGTTTAAGAAATTATTGCTGTTGTTGGCACCTGTCTGTCTCAAAAGAGAATGGAGTGTGCCTCCAGGGTGAACTCAAACCAGTCTGTTAGTGGCACCAAAGTGACCTCCCAGGGTCTCATGCCTGGGCAATGTGTATAGAGGTCCTGGGATACCCAAACGACAAGACCCCCTCTCAACCTCCCCGTTGTCGTCTATCAACACATGTTAATGTTGACCATCTTTTGTGAATATCGGCATTCCTCAGGCATGGTACTGCTTATAGGATGTACACTGATGAATGTGGGTGATCTTATCTCGGTGATAGACAACATTCACTGATATATCTCTGACTTTCTGGACTTTTCTGGACAAAAAATAAATCTTAGAGAACATTCACATGACAGAAAATGAGAGTCCATGAATGTTAGCATTGAACTCTCCAGGGTTATGTTCAGAAACGTGGGTGTATTGCACCGAGCACATCTGCTGTGTATCATTTGCTCTGGTTTGGTGCACTTTGAGTGCTGGTGCTTATGTAGCCAAAGAGTGGCACTAACCATGCACAAAGGGGAATGTGTCAGCAGACTTGGGGGAAGCCCAAGGTCATACACAGACACAAACACACAGAAGGCCAGATTTAGGTTTGATGCGGCCCTAAGCTACTGAAGGTATTGGGGCCCTTTATATGTCCAGCTGTCCTTTGTCAACAACAAATTGTCACTGGTTTTTTGTGTTGAATATATGCTACATGGTAATTTATGGACCTAATAGGTATCTAAAGCCATTTGCACATAACAAAATATGTATTTTATCAAATTATTTGTTGAACTGAAATGCAATTAAGAAGTATATTCATAGTGAAATACAATTAAGAAGAAGTTTATTAATAGTGAAATAATTATTAAGGTCTAACTTAAAATGATTTTTTATTCATAACAAACTTAATAATGCAAACACATTGGCATTTGGAAATAACAAAAGTACCTTTAGAAACACAGTTTACAAAGACTCATAATCTAGTCTCTAGAAACTTGCTATAACATTAAATAATAATTGTAGGTTTTATTTTATTTGTTTTTTATCTTATATTTTGGAAATGTTTTGGAAATGTACATCCATTTTTTTCCCTTTAAATTTTTTTGGGGATCCCAAGAGAGTGAGGCACTAAGCTATATATCTGTATCTGTTTCTATATCTGTATCTATATCTATATCTATATCATCTATATCTATATCTCTATCATCTCTATCTCTATCTCTATCTCTATCTCTATCTCTATCTCTCTCTCTCTCTATCTCTATCTCTATCTCTATCTCTATATATGACATACACATATATATGGGAATACCCTAAGGGGGAGAGGAAACCCATCCTTTCCCTACACTTTACAATCCGGAGGTAATAATAATAATAATAATAATAATAATAATAATAATAATAATAATAATAATAATAATAATAATTTTATTATTTATACCCCGCCCATCTGGCTGGGTTTCCCAAGCCACTCTGGGCGGCTTCCAACAGAACACTAAAATACAATAACCTATTAAACATTAAAAGCTTCCCTAAACAGGGCTGCCTTCAGATGTCTTCTAAAAGTCTGGTAGTTATTTTTCTCTTTGACATCTGGTGGGAGGGCGTTCCACAGGGCGGATGCCACTACTGAGAAGGCCCTCTGCCTGGTTCCCTGTAACTTGGCTTCTCGAAGTGAGGGAACGGCCAGAAGACCCTCGGTGCTGGACCTCAGTGTCCAGGCAAAACGATGGGGGTGGAGACGCTCCTTCAGGTATACTGGACCGAGGCCGTTTAGGGCTTTAAAGGTCAGCACCAACACTTTGAACTGTGCTCGGAAACGTACTGGGAGCCAATGTAGGTTTTTCAGGACCAGTGTTATGTGGTCTCAGCAGCCGTTCCCAGTCACCAGTCTTGCTGCTGCATTCTGGATTAGTTGTAGTTTCCGGGTCACCTTCAAAGGTAGCCCCACATAGAGCACATTGCAGTAGTCCAAGCGAGAGATAACTAGAGCATGCACCACTCTGGCAAGACAGTCCGTGGGCAGATAGGTTTACCAGATGGAGCTGGTAAACAGCTGCCCTGGACACAGAATTAACCTGCGCCTCCATGGACAGCTGTGAGTCCAAAATGACTCCCAGGCTGCGCACCTGGTCCTTCAGGGGCACAGTTACCCCATTCAGGACCAGGGAATCCCACACACCTGTCCGCCTCCTGTCCCCCCAAAACAGTACTTCTGTCTTGTCAGGATTCAGCCTCAATCTGATAGCCGCCATCCATCCTCCAACTGCCTCCAGACACTCACACAGGGCCTTCATCGCATTCACTTATTCTGTTTTGAAAGAGGTAGAGCTGGGTATCATCCGCATACTGATGAACACCCAGCCCAGCCCTCCGATGATCTCTCCCAGCAGCTGCATGTAGATGTTGAAAAGCATGGGGGAGAGGACAGAACCCTGAGGCACCCCAAAAGTGAGAGCCCAGGGGTCTGAACACTCATCCCCCCCCCACCGCTTTCTGAACACGGCCCAGGAGGATAACGCCCACTGTTAGTGTATATCCCTAACTAGGTTTTTTTTTAAAACAATCAAGTAGTATATAATTTTTTATGAAATAAAAAAATAAAACAGATACTCACATAAGCTTACTTTGTGGGCAGTTTGAGGTGTGTACTAGCATTATCCTTAATGCTTGAGCTTCCCTGTTAACTCTACTTATATTTCTATTTTGCACTAGAAAACTGTTTAACTTGCAGATACTTTGTGCAGTACTGTAGGCAAATGATTGGCACCATACATTCACTGAAGACATTTGTACCTGTGATTCAAAAAATGCTATTAAATGTAACACATCCTTATGACCTACACATCATACATTTAAAACACATTATTTTTCTCAAATAATTGTGGGAACTGTAGTTTGTTAAGGTTGCTGGGAATTATAGCTCTGTAAGGGGCAAACTACACTTTCCAGGTTTGTGGTGGTGGGAAATGTACTTTAAATGTATAGTGTGTTTGTAGCCAACATCATAAAACACCACCAGTTTTAAAATTGAAGAGGTTAAACCCTCAAGAAGGTGCTTTTCAGTCCTTTTTGAATGAACATCCATTCATCCTTAACCCAATAGCACATCCAGGTCCAAATACAAATTTAAATTTAGTGGTGTACTGTACTGGTAAATTTTGATGTGCAGGAGCTTGGTATGGCAGTGCCAATAGACATACCTGTAAGTAGAATAAAAATGCAGACAGCTTTGCTGATCCTTCATTATAAACACACACACACACACACACACACACACACCCCTACTAGAAAAATTAACCAATAAACTGAAACTGACACGGGGACAAATAGAAGAAGACGCCTTCACCCCGGTATGGTTCCCCTTTATCACATACACAGCCCAAAAAGACAACGACAAAAATCCACCAACAGCATACAAATCAATATGGCTAACCTGATCCAAAACACCCACCCACCCCACTCACACATGAAAACAAAGACCATCACAGCCAACCACAAATGAATAACCACATCCTAGGCCAACCCCAACCTCTCTCACCACCAAAGGAACACAAGTGAACAACAAAGAACCTGCACAAACAACGCGGACACCAAACCCTACATATAGTAAGTGAAATAGAAACATTGCCACCCTACCCCACTCTCCCCTATCTCTCCCCCCTCCACCTCTTCCCCCCTTTTCTTCCTAATGTCTCAACAAATAAAAATGATTTGTAAAAAATTTACATGGGGAAAAAACACACGAGAGAGAGACATTGCACACTTTTGTAAATCAACAAAATCTTTAATAATAAATAAATAAACAAAAAAACAGGTACCGCTCCAGCGGGATGGTAAACGGCGTTTCCGTGCGCTGCTCTGGTTTGCCAGAAGCGGCATGACCTGGAAGCTGTACACCGGCTCCCTCAGCCAATAAAGCGAGATGAGTTCCACAACCCCAGAGTTGTTCGTGACTGGACTTAACTTTCAGGGGTCCTTTACCCTTACCTTATTTAAAGCACAGCACACTGACATGTGGATGTGAAAGTGATTCATCTTATCAGTGGTCACAACTCCTGAATTGAATGGATGGCTCTAATGCTCCATTTGCTGCCTTCTTTCAAACATTAACATTTTTGTATGTTCTAAGATGTTTAAAATAGTCAAAAAGATGACAGCTTTTAATTCCTCTGAATTTGATATCTACTTTAGATTTTTAAAGGCTGGCTCCCAAAGTTATTTCAGGTGAAACAGATGGATTTAGGCCCATTGCTTGGCCAAATGTTAATGATACACACACACACTTCAGTGGAAACTGCATGCAGCTGAGCGGCTCACATTTGGAGCATCAACACACAAAGGAACAGAAAGAAAGCAACACAAATATTTTGACTGAAGTGTCTTAGAAAAGCAATTTTAAATCATGGACACCTAGGTTCTGAAAATGGTGTTGCCTGTATTGGTGTGAGTGATGGGGGTCCCATGGCACAAATTTCATTTGGTTCCAGTGCAAAGGAAAAGAGCTAAGATATTCTCCCTTACTATAATGTCCAAACAAGATGAGATGGGGAAGAAGAATGATCGGTTTTTAAGGAGTCTTCAATTATTTTGCGAAGGAAATTTTTATTGTTCAGGGCCTCATGCTATTAGCCTTTCTTGTACATGGAGAGCCTTTATCAAGTGCATTCAGGACCATCAAACAAATCTGTACTGAGATACACACATTACCATTTTTACTACTGGAACTGCTCTGAATCTGACATCAGGAAGAATGTGTTTTAACTGCAAAGTGTCCTGGAAAAGACACACTGCATTGGGAAAGAAGGGAACTCCCTCCCATTTTCCACTTTCCTGATGTTCCAAATGACCAGTACCCTGGAGTTATGATTTGTGTTGTTGTCAGGATTCTAACTGGACTGTAACTGACTGTAACTGATTCTGCAGAGCAGTTGCTGCTGTGGCCGGCTGTTCAGGCGAACGTCAGTTCAGTGGCCAGCAGCTCAGTCTTCTTGAGGCTCAGGAAAGTCGTTAAAAGGGTCTTTCCAAAAACAAACATCCCAGATTCCGATCCAGACGTTTCCAGAGCCGATTCCCTTGATGTTTTCCACATGCCACACTTGCCAGTTGACACTGACTGTTGAGGCAATGCACATCAGCAAGGCCAAAATATTCATCAAGTATGGAGGCAAGAAACTAAGCTCAGCCATCTTACCACCAGGGAGCCTTCTTTCACCCGCAGGGGGCGTTTGGAGAGGAGAGGACAGGTAGACATGGCAGACATTATGAATTCAGCGGCCCTAGGATGAATATCATTTGCCTTGTACAGTATGTTCAAGCCCCAAATACATAAGGATTTTGTCTTAACCTTTTTTAGGCTTGGAGCTCTCCTGAACTTACTTGCAGGGATACTTGTCCTGATTTCTGTGATATGGAACATGTCTGCTGTCTTGCAAAATGGGGAAATGGTCTTCCCAGAAACTTTTGAATTGCCTCAAATTCCCAGCAAGCAGCATATTGGACCTTCTATTTCTCTAGGCTATATCGCTGCAGGTTTCCAGCTGCTGAGTGCAGCATTGATTGGGATGGAGGGATGTTGCATCAGGACCACCGCAACAGATACATATCAAATAGAAACTGTAGTGGTGATTACCCCAGGAAGTGCGGTAAAAAGCGAAAGTCTTAACTACTTGTTCGAAGTGTGGTTCTCTGCTGGATCTGGTAATTCAAGAGAAATCCTCCGCAGTTGAGATGGTGGAAAGTCTTGTGGAAGATCTTGAAATTTGAGAGGAATCCTGCACAGTGGAAATGGAGGAAAGCCATGTGGAAGATCTTGAAATTCGAGAGAAAGCCTGTGCAGTGGAGATGGAGGAAAGCCATGCAGAAGATCTTGAAATTTGAGAGAAAGCCTGCGCAGTGGAGATGGAGGAAAGCCATGCAGAAGATCTTGAAATTTGAGAGAAAGCCTGCGCAGTGGAGATGGAGGAAAGCCATGCAGAAGATCTTGAAATTTGAGAGAAAGCCTGCGCAGTGGAGATGGAGAAAAGCCATGCGGAAGAACTTGTCATTCGAGAGAAAGCCTGCGAAGTGGAGATGGAGGAAAGCCATGCATCCCAAAGCTCACCTGAAGGACATCAAAGCCCACCTGAAGTCTCAAAACGTACTATTATACATGTGACTCCCTACAACAGGGAGTAGTGAACTGTCAGATCCAGATCCACGCAGATTGCTCCATACACACACACACACTCCCTTCACACACCAGCATTTCCACTTCCAGAAGCCTAATGCTTCTCTTGGTTACATCTCTCATTATCTTTCAGCCCGAATTGTGAAGACCAGGTGAAGGGTGTAGAGATCTGCGTGGATCTGGATCTGATGGTTTGCTCTTTATGGTGGAAGGGAATCACACGGAGGCCTCTTTTATGTGTTATCTAGCATTTGTGTCCTTGTTCCCTTTAGCTTTGTTCCTCTTCTGGAATTTTTTCTTGTGTGTACTCATAGATTTACATTTTTTGACAGCTCTTTCATTTCTCTGGAGAAGTGTTTATTGGTAGTACCTTGAATAAATAGACAAATTTGGGATTTTTTTCCTTTTAATGTTATAGGTTATCATCAATAGACATTCCTATTTTTATCATTTTCTGCATGCAATTGTTTTATAATTCCTAACAGATTATGTTCCATGTTTTGAAATTAACTCCAGTACGTTTGTCCATTGATCTTCATTGTATTCTTTAGTAGCATTTAATGCAATTATAGGTACAGGAATTTAGGGATTTTGTTGTGGTTAACTATGATATTTGGCTAAATTTCCCAATCTATCAGCCAATAAATTTGTATTAAAAAGTGAAAATAAAAATACCCCCCCCCCAATAGCATGAGTACATAGTACAATACAGTGGTGCCCCGCAAGACGAATGCCTCGCAAGACGGAAAACTCACTAGACGAAAGAGTTTTCTGTTTTGGAGGTGCTTCGCAAAACGAATTTCCTATGGGCTTGCTTCGCAAGACGACAATGTCTTGCGAGTTCCTGCTGGTTTTTCCCCCTCCCCCCTTTTTCTAAGCCGCTAAGCCGCTTATCAGCTGATCCGATCAGCAGATAAGCCACTAAAAGGCACTAATAGCGCTAATAGCGCTAATCTGCTAATCCTTCAATGGGCTTGCTTTGCAAGACGAAAAAATCGCTAGACGAAGAGAATCACAGAACGGATTCTTTTCGTCTTGCGAGGCACCACTGTATCCAGTTTATTAGGATTAGTATGACTGCAATCCTTTGCATAGTTACATGGGAGTGAGAACCATTAAACTCAGTGGTCCTTCTGCCTGTGGAAGTTCCACTTGTAAGACACATTGAACTTTACAGTAAGATCTTTAGACAGCTAAAACACAACCCTTCGTTTTTAAGTAGGGTTACCTTGTCAATTGCTAGCACATGAAATGAAAGGGAGGTGCTAAGCTGCTGATTGGTTATTTTTTTCATTATTTGACTTCGTCTACGCTTAATTGGTCATAAAACTTGAGACCCGCAGTATTACTTAATTCCTTGCCATGCAAGATGTGTCAGTTGCAGATTTTCTCCTTTGCCTTCTCCACTGTGTAAATCTATTTTCCAGACAAACATCTTACCTAGATCAAAAGTTAGTCTCATTCACACAATAAACTATACATTGGTCATTCACAAAAGAGAAGCTAAAAGCCCCTCTTTTAAAGCTGTGAGAGTTGGTAAAATCTTAATAATGTGTAGAATGTACTGTTGGAAATTATGACACCTAGTGGTCTTTCACAGAATATGCCTAATTCATAAATTTCCACTTTTGGAAGTATGATTTGAATTATATATATATTTTAAAAAGTTTGAAGATTCTTTGTCTTATATACAGTGCTTTAAAAAAATGTTTAGGGGTACTCTCACTTTGACTCAAGAAAACCACCATTTTATAGTTCAAATTGGGAAAAATAAATACAGTAAATGGACAAAAGTACAAAGATTCACAAAATGTTTAGGGGTATGCGTGCTCCTGCACTGCTTATATATATGATTATTGGAAAGATATTTTTTTTGCTTTCCATAAAATTTAACTGATTTTGTGGTAGTGAAATAATATATGTGTTTTAGCATATACTATATACATCAAAGCATTTGTGTTAATATTACTTGTGCAAGCGAACACACTACATTGTAATCCTATATATCAGGAGTGGAGAACCTCAGATCCTGGGGCCAAATGTGGTCCTCCAAGTTTCTCTGTTTGGCCCTGGGGACTCTTCCCAACCACACCCCATATACTTTATTCCCTTTCAGAAGTTAATAATAATAATGACAACAACAACAATAAACAACTTTTATTTGTATCCCGCCCTCCTCGGCCGAAACCGGGCTCAGGGCAGCTAACATCAAATATATAGCGGTAACATTAGTATAAAATCAAACAATAATTAAATTACCTCCTAGAAACAAGTCAGGATCAAATTTAAATCTAATTTGATGGCTTTCCACAGGATTAGGGTTGGGAACAGTAAATGTTCATCAGGCCCAACTGTTTACACTGTTCTTATATGGGCCTGTGAGAATGCTGGGAGGCCTCTTTCATACTAGTTCTTATACAAAAAGAGGAGTCAGGCTGAGCCCTGACCAAAGGCCTGGCGGAACAACTCCATCTTGCAGGCCCTGTGGAAAGATGTCAAATCCCGCAAGGCCCTGATCTCTTGTGGCAGAGCGTTCCACTAGGCCTCGGCTGAGGCCAGCCTAATCTCCCTGGGGCCTGGGATCCGCAAGCTGTTACTATTTGCAGACTGTAAGGTCCTCTGTGGGGCATACCAGGAGAGGCGGTCCTGTAGGTATGAGGGTCCTAGGCCATATGGGGCTTTAAAGGTTAAAACCAGCACCTTAAACCTGATCATGTAATGCACCAGTGCAGCTGATATAGCACTGGATGAATGTGATCCCGCGGCGAAGTCCCGCAAGGAGTCTTGCTGCGGCATTCTGCACCTGCTGGAGTTTCTGGGTCAGCTTCAAGGGCAGCCCCACATAGAGTGAGTTACAATAATCAAGCCTGGAGGTGACCGTCACGTGGATCACAGTAGTGAGATCAGGGCGAGAGAGGTAAGGGACCAACTGCTTAGCACAGCGGAGATGGGAAAATGCCGCCTTTGTTGTAGCTACAACCTGTGCCTCCATAGAAAGGGAGACGTCAATTACACCCAAACTCTTGTCAGAAGACGCTGGCACTAATTGCGCCCCCGCAAGAGATGGGCATTGGCCCCACAACCCCATATCATCCTGACCCAACCAAAGGACCTTTGTCTTCGAAGGATTTAGCTTCAACCAGCTCCCACACAACCATCCAGTCACAGCTTCCAAATATCTGATCAGTGTGTGTGGGGCCGAGTCAGGATGGCCGTCCATCAGCAGATAGAGTTGGGTGTCATCAGTGTACTGATGGCAGCCCAAACCAAAACTTTGGACAAGCTGGGCGAGGGGGCGCATAAAGATGTTAAAAAACATCGAGGAGAGAATTGCACCCTGCAACACTCCACACACCAAGGAGTGGTGTGACAACAACTCCTGCCCTAACACCACTCTCTGTCCCCGACCAGAAAGGAAAGAGTGCAGACATTGTAGGACTGTGCCCTGAATTCCCGTCAGCAAGAAGGTTGTCCAAAAGTTCGTGATTGACCGTGTCGAAGGCTGCTGACAGGTCTAAAAGGATCAGCAGCCCTGACCCGCCTCGATCCAGCTGCCTACGGAGATCATCTGTTAGGGCAACCAGAGCCGTCTCGGTCCCATAACCAAGATGGAAGCCAGACTGGAATGGATCCAAAGCTGATGTTTCATCCAGGAATCCACCAAGCTGTTCAGCAACCACTCTCTCAATCACCTTACCCAGGTACGAAAGGTTCGAAACTGGGTGGTAATAGGATAGCTCTAAAGAATCTAATGATGTTTTTTTAAGAGACGCACCACTGCCTCCTTCAACTCCCCAGGCAATGTCCCCGTGCCAAGGGACAAATTGATGATGTCACCCAGGGGGACCTGCACCTTGTCTGGGCACGCTCTAATCAGCCAGGACGGGCACGGGTCAAGAAGGCAAGTGGTGGACTTTCCGGCTTGGAGGAGTCTGTCCACATCTGGGAGTATCCGATTGAAGTGGTCCAATACTGGACCCGAAGACAGTCAAGGGGCCTCCAGTTCCATTGTATCCAAACTGAATGAACATGTGGGATCACATACACTATCCCTGCCCCCTAGAGTGCATGTATTCTTTTGGAAGTCTGCACCCTATAGGACTCTATGCAGTACATGGAATCAGATTCCCTGCTTTTTATTGCATAGATCGTTCCCTAGGTGCCTATACATGTGTACACCTGTACTTCCTATGCAGACTTTCAAATGAATGCATGTGGGTCAAGGCTGGGGTATGCTGCCATGCTCCTATTTCACACACACACACACACACACACACACACACACACACACACACACAGTTTTTCATTCACTGAGTTAGTTCAAAGATTCAGTCAAGTCCAACATTTTATTTCCCAATCCATAACTTTTGGGCCCTAGCAGAAAATAACTTCTAAGGATCAGGGCTCCTACCCCCAGCTGGAACTCAGTTCTGACACCTTTCGGGTGGGCCCCATAGCCATCATAAGAGAACAAGGGAGGTGTTTGTGGTGAGTTCCGAGCACCTCTTTTTCTAGAAAAATAGCACTGAACATGTGTAAACCTAACAATAGGTAGTCCTAATTCGAAGCGTTTGGATTTTTCTTTTGAAGGGACTTTTTTTTTAATGGACCTGGAGGAGCAGGCAGGAAGACTGCAAAAGAGGGCAAAGCAGTGATAATTTCTGTGGCAATTCATTCCTATGTGCCAAATGTTTCCTAAGATTTTCAACAGATTGTTTTGTGCAGTTAGAAATCTTTAGTGCGGCGTTTCTGTTAGTCGATGCTCCCATAGTTAAAAAGGACAGCAGGGGGCACCAAATCTGCATAATTCTTCTGAAATGATTTCTTTTTTAAAAAAAAAAGAAAAACCCAAACACTTCCACTCATAAAACTATAGTTTTAAGAAAATGCTGAATGGCAAAAGTATGGTTACATGGGTTCTTTGAACAGATATCTGCAAATTTCATTTGTAAAAAACACACACACTGCAGTTTAAGCAGATAAACTGGGAGAAAATACGAACATTTAACTAAAAAAAATAATCTCAACATTCAATCTTCTTCGTTTAAATAATATGAGGAAATTAACAGGTGTTTAAGCTGATGGAACGTATCTTTCAGATATTTGAGATTTGAAGATTATGAAACTAGATTTGTCAAACAAACCTGACTCAAAACCCAGGCCAGTGTTTTCTTGGTGGTTCTGATGGTGCACCCAGGGAGTAAAACCAGTCCTGCCAGGTAGTAAACTGCCACCGCTCCTGTTTAGTCCACCCAGCCTGAACCAGGATATCTCAGCCTGTACTGTATTGTGGACACTGCCAAGACTCCAAGGAACAAGAGCTAAAGAACCACTCTTCAGGGACCCCAGGCAAAAGAAGCTAAATTACACAGCCACTGTGACCCCAGAGGTCCAAGGAACTGGCTTAGAACCCAGGTTAAATTCAAATAAACACCTCAAAATGAAGATATATATATATATATAGTATAAATAATATGTAATTAAAATAGCAGCGTAGCGTAAAACCTGTCTACCAACCAGGAAAAACAAGGAAAGAAACTCTGTTCTGAATATAGGACCATTTGGGAAATCACAAAGCAACAACCAAAAAAAAAAAAAAAAGTTAACCTTGTTTAGCACATTACCAGCAAATCCATGACCCCATAGAGATGTAACGCTGGTATTAGTCAGGAAGGTAACGACACAGGTGAGGCAGCTCATACCGGGCATATGAGTAACATACTCTTTTGCTTAGTAACCAACTGGAATTTCCCCAGCCAATCGGAAGATGTCTAAGCTGTAACTTTCCAGAGCTGAGAGTTAGGGTGTATGTATGTGTGACTCCACAGCTGTGGATTTTTCCCCAATTAGCAGATTGGCCATCTTCAGCCTCGAATTCTTGGCACAGGCAAGATAAGACAGGTGCAATTAATGAGAGTGCTAACAACTAGCAGAGAGAGAAATGTCTAATCTCCTGACTGAACCAACATTTGTGGACAAGGCTTCGTAGAAGACCCCCAATATCTTGACAGATTTAAAGAGATTTATAGAAAATAATAAAATCCTAATTTAGGTTAAGTTCTGTCTTCCTTTGTTATTTTTCTCCTACAAATAGTACAGATTTGTGTAAATGTCTTATATGTCTTAACCAATTCTCAATGAAATCAACAAGCTGCTTTTAAATATGCATCCATTTTAAATAAAGCTCCCAAAATGTTCCCCATAATCTGTTTTAAGATTAAAATGGTAAAGATAAATATATATATATCTGAAATGGGGAAAACTCTTACTTTCTCTTGGGAGGTCTGAACTTATGCATCTCTCATGAATATAACTTATGCAAGGAAGATTTAAGCTACCTTCCCAAACTGCCACTAGTACCAATGGCAATTCCTTCCCATTTTAATTATGTGGTGAGGCGGATTTTTATTGACATCAAAGCTGAGGAGGAAAGTTCTCCATCCCACATGCTACAGTGCTGATGGCTAATGCTTCCCCTATATCTGATACTTTTTAAAAAAAACATGGCCTTGTTAATAATTTTATTAACGTAATACGTAGTTAAGTTTTAAGTACAATCCTATAAATGTCTAATCATATATGACCCATTATACCTGAAGGAGTGTCTCCACCCTCATCGTTTGGCCTGGACGCTGAGGTCCAATGCCGAGGGCCATCTGACGGTTCCCTCACTGCGAGAAGTGAGATTACAAGGAACCAGGCAGAGGGCCTTCTCGGTAGTGGCACCCGCCCTGTGGAACACCCTCCCATCAGATGTCAAGGAAATAAACAACTATCTGACTTTTAGAAGACATCTGAAGGCAGCCCTGTTTAGGGAAGCTTTTAATGTCTGATGTTTTATCACTTTTTAATTATTATTGTCATTAATTCTGTTGTGAGCCGCCCAGAGTGGCTGGAGAAACCCAGTCAGATGGGCAGGGTGTAAAATAATAATAATAATAATAAACACTACTGTGTTCAGTGTGTACAGGATTGCAGCTGGGTAAGATTGCAATCCTAAAAATTTTTTAATAGTGAGTAAGCTGTATTGAGCACAGGTGCACAGGATTGCACCTCAATTTATTTGTACTGGATAACCATGGTATTTAAGAGTATAGAGACAAAAGTGCCATGAAAATATGTCCAAAACAGGCAAGTCCTTGGGTTTAATTCCAAATAAACTTGTTCCAATTCACCATTTCCTGGCTTCTTTTTCTGTACCACTTTCACGGGGAATTGTAGATGCTAGTTCTGTTTGGAAATCAAAATTGATCATGGCATTATGTCAGCAACAAATTGAAATAATTTAGTCATTGCAGCCTAGCAGCTGGGGATTCATTTGTTTCGACTCCCTTTGAAAGCAGAAAATTGAGATTTTGCATTTTCTACTTCAGGTACTTTAGCTTTTACTATACAAAAAAACAACAACAACAAATTCTGACAATTGCTTGAGCAATTACAAAATTAGTCATTCCTGTACATATACCCAAACTTTTGAATGACATTCTTTTGGCCAGGGTTTTCCCCTCAAATTAAAATGTTGGGTTGTGGGCTCCCCACCACCACTCCATTTTCAGGGATGATGTATCTACTAATACAGTGGGACTTCCACTACCTCTTCTTGCCCCATCCCATAAATATCTCCTCTAGAGTGTCTTCCAACCCTCTGGAGCAGAATTTGAAGGTGCACAGGTGGCTTCAGGGCACAGAAGAGGACTGTTCTGTTGTGCAAGCGGAAGTCTCTTGTGTCGGAACAGTAGTGTTGGATAGAACGCAGTATTTGTGGCTATGCATATAAATCATCATGTGCAAATTTAATGCAAATTTGTTTCATGGTCCTGCACCCTGAGTCTTTAAATACCTAGCGAAGCACCTGCTACTATTGTAGGAGAATTCTATAAGCTTTCCTTTCCAGTCTGGTACATCTTCTGTTGTTTAAAAGGACCAGACATACTGTACAATTGATCCCTCCTTTATTAAATGCTATGTTTGTTCCAACTGTTATGTCAAACAGTACAAATGAAAAAACTAGAACATTTTTATGTAACAACAGCAGGAACTGACACATAAGCAAAAGTCGAAGTAGCTGAGGCAGAAATGTTTTGTTCCATCACAGTTCTTAACAACTAATAGCAATTAATAATTATTGGTTAGATGAATGGAAGTGAATGCTGAAGAGTAGCAGACACGGAGTTGTGCTCAATTGTTTTCCCATTTGATGCGCAGGAAGTTGTCATGGGCCACTGAATGCAGAAGAACCTAGAAATCTGAGTTTAAATTCTGCTGGGAACATTTACTAGGAATTGGGAGAAAGGTGAGGCCTGGCATGTGCAGGGACATGGGGCATGTCTGTGGGCATAAATGGGTGCATACCGCAGTGGTGACACAGGTCCATTCAGACTGGCATCAGCTTGCCAGGGTTCCATGCAGGAGAAGCTCCCAGCCCTAATTGGAGATGTTGGGGATTGTTCCTGGGATCTTCTGAATCCAAAGCAGATGTTCTACTGTTGGACTAGTGGCGTTACCTAGATGACATCCAAGGTCCCTTCCAACTGCATAATTCTATCATTCCCTTTGTGTGCCCTGTTCCATTGAGAGCAGGCAGGGCCAATATTGTGACTGTTTTTTTCCAAGTTGCAAGAACCAGCTGTGCTGGGATTGCCATAGTATAGGGCCTCCTGCTGCCCCTAGCCCCACGGTGCTCTGGCCATATCAGGGAATGGTTGCAAGTGGCTAGGATCTGGCACAGAATTGTTAGCAAGGAGATAGCTTGTCCCTTGAAATCTCGGGGTGAGGGGCTTTTAAATTATCTCCTAAAACTAAGAAAACTTGATTGTAATTTTTTCTTTCAAGATAAAATCAATATTATTTTGATCTGTTGTTGTGGGGCTCCTCAAAGGTGTGGGGCTCTTAGGCCAGTACCTACGCTGCCTATTCGGTAATCTGGTACTGCTTGAGACTCAAGACACAAACACCAAACTCCCCTCCAACAATTGGCCATGTCAGGATGGAGCACCCCACATAAGCAAGGGAAGGATAAACATATGCTGCAAAGTAGAATTGCCCCGAGTGTCTTCCCCACTCCTTTGTGCTATCGTATTACTATGTCGTGTCTCAACTGTGGGGGTTTCGCTACAAAAAGCTTGCAAAACTACTGCAAAACTTTGGCACCAGTTTGGCGTGAATCAGAGCATGGTGGGTTTGGGGGTGTTAACAACGAACCCTGCTTTGATGTATCAGTTATTCAGGTTTGGGGCTGTTACAAAACTATTACACAGCTTTGGCACCTGTTTGGAGGAGATCCCAAATTTTGGGTTTTTTAGTTAATGAAGCCCTCAGGGTATACAAGTGGGTTGGGTGCTGCTGTCAGGGTGCACGAGTCAGATGCAAAGAGGGATGGGGGCGGAGGCAACGAGTCCTCCTGGGTTAGCCTATTGACTGTGGTCTTTGAGATGTCTTGGGTCTCCATGTCCTATCATCCATTACATGTGCTGGCTGGGAGCAGTCCAACAACATCTGGAGGGTCACAACAGGTTCCCCATCCCTAAAGGAGGTTGTGAAAATTTCTTAGAAGTGCATGCAATACCCTTGTCTACACTAGAACTAAAATGTAGTAAGTAGTGATCACACGTGTTGCCAGGGTGATGGGTAAAGCCAAAAGGGTGAGTTGGCCCATGCAGGAGCAGGGCTATTGGTCTGTGTTACCCAGCTCCTGGGTCAGCTGGACCTGCAGAATTATACCCTAGAGATGTTAAGCTGAGAGCGCCTGCATTTAAAACATGAGCTGCTCCACTCTGCTAGGGTTCCTCCAACATCCCCTGTGCTCCTAACATTTTTCGGTGGAAGAAAAATGCTCCATTGTATCGGTCTGCTGCTGAAACTGAGTGTCCAGGGCTGAGTGGGATGCCTGTTGCTTTTATGATACAAATATTTTCTGCTTGTGCATTTTTTCTTTTCTTGGGATGAGCATGAATTGGATATGACAGCTATTCCACCAGCACAGTGGCAGCGTATCTCCCCTCATCACACTGTGAATATAGGATTATTCTGTCTTACCAATGCACTTCAAGTAGTAGTAATGCCAAAGAAAAAAAAGGTAAAGGACCCCTGGATGGTTAAGTCCAGTCAAAGGTGACAATGGGATTGCAGCACTCATCTCACTTTCAGGCCAAGGGAGCCGACGTTTGTCCACAGACAGCTTTCTGGGTCATGTGGCCAGCATGACTAAACTGCTTCTGGTGCAACGGAACACTGTGACGGAAACCAGAGCACATAGATATGCCGTTTACCTTCCCACTACAGCGGTACCTATTTATCTACTTGTACTGGCGTGCTTTCGAACTGCTAGGCTGGGACAGAGCAATGGGAGCTCACCCCATCGCAGGGATCCAAACCGCTGACCTTCTGATCTGCAAGCCCAAGAGGCTCAGCGCCACTCGCGTCCCATAGTAGTAATGCTAAGCAGTAGCTGAGCCAGTAGAGCTTCCCTCTAAATGGTCAAAACAGTGGAAAGGCTATCATTATGCAGCTCTAGGTAGTATGCAATTCAAATCACCACATCTATATGTGTCTGTGACATTTCTGCAAGCAGTGGCATTTAATTGACTATTCATGTTTCTCAGGTTGACAAGTATCATTATCTTCATTTAGGTAATGAATAATTATGATTTTATTTAGTACTTCCATTTCTCCAGAAATAACATTGCACCTATCTCCCAATCAACACTTCCTTGAGAATTCTGAGTGGTATGATGGCTTCAGGAAACTATTTAATACAGTGGTACCTTAGGTTACATACGCTTCAGGTTACAGACTCCGCTAACCCAGAAATATTACCTCGGGTTAAGAACTTTGCTTCAGGATGAGAACAGAAATCGTGCAGTGGTGGCGCAGCAGCAGCAGGAGGCCCCCATTAGCTAAAGTGGTGCTTCAGGTTAAGAACAGTTTCAGGTTAAGAACAGACATACAGAACGAATAAAGTTCTTAACTCGAGGTACCACTGTACTGGAGGAGAACAGCTTAAGAAATGATTACACACCTATGGCTGCTGTGTCCAGGGCTGGCCCTGCTATTAGGCAGAGTGAGGTGACAGCCTCAGGTGGCAGATGCTGTGGGACAGTGGCAGCAGTCCTCTGGCTGCTCCTTCTAAGCTCCCTAGTTGTAGCCGTCTGTTGGAGGACATAGCTTGTGTACCATGCAGCCAGCCCATCACTCCAAGACAAACTCCTGTGTTCAGATGTAGTGGAAGACATGATCTCATTGCCATTATTGCAGTAAGATTCAACTGCTGTTTTCACTGGCTTCTGTACATAGAATGTCACCTCAGGCAGCAAAATGTCTTCAGCCAGTGTTTGGGCATCTGCAGGACTTTTTCAGGGGAAGGCGAAGCAAAACCCTGGAAGTGGGGAGCAGGCTAGATTCTAAGAATAAAAATAAAGAGAATAATAGTCCCTGTACATGCTCCTGCCAACCTAGCCGTTCGAAAGCATGTCAAAGTGCAAGTAGATAAATAGGTACCGCTTCGGCAGGAAGGTAAACAGTGTTTCCGTGTACTGCTCTGGTTCGCCAGAAGTGGCTTAGTCATGCTGGCCACATGACCCGGAAGCTGTACGCCGGCTCCCTCGGCCAATAAAGTGAGATGAGCGCCGCAACCCCAGAGTTGGTCACGACTGGACCTAATGGTCAGGGGTCCCTTTACCTTTACCTAGTCCCTGTACATTTGCCTCATATCTCAGGATCTCCTGAATCTATGAACTTACCCTTTAAAAAGAAAAGAAAGCCGGGAATCTGGGGATTATAGTTCATGGGCGGGGGGCAACTGTCCCCCATGCCCCACCTCTCACCATGGGTGCCCATGGGCCAGCCAAGGTTCTGTCATGAAAGTAGGAACTAGACTATAAAAAGCAGTGAAATCTTAATTATGAGAACATCCTGACAAGATCTATTTTCAAAATAAAATAAAAATAAAATGGGGAAACCCACATTGCATGTAGGGAACAGGTGGCTTACTTCTTTATAATATAATACTCACAGTAAGTCTTTATTTTAGCCCCTTTTGATTTTCAGAGAAAGTCTGAATTTATTTATTATAATTCTCTAATGTAGGTAGTTTTGAGTGGTGTCACTAAAATAGCTTTTGACTCACCTGGTCTTTAATGTACTTAGAAAGAAAGCAAAACAGAAAACTCAAACCCTCTCATTTTTTTCCTTTTAAAAATGTAATTTTAGTCCTTGTACAAATTACATTCCAGGCAACGCCACAGATCAACATTAGGCAGAATAATGTGCTGAAGACGTACCAGTTATTCTAAGTCAAGAGATTTGAAGACTACAGCTTTTGTCTGTTTTTCTTCTTTCTGCAAGGTGAAAACTAGACAGTTTTTATTTCAAGCTGTTTACACCAATTTAGAACAATGCTTAATTAAATGCAGAAGAATATGCAAAAGCAAAAGCCATTTTTTTGAAATCTAACCTTTTCATCCAACAACAAAGATTGGTAATGCCATATGTGCATCAAAGCTGCAACTTGTGGATTTTCTGAATAAATGTATTTGTAATTGTTATATGTAAGTGATTCAGTGCTATTACATATGCAACAGCTCGTGAATGCTCTCACAAGTTGAAAAAAATGCTCAAAACCAGAGTAATTCATTTGGAGGACCCTTGTGTTATCCTATTGGTTAACTGAGCTGTTAGCCAACCTGGTGCCCTCCAGATCAGCCCCACCAAGCATGGCCAATTGTCAGGGAGTCTAACAACATCATGGGACACAGGTGGCGCTGTGGGTTAAACCACAGAGCCTAGGACTTGCCGATCAGAAGGTCAGCGGTTCGAATCTCCGCGATGGGGTGAGCTCCTGTTGCTCGGTCCCTGCTTCTGCCAACCTAGCAGTTCAAAAGCATGTCGAAGTGCAAGTAGATAATAGGTACCACTCCAGCGGGAAGGTAAAAGGCGTTTCCGTGTGCTGCTCTGGTTCACCAGAAGCGGCTTAGTCATGCTGGCCACATGACCCGGAAGCTGTCTGCGGACAAACGCCGGCTCCCTCGGCCAGTAAAGCGAGATGAGCGCCGCAACCCCAGAGTCAGTCACGACTGGACCTAATGGTCAGGGGTCCCTTTACCTTTACCTAACAACATCTGGAGGTATCATGTAGGCTATTCCTGGCCTGTGCAATAACAGTAGAAATTTAGATTTGAGCTACAACATTGGATATTCCTTGGATAACCGGAAGCAAAGTCCCAAGAATATGTGTTGTTTGAGTGACATGGACAACCAGGTCAAACCAATCAGTTGTGTATTGATTGCCCAATTTGGTTGCTGATGTCTCCTTCATACTGACTCTCTCTGTGTGTACTATGCATGGGTAAAAAAATGAGTAGAGGTGTAAGGTGCCAGGAATGATTGAGAGGGCCCCCAGCATACCTTTCTGGAGGGGGGGGGCTGCAGGCTGGCTTCCTGTCTGCTGCAATTTAGCATCTGGGTTTTAGATATGGGGTGCATGTAACAAGACAATTAATAATGGAGATCTGTGACCCTGTCTGAAAAGAGAGAGCTTTGCTTCTATTACTCATGCATCTAGTAACTTCCTTTTGGGGGGCTACTGAATTGTGTTGCATGTGGGGCTGCCTTTGAAGATGGTCCAGAATCTTCACTTAGTTCAGAATATGGCTGTAATGCTGCTAATAGGGACTGGATGATGTAAACATATCATGCCAGTTCTTTGCTACCTTCACGAAACCATTTCCAGACCCAGTTCAAGGTCTTGGTTTTGACATTTAAGGTTCTTCTTGAGGTCAGGGTACCTGAAAGACAATCTCTCTCCATATCAACCTACCTTGACTTTGAGATCTTCTTCCGAGGCTCTGGTAAGTGAAGTGTGATAGATGGCTACAGGACAGAGGACCTTTTAAGTGGTGGGCCATCAGTTGTCAAATGCCCTCTCCATAAAGGTTTGCCTGGCACTTTTTTCATTTTGCAGCCCTTTCCACCTGTTTTTGCTTTCAGCTGCTTTTGTTTTCTGTGACTGTTTTTATGTTTTTCACGCTCGTTATAGTAGTTACTGAATCTTAAATTTCTTCTCACAAGCCATCCTTAGAACTCTTTTTATAAATATTGTAAGTAAGCAAGCAAGCAAATAAAAAAAGTGAGAGAGAAAGCAGCAGTACAACAAACCACAACAGCGAGAGAATTGTTAAAAGAAGCCAAACTCCTGATAATAGAGGAATGCCTTCTTTGCCCCAGAATGACAAAGACCTTGTCAACATGTCCGGGACATCTGAGCCTCTCAAGCAGGCACCCCCAAACTTGGCCATCCAGATGTTTTGGGACTACAACTCCCATCATCCCTCACCACTGGTCCTGTTAGCTAGGGGTGATGGGAGTTGTAGTCCCAAAACATCTGGAGGGGCGAGTTTGCCTATGCCTGCTTGAGAGGCAGAGGAAACTGCCACAAGGTCTCAGATCAAGTGTGAGGAACCTGTGGCCCTCCAGATGTTGCTCAACTAAAACTCCCATCATCCCTGGCCATTGGCTATGCTTGCTGGGGCTGATGGGAGTTGTAGTTGAGCAACATCTGGAGGGCCACAGGTTCCCCACACCTGCCTCAGATGATGAATGTAGTGAGCAGGCAGACTCATAGGGGGGAAGATGATACTCCTAATACCAACCTGGCCCCATGCCATTTATCTAATGACCTTCATCTTTCATTGTACCTGAACATTGGAAATTAATTTTCTGGTGCTAGTCTTCAGCTTAGACAGTGAAAGTAGTGGTCCAACCTAAAATCAGTTCAGGTTCCATCGTTCCCCACCCATAGTGGTGGTTGGCAGCTGCTTCTTTTATCTCAACATTTGTGCTAGGATATCAGTCTACAATTCTGCCATGGCATCATTACCTTAGTTTAACATAATATGTCCGATTAGGTGGAAGTAGCTGCAGATACAGCCAGTGCTTAGAAATGCTTTGGGGTTTTTTTTTTTAAAAAAGAAATTATGTACCATTGCAAGGACATTACTGTGTGGAGAAAGGAAACAAGTATGAATAGCAAAAACACTTTAAGAATCAATTTGCACTACAGTGCTGCAGACTTCTCATCCACGTTCTGTGTATTCTTATTGTAGAGCTGCTTCAGAACAAAATGTTTTTTTTTACAGATTATCCACAAACCATCTGCTGTTCCCCCCCCCATCCATATTAATGTGGATGATAAACATTCAGGTGTTGGAGGAAATGTAATACAATACTGTACAAATGACAGTGACTGTTTCTTCAAAGATATTGTTTTGCAGTCTAAAATCCACTGGGTTACTGTATTGAGAAATAATTTAATCTCAACATTTGTAGGAAGAAAGGGCTTTCGGATGTAAATTGGCAAACAGACCAAATAATGTTACTGTATTCACCGGATTCCAGCATAACTGTGAAGCCTATTATAATTTGCAATTGTTTTGCTCCAGTTAATGAAATCTAGTTAATGTGTTGTACTGAATGATCATTAATAGCACTGCTTCTAGCAAATAATTTCAGGCTAGTTTATTATTTTTTTAGCCTTGCCGCTGGATTTTTTTTTTAAATGCTATCATCCCCATAAGGCAAGAAAAGAAAAGAAAAAGCAGCAGCATACCTACTAAAAATAAAACTTCCTCCTATGAACTAAAAAATATATTATTTGCAAGTATGCCTTTTATTAGGGTTGTCATATTTCAAAAAGTAAAAACCAGGACAATCCGAAAATTGTTGAGCTTTTTAAAGGAATACCTGTATTATGGAATGTACCTTAGAAATAATCTTGTCACTGAAAGGTGGCATAAAAACATTCCTTAAATTAAAATTAAGATATATAAATAAAATAAACTTCATTAAAAAAAACACCTCTGCAGATAAAGGTCTGGAGTGCAGATCTTGGTAAGGTTGTGGTCAGATTTGGAGCTTAGCTTTGCACCAGGCTACAACGGCGATCTGATTCTGGTACAGATAAGCTGGGGAGGGGGGGACGACTTGTCAGTGGAAGGAGACATAATCACAGATGGGTTGAAGATCAGGCAAGATCAGACTATAAGCCAGAGCCAAGGCAATAAATGGCCCTGTACGCGGGTGGCGCTGTGATCTAAACCACTGAGCCTCTTGGGCTTGCCAATCAGAAGGTCGGTGGTTTGAATCCCTGCAATGAAGTGAGCTCCCGTTGCTCTGTCCCAACTCTTGCCAACCTAGCAGTTCGAAAGCACGTCAATGCAAGTAGATAAATAGGTACTGCTGTGGCAGGAAGGTAAATGGTGTTTCCGTGCGGTCTGGTTTCCATCATGGTGTTCCATTGCACCAAAAGCTGTTTAGTCATGCTGGCCACAGGACCCGGAAAGCTGTCTGTGGACAAACACCAGCCGGCTCCCTCGGCCTGAAAATGAGATGAACGGCGCAACCCCATAGTCACCTTTGACTGGACTTAACCGTCCAGGGGTCCTGTACCTTTACCTGAAGGAGTGTCTCCATCCACATTGTTCAACCCAGACACTGAAGTCCAGCTCCGAGGGCCTTCTGGTGGTTCCCTCACTGTGAGAAGTGAAGTTACAGGGAACCAGGCAGAGGGACTTCTCGGAAGTGGCGCCCGCCCTGTGGGACAACCTCCCAGCAGATGTCATGGAGATAAATGACATGACTTTTAGAAGACACCTGAAGGCTGCCCTGTTCAGGGAAGTTTTCAATGGTTCTTTTATTGTGTTTTTAATATTTTGTTGGGAGCCACCCAGAGTGGCTGGGGCAACCCAGTCAGATGGGCAGGGTACAAATAAAACAACAACAACAACAACAACAACAACAACAACAACAACAACAACAACAACAACTGAGATGACTTGGGAGAAGAGTGGGTGTTTTTTTAAGGACTTGAGGTGTCTTCAGTTGTATTGTGAGGTCACTGATGGTACTCAGCCATGGAAGGTGTCCCTGCAGTCTAGCACAGTAAAGCACATTCAGCCACTGAACTCTGCTGGTGAGGTAGAAGAAAAGCAGGGCATGTGACAATGGGTGGCGGTAGCTGCCAGTATGTTGCTGGGCACTACAGTAGTCCTATTTGAACAGAGCAGCAAGAATTCTAAATTTCAGCAGTGGCTCACTAAAAAGTTTCATTTCTGCTGCAGCAAACACACAGCATTGCAAACATATCCTGGGCAAGGAAAATGATTAGTTATATCACTGGAACTTGTTCAGTTTTGAAGGACGTTGACTCAATAACATGTTGACTCTGACAAAAGTACATCAACTTATGAAAGGTTGGAGAAAAGGAAATAGGGATCAGATACTTATTGGATACTTGCAGAAATAACAAAAATACTGGGAAAACCTATTTAAAAATATCTCTCATGGTCAATGTAAACCAATAAATATACAGAAAGAGAACCTACACAATTGACACTGACATAAAAACCCCACGTACATACCAAGTTGACAAAACGTCAAGAGTTTACCTCCCACCCTCCACTCCTGCCTTTGGATATCATATTGCTTTACATTTTACTTTGAACGTAACCAAAAGATTGTAACCTGATCAAGAAAAAAAATGAGAGACATTGTACGTTCTTTGTAGTTCATGAAAATCTTTAATAATTTTTTTTAAAGCATTGTTAGGAATTTCAACTTTCAAATAGAAGAGGAATAATAATAATAATAATAATAATAATAATAATAATAATAATAATACAAGAATTGTTGGGTATATTCAGCGGGGACAACCAAGGCTTATTTTATAAGCATTCAATTGGTTACTGGCAGCGAGAATATTGATAGCTAGAAACTGTAAAGTTCAAAAACTGAGAGACTTTTGTAGCAGACTGGTGGCCATTCATCTAGCACATGAACAAAGACTACAGGACAAACTGTGCCTGCCATATTCCATAATATATGGTTGGGTTGACATTTTCCTTTATATTGATATTAGCAGCTTTCAGTCTCTTTCCACTTCAGTGCTTGTATGAAATTTGCTATTATTGTCTACACCTGAACTATGCCTTCATGTTGGGGAAAAGCAGGGTGAGGGGGATGTTAAGTTTGTCTTCTTTTCAACAAAACCGCTTCTGGCACAACAAAACACTGTGACGGAACCCAGAGTGCACGCAGACGCCATTTACCTTCCTGCCACAGCAGTACCTATTTATCTATTTGCACTGGAATGCTTTTGAACTGCTAGGTTGGCAGGAGCTGGGACAGAGCAATGGGAGCTCACTCCGCTGCGGGGATTCAAACTGCCGACTTTCTGATCAGCAAGCCCCAGAGGGTCTGTGATTTGGACCACTGTGCCACCCAGGGAATAGGGATTACCATCTTAAGGCTCTGCAATAATTCTAATACAGTAGTATTGTGAGCAGTTAACAAAGGATATGGTTTTTCTTCTATTTTTTTAGCAAAGACATTTATGCTGGTTCCTCCATCACCACATCCCTACTGCAATGTAGTCCTCTGCAGTTCACAGGTCAATAACGTAAAGCAGGCATAGGCGAACTTGGCCCTCCAGGTGTTTTGGGACTACAACTCCCATGATCCCTAGCTAACAGGACCAGTGGTCAGGGATGATGGGAACTGCAGTCCCAAAACATCTGGAGGGCCAAGTTCGCCTATGCCTGACGTAAAGCATAACTCTGTCCTGCCATTTTGTGTTTGCTTTTAGGTACAAAATGGTGGCCTTCTGTTCGGTGGCTGTTCTTGCTGGGAATTCAGAAAGATCAACCAAGGAAACTGAAATGTAAGGGAGGGGTTTGGAAATCTAGTTACTTGTCCCCAATTTCCTGTTTCTTTTTCCCCACTAACAGCGTTCAGTCACTGACTTGCACACTCCTGCACTTCTGGTTGGCTAGAACATTGGATGGGTGAGTTAAAATAGTGTATGCAGGTGAAGCAGAGCAAGCAGAGGAAAGAGAGATATACAAATCAGAAGAAGGAAGTTACAAAGTGAACTAAAACAAGAAGCAAGAAGGCTGGAAGCAGAGCTGTCAGTGAGCTGAAAGAAAGGAATGGCTTTATTGCCAGAACTTTATTGCTAGGTTTGGGGGAGTATTTTGGGGAGAGCTAGAGCTTAGTAACTGAGCACCTGCTTTGCATGCAGAAAGGCCCAGGTTTGATCCCATGCATTTCCAGGTAAGGATGGGAAAGACCCGTGTCTGAAACCCGGGGGAGCCACTACCAGTCAGTGTCTACAATATTGGGATGGATGGCCCAATGGTCTGATTCAGTGTAAGGCAGCTTCCTGTATGTTATGTCTTGGCTAAAGTAGAGAAATGGTAGACATATATCAGTAATGATTACATTAATATAATGAATAAGGTTTAGATGGGTGCATTCCCCAACATATGTTATTTTCTTAATAGCCGTTATGGCTAACTATTAAGCTCTTCTGAAATCTGTTTCCTCCCCTATAAATATTACACTAACTGTGTACATATCCCCTATAAATATTACACTAACTTTTTCAAAACTATTAGTAAAAGAAACCCCTACATTTAAAATTTGGTCTGATCTTATAATTTTCACCCCAGGCCTAGAGAGAGCCCTCTTGGTCAGTAAAGGAAGTCTGTAAAAGATAAAGCTGTCATGGAGAATAAAGTGCAGTTCAGCAGAGGCAGGCTGGAAAAAAAAGACAACCACTTTGCTGTGGGGAGGACCACAGGAAATTAAGGGTCAATCAGGGGCTAAGGCTATGTACATCTTAGGGTATTGAAATGCAGCAAGGGTGTCCCAGCCCCCCGCTGCTGTGTTTCAAGTCGCATTTCATATACCATATATAATTTTAATTAAATGTTCTGTTTTACAATTTAAAGTAGTCATTTTTACATCCTTAAGATATCAATGACTTCCCTTCTTCTCTTTCCATGGTTCATTTTATATATCATAAATCCCTGCATATTTTACAGAAACTATACCATTCAGTATTCCATTATTACATCCATCGTAACTTATTTACACTGCTGAATTTATCTTAATGCTGCCAGCATTTTCAGCTGTACACAGTGATTTCCCATATAGTCAATAAACATTTTCCAATCTTCTCTAAATGTATGTTCTTACTGTTCTTCCAAGTCCCTTTTTATGTTGCTGTTCACACCAGAGAGGGGGTGGGGATGCCTTCCCCAGATGCCCATTACCCGATTTGTTTCCCCTCACTGACCTCCAATTCACTGAAGTTGTCTTCTGCACATGTACAACGGCTGCCTGAAATGTACGCACCTCACCTTGACCATTGCTTCGATTTTCTAAACACCTGGAAGCTAGTTTAAGGGAAAGAGCATTTCTCAAGAAGCTGCGGGATACCTATGGATTGTGGCTAATGTCGTGTGTATTTGGTTTCAGACTGCAATGGTGGTGGAGTAAGCAGTAATGTGCACACAGCCTACTGTAATTTAGCTGATTTGTTACCTTTTCCTCTCTCCCAGGTTGTAGGCTCCAGTGCACACAGTCATGGGTATAAATGAAATAAAAAAAATCCTTCCAGTAGCACCTTAAAGACCAATTAAGTTAGTTCTTGGTACCAAGTTAACTAGAACTAACTTAGTTGGTCTTTAAAGTGCTACTGGAAGGAATTTTTTATTTTGACTATGGCAGACCAACACGGCTACCTATCTGTAACTGGGTATAAATGAGTTTTTCCTTTTGCAGTGTAGCCTGACCGTTCTGGGTAGCTGGAGAGAAGTAATTCACAAGTGTACATCATTTACTACCTTAAGTCTCTGCCACATCATCTAGTTGCCTTTCCCGATTCCCCAGTTCCAACAGTTTGCAGTGGAGGGGAGATGGGGCAACCTTTAGCCCCAGGGGTGCCGACTTATAAAAAATATTGGGGGGGGGGCCATACTGGCGGCAGGATGGCAGTGGTGCTTTTGCATGCAAGAACCGGCCTGCCCTCCCCAGGCTTCGCGCCGGGAGGCGGCCACCCCCTCCTACCAACGTCACCTTAGCCGAACCCAGAAAAAAAGCCCCGCTCCGGCGGCGGGAACTCCTGTCCCCTCCATTCTCCCCTCACCCCGGTCCCTCGCCGGCGACGAATACGCCGTTCCTCGGCCCCGCGGCTCCATTCCTTTCTAAAGTCCCGCCACTGGGAATCTTCCTCTGACTGACCGACCTGCCCGCCCCTTCTCAGGAGCTCCCGGTCACTTTGGGAGGCACGCGCCGGAGTCCCCTGCGCGGTTTTTGGCAAGGTGCCTAATAATTTTCTTAAATTATTGGGGGGGCGGAGCCCCCCCAAACGAATTTTTGAGGGGGCTTGGGCCCCCTCAGGCCCCATGGAGTCGGCGCCTAGGTTTAGCCCTCCAGATAAAAGCTACCTTATATTGAATGAGGCTATTGCACCACCTAGCTCAGTATTGACTACACTGACTGGCAGCAGCTCTCCCAGATTTCAGACATGGAGTCTTTCCCAGTTCTACTTGGAGATGCTGGGATTGAATCTAGGGCTTTTGCAGGCAAAGCAGAACCACTGAGCTACCACATCCCCCCAACTCCCACCAGTCCCTGCCGGCATGGCCAGTGGTCGTGGATGGTGAGAACTGTAGTCCAACAACATTTGCAGGACCACAGATTTTCTCCCGGTGCTCTCATGGGCTTTGAAGTTGCAATGTGTCCACCCCCCCCCCCATGCCTCCTTTCTCAAATGAAGTCTGGGGTGAGTTGCGCGGGTGGGAAATGTGGGGGGTCAGCTGGGCACGAGGTCAGCTGGGCATAGACCAGCAGTGGGGCACCGGGAGGCGACCAGAAAGAGGACTTGCATGGGCGGCCACGTGGTTTCCTCGGGGCTTTCGACAACTCGGGAGTGCGTGTGTGTGTGTGTGTGCGCACAAGTTGGAGGGGGAAGGCGAGGAGGAAGCTGCGATGCGGGAGGAGCCCACAGAAAGTCCCCTCCTCGCCGGCTCGTTTGTGCTGCTGGAGGTGCGAGCCAGGAGCGAGATCCGTATGTATGAGTGTGTTTGTGTGTGTGAGAGAGAGTCCAAGATCCTTGTATCCAGAAGCAGCAGCAGCAGGTGGACTCTCTTTATTCCCCCCTTCAAGACAAGCAGCTGCTGCAGCCGGCTAAGGAAGGAGGGCTCTTCCACCCCCGTCGACTATGGAGAGAAGGCGGGGATGCGACTGAATCTTTGCCGCGGGTCTGAGGAACAAAGGAACTCCTGCTGAAGGAGGAAAAGAAGCGAGGGAGCCCCAGGCGCGTTGCTTCCCCGCCACAGAGCCGCTTCCAGGCGAGAGAGAGAGAAAAACCTATCTCCTTAGCGCGAGAACCAAGATCGAGGGAGGCTTCCATCCCGCTCCCTTTCTGTCCAGATCCTTTCTTTTATGGGCGCAGCGAAACCCGGAGCTCCGAAGAAATCCCCCTCCACTAGCCATGGCACTTTCCGGGGTGCGCCGGGAACTTGGGCTTGGGATCCCCGGGGTGCTCGCCGCTTGCCGGACCTCCTTTTTTCGGCACCTTCTCTTCATCCGGAATGACTTTTCCGCCTAGCCCACTTTGACTCGAGTTTGTGTGTGTGAGAGAGAACGGGGCACTTGCGCTCTCCGCCTTCCCGGGAGCCGGCGAGCTTTTTCCAGCCATCCTGAAGGTTTCAAAAGCTGCTCCCCTCCTGGATGCCTGCTGAGGGGCTGGTTTCCCGCGCAGGGTGGGAGTTTTCTGAAGTGAGCTTGTGGCGGCCTCCCGAGAGGAAGGAGCTCTTCCCGCCTCGAGTTCCCGAGGAGGCGCCTTCCTGCCCGGGCTGAGTGCATGCGCGCCAGTCCCACCAGGCTCCTCTGCTCCCGCCATGGCCTTCACGTTTGCTGCCTTTTGCTACATGCTCTCCTTGGTCCTGTGTGCCGCCCTCATCTTCTTCGCTATTTGGCATGTGAGTAGCTCTTTCCCGCAAATCCTCCCCCTACTCTCTCTCTCTCACACACACACGCACACAAATTCTACTTTCCACCATTTCCAGTCACCTCTTCTCTTTAAACAACCTTACATTCGAAGCAAATTCTTCCATATCTGTCAACTTTCCCCTTTTCTTGCGAGGAATCCTATTCGGAATAAGGGAATTTCCCTTTAAAAAAAGGGAAACGTTGACAGCTATGAATTCTTCTCCTCAAAGAATTCAGGGCATTGCCGTTTACCTTTTGCAGAGTTTCAGTTCCTAGCAACCCTTAGCAAACTACAGCGCCCAGAGTTCTTCGAGGGACCAAAATGTGCTCCAGATGAGTTTTGAAGGTATGCTGCACATGCAAGCCTTATTCTTGTTCCTCGTAGATAGTTTGCACTTGTGTCAACCTGGTGCTTCCAGGATCTGGAAATCCTATCTCCCATCAGCCCTGGCCAATGTTGCCGATGGCCAGGGACGATGGAAGTTGTAGTCCAAAAATTTCCAGAGGAAGGCTGGTTTGTGCAAGACATGCTTATCCCTTCATGACTGGAACATCTGGGAGAGCAAAGGCTACAGCTTTTAACATCACCTCATGGGCAATGCTTTCCAATAGGGACAACTGACACATCCAGGTGCTGGTTGTCAGGGGTGTACAGAAGCTCCCGCCCCCCATTTCCAGTGACTGGATGCAAGGGGTAGTGGAATTACACAGGCTAGCTGCATCTCCAAATGCAGTGCGGTTCCCAAGCATGTCCCCCACCCCCAGACCACTTGAACATTGGTGATGGTCTTGGTTAAGTTTACCAGACGTCTCCGTTTCCCGGGCACAGTCCCCGGATTTACAAATCAGTCCCCTGACAAAATCCTATCATTCCTACTGAAGTTGAAAAGTGTCCCCGGATTCATTGAAAAAAATCTGGTAACCTTAGTCTTGGTGGACCACTTAATGATTTTTCTGCCTTCTGTAGCAATTGTAATGTGCTATTCTAGATACTGAATGATATACAATATAAGAAATAAAAGAAGCAATTAAAATACAATTAAAGTCAATGTGAATATGTAATGCGGACATGCCATGGACCACCTGAATGATGCTCACGGACCACTGGGTCCAGATCCAGGAAAAAGGCAGGATATAAATAAATATAATAATAACCCTTGCCCTAATGGGTGTTCATTGAGTCAGTATGAAGGTGACTTGCATTTGCACAGATATATGCCCATAGATATCATACGTGAATGGGAATCCTGGCCAGTTACAATTCTGATTTGTATAGAGAGGACCCGTATGCAGCTACCTGTATGTATATGCATGTCCTTTACACTGGCGCTAGAAGTACGGCTGACAGGAAATGTGGCAAACGTGTGTCGGTGTAGCTACCAGGTGTAACCTTGTTGCACCCCACCTTCATTATTTGAATCTGAACACTTATTGTCACTAATCAGGTGTAGACAAATTAAGTGATCTTATTTGTGAACGACACATTTATCAGGTTTATTTTCAGCCCCTGCCTCACGAGTTCGGCTTTTCCCAATGGCTAAAAAGTTGTATACTTTGCCAGACAAGTTACTCAGCTACTTGGTAGAAAGTCAGGAGCAGTCCACAAAATATGTCACACATTTGAAAGGAGGTGTGTGGAGGGAGGGTTGGGGAAACAACTTGTCAAATTGCCTTACTGATAGGATTTTATGATGATCAAGTCAGGAGAGCCATTGTGGTGTAGTTAGGGACTAGGACTGTGAAGATCTGGTTCGAATCCCCACTAAGCCATGAAGTTCACAAGGTGACCTTGGGCAATCCACTATCTCTCAGCCTATCATATTTCACAGGGTATATGTGATGATAATATGGGGAAAAGAAGAGAGTTGCCTATGTTATCCTTGTTCCTTGGAAGAAGGGTCAGAAATGAACGTAGCAAATAATAAATGCTACATTCCTCCTCCTTGAAATTTCCACCCACAACGTGGGCTTTCCTCTTGTTGTACTAAGCATCAGATACTAGTAGTATTCATTAGCAATCTTCACTTGATATCACCTGCAGCTCCTTCTCTGTGCCAGAGTGTGCTATAGTCAAATGGATACGCTAGAGGCTAGACAAGATTCAGAAAAACTAGACAGAAGTGTCCAATGGTAACAAAGCAAAATTAGACAAGGTATGTTTTGTTCAGACTGGTTTTCAGCCTGCTCCTCCATCTGGAAAACCATCTTTTTATATAGCTGATTCATGGGTAGTTAAATTAGATTTTTAAAAAATGTTTTGGGAAATAGTTATCTTTATCAAGCAGATTCACTCGGATAAGTACCACCTTCTCAAATCCAGGGGTGGGGATGCATAATATTTCCTGAATGTAAGGACCCAAATTTGTTAGGGTGCTTGTTTTGACAACCAGGACATAAAAACCCTTATCCAACATCTGAAAACATAGCTATGTACTTATTCAAAACATGTTGTTCTTGATTGTCAGGTAATCAGAAATTTGCTCTTGGGAATCTTCTACCTGAAAGCACAGATGCATAGATGCCACCTTTTGATGGGATGCTGTTCTTGAGGTCCAGGCCTTCAGAATATCCTCTTGCCTATAAGGGATGAAGTAGATGAGTCCTTGGAGATCCATAATTGCATCTCTTGTCTCTTTTAATTTCTTTCAACAGCAGCCCTAATGAGGGAAGTATCAGCTGGAGGGGGGAATTTAGATGAGCAAAATGATGGGCAGGAGGATTAAGTCCCATCCCTCAACACTGTCATCCTGATCTAATCCCCCCTGGCTTCTTTTGGAATAAATTAAAAAGAGATGGAAGATCGAATCACAGAACTCTAAAGTCTTGTCAGGTTGGGCTCTCAGAGTCTGTTATCTAAAGACACAGGCATCAACATTTGATGGAAGTACTGTTTTTGATTGGTCATCAGAAATTCTTCCCCATCAGAATCTCCTATCTAAACAGCTATCTATTTATCATAAATAAGATGAGATGCTTTTTAAAAATAGCACTTCTAAATATATATTTCTCTCAGTACATTCACTCATACAGAGCTCTACAGGTTTGGCTGGCATCGGTAGCCGAAGATGTGGCTGTTAAGCCCTTACTTACCCTTCCCGGGTCATTAACCTTGCATTGCACCTCTTAAAGGGCAGTCCCCTGTTCCCCTCTGTTTGGCACAGGAAAGAATAGCCAGGTTGTTGATTTAGCTGCTCTATTGGCAACACAGATCCCAAAGTTGTTTTTGTTCGCTACTTTGAACATACCTGCTTGAGACGGAAAGTGTGGGTTATAAATGTTGCAATGAATGAATGAATAGATAAAATAAGTCCTCTGGCCTTCCTTCCTACCTTGAAGCTGGGGAGGGGGATGGAATCACTGCAAATGTGTTGGGGTGATCCCTGCCTACTGCTACAGCTCCAAGGAAGGCTATTGGCTTCTCCTGATCAGCAGAGGGTGTCATCACATTCACCATAGTGAATGGAAGTCTGTTCCTTGATTGCCTGGCACATTGTTGTCATCTGCAGTACTGAATGAATCATTGAAAAAGAAAAAAGCAAAGTAATATCCATTGGGGTTAATAAAACAACATGGACAATGTTATTTTATTTAGTTATTGGTCTGAATTGTGACCCCACAATGCCTCTCTAATTGCATTGATATGGATTGTACAGTAGTTATTTACTCATGAGGCAATCTGCACATGGTCAGATGGTGTTGATATTTCCACACATGGTCAAGTGTTGTTCACATTCACAGGATTGTGCCACAGCATTTAAGTAAGGTTGTGGTGCTATGCTTTGATGAACCCTGGCTCTTTATATATTCACTTTATACATAAAGTGAAATCTCTTTATATATTCACATGACTCAGTTTTATGGGAAATTCTGGTTCCATTTGGTAAGTGGCTTACACGAAAATGCTTGTCATGGAGTTTATGGAGTGAGAAAGTACATGTTTGTGTTAGCGAGGAAACCATGGCATTCCGTACTTGTTCTAGGTTTCTTTAATGGGGGTGGTCAGCTATTTTCCTGATTTGGTAGTGGTCTGCTTGCTATTTTCCTTCTTGTGTGCTAGATCGGGGTAGATAGACATGTTTGGGGGGCCCTTGACATGTTGGACTGCACCCTTGCTAGTTGGTCATGCTTGCTGGGGCTGATGGGAGCTGAGTCCAGCAACATCTGGAGGTCACCATGCTAGCTGCCCCTGCGCTACACAGAGAACATATTGGTAGTTAAGTTTAATACGCTCTGCTTAGGACCTGTGTATTCTTTCATATAAGAGTTTATTGTGTCCTGGTTGTCAGACACTATGCCCCAAGAAACCTGGGTACCTGTGTTAAGGGAATTTTGACAAAGGTAGAAGATTCTGATAAGTATGAGCTGTTGTTGGCTTGGTTGGCAAAAGCAGGACAATCAAATATTGGTATTCATGTAGAAGATTGACTAGTGTTTGTCTTTGACTCAACCTAGAGAAGAATATACTCATATTTTACATTTTAATGTATTTTTATTTACATCAGTAAATACAGATATAGTAGTTATGCAAAGCTTTGGTGTCTGGGCTGGATGAAATAGTCCATGCCTACTAGATGCTGAATGTACATCTTTGTCGTTATTAGATATCCACAGCAACATGTGTCAGCGAAATGACCATATCATGCCAGACAGAAGTTTGCTGCTGCTGTGTGTCTCTGCTATGTATGGACTGTATTCTATGCCATTAGGAACACTGTCTGTTAGGAGGATTGTATGTATGAGATATAGAATTGTAGAAATGTAGAGTTGGAAGGGACTTCAAGCATCATCTAGCCCAACTCCCTGCAATGCAGGAATCTCAGCTAAAGCATCTACGACAGATGGCCATCCAAACTCTGCTTAAAAACCTCCAAGGAAGGAGACTCCTCCACCTCCTTAGGGAGTCCATACCATTGTCAAATAGCTCTTACCGTCAGAAACTTCTTCCTGATTCTGAGTCAGAATCTCCTTTCTCATAAGCTGAAGCCATTGGTTTGGGTTCTACCCTCCAGAGCAGAAGAAAACAAGCTTGCTCCATCTTCCATGTGGCAGCCCATTAGATATTTGTAATCAAGGAGTAATTTCTCCCACACCCTATGTCCAGGGATTCCAGACTGCAGTGCAAAAGGGTCCAAGTTAGAACCAAAGCTCTATACATACTACAGTTTTAGTGCTATCCAACACCATTACAGATTTTTCTCAATAAAATACTTCCTGATGAGTTTTTAGTGTTATTCAGATGTAAAATAGCGCATTACGTTCTGATCATCTTTTCCCCAAGTTGAGATTTGTCCTGTCCACATTTTCTAAAATGCATTGACACTGATTTTCACGTATCTTTCAGCACTTTCACCTTTAAAAGATGAGGATATAAAAGACACACTTACACACCCACTTAATTCCCCCCCCCCCCCCGTCAAAGCAGCTCAGGGAATTTGAAGGGCAAGAGAGCTCTGACTCCCTCAGCCACTGAGGTTTTCTTTGCAATTAAGCAAGTAACTATAACAACTGCCTGCTTGCAAATGCCACCACAACAGTATCTGTGGAGATGAAAGCAGGAGGCAAAGGAAAAGAAGAGGAACTCAGCACCACGGAGATAGACACCGGGGGTGGAGAAGCTGAAAGAGAAATGTAAGGCTATGTCTCTGGAAGGCTGTGCTCTTACCACTAGGCACTCACCTGCCTTGATCTCCACTTCAGTCACATGTCCCTCTCTAAAACACTGTGTACATTTAAAACAACAACAACAACCCAATGTGTGAGCTGATCTCTCTTGCAAAAACATAGATCATCTTCAAAAACTGTTCTTTTTCAGATTTGATCATCTGTTTAGTTAGGACTTGTTAAAAAGTTTTCGCAGGAAATATGAGAGGTGTGAAATGGAAAACAAATGTGCTACTTCCTGTCCTTATTTGCAGTTGGAATCATTCTGGATTTCATTCTGCAAGACCTCCGGTACCCTCTGCCCCTGCTTCTCACGTGGAGAGTTGTACATATCTCTGTGTATGGCACTTGCTAATACAATGCACTATTTTAAAATACTTTTTAAAGGGGTCTTCTAGCCAAAGGGTTTTTTTGAGCACTGGGTACACAGATTCAAACTGCCTAAATGTCCCAAAGCTGTCCCCAGCACAAGAAGCAGAAATGATCAGGACCAGTGCAAGTTCAATAGTCCAAAGAATGCCTTTAGTGCAAAAGCCTTAGTTGGCACCTATTTTTAAAGGTACCTCTTATCTCCACTTCAAGGTTAACACCACCATGTGAAATCAGCCATGGGGAAGCTGCTGAGGGGCACAGCTTCTTAGTCCTTAATCAGTATCAAAGATGAAAGGAACTGAAAATATGATTGCCTAAATCAATGCAACCAGATTGATCCTTTCAGTTTCTTTCTATTGCCAAATTTTCAATTGTGTCTAGCTAACAAAAATATGTTTCAGAACGGATTTTTAAAAATCTCACATGAGCTGCAATTGAGCACAGTAAAGTATGTTTTACTTCAGCTAAAGTGCACACCATTCTTTTCAGTTCTCTTTTGCTGACTTCTTAGATATTAAACTGTTTTTAAAGTATGTTGCCATGCAACTGTTTTCACTAGTGCTTTTCAGTGGTAGCTCAGATAACCTCTTAACACAAATAATTTTTAAATTGCTATATACTTTGAAACTCATTGAGTCAAATCTGTTTTGCAATAAAGAATAAAAGAGAAAAACCCTCTTCACTTTAACCAGGGTGTCTATAATACAAGCCAATATAGGGAGGAAGGAACATAATACAATGCATAAAACATGCATCTGAAGGAATAAAATTGTGGTTATGGTAAATGGTTAATTAAATGTGGGAGAACCAGTGCTGTGCTCTCTCTTGTTCTTCAGCAGTTGAGAAATAATGTGAAAATGTAATTGGCCTCATTTTTTTAACCACTACCTCATTTTGAAGAGATAGCAGGCAATTACAAAACTTTAAAATACTTTTTTAAAAAGAGCAAACACTTTGTGATATTATCAAAGCTGGTGTAGTGTAATGGCCAAGAGACTGAGCTATGAGTTAGCAAGTCCCTGGTCTGAATATTGCTTCCGCCATAAACTCATTAGGTGGCCTTAAGCAAACAGAATGACCATAAGCTTGGGAAGGGTCATAGCTCAGTGGAAGAGCATCTGTCTGGGATGCAGATGGCCCTGAGTTCAATCCCCAGCATCTCCAGATAGGTCTTGGAGAGGCCCCAGTCTAAAACCACGGAGAGTCACTGCCAATCAGTGTAGGCAGTCCTGAGCCAGATGGAATCTGTAGAAAAGAGCTTCCTACATTCCTAAGACACTGTCTCTCAACTTCTACCCCCACCTGCAATATGTGTGATAATAATGCTGATTTACCATTACTTACCATACTTAAGGCAAGCATTTATAGGCTTACGTATTGCTGTTGGTACACACATTGCATTGTTCGTAGGATGTTTTAAGTGTACATCTAAAATGTAAAGTGTGGATGTTGTAAATGTGTGATTCAAGCAGGTATGGCTAAGGCTGGGAGAGACTTGGGTTTGCCCCTGTGTGTAGTATGTGCATTGGCCCTAGCCATTCTAGTTGACTCACATCTATTCTGCCATAGTGATGAGGGCAGCCAGGATAGGAGCAACATATGCCACAGCAGGATGGGGAGGTATAGTTTAGCATGATTATAAGAGTCATGGCAGAGGCTAGTTGAGAATCAGATAGACTCGCCAACAGCAATCTAGCATTTACCCAGGTTGCTGTCTTCCATCCAAGACTCTCATCAACCTCCCCACTACTCCTTTCTCTCACCAAGGAGTAACCCTAACCATGAGACAGTTCAACCCCTGCAAGAGGCACTCTGAAAAACAACAACAATCTTGGAGGAAGGAAACTTCATTACAGTCCTGACACTCCTTGCCTTAGTGGTGCTAGTTTTTCAGTTCTTTGGCTGGATTTCAGTCATCACCACCAGCTGGTTTCTTCCCCCACAGTTCTGCTCCAGTAAGATGACTCTCAGGGTTGGCAGGGTTATCAAGGAGTGAGGAGGTGTTCTCCTCTCTCCCCACCATCCCTTGCTGGGTGAGGCATAACTTGAACATCATAATAACCCTCTTCTTGAATTTCCTCTGCAGTACTTCCTAATTTGATTTCATTCCATGTACCCCAGCTTCTTCCAAAATCTCTGCTCAAGGCCCATCTTCCACCTCTACTTGTTTCAGCATCCCCTGTTGCAGATAATTGCTTTATTTTGTTGTACATATTTCTGATCCCTCTTGATCAACCTGCTGACATCCCGTTCCTCCTCTCACTATCACCATGATTGACATCTCCTTTATCTTCTTCACTTTCACCTATGTGACTCTTCTGCATCACTTCCTTCCATCTCTCAGAAAAGACTTTACCTAGATTTTTACATGCATTTTAGGATGCCATCAAAATGTATTGATGGTTATTTTCTAACTATACAAATTTATTTTTTCCTGGGCTGCTAAACAGTTAATAAATGTATATCAAACAGATATAAAAGTATTTTTCTGCCCATTAGTAGCTCTTAACCTTTGTGTTAACCTTTGATATTATTGATCTATAACCCTATCACAGACCTTGCTGTTGCAGTTAAATGGCTTAATAGTTCTTTATACTTTGAATCTAAGTCAAGACCTATATATAAATTTAAAAGTTCCAGCTGTGGAAAGGGGTAGACCCATGGACCCATGATGGAGGTTGCTTCCTGAAACACTTGCACCCAAAAACCCTGTACTTGGAGACATGTTCACCACATGTGTACATAAGTCCCAATCGACTGGCATTCCCGCCAGCATGCAGGAGACATCCTGGGGTGCAATACAGTCATTTTCCTCAGGGTAAGATACCACTTGTGTATCAACTTTAGGGATTACTCCTTCACTTTAGCAGATACAGATTTATATGGTTCCATTGAGTTCCAGTTGTATGCATATCAGCTGCAATATCTAATTCTTTTCCCTTTAGACTTCTTAACAAATCTTTAGAGCCTGTTACTGATTCCAAGACCTACCTATAAATGCTGGAGATCAGACCCCTAGTTAAACCAGAGCACTCCATATTTCTCTTCCAAACTCTCTTAATTGTCTGGTAGCAGCCTCCTTCACTGCTGGTTTTGATAATAAAAAACCCCCCAGCGAATCTGAGCTCAGAACAACCAGGTAGGGCAAACTGGATCCAATCACCTCTTCAATATCTCAACAGTGAGCAGTCTGGGTTTGACCGAGCAGTTCTGACAAAAAAACTATTATGTGTGGTGTATGTGGTACATCTCCAGTGTTGGCAATCTTTTTGCCTTCTCTTGGCATTTTTCAGTAAAGTATCAGGACTGTGGAATGTTGCAGTTAGATCAAGGGGGACGGCTTCTCTGGCTTTGTGTCTATTTTTACAGGAATTACATTGTCTATTTGTATCTTGCTTTTCCTCCCAGGAGCTCAGGGTTGTGTACATTATCACCCCCTCCCCATTTTCATCTTTGTAACAGCCCTGTGAGGTAGGCTAGACTAAGTTTATATGTGTACATAAGCAACAGTTCTTGCAAATAGATTACAGGGTGTGTATGTACTGGGCCCCCAATCCACATCAGCCCCTGGAGATCCACTGCTTATCCCTTAAAGAAGACCCAGGAGGATACCATGAGAGGTCCAGGAGAACCAGCAGGGATGCAGTCCTCCTGCCTATTTCCCAGCTAGGGCATCTTTCCCCAACCTGGTGCCCTCCAGATGTTTGGGATTGTAACTCCCATCATCCCTGACCATTTGACATGTTGGCTGGGGCTGATGAGAAAGGTGTAGTCCAAACATCTGGAGAGCATCAGGTTGGGAAAGGTTGCACCAGGGCAAGCAAACCAGTTTCTCTTCCAAAATCAGGCCAAAGGTTGTTCTGGAAGAGATCTAAATAATCAGTTTGACCCAAAACCACTGGAGGTGTGCTGCCACAACCCATTTGAATACGTTGCCTAAAGAGGGATGTTAAATACTGGGCGATAGTTATTCAGATTAGAGGGGTCCAAATGTGCTTTTTCAACATAGGACGTTTCACCACCTCTTTCAACACCAGAAGTACAAAACATCCTTAGGGAAGCATTTACTGGAGGTATGTATTGGCTCTGTGTGTGAGCTGAATAATTAGGCAAATCAAGGTGTTTCCTCTACCCTCCTCCAAGTCAAAGTATGATGCACCCATCATAGTCAGGTCAGGGCCCCCACAAAGCCACAACAAGCTCGGTTTCTGTACAGGAACAGCTCTGTGTTTACTCCTCTAGGCCTCATGATGTCCAGAAAATTGTGTGGGGAGTTCTAAAGAGCTAGGTTTGGGTTTTGTTAAAGGAGAGCAACATAAGATGTTAAAAACAAACTTAAATGAAGTTTTAAACTTTTTTATTTATTTAAACAAACCTTCCACTGCTTTGCTTCAGCAACAATTCAGAGCTCTTCAGTGCTCTGGAGGCAACATTTTTGACACCCTGATTTCTTGCAAAAGCCATGGATCCAAAGTACAGAAATGACACAAGGAGGGATTTATTAACATTGTGGTTGAACTCTGAAGAGGGGGAAGACCCCTGAGTCATCCCAAGTTGCCTCATTTTTTCTACACAGAGCCAATGCACACTGCTAGTATCTTTACCAACTTTCTAGCTTACTCCACCTCCCTACTTTGGCACTATTGTTCTGCAAATAATCATTAGTACTTAGCAGTCAGAAGCCTTTTAATCATTTGAACAACAACTTCAGCTAGCCCCTAGTTTCAAAATACTGGCTATACGGAGGACTGATTATAAATCATTAATTGCTTCTCTTTTACATCATCTATGCAGTACAGCCACAAAGGCCTGGTGAAGTTACCATGGGTCTAAGCGATCCTTCCGTTTCACGTGCTAATTCAGCGGCATATATGGGTTTTGAGAATAATAGCCATTAAAACCACCAAGAATTAATTGTGTTCTGTAAGTGGAAGAACACAGGAGCATATCACTCCCACACAAATTTCCGTTACCTTTAAAAATTGCAAAGTGGGAGAGGAAAATGTTAATCCTTAAAAACCTGTATTCTTACAACCAGAAAATAAATTCACAGTTAATTGGATTTGCTCCCCCACCTGTTGTGCCTAGACACTGTGGGGGCAGAGAGATCTTTTTTCAAAGCGTAATCAAGGCTGCACCACTTGTACTGCTGTATCTATAGCTGTAAGTGGAAAGTTGGAAGATCTTAGATTTGTAAGGTCTTTTCTGCCCTTCAGAAAATGAGGTCCTGGTGGATATTTCTTGGGAGGCTGAGTGAGAGCATTGTAAGCAGCAACATCAAAAAGGACCACTCTCATGTTTAGCTTGTGGCCTACTAAAACCTCCCAATCTATTTCACATTTAGCCACCCTGAATTTGCGCATCTGGATCTTCTTACGTAAATGAGGACTTTACATTTGTCTCAGTTGACATTTACTTTTTTAGTTTTGACCCAGTTCTCCATTTTGTCATGATGATCTAGAACAGGGGCTGCCCAACTTTTCATACCAAGTGGGCCACAAGAGTACTTCACCACAGAACCTGTGGGTTGCGCACATACTGCTTTGTTGTGCAAGGGAAGGGGGGGGAGTGAGGCCAAAATTTTATGTTCTTGCAGCCCTCCCACTGCCTTCCAAAAGCCAGCTAAGTGAGCCCCTAGGCTTTGGGAAGGAGGTGTGAGAATCTTAGAGCCCTCACACCTCCTTCCTAAAGCTGGGAAAACGCCAACAAGGCTTTGGGGGTGAAGTGGGAGGACTCTAGGACCCTGCCAGAGCCCTCACACCTCCTTCCAGAGCCTCATTTAGCCAGCTTTGGGAAGGCAGCACAAGGACAGGGGGTGTGCGCATCAAATGTTGTTGAGGGCTGTCAAAAAAGGCCTTGAGGGCCACATGCGGCCCTCATGCCATGAGTTGGACCACCCTGATCTAGAATCTTTCCCCCACTGTCTTCTAAGCTATTAGCTGTGTCACCACTTCGGTGCCACCTGCAAATTTGATAAGCACCTTCTCTACTCCTTTTTCAAGACAAGTTGTACAGATAATAAAGAACACTGGGCCTTGACAGAGTCCTGCGTCATCCCACTTATCACTTCCTTCCAGCTGTTGATTAGCATTCCTTGAGTATGGTCGTCCATCCCCCAGATATAAATTCACCTTACAATACTGTAAGATATAAATTCACCTTACAACAATGCCCATATTGACAGCCTGAAAGAAAGTAAAACTCGTTAAAAAGAAGTCTCTTTTTAATGGCCAGGCCATGGTCTGAAGCAGTAGTGTTTAGAAGGGTTGCACAGAGAAAGTGGGGTTGCTCACCTGCCTTTCTGACTGTGAATGTTGCTTCTGGTTCCTGAGAGGGGTGAGGTGTAGCATTCTCTTTGTGATGTGTTCTTTATTTGCCTGCACCACACTGAGCTCCCCATGTCTCACCACTCCCTCTCAGGAACCAATAGCAACACCCAGGGCTTGTCCACACTTGTGCTTGCCCCCTGTTTTCTAGCCACAGGTCCGAGAGGCTTTTCGTTTACTCTGCCACTTTCTCCGGGAAAACCTGCCGTTTACTTCTGAATTGGAACAAATATCAATCTACAGAAAACCAAATTGACATTCAATATGATTCAGAGGTAAACAGTGGGTTTTCCTGGGAAAAGAAGCAAGACAACTGAAAAATCCCTTGGATCTGTGCCTAGAATGCATGGGAGAAGCACAAATGTGAAAGAGCCCCCAATGAAGGTAAGTGAACAAGCACACTGTGCTGGTCCCGAGGGTTAACCGTGCGGCATGGTCCGAGTCCAGTCCGAGGTAGAGGGTGCGGTATGGAGGCTGTCTGTCAGAGCTGAAGCTGGGTTCAAGGCAGGGAGTCGGGTGAGGTCAGGAACTCTGGCAGAAGAGCAGGACAGGGTGCAGGCAGGAACAGGCTACCAACAATGTTGCTCCTGCAACCTGGGACTGGGGCTGGCTGGCTTTTATCTGCCCCGAGGCATAGGGCGGCCCCGGTGACTCGTCTCTCCTGGCCTGGAGGCGAGCCCTCCTCCTGCGGGAACTTAGTTCCCTCCGCCTCTCTGCCCTGAGCCTCTGCAGCTTAGGAGAGGCTAGAGGGTTACCGGACCCAGAGGCAACCTCAGCTTCCCCTGACGGGACTGAGAGTGGAGCACCTGCAGGCAATGGGTCCTCCATCACCTCAGGAGCCAGAGCAGACTCAGCTGGTGCCTGCACCTGAGGATCCAGCACAGGTGAGGACCCTTCAGGCTCAAGCCCCGGCTCAGCTGGTTCTGGAGGTGGGGAATCCTGTGCAGGCTGGGATTCCTCAGGTTCAGCCTCCGAGTCTGAATCCCAGGCCATCACACACACACTGTCTTTTGTTTTAGGATAATTGCTTCTGAGATAAAAATTTATGAAGTTGTGCATGTCCAAATCTAAATCCAAATCCAAAGTTATGCTTTCCTAATCTAAACAAACAACTAACCTTAATCCCGAGATAATTAGGAAAGCAACAACCAACAATCTGGTAAATAGAAACTGTTGGTAGTTGCAGCCGCAACTGTGACTGTAGAGACTGATATGGGAGAGACATGTTTTGTTGCAGCTGGGGCATCTGGAGGCATCCGGTGCTGGTGCTGCAGGTGCACCATGGCGTATCTTCTCTCTCTGCTCCTCCAGCAGCCATTCCTCCTCTGGTCACTGCTATAGATGCACAACCTGACTGTCTGTCTCCAAAGGTGCATTCCTCCGTTGTTTCCAGAGACAGATGGATGCCAACCAAATAGAAAGCAATATTAATTACCCACAGAGGATAATTTGCTGAAGAAAACTATGCCAATATGCTTTTTTATGATTGAGACAGCAGTTGACTATTGGAGGAACCATTTGTTCTAAAATTTTATTTGTCTGGGATTTTATGGGCATAATTCTCTTTGTTGGTGTTATGATTGCAATGCTGAAATGACCTACAATAAATATTTGCATTACATACTAATTACACTATTTTTTTCTTAAAATAGACTATGTCATTCCTGATAATAAAATTTATTTTTTTTATTTTGCCACAAAATGAAAACAAGGAGCAGTATTAAAATCTGACCAGGATTTGGTGATGATGGGGGAGCCAAATAACTTTGGTCCAATTGATTTTTGTCACTGTTGAACAGGCTGGATGCATATACAGTGGTACCTTGGTTCTCAAACTTGATCTGTTGCGGGAGTCCATTCGACTCTTGAAACTGTTCAAAAACCAAGGCACGGCTTCCGATTGACTGCAGGAGCTTCCTGCAGTCAAGTGGAAGCTGCGTTGGACATTCGGCTTCCAAAAGACGTTCGCAAATCAGAACACTTCCGGGTTTGCGGTGTTCAGGAGCCAAAACGTACAAGTACCAAGGCGTTTCAGAACCAAGGTACAACTGCATGTCATTTTCCTACACAGAGATATTTATAGCGCAGAAAAATACATAAGCACTGAAATTCTCATGTGAAGTCCTCCATAGTGCAACCATTGTACTTTACATGTTATAGTAAGCACATGTTTCCTTATTAGCTCTGCCTAAGAATCAGTAACTATAGCCATAAGGGTAGCTGTGTTACAGTGCCTTATCCTGTACATGTTTGCTCAGCAGCAAATTCCATCAGGTATAGTAGGTATAGGATTTCAGCCATATTTTGCAGGCTAAAACAAAGACCCTAGTGGCACCTTAAAGACTTAACAAATTTATTACTAAGAAACTTTTGTGGTTCACCTTGGAAGCATATTTTAACATAAGCCAGTTACCATCATCTGCTCCCAAGCAGTTCCAGATGTTCCAAATGTCTTTGTATCTTCATCACCACTGAAGCATGAATTTTCCTGTGGAGTCTCATGTGTTCTTTTATCGCAGAGAACTTGTGTAATGGGACTTGAACACCAGCCAGCACTTCTTCTTCTTTTGGAGCGTTTGTGGTCTTGAACACAGTGAAAAGTGCTAACTTCTAGATTGCTTACCCGCAAAAAGTTACTTAAAAAAATAATAGAGAGATATTTAATACGCATGGCAGATTTACTTGCAGTAAGATTTTCAGTCTATAGGGTTGTATAGGGCGCATTTGTTTGCAAGCAAGGCTCCAGCTTGTCATTTGTCCCTTGTTGTTCTTCTCAGTTATTATTGTATTTCGTTTTATATTTGAATGAGTGTGCAGTGTGAAGGGCGGCATGCAAGAGGAGTGATAATAAGTAAGCCAACTCTTAAGTCTGGTGTACTTTCCCTCTGTTCTTGGGATGCGTTGGAAGAAACAGAAGGGCTTTGGATCCGGAGAATCCTAAGCTGTCCATCAACCAAGCTGCTAAACGCCATTTTCACCATTGACTCTATTGGAACACCAGCAACAGTGCAGGGAATGTGATGAATGGGGAGGTTTCCGAGGGTAGATCTTCTTTTGCACCCGCAGGTCCCAGTAGGTAGCGACTGAAATCTTACAACGCTGAGGCCATAGTGTTGCATCTTAACTAAATCATACAAAATTTGCTCATATTCGAGGCTTTTGCTGAATGGGAAAATTATGACTAAATTGGCACTCAGTCTGTATAGGCTCTATTTTGAGTCTATAGCATAACTTGGAACAGCTTGCCCTTTAGGATTCTTTGATAATGGATGTGATATACAAGTGGGCGCCTTGTGACTTTGTTTCCTTTGGACCAAGCTGTTTGGATCCTGTGAAGTTAAATTTCCTCCTATCCATTTTAAATGTCAAACTTCTCTTGCGTTGTGAGTCAGCCGGTAAAGATTTGAATGTTAACTTCCCAGGCATTGTTCTAACTCCGCAATCATGTGGTATCCAGTTAAGAACGCCGACCAAGTAGTAGAGGACCACACTCCGCAATGAATGCCACTGCCTGCTATATTTTCCCCAGCTTAATGAAATTTTAAAGCCCATTTAGTACTTGCAGAAAGTGCCAGATTGTCAGCTGCGAAGACTAAAGTCCTTTGCATGCCCGTAAAATGGATTCAGATGGGCAGCAGTGGAACGTGATTACTTGCCTATATCTGCTTCAACCTTGAATTGTCCTTAGTATGACCCAGCAATTGAGGGTGGGAGCACAGTTGGGGGAGCAATAAATCCCAGTTTGTGTCACATTCAAAGCCAAGCTGTCACCTTTATGCACATCTTTATTTGGTGCTTTGGTAAAGAACTGAATAAGCAGGCTGAGTCAGGGCAGGACAACCTTTTTCACCCTGAGGACCACATGTGGTGGTGGGTAGACAGTTGGGGGCTGCAGTGAGTCCTAGACTAGCAGTGAGTGGAAATATTCACACACACACTCATTCCGTGGGGAGGAAATGCTTAATCTAGTTATGGTAACCTGAGAAGCCCATTGTCATTTCTGGCAAGTTCATCTTGGCTATCAACCGACAAAGTCTTCCACATCAGCTACACCTGGAATCCGAATACCGTATTTTTTGCTCTATAAGACTCACTTTTTCCCTCCTAAAAAGTAAGGGGAAATGTGTGTGTGTCTTATGGAGCAAATGCAGGCTTCACAGCTATCCCAGAAGCCAGAACAGCAAGAGGGATCGCTGCACAGAATATATTTTTTCTTGTTTTCCTCCTCCAAAAACTAGGTGCGTCTTATAGTCTGGTGCGTCTTATAGAGCGAAAAATACGGCACTTTATTTGCAGGGAATAAAGAGGAGAAGGGGAAGGGGAAATAACTACAACTTGCTTGGAAAAGCCTGTGGAGTGTGTTGTACTGAGGCTATTTTCATATTTTTTCAGAAAATGCACACACTCTTCTTTCTTGTTCCTTTTCACCAGGAACTGCTAGGGTCTTCAGTAGGAGTGGGAGGCTTTGGGTGCTAATCTATGGCAACCATATTTAAGCAGCTACTGTGATGGCCTGGGATTCGGACTCAGAAGCAGAACCTGAGGGATCCCAGCCTGCACAGGATTCCCCACCTCCAGAACCAGCTGAGCCGGGGCTGGGGCATGAGCCTGAAAGGTCTTCACCTGTGCTGGATCCTCAGGTGCAGGCATCAGCTGAGTCTGCTCTGGCTCCTGAGGGGATGGAAGACCCATTGCCTGCAGGTGCTCCACTCTCAGCCCCGTCAGAGGAAGCTGAGGCTGCCTCTGGGTCCGGTAACCCTCCAGTCTCTCCTGAGCTGCAGAGGCTCAGGGCAGAGAGGCAGAAGGAACTAAGTTACCGCAGGAGGAGTGCTCGCCTCCAGGCCAGGAGAGGCGAGTCACCAGAGAATCGGGGCCGCCCTATGCCTCGGGGCAGATAAAAGCTGGCTAGCCCCAGTCCCAAGTTGCGGGAGCAACATTGTTGGTTGCTAGTTCCTGCCTGAACTCTGGGCCCACCCTGGCTCCCTGTCTGCATGCCTGTTCCTGACTTCACCCGACTCCCTGCCTTGCACCCAGCTTCAGCTACTACGGACTGCCTCCATGTTGCACCTTTGACCACAGCCCGGACTTGGACCTTGCCTCTCGGGTAACCCACAGGACCAGCACAGCTACAGTGGAACTTCGGGTTACATACCATCCTCCTTACAAACGCTTCGGGTAACGAGCTCCGGTAACCCGGAAGTAGATGCTCCTGGTTGTGAACTTTGCTCCGGGATGCGAGTGGAAGTTGCACATCGGTGGCATGGCGGCAGCGGGAGGCCCCATTAGCGAAAGCGCGGCTCATGTTAAGAACGGTTTCAGGTTGAGAACGGACCTCCAGAACGAATTAAGTTGGTAACTGGAGGTACCATTGACCTTCGCCTTGTTACTCCTGCAACCGCTGCTGTGAGTGCAACCCTTCTTAACTCAATGGAAAGAGGGGACAACCCTGTGCACAACACATTGGGTTCGCCAGTTTTGTGTAAGCTGCTCATGGTGAAACAAGTGCTGGCTTGTCCTTTATCTCTAGTCTCATAGCTGTTGTTGGATTATTGAAAGAGAAAGAGGTAGGAGAGCTTTCTGAAGTGGTTCTGTCCTGGAGGGGCTGTACTATGTGATATTTCTGAGTAAGTGACAGACAAAGGCATATCATGTTAGTACAGTATCCGTTTTTCTTTTCTTTTTTTAAGCAAGCATTTGACTCTGGCACTGTAAGTGATAGAAGATTTAGGTAGAGCAGACAAGCTAATCACTGTACAGGAGATATTCTTAGGCATTTGACAGACTAAAAGATTTAATCAAGCTGCATTAAGCAAGCTAGCCACTTCTACACGGCAGAGTGTAGGGTAAGCTACCATCACATTACATACAGTAGAATTTTTGAAATATTAAATTCAAATATGCTGCTTCCTCTAAACAGGAAAAAGCAGTTTTGTATCACAGCAGCACAAAGCTTTATGATGAGGGAGTGGGCAACAAAATTCAAATATACAGGAAACTGCCGGAAAAAAGCTGTTTTATCTCAGAAGCACAAAGCTGTGTAATAAGGAGAGTAGGCAACAAAATTGGCCCATGCCTGGAGATAACTGTAGCTCTCTTGCTTATACATATCCTGAGATTTTTGCTTTTTCCTGTTGAACAAAGTCCCCCTCTTCCCCCAATTCTTCTGCTTTCCCATCTGTTACCCTTTGCTTAAAGTTACACTGTGAATGTCCTTTATTTTCCTGGTTTCCCAACTTTCTATAGATTGGTTATTGCTAGTGTTTCAACCATGCAGAAGGTTCTTCATCACATCCTGTTGAGAAATGTAACCACTGCTTATTTGCTGCATCTTCCTTGAAATATGCCTACCTGGCATGTAAAGCGAATTTGTGCGTATAGCAGAAAAACGACGATATTAAACAGGGACATATTGGGTGTAGGTGGGACAGTTGCAAAGGATCTGAACTATATAGAGAAAAGACTATTGGGAAAGAAAGTTTGATTCCATTCCAGCAGGGCCATTAACCAGTTTCTTTATGCAGAGAAGATGAACTGCTCCAATCCAGAAGGTAGATCTGCCTACAGATGATAAGTGCACATATGGGGGGGGGGGTGCGCGTGCACCTTTCTACTTCATGATATCTACCAGGGGACAATTGAACTGGCTGGATGCGGCTGTTAATGTGGATCCCCACATTAACGTGTGACGAATTGCCATGACTAGAGGTGGATGGGGTCCAGTACATTGGAACCAGGGAAGACTGGAGACAGACAATCGTTTTTAAGAGCTGGAAGTGATTTGAGAGACCTTCCCTTCCAGTGCTGTACATGTGCACTTCTTTTGTCCCACTGTTGCCTCTGGCAGGGTTTGCTAATTTAAAGACCAATGCCAAGCCCCTGCAAGGGCTGTTTGTCAGGGGTAGGGTTGCCATACGTCCGGAACTTCCTGGACATAGTTGGGATTCGGCTTTCGGAAAGGGTGCATGGGCAGAAATCGCTGGAATGTCTGGGAAAAGCTGGACGTATGGGAACCCAAAATGGAAGTGTAGATTTTGGCAAATTTCATTAAAAATAGCTGTAAAACTTTGTTTTTCTTCTTTTTTTGAGATTTTGCAAAAACAAACAAAAAACAAAACAAAACAAACCTACAACTTTTCTGTCCAGATTTTCACTTTTTGAAATATGGCAACCCTAGTCAGAGACAAAAATGAGATAAGTGCAGTGTTTCAAACTGCTGGAAGTTCTCTGGAGGGTGAGGTGGGGGGGGGGGAACCCTGCTGAACTATTATGTTGTCCAGCCTATGTTTTACATTTGAATTACAGATATGTAATTTAATTGTGAAAACCATCTAGAATAAACTAAATTCAATCAAATGGATACAATAGGAGAGTGCTTTTAATATACAGCATATATTAAAAACGACCGTTCCGTTCTATAAAAAACTAGAAGTCATTTATCCTGTAATTTAATTAATTAAAAGTACAGCAGCAAACATTATCTGGTTGTGATCCAGCGATTCAGTCCTGTGCACATAAGTAGTGATGGTAGGCCCCCCCCCAATCCATTTAATTTGAAAATAGGTCACTAGTTACCAGTATTTTTAGACAACTCTTGGAGGAAAAAATATGATTTTTTCCCCTTTGGGGATTCTAAAGTGACTGGTAATGTTGGTTGTGCTAGACTATATTAAGGGTTTTGTGGGTTTTTTAAAAAAATATTCTCATCTATTTTTAGTTTTATGTCTTAGACACTAATTGCTCCTTACCCAAAATTCAGCAAATGCTCCCAAGAGGGACTAGGAGCCCAATGTTGCCCCGAGGTCTTTGGAGAGAAGCTGGGCAGCCCTGAAGCTTGCTTAAGCCAGCTCTGGGGAGCTTCCTAAATGAAGTAGCCAATGGTAGAGGCAAAGGCTTTCATTTCAGACTCTGAAATGCCTTCATGTTCATGTTCTCTTTAGCATATAGTGAGCCATTAAGAGAAAAACACTTTTGTGCTAGTTGCCTCAGTGTTCATTGCAAATTACAAGCCAGAATCCTCTCCTATAAGCAGAACTCCACCTGCCGATACTTCATGCGCTTAAAGCAGGAAATAGAGGGAGGAAACACCAGGCAATTTGAGCACTCTGTGTGGGATAAGAAGAGCTGAATCTAACAAATGCTCTTGCATTACTCAGAAGTGGGACTTGCTACTACCACAACATTTTGTGTGGGACTTAATGCCATGGCATTTGTTTTGTATATATTGTGGACTCGGCAAACACAGTTGCATTTACATCTTGCCTTTGCTCCAAGGAGCTCAAGGTGAAGTACGTAATCTCCCCAGTTTCTGTCCCCACAACCACCCTGTATAGTCGGTTAGATAGAGAGGCTGTTTGGATATCTGAATCGGAGTCTAAAGCCAGATCATGCTTAGATGTAGGAATGGGATTCCTCTCCACCATTCCCGTCAGGGACTGGCAGGGCTCTGAGGAGTGGGTGGAAGAGGTAACAGGGCCAGAGGCTAATCCAGGAGAAGCAGGTAGCCATTTATGGGGTTTTGTGCTTCCCTCGGGGCAGGAGCCAGAGCTGAGGATGAGCAGAGGATCTGAGCAGTCAGTGGAGAAAAGACAGGACGTTCCAGGAGCTGAGGGAGAGACAGTGTCTGAAGGGATGGGGCCCTCTGTCCCCTTCCTCACTGTCATCCAAGACCAGGAGGGGCTTGAAGAGGCAGGCACAGTGACAACTTCCATGTCGAAGTCACAGGTTGCTTGAGCTTGTGCTGTCAGATGAGGGTACTTAATTTTGGGGGGTGTAGGCACTGTCATGCTGTTGCTTATAGGAACACAAGCCCAAGGACGGCTACTAGCTCCTCAGCTACCAGAAGCACATGTGTGCATGTTTAGTGTGCCTCAAGAGCTACTGTAAGTTTGTGCATGTCAAGAAAACATTAAACTACTGTGCAAGGGCTGGGGCTGGTGAAAGTTGCACCATTGCTGGGAGCATGGCAATGACCTGGGGGAGTATATTACATGGCATAAGTGTCCTCCTTCACTGTGCCATCTCATCTGTCCCAGCTATGACACCACTGTGTTTCCCCTGTTCATCCTGCTTCTGTTTCTTGATTGTACAGCTGTGTCAATGGATTGTTCTGCCATTCTGGGATGTCAAGGCAGTAGTGTATTGGGGCTGCTGGTGTGTTGGGGCTTTTGTGAAATCCTATAGCCCTCAGTTGGCATCAGTTTGTAAGCACCCCGGTAAACCCTCACGCTGATGCTTACAAATTGAGCATAGGATTGTACCCTTAGATGCCTAAATTACACCACCACAGAGAAGTTAAGCCTATCAATAGCTACCAGTCATGATGCTTATATGCTACCTGTAGAACCAGAGGCAGGAGGCCTCTGAATACCAATTACTGTAGAATGATAGCAAGAGGAACTGGATGCAAGAAACTGGATGCCAGCTATAGGCTTTAGGTCTGATCCTGCAGAGTTCTTATATTTCTTATGATATATAATGGATGCTAAAGTGTTAGTGTACCAGGCATGTAACAGTTAAGTTCTCTATGAGAACAGCAAGAAACTAAACAACCAGTGCTGTGCTGAAGAACGGGCTAATCTACCCATCTGGCTAATGGAAGGATGACTGTTTCTGAGATTAGGGAGCCTGCTGGGTTTTAAAGGCAGGTAGTTAAAAAAAGAGAGAGGAAAAGATCATTGATAGAGTTTGGCTGTAGATCTGTTACGGTATAATGCTGCTGGAGTTCTGCATACAATCTGGCTCTAAAGCAAAATGCACAACTAAATGAAATAATTTTACCAATATTTAAAGTCTATGAATCTAATCTGCCCCTGTAGGGTTGCAATAGGAATTAATATTGTTCAATTCTGTAGCTTTTAAAAAATGTAACTTTCATTGTGAACATTTGCTTTCAAATCGTAATCTCATATACAATTCATTTTCTGTATACATGCACAAAATTGCTAAATTAATTGCATAGATGTGTGGAGACTTTGTCCCTTCATTGTGAAGGGACTTCTGTCACTCAGTTGGGCCAAACTCTAAATCTATCCACTGTATGTTAGGGGGACAATTTCTACACTCATTGTGGTAAGTAGCTATTGGTCTCCTCAGTGTATGATATTATAGATGTCTTAACTGTTTTGAATATAGAATGACGGAGTCTATAATTTAAAAGGAGGGGAGGTACTCTTTGTGCTGCAATTGGCATTAATGGACATTGGATGCAGAATCAATTGCAGACTATGAATGAAATCAATTTGTTTTGATACTAATTGTGCTTTGGATACAACATGAACTGATCATCAACATATAGTATATAGCATGTATCTATTTATGCATTATATTAACTAACCTAATAAGAAGGCAAATGATGCCTCTCGCAGTGTTCTTTCTATTAAATATAAGCTCCTTATTTTTTCATATCATGATATTAAGAATATCACATTGGGTGCTAGTGCTAGATTTGCCTCCCCCTTCAGATTTTAAGAACTACTTCCATCTTCTCTTCTTTTTTCTGTCATCTTCCTCCCTCTCCGTGCACTCAGTCTAAACAAAGTGATAACCATTCAGTCTCACTTTAAGAAAAGAACAAATTGCAGGAAAAGAACCCATTTGGCTGCTTGTATAAAATGATTCATGGACATAAAGCTCTATGTAATTTTGATTTGATAAGTGGAACATTATGGAGTGATTGCTCACTTCTGACTATCTCAGAGGATTAAGCATCACACCTGCTCTATCTATGTAAATTCCAATAGGACTGAGACTTTGATGCACAGAAAGAGATTACAGCTGTATCAAACATCTCCTCTTAGGCTGGCACCGAAGGGAGACTGAAGTTGGAAGCTTGCTTATCGCTAGCCTTCCTTATCTCTTGGGCTAAAGCTTGGCTTTATTTCTTTCCCAGGCCGAAGATGAAATCCCTGCTGCATTTAACTACTACTACTACTACTACTACTACTACTACTACTACTAATAATAATAATAATAGAAATGAAGCTAAGATTTGATAGTACTGTAAGTTCAGCTTCGAATCAACCAGTGGTTTGTTCTTTTTTTGGGGGGGGGGAGGGTGAGTTACACATTGAGTTAGGCACCTCTTTCAAATATGCCAGGTCACAATCAAGAGATTGTCTTTGACCCTTTAAAAGCTACCAACAAAGAACCTATAGTTTCTGTTGCCCATTCCTTTTCTGCTTCTCATTAGCCTCCCTTCCCTGGCTGCTGCTTCAGGCAGGCAGAAAAGGCAAATTAAAGGACAAAGGAAGATGAAGCAGGATGGAGAAACCAATGGGTCTTTTGCTTTAATCGGTAGCTTTAAAGCAGGGGTGGGCAACCTGTGGCTTCCAGATGTTGTTGTATTCATTGGATCATGGGAAGCTGCCTTCAGCCAAGTCAGACCATTGTTCCATCTAGCTCAGTACTGTCTACATCAGGGCAGCCCAACTTTTCTTTCCAAGTGGACTGCAAGAAGACTTGGAACCCATGGGCCACACACTACCATGTCTGGGTGTGGTGGTTTAAAGCCAATATTTGATGCCCCCACAGCTCTTGCACTGCCTTCCAAAAGTTAGATATGTGAAGCGTAGGGCTTTGGAAAGGAGGCACAATGCTCTGGCAGCATCCTAGAGCTCTCCCACCTCCCTCCCCCACCAAAATTTGGAAAGCACTAAATAGTCTTTGGGGAGGCAGTGCAAGGGCTTGAGACGCCAAATGTTGCCAAAGACTGCCAAAAAAGGCCTTGAGGGCCATAAGTGGATCTGAGGCCATGTGTTGCAAAAAAAACCCTCACCCCGATCCACATTGACTGTCAGTGGCTCTCCAGGGTTTCAGATAGAGGTCATTCTAGCCCTTCCTGGTGAGGTCAGTGACTGAATCTGGGACCTGAGCTGTGGCCCTGCTCCAACTCCAGTCAGTCCTAGATGGCACATTCAGTGACCAGGAATGCTGTGGGCTATAGTTCCTTCAATATCTGGAGGAGGAGGAGGAGGAGGAGGAGAAGGAAGAAGAAGAAGAAGATACCACCCATCTGACTGGGTTGTTCCAGCCGCTTTTGATGGCTCCAAACAAAGTATTAAAAGAGCAATAAAACCTCAAAACACATCTTGAGTGTGACCTGACAATCTTACTAACTTCCATTCTCCACAAATAAAGTTCATTAAATCAGGTTCGTTTAAACAGTCTGTAGATGAACTGATGCACTGGACAAAGTAAACCTGTTGAAGGGCAAGGAATCCCATAAATGGGTGGAAGCATAAATGTGATTTGTGAACTGCCAATTAGTGCCAATAGCAGTTTTCCTTTTGTGGCAAACGAGCTTGGAGTATGATTTGCAGTAGAATTTCAGTGTGGGGGAAAATGCTAAGCTCCATCTCCCTGCATGCTGCAGTTCTGATTGCCCCCCGCCCCCAAACTGCTATTTAGATCCATGAAATCCAATCATATATTTCTTGAAATGTTTAGCCTGGCATTGATGATGGGTGGTTTGGTAGCTTCCTGTTGCTGTGGTTACTGTCATTAGAACAAGATGAACATGTGAAACTGCCTCAAATAGAGGATGATCATTGGTCCATCTAGTCCAGTGTTGTCTACTCTTAACTGATGGAGGCTGTCTGGTCTCTTTCCCAGCTCTGATACGAGAGGTTTTTTTATTTGGAAACTGAGTCTGGGATGTGGTGTATGCAAAGCAGGTGTACTTCCTGTGAGATAACCAGCCTCATATAACCAACAGTCTTAACTCTAATTAATGCATGAAGGAGTGAATACCATAGAGTAAGCTGTCCTGCCAGGCTTAGTGAGATCACTTCCCCTCAGGCCTATCATTCTTGCCCAGTCTACCTGAGAAACTCAGTGTGTGAAGAAGCTTGAGCTGATTGCTCCAGCTCAGAGCGCATGGCCCTCACAAGCCACTCTTGAGTTCCTATACCAATAGTTTATTTCACCAACTTGTAACCAAGCCAAGTTTTACTGCCTGTACAACTTTTTCTGAATGCTGTATGGAAAAGCACATGAATAGGACCTGCAGAAAGTTTGTAAGTAAACCATTTTTACCTCGTGTGGTCTTTCTCTATGCTCAGGGAAGAGGGAAACTTTGGAATTCCTTTTAAAGGGCATAATTTAAAAATTTAACAGACTATATTTCCATGCTTTACTTTGCTCCATGTTTTGTAATTTTAAATCTCTGCTGAGGTTCTCTTGCCAAAGAGTACTTGCCCCAAACCTGGTTCTTGGCATCCAGGAATTCTCCTTTTTGCTCCTGTACCAACACTTCCACTGAGCTAGGGACCCTGCCAAAGATGCAACCTCTTCTCTAACAGGTAGGAAGACTTCGGGATTTGAAGTCACAACCCTAAAGCCCACCTGATGAGAAAAAGTGTGAGGCTTATAAATCAATGAGTCTTAATGGACAAAAACCAGATACTGGTAGAACAGATATAGGAAAGCTGTTCTTTGTGATCACATATTCAGAATATCCCTATATTCAGTCATAAACTCTGAAGACTAGGATGTCTTAATTTCTCACCCCAACCCCGCAAAGGAAAACCATACATATGTGAAAACAGCAAAGAATGTTATGGATGAGAGTCTAGTTCATCAGTTGTAAGATACAGCTAATAAAGTGGACTCTGGACCCTAAATGCTTATGACATCATATATATTTCTAGTCTTTAAAGTGTCAGATCTCTTTGTTGTATTTGCTAACGTAGTCACCTTTCTGGGAATAAATATATATGATGATACTTTGGGGAGAAATACAATTTTTGGTGTGTTGTGCCCTAGCAGTGAAAGTGCTGTAGAAATGTTGGCTTTGAGTAATAAAATCTACTTGCAGCTTGCCATAGTTAGGTCTGCCTTTTCACACTGCTTTGGCTTTCCCTTTGTTGCACAGACTGAAACCTTTTTATCATGGAATTCCAGATGGATTCCAATGCAATCAAACTGCAAACTTATCCAAAATGGACAGATACTCACTATGCTGTTCAGCTGTAATTGGCACTCTTGCGGACAGTCTCTGCAGGAAATGGAATCAGCATGGCTGCATACACTCTAATCTGTCTTAAAGGGAATATATTTTATCCTTCCAGCTGCCTTTCTTTGTAGCGATCCTTGTGGTGGGCAGCCACACTGAACTTGTTCTGCCTCTTCACTGGGTGAATAGGACAACCATTGTCCTTTTACCCCATTTAGTTTTAGTGACTATAATTTACAATATAAAGACACTTTAGCTCCAAAGCATTCATTAGCATCTTACTCCTTTAGCTAAATCAATTTTCGTCCATTCTGGGCTTTCCAGTGTACCACTCTGCACTTAGTTTTGCATTCTTTTATTTTTTAAATGTTCCTTTGTCCGTCCAAAATCACATTGATCAAACCGGACAATAGAGGCGATGCAAACAACATTACTTTCAGAACCCTCTGATATGAATAACACAATCAACACATCCAACACAAAGATATTCCTCTCAGAACCCAGAAACACAAGTCCCTAAAACACAGGTCCTCGGTTGATGCCACTTGAACAAGCCCAAACAATTTTCTATTTATTTTCAAGGGAATGGAAATTGAATGAAGCACAGCCTCTTGCTCATCTCATACCTTCTGTATTCAAAGCTGTCATTTGTCTAGAAGAATATGTACATCTATAAATACCTCCCCAATTGCTGTTCTGTTGAAATAGGCAATGAAACTACAGAATCATTGAACTGTATGTCACAAGGATGCTTAATCTGGAGCCTCATTCTACATGGATATGCAACTGGTGTTAAGGAGTGGGATGTGAAGTCCGTGTGGTCAGCATGTTCATAAATCAAGGCAAAATCTGCACATTACATGGAAATGTGTTTGTTGCCAGCACAATGGCTAGCCTCTCAGAGAAAAATGAATTTTGGAAAGGACCTGTTTTGAGTGAAATGATGGATGACAAGGAGGGTGCTTGTTCCTTTCTCCACCAGCCTTTCTTCCCACTCCATAGAGTTTCCCCCACTGCTTACCCCCAAGAGTTTTGAAAAGCAAGAAAATAAGCATTTGGATAAAAAAAACAGATTGGAGATCTGGAGCAGGAAAAAAGCTAGTGTGGAAAGCGTTAAGTAGCCACTGTCCATTCACCACCTTTTCTCTGCTAAAAAGATTCCTTCCACATGCTTTTCTTCAGAAACAATGGTCATTGAGGCTGTTTTACATGGATTTGCATGACATATGTAATTTACTCTTTAAGCGAAACTAGAGTGCACTTTTTTTGTTATGAAAATAGAAGTCATGGGGAAGCCTGAGCAGCCTGGCAGGGTGAGGCTAGGCTGCTAGGGAGAGGGAAAGTTTACTTCTTTCCCTCCTATGGTGTTGATAAAATCATCCCTCCAAAGCTGCTGTTTGTATTTCTAAGGGGAGCCTCCATTTTGGCGCCAATGCAAACTGTCCTTAAAATTCTGACAGCAGCTTCAGGAAAGCAATATTACATTTTGTACATTGCCTTGAGATACAGATGTGGGAGGTCATTAATAATAATAGAGGGTGAAATTCAATGTTGCGCTAAGACCAGCATATCAGTTTGCCAGGTGGAACTATCCTCTTCCCCTGCACCCTGTTCTGCAGGTTCTCATGATACCTCCCTTGCACAGGTCTTGCACGGATGGGGCTCGTTAGGTGAATCTTGCTCATTTTGTTTTTGCCAGGGCCAGTGCAGGGAGAGAAAGAGTTAAACTCCCCCTTCTCTGCCCAGCCCTGAAGCTGGTCATGCTTCCCCAGCTATTTACACAGCTAAAAACCTATGTACATTAATTTCCTTTACAAAATTAATGTCACACCTCATTTGGCCCTGAGTCTCCCACTCTATAAGCGGAATAAAAAGTTCTTGCAAGAGGGTACCAGCAACTAGGATTTGCAGCATCTTATACAGCACAGCTATAGTAGACAGGAGCTAAGGTTTAGATGGGAAGCTTCCTTCAAGTGTATCTTTTGAGCACTCAGCTGGAATGTGCTGGTAGCTGTTGGCTTGGACTTGGAGCTGAATGAAACTTAACTTTTGTATCACATAGTTAAATATGCAAAGAATGGCTGCCTCCAAGTCAGAGATCTTTAGTGTTGCTGTGGCATTGTTTTCCCGCAATTAGCTGGAAATGGAATTAAAATAGAGGGCCCACACAGTACTTAATACATTTCTGTATTGTCATCAGGCCTGGAGGCTAGCTTTGTGGCAGGCTGCAGCTGGGGTCTAATTCTGACACTGGTAGGTAAGAAGCAAATGAGTCAGAGGCAGGGGATGTGATCTCTGGCAGGCTGCAGCTAAGGTACGTTATCAGCTAAGCTGGTTGTTTCAAATCTACTTTCAGGAGTAGAAACAAACGGCAGGGTTCAACTAATCAGGCCCATAAGCGGAAGATGAGTGCAAAGAATTCCACTTGTGCAATGGGACTTCTCCCCCTCTCACCCCCCTACACTCCCCAAATTAACTCTTGGGTCTTGGAGGTGGGAAGATCCCCAGAACAATGCTCTTTCCGTCTGGCAAACTGCAATGCTTCCCCTGATGGAACGATCAGCACAGCACTTTGTTGAATTCCACCCAGAACTGTTTTTTGCAATCATTTGACTCTTATTTTAAGAGAATGCTTATTTTCCCATGTGTGCTTGAGCTGTTGTCAGGAGGAATTAAATGATAAGAGCAAATCCTCTTTATTGATGATATCTGAGTTTAAATCACGTCAATTCTTATTTATGTTTCAAAAACTGTGCTGCCTTGGTGTGGCATCTTTAATCTAGATCAGGGGTCTGCAACCTTTAAGACAAAAAGAGCCACTTGGACCCGGTTCCGAAGAAAAAAAAACTGGGAGCCGCAAAACCATTGGCCTACCGGGGGTCCAAAACAGGGACGTCATCTTCCTCCTCGCAGTCGTAGACCTGCATGCGCGCCACTGCCCTCCGATCTGACAGCGGGCGGGAAGGTGACGTCGGGACGGTGCGTGACTAATGCACGCACCGCCCCCATGCGACGTCACAGCCAGTACAGCGCCCGCCACAGTGGGGAGTGTCGGGGTGCACAATGTGCCTCCCCTCGCTAGTATCCGCCTCGGAGCCACGGCAAAGTTGTAAAAGAGCCACATGCGGCTCCGGAGCCGTGGGTTGCAGACCCCTGATCTAGAGACTAATGATGTGGCTTGCGAAGGAGACACACACACACTTTCTGGCTAAACTTTTCTGCATATGGCCAATAGTAACAGAACAGCTGTCATATACCAACCACTTTAACTCCTCCCCCCGATGAGTGCTTCTGTGTGCCAAGCCTTCATTGCCTTTATTTCACACGCTGGCCACATGACCCGGAAGCTGTACGCCAGCTCCCTCGGCCAGTAAAGCAAGATGAGCGCTGCAACCCCAGAGTCAGCCACGACTGGACCTAATGGTCAGGGGTCCCTTTACCTATCATTGATGGAAATGATTACCAGCTGCAGAGATCTCAGTGGCACCACCCTCTGGTGGTGGCTTCTGCAACAGTGGTGGCAGTGACTCCCAGGGCAACAATAGTAGCTGTCCCCCATAATACTCATGCCTAGTTTGGCGATGATATCTCCCGAGGTGGCAGAACCTATGCCAAAAAATTGAAGTCACACCAAAGTAATGCTTTGGTCCACTATCTTGAGTCAAAATGGCACCCAGCATCTACACAGCGCTGAAGTCCTCCAGCCCCACCTTGGGAATCCTCATGCTGAGGTTGGTGATGATATCTAGTGGTGTCTGAACCTATACCAGAAAATGGGCAAAAGTCAAATGAAAGTGACATTTCAGTTTGTCCATTTGATTCAAAATGCTGTCCAGCATCCATCTCGGGAACCCTCATGCCAGGTTTCACGATGATATCTCAAGAGGTGGCCAAAACTATAGAGAAGAAGAGTTTGGATTTGATATCCTGCTTTATCACTACCTGAAGGAGTCTCAAAGTGGCTAACATTCTCCTTTCCCTTCCTCCCCCACAACAAATACTCTGTGAGGTGAGTGGGGCTGAGAGACTTCAAAGAAGTGTGACTAGCCCAAGGTCACCCACCAGCTGCATGTGGAGGAGCAGAGATGCAAACCTGGTTCACCATATTACGAGTCTACCTCTCTACACCACACTGGCTCAGATAGACAGCTAGTCAGACTGACAAACCACTTACCAAAATATGTATTAGGTGTGCTTGTGTAAACAACTTTGGGTAGCATTGCATTTTAAAAATATATTTTTTCTTAAATAAAATAAGAAAATACTTGGAATTAAAGTATTTTGCATTTTTCAAAAAGCAATTTAATAGCAGTAGATTCAGGGTATTATTGAATGAAGAGCCTAACGTGAATCACTATTTAATATGACCTCAGCAAAACAAGATGTCATATTGTGTGGTCCCATATGTTACTCATACTTCTTTAAAAACGGGGATATTAGGTGATTCAGAATTTGCAGTATGCTACAGATATAGTGAACAGGAAAAATGTTGTTAATGAAGGAAAGCACTTTCTTTGGCCAAGTTTTGAAAACTACTTTCATACTCATGAGACAAAAATGAAATAAAAGATCATATGAAACACAAATAAGCGAATTAACCTCTCTGAGCCACTCCAGAAGGATACTGTGGTCAATATCAAAAGTCGCCAAAAAAATTCTTTTTGATGCTCCCCTATATCTGACAAACGAACCAGGGTGATCAAGGCAGTTTCAGCACCACGACCAGGCCTGAAAACAGACTGAAATGCACCCAGATATTCAATTTCCTCCAAGCAAACCTAAATCTGGACCTTCACCACCATCTTCAGCACCTTGCCCCAAAAGAGACCATTAGCCATTGGATGATAATTGTTTAACATTTGTAGGTCCAAGCAGGTCCACTTAAGGAGGAATAACAAGATAGTTAGCTGTTGGCAATTTCCGCATAATTATTGGCACATTCTAGGAACTGAATGTTAAAGCAAAGTATCTGCTTTTGTAAAAGTTAGGAGTTAGGGCCAAACTAAGAATGATATTAGTTGTATGCATGCAGGGCCCATTTAATAAACAGAATGCATTCGCCAGAAATTGTTCATTAGGTGAGTATTCACATAACGAGTCCATGATTTAAATTATTTCTTATGGAAATATTTCTAATGTGGGATTTGTCCAATCTCTCCCTCAACCTCCAAAGGGGAAAAAAACTGATTTATCCAATCTCTCCTGCTCCCTGATTCATCTGACCTCACTCCCCCTCCACTCTGTGGTTTCTGCCAGAAAAGGGCTGCTACCGACCAGCAAGGCACAAGCAAACAAGGAAGTAAGAAAGTTGACTGTCCAGATATCTGAATCTGCAGAGCATGCTGCAAGATTTATTTAATTCTTTATGTGCGGATAAGTGGATTTTTATGATAGTGAGGATGTGGATAGCGGGGCCTGAGTGTATGAAGGGAAGCTGAATCACTTGCTGCGTGTGATACCAATGAAAACTCTCCCATCTGCCATTAGCCCCTGGAAGTGAGCTCACATAAGTGCCAGGAGCTTCTTAGGATTAAAAGACCCTTGGGAGTGATTTTCATCAAAATCACTGTAGGGGGCAAGAGTGAAACCCCCACCAAACACCATTGCTCTGATCCAGTTTGCCCGCCCCCAGCACCTATTTAAACGGGGGGGGGGGGCAATGTTCAGGTTAATTATCCTTACATACAATTATCATCTGTCAACATCCTGTTCTAGGTCAAATCGAAACTTCCAGGGGAGGCTGGGTTGGAGGAGTGTTACTTACTGAATGGGCAGGGATACACCCAAACGAATAAAGTCAAGATAAGCTGTTCAGAATCGCAACAGGCAAGGAAGGCAAAGCACAGACTGTCAGGACCCTGGACAGATCATTGTGGGAGAAACTGGCTGGAATTCGCCTAAGAAGAGCTGTTGTCTGAGCAGCATGAAGGCCTGTCTGGCCTGGGCCAGCTGTTAACCTCATTCCCTTTGGGAGCTATCTGTGGTCCTTAAAGGGCCAGTGCATGATTCTTCAGCCACTGAGTCTTAAAGCACAGGTACAGCAGTGTACACTCCATTGGAGTTGTCCTCTGAGTCTGAAGGGTCAATAATACCACATCCTCCGATCTGGAAAGTCTTGGAGTGGAGGATGACGGTTCTCTAGGCAATTCCTCCTCCCCTTCTAAGTCTTCCTCAAAGCCAGGTGGAGGATAGAGGCCAGAAAACCTAACATATTTTGGCCCGTAATATGTCCACTTAGGTTGCTGGGGTACATTCTTTGGAGCTTTGCTCTCTGAAGCTAGATTTGATTCTCACATTGTTTGTTAAGAACACTGAGATTAATAGTCATGTAGAAAAGGTAGTGAAAGTGTGGCTGCATAAAAATACATATTGATCTGAACACACACTTCAGGAAGCTGACACGAGTATTAATATTTGGAATATGTATCTGGGTGGGCAGAACACACCTCCCAATAGATCACTCCAGTTTGTCTACGTGTAAGAATCTTCATGTACAAAAGCACAGAGTAAAATAATGAGAAAAGCCTTTTAAAGATAAAAATGCCTCAGTATCACCAAGAGCTAATAACATGACCAGTTAGCCTCTGAAGCTAGAATGGGGAACCTGTGGCACTCCAGTTTTGGGGTTTATTATTTTTTTGCTGGACTACAGTTCCCATATTTGGCCATGCTTGCTAGGGCTGATGGGAATTGAAGTCCAACAACATCTGGAGGGCCACAGGCTCTCCACCCCATTCTATGGCACTAACACACATTAGATCTTTTTGCTGCTACTGAGTGACACAGTTGCTCTTCTGGTTTGTCTGTGGGATGAAAGTACCTGGGACCTGGGAAGGTGTCCATGGTTTTGATCTCTCAGATATGGAAGTTCAAACAACTGCCATACTCACATTTTTGTACAACAAATTCACGCCTAGTGGCCTGACACAAGTGCCAGTTGTCTTGGAGATAATCTGGATTGAATCTATTATAATTGAAAGGGTGGATTTTCTCCATAGCAGGAGAGGATAAATTAATGGTGGGGGGACAGGACCTGTTTGCAAGTAATGTAATTTCAGTGTTTGAAAAATTTCTTTTGCAGATAATCGCATTTGATGAGTTAAAGACAGACTTCAAGAGCCCTATAGATCAGTGCAACCCAGCGCATGCGGTGAGTTCTGTTCTGTTATTTTATAGTAATTTAGTTTTGATAGTAATGCTAAACTGTCAACAAAAATATGGATTTGAATCAGGATTGCCTAAAAGTGAAATTTATTTTAATATGTAAACAGGGTGAGTCTTGATATAATTATTTCTGATTCAGAAATGAGAGGTGTTGGAATGGGAAAAGGCACATACCAAGGGTTGACTCACATAACTGAAAATCAGCTGTGCTTTTGAAGGGCAAAGTCAACACGCATTACATATAGCTTGTCATGTGGCGAAGTGGTCAGTTGATCATCTGGCCACTCTCATCATATGGACATGTTGACTCCCTGTGGATAATTATATGAGTGAAAATACATTTTAGTTGCATTCCTCATAGAGAGATTGTTGCTCCATTGCTCCACCATAATGGCTGTGACAAAACTACCCCATCCCCAGAAATCCTGACAATGGGCCTAATGAGAGGTTAGAGGATGGTTTCCCACTATGTGAATGAGCCTTGGCCTCACATGCTCCTCTTTCCCTCTCCTACTGCATGCCAGAAGAGGAGATCAAAAGCATCCTCTTGAGTTTTAAACAAACCACAGTGCTCTGTTTTATGTTCAGAGTTGATGAATTTGTTTTGTTTAAACTTGAATTAATGAACAAGCCTAGATCAGAAACAGTGGCTTAATCCTGACTTGTGTGAGCTTTTACAGATTTTAAAGAAACCACGTCTCCACGTTGGGACCTAAAAGTGGAAAGAGATGCTTCCAATTTCCTCTGGAGCATATGAGAAGAAGGGAGAGGAGGAGGGAGCATGCAAGCTTGAGACTTGCCATGGCTTATTTACATAGCGGGGAATCTACATTTTCCATAACACCTGAAACAGCTGTATGTGGAGGCAAAGCGGTGAAGATTGTGGATATATGAAGTTTCCTCACATCAAGTTCGGCTATGGACTGTTTATCCCAGCACTGACTGGTGGCAGCTCCAAAGGTTTCAGGAATAGCATCTCTCCAAAAGATAGGCTTGAAAAACAGCTATTTGAGCCTATGGCTCATAGTTAAATGACTAAAAGACCGATTGTAGATGCTGCGCTGCTTAAGTCTGTTAACCTTTAATAACTACCCTGTTATTTCCAAAGGGAATGTAGAATTTAAATTCCCCTTGATGCCTGGCTGTAGCCAGCGCCTCATCCTAGGGAATCATTTCCCCTTTTAAGGATTTCAAGCTCTACAGCAGAGAAGTTATCTCTCTCTAAAGCTGCATGACTGTGTATGCTCGCCACTCATGACTGCTGTAGGAATTCATGTCCATTTTTGCCTAGAGAAGCAGATCGAAGTCTCACAGTGTAAGAGGGAGATAGCCACTGTAGCAAATCAAGTTAAACTTGCTTATGAGGTGAGAGAATTTGTCTCTGATGTAATAGCTGATATATTCCATAGGTGAAAGGTACAGTAACCATGTTTACCTAAATAGAACCTGAAGGGAAGGCGGAGGGGTTTTTCCAACGTCTTTGAAAACCGGTGAAGCATGTTGAGCAGTGAAATGAATAAATAAATAAAACACGCACACAAGGCAAGTGGCAATGTTTGCTTAACCAAGCTGAAATGCCAAGCTTAAACTGGAAGACTAGAGAAGGCTTCCTTAAACTTTTTGGGCAAAGCTCAGGTCTGCCAATGCTCATCACCATGGTTACACTTAAAGCAGCAATTATTTGTTGGATGTCTCTTGCCACAAAGGAAAAGAAGTGTGTCTACACAGTGCTGACTCAGACACCCCTTGCCCTCACTGCCATCATGCACTGAACATTTGTAAGGATGTGGATTCAAAGGTGGCAACCTTTACCCAACAGAGGAAGCAACTTCTGCTACACCATGGCAGATGTAAGAATGAACACAGACCTTAACTAAAGTGACCAAATTTACTAGATCTGAGGTTGAATCTGCTTCCTGGTGTCATCTGAATCATGTTGGTGGATAATGCATTACAATGGTTTGTATCCAAGGAAGTCGTCCCATTTGCACAAGGACTTCTGCATGTGCAATGGAATCAATAAACCAATCATTTTATTTGTCCCCTTCCTCTCTTCCCCTACGCACTTCCCAAATCTGTTCTGGGGATTCCTCCAACCCTCTGGAGCACATTTGGGGGAGCACACATGGGGAGAGGAAAGGAAGAGGAAGTTCCTGTGTCCAAGCAGATATCCTTGCATGAATGGGATTACTTGCTGAGACACAACATTACATCTTGAAGTAGTGGACACAGATTTTATTACCACTGATTAATTATTAATGGAACTCTACCCAAGTCAAGAGCTTTTCAGTCATTACTGGGTTGAAGAGTCAACACAGGTACAGCATTGTCTTCAAGGATACACTAATTCACCATAATTCTTCACATAATGAGGATGAATTGCAGTGGGGAGATTTTTGTGTCCAAAGCAGCTCCCCATGTGATTGAAACTTCTAGAAAATCAGAGTTTTCAACTGCATAGGGAGCCTCCATGGACACCAATGCTCCTGACTGCAGAAGTTAATCCTCATTGTGTCAAAATAATTTGTGTGACCTCATGGGCATTAACCCCAATACATGTGCACTCCCTCTTCATCACAGTACCATTTGGAGGTAGTTTCTTTGATTCATGAGTGTCTTAAATTGTACCCTTTCACCCTTCCCTTTCTCTCTCTTTTCTTTGACAGAGAGAGCGATTGAGAAATATTGAACGAATCTGCTTTCTTTTGCGAAAGGTAGGAATTAACCCACGTCAGCTGTGGGCTTTGGGCTGTTCAAAGGGATCTGAGCCATCATATCGGTGTTGCTAGAAATAGCACTGGACCTTTCCTAAGGTTCCTCCTCCAGCAAGGAGGCGATAACGGCAGAATGGAAATTGAAACTGATGTGACCTTTGAAGGAAGGAAGGAAGCTAATTAGGAGGGACTTCCAATCAGTCAATAATATTCTAAAAAGAAATGAACTTTTCAGAACATCATTGGCTTCTCTTTAATAGCCTCATTTTTTTAAGGAAGCAGATGACTTTAGGAGGCATAATTTGGAACCTGACATACAACCTTAAATTTTTGTTCCTACGCTTTTTTCTATAACTATTCAACAATAATCTGATAAATGGCATACCTTTTATTGGGGGCCTTTTATTATGATTTTCAAACATTTGAAAGGGAAAACTGAGCACTTCTTTTAAGGGTCTTGGAAAAGCATCTGCTGCTTTCTATTTACATAACTTTTTGAGCAATAAACGATCTTCTGTTAATTCTCTAGTGAGGTTACCTGCACAGTGGCTCTCACAGCAACCCCACACTTTGAGTGCTATGGGAAACAACAGTCTCACACTGGTGTTCCCAACAGCAAACTCATTACAAGTGGATATCCTATATATGCGTTTGCTCACCTTTAAACACCTACGTATTTATGTCTGGAACTGGCTGGCTCGGCCAGGTCCTTAAATGTGCATGACGTCGACATATTATTCACTTGCTCCTGGAAACACTGCAGCTGTTCTACTTGTGTTCTTTGTTTTTGAGGGAAGGACAATAGTTCATCATAGAAGCATTGAGTTGGAAGAGACATTGAGGATCACCTAGCCCAACTCCCTGCAATACAGGAGTCTTTTTCCCAACATAGGGGTCAAACCCACGACCCTGAGGTTGATTCTCATGCTTACCAACCGAGCTATCCCAGCTCACTGATGGGAGCACTTGGAATGAAGCTTTGCATTCAAAGGGCCCCAGGGTGAATCCCTGTTGTTTCTGGGTATGGCTAGAAAAGAGGCCTGTCTGAAGCCCTGGAGAAACACTGTTAATCTATATAGGCAGTGCTGAGCTTGATGGATCAGTGATCTGTCTGAGTATAAGGCAGCTTCCTATCTTCTCTTTGCTCCGCAGTGGTGTAGCGGGGGGGTGCAGGGGGGGCCGGCCGCACCGGGCGCAACATCTGGGGGTTAGGGGGCGCAAATCCACGGGTTAGGGGGCGCAAATCCACGGGTTAGGGGGCGCAAATTACTTGCCTTGCCCCGGGTGCTGACAACCCACGCTACGCCACTGTTGCTCCGAGATACTGACACTACTGCTCTCCTGGAAATAGTTTCATTGTGTTACTTGCTAAGTCAGCATCCTTCTAGTTTCCAAGTCGTGCCCCAGTTTTTGTAATGTAAAGCAACAGACAGAGGTAATTTTATTAATATATGTGTGTTGCCTGGAGATGTCTTGCCCACACTGGTATTTAATTTTTATTGAGCCTAAGCATCCTTGCTAACAGCAGAAGCAGTACCTTTCCGTTAATTACATCCTCCACATATCGCACACTCTAGGGAACAGGTTACTTTTCATACTCTTAAATTGTTTGTTAATACAGTCCCCTTTTCCAGAGGTCTTCGGGGAAATGCTGCTTTTAATTGGGATATGTGCTTTAGGGAAAAAGGAAAACAAGATAATTCAACAGAAAGGCAGTACTCACGGTAGACAACTGCTTACAGTAGCTTTCTCTGGATAGCAATTCTGGGGTATTCAAGGTTAGCGGCAGAGCTTTGGGGAGCAATTAGAACACTAAACTAGTTTATGAATAAAGTAAAATGTTGGGGAAGATGGATGCAATTGTTAAGGCACACTTCAGGTATCCAGCCTCATTATTATATTGCTTTGTGTGGCCTTGGATAGTGCAGTGTGTTGTGTGCATTTTCTGCTTCCTAAAGCGTTCTCCTGAAATAACTCACTTGAATGAAAAACAAAATCTTTTAGGCACTTTTCTTTCTCATTTTTTTTAAAGAGTTGGGCTAATGAAAGATTTCACCTTAAGGTCTTTTTGTGAAAATGATTGGTTCAAGCCATGACAATTTTTAAAGTTTGTGGGACTATTACTGTTGGTTTTGGTACAACTGGGCTCCATGATTAGAGCAGAAACCACCTTAGGGTAGAACATCATCCAGTTGTTGGGCAGGAGCTATCAGCTGAAGACCAATGTTCTATACAGCAACTACTGTACAGCCTTTTACCCAGCTATTTAAGGAGCTTCCTTCTATATTAAAAATCTAGCATCTTTGTCTGAAAGTGTGTTAGTGATTTATTTAAACAGTCATAGGACCAATCTACATGACATACTTAGAAAATGCATGCAGAAAATTGTTATGGCAGTCATGTCACTGGTGTCCATACTAGTTTGGTTTACAAATTTTCTGTGATGAGAGACCCCTAAATATACCCTGCCCTGTTACTGGTTACTAGTAGGGATGAGGGGAAGAAAACAATTTAAGTTCGTATTTAAAGGCAAATTCACACTTATTAAAACAATATGCAACCTGAAATAAAGCTATCCTTCAAAATTTATAGTTATCTGAATTTTGCAAGGCTGTTCTCTGGTCAAGTAATGTATTCAAAAATGTGTACACTAAAGTGCGCATATAAATGCATATATTTGTGAAAATAACATGCACAAATGTATTGTGCATTTAAACTGCATTTAAAATATTGTATAGTTGGAGAAATTCACATGAAAATGCTGATGAATATTCATGAGAACTTAAAAACACCCCCCCCCCATGATAGAAACTGGGAAATGAGAAACTGAAAGAAACTGTATTCGACATATTTGCCCATTCCTAGTGACTAGCATGATGGCTATATGCAGCTTATCACTTGCTAAAAATCAGCAAAGGGAGAAGGTTGTTGCCTTCATGTCTTGCTTGTGGGGGTTCTCAGAGGAATCTTCTTGGCTTCTGGGGTCAACAGAATGCTGGACTAGGTGGGCCTTTGGTTTTACGTTCTTAGAAAATGAGCCAGTGAGCTGGTCTTAAAGCCACAAATAGAATTTATAGTCCTTCCTTGATTACCTCTGCAAATCATTGTTGTTGCTGCTGACTAACTTCGGTCAACCTGCTTCTTAATTTAGAAAGGGCTGAATAGGAATTGTAAAACTTCACTGACTAGTCACATTGGATGGCAAGAACTCCAGCATAACTGACTGTACTGTTGATGCTTACTTGGAGGCCAAGGTTCCCCATGCTCTTTATGTGTGTGGTTAGATGGGACTAGCAATGTAAGGACCCCTCCAGGTGTCTTTTGTATTGCGCATTTATTGTGGTTTGTGCCTATGGGGCAATCACAGGACCACTTTCTTTTTAAAAAAATCATCATCATCATCATTTTTATTAAGTTTCCCATTTTAACAATCTAATCAAATCACATTGAATGTTCCTAATTATACAAATACATATCAAATAGTCCAAATATTCTGCCTAAATTATAAAAAAAAAATTGTTGGGACTTCCCATGCTTCAAGTTCGGGAGGGCTCTGATCATCTCATATCTCTGCTGCCATCACAGGACCACTTTCAATACTATTTGTGCCTGCAAAAGTTTTGTGGCAGTCATACCACTTCCTTTCTAATCAGTGTATATCCTGTAACTTCCTGCTGAAATGCCACAACTGTTTGGGTGTCTATGTGTCCTGCTTTTGTTGTTCTATTGCCCTTCAGATAGCAATAATGAGGTAGCTTCGGGGGACGCATCGCAGAACAACTAATGAAACTGAATAAAAACACCTTTATTGCACTAATGGGTCAATAACATGTTTCAGGATATACCTGCAGTTATAATACCAGTCTGGAGGGGTCCTAATACTCAGTATTCTTACTCAGAAGTAATTCCTGCAGACTTCAGAGAGTTCTACTTCTGTGCAACTATATTTATTTAAAAGTGCACCCAGTCCTATTTGAAAGCCTCTGGGTTCGCAATATGTTTAGAAATACACTGAAAATACCATAAATTAAAAAATATTTGGGTGGGAAACTGATCTGCTTAATCTCAAAGAGAAAGGCTTTGTCCCACCCTCTGCAGAGGCTTTTGGAGGAAGGAGGGGGAGGGAAACATCCATTGGACAAGCCTGCCTTCTACTCACACAATATTGGATATGATCCTGTGCTTTTGACAAATGCTCCAGAATGTTTGTGGACCACAAGCATAATGCAATCTGGGCTCAGAGAAATATATACAGTACTGTTGCTGCGTGAACAGGACTTTCTCTGATGTTGCATTTGCATTGCCAGGACCTTTGCAACAGCCCATTCCTGAAGCAGAGACAATCTGATCTTCATATGTTCCTTCTGCTCTCTGCAAATAGCAGTGGACTTAACCTCTTCAATTAGGTGCATGAGACAGACTCCGAGGCCCAACTTAAATGTGGTGTCAGCCGTGCTACACATCCGAATGTGTATCAGATCATTGGCCCACCTTGTTCATATCATTTACTCAGACTGGCATCAGCTCTCCAAGTGTTCAGGCTGGAGTCCTTCCCAGACCTGTCCACAGATGCCAGACATTGTACCTTGGACCTGCTGCATGCAAATAATGTGCTGTGTTTCTGAGCTACGGCCCTTCTCCCTAAAAAAAACCTTACCTGTGGGACATACCGCACATCTCTTTTAAATCTGGTTGTCTCACTTATGTGTCCAGCATTAGTACACCAGGTTTCCAACACCTGGGGGTGAATTGTGCTAGTTTCTTATGAGGAATAGTGGATGGAGTTGCATATATTTAGCCTGGATAAGAGGAGACAGAGGGGAGATATGATAGCCATCTTCCATTATCTAAAGGGCTGTCACATGGAAGATGGAGCAAGCTTGTTTTCTCCTCCTCTGGAACGTAGGACTCAAACCAATGGCTTCAAGTTGCAGGAAAAGAGATTCCAACCAAACATCAGGAAGAACTTTCTGACAGTAAGAGCAGTTCAATGGTGGAACAGTTTCTCTCTGGAGGTTGTGGACTCTCCTTCCTTGGAGGTTTTTAAGCAGAGGTTGGATGGCCATCTGTCATGGATGCTTCAGCTGAGATTCACGCATTGCAGGGGGTTGGACTGGATGACCCTCGCGGTCCCTCCCAACTCTCCCTATTCTGTGATTCTATGTGGAACAAGTTTTCCTTGTGCTCCCAGTTTCACTCTTATACCTGCCCTGGACTATCAGCTAGTAGAAATGAAGCTATTTGAAGTCCTGGCAGTAGGAAGATGCATTCTGGCAATTTTACTGAACAGAGTGCAGGAGATATTCTTAGGTTTGATGAATTACCCCGTGACAAAAAACATAATGAGAACAGAAAATGCCCCACCATGGGTCCCCTCCATTGACAGTGATTGTAACAGAGATGGAGTGAGTGCACTTTGCCTGCACTCATTAGAGTCCAAAGATGGCTGCCTTGTTAGTGGCTTTTCACTCCCTGCAATCTTTCTTACAGTGGATAATTCTTTCCCCATTCAGACCTCCTCTATATCATGACACTGCTGAGTCTGACTCATTGGATGGGCCACAGGAAACCTGTAGAAGGCTCCTCCAACAGTGTGATTAGTAGCAAAACCCGCGTCAAGAGGCAACAGGGATGAATTGTGAAGACTTACTAGCACTTGTAAAAAAAAAAAAAAAAGCAACCCTTTGCTGCGGTTCTTCAGGCAATCGTTCAATTCATATTTTAATAGCTTAAATGTCCTATGAGACAATGGCACAGATAGCATGGCCTGGCAAACTCTGCTTGAGACAAAGTGAGAGCTATATTTAGGATTTCTATTTAAGCCACTTGCTGTGCTGCTAACCATGCAAGACTTGTAAATAGTTCTAATTTTTTTTATATAAAAAAGGAAGTTCATGGGCAGTTAAAAAGAAACAAACCACCTTGATTCTGTATGTTTTATATTTTTGATTATAACAAGAAAACTACAAGAGGCAATTGCCCCCACATTGTATTATCAGTTGCAATAAACTAAAGTAAAACTGTAAGGATGATCATAAGTTCACACATATAAAATAGAGATGGATTCCTGGAGAATACTAGAAATTAATATTCCTTTTACTCAGTTGCAATCCCACCTGTCTTCCATCATGGAACCTAAGGCAGCAGGTATGTGTTTGCAGCTTGTGGTTTGTCTGGAAGAAACAAACCATGAACCCGGGTTCAGAAAATACACTAAGCCACACAGCAGTAGGAGCAAAGTGGCTGCAATGTCTTCTTCGGGATCCTGTGCTTACATGCTCCAGCTAAGCCATGGTTTGGTTTAGCATAATGTGCAAACTGACTAGTTATAAGAAATTTGCTCTAGTCTCCCAACAACTACTTGAATATCCCAGAATAGACAGACTGGTGGTGAAAGCACTACAGCACTGCAAATAACTTATCTTTTGTCCCACCCCTCCAGGTGCTAAATGAAATATGAAAATAGAGCATATCCCTGGAGTGTTGCTGTTCCAGGTGTGAGACCTGAATCCTGACAGCAAGTTTCTTAATGATGGCCCAGATAATATCCCTTGTTTTCTTCCTGTTTAATTTTCTTCCTGTATTGTGAGTTCATACTTTGCTTTTGGGTTTGTTTGCCCTAGAAATAACTTGAGAACATATTGCAAGCTATAGGAAGATAAGCAGACAGTTTTCTAGGGTTGTTGTTTTTTAAGTGTTGGAAAGGTGTGCTTTTCTTTTAAAAAACTGCTCTGGGAAAAACACAACAGTTCAGCCATAAGCAATAGAACTGGAATATTTCTGCTTAGTTTCACTTCAGTTTTCTTCTTGGTTACACATTTAAAGAGTGTGTGAATGGTGTTCAATTTATGGTGGCTTTCTTAAACTTTGAAATTATTATTATCTGTATACTTCCCTATAGCCACAGGTCTCAGGCTGCTTCACAACATAATAGCATATCACAATGTAATAACACAAAGAGCATACTGCTCTTCGCCTTCATCATCTTGTAATAAGAAGCAAATTACCTCTGAATATGGAGGCTCCATTCTTGTTGGCAGACCTATCCTGTGATAATGGCCCTCACAACAGACATATTAATAAGACATTCAGACTCAGATGAGAAGGGGACATCTGATATTTTCATGGTAATATAGCATAGATAAAAAATGTTTGAGTACCAGTGTCCCATATGGGGTGCTTTTTGATCAACTAGAAACATCTAAGGATACTGCCTGTACCCACTTACTGGGGAGTAAGCCCTATTGGACTCAATGGAAGTTACGTCTGAGTAGACATGCATACAGTTGCTCTGTAAATCAATTAAAAAATGCTTTCAAACTCATCTTGAGGGCCATGAGGGCTAGCAACCTACTTGTCCTAAAATGAAAACCGAGATTCCCGGAAAACTAAGTTTTGTGAGTTTTGCTCCTCACTGTACTTGTCTAGAACATGCACTATCCTGGCTGTAAGCAAAAATGTAATCCAGTAAACGGGAACAATTATAGCAAGCTGAAGCATCTTGCCTCCATTACAGTGCAACCCTATACAAGCCTACTCAAAAGTAAGCCCCAATGATTTCATTGGGACTGACTCTCAGGTTAGTGTGCATAGATTTGCAGCCTTAGTCAGAAAGAGATGAGCTTGAATTTTTACCAAGAAGACAGAATGAAGTCTTGTTGCTTGTTGTGAAAGTTGGACTAGATGCCCCTTGAGACACTTCCAGATTGCCTATGATTCTGGGTGAACTCTGAACTCAAGTCCTGAAGACAAGTTCTATTAAGGCATTGTTTCTGTTCCTCACATTTTTATCACCGAGAACAAAATTTCTATTGGGCTAAAAATACACTGAGTACAAAACTTCTAGCTAGTTCATGGAAATCCTTTCCCCTTTATTCTTTCATGAATCATTTATTTTGGGACTATTTCTGTAAAGTGTCCCTCACTTGTCAGAGGAGAAATGGAGCAATTTGCTGTTTATGTAAACTGCAGAGCTGTTGCAAGGTTGCAAGAGTCACTGAAAAGAGGTGTTCTCTCTCTTCCTGCCCCTATGATATGGATGAGGCCCAGAGGACGCCAGCCTTTTCTGCAGTGGTTCCCTGCTCGTGGAATCCTCTCGCCAGAGACTCACCTGGCTCCTTCATTACGTATCTTTAGGTGCCAGGCAAAAACATTCCTCTTCTTCCAGGCCTTTGGATAATTAAACAATCTATGGGCTTTTAAACTGCGGGCGGGGGCGGGAGGAAGGTGTTGTCTTTGTCTGTTACGATGGTATGTATTCTTGTGTTTTAATATTGTAAACTGCACTGTGATCCTCAGATGAAGGGTGGTACAATAATAATAATAATGGTGGCAGACAGAGAGGTAGAGGGGAATAAAGTGCTTTTGAAAGGTTTTGGAGAAATCAGCTTACATAGGCTTCTTCCATATCATTTCCCTTGCAACCAGGTTCCTTTCTCGTGTCCAAAAATTAATCTCATTGCCAGCAGAAAGTGTTTACAGTCGTACCTTGGTTCTTGAACGCCTTGTGATTCAAACATGTTGGCTCCCAAAGGCTGCAAACCCCGAAGTTTGCGAACATTTTTTGGAAGTCAAACTTCTTGACGCGGCTTCTGATTGAGTGCAGGAAGCTCCTGCAGCCAATTGGAAGCCACGCCTCGGTTTTTTAACGTTTTCGGCAGTCGAACGGACTTCTGGAACGGATTCCGTTTGAGAACTTCACAATGTATGAATCAAGGTTCCTTTTGCCTTGAGTATATCTCTTGTGAAACAACAACAAGCATCACCTTGGAGAAGACTTGGTGCTTCTCTGCACCTTTTTCAACAGGGAGTGGGCAGTGTGGTGCAATAGAGCAAGTGATAGACTAAGGCAGGTGGGGAACACTGGCCCTGGGGGCTGAATGTGGCCTTCAAAGTCCCTCCATTAAGCCATTGACAATCACCTGAGGCTACACCCACTACCAGTCCTGTTTCAGCCCCTCCTTGAGTATTTTTGCCGGGCTAGAATGTGTTTTTGATCTCCAATGTATGCCTCCTGCTTGCCTAGATGGAGGAAACAGAGGAATGTTTGAGTGTGTGTAGAAACTAGTCTACTGTACATAGCTAACAATTACATGCATTGCTCTAAACTTGTGGTTTTCAACCAGTGTGCCATGGCACCCTGGGGTGCCTTGAATGATGGTCAGGGGTGCTGTTAGCAACACTGGCCTCTCTCCCTTTTCCCTTCCCTCCCTCCTCTGATGCCCTCTCACGTCTCTGCCTCCCAAAGGTTTACATGGCTGTTTGTTGCAGCAGCTCTGGCTACAAGCTCCCCATGTGAATGGTGCCTCTGGAGCTGGCCAGGGGGTGCTTCCCAGGCCCCTGTAGGGCAGTGTGAGGAGGCACCTCTCTTTGGGGTGAGGGGGGCAGCTCAGAGACCAGGGGGAGCAGCAGTGGCTGCCCAGAGGACACCCAAGGAGAGGGGAGAGGAGAGGATGCAGAGGGAACACTCCACAAGGGAGGGTGTTTGAAAAGGGGTGAGGGGCTGCCAGCTCTGCAGGCAAGGGGTGACATAACTGGGCGTCTGAGCCCCATGGTAGTGCTGCAGAAAGAATGTAGTTGGTCACTGTTATGTACTGAAGTTGTCACCCTGGGCCAGCAGGGGAATACTGTAGATAGTTTTCACTCAGGTCCACATATGCAAATAAGGAACTGGAAGTGACGTTCAGTGATTGGATAGTTACAGAAAGTTGTTACTGTTGCATTGTAGTGGAGCTCTATATAAGCAGGCTGGCTGAACCCCTCAGTTCAGTTCGGTTCTGGCCTGTGAATAAACAAGAGCTGTCTAAAGAATCGCTGCGTCATCTTATATGTTCACCCACAACTTAACAGTCACGGGAGCCATGGACTCAAAAGGTTGAAAACCTCTGCTCTAAACACTTTTGCCTCTGGCCCCACCCACCATTGCAATGTGGCCATTAAAAGGTTACCTAGAAGAGAAGGAGGCCCTCAAACGTACCTTGAATTTGGTAAGGAGAGTTGCCCCCTCTCAATTACAAATGGCAAAACAATATACTGTATAATAATTTCCAACAAGTTGGTTAGAGGTTGGTGAGAGCCTATGGTACTTTCTGACAAGAGATAGCGAGAAGGTGCTAGTGATTTCCTGCGAAGTGGTAATTTGTGATAGTTCTTTACTGGCAAAAATGTAATTGTACCCTATGCTGTTGTGGAAAGAAAATGCAATAATGATGGGAATTGTTTCTTTTCAAATAATTTGACTGATTCTCTGTACAACTAAAGAGATAAATAACGTAATTACTTGTAAATTACATGCATTAGAAAAGTTAACCTAGCTTGTGGCTCATTAAAAAAAAGTATTAAAGACATATTTCAGGGAAGTTTGGTGCAATCATCATCACTATTATCTAGTTTTATAGCACTTACTTGGCAGTTGTGTGTCCTTGTGAACCTAGTTTGGTCCGAAGTTCATGCAAAGATGTCACAATCTGCAAGCTTTAGTTCTTAGCATCACATCAAAGAGATGGGTCTCAAACAGATCACTTTCAGCAGGGAAATAGGCATTAATTAAAGCTAAGCTTAGTGGTAACTCTTTTGCTGCCTTGCAAGGAATTATGATGTGACTACTCAGATGGAATGGATTTCAGATGTGGAACTGAAAATCCATCCTTTTTGTCTGTTCTGGACACTTAATATCTCCATATTTTAAGAATATATTTTGAGGCCCAGTAAGCTAGGAGCACCATAGAGAGAATGGGAGCAGCAGAGATGGAAGTTCTGAGATATCTGTGAAGAACAGAGAACAGCTGTGAAGTGTGTATGTGGGGGGTAGAATGGAGAATATGAGTACAGAAAGACTTTGGTATGGAGCAGGCATCCCCAAACTCGCCCTCCAACTGTTTTGGGACTACAATTCCCACCATCCCTGACCACTGGTCCTGTTAGCTAGGAATGATGGGAGTTGTTGTCCCAAAACAGCTGGAGGTCTGAGTTTGGGGATGCCTGGTATGGAGGAATATAAAGTAGAGGAAGGTATCTGAAAGGTACAGGGAGATCTGTCTGGTAAATAAACAGACAAATTGGAATAGCAGTAGAGGTGGTGCTGATAGGTCAGTGCTACTGAAAGAGAAGAGGGAATGAGAAATAGGGCTGCAGTGCAAAATAAGCTGTATGGAAAGAAAGGGTATCATAGGATTGCTGATATGTGTTGATGCAAATAGAGAAGGCAGAGGGAGAGAAAAGTGTGAGAGTTAACCAGGAGAATTCAGAGGGGTATATAGTCGGGCAGAAAGGGAAGGGTGGGTGGAGTGGGGTAGAGCTGACGATTCACTCCCTCAACACCCTCATTGTTGCCACTTACCTTGGTGGTGCAGGGTAGCAGCCAGGTCAGAGCCATGTGCATTCCTTCCAATGCATCCTCACAGCTGCAACCTTACTACCAACCTGCTCTGCCCTATCCAGGTAAGCTATAGTAATGCAGGTATCAGGAGGGCAGCTCTGTTGCTCTACCCTACTACACCAGCCATTACTAGAGCTAGAGCTGTAGCTAGAGCTATCGAGCTATAGATATAGAGCTATAGATATATTTGCTTGTCTATTCAGAAGTAAATCCCATTGAGTTTAGTGGGTCACACTCAGTTAAGTACTTAACTGAAATATCGCTGTACGCTGTGCTGTAATATTGAAGTTCTTCTGTGTGGCTGTGATCCATTAAAGCAGTAGCATTTCTTTATGCATGTAGCCAAGACCATCCCAAAGGTATGTGGCAGGGATAGCAGTGGTTTGAAAACCTATATAAAATAAACAAAACAAATGCAAAATATCCCAATTCCCATTCAACTTAGGCTCCCAAAAGCACTTCTCACAAAAAAAATTACACCGCTTCTAAAAATGCTTAGGTTTGGCTTTGGCAAATCTCTAAAAAAAAATCTGTGTGGCAGACACTGAGCACACCCCCCCATACCAATACTAGTTGAATGCAATGCCTGGGTGCAATTTTAAATAAGTGCACTTCGTTGATTTTAAAGGTTACTTAGGGATCTTGGTGGGAAGCCTTTCTTAACTATACAGCAGTAAATAAACTTCATGGATAAAAATCAGGTTCCGTGCCTTAAATTCAGTCTGAAAAACAAATCAGTGCTGATGATTCAGTACTAGTCCAATATGTTTCCAGGAACTAATCCCCTATTCAGTAGGTAGTTAATACATTTTTGTACCACACATAGAGTATTTAACTGGAATAATCCATTTTGAAAACAGGGTCCAATGGAACTTGGATCTGTTATCTTGAAACTGCTGCCAAGAATTGTCTGCGAAAGCCATGTTTTCTTTTAAGCATGCCCACCATATATGGGGAAAGGTCCCTCTTTTCTTCAATGGATAGCCCATCTCTTAACATTGATATAGGTGAAGATGGTCCACATTTGTTTTTTAGTCTCTATTTGCTGTGGTGGTTGTAGGTTTGTTTTAATAGTGCACATGCAATGTTCCCAAGCATTTGAAGGTCTACAACATAAGAAAGGAGCTGCCACCATGTGCATCCCAGCTGGGTGCTTATTCCAGTTCAGTGCACACATTTTTAAAGTGCTGCTACTTGCTCGTATCATCCGGTTTCTTTTGCTTCCCCTTGCTTGCTCTAAACCTATCCTGCTTGTGGTCTATAGCTTGCAATTAGCACCACTTAATAGCTGTTAAATAGGGTAATTGGCTGTTATCCTCACAGAGGTGTTCCTTTAGCAGCTGATATTTCTCAATGAGCCCCAGCTAACAGTAGTTCAGCTCTAAGAGGAAACCCAAAGTGAAATTCAATTATTTCCTTGCTCTGAAAATCATGGTTCCTTCCTGTCCTGTAAGGGTTTTTCATGGGCTGGGGGATAAAATTTCACATTATCTGTTTTAGTAAGCAATGTAGAACAAATCACAGCAGATCACAGATTTCCACAGGGATATTTTGTAGACATTTTCACTTTCCAGAAAGATGATGAAGACTTAAAATGTCGTTCACTAATTGGCTTGTCCTCCTGCAGTGTTACCATATGTGAGTAGAAAGAGTTGAAATGCCAACTAAAAAAATAGCTGAGGAAATTGATGGTCCGTAGATGGTCTGAGGGAGGTTATTACTCATTTTCTGCTGACTCTTAATATGGCATTCACATGCCTTCTTCAAGATTGGTTCAAGAAGCAGGTCTGAGCCTTATTGGGAAAGCTGGGTTTCATTCTCTTGGGATCTCATGATGGTAATGATGGTAAAGAAGCTGGATTTATTTGCTACCATCACTGCTATATGTTAGGTATGATTGTGTGTTCTTACCTGGGTTCAGTCATACTCAGTACCAGATATGTGCCACTTGTGCTCCACTACTGACTCAAGCATAGGCAAACACAGCCCTCCAGATGTTTCGGGGCTACAACTCCCATCATCCCTACTGGACTACTGGTCCTGTTAGCTAGGGATGCTGGGAGTTGTAGTCCCAAAACATTTGGAGGGCCGAGTTTGCCCACGCCTGGTCTGACCTATTTAATTGTTCAGAGCTCACCTGGGAACCAATCCTAAACTCAGTTCTCCACATTTCTGAAAAAGTTGTGATTTGCTCAGCGGCAAAAACCAAATCATGGCTATGATGTGCCACATGTGTTGGACCCTGAGGTACTGCGTATATAATCCTGAGCTTGACCAGATGAAGTGGTTCAGTGTAGATACTAAGTCATCCAACCCCACTGTGTGTGGCTTCTCCAAGACCACCTTTGAGACTGCCTCTGCCAGCTCAGGTAGGAATGTTGTTGCGCACCCTAACACAAACCCGTACTTGTTTGAATGCCCACACCATACCTCAGATTTTCTGGCTTGAAGTGGCATACACATATTTTTTTGTAAAAAAAAATCCCTGCTCTTTCGTGAAGATCTGGTTTATCAGAAAACTTACATTCTAAAAATTATCTTTTAGGAAAAAAAGCTATGCACACAGCGGAACAAATACCTGTGTGTATGCTCACAACAGACCTCAGGTTTTTGGAATTTATGGTGAGTGGGGAGGTACTAATTAAGGGAAGGGATGCTGTGGTCTAAACCACTGAGCCTCTTGGGCTTGCCAATCAGAAGGTCGGGCGGATTGAATTTGCTCTGTCCCATCTCCTGCCCACCTAGCAGTTTGAAAGCATGCCAGTGCAAGTAGATAAATAGGTAATGTTGTGGTGGGAAGGTAAATAGCATTTCGTGCACTCTGGTTTCTGCCACGGTGTTCCGTTGCCTTGAGTACATCCCTTGTGAAACAACAACAAGCATCACCTTGGAGAAGACTTGGTGCTTCTCTGCACCTTTTCCAACAGGGAGTGAACAGCGTGGTATAATAGAGCAAGTGATAGACAGGTGGGGAACACTGGCGCTGGGGGCTGAATGTGGCCTTCAGAGTCCTCCATTAAACCATGGACAATCACTCGTTTCTGTCACAGTGTTCCATTGCGCCAGAAGCGGTTTAGTCCTGCTGGCCACATGACCCGGAAATCTGTCTGTGGACAAACGCCGGCTCCCTCAGCCTGAAAGCGAGATGAGCGCCGCAACCCCATAGTCACCTTTGACTGAACTTAACCATCCAGGGATCCTTTACTAATTGAGGAGAGGGAACAACAACATCCAGTGTGAAAATATCCCACTATCATCACCCACTAGCATGGATAAGAAATGTGGAGGTGTATGGACACAGCCCTAGGCTTTGTTTGGTATAAATTTTCTTTGAAAGAACATGCTTTGTAGGTACTATTAACACTGCTGCGTCTGCCACCATTATGATCACATTGTGTCTATTTTCTTTTCATTGAGAGCATCTCCAGTATGTTATATCTTTCACAGATGATAAATCATGGCAGTTTCACAGTACAGGGGCCAGGCACTGGTAATAACTTATCACCACTGAACTTTCCTTTTCCTTTATTGCATAGTTACAACCTTCTTAGCAAGAAAGATTAATTGTGGTCACAGATAAAAAGCGTTTAAATGGTGGGCATCTATCAAATGAAGTAACCCAACATTTAAAGGTATTAGCAGTGATTGCAATAGATTTCAACAGATGGACTCCCCCACCCTTAAGACATCCTATTAAATTGTATTTAACATTCTATTACTCATTCCAAACGCTTCAGAAAATGGCAGGATGGAAATAAAAATCAGAGTATCAAAGAACACTATACAAGTTAATAAAAACAGTCATTTGGAGAGAGTATTTGACATTGCGGGATACTAGATCCCTGCCCCTTTAAACCACTGCCGTGGGCTGATATGCTGTAGGCATGATAATAGTAAAAGACGACCCTTTGAGGAAGAAAAGAGAATTTGAAAAGTTATTTCATTAGAGACCATTTTAAAGGCTTTCTAGCTAGATTACATAAAATTGTATCATTTTGTACACTGCTCAGTTTTATTTGTGAGAAAGGCAACCCCCTATTTACGTTGAGGTTGCATTGCAAGGCACTGCGTGTTTAAGTGAAATTGTTTATATTTGAAACACAGTTTTAAAAGCCTGCAAACATCCAGTTCTGCCTCACCGCACCCCACCCGTTTTGGTGATGATTTTGTGACGTTTTCAGGTCACTTCCAGGTTCAGCATGTGATGCCCATGTGTGCAGTCGTACACATATTGAACCCACATAAATGGGATTTTTTTCCTGTATATAGGTTTGTTTCCGTCTGACTTTTTTTGGTCTGATGTTTTCAAGTCACTTCTGGGTTTGGCGCCTTGTGCGATCGCGCATCAATCAGAGACATGTCAATTGGTTTTTGCCTGTATAATGTTTGAATTAGCTCTTAGAGGCAGGCTTCAGAGGTCTCAGAGAAAGAGGAGTCTGAAGATTAGCTTTTAAAAATGCTCTTTAATGCCCTCACCATTTGTGTGATGTGTGGAATATACTACTGGAAGGCCACTTGTGACAGGCTGTAGGATTTGCTACACACAACACTTCCATGTGAAGCTAAGTCAGGTCATACATTGTTTATCCAAACATTAATGGTTGGCCAGCAGCCCAGGTTCCCTCATGCTAAGTGCTTGTGTCTCAGACATAAACTAATGCTGTGCGCACTGCAATGTATGGAAATCTATCTTGACATAACTGGGTAAAGGATCAGGCCCTGTCAGGCCTAAGCTCTAGGCAGTGGTCTGAGCTGACCCACGAGCCAAGAATTGCACCAGGAGATCAGAGTCAAGAGACAAAGCCAGCAGCTGAGACCAGTGTGTAAACTGGGACCAAAAGACAAACCAGGAAGGATTAAGGATCCAATCAATAACTTTCCTGTTTGTCTACTCCACTGCTGTCTTGTTTACCATGTTCCCCCATCTCTCCTATCTAGTGAAATAAATAAGGTAGCCTTGCTAATTTTCACCAGTGCCTGGTCCCTAGTATCTGGTGGAAACTGATAAAGTCAGGGGAAGTCATTGACCTTTTATTCAGCATTTCCCCTACTCTGCTTCTTCAAAAGGGCCTGAATAGTTGCACCAGCGCAAGTATAGATAGTAATACTTGAATTTAACACAACAACAATGAAACTAATGAGGCATCAATAGAATGGACAAGGTTTTTTTTTCTAATTTCACAGTTTAGAGAGGATTGACAGTGAGGGAAATAGCAGATGAGAGCAGCTTGGAAAAGGAGAGGAAACTGGGTAACATGCAACACATGTTAATTATGGCCAAACACACTGCAGCAGCATACATGGATGCCTTCATCTGCTCCAGCTGCAACAAAACATGTCTCTCCTGCGTTGGGCAACTGCCCAGCAATTTGTCTTCACCCCCAAAGGTACACTCCTCCATTGTCTTCTGAGACAGACAGATGCCATCAACATACACACAGAGAATGAATGAATGTGTTCATACAGAGAAAATTTTAAATGTGAAAAAATGCTTACAACACAGGCAGGTTGGAGTGCATTTGCAAATTCACTTTTACTATCCATTACTACAATTGGCGAGTAGTTGATTTCTGTCTTTCATGGACAACATGGGAAGAGGACATGGAACGCATTCTGCTTCAAATCTGTTCCTTAGGCTCTGATACAGACTTCCCACACTATATTCTGTCTGTGGGCTAAATACTTTTTCTGTCTGTAGGCTAAATACTTAGTACTGAATTTTAAGTCCCTCTGATAGTCTTTTTATTGCTAAAGGCTGTGATATAAATGCCTCAAGTAAATAAATGAAAAGTTGGCATACCATGTACATTATGCTAGAGTTTTGCAACTACATTATAGATACCAGTTCTGCTTTGGAATTTTGTTAAGGTCTCAAAAAGTATTACTTTTTACTGAGAAAAGGAGTAATAATTAATTTCTGCCTTCCCCAGATATCCACCTCATTCTTGTATAGGAAACTGTAAATGTTGAAAACTTCCTAATTATTCATTCTCAAGCACATGCACACACCAATGACTTGTCAGTCTCCCACACAAAGCACAGCAGATAATCTTGGATTTCCCCCCAGGTACTTTTCAAATGGCTAAATAACTTCTTAGTACAAGTAGAGGAAGGCGTAGGCTGGTTCCAGGAATTCTCTTGCTCAGGATCCCAAGAATCATTGTCTTTCATCACCCAAATAGGCCTTGCCAGATGGTGTAGCAGAGTGTGAGATTTGTAGGTGTGGCTCATTTTCTGGCAAGGTGGTTTAAAGAACAACAACAACAACTTAGAGTTATTATATCCAACAACTGAACAATCCTTTCTGTTTTCTTTTCCCTATTCCCAGCTAGTATTGCCAGAATATTCGATCCATAGCCTTTTCTGTATAATGTTTCTGTGTGCTCAAGAATGGCTGACCCTTGGCTTGAATATTCCTCTGCTTTTCTATCACTTCTGGAGGTAAGTCATATTCCTGCTTGGAAGTTCATTGTTTCCCTTGCTGCATCTGTCACTTCCAGAGAAGCTTAGATAGGCTAGTTTTAGCCTTTTGGTTTTAGTAATCCAGGAGGCTTTAAAGCAGACTGGATTCTCCCGATATTTCCCCCTTTTCTCTCCTTTAGAACAATAATTACACAAACAGTCTTGTAAAAGTTAAAAATTTGCCCACTCGGAGTACTTGTTGAAGAGTAACAGATACAGCAGCTTTGTTCAGGCAGGCTTAAAATGGTAGTTCAATTACAAAGACATACTTAAGTCTAGCTTAAAATGGAGTCTGAGCTTGGAGCTCAGGCTTAGCAGATGTTCTACATCAGGGGTAGGCAACCTAAGGCCTGTGGGCCGGATGCAGTCCAATCACCTTCTCAGTCTGGCCCATGGATGGTCCGGGAATCAGCGTGTTTTTACATGAGTAGAATGTGTCCTTTTATTTAAAATGCATCTCTGGGTTATTTGTGGGGCTTGGGAATTCGTTCATTCCCCCCCCCCCAAAAAAAATAGTCCGGCCCACCACATGGTCTGAGGGACGGGGGACCGGCCCATGACTGAAAAAGGTTGCTGACCCTGTTCTACATTGTTGGCAGAGCAGAAAGAGGAAGAGACCGTGGCCTGGCAGGCAGGATAGCTACGCCCTCTCCCTGTCAGGGCACAGGGGGCGTGTCTCTCATAGAGTCCTCTCTAGCAAACTTACAGGAAAACTCTGTCAGCTTCAGCTCCTATCATTTGCCTATCTAGCAAAACATGAATTGTTGGCTTCACTGCCTTTTAAGTATTCCACAGGCCCTAGCTTCTCATGACAAATGGCTTGTGTATAGGCTTTTCCTTCACCAGGTGTTTCCTTTTCTTTTTCAGGTATTTCCACTGTCCAGCAGACAGTACAGAGCTAGCATATGACCCTCCTGCAGTAATGAATGCAGACACCTTGATCTACTGCCAAAGAGAGGCCTGGTGTAAACTAGCTTTCTATCTCCTCTCCTTCTTCTACTATCTTTACTGGTAAGCTTGGTCTCACTTCCCTCAAGGAGAGTGGTAAAGACCTTAGAGGAAAGGTGGGCAAATCTTGGTGCTCCAGAGTTGTTTGAGTACAGCTCTCATTGTCCATCCTGGAGGCCCACATCCCTGTCTTAGAGGGTGGATCTGGGGGGCCACTGATTTCCCCACACCTGCTTTAGAGGGTAGAGCGATTGTGGGTGGACAGAGGGTAGAGAAGATCTATAGTTATTGCAACTAAGAACACTTAACAAAGAACAGGCAGGGTAATTACCAGTACTGTTTGCTGAGGCTTTCAGATTCTTTGTGCAAACCTCTGATACTCTATTAAGGTGTAGCGCAACAATAAATGAGTAACTATTTTGTGTAGCAGTCTATACATTTTAACATTTTCTTCCTTCCCTGGTACATCTTGTACCAATTTCTGCTCCTATTTTTGAGTCATCGCAGAGTGACATGCTCAGAGTACTGTAAAACCACTGGGCACACCCAAGTGACCATAATGGAAGGAGGCTAGCAATTTTCAGGGTGTGTTTGTAAGTGAGGAATTTCCAGTACTTTGAGATATATATTTATATATATGTGTGTGTGTGTGTGCTGGTCCCAGAGCGAGGTTACCGTGGGGTGAGGTCCAGGACCTGAGTCGAGGGTCGGCAGACAGTCCTCCACGGGCGAAGCGGGGTCCAGGGCGAGGAGCAGGGCAAGGACAGGAACTCTCGAGGAACAGGACAGGGTGCTGGCCGAAACAGCTCTTCAGTGACGTTGCTCCTGCAACCTGGGACCGGGCTGACTCGCCTTTATCTTCTCTGTGGCCAGGGGCGGCCCCGGCCCCCAGGAGACCCGCCTCTCCTGGCCTTAAGGCGAGCACTCCTCCTGGGAGAAACCAGTTCCCTCCGCCTCTCTGCCCTGAGCCTCTGCAGCTCAGGAGAGGCTGGAGGGTTAATGGACCCAGGGGAAGACTCACCTTCCCCTGACAGGGCTGGGAGAGGCGCACCTGTAGGCACTGTGTCTTCAATCACCTCCAGAGCCAGAGAGGATTCACCTGGTGCCTGCTCCTGAGGATCCGGCACAGGTGCAGGTGCTTCAGATCCAAGGCCCTGCCCCAGTTCAGCCAGCCCTGGAGGCGGGGACTCCGGTGCAGGCTGGGGTTCCTCCGGTTCAGCCTCTGAATCGGATTCCCAGGCCATCACAATGTGGGGGGACGGGGACTGATGGTATGCTTCAGAATGAGAGATTCCCCCTCCTTCCAGCCGCAGATATAAGAGCTAATGAAAGACCATTAGAACATGTGTTGCATCAAAGCTCCTTCTCTGAGGCAGCAGTGACCTTAATTTGCCCAAATGTACAGCTTCCTAGCCAATTATTCATGAAGGTATTAGTTCATTTTCTTGGGCACATTTAGGATCTAGCCAATGATGCATTGAAGTGCCATAAAGGAGGTAGAGCAGTGTTTCTGAGGCTGCATAAAGGTAAAGGGACCCCTGACCATTAGGTCCAGTTGTGACCGACTCTGGGGTTGTGGCGCTCATCTCGCTTTATTGGCCAAGGGAGCCGGCGTACAGTCATGTGGCCAGCATGACTAAGCCGCTTCTGGCGAACCAGAGCAGCGCACGGGAACGCCGTTTACCTTCCCGCTGGAGCGGTACCTATTTATCTACTTGCACTTTTGACGTGCTTTCGAACGGCTAGGTTGGCAGGAGCAGGGACCGAGCAACGGGAGCTCACCCCATCGTGGGGATTCAAACCACCGACCTTCTAATCGGCAAGCCCAAGAAGCTCACTGGTTTAACCCACATCGCTATCCGCGTCCCGAGGCTGCATACACACTCCCATTTAATCTGCATCCACCACTGGTTAGGGAAATGTTGTGCACATGACCTTAGCCACAATCTATATCTATCCTGTATCTGCCCTGCTTGCTTCTTATGAAATACTGCATTTTGATGCATTTTCCCTCACCCAACTAGCTCTGATCCAAATTGAGAAAATGAATAACCTAGTTAGGGTTTAAGATGGTAACGTGTACACAGCCCAGGAAGCTGCTTTTGCCCCTTAATCCATTGCACTGCCGCAGCCCTACCTTAGTTGTGTGCCACCAGACCTAACACACTTCTTTTGTGAGCTGTTAATACATCAAGATGTGTGCTCATGCTTCATTACCTGGAGAAAGCTACCATGTATAAAAGCAGCAAAACACTTTTCTGGCAACAATACCTTTTATAGATTATATAATCTGCCATTAACCTCCGCAGACTGTTTATAAGTAAAATCAATTTGGAAAGAGTACAGTGAATAAAGTAAACTGCTGACTGTTTTCTGAAATGGGGACAGAGGAGGGTGTTTGGAAATGCAAGGAGGACTGAATTCAAGGAACAGGAAGTGGAATGGCAGAACACTGCCCAGATTGCTAATAGGTTGAGAGAAGAACCATGTTACCTGTTGGAGAGGCTGAACCAGAGGTGATGGCAACAGATCCATGTGTTCTAAACATGTATCTCCTCCAAACATATAGAAAATAGAGAGCACAATCAGTTTTTAAACAGCAGGAGGAGTGAATGGTTGCAGAGCACAGGTTCCTTCCCTCCCCTGCCACACAATAAGTTATTTTCCACCTCAACCCCAGGCTGGTGTCCCTTTTGATGCTAAGACCAGACCTATCTCCTACTGAAAGGTTCCTCTATGGACATATCTGAAGGTACGTGATTTAGCAATCTTGTGAAGCAACTTGGGTCTGGGTTTGGTCAGTTGGGGCGCCACCTCAGAACACCATGTATGTTGTCCTGAGCTCCAACTGTGATGTTTTAATATAAAATAGGGTTTTAAAATGTATAAAAACAAAAAACTGCACACAGAGGTCTGCTCATGTCTAATTTGGCTTCTGCTGGAACATATCAGTGTGTTTCCTTAGAAGTGTTCTACAAAGCAATAGTCTTTAATTAGGTGTGAGTTTGTATTTAAAAGGACTCCACTGTTTAGCTATGACCAGAATTACATTATTTATGGCTCTTTTCCAAAGAAAAAAACCCCTCTCATTAATCTTCATTTTTCTTGCATCGCAAGGAAAAGGGCGGGGGAGGGGGAACATTTAAATAGAAATCCTGCCCGTACTTCAGGGAATTGCTGGCAGAAATTTCAAAGATCAAACGCACTATTGCAAAAGGTTTCTTCTTAGTATCAGACAAAGCAGAATTTCAGGCATGTCTTGGAAATCACTGGGGAAACAGTAAAAATAAAAATATCCTGCATGTTTTCCCATTCTCCTTGTAAATCCATCATAATTTGGATATAATATGGAGTTGCCAAAAAGGAGCAGGTTTCACATACAGAGCAAGGAAGGAAATGGGTCTTCAGGGTCAGCATAAGGGGAAAGGGTTAGGAAGCTAAATGAGGTGCTGCAATATTCAAAGGGATCTTTTCATACTGTACCTTTTCTCTTTATATACAGCATGATCTACTCTTTAGTGACTTCCTAATTCAAAGAAGGTGTTAAAGACTGGAAACTACAAAGGGTAGAGATTAAAGACAAGCTGGTCTGCAGTCACGCTTGCTATATGAAGCACCACAAAGAAATGAAAGCTTTGAACCCAACCACCATACTGGATGTAAAAAGGGGGGAAATCATTAGAAGAAGTTGAAAAATTTGAAAGTAATAGATGGCTGAACAAACTGCTTCTCCTGCTTACCATTCTGTGTTTTACATCCTTTGGGATTTCCAATTCTCCAGCATGAACAAAACAAATACGACTATTGAATATGGCTTCATATGCATGTGATGGGAGCAAAAGATTCTGTCATAATACTTTATCATAGAACTGCAACTCCAAAAAGGAGGAAGATTTGTTCCTTACCCCTTTTTCCACAGAGGGGCTTGTAAAGCAAGATGGCTGCCTACAAAAACTGACCAAGAAGATTGCTGTGAAGTTTTGATGTGTGATTCTCTGCTCCCAGAGTATCATCAGTTGCTGGACACAAGCTGGGAAATACCTGGCTAAATTGCTCTTTGCAATTCACATGACTGAGGAAGAAAAGATGTATCTTGTCAATTAGAACACATTGGCAGAAACATGTTCAAATTATGCACCCAGCCATTCTCACTTAAAGGCTTTTCTTGTGGTTGATCCTCCAGTGATTTATAGTAGCATGCCCAATCAATGCTGAACCAATTCAGACACGGTAAAGTCAATAGTACTAGTCCGTTTTTTATGATGACACAATTATGTCAAGCATCCTACATAGTATAATATTTCCTCTACTGAAGGAAAAATACTAATAACACACAAAGGAATCAGTTACAGATAGGTAGCCGTGTTGATCTGCCATAGTCAAAATAAAAAAATTCCTTCCAGTAGCACCTTAAAGACCAACTAAGTTAGTTCTTGGTATGAGCTTGGTATGAGCTTTCGTGTGCATGCACACTTCTTCAGATACGAAGAAGTATCTGAAGAAGTGTGCATGCACACAAAAGCTCATACCAAGAACTAACTAAGTTGGTCTTTAAGGTGCTACTGGAAGGAATTTTTTTATTTTGACATAAAGGAATGGTGTGGCAGAATGTTGTGCAATACAGACTGCAAAAGGACCACATTACTTTAGTCTGCAGTCTTGTCATTGGTTTTAGGTGTATGGTGCAACAGAACCTGAAGTTAATGGGACTATTCACCCCCCACAAGCATATTGAATAGATGTTGTCGAGCATAGTAATAAATGGTGATTATTATTAATTTTTGTATACAAGATTTCTAATTTCATCTGAGATACCGTGCTAATTAGGTTGGCCATATGAGCTGTATGCGTCTGCTGTATGTCTGCTACATACACACATTTCTTATATATATATTATTTATTTAACAAAATTTGAAGACTGCTTGATCGCTAAAACCTCTATGCACACATATTTTTAATGTGTCTCCAAGAGTGTAGACTTCATGCTATTGTCTTTAAAGTTGTAATCCCTAACACTTTACTAGGGACTAAATCCCACTGAACTCAGTGGAACTTACTTCTAATATGGTTAAGGGTGCTCTGTATGGAATCGATTTTCATTTTGTACTTATATTAAAAAATATACAATTAAGGTGGGTCAGAAAAAAGGGGCACCTTCTTCAGTCTTCTGCCTTGCACTGTTGCTGTGGCCAGTATGCCAAGCTAAAAATCTCAACAGGATGCTGCTGCCTGCCCTGAAAGGAAGGAGAGACTGCAGTAAATAACCTGGTGGTGGAAGTCACTCTTTTCCCATGATTTCAGTGAAGAGGAGATAGACTAACAGCACAGTCCTATACATGTTTATTCAGAAGTATGCCCCAATGAGTTCAGTTGGTCTTACTCAGGTAAGTGGGTATATGGTTGCAGCCTAAGGGTTTCAGTTGAGTGTTTATTGTGGGATCAATACTTCTCATGCATGCAGGTTTTATGCAGCATCCATAGTGTTAGTATCAAAAATCGCCCCCTGTCCTGTTTAATGTAGATTTCTGGGAGAAATTTGATTAAATGACCCATTTGTGGTGTCTTAAAGGTCTGTTTGCAATATTAAGCCTCTACCTAGAACCACCATAAATCTGCAATACTGTGCACGCTTACTTGGGAGCGAATGTCACCCCCCCAAAAAATAAACATGCATAGGATTATGCTGTACAGCTAAATGTGAATGGTGAGCCAACTCAGGTAGAAATTGTAAAGCCGTACCATTGACCTCAATGAGGTGGTAGCAATAGAAACTTAGCTCATTCAGAATATTTTGCTTTGGTTAAAGATAAAAAGCAATCGTTTGAATCCCAGTACATATTATTGGCTTGAAAATCTGGAACGTTGTGCAGCCACCATATGTCTCTCTCCCCCCCCCCTTAGGTCCTTCCACATGGCAAGTCTGCTGTATGCAACCATCACCCAGTTGGCTAAAATTTCATCTTTCTGTCGTAAATCATTGCAAAGTTGAGTTAACAGTATGGCAACAATTGCCTTGGTAAGGTAGCTTCTTGAATAAATTTTTTAAACAAGGCAATAATCAGAATCTTCTTTTTCGGGCTGCTTGAAGTAAAATAATAACATTTTCTTAAAATACATTTTATTATTGTGAATGATACACATATTCTGAATGCGTAGCTCTTTCTGTGAATGGCTGGATCAATAGCTGAATCAATAGCTGAATAGTGCCTCACAAAATGCCACACACACTTACCTTCGAATAAACCCCACAGAATTGAACAGGACTTACTTCTGAGTAGATATGCATGAAATTGCACTGTTGGGCTGCAGTTCTGTACCCATGTCCCTGGAAGTAAACGCTGTTGAACTCAGTGGGCCTTACTTCTGAGCAGATGCATATAGGATTGCACTGTTAGTGTATCCATCTTGTTTGGAGGGAAGGTGGGGAACAGATTATGCCTGGCTGAAAATAAGGGTGGGACCCAGGTGTGATTTCTCGCCTGGGTCATGCACTTCCTATTTTTATGTTAATAAAAATGAATAAATGATTGTGAGCTGCTTCTAATCTGCATTCTCTTGCAAGTGCAAGTCCACTGAGGTGCTACACTGAGCAAATTTCCAAAGAGCTTAGATTAACGACCGTGTACTCACATTATGAGTGAAATAGCAAACCGCCTTGGCCTTGCATCAGCTTCCATACATTTCTTTAGTTGCAAGGCTGGAAGCAGCCCCTCCAATGGAATGGTGTTCCCCATTCTTCTAGCCTTACTCTGTACTTCATTTAGTAGTCACAGTAATTGCACTGATCATGAAAAAAATGTCATTGTTCTGACTGGTTTGATTCCCAATACGTCAAATTGATGCAGGAAATAGAATCCTTTCCCTGCTAACAATTAGCTGCGTTTACTATAAAACTTTTTGAGTGGCTTCCTGCTGCACAATGGGTAATAGACAAGTGTGAAAAGTATGTCAGAAGGAGGCATTTCCTTAGCTCTCTGTAGTCTCTCTACTCACCTCTTGCATGCTGAGTAGAGAGAGGAGCTACAAAAAATTCAACAGCAATAGGTATGTGCATCTGCCCAGGCAAACACCTGACTAGCAGGATATGTTCGTACGTGTACAACGAACAGTATATAGAACCTGGACTGCCTCCACAATTTTCTTTTTCTGGATTTTGGGTTAAAAAGTGAGATTTTGGCTTGCCTCAGACCTTGCGTGTTTCCAGCAAACACTGTCATTTAAGAAGATGCATGTGTACACTGTCATTTGAGGCAATTGCAGATTCGTGGGTTTTGCTGTGCAAGTACACTTTATACAACAGATCTTGATATTATTGCAGGCTGTGTATCCCTTTTAACACTTCTATTAATTGTGCTACAATTAATAGCTACAAAAAACTATTTTCCTCCATCCTATGCTGCGTGAACAGTTTCACCAAATCAATATTGTAGTCCCATTCTCTTCCTAAACACATCTGGGTCTGCTCTGTGTGTGAATTCTTGATCAGATAGATAGATAGATAGATAGATAGATAGATAGATAGATAGAGACTTCACTAAGGCTGAAGTCATTTTGCCTGGGGTTGTTGAGTTGGCATCCATCTGTCTTGAGAAACAATGGAGTACACCTCCGGGATTGAAGTCCAACTGCTGGAGAATCACAGTGCCTGCTGTGGCTGCAAAGGCTCTTAACTGCTGCCTCCCTCATGGTTTTTACTGTATTAGCAGCACCAAAGTGACCTTTCTAGGGCACATTGCTGGGCAGTGCATATAGGGGTCCTGGGCTGGCCAGATGACAAGACTCCTCTCTCTTGGCCTCACCATCTGCCCCCTCATTTCCCTCAACAGCACATGCAGAAACCTCCTTCTTGACCCCTGTACCCACTATTAGCCTTGCTTGCTCAATCCACTGGTGTCTGACTCTGCATGCCGGTGAAGTCCCTAACTTGCCAAGGTTTGACACCCACTGGTTACCCTTGTCTGTTTTAGCCATCCAGTTGAAACCATTTCCCAGTGTGTGGCTGCTGCATGCTGAAAGCTTCCAAGAGCCACAGGTGAGAGCTAAGTGCAGGGTGGGGACCAAAGGTGAACAAACTACCCCTCTCCTAACATCCCATGCACCCCCATAGAATTCAATAGGACTTACAGTATATCTGAGTAGACATGGTTAGAATTGCAGGCTAAGATTGCAAGTCTCTGCAAATTCACCTGGGAGTAATCCCCATTGAAATCTAGGATTTACTTCAAAGCTGCTGCTGCTGTGCTGTCCAGAGCCAAGTCATGGTTTGATGTGGCATTTTGTTAATCCCTGGTCTCATGGTTTTTCTCCCCCAGATGAACCACAAGCCACAAAGCTTAGCCAAATTAATGTCAATGGATCTGGATTGTAACCACCACCACCCTTTTCTTTTTACAGGTCTTAAGTGTAAAACATGGATCCTGTTAAGTGCCAAGTTACAGGAATTCAAGTTGCATGACTTTTCTGAGTTCTTTCAGCTACTATCAGCATCCTTCTGAATCAGGCCTGTCTTTTATAGTTTCTTCAATATGAGAACAAGCCTTGGCAATTTCTTATGAAAGAAGGGTGTCTGTTTTTCAACAGCTAGCATAATTGATCACAATAGTGTGGGTTAATTGGAGAAAACTGAAAGCAAGTGTGAAGTCAATAAAAAACAATCTCAGATTATTTGAACTAGAAATCAACTTAAAATATTCATATAATAAAAATGTTTATAGGCCAACTGTAAACTGTGAATCAGGAGGGGCAGAGTTTTCCACAGAATCATGGGTGGTGATACCTCGCCGCAAGAGTAATTTCTGGGTGGGGCGTGTTTGTTGACCAAAGCCCAAAATCCCACTGGGCATGCCCAAATCCTTGGGCACAGTTAAAGTTGCATTTTGGATTCTGCTCTGTCAACATAAATAGCAGAAAAATGGATTGTGTGACACCCTTCCTGCGCAAAAGAAAATAAAGATTTTCTCTCACCAAACTGTTACTATTACACAATTTGCTTCAGTGTATAGGATTTATAGGACTGCTGTGATGATCAAATAGCTAACATCTTGTTTTCATAATGTTTTATTTCCAGAGTCAATACAATTATCTTGCTAGCTAAACACATTTATTTGAGAAAGGACATAGTTATGGCTTCTTAGATGCCAAGGAACATCTTGTTGCATTTAATCTTGATCAGATTAACATCAACTTTGTCATCTTCAGTCCTCGGCTCATTTAAGACGGAGGCTCTTCACCTCTTAAGTCCACGTAAGGATATTAAATATTTCTTGCTCATATCAATGCTCATAAAAAGGGCAATCTTCACCCGCCTATTAGTTTGGTTTTATTGTATTAATGCAGCAACAAGAAGTTTGATTTTGTTCATTTGGTAAGCAGTCACACTAAATTGTGTTTGGGAAGAATACCCTCAGCTGTTCAGGGTACAGTACACCTAAATGTCATGCAGGAAATCAAGGATTACGATCACTCATAACAGCTCTTTTCAATTATCTATAGCAACTCTGAATCAGATTGGGACTGGAGAAGCCATGGTGGGTGGGTGCTCACCCTTTCCCCAGAACCATTTGTTGGACTAATTGATTGGACTTATCTCTTGCCTTTCTGCCAAGGTGCTCAAAGCAGCTGATGATTGTAAAATACTAAAAAAGAAATGTGACAATATATAGAACAGCAAAGTTCTTCTGGGAGCTGAATACATAAGTGGCCTGGGTGTCATCAGCATTTTGATGGCATTGTCCTACAAATCTCCTAATGTCCACTCCCTTTTTCAGATCTTATTGTATAGCGTTACATTTGCACCAGTGTTAATGCTAACAGAGCATCGGAAGGCAAACCCCTCTCCTACCTAGTAGGGAGAGATCATCCTCTGCCCAAACCCTCAAAGCAACTGCCTGGTGGGCTGAGGGGAATGTGATTTCCATGGGGAGTAACATGCATAGGGATGGCTCCTCCATGCTCCCCCATTGCAACCAGACTCCTTTCAGTCTGCCAAATAGCTGTGGCTGACATGAGGAGGGCAAACAGGGCAGGGGCACATACTGCATGCACTCTCTCTCTCTCACCTCCCTTCTTGTATTTGAATTTCTCCATCCCCCTTTCAGATCAAGTCAAGGCATAGCGATACATATGCACCGTTGTTAATGCTAACTTGGCCAACTTCAAACCCTGGTTGGTAACTGGTTTAAAGCTAACCAGTGTTACAGAACTATCCTGACCATGGCTACTCAGAAGTAAGTTATATTTAACTCAATGGGGCTTGCTCCCAGGTAAGTATGAGTAGGACTGCACCCTTAGCGTTCCTGTTGGCTGAGATGTAATGCAGCACCATGGTTACCGGTAATTCCAAAGGGGAAGGGAAGGGGATCTCTCTGCAGGAGATAGGGGAGGAAGGAAAGGAAAGGAGATTACAAGCCTGTGGTCTGCTCTTGATTATGGCGAGGAGACTGGGAATGGTACACCTACAGGAAGTCTTTGTTATGAAACGTAGCCCTTTCTGTAGTGTTTCTGGAATATGTAACAGCATATAGATTTCACTTTATACCTTGATCAAGTTACTTCAGCCTTGTGTGTCCCTGTGTTTCCCATTTGTAATAAGCTGAGATAATAACATTGCACCCACAGGTGTAAAAGCATTATGAAATTAACTTAAAGATGTCATAAAACTTAAGAGCTATGTTAATATTCCATTTCAAAAACATTGTCTAGCTTCAGGATAATAGTGTGTGTTTTTTTAAGGTTAGTGTGTCGCATGTCACACCATGAAAGTTTCCTTAGCAGCATAAGTCTTTAAAATTGTAATATAGAATTATCTAGGCTTTAAGGAGCTGGGAGTTCTTATTAGCGTGGAAGGCAGGCCTTCTTTCAGGTTCACTTCAGGTCTGCAGCATTTTGAATGAAAGAAAAGGTGTTTTATTAGCAATCAAAGCAATTCATAGTTCCAGAGCATCTGATGTGCACCGGTGTGCTGTGTAGGAGTATTTTAGTTCTGACTGTGTGGTAATTATCCAAAGTGAGCCTGAGCTGACAGGCAGCATTCAGAACTATCTAGTTTTATTGAAATTCATAATGTGAGAAGGGGGCAGAATCCAGTTAGGTAGGCAGACAGTGTGGCTTGCACTGAGGTTGATACAATGGCATCCTTTGCTTTGAAACTGGAGCAAAACTATCCTGCTATGCTGGCTATGAGAGGCAATTTCATTAGAAAAGTTCTGTCAAAATGTAGATGTGTAGGCATGTCTCTGTTTCTACAGTGGCTAAAATGCTTCTGGAATGCCCTATGACAGAGGCAGCCAACATGGAGCCCCAAAGATGCTTTGAACTACAACTCCCATCCTTCCTCGCCATTCACCATGCTAGCTGGGGCTGATGGGAGCTGCAGTCTAACAGTGTCTGGAGGGCACCATGTTGGCTGCCCCTGCCCTATAAACTTACTGTGCCAATCTCTACACTTAGTAATGCCATGACCCTAACTTTAAGCAGTGACCTAGCCTCTGACACGGGGGGAAGGGAAGCAGCTGTGTCAGGGTGCCAACTGTGGAGGTACTAGGCTAGGGCACTTAACGGTTTTTGGCTCTTCGGCAAGGGGTGGGTGAGGGTGGTAGTCAGAGCCAAGGAGTACATAAGTGGAGATTTGGCACAACTGAAAATAGTGTGTGCTTCCATTCAAGGAGTGAAGGGGATCTGCTCAACCTGGCATGTCTCCATGCCAAGGCAAAAGTGTAGCAGGTTGTTATCTGAGAAATGTTGTTTGCAGATGACACTTACTTGACATCATTCAGCCCGGACACTGAGATCCAGCGCCGAGGGCCTTCTGGCGGTTCCCTCATTGCAAGAAGTGAGGTTACAGGGAACCAGACAGAGGGCCTTCTCGGTAGTGGCACCCGCCCTGTGGAACGCCCTCCCTTCAGATGTGAAGGAAATAAGCAGCTATCCTATTTTTAAAAGACATCTGAAGGCAGCCCTGTTTAGGGAATTTTTTAATATTTAATGCTGTATTGTTTTTAACACTCGATTGGGAGCCGCCCAGAGTGGCTAGGGAAACTCAGCCTGATGGGTGGGGTATAAATAAATTATTATTATTATTATTATTATTATTATTATTATTATTATTATTATTATTATTATCTGACAGCAAAATCTGAGGAAGCTCTACAGAGTATCATCAACCGTTTTGCCCAAGCCTGCAGGGACTTGTTTGGAGGTTTTAGCAGGGAGCACAGCTATGGTATAGTCTTGACCGAATAATGGTACACTCCTTCTATCTGGGATGGCCATCCTCTTCCACCAAGTGGGCAGCTTTGGGAGCGATGAGGGAGGGAGGGGACACCCGCCTAGCCAGCCAGATCAGCCAAGTCAACCCTGGCGATCAATGGGGTGACATGTCACAGCTAGATCCCCCTCACATTTTAATGAAATATTGGATCCTGAGTTAGATAGAAATACACCGATAAGGAAGAAAACATCTTTAGTCAGGCAAAGGCTTAGACAATATATGCAATAATTTAATCTGATAGAACCATGGCCAACCAAAAGAGATTACACATTTCTGTCAGCCCTACACCATAATTTCTTTAGATTGGATTATTTCTTAACCTCATCCTCACTGTACCATCAAATTCAAGATGGTAGTATTGACATCAGTTATGTATCTGATCATAACGCAGTTATCCTGAAACGTGAATTTCATAAATTGACAAAAGTAGGGAAAAATTGGTACTTCAATGTCTCCCTACTTAATGATAAGGAATTTACACAACAAATGTGGGCAGAGGCTGTACAATACTTGAACTGGATGCTGAGATAGCATCTGCACGTATATTTGAATGAGGAAGCATACAAACATATACAGATTTATTGGTACCAAAACTTCATCAGTTGTATGATGAGATACCTGATAAAGCCATTTTATCAACAATATTTAACCAAGCTTGTATCACAGTTATTTCCAAATCAAATAAGGATCACACAAAATGTGTGAATATATCTTTGATGTTGATACAAAAAAATTACTAGCAAATAGAATCCAGCAGGTAATTGCGGCGGTAATCGAGAGGGATCAGACCGGCTTTATAAAAACAAGACAGGCTGCAGATAACATTAGATTAGGATTAGGATTAGACATTAGATCAGTCCCGCTAGCGGGACGTGGGTGGCGCTGTGGGTAAAACCTCGGCGCCTAGGGCTTGCCGATTGCATGGTCGGCGGTTCGAATCCCCGCGGCGGGGTGAGCTCCCGTCTTTCAGTCCCAGCTCCTGCCCACCTAGCAGTTCGAAAGCACCCCTAAGTGCAAGTAGATAAATAGGTACCGCTTTATAGCGGGAAGGTAAACGGCGTTTCCGTGTGCTGCGCTGGTGCTGGCTTGCCAGAGCAGCTTCGTCACGCTGGCCACGTGACCTGGAAGTGTCTCCGGTCAGCGCTGGCCCCCGGCCTCTTAAGTGAGATGGGCGCACAACCCTAGAGTCAGACACGACTGGCCCGTATGGGCAGGGATACCTTTACCTATTAGATTAGTAGTAGATTTGGTTGATTTAAATAAAAATAAAGATCAGTTTGTAGATCCTATATAGATCTCTACGGCAATAGCAGGTGCTGTAACTCTCCAGCTGTTTGACTTTACCCCCGATGATGCAATATTCCGTTGTCTCTTGAGACACATAGATGTGAACAAATGAATAAATAAATACTACACGTACTTCAAAACCAATAGTGCAGCTCTGCCATAGCAGCCCCCAAACAAGTTAAAAATGCTTTATTTAAAATATCTGTAAAAACCACCCAGTTCCCAAGCCATTATGCCACATCTGTTTCTGATGACTGATGCTGTAACCGTAGCAACAGCAGCAGCACCATCACTCCATGGTAGACATTGTGGAACTAGACATTGTAGTAAATGCATGGCTGTCACTAAGAATAGTGCTGCCTATTTCGTTCCCTTCACCCACTCTATACTGTCTAGTTCAGGGTTGCCAACATGGTACCCTCCAAGTTTTGTTGTCCCTGACCATTGACAATACTGACTGGGGCTGATGGGTGCTGTAGTCCATCAACATCCGGACTACAGTGCCCTGATGTCATGTGCATTTCTTCACTTCTGTCATTCACTGCCTCTGGCAGGGGGCATAGCGAATACACAGTATCATGATATCAGGTTCTAGGTGGTGAAATCAGCTGCAGTTTTTGGTAGCAGCCAACTGTGTATTATAACGTAAAGCCTAGTCTCATCACAAGCTGATTCCTGACTAGATCCCAACATGATAATTCATAACTGTACTGTCAAAGCAATTCCCCATCCTTGACAGCACAGGAGCTGATGGGAAGAAATTCTTAGTTTATGCAGAATGAGGGTAATTCTCTGATTTAAGCTGAGCCGGTTAATATGCTTGCAAATCTATTTCTGGATGAATCTTTGCATAGCTAATTTAGCACTTGAAAAGCAATATCATATCTGAAGTACCAAAAAAGCAATCTCTGCTTACAAAGTAACCAAGACAATTGAATTCAGACCAACGGAAGCAGTTTCCAACAGTGCACTCATTCCCATTTGAATGCGCATTCGAGAACTCTTACATTCCAGGTTCAATGGCAACGTTAATTGAAGCTAGCCAATCATATGGTCAGTGTTAGAAAGATTAGACTCTATACTAGTGATTTTAAAATGTTCTTGAGATGATGACAAATAGTGCTCATTATAGGTATCATTTATGTTGAAGGATTTCCCCCCTGATTTTCTAATCAGGGAGGCTGGCAAGATAATAGTACAGTACAAAATCTATAAAAGAAAACATCCAGGCATCCTAACCACACTTATCCCAAGAGGGCTGGCACTTCCAGGTAAGCCCATCTGCCAGCAGGATGTGTATGTCAGCCCTGGTGCCCGGCAGGCCACATGGGCCCCAACAGCTGCCTGGGTATGCCAGGTGCTGACACTGGCCCTGGATAAAATCAAAAGGCTTGTTTGCAATCCACCCTCGGCGCTCACGACTCAGTGCCTAAACAAGAGGAAGAACAAGCTACTAGTAGGTTCTCTGAGTGGAGAAGACAGATAATACTATTTGATGACAAAACAAAGGTGGAACTGCACAAAACCTGTTTTGCCTCTGTCTTCACCCAAACAGTACGTAACCTGCTGATAACAGAGGATGATGCAAGAGGAAGCTGCAGCTCAAGATAGGAAAACAGGTAGTAAGGGAACATCTAGCTACTTTAAATTACAGTGGTACCTCAGGTTTGTCGAATTGTTTCTTTAAATGTAAAGGTTCATCATTGTTCCACCCGATGTGTATGTCTTTAAGGGGCCAGAGCAAGGGCCAGAGCAAAATAACGAGACCCAGCTTTACAGCTGTGAAACATAGCAGGTGCTGCTGAGTTGTATTTGATTAAGGTGTGTCAGCATCTGGGTGTAGTATATAAGGAGCAGCACCTAGCTCTCCCATTACCCTGGGGGATGGGTTGGTGGTTGGGTCTGGTTTGTTGTTGATGTATTTAGTGTATAAGGAGTTTTTGTTTTTGTTATTAAAACCTTGTTTAAGTTATTTTTGAGTCCCTTTTTAATGCATGGTCTCCCCAGCAAGCTCTCTGCAGCACTACTATACTGCAAATAGCCAACAAGGCTACATATGCTTCAGGTTACATACGCTTCAGGTTACAGACTCCGCTAACCCAGAAATAGTGCTTCAGGTTAAGAACTTTGCTTCAGGATGAGAACAAAAATCGGGCTCCCGCGGCGCGGCAGCAGCGGGAGGCCCCATTAGCTAAAGTGGTGCTTCAGGTTAAGAAGAAGAAGAAGAAGAAGAGTTTGGATTTGATATCCCGCCTTTCACTCCCTTTAAGGAGTCTCAAAGCGGCTAACATTCTCCTTTCCCTTCCTCCCCCACAACAAACACTCTGTGAGGCGAGTGGGGCTGAGAGACTTCAAAGACGTGTGACTGGCCCAAGGTCACCCAGCAGCTGCATGTGGAGGAGCGGGGACGCGAACCCGGTTCCCCAGATTACGAGACTACCGCTCTTAACCACTACACCACACTGGCTCTCACAGTGGCAGAACAGTTTCAGGTTAAGTACGGACCTCCGGAACGAATTAAGTACTTAACCTGAGATACCACTGTAATTCAAATCTCCAGGGCCTGATGAGCTGCACCCAATGATGCTGAAGGAGCTTGCAGATGTAACCTCAGAGCTTCTATCTATAATCTTTCAGAATTCTTGGAGAACAGGAAAGCAGACTGCAGACGGGCAAATGTCCCCATCTTCAAAAAGGGAGAAAAAGACATCCCAGGCAACTACCAACCAGTGAGCTTTACATCAATACCAGGAAAGGTCCTGGAACAGATAATAAAATGGTTGGTCTGTGAGTACTTAGAAAAGGATGCTGTGATTACTAAGACTCAGCATGGGTTTCTCAAAAACAAGCTAGATGAATCTCATTTTTTAAAATAGAAATACAGGCTTGTTGGATCAGGGGAATGCTGTGGATGTAATTTATCTTGATTTCAGTAAGGCTTTTGACAAAGCCCCCCATGTTCTTCATGTGGTGTTAGGTGGATTTCTAGCTGGTTGACTGAACTCCAAGAGTGCTCACTATTGGTTCCTTATCATCCTGGGGAATAGTGACACGTGGTGTGCCACAAGGTTCTGTACTGGGCCCGTTATTGTTCAACATCTTTATAAACAACTTGGATAAAGGAATTGAGGAGCTGCTCATCAGATTTTCAGATGACACCAAACTGGGAAGGGTAGCTAATGCCACAGAAGACAGAACTGGGATTCAAGAGGACCATAACAGACTGAAGAACTGGGCCGAAACTAACAAAATTTATTTCAATGGGGACAAATGTAAGGTTCTACACTTAAGCACGGGGAAACAGTTGCACAAATGTAAGATACCACTCTATTCTGCCTTGATCAGACTTCTGTCTCCAGTTCTGAGAGACACATTTTAAGAAGGATATTGACAAGCTGGAATGTGTGCAGAGGAGGGCAACCAAGATGATAAACAATCTGGAAACCAAGTCTTATGAGGAATAGTTGAGGGAGTTGGGTATGTTTAGCCTGGATAGGAGATGGAAAAGAGATATGATGGTCATCTTCAAAAATATTAAGGGCTGTCAAAGGGAAGATGGAGCAAGCTTGTTTCCCCCTGTTCTGGAGGGTAGGATCCAAACCCATGGCTTCCAGTTACAAGAAAAGAGATTCTAAACTCAGGAAGAACTTTCTGATAGTAAGAGCTGTTGTTTCACAGTGGAACAGATTCCTTCAGAAGCTTGTGGACTCTCCTTCCTTAGAGATTTTTAAACAGGTTGGATGGCCACCTGTCATGGATGCTTTAGTTGAGATTTTTGTATTGCAGGGGATTGGACTAGATGACCCTCGGGGTCTCTTCCAGCTCTATGATTCTGTGATTCTATGAAATCTCTGTCTATACCCTTTCGATGGAAAGTTTATTCCAAAAGAGATAAACAGAACAGGATGTTTTCTAAACATGGAATCCTTCCAAATTATTTAGGAGGTACTTGATTTGTTAATCAGTCCAAACAGAAAACAAATAAATAAAGTATAATGGTGCCCTTTTCACTCATCCCTCATAGAGCAATTTTACAGATTTCTAGACCTATTGCCTGCTGTTTCTAATGGAATTTTAATGGCTCTTACTTCCGAGAGATTTGTTTTTGAACAGTGGGAGAGTGTAAAGATTTGGACTCTCCAATCCATTTATGAGGTCAGGTATAATAACATCGCATTTGAAGCTTGGTGTGAAAGAAACCACAGGATATTCCTAAGCAGCACTAGAAGCAGCAGGGAAACAAAGCCATTCCCCCAATTGCATTGGTCTTCTCATCAATTAACTCATTACTGGAGTCAAGCTACCAACCAGATGCAGCAAAGAAACAGAAATCATGGAGCAGAAGTGAAGAAAACGTTTCACAACCATTTTTGAAGTGCGGAAGATCATCTATATGAGTAAATCCTGTTTCTTTTTCCCGCACAGACGTTATGAAACAAATCTTTGGGAAATGTCACATTTAAGCACGTAAACATTAGATAGAAGTGCATCATGTTATGATAGCCTGGAGAGTCATAATGGTAGTGCATTGCATACTCACAACAGAAATAGATATATGTATGAAATGTCATTTTACATTCACCTCTTCTTGTACTAGATGATGAACGCTGCTTTTTGAATTAGCATTAGATCATACTATGGCAGTGCAGCCAGTTACAAGATTTGCTAAACTACCCAGCTGTTTATTCCTTTAATATTTATTCAGATGTGTTTATATAACAATTGAACAATCTATCTTATGATATTGTTTATATATTCAGATGCTCTATTTGCATTTGATAAAGCATTTAATGAGATTTTGCCTCTCTCCCCATCATGACACTCTGTATAGTTTTCTTTTATAAATGACACAATCACTTCACTTGTCTCTGGATGCATCCTTTGTTATTGCCTCTGCTCTGAAAATATCCGCAGTCTTCTCTGCATTGTATTGAAGATGGCACCTTTTTATCTCAGTCATGGCTCTGCCTCTTCCCACTCATCTGAAGGACCTGCACTCCTTGTGGGAAGAACAGTCATATGCCTTCAATCTTGCACCCCTTCTGTTTCATTCCCTATCTCTGTTTCCTGTACTGAAACTGAGAGACAAACAGTGACAAGAATTATTTCATTGTCAACATCCTAGATGGTCCCCAAGTGCCTCAAATCTGTGTGTGTGTGTGTGTGTAGATTAGATATGTGGTGTTTATGTTTGTGTACATGGGGGGAGGAAGAGACAGAACTGGGGCCCCCTGGGTGCCTATAGGTGGCCTCATGGGCTCCCGGGGGCAAAGCCTATGATCATGGTCTGCCTGTCCTTGTGGCCAGTCTCTGAAGACTGGCATGGGGCAAGAGTATGGCAGTGTGCTCAGTCCACAGGTTCCCTATCCATCCTCCCTTGACTGCAGCCATCCTTGCTGTGGACAGCACTTGGTCAATGGTTGACAGGCCTGGGAATTTTACTCACAGCCTTAACTGGCTCGTAGGCTGTGAGATATTTATTTTTTTTGCCTTCCCCGTGGCAAGGCTGTTTATTGGCTTTCTCACCCTGTCACAACTTTTCCACTAGTGAACCTGGGTAGGATCCATTGCTTATGAGGGGATCCCCATAAGCAATGGGGGAAAGCTTCTGCCCCAGTTGAGGGGAGGGACACAAGTTGGCAACTATGCACCCATGCTGTTTGTGGGCCCACATGCCTGGCGGCCCTGGCCTGCACCAAAATGGAGCCTAGCGGCTTGCCGACTCCCTTGGTTCTCCCAGCAGGCAAGCTGGGAAGTGACGTCAGCCAGCAGGCAAGCTGCCCAACAGACAGATCCCTGTCTTATGCTGCAACAAACTGGAGATGTGTTGTTTCCAATAAAGTTATATCCATATTTAACCCACGTTCTTTTCTCTGGCTTGTTATTGCTTTCAGGCTATGCCCTCCACAGGCCTGGCGTACAGTAAGAAGTATTTTTGTTGTGTGTAGCCTCTGTGTTTAGCCACAACTAACAGTCAACCTAGACATTACAAAACACACACACATCACAATAAGCATATGGCAGCTGAAAACAGCAGCAGCCACATGTTTATTATGCCATCTGCAACTCTAGAATTTCAGCTAAAGAACAGACTTAGAATACTCAGTACATAATTTTTTTAATGCTAACTGGCTTTTTGAAGTTAACTGCTGCAACAAAACAAAACAAAATCTGTAGACAAACCCTGAACAGTAAGGTAAAAGGTAAAGGACCCCTGGGTGGTGAATGTCATGGGCCAAGAGTCGACTTCACCTGCTGAGCAGCAGCCTGAAGGAGGTGTTCAGCCTTCTTCCTCCCGATGAGAACCAGCTGGCTCCAACTTTCTTAAGCAGCAGTTCCAGCCTCAGTCAGTTGGTGGAAACAACACTCGTTGTTCCTGGCCAGACCTTGCTGCTTCTTGCAATCTTGGACCCTCAGCTTTCCTGACCCCCGGGTCGTCTGACTATGTGAACTGAGATACTCCTGACCTTAGGACTAGACTGAACATTGTATATGGACTCTGCCTTGGCTGGTTGGCTGGCTTCTCCCTTCTCTGAGCTCTGCTGTGGCTGGCAGCACAAGACTACAACAGTGAAGTCCAGTCAAAGGTGACTATGGGGTACTGCATTCATCATCTCACTTTTCAGGCTGAGGGAGATGGTATTTGTCCGCAAACAACTTTTCTGGGTCATGTGGCCAGCATGACTGAACCGCTACTGGCACACGAGGACAGTGACGAGTGCCAGAGCGCATGGAAATGCCATTTACCTCCCCGCCGCAGCAGTACCTATTTATCTACTTGCACTGGCATGCTTTCGAACTGCTAGGTTGGCAGAAGCTGGGACAGAGCAACGGGAGCTCACCCCATTGCGTAGATTCAAACCAGCGACATTCCAATCAGTAAGCCCAAGAGGCTCAGTGGTTTAGACCACAGCGCCACCCGCGTCTCTACCATGAACAGTATAAAAAGCAAAGTTAATAGCTTACCATAATACTTCACCACTTGATGAAGGGTGAGCTATATATGCATACATTAGGATAGTCCATTGCTGACGGAAAGAAGGATGAGTTTGGTGGATAAATACAGTTCCTAATATGCAGAGCTGAAGTATGGAGAAATAATCTGGCCTACAGGTACATGCGTAAGCAAGCTAGCCCCCTGGCTGGCTGGGTTAAGTGTACCTACGCAGTGGTTTATTTCTGTCCCTAAAATGGAAGCTCACAGAGGATGTAAATCGTTGAAAGATAATTGAGGAGATTAAAAAAAACTAAAAAAAAACTATAAAGCAATAGATAAAAAGGGCACCAAGCTAACCTTTTCCCACCCCGTATATATTTTGAATCATCACAAAATGTTGGTACCTAATCTGTTTCACCACGATTTCCTCTCCATTCTTCATAGCTGCTGAAAATACCAAAGTAGAGGATGTGCTTGGTTTAGAAGTCGATTAATAGTACACCCTCATCTGCAGCCAGGGAGAGAAAATTAGAGGCAGCTGCTGTACAACTGCCAAGCACAAGAAAAAGACAGACAATACGAAATCAAAAGTGCATTTGAGCTGACAGCTTTCCGCTTAACATTCATTTCATGACAGACCATCCCATTCTGTAACTTACCACAGAGCTCCAAAAGACAAAAATTAGGACTAAGTAAGCGATAGTGTGCACCCCCCCCAAAAAAAATACCACTCACCTGGTTTTTCATGGTGTTCAACTAGGCTGCCAAATCATTTGTTCTTGCCTTACATTTACATTATTTTCTATCAAGAAGCAAAAAGCCATAATGGCTGCTTATTGGGAGGAAAAAAACACCTATTCTTCAATAGAGTGTCCCTTCATTTTGTACAGGTACAGTTACATCGCACTATTTCAATGGAATTGCTATGGAGTTTGTTTCCAGGAAGCTGTCTTTGAAAATGATTGCCATTAAGGTGGATGAAATCGTGATCAAGCTTATTGTCCGTTTAGCAATTTATTCACATGAAAGGCCATAACAAACACTGCAATTTTGTTTTTAACCTTGAAAGAGATTTGAACTAAAATGGTTACTCACATGGATCGTCCCAATACTGCTGGCATAGCACAGGTACCATAGATATGTTATCCGAAGATAATCCTAAAAATAAGGTAACCTAAAGAAGGACAAAGGGACGCGGGAGGTGCTGTGGGTTAAAGCCTCAGTGCCTAGGACTTGCCGATCGTCAGGTCGGCGGTTCGAATCCCCGCGGCGGGGTGCGCTCCCGTCGTTCGGTCCCAGCGCCTGCCAACCTAGCAGTTTGAAAACACCCCCCGGTGCAAGTAGATAAATAGGGACCGCTTACTAGTGGGAAGGTAAACGGCACTTCCGTGTGCTGCGCTGGCTCACCAGATGCAGCTTCGTCACGCTGGCCACGTGACCCGGAAGTGTCTCCGGACAGCGCTGGCTCCCGGCCTCTTGAGCGAGATGAGCACGCAACCCTAGAGTCGGACCCGACTGGCCCATACGGGCAGGGGTACCTTTACCTTAAAGAAGGACACAGGAAGAAATCCCCCCTCGTGCCCCCTCCCAGCAGAAGCCTACAGCCCCCAAAACTTCTCTATATGAGAGGCTACCTGAGAAGTGGGAAATTGCCTCTCATCAGTTTCAGATTCAAAGATAAGGATCTTCATTGAAGAAGTTTTCCACCTCCTCCTTCCCCAGCAGCCCCACTCATCCCTCCATTGTTCTGAAGGACTCCCAGCCCTCTTCTTCCCCCATGCAGCTGGCCTCTGCACGCCCGCTATGGAAGACCCACCGCTGCAAAGCTGCATCTCTATTCAGTACATTGAAGTGCATGACTTCTATGGTGTATAGAAATAGTACCAAATCTAATTTCTTCTTTAAAGGTAATTTTCCACCTATGTACTCTCTTTGCAACAATGCTCAATGTTCAATTTTCACTTCCTGAGTGCATCATTTCAGACATTTTTCTCAAATTACATTTAACTTCCCTTCCTTTTCAAATAATCTCTTCCTTGAGCTTTCTTTATTTGTATCTTGCTTTAACTTAACGTTGACTTTCTTCTCACAATGGCACAAAAATATCATACTACCTGCATTCAGCCTGCTTCGGAACTTCCTATAATAATCAGAAGGACCAAGCAGAAGTTATCAGCCATCATAATGATTATCACTTGGGTTGCTTTTGACCAGGAAACTCACACACAATAAAAGGCTCCTATTGTTATTGTTAGGATACATTATGACTAATGGATAAAGTCTGTTCCATTTTGCACAGATCTCTTGGTAAACAATCCTTTCAAAAGAGGGACAGAACAACATCGTCTTTTGTTAAATTATCTGCAATGAGCTTTTATTTTTGAAACAAGTTTCTCTAGAACCACTTTTTGGGATAAAAAAAAGGTGCAATAGATCTAGGCTGGAACTATACACATAAAAGTGATTCAGTTAAACGTGTTGTAAACTTCATACAGGGAAATCCCATTGGCGAGAGATGGGACTCCACAGTGCCATCTGGTGTCACAGTGTTATAACACATGTAAAGTGCTATTTCTTTACGAACGTAGCTGAGTCCCTAGACCAGAGGCTTTCAACTTTTTTGAGTCCACTGTTCCCTTGACCAACTACATTCTTTCTGCAGCACCCTGTGGGGCTCAGGAGCCCAGTTATGTCACCCCTTGCCTGCAGAGCCAGCAGCCCCTCACCCCTTTTCAAATACCCGCCCTTGTGGAGTGTTCTCTCAGTTTCTTCTCTCTCCTTGGAAGTCCTCCAGGCAGCCACTGCTGCCGCCCTTGGTCTCTGAGCTGCGCCCCCCCTGCCCCAAAGAGAGGTGCCTCCTCACACTGCCCCACAGGGGCCTGGGAAGCAGCCCCTGGCCAGCCCCAGAGGCACCATTCGCCTGGGGAGCCTGTAGCCAGGGCTGCTGCAAGAAACAGTTGCACAAGCCTTTAGGAGGCAGAGACACAAGAGGGCATCAGAGGAGGGAGGGAAGGAAAGAGGGACAGAGGCCAGTGTTGCCTGCGACATCCCTGAACATCATTCAAGGCACCCCAGGGTGCCAAGGCACACTGGTTGAAAACCACTGCCCTAGACTGTCTGTGGACTACACAGGAAAAAGAACAGTAATCAATATCCATTGGTTCAAGAATAACATGTGGTATGAATGCAGCCTCAGACACTTGGCCCATCTTGTTCAGTATTGACTAGTTCTCTCCCAGCCCTTCCTGGAGATGCCAAGGATTGAACCCAAGACCTTCAGCATGCAGAAGTTGACGCTGCAATCCTCCCCCCCCCTATTTTTTGACTGCATTTGTTTATTATTACGGAAGGCAGCATACATGTGCTTCCCAGGCAGACATCCACCCAGGCACTGGAAAGACTCCGACCTTCAACAAGGTGATGACATCATATGCCTTAAGATCATTCCTTGGGTTTTGTTTTCACTGCTGCATGTTGCAATACTTCAACTGGTTGAGAGTCAGCATAGCATAGCGTAGCGTATGCTTGTCTAGAGTGCTGGGTGTTTTTGTTTTTAATAAGAGGATAAAGGTAAAGGACACCTGACCATTAGGGGGTGACTGACTCTGGGGTTGCGGCGCCCATCTCTCTTTATTGGCCGAGGGAGCCAGCGTACAGCTTCTGGGTCATGTGGCCAGCATGACTAAGCCGCTTCTGGTGAACCAGAGCAGCGCACAGAAACGCCGTTTACCTTCCCACTGGAGCGGTACCTATTTATCTACTTGCACTGGTGTGCTTTTGAACTGCTAGGTTGGCAGGAGCAGGGACTGAGCAACGGGAGCTCACCCCGTCACAGGGATTTGAACCGCCGACCTTCTGATCAGCAAGTCCTAGGCTCTGTGGTTTAACCCACCACCCGTGTCCCAGAATAAGAGGATATGTAAGCAGTAAAGTAACCTTGCCCTGTCCATTTAGGTATCTCCAGTGGTGTCCAAACTTTTTTCAAAGAGGGCCAGATTTGATGAAGTGAAGGGCCGACCGAAGTTGTTAACCTTTTCTTAGGATTCAAGTTGTTGAGCTTTTTTATTATTTTGTTGAGGTTTTTTTTAGGATTTTACCCCAGGAAGTAAACTGCTGGATTAGGCCCCCAAAATGGACTTTGCACATGCCTGCTTTAGGCAGGAGAGAAATGTCAACTGATACCCTGTTATCAGAGCCTTATAATAAAGATTCTGCACTTCAGAACTGCAATACAGTTAAGGAAATATGCATTCATTATAATTTACAGGGGAGGCACACACTTTTATTTGTTTGACATTCCTGCATTGCAGGGCTTCGGACCCTCAGGGCCCCTTCCAATTCTATGATTCTATGAATCCTACTCATTAGCACAATCAGGGCTGTAAAATAATTTACATGCTGTATGCTTATATGCTTACACAGGGAATGGAAGACATAAATATATTCCAAATAAATCTTGATAGTTCCATTAATTTTGTAACGGCATTAGCCCATCTCATCCTAGCAGAACTGAATATGATTTCAGCGAAATTATTCTGGAATCTCATCTGAATAAAATATATCAGGATTTATTGGTATTCTCTGTGTAACTACAAGTCAATTCACGCAGCAGTCTTGATACACTGGTGTTTTATTGGTGTTTGCCATGGTGGATGTCAGGGGTTCAGGAGCAGAGACGCAGAGAAGGGAGGAGACAGAGAGCGAGGGGGAGGAATACGAAGGAAGGATGAGTGGGGATGACGACCCGAGATCACCGAGCCTGTCTAGCGAGTCCGAGGATTCCCAGAAGGGAGCGCCAGCAGCCAGAGCAAGGGGGGAGAGCAGGGGGACACCCCAGGAAGAAGGGTCCAGAGAGGGATCAGAAAGCAGCAGTTGGAGATCGGGACCCACGTTCCCAGCCGGGAGCAGCGGGGAGAAAGGGGACCAGATAGCGGGCTCCGGAGACTTTCAGAAGGAGGGAGGGCATGAGTCAGGAGTAGTCACGCCCACCTCGGGGAGCGAGGAAACGATCAAGAGGAAAGTGGAGAGTTGGGCGCGCGCGCCAAGTTCAAATGTAACGGAAGCTGGCGCAGTCAGCAGCCCAGAGAGTGAACCGGGTCCCAAAGCCCGCCGCAAGGAGGCGGAAGGGTCAGGGGGGTCCGCGTCAGAAGAGAGTAGGAAAGGAGAGACCCAGGGGGGCAGGAGGACCCAGAGACGGAAGGAAAGGCGCAGGAGGTGGAGCAAGGCTAGGGTATTAAGCTGGTGCGCTAGAGGCGGAGACTCAGACGGGTCTTCGTCGTTCTGACCTAGAAGAAGTAGGGCTGCACGTTGCAGTTTGGAAATGGAATCTGTAATCCAATAAAGACTCTTTGAAACTGAACGCTGGCTGACTTGGTCCTATGTGAGCTGGGACTGGGCGGCAGCCCTGACAGTAAGACCCGTCTCTCAAGCTTCTGACACCTGATACCTCGCAGCGGAGACAGAAGCAGCTGGAGGAGGGGATCGGTGTGTGGGAGCAAGCTCACAACGGTTGGCAGAGATGACGGAAGCAGAGAAAGTTTCAGCGCTGCAACAGGCAGTTACCCAATTGAATGCGGAGGTACTGGCATCCAAGAAAAGGGAGGAGGATGCGGCAGCCGCCTACCGAGATCTCCACGCCAGGTTTGAAGCATGGGTTAAGCATGGGCAGCCAGGACCCAGACCGGAGGGGGTTGGGTTGGCACGGAGAGCAGGAGGGCTGGTGGCTCACTTCGATGGGAATTTACAACAGTACCCCAACTTTCGAGCAGATGTGATGTGCGCACTGCAACTGCTGGCAAAAGACTTTAGAGATGAGCAAGAGAAAGTGGGGTTTATACTGTCCCATTTGCATGGGGATGCGAAAGCGTGGCTGCGCAATTTGTGGAGGGATAAAGATCCGGCGCTTCAGAGTGCAGATGCCTTTATCAAAGCGATGGATGCATGTTTTTTGTCTACCATTGATGTGGATCTTGCCCGACGGGAGATTCATGGACTGAAACAAGGGAGGGCGAGCGTCCGGCAGTACCACGCCCGCTTTTCTGCGCTGGTCAGTGCATTGGAATGGGACCGGGACTCGCCCCCAGTCAGGGACCTGTTCTGGGAGGGTCTCAGCTCTGCTGTGAAGGATGAAATTGCGAGGGGGGAGAGGCCCCGAAGCACGCAGGAGGTGGTCCAAAGGGCGCTGACTGTGGGGGTGAGGCTGGAAGAACGTCCATGGTGCAGAGATGAAGGACGTGGAGGGCGCGAAGCAGCGAGAAGTTTCTCTTTCGTTCCAAGGGAAGCAGCGCGTGCGCAATCCACACCTCCGCCAGGAGGGGGAGTGGAACCTATGGAAGTGGGAGGCGCCAGGGCTCAGTCAGCTAGCAGAGCCTCTGCACCGACAGCAGTCAAGACTAAACCTCCTAGAGGGACCAGGAAGTGTTACATATGCGAGAGCCCTCAACACTTGGCGAAAGAGTGTCCCCAGAGGAGCTCCAAGCACACTGCAGCCTCCGCAACGGTGAAAGTGGCCACGCAATGCAGCGAAGCCCAGCAGGGAAACGACGATGTCTGGCTGGAGACAGAGGCACTGGGGCCCAGCCAGACGCATCAGTGAAGCAGTCCCCAGCGACATTGCAACCCACGGACCCCCTCCCACCCAAACCAGTAGTGCAACTCACAGCGTCTCTCCAGCTACCCAATGGAGTCACCATCGAAGTGCCGCTTTCTGTGGATTCTGGAAGCAACGCAGACTTTATAGCACAGGATTTTGTGGAGCAGCACGCTATAAAGCTGCTGCCTGCCACTCTGCCCCTGCAAGTCGTCACAGTGGATGGCAGAGAGTTGCTAGGGGGGCAGGTGGTGAAGCAGACGCCACCAATGGTGATGCAACTTGGTAACCACAGGGAAGTCATCAGTTTTAATGTCACCCGACTGTCGGACACGCCCATTGTGTTGGGCATGAGTTGGCTGGACAGGCACAGTCCAACGCTGGCTTGGTACCAGAGACAGCTGATCTTCGGCTCCTCTTACTGCGCAGAACACTGCATCCTGCCCAGGCAGGAGGGGGAGGAGGAGGACTCACAACTGCAGTTGGGAACGTTGCAAGCAGTTCCCCACAAATACGCGGACTTTCTGGAGGTCTTCTGCGAGAAAGAGGCAGACAAGCTACCACCGCACAGGCAATATGACTGCAAGATTGACCTCCTGCCAGGGGCGACGCTGCCGAAGGGGAAGCTATATTCCATGTCTGAGGACGAACTACAGGAACTCAAACAGTTCATCGATCACAATTTGCAGCGCGGTTTCATCCGGGAGTCCAGCGCAGTAGGGGGCAGTCCTGTTTTCTTCGTGAAGAAAAAGGACACGCCCCAAAAAAGATTGGTCGTGGATTACCGCCTCTTAAACAGAATGACCAAGCCTTCCGATTTCCCTATGCCCAGGATTGACGACCTGCTGGCGACGGTGCGCAAGGGACGCGTGTTCACCAAGTTGGACCTGCGAGGAGCGTACAATCTCATCCGCATGAGGGAGGGCGATGAGTGGAAGACAGCCATGTTCACGCCTCTGGGCACCTACGAATACAGAGTGATGCCGTTTGGTTTGCAAAACGGTTCTCACTGTTTTCAAGCTTTTATGCATCACGTGTTGGCGGGACTCCTCTACAAGAAGTGCGTCTGCTTTCTGGATGACATCCTGATATTCTCTGACTCGCAGCAAGCACACGACCAGGACGTTCGGGAGGTGCTGAAGAGGCTGCAGCAGCATAGACTGTACGCCAAACTGGAGAAGTGCCAGTTCGACACGACGGAGGTGGATTTCTTGGGTTACAAGCTGTCGGACAAGGGGCTAGCCATGGACAGCGCCAAGGTTCGTGCGGTGTTGGATTGGAAGAGCCCGCGCAACCGGAAAGAGGTCCAGAGGTTTGTCGGATTCGCCAATTTCTATCGCAAGTTTATCAAGGGGTTCGCGATGCAGACGGCAGCTATTACGGACACGCTAAGCTCCAAGAAAAAGAAATTCATCTGGACGGAGCAGGCGGAGCGGTCCTTTCAGACACTCAAGCGTCTCTTCGCGTCGGAAGAGCAACTGCTGCATATCGACCCCAGCAGACCGCTGAGGGTGGAGACAGACGCGTCCGATAGAGCAGTGGGAGCGGTACTGCTGCAGAAGGACACGCAGGGGGTCTGGAGGCCGGGGGCGTTCTACTCCAGAAAGCTCAGCAAGTCGGAGCAGAACTACACCATCTGGGATAGGGAGCTGCTTGCCATTCATGCAGCTTTCAAGGCGTGGAGGCACTTCCTGATCGGCGCCAAGCACACGGTGCAGGTCTGCACGGACCACAAGAATCTGGAGCACTGGCGCACGGCTCGGTTCCTGAACCAGAGGCAGATCCGTTGGGCGGAGTTCTTTGCTGACTTCAATTTCCGAATTGAGTACGTCCCGGGCGACACCAACATCATGGCGGATGCCCTGTCCCGAAAACCGCAGTACCTCGAAGAGGCGACGCCAGCGGCGGCCATGCACATCTTCGCGCCAACAGCGTGGGCGTGCGCTTCAGCCACAGTAGACCTGGATGCGGTGCGACGGGCGTTGACGGACGACGCATTCGCGCAGGCGAAGATGGCAGAGGTGCACAAGGGCACGGCGAAGGGCGACGAGTTCCAGATACGAGATGGCTTGCTCTTACGTAAAGGGGCCGTCTACGTGCCGGGAGACGAACTTCGCGCCCGGGTACTGCAGCAGCTGCACGACGCACCCACGGCCGGGCACTTTGGCACAGAAAAAACGGTGGAATTGGTCGCAAGAGACTTTTGGTGGCCCAGACTGAGGGGGGAAGTCGCGGACTACGTCGCGAGGTGCGACACCTGCCAGAGGGCCAAGCCGGTGCACAAACCACCGGCGGGACTGCTGGAACCGCTGCAAACGCCGTTTGAACCATGGGAGAGAGTGGCCCTGGACTTTGTCACGGATCTACCCAGCTCGAGAGGCAAGACAGCTGTACTAGTGGTGGTGGACTTGTTCACCAAGATGGCACATTTCATACCGTGTGCGAAGGTGGCCACGGCAGAACAAACAGCCAAATTGTTCATAGATCACGTGTTCAAAGTGCACGGGCTGCCGCGGTCTATACTGTCCGACCGCGGACGCCAGTTCATCTCGAATTTCTGGCAAAAGCTGATGGGCTTCCTGAACGTCAAGATCAACCTGACATCGGCAAGGCACCCGCAGACCAACGGGCAAGCGGAGAGGGTCAATGCCATCATGCAGCAGTACCTGAGATGCTATGCCAATCAACAGCCTGCGACGTGGGTGGATTACCTGCCGCTCGCCGAATTCGCCTACAACAACACGAAACACGTATCCACAGGGGTGACGCCGTTCTTCGCCAACAATGGGAGGAATCCCAGAACCTTCCCGGGACTGGACAGAGTGGGGGAAGGGGAACCACAGACGGCGGACGCTTTCGCATCTGAGTTGCAAGAGGTCCACGATCAACTCAGACGGCAGCTGGAGCTGGCGAAGCACGCATACAAGGTCCAAGCTGACAAGCACAGGCGAGTTGGCGAGGAGATCCGAGTGGGAGACTGGGTCTGGTTGGCAGCCTACGCGGTGCCGACCCGATCGTTAGCCAAGAGGAAGCTAGGGCACAAGCAACTCGGTCCATACCGAGTCGAAGCGCAGATCAACCCGGTGGCTTTCCGGCTGGTGCTACCAGAGGGTTCCAGGATGCATCCGGTGTTCCACAGGTCGGTGCTCACTCCCTACAGGGCACCGCACAGGTTCCAGGAACCAGGAACGGCACCGAGTCAGTCTCCGGAGCGGACGGAGGTGGGAAGATTGCCACAGCAGGACCCCATCAACGAAGTCACGGAGATTTTGGACTCCAGATGGGGGGAAGACGGAGTAGAATATCTCCTAGCAAGGGAGGGCACCCGGGCCAGTACTAATAGCTGGGTGCCGGACTACGCCTTGGAGGAACCCCTGCTCAAGGATGAGTTTCATGCCCTTTTCCCACACAGACCTATGCCAGCGGGCTTCTTCGACGACTGGTTGTTCACGCCCACGCTTTCCTCCAGCACGTTCCATGGCTTCGACTCGGAAGGGGAACCCGCACCGCGCACACGTTCCCCAGAGGGGTCACCGGAGGGTTCGGCGTCCGACAACTCGTATTGGTGGGACGATCGGCCAGAGGAGCAGTGGCGCCGGAAGTGGCAGGAGACACCAGGTCCAGCGACAGACGCAGAGACGGACATGGACGTTTGCGGGGAGGACCTTGGTTTCGAGCACGGCGGCACCGAAATGGAGGCGGAGGAGACCACCGTTGACGAACGCGGGGAGGAAGACTCGGAGGTCTTCAGTTGGCGGCCAGCAACGGGGAGCGAACTGTATCCGACATTCACTCCCGTGATGACGGAGCACCCACCAACCACCCTTGAAAGCGGGGAGGGGGGAAGGGGGGGCTTCGAGGGGGGGATGGATGTCAGGGGTTCAGGAGCAGAGACGCAGAGAAGGGAGGAGACAGAGAGCGAGGGGGAGGAATACGAAGGAAGGATGAGTGGGGATGACGACCCGAGATCACCGAGCCTGTCTAGCGAGTCCGAGGATTCCCAGAAGGGAGCGCCAGCAGCCAGAGCAAGGGGGGAGAGCAGGGGGACACCCCAGGAAGAAGGGTCCAGAGAGGGATCAGGAAGCAGCAGTTGGAGATCGGGACCCACGTTCCCAGCCGGGAGCAGCGGGGAGAAAGGGGACCAGATAGCGGGCTCCGGAGACTTTCAGAAGGAGGGAGGGCATGAGTCAGGAGTAGTCACGCCCACCTCGGGGAGCGAGGAAACGATCAAGAGGAAAGTGGAGAGTTGGGCGCGCGCGCCAAGTTCAAATGTAACGGAAGCTGGCGCAGTCAGCAGCCCAGAGAGTGAACCGGGTCCCAAAGCCCGCCGCAAGGAGGCGGAAGGGTCAGGGGGGTCCGCGTCAGAAGAGAGTAGGAAAGGAGAGACCCAGGGGGGCAGGAGGACCCAGAGACGGAAGGAAAGGCGCAGGAGGTGGAGCAAGGCTAGGGTATTAAGCTGGTGCGCTAGAGGCGGAGACTCAGACGGGTCTTCGTCGTTCTGACCTAGAAGAAGTAGGGCTGCACGTTGCAGTTTGGAAATGGAATCTGTAATCCAATAAAGACTCTTTGAAACTGAACGCTGGCTGACTTGGTCCTATGTGAGCTGGGACTGGGCGGCAGCCCTGACAGTAAACATATTAAGAGCCTATTGTTTTACTTAGACTGTCAGAGACAGTATGAATCTGTAGACCATATGCTGGGAATTCCTAAGTGACAAGAGCACTATGGCATTCAGGTCTTGCTTTCATGCTTCCCAGTAGTATCCAGTTGGCTACTGTAAGAACAGAAGGCTGGACTACATGGGCCTTTGGCCTGATCCAGTTGGGCTCTTTTTATGTTCTTGCTGCTAAATATCCAATGGACAAGCACTAAGTCACCTTGGCCAATCACACTGCAATGGCAGACATCCACTAACTGCCCCTGGCTGCCTGCAGATTTGCATCTTTCCTTAAGATTTTACATTAATATTGCACCAAGCCCGGGCGTACCTGGGTCGCCACAGAACATTGTAAAGTTTATTCCAACAAAGGGGGAAATTAACAATTTGTCAGAAGTGGCACCAAAAATGAAGCATTTGCTCTATGTCAGGAATTGATGTATTTCAAAATAAATACAGGCAGAACACTTTGGGAGCAATCAGACTCCTAAGACAGAGGTGGGGGCAAAACAAACTAAGGTGGAGGCTAGCCAGGTTAAAAACCTGAGAAGCAGACCAGAGTAGAACCCACATACCCAAGCAGCTTGCCTGCAATTGGCCAATTGGCAGGCAGCCCTTAATCCACTTCCCAGGCCAGAGTGGAGCCCAAACTAGGAACGCACCAGCCTAGGAAAATTCCCCGATTGAGAGTCCCTCGCCGGATCATGGTGGGAAGAAGCGCTGTCACGCAATGCCACCCAACCATTTAAGGTAAATGTTCTTCTCTATGAGGTTCCCTAAGAACAGGACATTCTGGCTGTCTACACACCACACATTTAAACCACTCCCCACCCCCAAAAGGAGTTCTGGGAACTGTAGTTTTGTAAGACAGATGTGAATAGTAGCGTTCTGAGGATTAAACTGCAGTTCCCATGATTCTGAGGGATCTGGGTGCTTTAAATGTGCTCCAGACGTATGGTGTGTATGTAGGCTTCATCTTTAGCTAGCTCAACAGTTCACTGACTCCAACGTTGTCCCTATGACCAATTTTAAACTATTGTCTTTCCGCCTGCCTCCTAAATTCTGACGTACTACATTCCAAAGGCAGGAGAGATTCTAAGCTATTAGGGACCATCATACGCCTTCTCGTAAGCCCCTGATCATCCATCAGATTAGTCACTACTGTTACCATAGCAATAGGCCCCATCACAGTAATCAACACAAGTGAACTCATAACAATATCAATGTGCAGTGGCAAAACAACAGCAAATGATAGAAGGAAGACCTTGCAGATCACAAAAGACTTGTTTTTTGTGTTGTTGTTTTTTAAAAAAAACATTTACAGGAGCTTCTAGTCACACCTCAATCAATCATCCTTTTAGGATCAGTGCTGGTCTACCACTAGGCAGTGTGAGATAATCACATCAGATGGTGAATGATGGGGGTGGGGGCATCCTTATACACAATTCTTCTTAGTCCCCATGCCATTTCCCTTTGTCAGGACAATGTGGGCCACTGGCCTATCATACATCACCCAGCCAACTGCCCTCAGGCACACTGGGAGACACTGCCCAATTGCCAGTGTTGAACTGTTGCTCAGCTGGCAGTCCAGTCATCATCTGTACTTGGAATGGGTGTGTGTGTGTGTGTGTGTGTGTGTCAGTTTGCCCTTAGCCTCAGGGGGGGGGGGGGAGAATACCTTAGGATTAAAGGGGGAGCTGCTTTGTATAACGTATTAGGTGTATTCCATTTGGTTTAAGAAATCCAAATTCCATTTCTCTTCCTATCTCCACTCTGCACGTGTCTTAGCTCATACCCCAGGGATGTCCATTTTAGAAAGAAGAGCTTATTTCACAAACAAATATGAAGAACAATTCATAGGGATGGAGACACTCCTTCAGGAATACAGGGTCAAAACAGTTTAGGGCTTTGAAGGTCAGCACCAACACTTTGAATTGTGCTCAGAAATGTACTGGGAGCCAATGTAGATCTTTTAGGACCAGTGCTATGTCTAACAGCCATATTCTGTATTCATTGTAGTTTCTGAGTCACCTTCAAAGTGCATTGCAGTAGTCCAAGCAGGAGATAACTGGAACATGTACCACCCTGGCAACACAGTGGACAGACAGGCAGGGTCTCAGCTGGCATACCAGATGGAGTTGAGAGACAGCCACCCTAGACACAGAGTTGACCTGTGCCTTCATGGACAGCTGTGAGTCCAAAATCACTCTCAGGTTGCATACCTGGTCTTTTAGGGGCACAATTACCCCATTCCAGAGCAGGGAGTCCCCCACACCTGCCCTCTTCCTGTCCCCCAGAAACAGTACTTCTGCCTTCCTTGGCAGTAAAAACACAACAATAATAAATTTTAAAATGAATGTTTGGTGGTTACTCTTTCATGACATTTTGAATTGGGTGCTGAATAGAGCTCCAGCACTACCGTGATCAATTATAATTGAGGTATAAGGCATTTCAAAACACACACACACACATACACACACACTGCCATGTTTTATATACTTTAAACATTCAACATGACCTACCGAAGACAAAACATTTGACTGCATAATAAATTGATTGCATAATAACATTTGATCTTCCATTATGGAAATTATTTTTCAGATTCTACCACTGGTCAAATACTGCAATATTATCTACTTTCGAATTCATTGTCACTCTACAGTTATTAAACATGGTTGCCATGGCGTTATTTTATACAACACTGTAAAATGCTAAACCATAGACAATAGTGCAAAAGACATTGCACTTACTGAATACTAATACAGAGGATATAGTATTTCACATTCCTAGTGCAATTACTAAAATTTCAGTAGGAGGAATGGAAGGAACACATTCAGTCTGCATTCTATGCAACCTACACTTTCTTGGAAATATGTTCCAATGAAGCAAATGGGTGTTTCTTCTGAGAAGGCATACATAAAATTGGGCTGCAAACAACGCCATGAGTTCAACAGTTTGATTACCATAATTAAATGAAAAATTAAGCCACATTCCAACCCCAAGCCCCCAGAAGAGGGCTTTCTTTTGTTTGTATAAATTAGGAAATGCTCAACTGAAATAACAGTGTTAGAAAGTATGGCCTTTGTTTTTCCAAATGCAGCTGTATGATTTTTCAGAAATGCAAAATATACAGAGAAAATAAGCCACGTTTCTGTAAATAGCTCCTGGCTCCAGCTGCTTTAAATTGATTCAATCTGTCTATGTTACATTTCTCATAAATGTGTGTCAACATTTTCCAGCCCTCCATGCAACAACAGTTTAGACCGTTGGTGTCTTATGATGAAATAAAACCCTAAATGACTTGGGTCCCAAATATTGGAAAGAACGCCTCATTGCGTACCAGCCTGCTCATTTGTTAACAGTCTGCAAGAGAAAACCCTATTAGTGCCAAGTGGTGTATGCCATGCAAAGACTTGGTTTAGGGTTTTCTCAGCAGTACTACCAAAAGCATTGGTCACTGTCCATAGGTATTTATGGATATATGATGGAGTGAGAAAACTGATGAGCTGCAGATATAAGCAAATTAAAACATTATGAAGCTTTATGATGTCCTTAAGGAGATTATAACCCACAATCCCATGGTTCTAGACTTATTATAAACTTGGATGAAACCACTGCCATGACAAACAGAGATGGTCTAATTGTACTTAATACAATAAGGACTCATTTGCTGTTTCATTGTTTGCTGCCCTGGGCTCCTTCAATAGGAAGAGGGGGAGAGAAATTTATTAAATAATACAAATCCATGAGTGATGAAGCTATACAACAATCATCCCAGCAGGATGTAAATCACCTTATGGCTCCCAAACGTTCTGTAATTGAAACAGAAAGAAGTCATTAAATAAAATGAACGGAAAGGCAACGGATCCTAATAATACCATTCCAGCTGAAATCCATAAGGCTGAAGGCAAATATCTTGTTCACTGGCTTGGAAAACTTTCTCAGCACACATGGCATAAAAGGAAGATGCCCCAAGCGCATTAAAAATGCCTCTGTTGTTCATCTGTGCCAAAGGAAGGAAGCATTCTGGTCTGTGATAATGACAGAAGGCTTTTGGGATTAGCTGCAGCTGGAATGATCCATCTTAGCATCGTGCATAACCACTTCTTGACAAATTTTGCTAAGATGCTCTTACCTGGTAGTCGACATGGTTTAGAAAGAACTGCATCTTCGCAGCAAGTCCGCAAACACAGAAAACAATACATTAATGGCCTAGCTCACACACAACACTAAATTATAGATTATAAATAGGATGCGGATGGCACTGTGGTCTAAACCACTGAGCCTCTTGGGCTTGCCGATCAGAAGGTTGGCGGTTCGAATCCCCATGATGGGGTGAGCTCCTGTTGCTCTGTCCCAGCTCCTGCCAACCTGGCAGTTCAAAATCACACCAGTGCAAGTAGATAAATAGGTACCGCTGGGGTGGGAATTTAAACAGTGTTTCCATGCGCTCTAGTTTCCATCACAGTGTTCCGTTGCTCCAGAAGCAGTTTAGTCATGCTGGCCACATGACCCAGAAAGCTGTCTGTGGACAAACGCTGGCTCCCTCGGCCTGAAAGCGAGATGAGCGCCACAACCCCATAGTCACCTTTGACTGGACTTAACCGTCCAGGGGTCCATTACCTTTTTACCTTTAATTATAATTTATTAAAAAGTGGCTTAGTGTTATGCTGAACCCATCAAATAAATAAACATGAGGCTTGTGGGGGATAGTGATTCAAGAGAATGCCTTCTTCCACACCTAAAGGTGGGGTCAGATGGGGCAGCCACACCAATACTGTACACTGCTTCAAGCTTTGGGCAGAGGAAAGCTCACCTTTAACTGGGCTAGGGGAGGCAGTTGAGGTTGCACAGTGACTCCTACCTTATCTAGCTCCCACGCAGCTCATAATTTTCACTGCTGATCTTCTGATAATAATGTTAATACAGTAATGGCCTGATTTACCTCCATATTTGTGACTCACCTCCTTATTTTGGGCAAGGGCACAGGAGACCATTTCAGGGAAGGCAAAAGCAGTTTCTATAAAGACACTTAAATGAACAAATAATAACAATTCATTTCATCTTCTTTATATATATTGCTGTTAGCTTTTTAAAATAATCCTATGATAAATCTTTTAACAGGGAGCTCAGCCTGAGGAACAAGCAATTATTCAATGCATGAATTCAAAACAACTTGTCAAATAGAAGCAGGCTCAGCTTTTCGCATTGTATCAGTTCCTAATCAGTGCTGTTCCATCACACAGAACAAAAGATTATAATAATGTAGGCTTTAAGATGATGGCCTTTACTAATAGATTGCAGCACCGAAATCAGCTTCTATACTACCCAGTGAATTTTTATGGCTCAGCAGAGATTTGAATTTGAATCTCCCAGGATCTAACATTCTGTCTGCTTGGCCTTACTGTGAATAATTTAATTGATATTACTGATTGGTTTCGTGTCTTACATGAGATTTAAATTGATTTAGTATCAACAAGTTGTGCAGCTATAGTTTGCAATGTAGGGACTCAGCTGCTAATAAAACATTTAAAGTGTGTTTTAAGTGCAATATATGATGTAACACTAGGTGGTGATGGCGAGCCTTATGGAAAATTCAATGTATTTTTTAAAGAATGCTTTAAAAAAAGCATTTTCAGAGGCTTTTTAATATGTGTGTAGACTCCACCTAGATTGGAAGGATAGCTTTAGGTGAAGGGAACATCAGACAATTGATACAGTTGAACCTAGAATCCCACAGATCATCAGATGTCAAAGAGATAAACAACTACCTGATGTTTAGAAGACATCTGAAGGCAGCCCTGTTTAGGGACGTTTTAATGACTGATGTTTTAATGTATTTTTAATCTCTGTTGTAAGCCGCCCCAGAGTGGCTGGGGAAACCCAGCCAGATGGGCAGGGTACAAATAACAAAATATTATTATTAGGTACTAGTTCACTGTTCACTGCTGGCTGGAAGGAACTGCGGGCAGTGTGGTGTGATTTTTCTCTCCCATTAACAATTTCTTCTTACTAATGAAGTCCAGTAAACAGACAGATTATTTTTCTAATCTTAAATATTCAACTATCTGCATTTCTGCAGCAATCTGCAAAGTTTTTAAAAATAAATCCTCATTAAAATTCATTGGCATTTCAGCGCAACTTTCTCCTAATATGTGCATTTTTGCATGCCGATTTGACCAATATCCATATTTTTGCATGCAATTTCAATTTTGGTTTGAAACGAGCAAATTAGGTGGCTTCACATCAAAATGCAAACAAAGTGAAATTTCTCCCCCATAGCTGCCTGTTAATCAAACTCAACTTGTGAAGTCAGAGGAATGTTGCGCAAGCTGCATCTTAAATATAAACACCATTAATCTTTCTTCATGATTAAGTTAAGGTCAGCTGTAGCTGCTTCTTTTCCTTTGCAACTGCTGTTCCCCATCATCCCACAGGAATGTTGAAATGGACGATTCTGTAGAGCTGGCACATGTCAGTATTTGCTGCTATATCTTTAATGAAACTCCAAAGCTAAAATAATGCCTTGAGATGGCAAGGTCATCAGTAGCCCTGTCAGTTTATTTTAGAAGAGTTTTACTTCATTGGCTGGCACTTTAAGGCAAATGTCAAGTCTAATAAGGTAGAATATTTTAAACTCAGAAATATGTGGTGTTTATTTGAACCTTGCATCAGTTCACTATATGGCACAGCTGTTTCAAATGGCTGTCACTGTATTCAGTGTTTTCTTTATTGAATGTAAAAAACGTAAGCCCCTTTCCTGAGTTTTCAGCAAAATAAACAATATACAATTATTGTGATGCAGATGCTAGGAAAAAGAAGTGGGATAGACAGTCAACGCTGCTGATTTCATCATTGTGAAAACATTAGCTTTTCATAGTACAGTGGTACCTCTGGTTATGAACTTAATTCATTTCGGAGGTCCGTTCTTAACCTGAAACCGTTCTTAACCTGAGGTACCACTTTAGCTAATGGGGCCTCCCACTGCCGCCACCGCACGATTTCTGTTCTCATCCTGAGGTAAAGTTCTTAACCAGAGGTGCTACTTCCAGGTTAGTGGAATCTGCAACCTGAAGCATTTGTAACCTGAGGTGTTTGTAACCCGAGGTACCAGTGTATTTGTACATTATCATGGATCATGGAACATGAGACAAAAGAGGCAATATGTATTTTCTCAGCTAGCTGAACCTTCACGGGCATTTTACATATCGGAGAGGATTTGTATCTATATCCATAGTCCTTTTAGAGCAATCATAATTTTAATTTCATCACTATGAACCCTAGCTGTTCATTACTATTCTGAATTTGCTATGCTTTCTTTGGGCCTCTTTTAATCCTTTCTGTATTACTGATCAAATGAGGTGTTTTATTTCAGTTTCTAGTAAAACCCCTTCAGGAGAAAATTAACACGGACCATATATTGCTTTAAGATGAACCATATTTCAAGAGACTCAACACACTGATAAGTACCACATTAATGGTGTAATCCAGTGCATGTCTACTTGGAAGCAAATCCCACTGAGTTCCTTCCAGGTGTGTAGAGCCTGCACTCCTAGGCATACTTTCTGAAAGTAAGGCTTATTGAACACAAGAAAACTGAGCATATGCATACAGGATTGGACTGTGTGACTATGTCATATCATACTAGCTGTTTCTCCCAGAAATGTTCCAGGACATATTGGAACCAGTTGATGCAATATGCAGTATGCTGTCCCTAATTGGAATTTCAGTTCTGGATGTTATCCTGGAATAGCAGCCTTTCTGAAAAGGAAAAAAGAGAGCATTAATTCCCCATAATGTCCTTTGCAAATTTAGACACATGCTTAGAGAAATATTAATACCCTTCAAGCTTGTCATTTGATAAAATGAACTACTTCCCCAGGAGTACATTCCAGCCTGACATTCGAACAAAACTAGAATGATTACTTGTGAGCAAATTTGCTTGGGGTAGATGCTGCAGCCTGCTGCTGCAAATGGATATTTACTTGTGAGCCTGTTTGCTGACTGAAATGACAGCCTGGAATAGATATTCACAAGTACATTGTCCCTCGTTGCTGCCATTTGCACATATGTACTGCAAATGAGTGAAGAGCAATGTAGAACAGAATAAGAAGCAAGAGACACACAAATACCCATCAAAACATTAAAAAAATTAACTGCCACAGAAGGGCTTTTGTGCAGGCGTGCCTTTGTAATGCAAAATCCATTTTGAAATGGGAAACCTAACTATTATTACTCCCATCCATCGGTATAAAAAAGAACCTTTATGCTGGCACTGGGCCTAGTTAGTGCCGACATTATACTGCAATCCAGCGAGCAGCACAGATGTTGCACAGTTGACAACCACTGATATTAATCTTACCTGAAAGTTGATATCTCCCAAATAGCTCTGTATTTTTATACCTGCAAGTCTTCCGCTCCCAGAACTCAAGACACACTGCAAATGAAAAATGAGTCACCTGACATCATGCTGACATCAGGAGATTGACATATTGGTGGCCACCTGTGAAAATGACATGCTGAGGGAGCTCATTGTCTGACCCACTGGTCAGATCATAAGTTCCACCACGCCTGTTCTAAAAAAACACTTGGGATTGGCCATGTTCGTGCAGTGCTGCAGAACATGACATTGAAGTGTTCTCAAGGAACAGTGACACTAGGGTGGACTTAAACCTTGACACAATCTCATCATGGAAATCAAACACCGACTGTAATGGGAGTGGCTAGGTCTAAGCCTATGTGAAAATAACAGCTTGTCTTCTCCCTGTACAAATGCAGCCATATACTTCCAGATGTTCAAGGGCTGATTGTAGCTGTTCATTTGAAAAAGACAAACACTTTTGCATACTGGTAGGCATTTACCTCTTCACTCATTGCAGCCCATATTCTACCAGAACTCTGGTACGTAAATCAGGTATTAAGGCCCTGCCCTCATGGGTTGCTATCAGTGGCGTAGCATGGGTTGTCAGCACCCGGGGCAAGGCAAGTAATTTGCGCCCCCTAACCCGTGGATTTTAGCACGCGAGTGCGAGCACGCCCCCCCCCAGATGTTGCGCCCGGTGCGGCCGGCCCCCCCTGCACCCCCACGCTACGCCACTGGTTGCTATCTCATTTGCTTGTGGTATTGCACTGACAGTGATACAAGGATGCAATGGACAGATATGCTAGACTCCATCAGCTCCAGCACCCCAAATGATGTCTGGAAAAGCAATCAATTCTTCAGAATTTCCCATGTTATCTTCAAAAGAGGTTTCTAAAAGTATGCATGGAGTCCATTTATAGCCTGCCTTTTTCCATTATTGAACTCAAGGTGGCATTCAAAGGGTCTCCATTCAAAACACCGACTAGACTCAGCACAAAGCTGATATATCAGGTACCTTCAGGCTAGACCTTGCCACACACACAGAGTGCATTTAAAGGACATGCCTTCCCCAAAGAATCTCCAGAGTCCTAATATGCAGAGCTGTAATTTCCAGCTGTTATGTACTGAGTTGAATAGGATCCAAAATGCAGCAGTCTGATTCGTCCTAGAACAATAGGATCCAAAATGCTGCAGTCTAATTGGTCCTAGAACAATAGGATTCAGAATACAGCAGTCTGGTTGGTCCTAGAACAATGCAGCAGTATGATTGGTCTGCAGGAGCCACCCAATCCAGCTCCAGATGGAAGTGAATCCACAACCTGATTGGCCTACAGGAGAATTCCAGAATTAGCCAATCACGTGCAGCCCATTGTGTAAATAATGTATATAAAGCAGATACTTTGAGGGGACTTTCATTTCTCCTCACCACTATGAGCTGAATAAAGAGCATGAAATCCACTCTTGACTCTGAGTATATTTCACCAGCACCCTTAACAAACTAATTCCTGGGGTTCTTTGGGGGAAGTTGTGGGTTTTAAATGAAAGGTGTGTAGACAGCTAGTCAGTGACAGTGAATGTTTGTCATTTTCAGCAGAAGTGGATTTAAATCACTAACGTATACAGACCACATTCAATTTCTTTAACAACATACACCTTTAATACATCTTAGTAAATAAATACTTCTCAACAAAGCTGTAATTACACATTCACCAGAAATGCAACTATATGCTGAAATTAGAAAATACTGAAAGCATGCTTCTGTTTTGCTTGTTTTTTAAACCAACAAAATATGTAAAATATCCTTAAAAAGTAATATCTGTGTCACTGTGACATTTGGTAGTTAAGAATTTTTTGGAGCATGGATTACTTCTGCAGCACCAGGGAAACGTAAGGCGTCTCTGCTGTGGTTGCTATACCAGTATTGCCTTTCCTGGAAGTTTGTGCAACGCCACAATGTGAGCTTTTTCCACACGGGTAGCCATATTAGTAAGCAAAACTACGGTAACAAAGAGTCAGCCTAGCACATGGCTTTTCACATTGCCTTGGCAGAACAGGAAAGAGCAGGGGCAGGCAACCTAATGCCCGTGGGCCAGATGCGGCCTAATAACCCTCTTAATCTGGCCCACAGACGGTCCGGGAATCAGCGTGTTTTTACATGAGTAGAATGTGTGCTTTTATTTAAAATGTTTCTCTGGGTTATTTTTGGGGCATAGGAATTCGTTCATTCCCCTCCCCCCCAAAAAAATGTAGTCAGGCCCACCACAAGGTCTGAGGGACAGTGGTCCAGCCCACAGCTGAAAAAGGTTGCTGACCGCTGGGAAAGAGCAATGATACTAGTATAACACAAGGAGGACCAAGATCTGGTGGAACGCTCTGCCACAAGAGACTAGGGCCCTGAGGGACTGAACATCTTTCCGCAGGGCCTGCAAGACAGAGCTGTTCCACCAAGCCTTTGCCAGGGCACAGCCTGACTCCCTCCTTTGGTAATCTTCACAGAACTCTAGCCCAATGATTGCCATTAATTTGATCTGAATTAATTTTATAATTACCGGTAAATGATTTTAGAGTGTTGTATTATTTAATTGTTGTTAGCCGCCCTGAGCCTGGCTTCGGCTGGGGAGGGCGGGATATAAATAATTTATTATTATTATTATTATTATTATTATTATTATTATTATTATTATTTTCTTTCAGACCGAGACATACCTAGGCTCCCTTGTGCCCTTGGCAAAGAGCTGTATTGGCACACCCAAGCCCCCATCGCTTGAAGAGCAGTGGGGGAGCCACCTAGAGAGTGCACAGATGGGCTCCTAGCCACTCCTAGCTAATAATAATAATAATAATAATAATAATAATAATAATAATAATTTTTATTTAAACCCCGCCCTCCCCAGCCAAGGCCGGGCTCAGGGTGGCCAACAACCAATAATAAAAACAAGTTGATTGAAATACAACTTAAAAAACAAGATTAAAATACAACATTAAAACAATTAAAACATTAAAATGCATCCTCATCACAAGAGGAGAAAGGAAAAAAGAAAGAGGGGGAGGGAATCAAATTGATTCTAAGCCAAAGGCCAGGCAGAACAACTCTGTTTTACAGGCCCTGCGGAAAGAAATCAGATCCCACAGGGCCCTGGTCTCATGAGACAGAGCGTTCCACCAGGCCGGAGCCAGTGCTGAAAAGGCCCTGGCTCTGGTTGAGGCTAATCTAACTTCCTTAGGGCCAGGGACATCTAGGGTGTTGCTATTTATGGACCTTAAGGTCCTCCCTGGGGGTCCTGTAGGTATGAGGGTCCTAGGCCGTGAAGGGCTTTAAAGGTCAAAACCAGCTAGACTGAAGAGGCACCATTTTTGTGTCCTCCCCCCAACCTGGGCTTACGCCCTTGGCAGGAGCCAACCTGGCCAACAACTGCTTCCAAGGGGGTGGAAACGGAACATAAATGAAAGTGTTTGAAATTTCTCAAGAGAGGGAGGCACAATTGGTTCTATGTGCCTTATGTTGTGCAAGCTCAGAGGGTGGGAATCTTGGTTTTAATCACATTATTCTAGCTTGTGGTAAAACTGGCTCCAAACAGCCTACTTTTCACTCGTTCCATTATAAATGCATGGCTGGGGCTTCATTTCTGATAATAATATAAAGGTCCCCAACTTGTATTTGAATGGGACTGTTCTAACCCTAGACAGCTTTGATTCAAGCAATGCAGGCTTGGAAAAAGTTTTCTACTCAGCAATCTATTGTAGCACGAGTGGAAAAACCAGCTGGCAGAGGAGGGAGCATCTACATTTAGCAAGTGGTTTGCACACATGCTCCTGGCTGGTGGGGAGAGAGGTGGTGAAGTCTTGCTGAAAGAGTTTTAATGCAGTTCAGAAAGCCACGGATATAACAAAACTTTTGACAGGCGCTATTTTATGAGAAACTGCACCTGCCAAAGTGTCTTTTTGTGATTATTTTCCAGAAGAAGTAAACATCAGCTCCCAAAATGTTATAGTCGCTGCGTCTTCCTTTAAATCTCTGCATCCATGCCTTTTTAATCTTAATTGCATGAGGTTTGACAATTTGTTTATTTCTAATCAGGCAGTTAACAAGCCTTGTGGTCAGGTCTACATTTGTAAAGAACAACTTACTGTGCTCTAAGAGTTCAACTGTAAAATCCAGAGCTTTAAATTATGTACGTTTGACATTCTTGCTTCTTAGGTATTCATTATCTTGTCCGTTTCTCTCCAGCCCTTTTTAATTTTGAAAGTAGACACCATTGAGACATTTTTTGTCATTGCAGTTTCCTAGCAACACTAAGCTACCTGTTGTCATCTTGAAAGCAGGGAGGGGGTGTCTGCTGTACTGAAACGCTTTCATGTATCATTTCCCTTCAAATGGATACATTTGTGGCTAATTATGTACTTTTGTTTGATTCCTGTAGTTTATGTAACAAGAAACTGGAGAAATAGTTTCATTTAATTGAGTATAAGGTTCTTTATTTGTCGTTATTATTTAACACAGCACTTTTAAATTAAATGAAGACCTGTTAATGAGTGACTGGGGATATTTTTAGTTACAGATAGGTAGCCGTGTTGGTCTGCCATAGTCAAAATAAAAAAAATCCTTCCAGTAGCACCTTAAAGACCAACTAAGTTAGTTCTTGGTATGAGCTTTCGTGTGCATGCATGTTGGCGTCTTCATCTGACATGACAGTGACTATTTCCTCTCCTGTCCAGTCCATTACTGACGCAAGACCTTGAGGAGCACATCCATTGCCACATTTGCAAACACAAAAGGGGAAGACAGGGGCTGTTGAAAGTGACCATTCACTGCCCAATATGGCTGAAACACGTTTACTCAGAAGTTAGTTGGATTGCATGATTGGAGACGGTATATCGGGCACAGAGTCAACTGTTGTATTCCGATCCTGCCTTGCAGATTCAGGTTTCCCCTCTTGGGGGGCACCTTCGAGTATGATCCTAAACCAGGTAAGTCAGGAGTTAATTCCAGGAAGTTCAACAGGCTTTGCTTCTCACCTTTGGAGACTAGGATGCTATGCACGCTTCCGTGGGAGGAAGGAAGCCCCTGCGGACACACCTTCAATAAACCCCTTTGGGCTACCAAAAAGACACACCTGGGTGCAAAGCCTGCAGGGAGGTGTCAAGGCCCTCTTTCATTGACTGTATGCACAACATCCCCTCAAAGTGCCGCCCGCCCCAGTCCTGGCACTCAGAGCTCTCGCAGGGGTCACCTGCCACTTTATTGACGTCCCCTGAAAAACTTAGGTGCCCCCTTTCTGTCTGCTGCGGGAGGGAGCTTCTCTCAGGACACACAGGCATCCAATTTGGGTTAACCCGGTTCAGATGGACCTAATTGGGGCCAAGCCGGTTCAGCCCTTTGTATTCTTCAGGGAGGATAGCTACAGACTCAACCGGTCCTCGGTTTGAGAAGGGGCTGCTGCTGGGGCTTCTAGGTTGCTGAGTCCACCGCAAGGATCCGCAGTAAGTGTTGATTTTTTCTCCCTGTGCTCTGCAATGGAAATGTTATAGCTCTGTTTGCTGAACAGTTTCACTTTTTATTCTTGAAAATTGTGAGTTCCTCTAATCTCCATCCCTGTCAAACTATGAGGGGTGCTAATGAATGTGGCTTGGATCTGAAATTGGAGTCCATCTGAGTTAGCTGTTTATCTAACCTCTTCCGCAGGTGAAGAGGTTTGCTGGATGTGGAGTGAGTTTTCGTGCTCTGGTTTACAGCCCGTTACCTTTGAATTCAGACTTACTTTCCCCCATGGGCTCTGTGGGGGTGCCCAGGGGGGAGGGGAGAAATGGGGAGCTGCCACTGAGACTGGGGTGTTTTGGTTCATGAAGGCGGTTGTTTGTGAGAAGGGAGTGGGGGTGTCTTAGGGAAAGTGGGGCAGGATGGCTAGGTGGCGTGGTCCATTGTGGTCTAGTTGACCCCATCACTCCCCCTGGTGTGAATGACAAGGAGGGCAGTGCGTGAATGTGGGTACAGGAGGAGAGGCTGAGGCACTGGAGCTGAGAGGGGGATCCAGGTTTTACCCCCATGAGAAAAGAGATGTGGCTTGGGGGCAAGATAGGGGCCCTATATTGGCCTGACGACCCCTGGATTGAGGATCTGTTTGTGGAGAGGGCTCCCGGAAGGGGTCCCAAGAATGAAAGAGGGCAGAGGAAATGGATGAAAGTGCCAGAACAACTTGAGGCGATACAGAAACGCTTAGACTAGCTCAAACTCACAAAAAAATGTGCTAGTTAAAAAAAAAGGGAAGCTCCACAGAGAAACACACACATTGGGAACCTCACATGGTATAATTTAGTTCAGATGCCTCGGACACTACCATTTAATCAGTCTGCAAATTGTCTAATTAAATGATACCATGTGTTGATTATAGATCCCAGAGAATATGGGAAGTAAGGGTTTGTCCATCTGTTTTCATAGAAGCTAGAGATAGCTGTGAGGCTCCCAATATGCCTGTTTGTCCATGGATCTTCCCATTTTTCATTAAACTAGCTCAAACTTAGTGCCCAAATTTTCAAAAACTTTAAATGTTGAGGTGACCTGAATACACCTTTGGTCACTCTTTCCTGTTCTTTGTCGTCCTTTGCAGCACTGCCATTCTGTGGCCCGCAGGAAGCAGCAGAGGGTCTTGCACCACTTTCCACCTGCACACCTTCACTTGACGGATCAAACATGGTGTAGTGGCAGAATCGTAGCCCTCAGCTGATTCTCCGTTATCGCGAATGCAAAAAACCCCTTCGAAACCTGAACAATAAGCAGCCTGCCCGCTTCCTTCACGCGTCTGGATGCGACCCTCTTGCAGATTCAGGTGTTTTGCTAGGGTCGCCCACTTCTCATAGGTGGGATGCAACAAAAGTTGTGATGATTGCTACGAGGCAGGCAAAAGCCAAATGGCCAGTGCCAGTTCGCCAGATGGAAAAAATCCTACCAGGCCCCTCAACAGTGATCAACCGAGGTCCATAGCAAGGCCAATGCTGAAACCTGAAAAGAGGGAGGGAGGGCGGGAGATCCAGAAAGGCAAGCCAGAGGAAGCTCCTTGGCTCGCACCAGAGTTTAAATAGCTCCAGCCCCGCCCCCCAGCCAGCCGGATTGGCCGGCCGGGCCAATGACGTGGCTGGGACCTCCTGATGACACAGGACGTTCCCCACGTCCCGACACCAGCGGAAGGCCATGGAGTCCGACCGCAACCCTGCCCCACGTGGATTTGGGGTGAAAGCTCCATTGAACTCAGTAGGACTTCCTTCTAATTATGTAAAGGATTGGGCTCCATGACTAAAAATTCAGATTACTTTACTAGCTAGTGAGACTGTTGAATAAACTGATCAGAAATATGCTATTACTGTCAGATCCACTCTGTTATATATTGCTTTGGGTTCTATGCTGAGTACGTGACAGCAGAAAGTGAGAATCTGGCCAGAGAAATCTTATTACGAATAATCCTTTGAAGAGAAGACTGTGCTGTGCTATTTTTATGGTATTAATATGTTAATGACTTCAAGGCTTTGCTTGTATATTAAGAGGGAAAATCTGAATACATATTTGTAATGCAGTGCCATAAGCTAGTGGCAGAATAATAATGTACAGATATAGCATTACAGTTAAATACTGATATCTTAATGTTCAACTGTTGCCATTTCGTTATTTTTCATTTTAAAAGTAGCCAATTTATCTTTTGTTTTGCATATAAAAATGGTTTTTCATAATAGAATTGTGGGTTTCACATACCTTTGTATGTTGGTGAGGCATTTTTTATACGCTCTCCCAATGAAAATGATTTACCAGTATTCTAGGCCTTCAGTTTAAGACCTTGTTGAATACATACCCAGCTAATGAGATACATGAGTGTAAGCAAGGCTTTGGGCATATACCATTGGCAGAATAAGGAACCACAGATGTAAATCAGTTGCTCATTCCAATGCACATCTAAATATATGGATTCTGTCGGGTCACAATGCACCATATTTCAATATTATGTGTATTCAAATGTGCATCCTGATTCACATTCTGTCTTTTTAAAAGTCCAACAATATCTAGATCAAGGCATGCCATTTAATCATATCTGTAGTCTTAATGGTGAACTTTTAACCTTGCATGTAGCAATTCTGTTTGAGCTATAAATTAGTAAGACTATCCTATTTGGACTGATTTTCAGTGGCCATGGGCCAATTTTAGCTCAAAAGATGTGAAAAGGAATTCACATTTTGTACTATTAAAATTTGTCACTTCAGCCAATTTGAAAACTAGCAGCACAACTCCAGATTTTTATTCCCTTTTTAGTCATAATAATTGGACCCCTAATAATTCAGGACTTTAACCTTGTATTGGGCCATTCTGAGTTAAACTGTTTATATCTTCAGTGGAATACTATATTCATCCATGGGAGAACCTGACTCACAGCTTTGTACATTAAATATGACCTTTCTCTTGCTACTGGTGGCTAAAGAAGCCACCTTTGTGAATAAAATGTCTTAAAGCTTCCATTTATGAGGAAAATGTTCGCATTTATTCAGCTGAAGTTACTGTTCTCCAGTCCTCAAGAGGATTAACTAAATTGGTAACCACTCCTTCCTCTTCTTTCTGGTTTGATGAAGTTATTACATATCACCTGGGTCTGAATGTGCAGCACATGATTTCTCTGTGGGATTTTAGCTGATTGAGTGTGATGATATGTATCTGTACATTCCAGTTTCTTGTCTTTCTGCTGATAACCCGATAACCTGCTTAGCAGATACTGTTCTAGATTATTATTAAAAGTTAGAATGTCACACTGCCATTCTGAATTAGTTTCTTTTTATAAAGCATAATAATGTGCACTTCTGTTATACTTTCCATGTATTCCACAAGTACATTCTATTGAAAAGATGTTTACAACATGATCCAACAGACACTAAGGACATTTAAGTCTTATTGAGTTCATTGAGAAGGGATGTGCATATAACTTTCACATTAAAATACATGTAAATTAAAAGTACTTAGTTTTGACTAGATCATTCCCATAATATTTTTAAAAAGCAGCTGACAGATACAATCTGTAGAAAGGTTTATCCTTTTTAAATTACATTAACTTAAAGCAGTCCTTTATATGAAAGTTATTTGTAACAAACTTTTGCCTCAACTCCTTGAGATTAAAAACTGAATAGGCAGACTGATAATTGCAGTTTTTGCTGCAAAGGACTAACATGACTACTCCACAGGGAGTAGGGTATTTTAAGGGAGATATTAAAAAGCGTTCACTCTCTTGACCGTATAAAGATGGCTCCTATTTGCTTTAACGGCAGTTTTGTAAATAAATCTGTGCAACAGTGAGAAGCAGATGAGCCCATCAGTATGTAGTTTAGGTTTTTGTCATGGCATATTAAATATGTGAGCATAGTTCCTTAGTGTGACATTTGTTCCTGATTCATCCAGTCAGGCTTGATTAAAATAAATGCCTCTGCAAATTTCATATTTGGACTTAAGCATTTCAGATTAACAAATCAAAGATTTGTCACTATTTAAATCTTTGGGATGCCCACATGAGGATAAACCAAGCATGGATTAACCAGATCTGAGCTGACTTTTTACATACTGTTTCAGATTTTCAACAGTCTGGGAGTTTAGATAAGATGACCTTAAAATATACAATATTAGGTTACTTTAATTATGGACACATTTTACAGTTTATAAGTCACTAGTATGTAAGTACTATCTATATATTAAGGAGTTAAGAGAAAATTCACACATGGTTTCATTTGTGAGCGTGGCTAGTCATTTAAGGCACACAATCCTTCCCTGCTCATGTCTGTAGCATCCCTTTCTGGAGGTCTGGATTGTTTCCCATCTTCCCATCTACCACCTTCTTTGTATACTGCAAGTTACAAAGATCTAGAGAGAGATCTGGAGAGAGAAACGAGAAGTGTGAACATTTCCTGGAACTGTCCTTTGCCTGCTTCCATTCACACCAATAAAGTTGTGGCCTTTCAACTCATAAATGAGTCAACTGAACTTATTTTCATTGCTGTGAGGGGATGCGGAGAGCGCATTCTGCAATTGCTACACAATTAATATTGTGTTTATTATATTGGCATGGGTGAAATAGGATGTTTGGGGTTTTTCCCACCTCTCCAGTCAGTCATGGGATAAATAATAATATTCTATTCTATTCCTGATCTTTAGGAGAGAGTTCCCATGCTGACATAGTCAAAACAGCAGCCCCCATATGCAAGAAGGTCTTGGCAGATTTGGGGAATCACAAGGAATCTCAGGGAATCTCAAGGTAGTGAGAGCTGGACCATAAAGAAGGCTGATGGCCAAAGAATTGATGCTTTTGAATTATGGTGCTGGAGGAGACTTTTGAGAATCCCATGGACTGCAAGAAGATCAAACCTATACATTCTTATGGAAATTAGCCCTGTGTGCTCACTGGAAGGACAGATACTGAAGCTGAGGCTCCAATACTTTGGCCCCATCATGAGAAGACTCCCTGGAAAAGACCCTGATGCTGGGAAAGACTTAGGGCACAAGGAGAAGGGGACGACAAAGGATGAGACGGTTGGACACTGTTCTCGAAGCTACCAACATGAGTCTAACCAAACTGCGGGAGGCAGTGGAAGACAGGAGTGCCTGGCGTGCTCTGGTCCATGGGGTCATGAAGAGTCGGACACGACTAAACGGCTAAACAACAGCAAGGTTTGCAGCAGTACAGAATATATTTAGAAAGGGGGAGGGAAACCATAAAGAAAGGAGAAACCTGACAAACAGCATGAATATTGAGAGTACACAGTGGAAGCAGAATGTTGACTGACTTTGGGGTTGTATTGGGTACCAGTGATTCCAGACACATGTGCCCAGGTGAACCCAAAAGTTTCCAGCAGAGTTCCTGCTTTTTCTCAGTTATTTTTAAAATGTTTTAAATTCCGTAAGAACTCTTAAATTCCAAAGTAAGTACACTTCATTGTCCATATTGCAAGGTTCACATATTGCAAGTATTTCACACGAAGTACTTCAGGTCAGGCGCTAAGTGGTTTATAACCCTCCAACGTTGTTCAGCAGTGTTAGACTCCAACTGAACATTGGGCTGAAGCTGATACTGGACTGTACAACAACCCTGCAATGTTGTCCGTTGCTTTAACACCCACATTGCAGGCTGGGCTGAGTGCAGCACACTACAACTCTGCAATGTGGCACACTGTTAATATTGCAGGTCAGAGATAAGGCTGAAGCTGGTTTGGATTTCCAGTCAAAAATACCCCAAACCTCTCAGATACCAACAAAGGTTAATTTACTTAAATCTCCCATTCAGACCTCCTCAGCAGGCCAAAAAAAACCTAGCTGCACGGAGTAGTCTCATGTTCCAAAGCCATGCATGAAGACTGGCTGCACTTTTAAATGCTCAAAAAGTGAATTCAAACCATATAATCAGAAAGCCCTTATACAAAGTATGGGCAAATTATCGATGGCTACTGGAACCAAAGATACCCTGGTGTGTGTCTCCACTAGAGGTATTAGTGGTAAAAAGAATAAATATGGAAAAGAAATGGCCAACATACCAACCATTACGAACAAAAGAGCAGGGAGTTGTAAAACTAAAACCATACGAAGAGATTAAGGACTATTGCAATAGTTGGTTACAATATTATCAAATAGTGCACCTGTTTAACCAAGATAAAAAAACAGGTTTTGAACAGAAAACTTCTAAACTGCAAAGTGAACTACTGCAGTCAAATAAAAAAATTATATTGAAAATGTACCACCTACTCCTTGAATGGGAAAAGTAATAAAAGAAACGATAAAGTGGTCACAAGATCTGGGCAAGCCAATACATTTAGATAGGTGGGGGAAATTAAGGAGTGTTGAATAATGTATATGGTTTGATAATTTGTTATGTGGAAATTGAGCAATAAAAATATATTTTTTTAAAAAATAAAATTTTAGTGGGACAGTCTAAAAAAGAAAAGAATGTGATATAAATGTAAATTGGCTGACGATTGTGCTTGTAACTTGAAATATTTTGAATGATTGTGGTTGTAAGTTTAAGTATTTTTTTTTTTTTTAGTGAATTCAGAGCTGTAATATTTTGATATTTTAATGTAAAAATGTGAAGCAACAATGCAGTTAGATTCAAAGACCGAAGTCCCTGTTCCAACACTTGTTTTCAGTCTGGTCTGCCAGTCATAGGTTACCAGGGCTGGTTCACCCATGAGGCAAGGTGAGGCACCTGCCTTAGCCGGCGGGATGCATAAGGGCAGCAGATCCCAATGTCGATCTTTATTCCTGATGTTGATCTTCACTCTCCCCTCCTTCCCTGGCTCTTGGAACTGACGTCCAGGAGCCGAAGTGGATTCCACTCGCGCCCTTGTAGGGCAGCCAATCACAGGCGGAGAAGGGGCGGGGCCTATTTCACCGTTGGAATAACGGTCACTTCCTTCAGCCTCGGTGGGGCGGGTTTTGCCAGCTGGTCCCTCTGAGAGCAGGGGTGAGCCTTTCTGTCCACTGGCCTGGTCACTAGAAAGAGACTCAATATTAACGCAGCCATTCTTAAGGAAGGAGCAGCGAAGAGCATCTGTTGTTTCCATACCGGAGAAACACACGACCCCTTCCTTCTCTCCCCACCATCCTTCGTAGGTCTGTGAGAGGAGAGGGACTGGGAGACTTTCCTCAGGTTATGTGGGGTGAGAGAAGGGCGAAGCATTAAGGAAAATATTTACAGGCTTCTCCCCCCTCCCCCTTCTCCTTTAAGGGAGGCATGTGATCTTTGATAAAGTTAATTTTTTGAAGAATATATCGGGCAGGACAGCCCCCTAACTCCACATCTATTTCCTGCCTTCGCCACAGTAGCAAAGGAAAAAACCCAGCACCATCTTGGAAGGGGTTTTTTCCTTAGTTTTTCCTTTTTGCCTGTTTGTTCTTGGTTCCTTCTTCCCGCTCCCTTCCTTTATCTCCGCCAGGTTTTCACTCCTGGTTCCATAGACCTCTATATTCCTCCCGCCCTGCCGCTTTATTTCTATGCCTATTTTTCCAGGACTACAAGCTTTTTGGAGGCCTTTGGTCTTCTGTAGCCTCGGAAAGGGCTGAAACATACAGTACCAACATTTGCTTCTGCAGTTCAAAAGCCAAGGTTAAAAGCTGTAAGGGGGAGCTTTTTAATACAGCAGGGAGATGGGAGGTATTTGAAAACAGATTATCCTTTTTTGAATTTCTGCCTGTTTTGCAGGTCTTTTAAATTCAAAAACAAATGGGAAACCTGACAGGAAAGAGGTTGCCTGCCTAATGTGACTCAATGAGAAAACCAAATGTTGTAAAGCTTTGGATGTGTTTTATGTATTTTTAAATAGATTTGCATGTAGGTTCGCTTGCACCATGGGTTGAAGGCCCCCCCCCCAATAATTTTGTACAGGTATTGTATAGAGATAGGTCAAATAGGTTAGAGGTGTATGGAGCGTTAGCCTTTTAAAGGCAGGCTGAGATGTAAATAGCCTGAGTCAAAACAATAGCTTTTATCATATGTCATAGATACTCTGCAAGCTCAGTGTAAGTTTTCAGTTATGGCCATTTGAAAAATATTTTTGTTTTAAGGTATCTCATAGTTTCACAGCTGTGTAAATTACCAGCATAAATGACTTGTAAGAACATAAGTGCCAACTCCTAGGGGCCAAGGTCCCTTCAGACCCCCCCTCCACAAGTTGTTAGGCATTGCTGTGGGCATAGCCAAGGGTTGGGGTAGAGAGGTGCCCCCAACTCAAGTAAATAAATAAAAGTACTTAACTAACTGAGAAGAGAAGACTCCCTGGAAAAGACAGTAATGTTGGGAAAGATGGAGGGCACAAGGAGAAGGGGACGACAGAGGACGAGATGGTTGGACAGCGTTCTCGAAGCTACAAACATGAGCCTGACCAAACTGCGGGAGGCAGTGGAAGACAGGAGTGCCTGGTGTGCTCTGGTCCATGGGGTCACGAAGAGTCGGAAACGACTAAACAACAACACTTAACTGACACCCGCCCCCCAATAAATCGTGGGTATGCCCATGGGTATTGCCATTCAAATGGTGTGCATGCACAGCGTTTTATGATTGATTATGCAGACCCCTCCTATTTTATTCAAGCTGGCACCCTTGGTCATTGTCATTCTTATATAAGATACATATTTTAATAAAAATTATGACAAGCAAAACCTCAGGGTTTTTTTTTTTAAGTTGCCACTATAAATGGGGAGTATAATTTCTTCTGGCAATAAAGAAAAATATCATTGAAAACAGGTTGCCACATTTCAAAAATAATATGATAACTCTCTTGGCAATAGGACCAAAGATACCAATCCAAGATGGATAAAAAGAAAAGAGGACGTCAAAAATCACTGGTATCTCGTCTCCAGCTTACACCAGAGAATACTAAAGTACCACATATGGTTGAAGGAAAGTTTATTAAGCCCAAACAAGCTTCTATGGAAGATGTGACACCGCTGGCAGTGAGATTCTATCATTTTTTAATTTGTACACTGAGTAGCAGCTGCTTGTTAATTTCTAGTGTTTTATAGTATGTTCTTTTAGTGGCTTATCTGGAAACAAGCAGTAGCAATGCATTTAAAATTAAGGTGTTTTAATTGTAAGTAAAGCAAAGCTAGTTCCCTTGCCAAATGTAAGATGTTAAGTTACTGATGAGACATAAACTGGAGTTTACCCTGCACAAGCTGAAATGGATTCATGTGATTGGACTATCTAGTGGAATGGTATCTAATGACTTGTGGTGAATTGTATTATTCATATTCCAGCTATAGTCTTTCCTGGAGAAGATGAGCTGCAGTGTCTTCTATATGGACTGCACTCAGAGATGGTCTGGAAGATTCAATTGGTCTAAAATATGGCAGACTGACTTTTGTCTGGTGCTCACAGGTTGAAGCATATAACTCCAATCTCACTGAGGCTTCACTAGCTTTCTTTTTGTTTTCCAACACAATTCATAGTGCCGGTTCTAGCTTTTCCCATATAGCCATAAGTAGTTAAGGAGCAGGTAACCTTCAGGACCTAAGATCAAACTCAGAGGCCTTTGTCTCATTGCCTTTTCATGATACGGTATTCAGATCGTGAGCATGAGAGTCAGATGTTTCTGTGGAAGTTCTATGATTCTGGAATATTCTTCCAGCTGAAAATTATCAGAATCTCTCTGTTTCATCAAAACTCATGTTTCAATGTACCTTTAATATGAAAACATTTTGTTCAGCTCTGCTTCACTTGCTGTTATACCGTATTTACGCAAATCTAATGCACCATCGAATCTACTGCGCGCCTCAAATTTCAAAACCTTGAAACTAAAAAGGTATTTGCTAGTGAATGTAAATATGCCATCAAATCTAATTCGCACCCTAATTTTCATGACGTAATTTGGCCAAAATAGGTGTGCATTACATCCAAGTAAATAGAGTAAGACTTGGGGTGAGCATAGTATTCCTATGTTCTTCCCTGTCCTCCTCAAAAAATTATCTGTGCAGTACGTCTGAGAGACTTGATTTCAGCACTGATATAAAGATGCGTGCTTTCCCTTTATACTATCTTGAGCAGGGATGTAGTTTGTTTTTAAAAAAATGTGCTCTTGAATGAGAATGAGTATCCTAGTGCAGGTGGCATAACTGTAGTGAATGGTTGACTATACAGTGGTACCTCGGGTTACATAAGCTTCAGGTTACATACGCTTCAGGTTACAGACTCCGCTGACCCAGAAATAGTACCTCGGGTTAAGAACTTTGTTTCAGGATGAGAACAGAAATCGTGCTCCGGCAGCAGCGGGAGGCCCCATTAGCTAAAGTGGTGCTTCAGGTTAAGAAGAGTTTCAGGATAAGAACAGACTTCTGGAACGAATTAAGTACTTAACCCGAGGTACCACTGTAATGCTAAAGTGCATAATCAGTGGCGCCATCTATAGGGGCTACAGCACCCACAATATTTTGTGCTGTGAAAAAAAAACGGCCCTGAGGAAGTGCCGTCCCAGGCCCAGCTTTTCTTACGGTGCACATGCATGCATGCTGCGTTGCGAAGTTATGGCATGCAGTGCAGCACGTTGTGCACCCACAGTCACAGGGGGGGCCGGCCGCACCGGGCACAACAGTCAGGGATATAAGTTGGCGCCCTTGTGCTTAATGTTGGCTACATTGCCTTTCATTCCAGTTCTGACACAGTAATGTTGTCACTGGTTTTTCTTATCCAGTTGTTTCCAGCTGGGATTCCTCCTTCTTTTTAAAAATATTTTTTATTAAATGTTTAACAACAAGCATCACTTTTCCAAAATAAGAGCTATAAAACAGCAGCTTAAATTTCCATAATAGTAACCACACAATAACTGATTTGGTGTTATGTCAATAAAATATACAAGATCATAAAAGATTGCGACAAACTAAGCAAAAGACAAACAATATATATTAAATCATGATACATATAAAAAATGAAACACACCCAAGATAATAGTGCAAAATCTTAAAATATATACTGCTTTAAGGTGGATTGAAGTGATATAAATAATTAAACTTTTATTCGAAATATTCATATGGAGACAGCACCACCTAGTGATATAAGAGATGTTATAAAAAAATAGATTTTATATACACACACATATATATACATATATACATATATGTATATATATATATAAATTCCCCTTTTCCCACAGGGGAGCCTAGTTCACCAAAGAAGGTGGGGGGAGGGTAGGAAAGTTATGTCAACCATACAGTACAAACAGCTGTTGCCAGAAGATTGCCATATTCGGTTGTACTCATAAAATCTATACGGTCTACCCAAGTTGCAGTAAAATTGTCTTCTTAAATTTGTCCTTGTGCAAGTCTATGGTTGCCATACATCCGGGAAATCCCAGACATGTCCTCTGAGGGGGGGGGGGGGCAACATGCCCATCTGGGGAGATTTTTACATTTCAATGAAAATGTCCGGGTTTTAGGGGGTGGGGTTAAATTTATTTATTGCCTCAGGTGGCTCTGCATGCCGTGGCTGCTGCCAGCCTGAGCTGGGAAAAGAGGTGCACGGGTTTGGCAGCTCTGTGCACCTGCACACCTAGAGGTGCACGGGTTTGGCAGCTCTGTGCACCTGCACACCTCTTTCCCTGGCTCAGGCTGGCAGCAGCTCAGGCTGTCCTCTTTTTTGCTCTTCAAGAAATGGCAACACTATGCAAGTCTCAATCTATTCACCATTTTTTCCAGTAATGCAATCTGCCATACCTCTTTATACCAGTTTGTAACATTCACTCCTTCCAGGTTTCAACTGCGATTCCATCTGAGCTTCGCACAGCTGTTTACAGAGCAGAGGGCTCAAAAAAACGCAAAGTCAAAGCAGAAGAAGGCAAAATGGGTTTTGCATATGTGTACGTAAACTTTCTATTGTCTACGTTCTGCTTAGGATTTAGCTTGTTGCAGTGGCGTAGCGTGGGGGGGTGCAGGGGGGGCCGGCCGCACCGGGCGCAACATCTGGGGGTTAGGGTTAGGGGGAGCAAATCCACGGGTTAGGGGGCGCAAATCCACGGGTTAGGGGGTGCAAATTACTTGCCTTGCCCCAGGTGCTGACAACCCACGCTACGCCACTGACTTGTTGTTCTTTTCCTCTTTTTAACTGTTCCTCCTCTTTTTTTATTTGATAGTGTGTCTCTGTAAAGCACAAGCAGGGAGCTGATCTACACAGAAGGAATTTAGTAGTAAGCTGGCCATCCATCACCTTGTAGTGTCTCTTAGTCTCTTAGATTTATATCAGATACCATTACAGTATCTGGATTCAAGAGTCTTTCAGAGTCTTAGCTCTGGTCAGCACTGTTTCTTAAAACATAGATGTAGCAGACTATTCATTTATTTCAGTGATCAATGAAAGTATTACTTAAGGGAAACAGATCTGTTTATCTAAATAATATATGCATTCATATAAGCTTCAAAAGACACAAACACTGGATGGAGCTATCTTGGGAAATGCATGTTTCCAAACCTGCATTTCTCGTGATAACAGGAATGTGAGGATGATGGCATTACTTACAGGAGAAAATTGTTGGGAGGATTGGAGGCTGAACTGCTTCCTGGGCTTGCTATTCCCTCAAAATGCTTCTCCATCCAGCTATTCCCCCCCCCCAGCTGAGATGGTTTTGGAGTGTGGCGGGGAGAAAAATAATAAAAATGGATGGGGAAGAGACATTGGCAAGGGAGATTAGAAGGGAGGGGGGAGATTAAGCACACTTTCTGCCAATCAGTTTCCCCTGTGTCTCCTTGTTCCCCACATAAGCGTTATGAGAAAACATGAGATTGGCATCATTCAGTTTCTTCATAGTTCATCATAATAAATTGCTTCACCCCTCCACTGCTGCTGGAACATACGCCATGGTTTGCCTGAGTGGTTATCCAGACTTGTGGTTTGTCTCTCTCCAAACGAACCCAAGAGCTGTAACCAAGATTTATTCTTCCCATTTGTGATTTGTTTGTGGGAACCAAACCACAAGTTTAGGTTTGACTGTAATGCTAAGTCAACTCTTGGTAGTACAGCAGCAGGAGGAGGTGAGGAATGAAGTAGCTGCGATTCTCACTTAGTGTACCAGGATGTCATTCATTTGCAAAGTGACATGAGAAACAGGCCAATGTTTCAGCTGAAAAATCATTTTATTTAAAAGCAGCTCCTTAATTAATGTGATGTTTTAATACACTGCTTCCACACAAGCACTGCATATTCTGGGGCATGTAAAAGTTGTTTCCATGTGCTAAAAGTATCATGTAGAATAGTTTTCAGATTTTTCTTTTTGTGTTTTTAGTTTCTCAAAAATACATAAGGAAAAGATAAAACCAATTGTTGGTCAATGTACTGAACTGACTGAATGGGATCAGCGTCAGAGCATGGAATACTCTGAACTGGGAGATATGAATGATGAGAGACTTTCTTTAGTTCCTCTTCAGGAAGAATCCAGCTGTACTAGTGATGTATCAACTGATGTTTCCATTGAAAGTAAAGGTATAATGGAGAAACTAAGACTGTTATTAAATAGCTAAGCTAGTAAAAAGAATTCTGAAATGGTTAAGAATTGCAATTTTCCCCTTCTCCAATTTCTTATGCACATCTTGCAAGTGTGCAGAGATTATATAAGGAAAATCAAAGTTTTCACTTGAAAATGTATGTTATTGTGTGACATGTTATGTATACACACACATACATGCACACACAAATTGCAACTGAGATGTAATTTGAGACACATTTGGGGAAGGAAGGACTAAATTTGGGGAAGGAAGGACTAAATTCAGCTTGTTTTACTGCAGTTACCAAGTTATTTTCTCTTGACAGAGATGGATGCCATTCACTCATGAGCAACAGAGAATATTATGAAGAACAAAGAATATTAAGCAGAAACTGGCAATAAGTTTCAGTAATCATATATCCTGGGCTTCTAATTAACACAGTGGTTATGTAATTAATTATATTGGTTATCTGTTCCAGGTGAAAATGAAAAGTCTGAAATTCTTCCTGTTTCTACCCGTTTAAGTTGCCATAAAAGAACATGCATGAAATTTCAAGCTGGTTACGATCACAAAACTATCAGAGAGAAAAAACCTCCCTGTTACGATAAAACTGGTATGTATATTGAAAGCCAAATGCTGTTGCCACATGCACTCTTGAAGTCAGTACTTCTGCATTTGTTTTATCCATGGGTGATTTTTGTCTGTGATGTAGCCAATGAAAAAAAAATTACCCCAGACAAAATAATGCATTTAAGCAAAGTAATTTATGTATAATACAGTATAATTCACTGAAAAGACATCTAAATGTGACACATGCACTTTTCATCTCTCATAGTGACCCACTTTAGAATGAATAAAACACATCTAAAATCATCATAATTGAAAGTGTAATAAAACAGTTAATGCTGCAGTGCAGAATAATCCTAAATTCAGAACAATTTTGTAAGGCATCTAAACAAAACCTTCAAAAGCTTGGAAGAGAGAGGAAAAAAATCACCAAAGAAGATGTCTCATCAGCATTTTGGTCATCTGTGTCTCCAGGGGGAGGGAATTCCTGCTTCAACCACTGTTTGGCAGGGAAGAAGTGCAGGGGATTTTGAAAGGGTAGGCAAGAAGATTTGGGTCTGAGGAAAGATGTCAAGGAAGGAAGAGTTACTTTTCTGAGCCCTGGAGTGGTTCAGAAAAATCTGGGTTCTTCTGTTTCCTCCCCAGAAGAACTCAGATAATTTTCAAGCTAATTGAATGCAAATTAGGGTGAGTTCAGCTGTCTTTAAATATAATGATTTCTGCTTTGATTTAAGCCAGCATCCACATTAAAAAGGACTAGCATGTTTCAAACTGGGAGTGTCTGTTTTGCAGAAGCGACTTGCCTCAAACCAGAAATTACTGTTTATGTAATAGAAGCACCCCATGACACCCCATGCCAAACAAGACACACCTCTTAATGGACTTAAATTAGTCATACACATTGATTTCAGTAGGTCTACAGTGTGATTAAGTTAGATCAGGAGTTGTCAACCTGGTCCCTACCCCCACTAGTGGGCGTTTCAGGATTCTAGGTGGGCGGTGGTAGGGGGTTCTACTGCACAAGCTGAATCCTCCTTCCATCAAGCACTGGTGGGAGGTAAGGAAATTTTACCATCAAGAAAGATCCATTAGTGGGCGGTAGGTAAAAAAGGTTGACTACCCCTGAGTTAGATGTATCCTTTGTGTGCATACTGTAAATAACTTACACAGACTGACAAAGCTTAATACGTAGTCATAGTTCTATCACTTTATAATGTCATAATTTTAGAATGGCATGTGGATTTTTACACATACAAAGACTTAATCTTTGTATTTTTAATCTTTTGTTGGAAGCCGCCCAGAGTGGCTGGGGAAACCCGGCCAGATGTGCAGGGTTATATGATGATGATGATGATGTTATTACTGCTTTAACCAAAATTACAGGGTTTTTTTGAACATTTATAATGTTTATACACAAAATAATACTCACTACATTCTTTTCTCTTCCAGAACCAATTATTGACGATGTAGTATCTCATATTTTGAGACTGCTTTAACCAAAATTACAGGGTTTTTTTGAACATTTATAATGTTTATACACAAAATAATACTCACTACATTCTTTTCTCTTCCAGAACCAATTATTGACGATGTAGTATCTCATATTTTGAGACTGAGAGATAGACTTGGGTGGGAGACATCATTACCACGACGTGGATTTGTAGCTAAACCGGCAAATTTAGCTAATTTTCAGAAGATCACGTTGCCGGTATTTACCTTTTCAGTTCAAGTCGGTTTGTTTATGTTATGTACTGAGTTGAATAGGATCCAAACTGAAGCAGTCTGATTGGTCCTAGAACAATAGGATCCAAATTGCAGCAGTCTGATTGGTCCTAGAACAGTAGGATTCAGAATGCAGCAGTCTGATTGGTCCTAGAACAATGCAGCAGTATGATTGGTTGGCAGGAACCACCCAATCATGCTCCAGATATAAGTGAATCCACAACCTGATTGGCTTACAGTAGAATTCCAGAATTAGCCAATCATGTGCAGCCCATTGTGTAAATAATGCATATAAAGCAGATACTTTGTGGGGACATTCATTCATTCCTCCTCACCACTATGAGCTGAATAAAGAGCATGAAATCACTTTGCAACTAGGAGTATATTTCAGTTTAATTTATGTATTTAGGATTCAGTTTGGAACCTGTTGAAGTTAATGAAAATTTGTCTTTGATTTTGATGGTTCTGTATTGTGGTTGTGCGACAAAATCCTAGCAAAAAAAACCCAGAGAAGTGATCCCTTGGGTTCTGGTTTTCATTAGATAGGCCGGCATGGAAGAAAGGTAACTCTAGCTAGTATTTGGTAGATGGATAACTTTTACATATTATGTCTTTCGCTTTCTATTGCACCGTAACTTAAGGACTTGGGTGGTATAATTAAATATTTTAAATCTTCCTTCTGCATTTGCTTCTTAAATGTTCTGCAGTATTGACTACAGTATTGACTAATGATTATAGATAGACAGATAGATGAATAGATAAATCCATATGCTATCTTATTAAATAAAAGATTTCCTGTTTAGAGCTATGATTTTTGTTCTTGCACAACACCAGCTCTACTTCCTAGGCTATTGTTTCTGGCAGTCTGATTTGGACTAACAGCACTCAAAATGAGAACTATCCACCTTAATGTTTGTATTGTGAATTGCTGGTGCTTCATAATTAATAATTATTAAGATTCTTAAGAGCTTTTATGTTTATTTCCAAAGCCCAAAGTTTGTGAATTCACACATTGTCCAGCTACATTGAATTTAATAAGACTTATGTGTCTTTATAATCTCAGCTTAATCAGTGTTTCTCAAATTTGGGTCCTAACTGCTATTAGATTCCCATCAGCTCTAACTAGCTGGGCCCAGTGGTCTGGGATGATAGGAGTTGCAGTCCAACAACAGCTGGGGAGCCAAGTTTCAGAAACACTTGTTAAGTTCTTCATTAATTCATTCTGATTTTCTGTTATCAGAAAGGTGCAGTACAGAAAGATGATGGAGAGTTTGTATATTGTCTCATAAGAAGTAGAAATGACCCTAAAGCAGACTATGATCCATATGACCTCCAAGTAGTCTCTCCAAGTATGGCCAAACAAAGTAAAGAATATTGGACTGTTACAGCTTCATATGTATCCAAGGTAAGCAACAGGGAAAAGCCTGCATAAAAATGGCTTTTCAGTTCTCTGCCTTGTTTACTGGGCTCTAAGAAATGCTGTCACAGACTTCACAGGCCTTGTGAGATCTCACAAGATCTCTGACAGTTCTGCAAGATCTAGTGCCAGCTCTGAAAGGTAAGGTTGCTCATGCAGAGGCAGTTCCAGGAGGTTGTTTTGACATTGTGTGATTTACGGGCTATTCTCCCCGTACCGAACATAACCCCGCACAAGAAGCGATCCCACTGTATATCAATGAGAAATCCTCTCCACTTCCCAGTGGGGAGGAGTTGTGGTGGACCACGTGGCCACCCACTCCCCACCGGGGGCAGGGGACTTTGTCCCCCGTTGCCTGGGGGATCCCGGCCACATCAGAGCCCGGCCAGCCAATCTGCTGGCCGGGGGGGCGTTGCCAGAGCCGTTTAAACGGATGAGCGAGCCAGAGGACTTCTTCTTTGGCTCGCTTCCTCAATCACCCTCCCTCCCTCCCTATTTTGCAGGTTAGGCAATGGCCTTGCTATGGACTTTGGTTGGTCGCCTTGGTTGTCCGAGGGGCCTGGTAGGAATTTTTCCACTTGGCAAATTGGCACTGGCCACTTGGTTTTCACCTACCTCGTAGCAATCGTCACAACTTTGTTAGGGTTGCGGTTAGGCATTGTTTGACCTTGTGTGGGGGGAGGTAGGTGTGGCCATCACCTGCCCCTCCATGCTTAAGGGTATTCTGTTAAAGGAATTTGGGGGTGTAGATCTAGTCTGAAGCCTGGCTGGGGGCTAGGGCCTTGACACGACCCCGACGGGAACACCAGGGGGAGCTTGAATTGGTTTGCATCGATAGGGCTCCCCCTACCCTTACTGGACTTCCTGCACAATGGGCAGGAGTCAGATATAGTCAGGTCCAATCAAGGCCTAAGCCAATACCGCTCACATTCTGTTATTTCAATAAAGTTGTGGCCAGAATTTTGCCCAATAACATAAATCTAATATCTGTGTCCTTGTGTGAGTTATTTCCAACGAGGGGGTGGCTGCGGGGTCTCAACACGCAATTCCTGATTCCCTGTTTTCTAACAATAGCAATGATTAAAAGGCATCCTCTCACTATCCTAAATTAGGTTTCTGACACAAAGAACAAAGAAAGCTTGGGAGGAAACCTGGAGTAGATCTTTCTCCTGAGTTGAGTATGTTTTCAGAGGCACCTTGTCCTTAATTCTTGGTGTATGTTGGCTCACCTGGGCCACAGTAAAAAAAAAAAAAAGTAAATTCCATAAATTTAAAATCGGACAATCTGCTGTTCTACACAAAGTGTGCCTTCCAAAGCAAAGGGTTTAACTGGAATTGCTTGTGTACTGATGGCTGGATCTCCAAACTGAGTCGAGTGACATAATTGTGAGATTATCTAAAATCAAATGTTTCTGAATTCTAGAATCAATAGTCAGGTTTTCAGGCAAAATGATAGAATTCCTGTGTGCGACATTCTTATTTTTTTCATTAAGTAGATGTAAAAAAACATAAATAGTGGTAAGTAGTGTGTTTATAGGGTGCTGGTTAATTATAAAAGAACACATCTATAGAGGTAAGAAGGGAGAAACTTCACAGTTTAAAATAAGCGGAAACAGTTAAATCTTTGAACTCCTGAAAGTAGTTTTGCTTCATTTTTCTAGTTTACTTCAGTGTGTAGAAAAGAACAAATGGAAATAATACCAGTAATCGAGTGGTTGTGTGAAAGACAAATTTATTATGCATTACGAAGTATAGATATATGTTTTAATTTCAGGTAAGAGAGATTGTATTATATTTTCAGTACATTATAGGCTGAATCCTGGAGTGCTGTTCCTCTTACAGAAGGGCTTTTTCTGTTACAACACAATATCTTTGCATGAGAAGGGAGAATAGGAATTGAATGTTGTTCTTCAGTTTGCACAAATCTCTTGCACAAGGTTACAGTCTTTTCCACAAGTTCTCAAGATGTGTGCCTGCAAAAGGTGTTGACTACGCACATTGCACATCAGAGGAATCCTTGGGCCTGGGCAGACATTGCCAAGGTTACAGGGAGGGAGCAGGCTGTGCACAGAGGGAATATACACAATCTTCCATGCGGACATTTCCCTATGCCAATTTACAAGGCCCATTCACAGCAAGTAACCAATGTTAGTACAGTATTTGCTCATATTCATTCTTCCCATTGTTTCTACTATTCCTCTCTAGTATCTACTGTCTCTCTCACTGCGGAATTTGCAAGTTCCTTGGGAGAGATACCAGGGGGGTTTTTTTGGGTTCTTTTGCGTATGCTATTAAGTTCACAATGCTGCTGCTACTGGAGTTGAGACCTTTGAGTAGGGTTTGATATTAAATATTTACATATTTCCTTTTTGTGACAAAATTGAAGTAAACATGTGGCTCTATTATCTTTTTGTTGTGCAATCTTCCAGATCTCTTTCTCTACTTTTTTCTTTCTAGAAAGAGGAAATACTTTATCACCTGGAAAAGCAATGCTAAGAGATCAAAAATAGAGAACAGCAAGTAAGTGTGAACAAAATATATTAGTGTAGACAGTTTGTGAAACTAAGGCAGCCCTGTTTAGGGAAGTTTTTAATGCTTGATGTTTTATCGCTTATTATTATTATTATTATTATTATTATTATTATTATTATTTGATATTCTGTTGGGAGCTGCCCAGAGTGGCTGGGGAAACTCAGCCAAATGGGCGGAGTAGAAATAAATTATTATTATTATTACCTATCATTTCTGAAATATAGTTAGCAAATAAGCTGTGCAGTGGTTTTCATTTTCTATTACTATATTAGGTAAGTCAGAAGTTCAGATTTTTACAAAGTGTGTAGTGGCCCATTATGGTTTACAGTGGTGGGATAGGAACAGAGAAGTGTACATTACACCCCTGATGGATGTAATTAGATGGATTTTCTTAGTGTGCCCTTGGAATAATGGGTGAGACTTGTCTCGTCCATGAATCACAAACAGATGCATCTGATTGTGGCTGTGGCCACTGAAGCAGAGTCAGATGAAACTGTATGGCCCTGAATCCTATCCCCAGTAGGGCTGTGGCTGCCAATGACTGCAACCATTTTTCGGAGTTCCTCAGAACCTTCTTTATGTGATTTTAAATACAGAAACTTTTTATTAACTGGTGTCATTCCCCAGCCATAAAGAAATAATGAAGAAATGGAGGAAAATAGGTAAAGGATTAAAAGTAACATTGAGAAAATGAACAGGGTCCACCTTCATAGGATGACATATATAGTCAGAGATATAAATTCCAAATTGGAGGGGAAAGGGGGATACTATAAAGGTTATTTTAGTGTGTGTTTGTGTGTGTGTTTGTACACACACATTCATTCATCCACTGCACGCACACAATTTTGGAGAATTTCCATGGCATCCCTGTTATGATGAAGCCTTATTTACCTAGGGATCCATTAGCCACGCCATCCCCTGGACCTCGGAGGGAACAAAAGTACCAGGAAAGCAAAATCTTCTTTGGAGAAAAAGAGTTTATTGAAAATCTGTGCACAGAGACAAGGTCTGTACTCAGAGACAACCAGCTGGATAGTTCCTAAAAATACACTGGCTGTCAAGCAAGACACTTCAGCAGACTTTCTTATACCCCCAGACTTCCCCAATCGGCTAGCAAATATTGCTTGCTAAACACATTTTATTGCTTGCTAAACATTCCTGTCTTTCTGCTAAGCCAAGCACTCCCTCCCACCTCCTTGTACACGTGTCTTCTTTTGCTAGCTAAGCATTCCCTTCGTATCTCTTCTTATTCTTGCATTACTAAGCAGAAGTAAAGCAGGAAACATCTTGCTAGTGGTTTTTCGGTTAACAGCAGTTTCTGGCTAGGCAGGAAGCGACCTTCTGACCTGTAGCTAGCATCAGCAGTTTCAAGTAGCTGGTTAGGCAGAAAACGACCTCCTGACCTGTCTGATTTAGACTTTTGCAAGCAACTGCAATTTTTGGGCTGTTTTTAACCATCCTAGCAGAGTGCAGGAATTTACTATGTGTAGATAATATTTGAGAGCAACAGAATAAAATATTGAGAGAAACCTTTCCCATCTCCCTTTACTCCGTCCTCTTCTTTTGAACAATCTATTACTTAGATTCGTTCTGGGGTAGGGGTCTATATTCTCTCATTACAGCAATCACGCGAGGTCCCATCATGCGAGACATCATCTTTCCCATCATATGTTGCAAGCATTGCATTAAGCAGGGTATACAGAAGCAGAAAAGCAATAGAAGCATTATTGGGCCTATTCTTCCCACAAATACGATACCGTTCATGCCAACAGAAATACGAGAGCATCCATATGACAAGGGCGGTACATATCACTCCTACCCACCAAACCCAATATCTCCATGGTTCCTCCCACCAATATTCAGGGGGTGTGCTCATTGTTGAAGAGCCCACTGATATTTGTGCCCGACTACCTGTTGAGCCTCAAGGATGAGAGCCCACCGGTGAGCTGATGCTCCCACTATGTGGGTCAATTTTTCTACTAACCCTGTTGGGTGGATTGAACTCTCGTGCTGCCTCCCTAGTGACCAGAGCATATGGAAGCTGAAATCCTGGGGTGGCAATTCTTACTGGCACTTGTTTAGTAATTTCAATGCACACCTGGCTAAGGCTCCCACCCCTGCAATACTTGCATTAAGATAGGTTCCGTCCCATCTATCACCTGGGTTAAGAGTAGGACCTGGTCTATCAAATGAGGTTGGTACAGTGCTCTACCTTCCAGATAACAGTTGACTACCCTCCCACAACAGCAAGAGCAGTCCAGAACTAGATAGATTTCGATCGTCTCTGCAACTTTCCGTATGAGCACTATCCATGCGTGCTGGTCAGTGGTGTGGGAGAGGAGCCACAACGGGGCAGTGGGGTGTCTCAATACGGTAATCTCATCAAACCCCAGTTTCCAATAGCCAAGGAGCACTCCATCTCTTACCACCGGCAAGACGAACCAGTCGTAGCAGAGGCCAGCAGGCCAATAGGGTTGGTATGGTTCGGTAGGGTCAGGGCAATAAGACATAGAGCAAGTCAATAAAGAAAATAAGAGAGAAAAGAGAAAGTCTTTGTAACTGTCCTTGTGATGATTAGTCGCAGGATCTTGTTGCTCGTGGCCTAACGCTTTTCCCTGGTAGCGTCAGACACAAGGTGATGATCAACTTCAGAGGGTCAGCGGGATTTCTTTTGCAAGTCCAGACACCCTTCTTCAGATGCGTGTGATGTACCCAGGGGATCACCTCGACTACTTTCACTGCAGTTGGGGATGAGGGGGTCGCCAGACGCTGTCACCCAGAGGAACTGGTGAACCGGCTCAGCGAGACTGCCACGGGACTGCAGGTGTACGCTTGAGGGAATACCTGGAAAGAAAGCAAACACACACAACAAACACAGGGATTGCACTTGTTCTTGGGTGATGTGATCTCCCATCTGCCCAAACCGGCGGGATGTCTCGGACGAAAGGGGTTGGCCTGCCATATAGAAGTTCAAAGGGTGATAGTTCTCAGTCTCTTGGTTGGCGCACAGGGCACATTTTGGGATATAGCAGCAGTTAGTTATAACAGCAGTTAGTTGAGGTAGAATATTCTCCCAAGGTGTGCTTTAGCAGCTGGGCCTCCCAAATGGGTGGACTTGTGGTAATTCTTTACAATTGTGCTGGCCAGATGTTGGGGCACAAAAACACGGCTGTCTGGTCCTTCCTGGAGCGTTGCTCCTTCTTGGCTGGTCCACTGCTGTTCATCAAGGGTGTAACGTGGTTCCACATCGTCTGGAGTGAGTTCTGGTACCAATATCAAAAGTCCTGGTGGTGCCTCTAAATTGGCTGGAGAACAAATGTCTACGTTGGGGGCGCTGCCTGTGGGCGCCTCTCCCATCCAATTACTCAGCCGTGCGTAGAGATATCAGCCTCTGGAGTGATATCAGCAAGGCAGTCGTCACTGGAGGGGATCTTCAGGATGCTGAGACACAGTCCAATCTGAAGCAGCTTTCTTATGTGGTGGACCCAAGGGGTGGTGCCAGCGATCTTCACAGCTGTGGGTGTGGAGAGCAGATGGGCCCTTCCAGCACGGTTGCAGTGGTGCCTGGGACCAGTCTTATCCACACCTCGTCACCTGGCTCAAACTGGTCACGCAAGAAGTTCGGGCCTGGGTTGAGAGAGAAAATCTCGAGAGAGAGACTGTACATAATTGTTCAATTCCACATCTTGAGCAGGGATAGGTGAAAGCATGCACACATAAGGAACCGGTCTCCCAAACATCACTTCAAAAGGGTGACAAGTGAATACGTTTCAATGGGAGGCTACAGACTCTAAGCAAAGCCAAGGGCAACATGAACACCCAATTAGACCCTGTTTCTTGGGTCAATGGTTTTTCAAAGTCCTGTTCATCCTTTCCTATTTTCCAGAACTTTTGGGGCCTATATGCAGTACCCACCATCTTCCTTCTTCACTGGCAACAGTGGGGTGTTTCACTGTGATTGGCATTGTTTCAAGATTCCATGTTGAAGCAATCGCTTCAAATGCACCCACACTCCTTCAGCTGCCTGTCGTGGGATGGGGTATTGGTTTTTATCTTCCGCCCATAGTCCAGGGTCAACATCATGAAGCAGGCTAACAGGGAGGATTCCCTCCTCTTCTTTTACCATCATCAAGCAGCAATGGTCTCTCAGGGGCATTTCTAAAGAAAACTCTCCTGCTGGTCCAGTTGTCATCATTACTTCCCCCATTGGTTGGAAGGAAATCTGGGCTTGTAATTTTGTTAACAAGTCTCGGCCCAATAAGGAATGGGACACTCTGGTATATACAAAAAAATTGTGCTGGACTACTTGGCCACCTAGGCAGCAGGTAACAGACTGCAAAAACGGGGCCTTTTGTGATTTACCTGTAGCTTCAATTATATTAACCACTTGGTTTGTGGGTTTTGTTACAGGCATAGGTAAGACTGAGTGGGCAGCTCCCTTGTTTACCTTCTCCTACCTGTAATAAGGTAGCTAGGTTAAGGGCTGTGGTAACCTGAAACTTCAGGCGTGAATGTAATAACAGCATCTGGCACTTCCTCTTGGAGTTACACAGCTGGTGTCCTGTCCAAACGTGAATTTATCTGCCTTTGTGAGTAGGGTAGCCACTGCCACAATCACTCTCATACGGGGGGGGGGGGGCAACCTCTGTTCTGTTGGGGTTAGCTTCTCTGACAAGTATTCGACAGGTTGCTGCCAATTTTCCAGTTTCTGGCATGAGGCTCCCTTGGCTACCCCCCTGGTCTTCATCTATGAACAGGGTAAAAGGCTTCTTGGGGTTTGGATGCCAAGCACTGGGGCTTGTTGTAATGTCACTTTGAGATCCTGAAAAGCCTGCTGCTGTTCCCTGCCTCATATAAAAGGATCCTTCTCTATTCCCCTAGTTGACTCATGCAGGGGCCAAGCAATGCTTCTGTAATTAGTAGTGAGTCCAGGAGATATTGTTCATCATCATAAGTGGGATTATAGGTTTAAAAAAAATCCCTTCAAACAATTTTATGATCTTTGCTGGATTCTCCTCAAAAGAGGGGTTCTGATTTCTCCAATTACAAACATCTGCACTTGAAAAGGGTATATGCTGTCTGTGGTGCCTTTGTTTGTCCAGCTGGGACAGGGGCTGGTGGATCATAAACCCTCCGAAGGGGCATTTCTCCAGCTGCCTGATCCTTCCTGGTTTTCTCATACTGTCTGTGAGACATAACTCTCTTCGCCGCCTGTCCCCACTTACGTTGCCATCTCTTCCTCTTTTCAGGGGTGCAGCATTCTGCTGCCTCAACTAACAAGGGGCTTACATCCAACTTCTTCCTCAGATGGCTTTACAAACTCCTTTAGTCTCTTTTTCTGTCTTTCTGTCCACATTTTCTTTCCTTGATTCATATCATCTAGTGTCTTCCTAAACCCCTCGTTATCTTCCTCATCTCCCTCTTCTTCCGTCTCACTATCCTCCTTCGCAGGTCCTCCTCCCCCTACACCAGCACCTCCCTGTGCTTCTTGATCTTGGCCTGGGGGGGGGTTGTTGGTGGAGTGTAAGGTGGTGGCTTAATCACTCCCCCTCCTCATCTTCTGGGTCTTCTAACACCAGAGGCTTCACTGTACAAATCCTGTTCTGTGTGTTGCTGTCACAGCAAGACTTTAGCCATGGTAGATTCTTTTTTTTACATTGGTCTTCCATGTAGAGATATAGGGGATCTGGTCTGGGTGGACATTTAATATATTTTGCCACAGGGGGTTGATTTGCCACAGGGGGTTGATTAATTGCAAATCAAAGCCACGCAGTTCCCTGGGTTGGCAAGTCCACCTCACATAAAGTTTTGAGTCTCTGTTTTTTCAATTTGAATCATCACTCTTCGTGGCTGTTTTCCAGTTATTTAAAAAGCATTCCAGAGGAATACATTGGCTTGCTCCAGACCCTATTTTTTCAGATACTCCCCTCCTAACTGGGTTTTCAAAATTCTCTCACACTCCACATGCTACAGATTGTCAGAAAATGCACAACCCTACAATCGCTCGGCCAAGGGGACACTAAGCCTTGGCCCTCATTCAACAATTGATCCACTGGAGTATCTGACACACAACATGTCAACAAAACACTCAATTCCCTCTGCCCCATTCCCTTTCCCAAACCTTTACCAATTCCTTTCCTGGTGGCATTCTTACTGCACGGGCACTCTACTGCCAACTACCAGGTGAGGCTGATCAGGCCTCTGGCCCTTTCCCTCGGGCCCCTAGCCCTTTCCTTCGGGCCCCTAGCCCTTTCCTTCGGGCTTACCTTTCTCCGCTGCGGACCTGTCCCCTCGGCGCCGTTCTGTCCTCTTGTTCTCCCTCAACTAGATGTCTCCGCTCCAGGACGGTGTGGCAATCTCCCCCTACAAACTGGCAGGGTGTGCACCGGAAATGCGAACGCCGATCGGAGCTGTTCACCTTAGTTGAGCCTGGCCCTCCGGTCCGTATTGGGGAGGGGGCTTATCCCGGACGAGCCCCCAGAGAGATGAAGCCTTATTTACCTAGGGATCCATTAGCCACGCCATCCCCTGGACCTCGGAGGGAACAAAAGTACCAGGAAAGCAAAATCTTCTTTGGAGAAAAAGAGTTTATTGAAAATCTGTGCACAGAGACAAGGTCTGTACTCAGAGACAACCAGCTGGATAGTTCCTAAAAATACACTGGCTGTCAAGCAAGACACTTCAGCAGACTTTCTTATACCCCCAGACTTCCCCAATCGGCTAGCAAATATTGCTTGCTAAACACATTTTATTGCTTGCTAAACATTCCTGTCTTTCTGCTAAGCCAAGCACTCCCTCCCACCTCCTTGTACACGTGTCTTCTTTTGCTAGCTAAGCATTCCCTTCGTATCTCTTCTTATTCTTGCATTACTAAGCAGAAGTAAAGCAGGAAACATCTTGCTAGTGGTTTTTCGGTTAACAGCAGTTTCTGGCTAGGCAGGAAGCGACCTTCTGACCTGTAGCTAGCATCAGCAGTTTCAAGTAGCTGGTTAGGCAGAAAACGACCTCCTGACCTGTCTGATTTAGACTTTTGCAAGCAACTGCAATTTTTGGGCTGTTTTTAACCATCCTAGCAGAGTGCAGGAATTTACTATGTGTAGATAATATTTGAGAGCAACAGAATAAAATATTGAGAGAAACCTTTCCCATCTCCCTTTAATGTCACTTAACATTTATTACTGTGAACTGAGAATCTGTATCGGTTTTATACTTAGAATTGGTTTTCTTTTTGGCAGAATGCTGTTGTATAAACGTTTGTTTCTGGCTGATGAGATATTACAAAAATGCTTGCTTTATATTCAAGCATTGTGTGAGGACGTGAGTAACACTGAGAAGCACAAATTGTCAGAAGATAAAACTATCAGTTTCATAAAGGTGAGAAGAAAAGTATTTTCAGTGGATACAAAAAGTGTAGGAAAAATATTTCCACAACTTTAAATATAATTACTTATACAGAAATATTTACTGTTGGAAGCCAGTGAAAATCTGGAAGCCAATTAAAATGTAATATAATAAAATGAAAGCATTAATGTATGGTTTCCATTTCTCAAGATTTCATCTGATAAATGATGAGGGCATTATGACCTATCAGTGTGAGAAACAAGAGAATCAGATCAAATGTATTAGTTTGGTTCTGGTTTATGTTCAGTTTTAACTAAAGTTCTGGTTTAGGTCTGGTTCAGGTTCAAGGTCATTAAGTCTGGGATTTGGCTTGTAACAACTGAATCAATTGCATCAGATCAGTTTCACAGTATGTTGCGTATATGATAAAGTGATTAATATCATGCTGATCTATGTAATTCCTAATACATTATTTTAAAATATAATATTTATCTATTTATTGAAAGATTTAAATGTGTTTTCTTTTTACGATAATGACTCCATACTTGCTTCCCTGCTTCCCAGTGATAGTTTGGTGATTCACAGACATGTAATATTAAGCCAATTTTGCAGACAGCAGCTTTCGTTAATCACCACTTAATTACATCTGTTGACAGCGCCTCGACAGATGCAAATAACCAGCCACGACACTCCCCTGGAAGTCTGATAATTGATTCAGTTCTCATACCCTGTATATTTATTGCTATGTTTTGTGGTCCATTATTGTGGGAAGTTAAGCAGAGAACTGCTGGTTTAAAAGAAGGAGTGCTATCAAAGTTGATTGTTCTGTTTACATAAAGATGAACAGAATTTCACAGATTTTTAACTTTTCTCTTTTTGCATTTTAGTGCTGATGCTATGTCATTTCTTGCTTTTGCCCTTAAGGATTATTGAGGTGGTTCAATGGACACAGGATCTTGCATTAGATTTAGGGCATTTTGGGGTTATTCTATATATATTCCCCCCCTTTTTTTTCTTAGATAGACATATCCCACACATACACTTTGAATGAATTTTGTGAGGAACAATACAAACAAAGTCAACAGGCACTCACTCAGCTACAAGATTTTAAAGATAAAGTAATCAAAGTAATCCGGACCTCTTTCTTAAAGGCAAGTTCTCTTTTTTTGTACTTTAATTCTGAATATTTTAATTCTTGTATATCACTTCAACTATATTTATTTTTCCCCCTCTAATAGCAAGAAAGAGGGCATGCTTTTGGAGTTTCTTTGTATTTTTCAAGTCGTAATGTGTATTTTATTCATTTTTTAAAGTGAAATGGAATTGTTAGATGGAGAAAGGCTGTAGTTTAGTGGCAAAGTGCATGATGTGCTTTTAAAAGGTCCCCAGATTCAATACCAGGCATCGCTAGATAGAGAGCTGCTGCCAGTCAGTGTAGATAATACTGAGTAAATGTATCAATGGTAAGGTATTAAACTCTTCTTTATGGAAGGGAGTCGCCTCAGACTCCTTAAAAGAAATAGAAGCATGACTACTGAAAAAAATCATTCTTAATCCAGAAGACTTGAACAATTAAAGGCTAGTGGGAAATGGGCAAGGTGCTCAAGTTATCATCGGCATTCTTGGAGAATGCTGATTTTCTTATTTCAATTGGTGCTGAGCTCTGATCTTTTAATCTTTTTAAACAAGTTAATATTATTTGACTATCTGTTCATTTTAGTCCCCGTTTCATTCTGTTGTTGAATACTTTAGCTTGCATGGTGAGTTTTTGAAATTCGTGATTGAGCTAAATGGTTCTTAAAGCAGTGTTATGTACTGAAGTTCTCACCCTGGGCCACCAGGGGGATACTGTAGATAGTTATGCAAATGAAGGATCGAAAAGTGACGTTCAGTGATTGGATAGTTTTGTATGCAAATGAAGGATCGAAAAGTGACATTCAGTGATTGGATAGTTTTAGAAAATGGCAACAGTTACAATTGTTCTGTAGCTCTATACAAGCAGGCTGACTGAGCTCCTCCGTTAGTTCTGTTCCAGCTTACAAAATAAAGAGCTGCTTTGGAGAAATCGCTGTGTCGTCTGCTATGTCAACCCACAACTTAACAATCAGCATCTTATTTTATTATGAACTCTGTGTATTTTGATTGTAAACTGATGTTTTAATTGGTTTTGTTTTAATTTATGCCACATAGAAGTTTTTGTATGAAGCGACCAATCTAACAATTATACATAATGAGAAGACCAGAAGTTCACCAGATAAAAACTGTTTTTTGTTACCAGAGAAAATTCTTTCATTGGAAGCAATCCTAAATTACTAGTAGCTTAGAACAAGTATTGCAAATATTTTATCTTATAAAAAGGTTATTCAGTATATAGTAATTATTTTTTCCAAATTATTTTTTCCAAAATGTTATAGATAGCTGAAATGAAGGGAGCAGAAAAGCTTTTTCTGCATTTGCCAGATGATGCCAGAAAAAAGCCAAAACACTTTGAGATAGCTGGATGGCGGCACATAATGGAAGACTTTTCTAGGTTTCTTCAGCTTGTTGACCGAATGTTTCAAGAACTGCTTCGAAAATTGGTTCACAATGCTTTAAACCTTCTTTTGGAGATATTTGAAGGCTCTAATAATAAGACAGTTTCAAAACTGAAGACAAATGAGGACCTTATATGGTATTTTCACCTGTTTATGATGAAAACACTTGTCCAAAATGTTTTGCTTTATTGCATTGTTCATAAGATTCCTTTGTCATTTTCTTTTATTATTAAGCATAGGTACCTGTTTTGAAAGATTATGAAAAAGAATTTCTTGGAGCTAATGCTTGTTGTTGAATATGAGTAAAGAGCCAAGTATAATATTAATTCTCATAATTGTTATAATAAACACCAATTATATAGTTAACAAATAGTTAAATAATCTTTCTGATATATTTAATATGTAGTTTAATGTTTTAAGGCAGTTAGCAGTATCATTCTGTATCTACTACCCTGAGCTCTTTGGGAAAAGGCAGGATAAAAGTGTGTGCAATTACTTAGTAGAAATAGCTTGTCCTATATCTGTTCAAAAATAATTTAGGTTTTTTCCCCCCATATACACAGGGCATATAAAAAAACAATTGAGAGAGCAAATAGCTTATCGAATACTGAGAATAGACATCAACAGATGTTTCAAGCCAATTATTTTGAGATATCACAGGCATCATCACGCCATTCAGAAAAGCCTGAGCCACAAGTAGAAATCATTACTGTTAATGATATAGGCAAGGTAAATTGTTTTCAATGAAAATCTCTTAATCTAACCCTTATGAAGGACTGAATGTAGCTACAAGATAATGCATGATTGCATTCTGCTAGATTTTTTATTCGTTTATATCTCACTTTGTTTGATTGTTAATTCATTCATGCCCCACTTTTCAAAATAAAACCATCCTAATATAGCTTATTTCAATAGAAATTAAAGCAAACTTAATACATGAGTTTTAGTTACAGGTAGGTAGCCGTGTTGGTCTGCCATAGTCAAAATAAAAAAATTCCTTCCAGTAGCACTTTAAAGACCAACTAAGTTAGTTCTTGGTATGAGCTTTCGTGTGCATGTGTGTATCTGAAGAAGTGTGCATGCACACGAAAGCTCATACCAAGAACTAACTTAGTTGGTCTTTAAAGTGCTACTGGAAGGAATTTTTTTATTTTGACATGAGTTTTAGGTTCACGTTTCTCATAGTCTCTCCCTGCCTCATGACACGCTATTTGGAAGCTACAGGCAGTTTCTTCCTAGGGTTTTTTTTTAATGCTTAAGGTATAATAAAATTAAGATTTTTTTTCATGTTATATTTCATTAATTTCTAAGCACAAGGGTCTCTTTTGAAACAGAATCACAGTGGTAAGAAATTAAGAAGCTTGTGCTAAATCTCCATGCTTCTTGAGGGACAATGTGCAAAAATAGTTTTCATTTAGACTCATTCCTTTTCATTTAATTTCAGAATGGTAATAACAAGAACAATAATAATAATAATATAGAATGGATTTTTGTTGTTGTTATTAAGTTATGAATCACCTTTTACATGTCTCAAAGTGATTTACAAACATATCATGAAAACTTTATAAAACAGCATGAAAACAACTGGTTAGGTTAAAGAACAATATCAAATGAGCAGAGATCCTTTCATCCAACTGAAAAAACCATGTCAAAATAAAAAAAGTTTTCCATTGTTTCTGGGAAATACATATATTGGGTACCTGTCATAATGAAACATAGATGCCACACTGAAAACTCTGTTACAAATTGTTAATGTGGAGCAGGCTGGTGATATTTTTGGGACTTTAGGAAGAAACTCCTGCAGAATGCAGCGACCTATTGGATATATAAGAGATAAGGTGGTCTCTCAAGTAACTGGGTCTTTCGGTATATAGGGCTTTAGAAATTAGTCCCAAAAAGTATTTCCTGTGAACCCCTGAGACCTCCAGGTATTGTGTAAATTCTAATAATAATAATAATAATAATAATAGTAATAATAATAATTTGAAGTTGGCCTGAGAGAAGATCCTTCAAAGTGTTGTGTCCTAGTAGTAGTTTGACCCCACGAGCAGCCTAGCTGCCAAGTTCTGCACTAACTGTAGCCTCTGGACCTACCTCAACAGTAACCCCTCATATTCAAGCAAGAATAAACAGATTTATAATATATTAATGCTGTGGATTATTCAGTTTTGTTCCTTATTAATATATTATTTTTCTGAATATTATTATTTCTATTTTATAATCAAACACTTTTTAAATAATATTTTTCACATAATTTTTCATACTGTGCAGATTTTCCATTTGCATTTAAATGATTAAAACTTAATAAAAATGTAAGCCATTTTTGTTTTTCTTATACAAATTTAGATACTGGAAGATGTGAAAAGGCAACTGAGAGGAGAGGAAGAATATGTGCCAATATTTAAAATAAATATAGAGCTTAGAATTCCTTATGAAAAGGAACTTTGTCGAAAATACATCCAGGAGGATGATGATGATTATCTCTCAGAAACCTCATTAGTACCTTTCAATGAAACATTGGAAGATGAAGATTTGAAACAATTATCTCCAAGTGACAGACAAAGCAATCATGAAGGATCGGAAAATTCTGTGCTACTACAGTCAAATGCATCCAGCGATGAAAAAACCATTTTGAGTAAGAGTAATCGGAGTTCTTTGAGATTACAATTTTGAGTCTTTGAGTCTGCATGAGTACAGATGCGCAACTCAGAGTCACATTAGATATACCATCTCTCCAAGATCTAACTATTGGGCCAGTAGACTTAGCCATGCTTCCTCTTGTCCCACTGCTTTCCCCATGGGGAAAACCACTCTTTAGTGTTCAGTTGGAACAAACTGCTCTTTGAGTTTTATCCAGATTGACGTTTGCTCCAATTTAGTACCGAAGAGAAATGATCAGGGCAAGGAAAACAACTGCTTGGACCTGTGCTCTCTAGACATGGGACAAGCAGAAATGTGGACGGGCCCAGTGACAAGTGACATTAGCTCTGCAGCTATCACACCATGTTTATGTAGGAGATGGATAGAGGATTAAATCTGTAGATTACAATTTAAACCTCCTATCCCACATGTGTGAGAAATACAGGTTGTAAGGCTATGAAGTTTTTAGCAGAGTAAAACAAATAGGCCTGTTCTTATGTTGCAATCCTCTGCAGCTTTCTAGGAAGAGGCACATGGAGAAATTTCCAGGTACCTTTCTGCGGGGAGAGGCAGGTATTGCAGTCCTGAGCTGCATAAAACTTTATGGGTCAAAAGCAGCACTTTGAACTGAGACCAGAAATTAATTGGAAGCCACTGTAGTTGTGCCAGAATTGACATTATCTGCTCAATGTGTGTATCTGAAGAAGTGTGCATGCACACGAAAGCTCATACCAAGAACTAACTTAGTTGGTCTTTAAGGTGCTACTGGAAGGATTTTTTTTATATTATCTGCTCAGATTGTCTTGCCCCAATCAGAAATCTGATTATTGGATTTTGCACTAGCTGCAGTTTCTCAACCATCTTCAAAAGTAGTACCTGCCACATTCCATAAGGTATGGTTGTGTTAACATTTTCCTTTATGTTGGTATCAGCAACTTTTGGATTCTCCACACTTTAGTGGCTATATGAACTTCACTATTATTATTTAGATCTGAACAATGACTTCAGGTTGGGTAAAAGGCATGGGAGGGTGGGATATTTAGTTTGTATTTTTTCTCTTTTTTAGATGTAACACAAAGTACTTTTTCATATAAAACTCAATAACTAAATAAAAAAAATAAAGAAAGCAGTGCATAGCACATTGCACTATTCTAACCTAGGTGTTATGAGAACGTTGACAACAGAAGTTAGGCTACCCCTGTCCAGATAGGGTTGCAGTTGGGTCACCAGCCAAAGTGGATGCAAGGCGCACTGTACCGCTGAGGCCACTTATGCCTCAAGAAAAAGTAACAAACCCAGAAGTACCTCCAAGCTGTGCACTTGCTCCTTCAGGACAGGCTGAATCCTGCCTGTCCAATGTAGGAAGCTACCCACTAACAGCTGCTCATTATCTGGATTATGTTTATTGGCTTTCACCTGATCCATTATAGGAGCCAGGCACTGGCGCAGCATATCCACTGCTACTCTTGCCATTGTAAAGGAGAAATAGAGCTGTGGATCACCCCAGTCAGCAGTTTCATGTAGATGTTAAATAGCATAGGGGATATAAATAACCTCAGTGGCACCTCACATTGGAGGCTCCATGGGGCCAAACATCCCCCTAGCACCTTCTGCTGGAAATAGCCATCCAAGTATTATAAATTATTATGAAGTAGTACTGGAACCACCTCAAAGTGGAACTGCTCACCCCCAACTTGGACAGCTATCCCAGAAACAAGGATGCCAAGTTGAATAAAATATTGGGGGGCGGGCAGAGGTAAGTCCTACACTACAAAATCAATCACATGATGTGGCACACACACACCGTTGGAATGGCAATGCCTATCAACTTTGGGGAGGTCCGGTCCCCTCAAATATATTAATAGGATGGGGCCGAAGGGACCTCGGCTCCTAGGAGTTGACTCCTATGCCCAGAAATATACAAAAGCGTTCAAAAGAACCAAGAGGGCTATTGCTATTTGGGTGGGATTCTGTTTCATACTGGCAAATTATGGTTGACCAGACTTTTTGCGATAAGAAAGGTGATGGGGAAATGTACTGGAAATTGTTGGACAGTGCTTGTTTTGACATATCTCACTTCCCTGAAAACCAAATAAATGTTCATTAGATAGCTAACACCATCTAATTTCCCTGCAAACAAATCAAGATCAATGCTCAATGAACAGGTCACCTGGAAGCACCTGTGGGCACACTCCCCCATCTCTCCTAACAAAGGTCATCATACAGGTTGGACCAAGCCGGTTTTTATTGCAAAGCTGTTATTAAACTCCAATTTAAATGGATCCAAATAACATGTTTTGAAATTATTGTTTTAAGAATTCAGTAGAAAACGTTTCCTTTTAGGAAAGTGATGACATTCAAAGATTAATATTTTCAATGGCTTAATTTTTTTTAAAGTGTTTGCTTTTCTTTCTGGATTAGGTAGAACATATTCTTCTAAATCCAATGTGGAATCACTGAAATATAAAAGGTATGTCTAATCATAGGAGCCTTGTTTTACAGATCATATACTGTGCTGACTCTGCAGAAGGGATACATATTTATTTCAGTGGTTTTACAATTTGAGATGGTTGCTGATGACCTGAATGGGTTGGGGTAATGTCTCTCATCACATGATGGACGCAGGAGAGCAAAGAACTCTGGGAGGCAGGCATAGTCCCCTCAGTTTTTTCTCTTGTATTATTTTTGTCCTGGCTCTCCCTGACCTCTTATTTCAGTTAAGTTTTCCTATTTTCAGATATTCTTTGCTTACTTATTTTTCTGATGCTTGAATGCTATTAACCCACCTAATCAGAGCTCCATAAAATCCTTTCGGAATATTGGAGAAGGGCTCTTCTTGAACAATATTGGATGGGGTACGGGGAATGCTGTGAGGAAAGGAGAAAACAGAGTGTTTTTTTCTTTGTGAACTTCCTTAATGTTATTTGTATTAGAATCCAATACTAATATTAGGTGAGTCTTTCTCTTGCACACACACACCCTGATAGCCCTACACTTTAGATTTGAAGCTCTTTGCTGTTTTATATTTTATATTTAACATTTTCTGAAGAACTTTTGCCAATAAATTCATTGTTTTCTTATCTAGCTCTCCAGCATTCGCTACAGATTTTTATCTAGCTCCTAATAGAAGAGAGTTTTCAATGCAGTTCCAAGGAATTGTGGATGCACTAGAAAACATTATTGGTAAGTAATCTCACTCAAACAATGTGCAGTGCTAGGTGTAATTTTTACTATTTAATTAACATATAGTTTGCACTGATGAAGCAGAGAAAAGGAATAAATTTCCTGTTCTCACAGTGAAGGAATGTAGGAAGTGGGGTCCCCCAAATATCTCTATTGGGACCGGTGCTTTTTTTAGCTTGTTCATAAGTTACTGGAGATAAGAGTGAGTAGTGAGGTCTAGTTTCCTGATGACACCACATTGTTGAGGATGGTAAAGACAAAAAGCAATGGCAAGAAGCCGCAAAAGGATGTCTTCATTTTTTTTTTTTATAAAGATATTTATTAAAGGTTTTAAACAATACATCACCCAACACATAGAAACCATCACCAACTTAAAAGAAGAAGAAAAAAAGAAAACACAGAATAGATAAACACAGAACAAATACAATACATCAATGTTACTTTTCATTAAACCAAACTTCCTTACACCTTCCTTTTGGACTTCCTCACATCTCCCTTTCCTGCGTTCCCATTTATAAAATTATATTCAGCAGTGCTTCACCTTCTTTCAAATCTTAATATATAATTTCCAAAAGTTATACCTCCAATTTTGAACTTTATTTTCAGATATTTAGATATTTAAATTTGACCTGCTGTTAATCAAAATTTCAACCTTGTTCTTAGAATTAGCTTGTTTTCATATATCTTACCACTAATTTACTAGTACCAGATTTTTTTTCTATCCTGCATCATCTTAACATTCATACAATTTACAATACTTTTGCAAGTAGTCCTTAAACTTTTTCCAGTCCTCTTCCACTGTCTCTTCTCCCAGGTCTCGGATTCTGCCAGTCATTTCTGCCAGTTCCATATAGTCTATCAGTTGCGTCTGCCATTCTTCCAGCGTAGGCAAATCTTGGGTCTTCCAGTGCTTTGCGATGAGTATTCTTGCTGCTGTTGTTGCATACATAAAAAAAGTCCGGTCCTTCTTAGGCACCATTTGGCCGACAATGCCCAAAAGGAAGGCCTCTGGTTTCTTAGGGAAGGTATATTTAAATACCTTTTTTAGCTCATTATAAATCATTTCCCAGAAGGCCTTTATCTTAGGGCACGTCCACCAAAGGTGAAAGAATGTTCCTTCAGTATCTTTACATTTCCAACATTTATTGTCTGGCAAATGGTATATTTTTGCTAGCTTGACTGGGGTCATGTACCACCTGTATATCATTTTCATAATATTTTCTTTCAAGGCATTACATGCCGTAAATTTCACACCGGTGGTGCACAAACATTCCCAGTCAGCAAACATAATGTTATACCCAATGTCCTGCGCCCATTTTATCATAGCTGATTTAACCGTTTCATCCTGTGTGTTCCATTTTAGCAGCAAGTTATACATTTTGGAAAGTACCTTAGTTTTAGGTTCTAACAGTTCTGTTTCTAATTTTGATTTTTCCACCTGGAAACCTATTTTTTTATCCAACTTAAAAGCCTCCCTGATCTGAGCATAGTGTAGCCAGTCTCGCACTTTATCTTTTAGCTTCTCAAAACTCTGCATTCTCCAAGTATCTCCATCTTTTTCTAATATTTCCCAATATTTCGGCCATTTGGCCTCCATATTGAGTCTTTTCTGAGCCTTAGCTTCCATTGGTGACAACCACCTTGGGGTCTTATTTTCTAGAAGATCTTTGTATTTTATCCAGACATTAAACACTGCCTTCCTGACAATGTGGTTCTTGAAAGCTCTGTGAGCTTTAACCTTGTCGTACCACAAGTATGCATGCCATCCAAATACATTGTTGAACCCTTCCAGATCCAAAATATCAGTGTTCTCAAGAAGTAGCCAATATTTTAGCCAGCAGAAGGCTGCTGATTCATAATACAACTTTAAGTCTGGCAGGGCAAACCCCCCTCTTTCTTTAGCATCAGTTAGTATTTTAAATTTTATTCTGGGCTTTTTGCCCTGCCAGACAAATTTAGAAATATCTCTTTGCCACCTCCTGAAACATTCCCCCTTGTCCACAATCTGTAAAGTCTGAAACAGAAACAACATTTTAGGCAATACATTCATCTTTATAGCAGCAATTCGACCCAACAAGGAAAGCTTCAATCTCGTCCAACTTTCTAAGTCTTTTTTAATTTCTGACCAGCACTTTTCGTAGTTGTCCTTGAATAAGTTCAAATTTTTGGCTGTCATATTTACCCCTAGGTATTTCACCTTTTTAACCACAGTTAAGTCTGTCTCTTTCTGAAACCTTTCTGTTTCTGAAACTGTCAAATTTTTTTCCAGAACCTTAGTTTTTTGCTTGTTTAGCTTAAATCCCGCCACCCGACCAAACTCTTGAATCAGTTCTAACACCCTTTTCGTACTAGATTCTGGCTCCTGTAATGTCAAAACCAAGTCATCTGCGAAAGCTTTAAGTTTATACTGTTTGGCTCCGACCTGAATTCCTTCAACCAACCGATCCCCTCTGATCATATTCAGGAGCACCTCCAGGACCGAAATAAATAGCAGTGGGGAAATAGGGCAACCTTGTCGTGTTCCTTTCTCAATCCTAAACTCTTCCGTCACCACATTGTTAACTATCAATTTAGCTTTTTGTTCTGAATAAATTGCCTCTATACCATTTTCAAACCCCCGTCCCACTCCCATCCCTTCAAGGTTTTTCTTCATAAACTTCCAAGAGATATTATCAAAGGCCTTCTCCGCATCTATAAAAATCAATACTGCTTTTGTATTAGTGTTCATTTGCAAAAGTTCCAAAATATCAATTATATTTCTTGTATTATCAGACAGATGCCTACCAGGGAGAAAGCCTGCCTGATCTTTGTGAATCACTTCATTTAGCACTCTTTTTAACCTATTTGCTAAAATATCTGCAAAAATTTTGTAATCCACATTTAGGAGAGAGATGGGGCAGTAGTTTTTAAGTTGTGTCTTTTCAGTTTCCAATTTAGGTATCAATGTGATGTAAGCTTCTTTCCACGATTCCGGTGCCTTCTTCCCCTCCATAATCTCATTGCAAACCCCCATTAATGGTTGTGTCAAATGATCTTTCAATATCTTATAATATTTGGAGGTAAGCCCATCTGGCCCTGGAGATTTGCCCAATTGCATATTCTGAATGGCACCTTCAATTTCCTGTTGTGTTATTTTGTAGTTCAATATTGTCCTGTTTTCTTGAGATAATTTTGGTAATCCATTGCTTCTTAAAAATTGGTCTATCTCAATCTCTTTTTGCGGCCCTTGGGTATAAAGTTGCTTGAAGTATCTCTGGAAGCATTTTCTGATCTCAACAGGGTTCTGAATGTTTCTCCCTTCAATCTCTAAATTGGTAACCGTGTTCAATCTTTGTCTCTTTTTCAACTGCCATGCTAGCAGTTTTCCACATTTGTTTGCCGATTCAAAAGTCCTTTGTTTCATTAACTTAACAAAAGGATGTCTTCAAACTTGGTGAAATTAAAATTTTATTTTTTATTTAAAATAGTTATATAGTTATTGAAATAATCTGAATTGATATTTCTGTTACTGTTGCAAAGTGTTTCTGTCGCTTGCCCAAGTTTCAAATATAGGTTAATCCATGGGCGGTGGGGTTATTGATTTATATTTATTAAGAATTCATACTCCATGCCCAGGGCTAGTTTCTGAGTTTATAAATACTATTGTATTATCTCTTATTAGATCAAGTTCTGCCATTTTCTCAAGATGCCCAGCTGTCGATCTTCACAACTCAATCTTTACATAAAATAATGCAACCTTCTATGGATCCTGAACCAGGACAGCATTTATCAACATGGCCAAACTGTGATCTCATTCTAGGAACAGATCCAGATTATCAAAGCAAAGTACGTTTTTACGTTCCAGGGGATAGTGTGTAAAGACAAAATCACATATAATCAGAACAAACCTGGAACTACCCCTGTGTGACCATCCCTGCTTTTCAAAAACTGGTGTGCCAAGCAGGGCTTGCTCCCCATGGAAGGCAGAGAGCATTTAAGCTCTCTGGGAAGGTTGCATAGGATCCTCCCAGAGCCTGTGTGAAGCCTTCCTAGAGCCTGGTAAAGAAAATGGGGCACTTAAAAGCTCTTTGGAGACCCTCCCCCGACCCCAGGAGCCGCCTGGGTGAAATGAATGATGCATGAAAACGTGTTATGGGGTTAAAATTGGTGTTTATCCCTCCCATTCCCCAGCCGGGGATCTGAGGCACATCAAGGTTAACAGATCTGTCTGGGGAGTGGGCTGGCTCTCGAAGACGTATGTTTAAGCAGAGAGCCTGCCCCTATTTCGCTGCAACACGGGAGTGCACTGACAACCTTTCAGCATATGGCCAGTGACTCCCTTCAACACAGTCCCTTTAACAGGGAACCCTGGGATCGCCGCCGCAGGGGGGCGTGTGTCACCACCCCCATTTAGGGAAGATAACGGGTCAGCAAACTTTTTCAGCAGGGGACTGGTCCACTGTCCCTCAGACCTTGTGGGGGGCCGGACTATATATATTTTTGGGGGGGAATGAACTAATTCCTATGCCCCACAAATAACCTAGAGATGCATTTTAAATAAAAGGACACATTCTACTCATGTAAAAACATGCTGATTCCCGTACCGTCTGCAGGCCGGATTTAGAAGGTGATTGGGCCGGATTCAGCCCCCGGGCCTTAGTTTGCCTACCCATGGGCTAAAGAATTCCACCCAAGGCATAAAACTGTAGGCTCCGCCCCCTTAGATATGCAAAGAGCAGACCAGAGTGAAGACTACCCCTTCTTGGTCCGTTCTCCTGGCTCCTCCACCCGTTCATTCTGAACTGAAGTTTGGCTGGCACCTCAAGGGCTGTAATGTGGGGAGATGAACCAGGAGCATTCTGCCAGGAGGATTGGAGGTGCTGTGCACGGCCATGGAGAGGGCATGCTACGGTTGGTGGGGAGACCAGTCATTTTGTACCAGGCAAACTGGTTGCGGGCACAGTAAACCGGAGGCCATTCTTGCTGTGTAAACAGCAAGAATGACATGAGAACATCTTGGGATTGAAATGTTCACAACTTTATTGATCACAGATGTGTTTAGAGTAGCAAGTTTTTGTTATACAGTGGTACCTTGGGCTAAGTACTTAATTCCGGAGGTCCGTTCTTAACCTGAAACTGTTCTTAACCTGAAGCACCACTTTAGCTAATGGGGCCTCCTGCTGCTGCTGCACCGCCAGAGCACGATTTCTGTTCTCATCCTGAAGCACAGTTCTTAACCTGAAGCACTATTTCTGGTTTAGCGGAGTCTGTAACCTGAAGCATATGTAACCTGAAGTGTATGTAACCCAAGGTACTACTGTAGCATATAAGAAAAATGAAAAGAGCAGGTTTTGACATAGAGAAATTTTCTCCAGCTTTGTTAAAGGACTAATGTCCAAACACCAGAGTGCTTTATTAAATAGTGGGGTGAGAAAGAGGTTGCTGGAGACAATGAGAAAAGGGAAAATGTGTAATTTCTTTAGTTGTTCTTGAAACTGATTTATGTAGCATGCAGAGGGTGCTTTTTAATCTCATAGTGCATATTCCTGCAACCTTAATCCTGCCTCCTGGATACTGCAAGCAGTTAGGAGCTCAAGAAGGGCAAATGTGTCCTATTCTTACCCTTCTCCTACAAACTCATACTCATACTCAGTTGCTATTATTAACTCAGTTACCTTATGTAACTCATGGAGGTCAGATCTGTTTAACCTGTTTGGGGCATTGCTTTCATTTTCTCTTAATCTAAAAACGAATGTTTTCCTGTACACCTGGCAGAATTCCCCCAGTACCCAGAAACTACATCGTATTGCTAGCTCCATTTTCCTGCTTCAATTATAGACATGATATGGCATTAGAAGAATTAATATGATATTGCCACAAATCCAGCCCACATATGTCTTATTCTGACAGCTGACAAATATATTGGTATTTGGTGAATATAAAGCCAATTTGCAACTAGTAATGCAAATAAATACGCACAAAAATTCAAATGGGGGTTGATTTTCTACTCGTCACTCAGAGGACCTGGTTTCCAAAATGTTCCAGTAGCAATAGATGATCCATTTTATTGGATTATGTGTGCACTAGCTAAAATACAGTTAAATACAGATTTGCAACCGTGCTGTTTCAGTTATGTATTACTAGCTGGCTGTGTTTAAATGATTTAGCACTGAGTATGAGCAGTGAGCCCAAGGAAGGCATTGGGCTCATATACTCTCTTTTCCTCAAACAGCAAGGAGGAGGACTTGACCAGAGTTTAGCTTGTTTTAAGGAATCTCAAAATAGCATTACATTTGAATTAGCTACCTGGGCTTTCTTGATCATTACAGTATTGTTTCTGCATCACTAAAACATTTTGGCTTAGAATAATGTGCCTTTGACTTCTAAGTTTATCATCTGTTTCCTGTTTTACTCTGCAGATTCTGAACCTTCTGTCTCTTCAAAGTTGTTCACTGGGCCGAGTAGAATCTTACAGCAGAAACTTTTTAAATTACTGCAATATGGTTGATAAAGCAAAAAATACAACTGACGCTATATTTTCACTAAATAGAGAAATGTCTACAGCAGAGTTCAGAAACATTCTGGAAAACTATACTGTTGATATAAAGGAGATTGTATGTATGGTTACTGAAAAGAACATCTGTATGTTTAAGGTCCAGAGTTTCAACTTTCAAAAGGATTGCCTCCCATTTTTTGAAGCTCTCATTAGTATAATTCTTAGCTGCTTTTATGAAGTAATGGATGCAAAGAATGTACATCTTGTAGAAGTAAGTATTTCAGTTTTTCATTCAATAAACTTTTAGGATAAAGGCCTTATATGAAAAAAAATTCCACTGCCACCAGTGCAAAACAAAATTTTGCAAAATAGCTATGCCAGTCATAGAAAAGACTGAGAAATATTTGGAAAGGTAGGATATAAGTGTGTGTGTGTGTGTGTAGAGAAGAGATGCCCAGCCAGAATGTCTTCTGTACAGCCTCCTTCTGCCCCAGTACCATCACAGATGTAAGCAAATCTCACGGGGAACCACTACCTTCTCACCTTGGGGGAGCTACCTGGCTTCAGTCTCTTTGCTAGTGCAGATGTTGGGGGAGATTGGATTGGAGATGAAGCTACTCTAATATTACCTAGTTAGAAGATACTATTCATTATTTGTTATTGCCCCTTATACGCTAACCCAAGGAATCACTTTCTAAAACCCTTGTATGTTCAAGGAAGCAGTCTTTCCCCGATAGAGCGGGTTTAGTGGTTACTGAATGACTCCAATGCATTAGTGACTCAGAAAGTACCCCTTTCTGCACTGGCAGCAGGGAATATGAGGAAGATGGAATTGGACAAAATAGCCATGAACTGTAAGGGGAATTCAGAGGTCTAAATCTGAAGTACACTTTGTGTAGTAGTGGAGGCTCCCTGGTGGTAGTCTCACCAGAAATTGAGGATTCTGATTGTTTTAGTAGATGCCTTGATTTATATTTAGTATTTGAAATTGCTTGTGTTTCTGTGCTTTTGTCATGGCCTTCAGCTAGCACAATAAACTTACTGAACTCAGTATTACCTAGCAGGTTGGTGAGATTCAGCAATTTGTTGCAGCAGGCTAAAGTGGAAAGGTGAGCATAAAAAGGAAAGTATTGAACAGCTAGTCAGAAGTCTAGTAACAATATAGAGCTAGTGCACAAAGTACTACTGCTCAGTATGCTGAGAAGACAATTATGTCATAGTCAGATCCATTACTTTTGAGAGCTCAATTCCCTGTCCTTTATGCCCCAATTGAGACTGTCAACTTCTTAGATAGAGCTATACTTAAACACTCATAGGAATGAATGAATGAATGAATATTCTGCAGCCTATTGGCTTCCAGAACCATTTGAGACAGAACACCTTAATGATTAGTTGTATTTTAACATTTTAATTTAATTTATTTAATGTCGTTTATGTTCTAGCAGTGTACAATGCCTTGATTTTTCATGATATAATGAAAAATGCTTCAATAGATAAATATAAATGCTTCAATAGATAAATATACTGTCTGCTACCAGGAAAGTGTCTTTGGATTTGCTTGTTGCAAATCCCTTTCCTTTCTTGAAGCACTCACCCCCTACTCACAAACCCCTGGGTCCTGCCCCATAGTGAGAACCACTGTTCTGGAGAATATTTTTTTTATATTGGTGGGGGGTATATATATTGTTACATGCCACGCCAATCTCTGTCAAGTGGTAGCAATATTCAAGGGGGTACAGACACTCACCCAGGGTCATTTTTCTGTTGTGAATTCAGGGCATGGAGAAGGCTGTAGCGTTTTAAGATATAGGGCTTATTTTACACCTATATACACCTGGATCTACATGGAGAGGAAGAGAGTCCACACCATTACATCTCCAGAGTGTCTCTCCTTGTTTCTCTCATACCTTCAGCCAGCTTGAGTGCAGAGTAGCCAGCCATGCTTCCCAATCTCTGGGTTGCAGCTTCTCCAGTCAGCAGCCAAGATGGTTTTGCCCACTTCCTCCTTTTTCTTCCCAGCAGTCTAACAATATATTCAAATGTTTTATTAATATGTCATTGCATTTAGGTCATCAGGACAGCAGTTGCAAAGCTGAGCAAAGAACTACTGACGGTGGATGGATTCATTGAACATTTGCTATATCTCCAACAAATTTCTGAAGAACTACCAAAAATAAAGGTTCAGTATAACAGTCTTTCTGAGCTCTACTTCATTGCAAAAGACTATGACATCTTTCTTCCACTTCAGCAACTTGCTCTCTATCAGACTGTTGTGCGAACACTCCAGAATCTTCAGTCAACTATCCTTATTTGTGAAAAAATGAAGGATGATTATGTTATAAAGTTCAATGAAGGATTGGCAGAATATATTGACAATCTTCAGGCTGAACTGAGGGAATACAAAAACAAAGTAAGTTACTAGTGAAATATCATTTTTACCTTGTTTATAGTTGCAGAGGAATGAGACCAAAGCATAGGAGCACTTAATTTCCCTGTTAGCTTTGACTGCATTTTTGTTTTCGGAGGTAAAATGAGAAACTAATTAAATTAGACCGTGCCCGATGTAAAATATATTAAGTTAAACAGAGACGTGATGGAGAAGAATCTTTGGAAGTGGACCTGCCTCTAGCAAATGGTAATATGGAAGCTGTGTGATGGACAGCTGCTTTAATTATACCTCAAAATTTTCAAAGTTCTCCCAAACCAGACTTAGAAACAAGCTTCAGCAGCTCATTAGAATCCAACTCAAAACCAAGGTGAACCCCCAATTTGGCTAAGATTTTTATCCAAGATGTATGAAAATTCCTGGCTGCCCCCTCTCCACTGCATTCTTGGGATTGCTTTATCATTTATTTTGTGTTTTAGGTACGAAACCCTGTCCTTCTCCTCAGTGAAACCTTGCCTAAGATGGCTAATGAGATTATTGAAAGCCTAATAGAAGAAGCAGCTGATATTAGTGAGAAAATAATGAACTATGCAAATTACCAGACTGTTTTTGACAGTTCAGTTAGTGAGATGAAATCTACTTCCTTGGAAAAGATGTCACATGGAGCTCAGTCTGGAGACTGTCAGAGGGCAACTGTTGAGCTCTCTGAAATTGAAAGTGATCTAGTATTGCGTAAATTGTTGTGGGATTCAAGGCAGGAATGGGCTAGGCTTTTTTTTAAGTGGAAACATACAATTTTTTGGAACCTTGACGTGGATTTAATTCAAAGAGATGTTAACAGATTCATGCAGATTGTACAGATTCTGGAGAAAGGTAAGAAAAAAAATATAATTGCAGTAGTTATGAATTAATTGAAATACAAATGGTTTCTTTAGATATTAAAAACTGGGTTTTGAAACGGAATAATGACCACTTTGGCTTTAGTTCCACTATGGAGGTTTATCAACAAAAGGCTAAATTGCCCAGTGTTTTCACTGTGTTAGATTATTTTAACACAAGAGATAAATAATTATGACATAGCAGTGTTCTGAACAAAGAGAACAAATCATATTGTGCTTGCTCAAATGTCTCCCTTGGTCAGTTCATTGTGCCAAACTGCAGACAGCTTTCTAAAAGAACGATTATTTGTGAGAGAGAAAAACCTAACTGTATGTACTTCTTGATTGTCGTGACTATGTCAAATATTAGTAATATGATGATGATAATAATAATAATAATAATAATAATAATAATAATACTTTTATTGTCATTGTACACCCTGTGTACAATGAAATTAAATGAGCCCCCCCCCGACACTCAGTCTCGTTGCACTCTGCTTGCTTATCGAACAACACACCACCTTGCAAGTCAATTGCGCTATGTTATTTTCCGTTCAACAGCCTAACAGCCTACAAAGAGAAGCTATTTTTTAGCCTGTTGGTACGGCTGATTATAGTTCTGTATCTCCTGCCCGAGGGTAGAAGATTAAAGAGGTGATGGCCGGGGTGTGAGTCATCCCTGAGAATTTTTCTCACTCTCCTAAGGCAATTCAGAATATGGATGCCACCAGGGGCACCCACTTGCCCCCCACATTGAGAGTTCATGGTCATGTGATGTGTCACGTGATGCGCCATGTGACACCACCCATTGTGTGCCATTTCTGTGCTTGCTCGTCCCAGACTCCACCTGGTTCCTGGGCTGCAGCTGGAACGAGCAAAGCAAAGATTGCCTGCACTCATCCCAGCCGCCACCTGGTTCCTGGGATCCCGGGTTGCCAGGCTGCAAATGGGATGAGTGGAGCAGAAATCTCCTGTGCTCGTCCCAGCTGCTGCCTCGCTCCTGGGCTGCTGGATGGAAGTTGGGGCTGATGCTGGGGTGCGTGGAGGGTGCCTTGGGTGGTGGGGGATAGCAGCCCCCTCAATATTGGGGGGGGTGCCACCCCCTGCTGAAAAATATTAGGGGAGCTGAAGCCCCCTCTGCCCCCTAAACCCAGCACTGCTGGATGCCACATTCCTTGTAAATAGAAAATAATTCAGAATGTTATTTGGGAAAATAAAATAGCTTTAATATGAAGGCACCCATGAAAAAAGAACAGAAAAAGCTCACAAAAGAAAGGAATATTTTTTGAAATAAACTTCTTTATGAAAAGTGTTTTGATGTGTCCATAATATTTTCATATTTTGAAGGCTTGCCAGAAAATACTATTTTACCAGCTATGAAGAAATCATTGTATGAGTTCAAGGAATTTTTGCCTATCATTATAGCTTTACGGAATCCCTGTCTTCAGCTGCGGCATTGGGAAACAATACAGAATATTGTTAAGCAGGCAATTAACGGGGATAAAAGACTGACCCTGGATAAGATTCTGGAATTCAATGTAATTGCGTGATTTATAAGTACCATTTATTATGCTGTAGAATACCCCCCCCCCATCCTCTAGGTTTTGTAGTCTCTTGGGCATTTTTTCAAGTTTTACAGTTAATAGATTTATCTATTTCATTTTAAAGTGGCTAGAGAACTAGCATATTTGTCTTGCCCATATTTGCTGGGATCAGTTCAGTTGGTCTCTTCTTAGATATATGGTTCAGGTCACTGGATATATGAAATGGAGCCAAAAAGCTTTGAGAAACTGCATGGTCCTGAGGCTTCTAATTAAGCCTCTTTACGTGATCATTTCATGCCCAGCTGCAGAGTCCCCCCCCCCCCCCGGGATCCTGGCTAACAAGGGGATGTGAATAAATGGACACCACAACTGTCTGGAATTAAAAAAGCCACAACTTGGTTGATTTCAGAAGTAGCCATTGTCATAATTAGATACAAGATGAGGCCATGCTGGATTTTCAGCCTTTGGTCAGGTGCCAGACTTTTCTGTGCAAAAGTCAGAATTTTGTGTTGGTTGTACATTTTGAATAATTTCTCTTTTTACTTTGCGCACGTAGCAAGTGTGATTCCATCATTTGAATGATAGTAGCATGGCAGGGGGCATAACTGTGAAGCCACAGGAATCAAACTACCATTACATTCTATCTAGAGCCCAGGAATTCCTGTTCTACTTCTTTTGGTGAACTGTGTATAATGTACCATAGGGGTATACGAATAAATTTTATCAGGAGAAATCATGGAGGTGGCAATAATAAGGATATTGCATTAGCCTCAAGTCAAACAGGGAATCTTGAAAATTACTTTCTTTGTGAATACATTTTCTGAATATATATTACAGTTATTCATTTAACAATATTTATCTCTTTCTGTCTACCAGCAGACAAAAATGTTTCTAATTTTTAAACTTTTAGATGTTTCAGTATAGAAAAGAAATAAATGAGGTATCTGTAACAGCGTCCAATGAAGCAACCCTTGAAGCGATGCTGAAAAGGATAATTGACATTTGGTACAAAACTGAATTTCATTTATCTCAATATCACACTGAAACATCAACTACTTTGATTATTTCATCTGCTGAAGATATAATTGCTTTGTTAGAAGATTCTCAAGTGACAATTTCAACAATTAAAGGTTCTTGTTTCATTGGACCAATTAAGGTAAATCTTACTCGAGATGTTTGAATAGAGTTTGTATTCAGTTATTCAGTCATACGTAGTTACTTTCCATTTTGGAAATCCAACATCTCCCAAAATGATTATTTAAAACAGTAATGTTTGAACTTCGCAGATGGCTCTAACACTAGACCTATTTCACATTTTTAAATAATGTATTTTTTTTATGTATATAAAATTTGTTCAACTATATTTTTCTCCTTGTCTATCATTTACATTTCTTTTGCATTCTGTCTCCAAAAAATGGTCATGACACTGCATGTGTGGCCCGCTTTACATATAATTGTTACTCACTTGTGAGTTGCAGTACACCAGTTGAAGACCAATGCTTTAAAGAATTACGATTCTTAATTAATTAATTAAAAAAATTATACTGCTTGTCATGCAAGCATCTTCCGGAGGTGTACAAGAGTAAAAAATACAAAACAAATACAAAATATACAATAATATTAAACTCAGAAGGCAATCTGTAGTCAGATCAATTTAAAACCACAAAGGTAGGCATCATGAACCAGCAAAATCCAGACATAAAAGAAACTTTCAACATGTGTTGGAACTGTAACAGTGTTGACTAATGCCTTATTTCTGAGTGGAAGGCTTTTCTGGATTTTCCTCATTGTTGACAGACCTGCAGCTTGTGGCACAGCCAGGAGGGTCTCTGAAAACCATAGCAATGTGTACTCAGGTCTATATGGAAGAAGGCGTGGTTTCAGGTAACCTGGTCCTGGGCTCCTTTAGGCAGAGCTTTTTTTCAGGGGGAACTCCCCAGAACTCAGTTCTGGCACCTTTCTAGTGTATTCTGGAACCTCTTAGGTGGGTGCCATTGCCATTCTTAGAGAAAGAGGGAGGCATTCATGTTGAGTTCTGGCACCTCTTTTTCTAGAAAAACAGCATTATGTTTAAGGACTTGTATATTAATATCTCACTTGCTGGATCATCACCTTGTCATGGTGAGTGGGCTTGCACGTTCCTATAACCCTTGTGAGCGAAGCCATCTGGAATCTCGTACTCCCAGCAGGGTCACCCAAGGTGTTAGGTCAAAGGGAAGGAGCTAGACAAAGACAAAGACTTCTCCCACCTAGGCAGTTATCTTTCCACAAGGGTCAACATTGATGCCGAAATCTAGCATCGCCTGAGCTCTGCGAGTGTGGCTTTCTCCCGATTGATGTGCAGAGTGTTTGAGGACCAGGACATTTGCGGGCAAACCAAAATACTTGTTTACAAAGCTATTGTACTACCAACCTTACTGTATGCTTGTGAAACATGGACCACTTACAAACGCCATCTCCAACTTCTCGAAAGATTCCATCAACGACGTCTCCGAAAAATCTTACACATCACTTGGGAAGACAGATGAACTAATATCAGTGTACTGGAAGAAGCAAAGATCACCAGTGCTGAACCAATGATTCTTCAACATCAACTTCGTTGGACTGGTCATGTTGTGCGGATGCCTGATTATCATCTTCCAAAGCAACTACTCTATTCTGAACTTAAAAATGGAAAGCGTAATGCTGGTGGTCAACAAAAGAGGTTTAAAGACTTGTCTAAAGGCAAATCTAAAAAAATGGGAACTGGGACAACTGGGAAACACTTGCCTGTGAGCGCTCCCCTTGGAGAACAGCTTTTGCCAAAGGTGTCATGGACTTTGAAGACACTCAAACTCAGAACTCAAGGGAGAAACATGCTAAGAGGAAGGCACACTTGGCAAATCCACACCGTGATCAACTCCCGCCTGGGAACCAATGTCCCCACTGTGGAAGGATGTGTGGGTCCAGAATTAGCCTCCACAGTCATGGACTCATTGTTAAAACCATGTTTATAGGAGACAATCTTACTCGGCTACGAGTGATCGCCAAAGAAGAATACATTAATATGAAAACATTAAACCTGACCCTTAACTAATTGGAAGCTAGTGAAGTTCTTTTTACAAGATGTTACATGTCCATGGCTAGCCACACCACTTGGCAACCTTGCTGCTGCATTCGGCCGTACATGGAACTCACAGTTTGCATGCATTTGGTACGCATGTGGTCGCTGACACACACTTTGGTTTTGGTCCCGGAAGGGGGTAAGGTAGGGCACAGCAGGCATATGAGCTTTCCATCAATGCGTTCAGTGCATCACAATTCAACCCCTGCATAAACGGGGACTTGCCTGTATTGCAGTTTCCACACCATGCATAAGGGTAGTCTTATGGAGGGCATTGCAGTAATCAAGATATGAGGTTACCAACTTGTGATGTTGTGAATCTGACTGTGAGTTTGATTTGCTAAGCCATGTTTATAAAAGAGGATTATATGATATTGCTTCAGTTTATGATTATTCTGTTTTTATGGTAGAGTCTTGTGGATGCTTGGGATCGTAAACTAAACCTATTTTCTTGTACTCTGGAGGAATGGTTGAACTGTCAAAGGAATTGGATTTATCTTGAGCCAATCTTTTGTGCTCCAGAAATAAAAAGGTAAGGTTTGGTCCAGCAGTACTGACTCACCTATACTGAATAATTAAGATTTCATATCTAAGCTAAAATAAAACATGAATTTGTTCATCATATTTTTTCCCCCTAATTCCTGTTCTGAAATGTATTTGGTACTCTTTTGGTTTGGTGGGAACTACAGTGGGGCCCAATACACCTGTAATATTAAACAAAACCATGGCTGAAGATGAATGAGCAAGCATGTAGCAGTCAGAGATGGGAAATCTTTTTCAACCTGAGGACTAGATCAGAAATGCCCACCTGTCCACCTGTCAATTGCCTTATGACATCAGGTGACAACTTCAAAGGGGCTTGCTGTTAATGCTTACACAGACAGCAAACTCCTTTGGAACCACCAAACCACTTTGTCCATTTGCAGATTCAGTTGGGCTTCAAATCCTGCCCACAAATAGCCATTTTTCCTTTGCAGACTTGAGGGCCAGTGTGGTGTAGTGATTAAGAGTGGTGGATTTGTAATCTGGGGAACCGGGTTCGTGTCTCCGCTCCTCCACATGCAGCTGCTGGGTGACCTTGGGCCAGTCACGCTTCTCTGAAGTCTCTCAGCCCCACTAACCTCACAGAGTGTTTGTTGTGGGGGAGGAAGGGAAAGGAGAATGTTAGCTGCTTTAAGACTCCTTAGGGTAGTGATAAAGTGGGATATCAAATCCAAACTCTTCTAAAGCTGCCCATAAAGGGAAAATGTCCATTTGCAGGTATGGTTTGGATCCAAACCACACCTGCAGATGAGCAGCTTCAAATGAGCTTATTGTCACCAAGCCCCACTTGCTGAGGAACAATGAACAATTGGGAGCATACTTTAAGCATTTGATTGTTTCTTTACTCCACACCTGACATCATATATAACTTCAAGTATGTGACAGGTGGACCTGGTTAGGGCCAAAATTGGATCTGTGCTGGGCCCAATTAGTCCCACGTGTCAGAGGTACCCCACCACTGGTGTAGGTACTGAGAGCAAAAATGGTTGCTACTTGGGTTCTCCCCTGATCTTGCTGCTGCTGCTGTGCTACCCAGAGTTAAGACATGATTTGGCTTACAGTATTATTAGCTTTGAACTCAGGCTCACTCCCAAGCAAACCATGATTTACTATAGGCGGAAGGCTATCACATGGGTAATATCACCACCTAGTGTCCAAGTTAAAAAATGTTGAGAGTTGAGTGTGTATGTACTTCCCATCCTCACTCAGTTCATTTCATTCCTTCGTATGAGGTGAATATAGACAGCTTAGCTTATAGTTGGCTTCTACTTCTTGTCTGTCTGTGGACTTTGGTTTCCTTTTCTTTGTGAGTTTTGTTTGTCTCTGTATGTTTAATGTGAGAGTACCTTTCCTAGTGTTTATTAATTCCTAAAAAGCCCCCAAACAACCCACCTTTTATTCTGCAGTTCTCCCCAATGCTCCCATCTTCCTTTATTCATCTACCTTGTTGCATCATCCTGGCTTCCCTTTTTTCTGAGTTCCCTGGCCTCTTCCTCTCTGCCCAGGTGCTTGTCTTTGCCCCATCCAGCCCTTGCTCCAAAAGTCCTCCTTTGTCCTGTGGGACACACTGTTAATTCAGTGTTACTGTAAATGTGTGCTTTAAATACAGACTATAGGAATAGTGTAATTGTTCCATGAAGACAAATTCATTGTTCTACATTTTATGCTTTAAGAATATTTGTTTTTTAAAAACAGACAGCTTCCAGAAGAATCAAGTCTTTTCTCTCAAGTTGATAGCAAATGGAAAGATCTCATGAAACGTACAGAAGATAATCCAAATGCTCTTAGGGCAACTACAACAGCAGGAGTTTTTGAAACTCTGCAAACCAACAATGCACACTTAGAGAAAATACAGAAGGCTCTCGAGGTAAACAATACTAAGTTTTTTAATTGCAGTGGAAGCAACCCCCAAAAGACCTGTTTGAAGTGAGGTATGGGCTGTTGTTATTTTGGCCACCAGAATGTTTGCACTAATATCAGGAGTTTGAAGGACAGTCCTTCAAATGTTGTCAGTGAAGAGATTAACTGCATCTGATTCCTCCCCTCTCAAAAACAAAAGGGGTGAGATGTCTGTTGAAGTAAAGAGTTCCAGGACTTCTGCTGTGGGGAAGTTAGATTTATTTCCCTTCAGGAACAGATAGGGGAGATGAGCTATGTAGTTAAAGACAAAGGGAAGCGGTTGCGTAATAGCACATTGTAGCCAGCAGGATTGAACAAGAATGCCATCCTGCTGGGTGATGCTTCATGTTCCTGTGGGGAACCATAACCCTAGGGCTGTTAGGATTGAACCCTCCACTCACCAGCCAGTGACACGTTTATGCTGAATTGTGAAATTAAGATTGGGAGATAATGCAGGTAATGCTTTGCTGGCAGCAGCCATAGTCTCAGTTGTGTGAGTAGGCTCTCAATGAACCTCACAAAATTGCCAGAGCATGCATATAGTTGCATGAATAAACCTCTGATTTCTAATAATAATAATAATAATAATAATAATAATAATTTTTTATTTATACCCCGCCCATCTGGCTGGGTTTCCCCAGCCACTCTGGGCGGCTTCCAACTGAATATTAAAAACAGTACAGCATCAAACATTAAAAACTTCCCTAAAGAGGGCTGCCTTCAGTTGTCTTTTAAAAGTAAAATAGTTGTTTATTGCTTTGACATCTGCTGGGAGGGCGTTCCGCAGGGCAGGCGCCACTACCGAGAAGGCCCTCTGCCTGGTTCCCTGTAACCTTACTTCTCGCAATGAGGGAACTGCCAGAAGGCCCTCAGCGCTGGATCTCAGTGTCCAGGCTGAACGATGAGGGTGGAGACGCTCCTTCAGGTATACAGGACCGAGGCCGTTCAGGGCTTTAAAGGTCAGCACCAACACTTTGAATTGTGCTCGGAAACGTACTGGGAGCCAATGCAGATCTCTCAGAATCGGTGTTATGTGGTCCCGGCGGCCACTCCCAGTCACCAGTCTAGCTGCCGCATTCTGGATTAATTGCAGTTTCCGGGTCACCTTCAAAGGTAGCCCCACATAGAGCACATTGCAGTAGTCCAAGCGGGAGATAACTAGAGCATGCACCACTCTGGCAAGACAGTCCGCAGGCAGGTAGGGTCTTAGCCTGCGTACCAGGTGGAGCTGGTAGACAGCTGCCCTGGACACAGAATTAACCTGTGCCTCCATGGACAGCTGAGAGTCCAAAATGACTCCCAGGCTGCGCACCTGGTCCTTCAGGGGCACAGTTACCCCATTCAGGACCAGGGAATCCCCCACACCCGCCTGCCCCCTGTCCCCCCAAAACAGTACTTCTGTCTTGTCAGGATTCAACCTCAATCTGTTAGCCGCCATCCATCCTCCAACAGCCTCCAGGCACTCACACAGGACCTTCACTGCCTTCACTGGTTCTGATTTAAAGGAGAGGTAGAGCTGGGTGTCATCTGCATACTGATGAACACCCAGCCCAAACCCCCTGATGATCTCTCCCAGCGGCTTTAATAGATATTAAAAAGCATGGGGGTGAGGACGGAACCCTGAGGCACCCCACAAGTGAGAGCCCAGGGGTCTGAACACTCATCCCCCACCACCACTTTCTGGACACGGCCCAGGAGAAAGGAGCGGAACCACCATATAACAGTGCCCCCAGCTCCCAGCCCCTCTAGACGGTCCAGAAGGATGTTATGGTCAATGGTGTCAAAGGCCGCTGAGAGATCCAGCAAAACTAGAAACAGTTCTCACCTTTGTCCCTAGCCCGCCGGAGATCATCAACCAGCGCGACCAAGGCAGTTTCAGTCCCATGGTGAGGCCTGAATCCCGATTGGAAGGGATCCAAATGGTCCGCATCCTCCAGGCGTGCTTGGAGTTGTTTGGCAACCACCCGCTCAATCACCTTGCCCAAGATTGGTAAATTTGAGACTGGGCGATAGTTGGCCAAATTGGCTGGATCTAAAGATGTTTTTTTAAGAAGCGGTTTAATGACCGCCTCTTTCAGCGGGTCTGGGAAGGCTCCCTCACAGAGGGAAGCATTCACCACCCCGCAGAGCCCATCGCCCAGCCCTTCCCGGCTCGCTTTTATCAGCCAGGATGGGCAAGGATCAAGGAGACAGGTGGTCGGTTTCACTCATCCAAGCAGCCTGTCCACATCCTCGGAGGTAACAGATTGGAACTGATCCCACGCAATTTGACTAGACAGGACTCTAGCACTCTCCCGCCCCGGCCCTGCTCCCACGGTGGAGTCTACCTCCTTCTGAATCTGAGCGACTTTATCTGCAAAAAACTTTGCAAAAGCATTGCAGGAGATCTTGGGGTCCCTACCAGGCCCCAGTGGTGCAGGTGGTTCTGATAGATTGCGAACCACCTGAAAAAGTCTCCTGCTGCTGTTTTCTGCAGATGCAATGGAGGCAGCGAAGAAGGCCCTCTTCGCCATCGCCATTGCCACTTGGTAGGCTCGACGTTGAGCTCTAGCCCGTGTCCGGTCTGATTCAGAATGAGTTTTCCGCCACCGGCAGTCTAGCCGTCTCAACAATTGTTTCATCACCCTCAGCTCCAGGGGAAACCACGGGGCTGTCCGGGCTCCATGCAATCAGAGAGGGCGCTTCGGAGCCGGACAGTCAATAGCCCTGGTTAACTCCGCATTCCAGCGGGCCACCAGGGAATCAGCTGAAAGGCCATCAACTTGGGATAAAACATTCCCTACCACTCTCTGGAAGCCAATTGGATGCATTAAGTGGCAGGGGCGGACCATCCGAATCGGTCCCACCTCCCTGCAGAGGGGAAGGGTTGCGGAGAAGTCCAGTTGCACCAGAAAGTGATCTGACCATGGCACTTCTTTTGTTTCGCTTTTAGTTAATGTCAGATCACCAACATCCGTAGAGGTAAACACCAAGTCTAAGGCATGTCCGTGGCTATGAGTTGGGCCAAACTTATTCAGGGACAGCCCCATGGAGGCCATGCATTCCACGAAGTCCCGAGCGGCCCCTTGTAAGGTTGTGTCGGCATGGATGTTAAAATCCCCCAGGACAACCAAGCTAGGTGTCTCCAGGAGCATATCCGCCACGACCTGAAGCAGCTCGGGCAGGGAATCCTTGGTGCAGTGGGGAGGTCGGTACACCAAAAGGAATCCTGTACTGCCCCTATTGCCCAACTTCCAGAACATGCACTCAGAGAACTGGGTCTTCCCAGTAGGACGCCTGGTGCAGACTAATGACTTCCTAAAAATCACTGCAACCCCCCCTCCCCGCCCACATGACCTGGGTTGCTGTGCGTAAGAGAAACCTGGTGGGCAAGCAGCGGCAAGGACAGGCCCATCTGCCTCATCCAACCAGGTCTCTGTCACACATGCCAGGTCAAATCCTCTTAATGGGGTAGACTAAGGCTAGTTCTTCATTCAGTCCCACAGCCTCAGACTGGCACCATGTACTGTATGATATTGACCTTCTTTTCACATCTGTTTCAACAAAATCCGAAAGAACATATGGCAAAGAACAAATTAGAGGGAGGGAATGAGGAAACTGACATAAATGAGGAACACGCTCCTAGACGATGAAAAGTGTAGGATGCTGTTTTATAGTTTCATTTTCACTTTATAATTTTAAGTCAAATTTTGTCTCATTTTTAATTTTGGGGACAGGACTATCTTGAAGTTAAACGTATGGTTTTTCCAAGATTTTATTTTCTCAGCAATGCTGAACTTATCGAAATACTAGCTGACAGCAAAAACCATGATGTTGTGCAGGTAATATTTAATATCACATACATCATACTTTTAAATGTTTTTACACATGATTAAAGGTAGGCTTAGTATTTATTATTGTATTTTGCTTAACATATTTGCTGCAGCCTCATCTTGTGAAATGTTTTGCAAATATAAGGAAGTTATTTATACGCCCACAAGAACAGAGGCCTCCAGTGGTTTTAATGATCGGATCTGCTGAAGGGGAAATTCTTCTAGTACCAAAGTACGGTATACAGTTATTTTTAATTTTAAGGTATCAGCCATAACTCTATAATCCATCTTGTTCCATCCCTGCAAAGATTTCCACTTACACACCAGAACTCCCTGCCATGTGCCTCCTAAATCTGTTCTGAGTGTTCCCCCAACCTGCTGGCACAGATGTTGGGAGGGCACAGGGCACACGTGGGGCAAGGAGAGGAGGAAACGATCCACTGCATAATTGGAAATCCTTGCACTTACAAGACAAGTTAGTTGGATACCACTCATACAATTTCAGGCAATTTGTTGTAGTAGGCTTTTTTGAGATTGTTTATTCATAAGTACAGTGGTGCCTCGCAAGACGAAAATAATTTGTTCCGTGAGTCTTTTCGTCTTGCGATGTTTTTCGTCTTGCGAAGCACGGTCCGTCGCAACTGCGCCTCTTCAAGCGGCTTTAAGAAAAAAGCGAACAAACTCGCAAGACGTTTTCATCTTGCGAAGCAAGACCATAGGGAAAATCGTCTAGCGAAGCAACGCAAAAACCGAAAAACCCTTTCGTCTAGCGAGTTTTTCGTCTTGCGAGGCATTCGTCTTGCGGGGCACCACTGTATATGACTAGTTAGATGATCTGAGTGATCTGTTATAAATGTCTAGCTGGTGCAGAGTGCTGATTGGCCAGCAAACAGAAGGTGGACAGAAATGAGTCTCTCTTGGTTCAAACAGAAGAATGTAAGGGGGTGGAGGTGCGGGGAGGGGAGTGTGACTGAGATTTTGGGGTTTTATATTTTTGCTTGCACATCTCCTTTGCAGGTCTGTGTCCTAATAAATCTAATGCACCAGCCTGCACTGTAAGCACCAATGATGCAGGTGTTTGGAAGGAGGCTCTATCCTGACTGCTACTGGCTCCCTTTTAAACAAAAGGTTGAGTTTAAAAAATCAAAACCCTTAAGGACAGAGTGGGGAAAGAGTTAAAAAAAGACATTAACGATGTGTTTTTATTAAGTGCTGAAATTTCAAATACTGTCTCATAGGAATGTTCGTATTAGAGGTCCTGCTGAACTGTGGCTAGGAAATGTTGAAAATACCATGTATGATATGGTAAGAAGGTAAGTATCTGTGTTAGAGAAGTTACATAATTTTGTAAAATTATTTATTACAATAAAAGGCAAGTAACTTCATCCTTTTTCTTACTGTACATTTAGGTTTTTAATTAGGTTTGAAAGTTGCTGCTGTCATGGCCTGCTTAGTTCTAACACAATTCTTTTCAATATACTGGCAGTAGGGTGTTGGCAGAGCAGCAGTATTTCCTAGCCCTTCTAAACACATTCCCTTTGTAGTAAATGATGGAGGCTATTACGTGGTAAACCCAAAAGGTCACATGTGTAATTCTATCCATGAGTGAAATCAAAATTGTTAGTTCTTATGGTGGCAGATTGATGTTTGTCTATTTTGGACTGAAACCTGGTACAGATTCCAGTTCCTAACCATATTGATTACTTCCTACTGATCAAGTGTTTCATCTCAGGCTCGGGGAACAGAGAGACTGATTCTTAGCTTTTGCTTCCTTTGAAGCAAACCAGTGGTGTCTGGTAAGGTCTGGGACTCTCCTGCAGGGGTTTCCCAAAATTGGGTCTCCAGCAGTTTTTGGACTACAACTCCCATCATCTCTAACCACTGGTCCTGCTAGCTAGGGATGATGGGAGTTGTAGTCCAAAAAACTGCCGGAGACCCTGTAGCACCCTGCTTGTGGTTAACGCTTAGCTGGAAAGAAATATTCAACGCAGCAATAGAGAAATTAAAATAATAATTTATTTGTCAGACAAATAAATGAGAGGCACAGTGGTATATGGTTACCAAGCTCTGGCCTGGTCTCCTGCCATTATGGCCAGCACTTATATTCCCTCAGCCCAGCCCCCTTGCTCCTCCTTTGGCTGCCTCTGTCCAATCAGCCTGGTTGAATTTCCTATTGGCTGATTGCCAAAACCAATCCTAAAAGATACACCCATTTCCTATTGCCTTTTATGGGATACAAAAAGCTATATATTCTTCTATCTATAAATGACAAATAAGTAGTCATATATCTTACATTTGTCTCAACAAGGAACCTTAATTACCAGCTCACCTCTTGCCCTCCTTGCCCTATTGCCCTCCAAAACAGATGGTTAATAGTTTTAAATTTTTATCTTAAACATATGTCAGAGATCTTGGGTTCACATTCTCATGCATCATCAATGAAAGATCTCCTTTTTGGAGGTCTTTAAACAAAGGCCTGACAACCATATGTCAGGAGTGCTCGATGGCGTCTCCTGTCTGGCAGGGGGCTGGGCTCGTTTGCCCCTCTGGTCTCCTACAGCAATATGACTCTATGAAATAAGAATTTAACATTTCTTTCTTTCTAGATCCTTTGCATAATTACATTTAAGCCAGTATATTTCATACATTATCATAGATAGCTTTTTAGAAGAATAAACCTTCTCAAAGTAATAGGAAGGAATCAGTTTACAGCCTCAAAATAAAATAGGAAAAAAGCCTCTTCTTCTGTTTACACTCCCCTTCTCCAGCCAGTTGCTTTCTTTTCCATTTGCTCTTGGCCTTTAACCTTAGGAAGATATGGCTCAAGTTTAATGGAGGCACATGGTTTTATTTTACTATTTACCAACTCTTAATTATGTAGGGTCAGTGTAACCTTGCTCTCAGCCTGTAATTCCCTTTTTACGACTTTGAGAATTGTTTTCTGCTATAAATCAGGGGCCCCCTTGTCCAGGAGGATAAACATCTTGCCAAAGTACTTAGGCAGCTGGTCTTCTGCCTGGCATAAAACATTTGAAAATCTTTAAGCTCATTTTAAAATACAGACCCTAATCAAACTATACGCCTTGATAAAAATGCAGGCTATGATTAGATGCCTCAACCCAAGCTTGGGAAACCCTGATTTATACCCTGATCATTAGACTGCTGCGCAGTGGTAAATTAATCAAGCAGAGTCTTCCTTATAAACAGAATAAAACATTTACTTGAGAAAATAAAGTTGTTCATAAACAGCATAGTCAAAGAGCACACACAGAGTGCTCATAGCAGCTATCTAACTCTTCACAGAGGCATAGTCCTAGTTACTGATAAACTGGAGTCCTGGAGCCACTCTGTGTGCCTTAACTTTACATTCACAGCACCACATTACAACAACAGCACAGACACTACACTGGGCCTGCCTGCGAACAGGATACAAATTTATAGAGAGAATGAGTCATCCTGTAGATGAGTCACAATGATTCAGCAGTTTGTGTTAACAGTTAGCAGGCTTAGTTTTGAATGGTTATGTAGGTCTTGTAGGCCTTGCCTTCTTCTGCTCTCAAGAACCTTTGTCTCATGACATGGAAACCATCTGAACCAACAAGAGTTGTGCCCCAGCATTTGGGGGCGAGTTTTTGACAGGACTGTGATCACTTTGGATGCCAGCCTGACAGGCTGGGCAAGGGCCAAGTGGTACAAGGTGTTGGTTCCACCACTGAGACACATAAGCTAATCAATCTTCTATGAGCTAATCTGTTGGTGATTCAACAGTTTGCAGAGATTATGCCTCTTTGGTTTATGGTGTTAAAACAGACAGTGGAATAGCCAAGGTGCATACATTCATCATGGCAAAACAAGGTCCATGACTTCCCAACAGGAAGCCACTGTACTTATGGAGAAACATCAGGAGTCAGTGAAAGGAACAACAATGCCCAGGCAGACTGGGTTAAGCAAAAAGTCATTACAGCACAGAGAGTGGAAGCTGAATCCAAGTCTTCAAGTAGTCCACAAACAAACAAATCAAAATGTTGTAGTTAGTGAAATACTGCCAGTATATGAGATAAATGTTACCATAACTTTAAGTGATTGCTGCTACAGAATCAAGCTATTATAGAAACTTCTGAAGGCAAATCCCTGACACCCCCATCCCCAGCTTTGTGGCAAACTAGAAGCGTTCAGTTGTAACATGAAGAAACCTAAAACATTCTGTCAGCATACCAAAACTGAAGACAGCTATGGCAGTTTTAGGACGATCTTGAGAGAGTACCCTATTTAGATATTTACTGGTTTATTGCCATAGGGTCCAAATAAATTATCCTTTATTCGCAATTCTGGAATGACTGGTTTCTCTTTTGATTTTGAGCCATGTTTTATATAGGCACAAGTGTAATGATATAAAACAAAGCTTGAACTCGTGATTACTATTCTTTGCAATTTTGTAAAGTTACGATGTTTTTAAATGAAGATGTAACTAGACACTACAAGAGACAACAAATTGTCATGCCTTCATGGCTCTTTTCCTCACCTCCTTATAATTTGTAGTTTAACACAATGATGCCATTGCATTGTACATTGCTGCACACCCTTCTCACACTATTTTCTGTTGCTTGGCAGGCTTAGGGCATCACACAGTACTACATGGTGTATCAATCTATATTTATTTATTTATTTATGAGTTTTCATATCCCACCTACTAACTGAAGTTCTTGAGGTGGCTTTCAGTATATTTGTCATTCCCCCCCCACCCCCGATTGGAGCTGATCAAGGTGGGGAAGGGTACCTTGCCTGTTACAACTCCCTTCCCTAACCCAGAAAGACAGGAAACAATGTGACGCCTCCCCCACATCCTAAGGAGAGGTTACATAATAAGGCAGAGTGGAGAAATGGCAGCTTTATGTCTCTTGCAAAGTCTAGTTCCATTCTCACATTCCTGTATAATATGCTAGAGAACAGCCTAGTGAATTTACTACAGATGTATTAATTTATTGTAACTATATAATGTACTTTAAGATTTATAGCAGTTGGAATCGCAGAATGGAATCAAATGGAATTTAAAGAATGGTTTTTCACTCACCCAGGGCAGGTGATACTACTTGTGGTAAGCACACTACAAGACGCATTCAAAACTTTACCATGTCACTTAACATATTTGGAAGATTCTGTATTTAAAATGTTCTGTAGTAGCACACACAAGTTTATTTATGTGTATACACGATAAACCTATCTTGCTTTTGAGTTTCTGTAGGTGATAGAGCAAATCACAAGGTTTACTGTTATTTCTGATGAGATGGATTTTGGTGCTAAAGCAATGTGGCTTTACATAGTTTAGTGCTTACATTCTTTATTCTGTACCAGTAGGACTGGAATCAAAAGAAAGCATATTTTCCCTATAAATGGGAAATGTATAAATTTGGCAATAATTAGTAGAATATAGCAGGCTAAATGGGATTGTACGGTGTCTTTCCTTATAATGACAACTAGGGGGGGAAATTCTAATAACATTTTATGAACCATTGAAAAATGTATGTTTCTAATTTGGGATAGATGATTTATACAGAATGTTCAGGGTGTCCCTGGAAAACAACACAATATTTTGTGTTTATCTGATAATAAATATCTCTATCATTATTGAAATGGTTGCAAGGTTTTGTTCTAATTTTGGATTATCTGGTTTAGTTTTTGGATCATGATTTTGGATTGTGGTTTAGTTTTGGGTTCTCTCAAAGCCTGCTCATTCAGAATTCCCAAATCTCCCTGATGCTGTGAGAAATAGGAGAGAAGGGGGAGAGAGCAAAGTTTTTCAATGATAATAATAATGATAAAAAATAAAAATAACATTAAAAAATGTAAGTTAAAATGTGGTGCAATATTTAATTTTAATGCAAGTAAGCAAATCATAATTTTTGCTGCTAATAAATATTTTCATTTCTAGAGTCAAATAATGTTTTCTCGTGCGTGTGAAATGAGCTTGTCGAGTTCACATGCAAAAATGGAGTTGAAAGAAGGCCGCGATGATCTTATCAGCCTTATAGAGCAGCTAGCGGAGATAGCATCAGATATACTTCCCTACCACAAGCAAAGCACATTGGAGGCACTGGTTACTTTGTCCATTCACTGTAGGGATGTAATGACTGTACTGATAGATAATGATATTTGTAGTGCTGAAGATTTTGCATGGACAAGGTATATCAATATAACTATTCTGGGCTCTATTTTTGGATTTTGGGATAAGATGAAAGGTTATTGCAATACTCAAAATAGATAACACGTTAGTTATATATTATCTGGTTTTAAAAAACACTATACTATAAATAAAAAGTGCAATCTCAGATTTGTAGTGTTAGGTCCTGCACATATATTTCTCCCTGTCTTGAGGTGCTGAATAGGCCTCATTTCAGAGTGTTCTCATGCCTGAGCAGATTCACTTTTATGTTCCTAAATCAAATCCTTGCTTGTAGATGTCCCATTTTCTTAACCTTATGACAGAACTGTGCTCTTAATGGAATTTTGACCACTGAATGTTATTAACATTGAAAAATCTATACATACTAACTATGTTACCAATTTATATGCATATATAATTTTGATAAAAAGAACTACGTTGTTGACAAAACTGTTACACAAATTATTTTATTTCAGGCAGTTGCGTTATGAATGGCATGATGTCAACCCCTGTAAGGTTATCCAAGGTTATGCCTCTTTTGAATATGGTTTTGAATATCTGGGCTGCTCTCCGAGATTGGTTATTACTCCTCTCACAGATCGATGTTGGCTAACCGTTACTGGAGCTCTTCAGTTGAATTTAGGAGGCTGTCTTTCTGGTCCAGCTGGTACAGGAAAAACAGAGACTGTCAAAGATCTTTCAAAAGTAAGCGCTATCCATTTGATATCAATAGGTACTGTCTTTTATACACATAGTATTTTCCAGATATGTCATAATAGATTTATGTTTCTGCAGTTGCATCTGGGAAGACAGAGTTGTGGGTCTTAGTTTCAGGTACAATGTGATCTTACCAATCCCCATCAACTTCTGCTCACACACTTTTTCTAATAAACGTAGCCAGTCTGATAATTAGAAAAACATTTTATAGCTGTATAGTCACAAGCTCTTCTCCTCAAGGAGTTTTGGTAATGTTGGCTGGGTTAGATAGCTTTATAATTTTCAGTGTCCTTTTGGATTCCCAAATGTTAGAACCTTTTTATTCCTATTTGCTAATGGGTTTTCATGCTATGCTGCTATTTTGATTATTATTTTTAAAAATACATATTACTCAATTTGGTGTGCTTATTTGGGTAACACCTTGGTTCTAAAAACCAGTGTCTGGGATCTATTTGGCCACATTGGTTGATATTTAATTTGGCTTATTTTGCCTGAGGCGTCAAGAATTTTACCTCTTGTTCCTTGGAATCTTAGGAACATGTGGTGTATAACCTGATAATCTCTTGTTCAGAAACAGCCGTGATGGCATCCTTTGAGGGGTGATAGGATCCTAGGATTCACAGTAACTTCTGAATTCAACAAGAACTGCATTTTGGGTTGTGCTGGGCTTCTTGACAGTGGCAAAGGTCCAATTTATTATGGTGGATGATGAAGTCTTCAGATTGGGTACTTCCTCTTGCATAAAATTCAGACAGGAGCAAAGAATTGTGGGAGGTAGGCTGATTCTCTTCCTGCCTTGATGGAGCGGTTTGATTTCCCCCGGCTCTCACTGTTTTTTTGACTCAGCTAAGTTCCTGTTTCTTTTTCTACTCTTCCTTTACTGTTTTTCTTTGGTTCCCTTTCGTACCTTTTCAGTCTCTTCGTCTCTTTTCCTCTGTTGGGGTACATAAAAAAGAAAAAGTTCGCCCACTCCCTTGTATCTTCTATTGCTTCTGATTTCTGTGATTTTCCTCTTATGACAGGGTTTAACTTCTCCAAAATTGCACTTGACTTTTAAATTCAGAAACACAGCTTTTTTCACAGTATTTGTAAAGTGTAAAATATCATAATATAAATGGCAAAACTAAACTGAAGGTATTTGAGATTTTTGTATATTTAACAGTTGTTAAATTACTCATTTATCTGAGTAAACAAATATAATTGCTTCTGCTCTGAAAACTGCTTTTTTTCATTAGGCCTTGGGAAAACTGTGTCTTGTCTTTAACTGTTCTGAAGGTTTGGATGATAAGGTACAGTAGACAATTTTATTTAATATAGAATTTAGAACACTAAATTTCTTCTTTAAAAAAGTTTGCTAACAATATCAATAGTGCCTTTTGATCATGTTGGGAAACCCAATCTTATGGGTGTTCTTTTCCTTGTAGTATTGCAATAATTGACTTATGCTGGTGCAACTAAAGCAACAATTTTTCACTGTTTTGCTGGGGACCCTGCATCCCTGAGATTTTGGTAGTGTTCAGCAGCTTTCCTCTGACCTTAGAAAACTTTTACCTAATAAATTATTGTGTCGCACTGCAGTCTGAAATAATATCTCCCCTGCTAAAAAGTAACATGATACATCTGTGTAAATTGTTTTTGGAATTTTAAATGATGAATATTTGTAATGTAGATGCTTAAAACTGAATGTCAATTCAATCTGAGATTAATTTTGTGTTTTGAAATTTAGTTACATAAACAATTATATATCTATATATATCTATATATATAACCAGTGAGATTTTCCTGTTGATAAATGAACTGCATCACCTGAGAAAACATCTTTCTTCTGCCTAGTATTTTTGAATAAATTTATTTCATTTGCTTGACTTTCATAAGTAGCATTCCTCTTCATGTGGAACAGCATTGCTGTTAAGATACAACAGGTGCTCACTATCTGCTCTTTCCAGAAACTCTTGAAGTCATTTTTGTTCCATATAGCAACTGTTTTTTGTGTTTTCTAGCTGTTTTTATTGTAAATCGCTTTGAGACATTTGTACAGAAGGCATTCAATAACTGAAGGGTAAATAATTCATCATCTTGGTAACTTAGCACCTAAAGAAAATCTCTCCATTTTTTTAAAGGTTATGGGGAAATTATTATGTGGATTAGTTCAGTCTGGAGCATGGTGTTGCTTTGATGAATTCAACAGGATTGATGTAGAAGTCCTTTCAGCAATTGCATCACAGATTCAGGCAATCAAGGCAGCTAAAGATAGTTGCGCTGTCAGGTATATCTTTTGCAAGTAGTAATACTTTACGTCCAAACTACTAACTACATGCAAATGCATGTAACTTTGCCCCAATTTTAATATTTTTGGTAATGAAAACAAGCCATGGAAGTAGAAGAAGCCTTTAGAAATCCTGTCTCCAAATGTGGATGAGTTTCCTAGTACAGAATGTCCTCCAGTTACCCCATTCAGGACCAGGGAGCCCTCCACACCTGCCCATCCCCTGTCCCCGCAAAACAGTACTTCTGTCTTGTCAGGATTCAACCTCAATCTGTTAGCTGCTATCCATCCTCCAACTGCCTCCAGACACTCACACAGGACCTTCACTACCATCACTGGTTCCAATTTGAAGGAGAAGTAGAGCTGCATATCATCTGCATACTGGTGAACACCCAACCCAACCCCCCTGATGATCTCTCCCAGTGGCTTCATATAGATGTTGAAAAGCATTGGGGAGAGGACAGAGCCCTGAGGCACCCTACAAATGAGAGCCCCGGGGTCTGAACATTCATCCCCCAACACCACTTTCTGAACATGGCCCAGGAGAAAGCAGAACCGCTGCACAACAATTCCCCCAGCTCCCAACTCCTCTAGACAGCCCAGAAGGATGTCATAGTCAATGGTGTCATAGTCAATCCAGCCACACCAGGAAACAGCTCTCACATCTCTCCCTAGCCTGCCAGAGATCATCAACCAGCGCAACCAAGGCAGTTTCAGTCCCATGATGAGGCCTGCATCCCGACTGGAAGGGATCCAAATGGTCCACATTCTCCAGGTGTGCCTGGAGTTGTTCAGCAACTACCCACTCAATCACTTTGCCCAAGAATGGAAGATATGAGACTGGGCCATAGTAGACCATATTGCCTTGGTCCAAAGATGGCTTTCTAAGAAGCAGTTTAATAGCCGCTTCTTTAAGCAGGTCTGGGAAGATTCCCTCACAGAGGGAGGCATTCACCATTCCGCAGAGCCCATCGCCCAGCCCTTCCCGGCTTGCTTTTGTGACCAGGCCCCAATGGCAAAGGTGGTTCCATTATATTGCAAACATGAAAGAGACTCCTGCTGCTGTTTTCTGCAGATACAACAGAGGCGGTGAAGAAGGTCCTCTTCACCATTGCTATTGCCAGTTGGTAGGCTCAACCCTGAGCTCTTAACACATGCTCGGTCCAATTCAGAATGAGTTTTCCTCTGCCGGCACTCTAGCTGTCATCTGTGATAGTAACTTTATCAATCATCCTATCAATTTTCTGACTTCAGTAATACCTTTTTTTAAAAACCAATCTAATATTTGTCATAGATTTCTATTGGAAGGAAAAGAAGTTCGACTGAAACCATTCTGTGCAATTTTTATTACCATGAATCCTGGGTAAGTGATTATAACACTTGTTCTTCAAGAAATACTAAAAGAGGTAGCAATCCCATTTTGAAATGAGCATATAAAACTGTCTTACCCCAATTCAGATTCAGACAAAAGGTTCATCATCTCAGCACTGTCAGTGCTGACTGTCATCAGCTTTCCATGATTTCAAATTGGAGTATTTTGCAGGCTTACCTAGAGATACCAAAGAATGAATCCAAGATCTTCTACATCAGCTGTGGAGAGTCTCTGACCTATATGCCTAGTTAAGACTGGCGGGTCCTCATTTGGCCTGCAAGGCTGTTTCACCTCAACCCATGCCCACCTGCCCCACACCTGTCATACACCTGTTCTATATGGAAAGCATGTGCTCCACTAGACATCGGGGGATTTGATTCAGTTCACAGTTAAGGCAAACCTGCATAATTTGCAGGCCTGAAACAATGTGCAAACTGAAACACAGCCACCATTTGAAATTCAAGTATCTCTGTTTTTTGCAATGCTGTTCTCCAGCCAAATAATGGATACAAAACTTCATATACGGTGGACCCTAGGTTGTCAAACGTAATCCGTTTTGGAAGACGGTTCGACTTCCAAAACATTTGACAACTGAGGCGCAATGGGCAGTCGGCAAAATCCATTGAAAAAATGGAGAAACGCGCCTCAGAAGCCATTCGACTTCCGAGGTGCGTTCAAAAACAGAAGCATTCACTTCTGGGTTGTCAGCGTTCAGAAGCCAAAGCGTTTGACTTCCAAAGCGTTCAACAACCAAGGTTCCGCTGTACTAGGATAAAGTGTGCATAGAAATGCATTTATTGGGGGAAATAATATATGAAATTTTACTGCAGGAAATTGCTTTGCAAAAATGTGTATACTATATTAGGAGAATTTCACCCTAAAATGCTGATGAATTTTCATGATTACATTTTTCCAAAATAAATCACAAGCTTTTTTTGTATCTAAATAGTTGCTTTTAAAAAGTCAGACTGTTAACATTTTTTAAGGAAAAATATTCTTTACAATAGGTTTCCTATAATAGTAGTGGTCCACATCGTTATCTTTCAGAGCTTTATTGTAGAGCTACTATACTTTCTTTATATGCAGTATTGTCAATGTGTTGTAAGTTGTTTATTTGTTGTAAGTATTAAAACTAATACTTTTGAGTGTTCTCGGTTTATAATTGCAAAAATAGACCTGGTGACTTTTGTTTTTCTTTTAAGATACAAAGGTCGTGTAGAACTCCCAGACAACTTAAAATCATTATTTCGCCCCGTCTCAATGATGGTACCAGATTATCAACTCATTGCTGAAATAATGTTGTGTTCAGAAGGTTTCAGGTCTGCAAAATCACTCTCAGAGAAGATAGTAAATCTTTATCATCTTTCTAGCAAGCAGCTTTCACGCCAGGTATAATATAATGAGAGAGAAAGAGAGAGAGCCTTTGAACCCTTGAACCTTTTCATGGGACCTCTTAGTGGGAGTCTCACTGACAGTTTTACATGTGACGTTACCCCCGTTGCACTACCAAGAGAATAACTATAATAAGCCTATACAAGAACTTTCTGTATAGTTTTGTATCTTAAGTTTAGATTTTGGGATTATGAATTTTTTATTTTTAAATTATTTTCTGTGTTCCTTTCAATAGTCTTTGCCTGTCTCCATTTCATCCAATTCCCCCTACTTTAAAACTGTGGTGGCAGTTTCCTCCTTCTCTGAATTTCCTCATTTTTTCAGCATGGCTCCTTCAGCCTGGTGCACTTTTTAAACCTGTAATTCTCTCTCTCTCTCTCTCTCTCTCTCTCTCTCTCTCTCTCTCTCTCTCTCACACACACACACACACACACACACACACACAGCTGCTTGCCAACCCCCTTCATTCCCCTCTTTAACCCCTTAGAGCTTCCCTTTCATACCCCATGCAAAAGCTCATTTTTCATCTTTCCAACCCCATTTCTGAAGCCACTTCTCTCTTACGTTCTGTAGTGCTGCTTTGCACCCGTTTCCACCTTCACCCCATGTCTGTGCCTCTCCCTCTCCTTTTGTACAACTCCCTTGTACACAAACCACCTCCATGGTAACTTCCTGCACCTTCCTTCTCCCACACATTATAATTACAGTGGTACCTCGGGTTAAGTACTTAATTTGTTCCAGAGGTCCGTTCTTAACCTGAAACTGTTCTTAACCTGAAGCACCACTTTAGCTAATGGGGCCTCCTGCTACCACCGCGCTGCCGGAGCACGATTTCCGTTCTCATCCTGAAGCAAAGTTCTTAACCCGATGTACTATTTCTGGGTTAGCAGAGTCTGTAACCTGAAGCGTATGTAACCTGAAGCGTATGTAACCCAAGGTACCACTGTATTAAGAGCTTTTTTCACCTTCCACCAGGTGATGAAGCCACCATCCCCTATTATTCATACACTTTCATGTCCCTGCTTTCATCTTAAACCCTATTCCCATTCTTACTACTCCCTCCTTTGCAACATGGTTTGCACCCCTATTTTCCCCTTTACTCTCCCTTTTCCCTCCATCTTCGCTTCCTTTTTTCAAAAATAAACCAGATCTGGAGATAAAAGGAAAAAAGAGTTCATTTCTAAGCTTTCCAAAATTTTGAAAATCTGTTACTTCCTGGTTTTCAGAATGCTCCATTTTATATTTTCTAGGATCATTATGATTTTGGTATGAGAGCCATAAAAACTGTGTTAATAAGGGCTGGTCAGAAGAGGCAAGAGTTAAAAACACAGTAAGTAAGATTTTTTAATTGCCTAATGCATAGCTGTAACATTATTGCGCTATAGGCTGTGATGTCCTATGCATAGAATTTTGGAAGAGGAGATATCGACACTCAGTAGAGCTAGCAGAATCCCATATTTATTCGGGAGTAAATTAAACTGAGATCAATGAGATTTACTCTCTAATAAATGTGACTTAGGCTGTAATCCTATTCATGCTAACACCCACATTCCCTCCCTATTTTTCTCCCACTCTGCTGGCAGAATGTGTCATGCTAGTGGCACAGTGTCATTAGGAATTGTGCCAGTTCCTATAGCCCAGGGCTTTTTGGACATTTAAAGGCAACTTCATGTTTTGCCCCAAAACCTCTTTCTAAGAGGGCTGGGTACTTACTTAAAAGAATAAAAAAATGAAAGCTTAGAGTCTGGGGCACCTTACCAGAAGCACCAGTGAAAGGCATAGTGGGCACCATGGCACCAGTGGGTGTTGAGTTAGCAACCCCTGCATAGCCCCTTAGCTGGTGGCTGTAAAGTACAGGATTGCAGTCTAAATCAAGTCCACATGCCCTTGTTTTCCCTCTGGCTAAGGGCATATGGGCACTATATATTGCTCTGAACTTCAAAAATACCCAGGAAATCAAGCCATGCAACCTCATCATCTTGTCTAGTGTGATCCTTCATGTAAGCGCATTTAGGAAGCAATGTTGGACATTTGATGGACAGACCCAAGCAAATATGAACTATTTTAAGTAACATGTTTTTGATTGTATAGAACTTTAGGGTAGAGAGCAATAAGCTCAAATAAATATATTTAAGAATATTTGCATAAGATATGCAGCAGCATGTGTGGATAAAAATTCAATAGTGATAGCCCCCTTTTTTTAAGGAAATAAACATCAGGAAGGACTTTCTGACAGTAAGATCTGTTTGACAGTGGAGTGGTCTCCCTTGGGAGATGGTGGACTCTCCTTCCTTAGAGGTTTTGAAGCAGAGGTTGAATGGCCATCTGTCATTGGGATAACTCAGTTGGTAGAGCATGAGACTCTTATTCTCATGGCCATGGGTTCAAGACCTGCCTCGGGGAAAAGATTCCTGCATTGGAGGGAGCTGGACTAGAAGACCCTTGGGATCATTCCAACTCTACAATTCTATGATTCTGTGAAAGAGCATGTAAATCTGCACAATAACTTATAATGATTACTATTATTGGATTTATTTTATAGAAATAGTAAAAAGAAAAAGTTTTCTACCTCAGAAGAAACTCTCATCATAACTACTGTCCTGAAAGAAGTTAATTTACCAAAGTTTCTTGCTGAGGATGTCCCACTGTTTGAGGACATTCTGACAGATCTTTTCCCAGGGATGAAAGTTCAAAAAGTAAAGCATAGACGACTGCAGGTAATGAAACATGCAAGCAAATGCTTTATTTACAAGGGGAAATTATTAAGCATTGGGCCTCAGATGAAGGCCTCTATTTATAGAAATCCTTCTATAAATGGGCAAACGATTCCTGCTCTGCAGGAGGTTGGACTAGATGTCCCTCGTGGTTCCTTCTAACTCTGCAATTCTATGATTTATAGAAATACTTCTGTAAATAAAAATAATATGACCAACATTGGAATCTTGACCACTTTTTCATTGGAATGGTTTCAGTTACCATCAGGTTGATGGGTCATGATTATCTTTAGCTATAGCTGCCGGGGTGGAGTAGAAGTAGAGATGGACCAAGTCCCTACTTAGTGGTCCAGTATCTATTCTGTTTATTTATGAATGTGCCAGGCACAGTATTTTTCCAGGGCATTGTGTGTGCTGAGGTAAGGGAGGTTGGTGACAGCAACAAAAAATTGTGACTTGTTCTACAATGGTAGAATATCAGCTATTATGCTAATATTTACAATCTTGAAGTATCATTGTAATTCTAAAAATTTATATACATATTTGATTTTAGAGTGCAATATCTGTTGCAATACAGCATTTATGTTTGCAGACATGGGAAAATCAGATACAGAAAGTTATACAATTTTACAACCAAATTATGGTAAGTTCTGCAAATCATCACTTTACATGTTTTAATATGATACAGTAGTACATAGTATGTTACACTGCACAAAGTTTTACAAAGTAAACTTAGATTGCACCAGGAGTGGAGAAGCTGTGGTGCTACAGATGTTTCAGGACTCCGCTCCCAGCACCCTCAGCCCACGTGGCCAAGGATCAAAGATTATGGAAGATGGAGGCTATTGTTGTTGGCATCAGTCTGTCTCAAGAAACAACGGAGTACGCCTCTGAGAGTGAATCCAACCCACTGGAGAATCACAGCACCTGCTGTGGCAGCAGAGACCAGTAACTCACAACTGCTGCCTCCCACATTGTTTTTGCTGTGCTTGCAGCACTGAAGTGGCATCTCTGGGACACAAAGCTGGGCAGTGTATATGGAAATCCTGGGCTGCCCAGACAACAAGACCCCCTCTCAGCCTCACTGATGTGGTCCAAAGGAATGCAGAGCAATACATTTGGCACCAGCTTGGCTGCAGGAGTTTCTGGAAGGAGGTGTACAAGACACTATCCAACTGTCTTAGGGATTCCACTCCAGATTTGTTTACTCGTTAGCATTTTCTTGTTCTCAAGATGTCCTGCAAGGACGGATTTTTCCTCAGAATTTACTCCCGAAGTCTTTCTCATGAATGTGTATAGCCACAAGGCAGCAGAGGTTTATGATCAGAGTTTTCCTTCTCCTTGATGGGCTACCTTCCCAGGTTGATGAGCCCCATCTGCCCCTCATTTCTCTCTACATCATGTGCAGTAACTACCTTATTGACCATTGGACCACTATTGGCCTAATCCACACAATGCACTGGAGATTGTCTTCACATGCAGGGGAAGTCCCTAACTCACCACGAGCTTAGGACCCATCGGCTACCTTCATCTCTCTGGTGAATTAGGCAGAGTCACTGTCAGTCTTCTACCTCCTCACCAGGAAGAGGAACCATCTCTCCATCCCAGCTGTGCCTAAGAATTTTCTTAGAATTCTGTCAGAATAGTTGGTCTTTCTGTCTTGTTTGTGTGAGTGCTTTGTGGTTCATTCCCCTCCTATCTTGACAGAGAGGAAATGGTTATGATAGAGATATAAATTTATTTATGTTATTAGTGTAGTTGTTTTTATGAATTTTCTGTTTTTATATTCTTTTCTGTATAGTTCTATTGTTATTTTATTTTGTTGTTTCCTGCTTTGGGTTTAAAATATAAAATGAAGAGTGGGTTATAAATACTACTACTACTACTAAAAATACATATCTGGAGGGCCACAGATAATGTAGCTATTTCAGCAAAAGTACTGAGGAGGAAAGCAGATTGATACTCCTAGTATGAAAAATATACACATTGTAAGAGGTTTTAATATTTCTCTGTCTGGTAATCTAAACATTTTAGGGAACCTTAATGTTACAGAGCTGATATTTAAAACTGTATTTTCAGGCTTCTGTTGGTATAATGCTAGTAGGCCCTACAGGCGGCGGGAAAACCACCATCAGAACAATTTTAGAAAAAGCCCTGGTAATCTTGCCATTGGTAGATACAGAAAGCAATTCAAAACTTGAGGCTGTGTTTCAGGTAAGGTATTTTATTTTAGTCTCTTCTTTATTTTCTGAACCTGTTTCTTTAGTATGTTATTCACGTGCTATTATGCCTAATTTCTAATATGCATTAATGTTGGATCTGAAATATTGGCAAACTAAGAAAACAATCCCAAAACTAGAGTTGGGCATGCATGGTCCCTGGCCTGATTTAAGAGGGCACCAAAATCATGTGTAAAGTCAGGTCGGCAGCCACCATGCAAAACTGGGCAGGAAACTGGACAGGAAGTGTGAAGTGCACGCACATCTATCCCTGCTCTCCTTTTAGCATATTGGATTAAAAGGTGGTGACTAAATATGATCTGAGGCTAAAAAAGTAAGCACATTTCAGTTTATAAAAGATTTAAGTATAATGATATGAAAGAGAGCAACAGCACATTATACCTAAATTAATCTTGGAGATGGAAGAAATATAAGGATCAGTATATGCAAGTATTTGTTATATAGAAAGCAACATAAAGTGTAAAATAATATCAGTAAAGCAGTGATTGTATGCAATGATTAAAATATACCATCTTCTAGAATCATAGAATTGTAAAGTTGGAAGGGGTCCCGAGGGTCATCTAGTCCAACCTCCTGCAATGCAGGAAACTCCACTAAAGCATCCATGACAGATGGCCATCCAACCTCTGCTTAAAAACCTCCAAGGAAGAAGAGTCCACTGCTTCCCGAGGGAGACTATTCCATGGTCAAACAGCTCTTACTATGAGAAAGTTTTTCCTAATGTCTAGTCAGAATCTCCTTTCTTGTAACTTGAATCCATTGATTCTAGTCCTACCCTCTAGGGCAGGAGAAAGCAAGGTTCTGTTCCCAGCCCATGCTTGTGTCAGTGGAGCACATATAAGGGTGCCCCGTTCCATCCTGTTACATGCCGCCCTGTGATGGCTTGTGAATGCTCTCCGCAAGAAATGCCTCTGCTCACTCAGAGATACATATATACATCCTTTATTTTACATATGTACAAGCAGCACACATAATCATGCGTCCGAATCCTGTGAGTCAGATTCTCGGAGTGACTTATGTCTGCCCCTTTTCCAGCAGAAGAGGCGAGGCATTCTCATTTGATGTCTCTGCCCCCTCCGCTTTAACCCTCTCCTTTCCTGAGCAGATGGAACCGGCACTGCATCGCTGTCCGTGCCAGAGCTTCCTGTGCAGAGTTGAGGCTCTGCTACAACATCTGAGAGCCTTCCCTCCTCCTGACTTTCCCTCCTTTCCTCCACTGACACTTCCTGCCCCCTTCCTCTGCTTGTCTCTCCTCCTCCCCTGCGTTCTCCGTCAATACCATGACACGCCCTGCCCCCATTCTGCCCTCTTTCAGGTCCAAAAGGACCTGTATGTCGGAGATTGCACATCAGTTGGACGCGCCTAAAATAGTCACCACCTGTATTGTAAAATGAAATAAAAACATTTTACAAACGTCCTGTTGCAAACATCCTGTCTTTGCATAATTCACCATAAGAGCGTTCAAGGTATCAGGAATGAAAGGAAAATACATTGTCACACTTCCATATGAGAGAAATGTAATACATAATAATCAAGAAAACAAATTTATTGAGTGGTGCCCACCTCTAACTTTGCTTTGACAAGTGATTGTCAGCAAAAACTGTCCATTTATGCTGGTTGGCTGTTCAATAGTTATCCATATTCTGGAGGAAGTTTCTGCTCATTCCAGTTTAGTCCAACAGAAGAATCAAATAGCAAGCCAGCCCTGTCTCCTCCTGGTGGGGAAGAGTAACTCTAAAGAGTTTTTGAATGTCATCCCCAAAACAGGATATTTATGGTAAGGAAATGTCTGCTTTTCTTTCCTTAGAATTCTCCAAAGAAAGGCAAGGTAGACACCTTTGTTATAAACCCAAAGTGTGTTAGTCTTGGTGAACTTTTTGGGCAGACAAATCCTAATACAATGGAGTGGTCAGATGGTCTGTTATCATCAGCAGTTCGAGCGTTTGCCAAACTTTCAACAAAAAAACCTAAAAAGAAAGACATAAGTACTACAAGATCAGAAATGCAGGACTTGTACACTGTGAGTTTAGCATTTTAGTAACTCTAATGATGTCACTGTTTTATTGCTTTACTTGAACTTTTGTTTCAGGTAGGTAGCCGTGTTGGTCTGACGCAGTCGAAATATATAAAAAATAAAAAAATTGTCCAGTAGCACCTTAGAGACCAACTAGGTTTGTTCTTGGTATAAGCTTTCGTGTGCATGCATACTTCTTCACACTTTTGCACTTTCCCCCTGTAACCCCTATCATAATCTCCACCATCATCCAAGAGAACATTTGAAAACTCATGGAAACTCTGGAGTCAACTTTCTATGTTTAATTGTGATTTGGCTGAGGTTTAAGAGACTGAATGTATATCTCAGGTTGAAACTGCCTTTGGTAGTCATGGATCCTCCCAGAAACATGGCACCGAAGGCTTTTTGTTTTTGTAATTAAAAAAGGTTTCTTGCTACCCCAATTCTCTAGGAAGAAAGCTTTCTAATCCTGTATTTAACTTGCCTAACTTCCTTTATCAACTGATCTGCAGTGTAATTAGTTTCATTTCTATTTTTCTAGCTGAATACAGTGAATCTTGCTGATGCATCCCTAAAAAATGAAGCACTGCAGTCAAGAGAAAACATTTACTGTCAGTATAAGTACTGTAATGATAAGTATGACAGACAGTTCTTCTCTCTTTCCACAGTGATGGGTCCAAATTATGCAGCATCTTGATATTTGAGTAATTATTACTTCCACAGTCCTACTGAAAACTGCCCTGAGCCATGTTTGAATCTTTTGTTCATAATATTATTCATAAGTCTATTGATTTCAAAATATTTATTTCTTGTTGCTTCATTACTGTATTGTATACAAGCATCTTGCATGCAGTATGAAATCTCTGGCATGTAAAACTAGACGGCCAGCAGTTTATCACTCCATCTGCTCTGCTGTGACAGGCCAGCCCCACCAGGCCTCCTCTCCCTCAGCTGTCATCTGGGGGCAGCTATTCCATCAGACTGCCTCACTGGGGGGAGATAGGAAGCAGGGCAGGCACCTCCTGCACCTGAATTGTTTCAGCTGGCTATTATAGAAACAACTGTTTTGTATTTTTTGCTGTAAACTGCCCTGAGATCTTTGGATAAAGGGTGGTATACAAATTCAATAAATAAAAATAATAGTAAAGGTAAAGGTAATGGGACCCCTGACCATTAGGCCCAGTCGTGACTGACTCTGGGGTTGCGGCACTCATCTCACTTTACTGGCCGAGGGAGCTGGCGTACAGCTTCTGGGTCATGTGGCCAGCATGACTAAGCCGCTTCTGGCGAACCAGAGCAGTGCACGGAAACGCCGTTTACCTTCCCACCGGAGCGGTACCTATTTATCTACTTGCACTGGCGTGCTTTCGAACTGCTAGGTTGGCAGGAGCAGGGACTGTGCAACAGGAGCTCACCCCATCACGGGGATTTGCACCGCCGACCTTCTGATTGGCAAGTCCTAGGCTCTGTGGTTTAACCCACAGCACCACCTGCGTCCCTTTAAAAGAAAAAAGAAAAAGTAGAAGATAATAATTATAGTGTGTGTGCAATTAAGAAAGGGAACATAGAGTCACCGCTAATAAAGAGGGGAGGAGAAAACTATCAAACAAGCTCCCCATGGACTGCCTGCCCCAATGAATCACTGAGAAAGAAAAATAGTGTTCCTGCCAAACAGCAACCTCTCCTCGGTCCCTGGACAGGAACCACCGAAAGAAGAGACTCCTGTAGGCACAACTGAGGCCTAGCTTCCCTCACAGCTTGTTTTAATTGGGGGGGGGGGAATTCATTGTGTTGCTCTAAAGGGTACTATGCTCTAAAGGGTACTATGACACCTGCCATCAGCAGCAAATGACATTCACCCACACACCTCACAGGGTATAACATACCCTCCAACATTTCTGCGATGAAAATAGGGACGCCTTGGGAAAAGCAAGACATTCTGGGATCAAAGCAGAAACTGGGACAGCTTCTGTAAATCTGAGACTGTCCCTGGAAAGTAGGGACACTTTGAGAGTCTGGTATAATAGAAGCAACAGTGTCACTTGATCTGGTTTGTGTGATGTTGCTGCCTCCAGAGAATGCGGAGGACCTAAGAAAAAATGGCTGACCGCTGTACAATGTCCACCCATCCTTCTCTTATCTCTACCCCCTCCAGGGACCAAAATAAAAAGGGGGGAAGCACGGGAACAATTGCTTTCCTTGAATTCCCTCATACGTCCTCATCCTGAAGAAAATTTAAGCAGGGGAAATGGCAGGGCACACAGAAAACGTTGACACCTGGGGGGCACACCCCATTTTAAGAGAAAGAGGTATACTAGGAAACCAACAAATAAAAACCAGCAACACTCACAGTCTCATTAACATAGCTGTCAACGTTTCCTTTTTTTAAGGGAAATTCCCTTATTGCGTGGACAGGCAGAGTCCCCAGATCCCGCGCGGTCCCCCCCGTCATGTGAAATAACGACTCATGACAACGTGCTATGGGATTAAATTGGCCACAACTTTATTAACTTTCAAATGTGGGTAGACCTTGGCTCAGGCATTGGGTGTTCTCCCTCCCCCGTCCCCAACCGGGGACCTAGGGAGCATCAGGGTTATCCAGTGGGGGGGGATGGGCCGGCTCTGGAGAACATATGTTCAAACAGAGATAGCCGCCCCCGTTACGCCGCCGCCGCAGGGGAGAGCAATGACGACCTTTTGGCGTACGGTCAAAGCCTCCCTTCAGAAACCCCTTTAATGGGGAACCCTGGTATCGCCGCCGCAAAGAGGAAGATGGACTAAAGGATTCCGCCCAAGGCCTGATACCGCCAAAGTTGTGACGTTTTGCTACGGGAAAGGCGAAACCTACCAATGCAGGAAAATTCCTTTCCGGCCCTTTAACAGCGACCTTAATGTAGCAGCGCCCGCATACTTGTGAAGAAAAGTTAACCTGCAAAACCTGTGAAGAAAAGTTAACCTGCAAATAAGACATTAACTGAGGGTGGGTAGGGTGGGAGAAGCTCTGGAGCCAAGTGAGGATTCCCAGGTAAGATCCTCCCTCTATTGTGTGGGCAGGTAATCCCTCCCCTACCTGGCCTGGTCTCCCTGGCAACGCTTCCCCCAGGTGGGATTGGACAACTGACTGAGGTAGGCGGAGACCTCCAGGTATCCCATCTGAGGGAAGGCAAACCAAGCCTATGCTGTTGGAGCTGCTCCAGATCTAGGGGCTGCGCGCGTCCACGCAAAGGGCGCCCCCCGTTTTAAGTATGGAGCGGTCATTCAGAATAGGATTCCTCTCAAGAAAAGGGAAAAGTTGACAGCTATGCTCATTAACCATTATCAAACTCACAGTCTCATTAACCATATAGCTAAGATTTTTTTCACCAGAGATGGGAAAAGACCCGACCTATCCTGACTGAGGCAGGGAAGATCTGGAGGGTAGGATGACCCCTTCCTCTGGAGAAGGAGGCAAAGCTTCAAGACCCTGCCTGTCACATCCAGAGGAAGGACATCATCCTATATGCAAAATGTCCTCCAAGGCAATCAGGTTAATAAGCATTTGGGTGAAATAAAGAGAAAGTAATACAGTATATGATAAAATAATAAAAACTGGTATATAAGATTTTTTTCTCCTCCAGTTTGATATTCAGCACAAAGAAAAATTGTCAGGACGTTTAAGATATATTTTCCTAAAATAACATGATCATTTTCAAAGATTTTAGCTTTATTTTTTAATTCTTGTTGCTTATAAATGTTACTAGCAAATTCTGACGTTCTTATTTGTTTATTCTTTTGTAGGTGAAAGTATTAATGACTGGCAATGGATTATCTTGGATGGGCCAGTAGACCCAGTTTGGATAGAAAATTTAAATTCTGTGCTAGATGACTCCAGAGTGCTATGCCTTCCTAATAGTGAAAGAATCTACTTATCACCAGCAATCAGAATGATATTTGAAGTGGACAGCCTCTCTCAGGCCAGCCCTGCTACTGTTAGTAGATGTGCTATGGTTTACGTGGTAGGTTTCTTAAATAACGTTTTTACTCATATGATATTTCATACTTTCTTTTAACGTTCTCAGTGCAGATGGAAAGTGAAATAAGTGAAGTTGTCCTGAAGGCAATTAGCAGAGACAGGAGGGGTAGTCGCTGCTCATGGCACCATTTGCAGACTGGAAGTGCACGAATTATTCTATTCTAGGCTACCATCATTTAGAGTATCGAAAAATTTTACCTCTTTGTCATGACTGTAACACATATGTAGCCAATCTATGGGTGGGTAGTTGAATTTCCCTATTATTATAACATGTATTTTGGATACTTCCTTGATTTCATTCTTCATCTCAATATTTCCCTGAGCATTTTGATCAGGGGGACGATAACACAATAGACCTGCTATTTCTTTTAATGCTCTGGTTAAATAATTGCCTTGATTTCTCTCAAGATCATAGATTCTCCACTTGGAATCCCCATTGGGTATAATATGCTTCTTTTAAATCTATGGGGGGCACCCAGGGAGAGGAAGTTTAATTGTGCAGACAAAAATTATTCAGCTAATGGAACTACTTTGTCTGATGCAGCCCTGAGTAGCAAATTGCTGGAACAATATATGCTCTGTATTAAACATTTTATGTTTTGTTCATTTAGTATTTTCTTGTATTTTTCTCTTTTTTGCCTGTTTTTCAATATTTTATTGAAAACTTTTGAATTATAAAGAAATAAAGTGATGTAAAGAAAAAGAAGAAAGAGAAAAGGTACAAAAATGTTAGCATTTTCTTCTTGTACAAGTTGAAAAACTTAAAGAGTAAGCATTTTTAAAACTAGCATCCTTTGCCAATGCCAACCAAAGATATCATCCTTAATGGAAGCCGTTTCAAACATTGCAACTTTCTACATGGATATCTCTTCCCATGTAGAAAATCTGTATAGCACATTTTCCCCAAGACATAGAACAGATAGCTGATCTGTATCATAGTAGGAAAACGTATGTGCATGTTTCATATTTCACAAGCAGAATCTAGATATAAATAACATAAATATGCAGAAGCAATGTAGAAGCAATTCTGAAAATTTGTTCATTTGTTTTATTGTAGGATCCAGTTGATCTGGGATGGGAACCATATGTCAGTACATGGTTAGAAGGCTTTTCTGAACTATTGGCACAAAATGATATTGAGTACTTATCAAGTTTGTTTCACTCAAGTGTAAAAAAGGGGATGAACTTTCTGAATGAACATAAGAAAATGCAACCGTTCCCTGTACATCAGATGGGGATTGTAATGAATATCTGCAGAATTCTTGATTCATTTCTTCAAATAATGATGCAACAGGATACATTACAACTACGTAAGTGAATGCATTACAAGTCTAATTTTTAGTGATATGATAAATGTGTAAGAAGTGTAATAGTGTTCTGGGTGTCTTTCTGTAATTCTTGCTTTTCAGCATGTGGTCTTTGGGACCACTGATATCTCTTTGCCCTTAATATCAAAGACATTTGGAGAAACCTCGTTCCTCCAACACAGAATATTGAGGCATTGATGGGTCAAATAATTTTAGAGACACGTCCAACTTGCACACCACAGAAAACAATTAGTACTTGGTGAATATTTGTAGCTCAGCAATGGTTTAGGATGAGCTGGTTTAGGCTCCAAGTGGAAAATATTCTTGTAATTAAAGTGTAAAATCAATTGTATAGGAAATTATGATTTTTTTGGAAGGCAGCTATGCTAACCACTATACCACCAACACAAGGAAATTAAGATTTTTTTGAAGCTATAGTTTTATATTGGACTTCTTTCTGAATGGGCCAAATGCATAATGTGATTTGTTATATTAAAGCCGAAAGAAGAATACGAAGCTCAATTACTTTGACACCAACAATGATGAAAGCATCTCGTAGGATATCAGATGCAGGCAGCGAAATCGTCCCATCTGTGTTGAAGAAAAGGTGAGTGAGCCTTGTGTGTACTTGCTAGATTATCAAAATGCGATGAAATCCTTGTATTTAAAACTATATCCTCAAAAGACAGATAGGAAACACTGGATCTAACTACTGAATTTATTTTTATGCATGATGCATCATGTAATGGTTCTAGGGGTTGCTTGTGCGTAAGCCGGTGCAAACACCTGGCTGGGTTGCCTGAATGAACCTTTTGTGTCCGGACAGCCACTCTCCCGTGGCTGTCTCAATCGCTGGCAGAATCCGTCAGTGGGCGTTTCTTAAACTTCTTCCAGCAAAGAAGCTCTTTGACGCCTAGTCTCCTCCTACTCTCTATGCGCGAAAGCCTTCTGCGCAAGTAGGGCGTAGGCAGCGGAGGACCTCTACTCTCCCCGCTGGTCCCCGGCAAGGAGTCATGGGACCGCCTCGCCGCTTCCCCCATCTGCCCCCCTTCTCCACTGGTGCTACACTGATTCTCTTCCCCAGAAGATGGGCTTCCTCTCCCACTCCCGGGACGCTCTCTGGAATCCCTCTGGATTTTACTCTCTCCCTCCGGCACTGATGGCAGTTCCCTGACACATCATACCGTATTTTTTGCTCTATAAGTCTCACCTTTTCCCTCCTAAAAAGTAAGGGGAAATGTGTGTGCATCTTATGGAGCAAATGCAGGCTGCACAGCTATCACAGAAGCCAGTATAGCAAGAGGGATTGCTGCTTTCACTGCGCAGCGATCCCTCTTGCTGTTCTGGCTTCTGAGATTCATATTTTCCCCCCCTTGTTTTCCTCCTCCAAAAATTAGGTGCGTCTTGTGGTCTGGTGCGTCTTATAGAGCGAAAAATACAGCAACTGTTTAGTGTGGCAGGACCTACACTTTGGAATGCCTTGCCTATTGCTATCAAGCAGGCACCTTCACTGTATTCTTTTTGGTGACTGCTAAAAACATTCTTGTTTAGACAAGCCTACCCAGATGTTTATAAAGTTGATGTTGTTTATAAAGTTAATTTGTTTTCTTCTATTGTTGTTTTAACTATGCTACTTTTGTATCCTGACCTTCCTCAAAGGAGCACAAAGCATTGCTAGTTACTAAATCAAATATTGTGATTATTATTATTATTATTATTATTATTATTATTATTATTATGGTTTTTCCCCCTCATTACTTTCAGGCCAGAGCAGATATGGTTTTGGGAGAAGCAACCTAATAATATGATGCTAATGTTGGGAAAACTTTATATATTTGCATTTACCTGGGCTGTTGGAGGAATTTTAAAAAGAGAGGAAGAACATGAGGGTGAGACTCTAATTGGTATATACACCAGCCACGATGATCTTGTGACTGTAACCCAGGACTTCAATTACCTTGTTCGTGAGATATTTGAAAGACAACCACCAGCTAGTAAGCTTTTCCGTTTTTACAATATACTAATCAGATAGAATACATTCTAAATTTATTCAATTCAGCTTTAAAGACTAATGGAATAGTGGAATTGGAAATGGCCCAAGACCACTGTGGTGAAGCTGCAGTTATAACCCCGCTTACATTTAAGTACTTGGTTGGGATTACAGCCTAAGATTCACATTTGAACAACTATCATCACCTGCTACTGCATCTTTACAGTTACTGTGCATTACTGCTCTTTGATTCAGTATAAATGGATCATCTATACACTGTGACGTGGGTGGCGCTGTGGGTTAAACCACAGAGCCTAGGACTTGCCAATCAGAAGGTCGGCGGTTCGAATCCCCGCGACGGGGTGAGCTCCCATTGTTCGGTCCCAGTTCCTGCCAACCTAGCAGTTCGAAAGCACAAAGTGCAAGTAGATAAATAGGTATCGCTCCAGCGGGAAGGTAAACGACATTTCTGTGCACTGGCGCTGGTTCACCAGAAGCAACTTAGTCATGCTGGCCACGTGACCCGGAAGCTGTCTGCAGGCAAACGCCGGCTCCCTCGGCCAATAAAGCGAGATGAGCGCCGCAACCCCAGAGTCGGGTCACGACTGGATCTAATGGTCAGGGGTCCCATTACCTTTTTATGTTGTTGTTGTTGTTGTTTAGTCGTTTAGTCGTGTCCGACTCTTCGTGACCCCATAGACCGGAGCACGCCAGGCACTTCTGTCTTCCACTGCCTCCCGCAGTTTGGTCAAACTCATGTTGGTAGCTTCAAGAACGCTATCCAACCATCTCATCCTCTGTCGTCCCCTTCTCCTTGTGCCCTCCATCTTTCCCAACATCAGGGTCTTTTCCAGGGAGTCTTCTCTTCTCATGAGGTGGCCAAAGTACTGGAGCCTCAGCTTCACAATCTGTCCTTCCAGGGAGCACTCAGGGCTGATTTCCTTAAGAATGGATAGGTTTGATCTTCTTGCAGTCCATGGGACTCTCAAGAGTCTCCTCCAGCACCATAATTCAAAAGCATCAATTCTTTGGCGCTCAGCCTTCTTTATGGTCCAGCTCTCACTTCCATACATCACTACCGAGAAAACCATAGCTTTTACTATACGGACCTTTGTTGGCAAGGTGATGTCTCTACTTTTTAAGATGCTGTCTAGGTTTGTCATTGCTTTTCTCCCAAGAAGCAGGTGTCTTTTAATTTCGAGGCTGCTGTCACCATCTGCAGTGATCATGGAGCCTGAGAAAGTAAAATCTCTCACTGCCTCCATTTCTTCCCCTTCTATTTGCCAGGAGGTGATGGGCCCAGTGGCCATGATCTTCGTTTTTTTGATGTTGAGCTTCAGACCATATTTTGCACTCTCCTCCTTCACCCTCAATAAAAGGTTCTTTAATTCCTCCTCACTTCCTGCCATCAAGGTTGTGTCATCTGCATATCTGAGGTTGTTGATATTTCTTCCGGCAATCTTAATTCCGGCTAGGGATTCATCCAGCCCAGCCTTTTGCATGATGAATTCTGCATATAAGTTAAATAAGCAGGGAGACAATATACAGCCTTGTCATACTCCTTTCCCAATTTTGAACCAATCAGTTATTACATATGCAGTTCTAACTGTAGCTTCTTGTCCCACATAGAGACTTCTCAGGAGACAGATGAGGTGATCAGGCACTCCCATTTCTTTAAGAACTTGCCATAGTTTGCTGTGGTCGACACAGTCAAAGGCTTTTGCATAGTCAATGAAGCAGAAGTAGATGTCTTTCTGGAACTCTCTAGCTTTCTCCATAATCCAGCGCATGTTTGCAATTTGGTCTCTGGTTCCTCTGCCTCTTCTAAATCCAGCTTGCACTTCTGGGAGTTCTCGGTCCACATACTGCTTGAGCCTTCCTTGTAGAATTTTAAGCATAACCTTGCTAGCGTGTGAAATGAGTGCAATTTTGCGGTAGTTAGAGCATTCTTTGGCACTGCCCTTCTTTGGAATTGGGATGTAGACTGATCTTCTCCAATCCTCTGGCCACTGCTGAGTTTTCCCAACTTGCTGGCATATTGAGTGTAGCACCTTAACAGCATCATCTTTTAAAATTTTAAACAGTTCAGCTGGAATACCATCACTTCCACTGGCCTTGTTATTTGCAGTGCTTTCTAAGGCCCATTTGACTTCACTCTCCAGGATGTCTGGCTCAAGGTCAGTAACCACATTACCGGGGGTGTACAAGCCATCCATATCTTTCTGGTATAATTCCTCTGTGTATTCTTGCCACCTCTTCTTGATGTCTTCTGCTTCTGTTAGGTCCTTACCACTTTTGTCCTTTATTATGGTAATCTTTGTACGAAATGTTCCTTTCATATCTCCAATTTTCTTGAACAGATCTCTGGTTCTTCCCATTCTGTTGTTTTCCTCTATTTCTTTGCATGGCTCGTTTAAGAAAGCCTTCTTGTCTCTCCTTGCTATTTCTTGGAAATCTGCATTCAATTTCTGTATCTTTCACTATCTCCCTCTCATTTTGCTTGCCTTCTCTCCCCTGCTATTTGTAAGGCCTCGTTGGACAGCCACTTTGCTTTCTTGCATTTCCTTTTCATTGGGATGGTTTTTGCTGCTGCCTCCTGTATAATGTTGTGAGCCTCCATCCATAGTTCTTCAGGCACTCTGTCCAGCAAATCTAAATCCTTAATATACCTTTCTAAATCTAATAATATACCTTTCTAAATCTAAATCCTTAATATACCTTTTTATTCACTGTGCTAAAGGTGTCTTTGCCACCATAGAAGAGAACACTGTCTGACATGTGGAGGTGGACTATTAGTAATGCAGTTACAGATAGGTAGCCGTGTTGGTCTGCCATAGTCAAAAAAAAAATTGCTTCCAGTAGCACCTTAAAGACCAACTAAGTTAGTTCTTGGTATGAGCTTTCGTGTGCATGCACACTGTGTATCTGAAGAAGTGTGCATGCACACGAAAGCTCATACCAAGAACTAACTTAGTTGGTCTTTAAGGTGCTACTGGAAGCAATTTTTTATTTTGACTATTAGTAATGCAGTTAACATCTAGACTACCTGGACAATGCTGGAATACTTCTAGCATTAATGCCATGTGGTTGAACACAAGAAACAGCTGTATCCCAAGTCAGCCTATTGTTCCATTTAGCCCAATATTGTCAACACTGAGTGGCAACAGCTTTTTCCTTGCCCTTCTACAGGAGAATCTTTGGCAGGCACCCAGGGCTTCTCTGGGAGGAAGGGTGAGGTAGAAATTTAATTTTTTTTAGTAAAAAAATGAACAATAATCAATAGATTTATTAAAGAACTAAATTAGCTGGAGATGTTGGGAACTGCTCCTGGGAACATCTACATGCAAAACTCTGCAGATTAACTAGTTTAAACATGACTGAATAACTGTGTTTGACACCTAAATGCATCTTACCTGTTAATGCTCATAGAACTGTTTACCCAAACATTTCATTTTGTGGCAATTCTATGACACAACTATATCAGCTATACGTTTCATAGCAGATACAACACTTACATTTGTTTGTAACATACTGCTCTCCTCCCTGACTTTCAGATATTCAGTTTCCAACTGACAACAAAACTGTTTTTGATTATTTTGTGGATTTACGAACGGGAGAATTTGAACCATGGGCAAATTTAGTTCCTAGCACACAGTTTCTTATTCAGAAGGGTAAGAATGTTGTTGTTCTTGTTGTATTTTGGCATAATGTTCCTGAAAGAATAATTTTGTTTCTTAAAATTTAAGGCTCAGAAATACACTAAAATTGTGAAGTATTTTTTCATTGTAAGACACATTGTACATACAGGGAAGCAGTATATATATGTTTAAATCAAATAAACACCTGAGAATATTTATTGAAAAATTGGTTACCTCAATACATTTTTCTAATGGTAAAATTATCTCCATGAATCAAGAGTTTACTATAAACTCTTGCTATAAAGTTCTTAATGGTCCTATTCATAGGTGCCAACTTGAACAAAATATTGGGGGGACTCGCCTGCCCCCCTTACTCCTCTCTCTCCCCACACGTCTGTAAAGCACACCTTCTTCTGACATGCACAACTGGGTGCAGGCCTCCCTTCCCACCTCTCGCCACCCTCCACCTGCACGCAGTGCCTGCTAGGGGGGAGGTAGTTGCCCGAGGGAGGGAGATGCCAACTTGCAGAAAATATTGCGGAGGGGGTCTAAATATTTTGGGGGGTGGAAGGGACCAGGGCACCTATGGTCCTGTTACAAAATGTTCCATATACTTTTGCCCAATTCATACGTAACACTACATATATGAACAGAGGGCTCCAAGTGGATTGTGCTGTGTGCTCTGCAGCCTGGATCCCAATCTACCTTTCGATCACTGCTGATTTAGACAATCATATTCATATTTCTTAAATTTAAGATAACAAAACAATATTTCAGATAATTGAAAGAAATGTTTTTGTTTTATTTTAAAATTAGAAACTGCAAGTAGGTCAAATCCTGATAAAGCAGAAAAAGACGAAGAAAAGAAATGTGAGCTTTCTACATTTATTCCCAACATTGATACAATTCGGCACCATTTCCTAATGAGCCTTCTTTTACTGAATAAACAGCCAGTATTAATAATAGGTAAGATTCTCAAGTACTGTAAAACAGAATAGGTATTGTTGAATGCCACCCCAATCTCTAAGCAGTGCAAGATTCCATTGGTCCCAGGGTTCTTGTTTGCTTTTGGAAATGAGGCATAGCCTGATGTGTTAGACCAATGACAATTTGATACAGCTCCACGCTTGTCATGGAGGCCATGAAGTCCTGACCTGATTTGAATTGTTATATATTTTCAGATAATCATGAAATGCTAAGATTCTTATAGAATATTCATATTTAACATACTTTTTTTAAAAAAAAAAATCACAGGTCCTCACATGTTCATAAAGGGTGTTAGATTACTGTTGTTTCAGCCCGTCTGCAGTAGACCAATTACCAGTTACCGGTGGCAGATTTGGGGCTCTCAAATTTCAACGGCGTCTTGTGCAACACTAAAATTCTGTGTGTGTCCCTCCTCTCACACTTTGTTCTCCAGCACTGTTGTGGCGCCCCCTGTGGCGCAGCACCCAGTGCTGCTGAACCAGTTGTGCTACTCCAAAACCTCCTCTGCAGTTAATTTCTGGGCTAAACAAGTCTTTTAATTTTAAACCTTAAACTGGCATGGATTTCCATATCTCTTGGAGTGAATCTGCTTCTCCATACCCTTCACTTAATGAGGCCCTTGGTGTATTCCACCCTGTCTTCCTCCAAAAGTTCAGGGCAGTGTAAGGTTCTCTCTCCCCACAGTCAATTTGAAATGAATTTTATGGCTGAGTAGAGTTTTCAACCTAGGTCTCCCTGCTTGTAGTCATTCCTCGGGTGGCAATAGGATCACCTTTTTGTTTTTGCAGGCAGTTCCTGAATGCTGTTTATTGTGAGTGATCGGTATCCTCTGCTGTTTCCGTGATTTTGTTGCTGATTATGTAAATGTTTAATAGTGGTTTTTATCTTTTTGTTGCCTTGAGCACGTCCATGGAAAAAGCTATGGACAAATAAATAAAATAACCTATTTGTTATATTTAGGAGACCCTGGTAGTGGAAAGACTACCATGATTGAGAGCATGCTTCAAAAACTTCAGAGACAAGGCGGATTAAGTATAAGAATGGGAACTCTTTTAGGAGATGTCTTTTATTACAGAGAAACAACAAGAACCAGGTAACATCTGAAGTTTAAAATGGCTATCAGGTGTCCTCGTTCGGACAGGACAAGCCTCTTTTGAACTGTCAATATCCTTACTTGCCCTCTAAAATACTGATAATCTGAACGCAATGTGCTGCATACATTTTGTGTATATTTTAAAGTTCTATTAAGCTGCTGGAGCCCCAAGAGCAGGCTGGCTGGCTTTGTTACTGGTAGTGGTAGCAGCAACTCAGCATTTTGTCAGGGCCGGGGGAGGAAGAAGAATGCAAGAGGTGGAGTGGGCCACCAGCTTTCAGCACATGTGGGCACAGCTATTTTCTTTTTCTTTAATAATAATAATAATAATAATAATAATAATAATATCTTTATTGTCATTGCCCCCTCTCGGGGACAACGAAATTACTTAGATTGTATTCTGGAGGGATAGATAGGTGGTAGGCACATAAACACCTGCTCCACACATGACCTTTCATGTGAGAAACTTGCTAAAACTTTTATTTTCCCCATAACCACTTATTTCTCAAATACACAGGGCAAGAAATCAGGATTTTAAAGGTGCCACAGAGAACCTCAGTAAAGGAGGGAGGGAGTTTGATGCTGGGGTTGTCTCTCTCCTGCACTCTGATAGCATACATTTTTAATCTGGCGAGAAGGAAAGGGCGCAAACAAGAGAAAATGTTTGTTCAGTCATGCTAACTTGGTAATACCTTTAGGATCAGATTGGATAGCGCAAGATGAAAAAAGTGGGGTGGGATTTTTTGTGTAGTAGGGGAATGAGCTGTGTTCTGGTTATGCCGTTTGCTCTGGAAACGTCCCCTCCCTTTCTAATTGTAAGGTTGTGGGGCCAGCCAGACTGATACAGTTGTGCCATCTGTGGTGAGAGAATTATATTCCCCACAACATGAAGACACTTTCTTTTACAGTGGTACCTCGGGTTACATACGCTTCAGGTTACATACGCTTAGGTTACAGACTCCTCTAACCCAGAAATAGTACCTCGGGTTAAGAACTTTGCTTCAGGATGAGAACAGAAACTGTGCTCCGGTGGTATGGCGGCAGCAGGAGGCCCCATTAGCTAAAGTGGTGCTTCATGTTAAGAACAGTTTCAGGTTAAGAACGGACCTCCGGAACGAATTAAGTACTTAACCTGAGGTACCACTGTATTAGCACCTTACTTTAGGACTTACCTTTTCTTCACTCTGCAGCTCCTGTGCCTCTCCCCACCACCATAGAAGTCTGCTCTGGAGCAGATTTGAGAGCAAAGGAGCTATAGGGAGGAAAAGAGGAAGGCAAAGTTTCATCTTCTCAATTTGTGTGGCATATCTTTCCCATTAGAAATAACTGGTTAAGTTTTGTTTTGTAGTACTGTGCCAGTACTGATTAGAATTTACACCTTGCATTTTTTCATTTGTGTGGGTGTGTGTTCTTTTACCTAGCTTGATGAGATCTGGACTTCGTTCATCTGGGAGAACACCACACGCTTCAGCTAGAGAGATATGTATGATGACATTGATTGTTATATAAATTAAGAAAAATATTCAGGTTCAGATTTTTTGTTGGTTTTAAAGATATCATGCTGCACCTTCAATAAAGTTTGGAGCAAATGGCACAATTTAATAAGGCAATGAAATTGCTTGTGGTGCAGAAGTAAAATAGGTTGTATTGACGACATTCCCTTAGTGATTGGTTGCCATACTGCTCCTAAAATAGGGACAGATTTAAGGCTCGCTCACACTTCTACCTGTTCTATCCTTTCTAGGCACGGGTCTGAGCAGTTTTGCCTTTTCCCTGCCACTTTCCCCCAGAAAAATCACACTTTAGCAATAATTGGAACAAATGACAATGCTGAAACCCCAATTGCCATTTGTTTTGATTCAGCCTTAAAGACTGGGCTCCCAGGGGAAAGTGGTGGAGCAAACAGAGATCTGGATAAGCTCTGGATAAGATCTGGAAAGACCAAGGGACCTCCAAGCAGATAACGCTTGCAAGAGTGTTTCAATCCCCTGCTAGCTTAGTTTATGTAATACAGCAAGGAAAGCTGCTTGGTTTCTGCTCAGACCAGGTAATGGAACTGATGGAGAGTTGGGGAGAACTGAAGGCATTTGTTGTTTGTCTGCAAGATTGAGTACATTTTAGTTCCTGGGGCGTCGTATCCAATGGAATGAGTGTTCACCTTGTCGTGAGACACTAGACAGCAGCAAAGACTTGTGGGAAGTAGGCTGGACTCCCTCAGTTTTTCCTCCTGTCTAGACACAGACAGTACGTTCCTCCCAACTCTCCTGACTCAACTAGGTTTTTTACTAGTCTCTGAACCTCCGATTTCCCTTATTGTCATTTTAGTTTTACAGTTGTTTGTTTGTCTGTGCATTGTGGTTTTTTTCACAAAAAAACCCTTTCTGTTGCTCTTTGTTTTGTCCTTCCACTTATTTGCTCCCCCGGCCCTTCCAAAAAAGCATCTTACTTCCATAATTTTACCTCAGTCCCAGACTCACAATACAGAGCAGGCCTCAGCTCCTAAAAGTGCTTCCTTCCAATCAGTTGAATGGTAAGATTATACCGTTACCTGCTGGTGAGGCCCAGGTTGACACTTTATCAGAATCTGAGCCAGAATTTATAGGTTTTACTGAGGAACAGGGACAAGACCATCATGATCCTTCTCCAGCCACTCAGGGTGCTCTACCCGCCATTTCTCAAACCTTTCCAGCCTCATTGATTGAGCAGTTGAAGTAAGCCCTTATTGTTTCATTGTCCTCTGAACTGCATTTAAACTTACCTCCAAAGAAGCAGCCTAGGTCAAAGGAAGCAACTCATTCTGCCACCCAGGGGAGGCAGTTGGATCTTAGGGACTCTTCCTCTAGCCCCTTTAACTCTATGGGAGAAGAGGCTAAGGTTTCCTTTTCCTTCCTCTCCATCCTCTTTGCTAGAAGCAGAAGTTGATGATAATTGGAGTGATGGTTCTGTTCAAGACGAATCATTTGCACCAGCTTGTATCACACAGAGAAGCTTCCAGAACCTTCTTGAATCAATTAGCATAGAAAATATTTCTACACTTTAAACCAATACTTTCTGTACCAAAAAATGCAAAACTGACACTCCCATCCCATTGAGAGCCCAGCATTATTTGGGTCAGAGCTCTAAGAATAATCTTAGCTCTAATTTCTTTTAAGTTCTCATCCAATAATTGCTGTAAGATGCCAACAGTCAATGGAATGTTTTTTGCCATATCGAATGTTCTTAGTCTTATTAGCAATTCAATCTGTACCTTAAAATATTCAATCCCCCATCTCCACTTTAAGATCTTCACAGCATAATCTCTTATCAAAGCACATTCCTTTCCCACGAAGTCAGTATGAAGTAGTAAAATTACTTTCAGTTCCAGTGCAACATTTCCATTAGGAAAACAGAGAATTAAAAATAAAGCATTCAGAGAATGGCCCTTGACCATTTTAAACTTTCTTGGTTCAAAGAATTAGAGTGTATTTTTAGTTCAGCCTTTTATGATCGGCTCTCCAGGAGTCAGAAAGTAGCTCACTCACCAGAAGTAAATTTTCACAGGCAGACAGAGAAACCTTCAAATTTGTGAATTACAGTGGTACCTCGGGTTACAGACACTTGAGGTTACAGACTCTGCTAACCCAGAAATAGTACCTCGGGTTAATAACTTTGCTTCAGGATAAGAACAGAAATCACGCGGTGGCAGCAGGAGGCCCCATTAGCTAAAGTGGTGTCTAGGTTAAGAACAGTTTCAGGTTAAGAACGGACCTCCAGAACAAATTAAGTTATTAACCCGAGGTACCACTGTATATCTGTCTCAGGTATAGTTGAAGATAGTTAGAGAAAGGGAGGTTTTGTCCATTAGAACTCTTACGTGGCTTTTGGACGCAATATTGGTTTCTCTGCTCTTAGTCACTCACCTTTGCCAGTGTTCTGAGGTGCTGATAGCTTCTTAGTCTCCCAACGTAGGCAACAGCTTTTGCAGAGCATCAGAGGTTAAATATCCTGTTCACTCTTATCATATCCAAGTTCACTCAATTCAATAGCCAAGATTTATGGCCTGGCTATCACCAATCACCACATAATCATCTGTGTTGGCAAGCTGCTGACGGAAGATGATCAGTCCACCATTTTCCTCCATCAGAAGTCCAGAGAAGTAAAACTTTCAGATGATAACTGTTTCAGTTTACATATTGATTTGGAAAGTGCAGATTCGGCAGGTTCAAATTAAAATATGAGCTGAACAAATCCTTCCCACATCCCTAGCTGTAAAGGTCTTTAAAGAGCAAAAGTTGCATTTATATTTTGACTAAAAATTAATTGGAGGAAGGTTTGCAGGGGCAGATAGTATGGTAGGAGGACTTACCATTCAACAAGGTAGTTTGAGATTTTCTCTTATTCTTAAAATAAAGCTAAGATATCGGGCAGAAATATGTATTAAAACATTATTTATATATTGTGCTCACTTTCAGCTCCAATGTAAAACATTCGGATTAATGATTGCTAGTACCTCTTCAGTCAGATGAATTGATGTTTAGTAGTAGGAAAATTATTTTATTGTTGAAGTCATCCAATCTTGTTGCTTTATAGATAAAAATGGTAAAACCCTCAATTAAGAATTAAGTTGAAAATATCCTTATAGTCAGAAAATTAACAAGTAATGTATTTGACCTGTTAATGCTTTTCATTGGCAAATAGAATAAAAATAGCATACTGTGATAGGTTAGAAAGGTGAGGTTTATTAATCCTGTAGGGTTCTAACTGTTAATTTTGTATTAGTGTCAACCCTGAGCTCGCCAAGAGAAGAGCCTGATCTGGAAGAAACATGTACAAGTGGTACTATTATTTCTACGCTGCAGTTGAGTGCTCATACCAGTGCTGCCCAAACAAAGGCTTTGATTCTTCAGAAATTAATACTAAAAAGTAAAGATATCCTGGGTGCTCCACAATTTAAACAGGTAAGAAGTAGGTGAAGATCTTTTGAGGAAGTTTATTAAAAATATACTATGAATAATTCATTATATTATATGTTATATGACAACTAGGTCTGGATGATATATTGATATATTGTCCAAAACCAGGTTGAAGTCCGTATTGTGATATCGGTTTCATAATTTTTAACCTGGCAATATATTGTGAATCATGAGGTGTGTGTGTGTGTGTGTGTGTGTGTATGCTATGCAAAAATAATGATGCGAGAAAAACCATACAGCCAAGCCAGTGCCTCTACGTATATCACAATGTTTAGCTGGTGATATATCGTGACGTTGAAGACCAAGTATCACTCGGGCCTAATGACAAGTAGAAATTGACAACAAAAAAATCTGTACATCCGCTCTCCCTAACAGGCATAGAACAGGCATATTGTACCGCTCTTTGAAGTGTGAGAGCCTTTATTTTGAGGTTACGTGTATTTTCCTCTGTTTTTCTTTCTCACGTTGTTTCCTCCTCTTCTTGTTCTAGCATGTACATATTTGGGATTGTCTGGGTGGTTGTCTGGGTGGTTGTTTAATTTCTCAAATTCCCCAAACCATCCTCTTACTATATAATGCTAAAGACTTGGTTTTCAGGCTAGCTCCCAGCACCAAAGCTGAGTACTTGCCTTGCACAAGGGCAGAGAACTGGCACAGTAAAGGAGAAAGAGGTTCTTTGTCCTCCCTCTTTCTTGACTTTGAATCGGTTTATGATTTACTGCAGTGGTTCCCAATTAGCTAATTACTGAGGACCCTCAATATTTTTCAAAAGCTAAGCCACAGACCCCCTACTTTTTGGGGGGGGAGATAACTCTATGGTAGTTACTTCTGCAAAGCAGTTTTTTTGAACAAAATGGGGTGTGGCCCCTAATAAACAGATAATTTCAGGTATACTAAAAAAAACAGACCATAAAATGTGTGATATTACCATGCACAAATGACCAAAAAACAAAAAACGTTGGTGGGGAGGCAAGGGAAGGGGCCCTAATTGGGAACCACTGGTTTACTGCAAATTCAGGATGGAGTCAACGAGGCTCTGCCGATCGATGAACAACTACCTTGTGTCTAATACCGCCTTCTAAGAGCCATCCTTTTTTGATATCACAAAGAATATGGCATACTGGAGAAGGAGTGCTCTGGAGAAATTGGCTCAATTGCTGCTATCTGTAGTAAATGCCAAATCTCCTCCCACACTACTGCTTGTTTCACTGGAGAGTTGGATATTGTCAAAAGGATAAGCTAATTCCCGGAAGACTTCAGTTCCATCTGTAATTTATGTTGAATCGAATTCAGTAAACTTGATTCTGAGGGTGAAATTCTTTTGAAATAAATTTCTTTGTAGTCACACCTCAACTTCTCTTCTGATGCACATAACAAAAAGAAAGAAAGCTTTACTTCTGTTTATCACCCTGATACAGCAATATGCTTCTGTACCCATAGGCTGGATGAGAATTCTGTGTGTAAAAATGTCCATATACGCAATTCCCAAGGATGACTCTCTCCATTTACTCACAGTAACATCCGCAACTTATATTGACATCTATTAGGTGAACAGCACAGTTAAAATACCACTCTAACAGTGCTCACCCCATTATGGATGTGCCACTAGTAAGATTGCATAAACATGCAATCCACTCTGTCTCATGGGCAAAGGTTACAAATACTATTGGAAGTAGCAAAGGAGCAAGCACACACTCCAGGCAACATATTAAGCAGGCAAGGCTTTGTCAATCACTTATTTGGCAAGCTGTGGAGTGCACATTCAATAACTTTTGTTAATCTCTTGTGATAATGTGTCTCATCTATAATAATAATTTTATTCTAAGGTTTTACTGTTTATTGATGATCTGAATGCACCTATAGCAGAGGAGTATGGGTCCCAGCCACCACTTGAGCTAATTAGACAGTTTCTTGACCTAGGAGGTTTTTATGACACGGAGCAGCTTACATGGAAGGTATTGTGTAAATATGAAATTCTTTATTGAATTTTCATTATTTCTATTTCTTGTTAAAAGTTATTAAATTTATTAAATGTACAGAATAATTTATATAATACACAGTAAAAATAATCTAATATCCTATAGTATCCCATAATAATTTTATGTGTGCAATTTAATTATAGTTAACTTATAATTAAATATTACAACCATTTCAAATAATGTAACATCATTTCAGCAGTAAGAAAGCATCAAATACTTCAATTTTTAAACCTTTGTTTCATAAATGTTGTAAAAAGGGATTATGATTTTTACTCCTCAAACAGTGCATACAGATAATTCCAATTCTATGTTTTTGGAATAAATTAAGAACAAAAGAACACTAATGGATCAGGCCTGAAATATACTCAGAGTTGCAACCCAGTTATGGTTTCCCCAGGGGCTTGCTGCTTCATGTAGAAGGCATTTTGACGAGCCACCACTGAGGGCTGCGGCGAAAAGTGCCCCTTCAGCTGTTCCATTATTGTTTTGTATGGAACAGTAGCGACGTCTTCAGGCGCAAGGAGAGCCCGGGCGATTTCAAACGTCTCCTCTCCGCAGACGCTGAAGAATATCGCCCTCTTCTTGGCGTCTTCTTCGTCGGTGACCCCTTTGGCTTCTAGGAGGAAGGTGAAACGGGAGGCGTATGCTTCCCAATCTCCAGGTGCTGGGTTGAATGGCGAGAAGCTGCTGTTGGCTGCCATTCTGAGTTCCTTGTGTCCTGGAGCTGAAGCCTGGATACACGGTGCGAGGCAGCGGTGCGGCAGGTGGCGGTGCTGCAGTGCTGTGTGTGGCCGTCAGCTCAGTGGGATCCCACCTTCGTCGCCAGTGAAATATACTCAGAGTCGCAAAGTGATTTCATGCTCTTTATTCAGCTCATAGTGGTGAGGAGGGATGAATGAAAGTCCCCTCACAGTATCTGCTTTATATACATTATTTACACAATGGGCTGCACATGATTGGCTAATTCCGGAATTCTACTGTAAGCCAATCAGGTTGTGGATTCACTTCTATCTGGAGCAGGATTGGGTGGTTCCTGCCAACCAATCATACTGCTGCATTGTTCTAGGACCAATCAGACTGCTGCATTCTGAATCCTATTGTTCTAGGACCAATCAGACTGCTGCATTTTGGATCCTATTGTTCTAGGACCAATCAGACTGCTGCAGTTTGGATCCTATTCAACTCAGTACATAACAAGGCCAAAAGCTCATCTGGTATATTATCCTGTTCTCACAGTGGCTAACCAGATACCTATGGGAAGCCTACAAACAAACTTGAGTATCACTGCATTCTTCATACTCCTGTTCCCCAGAAACAGATTTGCAAAGGCATAGTGACTGAAATACTGACTAGGTGTCATCAATAGCTTTATCCTCCATAATAGTGTTTAACCCCCTTTTAAAGTCATGCATGTTGCTGACCTCACTACATTTTGTTGTAGTAGAGAATTTCACAGTTTAACTATGTATTCTGTGAAGAAGTATCATCTGAAATACACCTTAACACGTTCAGGGAATGTGCCCTTCCAGAGCAGCAAAAGGGGATTTTGCTCTTGTGGTAGGAAAACCTTTTTCCACAGGAAACAGGATGTTGTTGATCTGGTACAGCTTGCCTAATTTTTTTTTTTTTAAACCAGAATAGACATGGGCACAGTGAGAGTAGCTTAAATGTTAGCTAGGTGGTAGAGTACCCCCATAAGGTACTCAGGAGTGAGCAACAAATATGAGCTGGGATCTTTTCCAGAAAAGGAGTAGTATTTGGAAACTAAAATAAAATGCAACTTGACTTATTGAAGACTGTTCCACAGAAAGGAGTAATTGCAGGGGGAATAAGGAGTGAGATGCCGGCAAGCCACAAGAGATTGTGTTGGCCTTGTTTAAAATATTTTGATTCAGGCTTTTACTTTCTTGCCTTCCCCTCACAGAATGTCCAGGATGTTGCTATGGTTGCCACTTGTACACCGCCAAGTGAAGGAAGTAATGAGATTAGTGCTCGTCTTCTGTCATGTTTCTGCACATTAGTTTTGCCTGTAACTTCTTTACAATCCTTACAACGTATTTTCCAGGTAATATGGTAATGCAGGAATCATTTAACGACTCTTAAAAAAATCAACCAAAACTGTCAAAAATATATATGAAATATAAATGTTTTCCTCTACAATCTACCTCATAAATAGGGATGTTGGAAAGTGCCGTAATCCATTCAAATATTCATCCTTTCATCTGGTATTTTCTGTTCCACTACAGTTTATTTTGCAGCAGTCCTCCATTTTGTCATCTGCTGATGACAAAACTTTCTGACAGTAAGAGCTGTTCAACAGTGGAACAGTCTCCTTCGGGAGGTTATGGATTCTCCTTCCTTGGAGGTGTTTAAGCAGAGGTTGGATGGCCATCTATCATGTATGACCTAGTTGATATTTGTGCATTGCAGGGGGTTGGACTAGAAGACCCTTGGGGTCCCTTCCAACTCTACAATTCTGTGATTCCATGATGCAGAAATATACATATTTCCCCTCAATATCATAGCACACAATAGTCACACATACTGTATCTCAGTCATAAACAAATATGTACTTCATAATTTAACATATTTATTATTTATTTCAAGTGAGCATTTTGTGGAAAATGTTTAAAAGTTACATATTTTGTTTCTTGTAGGTGCGACTAGGAGCATACTTACATATCAAGAGATTCATGGCTGAAGTTCAGAAATGCAAGGATAATTTAACATGCGCCTCTATTGCTGTGTACTATAGAATGCTTCATAAAGTGCGTCCAACACCAGTTAAATGCCATTACACGTTTAATCTACGGGATCTTTTTAAGGTCTGTTAAGATGACAGGTTGTTCAGACTTATCATAAACATGCTTTACAATTTGTTGGCCTGGACTTTTGCAAATGTAGCTCAGGCATCGTCTGTAAAGTATCCTACACATCCAGAGATGTGTGAGGCAAAGTTGTAACAAAAAGAGGTATGTAATATTGGTTAGAATTAGTCAGAATGTGACAACAGGACGGGAAATGTAGAAAAAGTGTGATACATTTTATTGTAACTCAACCAGTAAGTAGGTCTGGTGGGATCGGGGGACCATGTACTGTCTATACGTATATTGTTTTGCTGTTTATCCTTGCCTCCACAACCCCGCCTTCCTTTCCCATGTTATTTGGCCTGTTTAATCTTATATTGAAAAATGCATAAGTACACACACAATTTCTGTGGGTTAAGGAAGGGTTAACTGGGTTGGGTTATGATCACATGGTATGATATAGGCAGGAGATTGGTAAATAAGCTGTGATTGGTAAATAGTCCCTGACAGTTGCTCCTTCATACATTAATGGTATTGATTAGGTTATTAATGAACAAACAACAAATTCATATGCCACATGAAATGGAAGTTGTCCTCAGTATATTGGTCTGGCTGAGGTCCTTATGCTACCAGTCTGACAATGAAAATATGATTTATTTATTTTATTCATTCCTGAAATGTATACCCTGCCCTTCAATGCCCAATCAGCATTCCTAGGGCAGCTACAAAAATAAAAAGTATAAATAAAACAATGAAGAAGAAGAAGAAGAAGAAGAAGAAGAAGAAGAAGAGGAGTTTGGATTTGATATCCCGCCTTTCACTCCCCCTTCAGGAGTCTCAAAGCGGCTAACATTCTCCATTCCCTTCCTCCCCCACAACAAACACTCTGTGAGGTGAGTGGGGCTGAGAGACTTCACGAACCCGGTTTCCCAGATTACGTGACTACCGCTCTTAACCACTACACCACACTAGCATAGAATAGTATAAAACTAAAATCAATACAAATGGACAGGAACTTACAAGAAATTTAAAAATTATTGTGAATCAAGCTGTTGTCCTCCCAAAAAGAAGTTTCTTTTGAAATTGTTAACAGGTACTTGAAGGATTGCTCCAAGCTCACAAGTCTGTCATTGTCTCCAAAGAATCAATAGTGTTGCTATTTGTACATGAATGCACCCGAGTTTTCCATGATCGTCTGATTGATTCTCCAGAACGGGAAGCTTTCTTTCAAATTCTATCAAATGAGGTCAATAACTATTTCAAGGTAAGTGTGTATCTCTGTGTGTCACATTGCTTATTGGGTGTTTTACAACAAATACTTTTGTAGATTTTAATTTTTTTGTTTGCTTATTTTTATGTATTAAAATGTATATCTAACCTTTATCTGATAGAGTTGATGACTTTCCTGTTAGAAATTACATCCTAGTTGGAGACAAGCAGGGTCTTTATAGCGTATTTACAACCTCTCCAGGGGGAGGAGTTATCTCATTTCCCCAGATCTACCCTGCCCACAGTTGGAATGGTGGGGTCTCTCTTTTTCTCTTCAATTTTGTGAGACAATTGGCCTTTATTGCAGGTGATTTTTCTTTTTCGCTGTTCCTCTCCATCTTCATTTACCTTCTCTGAGTGTCTGTATTTGTTTAGTGCTGTTCTCCTGTTTGTTTGTTTGTTTGTTTGTTTGTTTGTTTGCCTGCCTGCCTGCCTGCCTGCCTGTCTTTCCTGGTTCCCCTCTGCTATGCCCACCATTTTTTTGTGTCCCTTCCCTTATTGTCCTGATTACAGCTGGGAAGAAGTAGGGGGTGTTGCTGTGAGCCTAGCTGGGCTGTGGGGTTCTGGAGATGATTCCTTAAGTGTGATTGGGCCAGGAACTTGGCACTTCCCACTTCTCTCCCACAATGCAGGAATGCCATTTTTGTCATTTTCTGATAGCCCCCCCCCCCCCCGGCTCCAACAACTCCTAGGAATCATGTTTCTGCACCACTCTGTTACAAGCGGGATTGCAATCTCCTTGGTCCTTCCCCATCTTTACTTGGTCTGGCTGTGTTTTCCGTACTTGCGCTGCTGGATGCTGGCAGCAAGTTGGAGCAGTGGCTGCACATTACCTCAGTTGTGCCTGCAGTTTTTCTGCTCATTAGACAGCTGCTGTGCAGTGCAATGGCCTCTCCTCTTCTGGGGGATCTCACCCCTGACACAGGTACAGAGGAAGAGGTATATGGGGAATCAGTTGTGTTGGGAAATAACTGGGGAAGACCAAGTTAGTCCTGAAATTGCATGTGTGTGGGGAACTGCAAAAGAACAAATGGCTGACAGCCTGAATTCAGAAGCACAGGGCTTGACTCATTTTCTAGTCAGAAGAGGCCCTAGCAGGGTTTAAAACTAAAAAACCGCTGTGTTTGCAAAGCGTAGGAAATAGAGGTTGTTATCCCTTTAAATGTCCCACTATTTTAAGCACTCACTATTGTGCTCCCCTGCCTCTACTCTCAGAGTGAATTGACCACAACCTTAAGCAAGTTTAATGCTTTACTTAAAGTAATCAAAGGTCTCACTCATGCATTGTTCAGTGCTATGGCTGAAAAAACACAGGCAATGTATCCTTGGTTACAAAATACAGAAGTTAGTCTCAAGCAAGTGGTCTGAGTCTGGAGTCCCAGCCTTAGATGTCATGTTACATGGTTACATGGTTCAAAGAGGAAAGAGTGAGAGAAAAGAACAGGAAACAACCGTTGCTTCCTCTTTCCCTGAAGGTGAGGAGATGTGACCTTGTTGAGCTCTAGAAATTTACAGCTCTGTGGTTCTTAACTCCTTCATTTACTAACTAGTGTAGACAGGCATTGTTAGGTTTGAGTGCAAAATCTCCCACAATCTGTTCCTTCTAAAGGGTCCAGGCATATTGTTGCTTCTGATTTCTTTTCTGAAAAGGTAGGGGTGAGTATTGATTTTCCACCTGATTTTGCATACTTTAGCCAAGTTATGACATTGTGAACTCTACTAAAATATGTTTTATGGCTATATACAATACACTGACACACAAGGTTATCTTCTCCCAAACACAGTATGTATTCATTGTATTTCCATGGTATGAATCAAGTTGGCAGCATCTATTAGCATCCTCAATGCATATCATTGATGGAGTTTGATAACATAACATATTATAATATCAAAGATCAATGATTAGGATTACCTGCCTGCAGCTTGCCTTAACTTAAGAAGCACCCCCATCCGTCCCTCTGTGTATATATCTGTGTCTTGCATTGTCAGATATGGCTTGCCTCACTGCTTTTGCAACTAGACTCATTTCTGTACATGAATTTCTAGTTCCTCCTTCCTACTGGCACATATGCAATTGCTTAGTATTGTGTCTGGATTCTGTTGATATACCATTGTCTGAAAAGCTTTATTGGAAAACTCAAACCCTTACCTCACCTTTCATGAACAGAAAGGTCCTAATTTCCATTAGTGAAATACTGGCCTGTATAAAATCTTTGACAGATGTAATGCCCAGGTTACTAAATGACTGGGCTATCAAAGAAGGGATCATACATAATCCACAAGCCATGCTGTAAAAAGCACAATTGCTGCCTATTATTGTGTAAATAATTAGGCTATTTTTATAGATTCTCTGGACAAAAGATCAGTTGATGGAAGAACCGCCCCTATTTGTGGATTTTCTGGATTCAAACCAGCCTGTACACAAGAGAGTCTATAGAAACGTCACCAACAAGACACATCTACTTTGGGTTCTAGAAGAACAGTGCATTAAAATGCAGGGAGTAAGCCCTCAGGTAAATCCGAAGACCTACAAGTGGTTACAATGAGGTGGATCATGGGTGGCCCCATTCTGGCAACAAGGAGCAATTCCATTGCTGCTGCTGCTTGTACATTGATCCATTTCTCTGTTTCCGGTAGGGAAATAGATAACCCTACTCCTGATGCAGATAAGTAACAAGGAATGGGGCTTGTACTCATATATTCCCAGTCTTACTCCATGAGTAGACCTCCATTGGGTCTGCATGAGTACAGATGTAGCCAGAGAATAGGGGGGTATAAGAAGGCGTTTTTACTTCCACTTTGTATTCATCACATGCAGCACTGTTTCTGCTTTGCTTCAGTTGGCCTTTTGCCAAAAATGACATTTGTCTCCCTGTCTGCTGTGATGAAATTATGTAACTTAATGAATTTACATAAGGACAGAAATTATGTACATTATACTGTATTGTGATTACATTATTCTACACCATTTATTTTGATGCAAATGAAACACAGTGAAAATGGTGGAAAATATAATCATAATCAGGCAGAGGGCCTTCTCGGTAGTGGCGCCTACCCTGTGGAACACCCTCCCATCAGATGTCAAGGAAACAAACAACCATCTGACTTTTAGAAGACATCTGAAGGCAACCCTGTATTGGGAAATTTTTAATGTCTAATACTTTACAATTTTTTATGTGTTGTACGCCTCCCAGCGTGGGAAAACCCAGCCAGATGGGTGGAGAATAATAACAACAACAACATTGATAATTGATAATTAATATTATTATGGTGATAATGTATGTGCTGAAAGCAGACTGGTGAATATTGCTCACTGGATTGATTATTATTGATTTCCGTGGGATGAATAAAAGAAATGGGCAACATCTACTCCCAATTCCATTTTTGTCATAATTCTCCAGTACCCCTACCAGAGAGCAAAGGTACAGATTAGAAATAGGAATAATTCATTTCACAAAGGTAACATTTGCACAGGCATTTTCATGAAATGGCTGTTCACTGCACACTTGATTTATATTTTAAGTCCCCATCTGGAAAATTTATGTTTATCTCCACTCCATTTGCATAGACTATTTTGGGACCATTGCATGTGCAAGGCTTGCACATTACCTTGTTTAGATGTGCAGGCAAATTTGCAGGTTATATGTGTAATCATGGAAGTGTACACTTTTTTTTGTTGGGGGTTCTTTTGTTTGGAGATTGCTGCATGGCACAGTGACAGCAAGGAAGAGAAGGAGCAGAGCCAGGAGCTTTGTGGGTGTCCAATAAGCCTATGCCTAATGCTTAATAATTATGAATAGAATAAGATCCTTATAAGTATATGTATAAGTATAAGTATGACTATAACAACATGTTTAAAATTTATGCTCCTTGTTTTCTTAGCGTATTTCCATAGTATTTTTTAAAGAAGCAATACAACATATAACAAGGGCAGCAAGAATTTTTCGACAAGATGGTAGTCACATGACATTGGTAAGAAAAAATGCTTATAGTTTCATTTTTAATTATAATATGTAAAATTCCAGTGACACTTATTTCAATTCATAATTAGTCTGGCAAATCAAAATAAGCATTTTCTTTAAACTTATACTAGTTTATTTTTATTCCTTTTTCTCTTAAATCATTGCTTTTATGAGCAGAAGGATTATCTTTCCTCTAGTATCTGAGATGCAGCAATATACCTTTGAATACCAGTTGCAAGGAATTACAAACAGGAGTGCTATTTTGCTCATATCTTTCCTCACACATATGGTTGGCCACTGTGTGATTAAAACTCTGGATTTGATAGACTTTGGTTGGATCATATAGATAGTATAGAAAACTTTGCATTGCTGAGGGATTCATTACATAGCCTAAGCTTAAGGCTTCATTTCTATGCACAAACATAGAATTAAATCACTTTTAATCTAGTGAGGCTTCTGAATTATTTTGTTTTATTTATTTATTTTTTTACATGTATACCCCACATTTATTCCATCAAGGTAATCAAGATCACATGCATCAGATTCCCAGGATGTCTTAATTCAGCCACTGATGAGCTCCAGAGCTACTTAGTTTCATCAAGGTGCCTGTGGCAAATGCTGTGACAAAATATTTGCTGGCTTTTTATTTACTTTTGTTTCCATTTATTTTTGTTTTCTCTAAATTCACCATGCACATCCTAAAAGCCTACTCAAATCCTATGATTTCCACAAGTTTGATTTAACGGAGCCAACTTTTCTGGTTTCAAGTTAGACTGTTTTTCCCCCCTGTAGGTTGGTCATGGTGGAACTGGGAAGGTAACCTGTGCATCCTTAGCCTGTTACTTATCTGCATGCAGCCTCTACAGGTTATCTATTTCCCGTAATTACACCTATGGAAATTTTAGAGAAGATCTGAAAGAAGTTTGTAAGCAGGCAGGTGTGGAAGGCAGGAGGACTGTTTTTCTCATCACAGAATCTGATATTATTCAAGTAAGCCTTTCTAATATATGTGTTGGACTTGGAATAGATGCATAAAATTTATTGCACACTTGTTATGTTTGTCCATTTTTTAATCATAGTATATTTAGGTGGTTTCCATATTGCTTTACCTGAATATTTGGCTCACATCACAATTTTTTCCATTAGATAGTGTTGTCATGTTGTGCTGGACGAGTTTTGGTTGTTGATACAAAAGGATTTGGATCAAGTGCTTGGCATGCTTTGCTCTGCTCTGTGGCCACTTGACCCATGTCTGCCTTTGTTACGAATAATAGGAGGCCTTTTTCTAATCCCCCATTCCTAACTAAGAGGGTTGAGTAGGTGATGATTTGTGAGGGACTCCCTCCAGAGCAGATTTTGGTATGTGTGTGCAGGGAGGTGCAGCGAGAGTGCAATTGGACACGTACCGCCCCACAATAATATACTGATACAAAAGGCCAACTGGGGGTTGGACTCGATGGCCCTTGTGATCTCTTCCAACTCTATGACTCTATGGTTCTATAGCAAAGATGACATCCATCTATTTTTCTCCTTTCATTTTAATTCAGGTGTGACTTTTCCCAGTAACTGACAAGATAAGGGTAAATGAGGCTCAATCTAGTCAAAATTAGGGCTGGAGGACAAATACAATTTGGTTCAAATTTAAAGGTGAACCTATCTAATTAATTTACACTTTCCAAAACAATACACAAATGGAAAGACACAGCCATCCTTTAAAATTTGCATTTCTCCAAATTTTGCAATGCAATTCTCCAACCATTTAAGGTGTACAAAAATGCATATACTGGGGTAAAGTGTGTGTAGAAATGCATATACGAGAAATAAAGTGAAATAACAAACACATCCAATACATTGGGGGAAATTGCTTTGCGGAAATCTCTATGATAAAACAAATCGAATACAAATATGTGTATATTAGGAATCTATACTAAAACGCTGGTGAATTATCATGAATCTCCCCCCCCCAAAAAAAATCACAAAATGATGTGGAAATGTAGAAAACAATGTAAGGGGGGGGGGACACTAAAGAGAAACCAAAATTTTCAGATTGGTGCTTTAATAATAGGTACACCTGTTAACATTGATTGAAATGAGAATTTTTGGCTGAAGGAGTGGGTGCACAGCTTGAGCGTACTTCTGGATACATTGCTGTCATTTGAGACCCAGGTGACCTCAGTGGCTTGAACCCATCAGCTCCAGCTGGTGACCCAGCTGCGCTCCTATCTGGGCAGGGGTAGCCTAACTTCTGCCGTCTATCCTCTGGTCACAAGATTACATATAATGCAGGGAATTATATATGGGGCTGACTCTGAAGATGGTTTGGAAACTTCAGCATGACCATAGTTCAACCTTCACCAAGCTCATGCCCTCTGGATGTTTTGGACTACAATTCCCATCTGCTGCAGCCACATGGCTCTGCTAGGTAGAGATGATGGGAGTTGTAGCCCAAAACATCTGGAGGGCATGTTGTTGGTGAAGACTGTCTTAGTTATTTGGCAAACTAACTAGCCCTGAGCAGATTGCTAATTAATACCATTTTTTTTTAATAGGAGGCATTTTTAGAAGACCTGAGCTGTATCCTGAAATCAGGACACGTGCCCAATTTATTTGAGAAGGATGAGCTGGATAACATTATGGTACCACTTGTATCTGTTGCTGAGAAGGCTAAGTACTCTAACACAATCGATGATATCTACTCATTTTTCTTACAGGTAATATTTTAAATATATCAGTACAAATATACTGGAGAGAATGTGTTTTAACACATTTACCTCAGCTTCATGTATGCAAACCTTTCGGAGCACTATTTTCATATTTAATTTAGTGGAAACAATGCCAGACCCTAATGATTTTGCATTTAAAATTCAATTTATGTTGCATGTATCATTTTGAAGTCCTATATGCAACTCATTCTCTGAGTGTGGATCTTTTTGTAGCTAAAACAACACCATCCACAAGTGACTGAGGTATCACTAAGCTTATTGGACACGTACTTCCCCACAAAAAAGTGAATGGGGGAAGGAATGAAGCCCATTTCTTTCTAAGTGAGGGGAAGGAATTTGAAAACAACTCAGTGAAAATTCTCAGTGGGCACAAAATGCTGAATGAATGTTGGAGTGGTGGAACAAAACAAAAAACAAAAAAAAAGATGGAAGGGAAATGCAATAGCCATTCTGAAAAAAATAGATCCAATTGGTTTCCAGATGCCTGCAATGGATTTCCGTGCTATCTCATTCAGAGGTTCTGTCAAAGATCTGAAAAGCCACTCTCTTGCCTTTTAATTCAATTCTGGCCTCATTGCTCTTACCGCTTTCCTTCTTTTCAAAAAAACAAAACAAAACAAAAAACTGCCTTTCATTTTCTTCTGCTGTTTGGCTTCATTTTTTTCCTGCTACTTTCCCAACCTCTTTATTTCATATTTACCATATTTGTTACTTGCTGTCCCTGTTCTTTATTTGGGGGTTTCAACCACTATCATTAATGGCAGCTACAGGAAGAAGCTTATGAGCTTAAAGAACAGTAACTGGGCAGTCCATTGTTGGGACCTTAGTCCGGGCGGCTTGTTCTACTTCATCCTGTGCATGAACATGCATGGTCTGGTTGGAGGATTTGGTAAAGAATCCTTCACAAGATCCTGTCTGACAGCATCAAACATTGAACAAATTATTGAAGGCACAATCATTCTGTGGGCCCTCTCCCATTGGCCGGAGCTCAAACATCCTGTAAGACTGATGGAGTCTTGCTTAATACACTTTAGAGCCTACTCTGTGGCAAAACAACTTGCTCTTCCACTGCATTGACTCAGTGGCAGACAGTAGAGCTGTTTTAAGTGGTGAAGGGATCATTAGTTCTCCCTTAAAAAATAGTACACCAGAAGGATAGATACTGCCATATAATATCCATAGGCAGGAAATGCAGGCTTCAGGAAGTACACAGATCCCAGTCCATTTCCCAAACTTCACAACTGAATCTGAAGGATGGCCTGCTGTGACTGATTTGTTAAATACTTTGCTGATAAAATCACTTATATTTGACACATTTAATGCAAGGTCTAGGACATGGGTGTAGCCAGGATTTGTGTTAAGAGGCGCAGGCTTTATTTTGGGGGGGGGGGCAGAACCAAGTTATCTGTGAACCAAATGGTCAGTTACTTAAGTTTTCTTATTTATTTACTTGATTGGGTGGCAACTGCCCGCTCAGTCAGTCCCCGAATGCTGAGGTAAACTAGGCATGGCTTCTTGAGCAGAGCTGCTGCTGCTTGAGTCTCCTCCTCAACAGCTTCGCGACCGGTTCTGCAATGGCCGGGCAGGCAGGATTTAGGACCCTGGCAGGCCAGATCCGGCCTGCGGACCGTAGTTTGAGGACCCCTGAGCAAGAGGCTTAAATAAGTAATGGTGTCTCAACTTTCTTGGTTGATGCTGATTGCTTGGATCCCTTACAATCTGGGTTCAGGCCTGAAATGGCCTTGATCACCTTAGTAGATCTATGTCAGTAACTAGGCAAGGATTACTGTTGCTTTTGCTGGTCCATTGACTGTGGCATTCTTCTGTACCATCTACAATAAATGGGACTTGAGGGCTCCATTTAGTTTTAGCTGACATGTAGGCCCCAGAAAGGCAGTGCTGGGGGAACTGCTTCTCAACCTCATGTTTTTGGGAGCTCCATGGGGTCCTATCTTGTTCTTCATGCTGTTTAACATTAAGTTGCTGAGGGAGGGAAGGTATAACTTTATATGACAGACTTTTTAGCTATAAATAATAAATAGGAGGTAATAGTATACTATTAATGTAAATTAAGAGGAATATATATGTGAATCTCTCTTGATAAAAGGGGGGGAGGAAATTAGCATGTGTGCATTTGATTGACCACTAATATGACAATCTAAACATTCCTGCATGCATAATTTTGAAAAATGATATATATGGGTGAAGTTTTCCACAAATGATTAAATCTTTTTCAGAAAGTACGTAGCAATCTTCATATTGTTTTGACAACAAGTTATGCAGGACTGACCTTCCGTCAGCGTTGTCGGACATATCCTGCCACTATTAATTGCTGTACAGTTGACTGGTATGACACTTGGCCTGAAGAAGCCCTTTGCCATGTTGCACAAAGTTATTTTAAACAGGACAACACATTTCAGAATCAGGTAGCATATTTGTACATTTTAACATGTGGTAAACTGTAATTTCATATTTTGTTATAGTTCTCACTAGTGAGGTCATGTTGATCTTCAATAAGTATTTGGTACAAATTCAAACTTTGCATATATTTATTCTATTATTCTATTCCATTTTTGTAAATTCAGGACAAGGTTTTAAAGCAGGAGTAGTCAATGTGGAGCCCTCCAGATGTGTTACACTACAACCATCATCAGTCCCAGAGCATGACCAATGGTTAGGGATGATGGGAGATATAGTCTAAAACATATGGAGGGCATCTTTAACTCTATAATTTGAGGTGAATTAAATGGTAAGTAAAATGCCCCTTCTCTTGTTGTCTAAATCACGATGTTGCCTTGAAGAATACTGGCTTCATCTCTGATGTTTGCTTGAATAGGATTAACTGGGGGAGGGGCAGGAATGCCTGTAATCAGAGTGCTGCAATATTCAAAGTTATGTTATGTGCACATCCCATTAGTTTGGTTACCTAAAGAGGCAAGTACAGAACAGCAGTCACGTAAGGAATACATGTTTTATCATTTATCACAATATACTACAAACAAAATGTCCTTAAACAGAAATGTGATATAAATGTATATTCTTTTCCTTTTTGTGTTTCTTTCCAGAACTTAAGTGTGCTTGTTCAGATATGTGTTAATATTCATAAAAATGTATCTATCATAACTGAAAAGTACTTGAAGGAAACTAAAAGGCATTACTACATCACACCCAATAGTTATCTACAGTTCATAAACACCTTTTCAACCATACTGAAGTCAATGAAAGAGAAAATTATGACTGACAGGTATGAAACAATACAACAATACAAAGCAACATTGTATAGAAAATGTATATATTTGGAGAATTATGCACTAAAATGCTGATGAATTTTCATGAGGACTTTTAAATAAAAATTTCCAAAGTGATATAGAAATGTGGATAACTGAAGACTGGAAAAATAAGAAACAGAAAGAAACAGAAATTGTCAGATTTAGCATAACCCTATGCATACATAACTGCTTCAATAGTTCAGAGGATTATAACTGTCAGTTAGCTCAGGAGATCCAGATTAATTTACAATTATCTGGTTTGCACAACACAGTAAGCCCAAATGTGGCATGGCAAAACCATATGAATGTGCTGGCTCCCAGAGAGGAGCTCATAGCCTCTTTGTTCCTCCATGATCCTTTTTACTGCAAATTCTGTGCTTAGTCAAAGTTTGGCTTAGCATGTCATCCTAACTGGGACTTGTAGTTGAGCCCTCTTCTCACTAACCATGACCTATAACTGTGAACAAACCTTGTTCCTGTTTCAGTGCAGCAGCAAAATGAACCAAGGAGGAGCAAAGCAGCTACAACAGTCTCTCTGGGAGCCCACAGATTTACAGTCTTGCAATATGCTAGTGTCATGCAAGCCAACTTAATATATGACTACTTCAATATATGTAACAGAAAAGGCCAGACAGTGATTGGATTTTAACTATTTTTAATTTTAGAACTTGCTATCATTCTGGTCTGACCAAAATACTAGAAGCAACCTCACAGATTACAGTTATGCAAAATGAGTTACTTGTCCTTGGTCCTCAAATAGAGAAAAAATCAAAGGTAAAATTTCATTCAAATCTGCTTTGTTGTTCTTTCAAAACATTTAGTGATCTATCTGGATTCATGTCAAAATTTAGAGCATATAGGCTATATTTTATATGGGGCCTGGTTAAACAGTACAATATTAATAGCAAATGATCATCTGAAAACAATAATTAAAAATAGATAGAGAGGCAGAGCTTTTGGCAGTGGTTACTCTGTCATAGATAGACGTTAGATTAAGGTTAGCTAACTTTGTTGGACTCCACCTCCCATCAACTCCAGTCAGCCTGGTCAGTAGTTGGGGATGATGGGTGTTGTAGTTCAACAACATTTGGACAGCACCACATGGACTACCCTGTCTTACATGCTCGTTTTGGAAACTATGTCCCAATGTTCTTTGCATCTATCTATCTATCTATCTATCTATCTATCTATCTATCTATCTATGAAGCTATTTTTATTCAAGCTAGAAAAACAAACAAAGAAAAAACAATGTACAGAAGTTAACATCAAATACCAAGCAATACCAACTACCTTTGGACCCACCTTTTAACAGAGATAATCATCCCAGGGCCCACAGAGATCTTAACTGGTGCCCATGACTCCAGGTTGGTAACCCTTGTTAGTGACAGCATGCCATTTAATATCCTGCTTGAATAAGGATAATTTTTTCATATATATCATTTATTTTTGCATTCTTATTTAGGTAGATAGGCTCAGTGAGCAGACTGGTTTTGTGTTTTTTTAATGATACGTTAAGTCAACTGAAATATAAAATAGCACAGCCACAAAATAGCACCGATGATGCTCACACCAAAGACACAGCTCCCAAGCATTCCACCTTTCATTTAGAAGCTAGTTAATACACATTCTTTCCCCAACCTCACTCCCAGGCTGCTCCAATCTTACTCCTAGGATGAGCAAGCCCATCTATAGCAACCTAGAGGAGTGCCTTTACCCTCATCACCCTCTGAAGCTGTGGCAGAGTTTTTCCTCTTCCTCTGCACAGATAAGGTTAGTTGGTAAAACTTTTTGGCTCCCCCACAAGCTGCTGTTCCCTGGGTTTTTTAATATAAAAAAGGAGACCTCTGTTCTGAAAAGTTGGGCAGTAACATGGGAATAGTACAGATTTAATTAAGTCTTCCCATTTAAAAAGTAACTTAGGCTTGTATATTGTATTATTTTTTCCTATAGGACTTTTCAGTGACTAAGCATGGGTTTTAAATTGATATGCTTTCACTCTAATCCTTTGTTTCTTGGGCTCTCTGTCACAGTCTCTAGGAAGGATGAGATACAAAAGTTAAATAATGAGAATTTGACATGGGCAGTATCTCTGGTGGGCGACATGTTGTTCTTTGACTGGTTTGCTAAACCTGGTGAAGGGTAGTCAATCAGTCTTAAAGCCTCAGTGAGTTTGGGACTTGTCTATCTCCTACATGCGAAGGCAGGCTCTGGCAGATTGAATGGACAAGGACAATAGCAGGTCCAACGGTCAAGATGGCAGTTTCTGTGTGTGCTCTAAACTTGGAGCTTGCTTAGACACGTCTTCCTTGGTTAGAAGGAGAGGGACAGGAAGAGGTTCCACTTCCTCTCTCATCAGAGAAAAGGGTGTGTGACCTAGCTGAGTCTAGGAACACAGCTCTGTTGTCTTAACCCCTTCATACATGTAACTAGGATTCATGTATAGTTAGGCTTGACTGCAGCTTCCCACATAGCACAGCTTTGTATGTTGTGCCTTCAGCTTTCACCTGCATCTCTGAATGTGGTCCTGCTGAAAGGTGGTGTTCCTTTGATTACCATGTGGTAGCACAAAGCAACAGGAGATAGCTATCAATATCACATCATGCCTACAAGTCTTTCAGTCTTGACACTACTGCTGGAACAGAAGAGCGTTTTGCCCTGATCCAGCAGCACAGTCCTTATGTACTTACTGTGCATGTCATCTTTGCTATCACATTAAGGACTTGATGAGTAGTTCATAAAACAGCCAAAATACTAGATTAATTATTGATTAAGATATTCTGCAATAAATTTAATTGACTGAGAAATGGATCTCTCCTACCAGGAAATAGAGGAACTTGTGGAAAAGCTTCACAAAGATGCATTAGTTGTGGAGCAAGTTCGAGCTATTGTTAAACAGGATGAAGAAATTATGGCTGCAGAAACACAGACTGTGGAAGAATATGCCCAGGTATATCATATTACAATTGTTTTTCATTTTTATTGTCCCATGCTGGGTATTTGCAGCTTGTGACAAGATGGCAGAATAAAGAGACAGACACACGGGCTGGAGTTGAACTAAGGCTACTTTATTTTAAGGTTAAACATAAGAAAAACTCTTGAAGACTTCAAACTAACAGATTGCAGCCACTAGGCAATCCAGCCCCTGCCTGCAGGAAGGGGGGAATGGCTGTTCTGCCTAACACCTTTCCCAGCTCATACCATATAGAAGAGCAGGTGTCAGGGAACTGCCATCGCAGTCAGGAGTGGAGGAAGGGCTCCCGAGCGATGCCGGAGAAGGTCCCAGCAGGAAAAGAGGGGACTCAGTGACCGGGGAAGGAAATCAGCGTTACACCAGGGAGAAAGGCGGGCAGAGGCGGGCTTCGGAGGAAGGGCTCCAGGACTCTTCGCCAGAGACCAGCGGGGAGAGCATTGGTCCTCCACTGTCCACACCCACCCTGCGCAGAAGACTTCCGCGCAGGGAGGCTAGGCGGAGACTATCCGTCAAGGAACTTTTATGTTGGAAGAAGTTCAGGAAACGCCTACTGACGGATTCTGCCAGTGACTGAGACAGACACGGAATCAGGACTGTCCAGCCAGGGAAAGGTTTATCCAGGCAACCTCACCGAGAGTGGCGGCAACTTACGCACGAGCAACCCCCTATTCCCATTACAGCAGATCCTTACTGTATCACCATCACCCTGCAGCCTGATTCTAGGTAGATGAGGCAGGTTGGCCTCAGGGGTGGCCCCTATCTTTCCCCAGTGCCCAGAGAGTAAGCCTCAGGACCAGCCCAGCCCCTTGAAAGGTTCCTAAAAAGCATCACCAGGCTGAAACATAACTGTCCTCTGCCCGTACCTAACCACCCATCAAATGTGACTCACCTGAAAGCCAGATCAACCTATGGAACAACATGGCAGGCTATCAAGTGTCCCCAACCAGCTATTCAGTGTAGAGTAGGCAAAAAGGCCTGACCTACGAAGTGAAGATTAGATAGGCCCAAAAGTTCCTAGCTGGTCCTGAAGCAACCAAATAAACCACACTGAGAGACCGAAGAGGGCAGGTGCTACCGTGGAGAGAAGAGGGCAGGGGAGCAGGTGTCTGGCTCTTAAGCAGGGCACCGACATCTGCCTACACCAGGTACGAAATGTGTGTGATGACATAGGGTATGACATGGTCCCTGTCCTGTACCTCTTTCAGCCTGCAGGCTGCAAATTTGCCCCACTATCAGTAATGAGCAGAACAGGCAGTGGAATGGGCTTCTTGACAAAATGACAGACACACTGAGCTCTCCAATAAAATGGCAATGTTCCTGGGGGAGGAACAAAAATCTGTTATATAACATGGTTGATGTTGACTATGGGAGCCAGTACAATTTCTGATTCCATCCCAAATTTTGCAGGTTCTAGGATATGTAGATTCCATCTTCAGCTGTAGATTGCTTGAAACAAATATGAGCACGTAGCCAGAGAATAGAAAAAACCAGAATTTTTACAACTATATACTGTCAAAGAAAACATCAAAGTCTATCTTTTCTTTTTATATATATAGCAAGCAACAGATGAGCTCAATGCTGTAATGCCAACTTTGGAAAAAGCTGTCGCTGCTCTTGATGCACTTGACAAAAACCACATTGCAGAAGTTAGGTGAGTGTGTTGCTCATGTTTGTTGTTTGATTATGATTTTGGTTAAAAATCAGTACAGTTTTCAGATCACGCTGGATAAGTAGCAACAAATCTAGTGGCACCATATTTGCTGCATTTCAAAGCATTTTTCTGTTCATCTTCATTATGTTTTAGGTAAGCATTGCTACTATTGTGGTAGTTTAAAGTAGGTATGGTTTAAATATCTTTTAAGGGGGGAAAAGTGAAGAATGCTGTCAGCAAACTTTAAAATGTTTTACTTATGTAAATAAATGTGCAAATTATCTCTAGTTTCTTCATTTTTGTTACTACGTCACAATAGTCATGATAGTTCCCTTCCTGACATGAAATTCTAAATATTTTGAGCACTAGCCAAAGTATTTTCCAGTGTTAAGATTTTTCATGTGAAATGTTGCTGTATGTTAATCACGCTATATTAATGAGCTAGGATAAGCCACTGTCCAGTAGTATGGCTCTAACTAAAGTTGTTGGGGGCTTTTTGACAAAAAAGGTATTTAGTGCATTTTGTTCAGTTGGCTTTTCTTCTGTATCGCACAGAGTGTATGCTCGCCCTCCTCCACTTGTACTTACTGTTATGAATGCAGTTTGTGTTCTTCTTCAAAAGAAACCTAACTGGACAACAGCAAAATTACTGCTTGCAGATCCTGGGTTCCTAAAGAAATTGGTTAATCTTGACAAAGATAATCTACCAGAAAAGGTAAAAGAAGGATGCAGTGTATATTATTTTTGTTTCTTCTATTGTATACCTAAGAATTTTCAGATAGATTACCTTAAACAATAAGCTACGTCATTTTAATGCACATTTCAAACTGATACTGCAATTTTCTTTTTCTCCTGGTCTGTTTACTTACCGTAGTTACCATTTCAGAAATAGGAAATGAGAAGGCTAAAAGTATAGGGTCACCTTCTGTGAATGCATCTTAAGCTACAAAGAAAGAGAAACGATCAGGAAAGGGGAAGTTCTCTTGCAAAGTACTGGCTGTCTTGGTTTTGTGAAAGCTAAAAAGAATGACGTTAGGAAAATACAGGAATTTGAAACTATCTAGAGTTAATATCCCAAGTTTGCCCTGTCTGATAGTAATATTAAATTGGGGAACCAAAAAGTTGGATGTTCACTAACATGGTGGAAGACTCACAGATGGGTAGAAGTCTATATCCAAGAGCCAGGTGCAATTACCGTATTTTTCACTCTATAACACGCACCTGACCATAACACACACATAGTTTTGAGAGGAGGAAAACAAGAAAAAAAATATTCTAAACGAAACAGTGGATGTATGATTTTTGTGGTTCATGCTGCAGCCACAGACATGTGATATGACGGTGAGTTTGGGGTGGCCCAATGCAAAAATCCTGAGGATCCATGTGGATCCATGCTTTGTAACCATGTTTTTGCACCATTGTGGCCCCAGGCAACAGTGGGTGCGTGATTTTTTTGGTGCAGGCTGTAACCATGGATCCTCTGCTCACGACTGCAGCAGATCCCCCTGTCATCCGTAGGCATTCGCTCCATAACACGCACAGACATTTCCCCTTACTTTCTAGGAGAAAAAAAGTGAGTGTTATGGTGCAAAAAATACGGTACTTATGGGTTGTTGTGAGAGACTGAGGTTCAATGCCCCTAAATGAATGGGGACAATAAGGTATCATCTCTTGTAACAATGAGATCCCCATTACTTCTGAAAAGTTGAGATGCTTCTCCTCCTTTAAGTTTTTCTCTTTTCTTTTTTAATTTGGGTTCCATTGAACCCACTTAGCCTGGTTTAAGAATAGAAAAACCTTCCCCTTTTAGAAAGACAATGGACTCTCAGTAGAGAACTCCTCATTAATCCTGAGGAAAATAACAAGCATGGTTCAGAGGCAAAGGGTAAGGGTGGTGGTGGCAGAAAAGCATGAAAGCAATCAAGTTAAAGTCTTTAACTTCCAACAGAATGAGAAATCATCTCCCATGGTTATTCAGTTGGATAACATATCTAAAATAATGTGGAGCAGCCTTCAGGAGTGGTTTCAAAAAGCTGAAAAAATGGAATTAATAAATGCTACTAGTTACAGGGGGAAATGACAGGCAAACCTCAGCATGAAACTAAAAAGGCTTTTCACAAAATGTTTGGACTGGATATGAATGCCATTATATAACAAAAGGCACACATCATAAATTTCCTGGGCTAGCCTGAGTCATACTAATATAGTTCTCTGAAAAGTAAAAAAAAATTAAGTTTTAGTTTCGTAAAGTGCTCTTGCTCTACAGGTTGAAAAGGGATGAATGTGAACCTCTTTAAAAAATGTAAAATGGACACTTGATTTGCTAAAGGATTACTCACAGAGGATTAGTTTTAGCTGAATTATAGGTGCTCTGAGAGATCAATTAGCGGTTACAGCCTCCTGTGTGTGACACACTTGCTTGGATTAGCACTGGTTTGCACCATTGTGGCCATCCCTGATTACTGCATTGACGCTGTCATTCTCTGAGCAAAGCCAAATCACACACACAAGGCATGCCTAGAATTCCAGTTGGACGAAGACAGCTGGAAAAGTCTGCTTTTGTTTTTAAAAATTGGCCTGAAGAAATGGTTTTGTATTCCAAAAAATACTCCCCCGTTCTGTGCTACAAATTATGGCATCCTACTACTCTGTGTCTTATATGGCATACTCACTCTTCTTTGTATATTTATAAAGGCACAAAGGGGCAAATTTCACACTGTTGCCAATGTGTGGAATGATGTGGGGTAATGACCGCTCCCCGCATTAAACGGGAAGGGCGCCCTTTGCGTGGATGCGTGTAGCCCCTGGACCCAGTGCGGCTCCATCAGCATAGGCTTGGCTTCGCCTTCCCCCCAAGTGGGATACCTGGAGGTCTCCGCCTACCTCAGTCAGTTGTCCAATCCCGCCTGGGGGAAGCGTTGCCAAGGAGACCAGCCCAGGTAGGGTAGGGACTACCTGCCCACACAATAGAGGGAGGATCTTACCTGGGAATCCTCAGTCGGCTTCAGAGCTTCAGAGTAATAGGATGTATTAGCTTTCCAGTCCTGAGTTTATGTAGTCTTATGTATTCACCTGATTTTGGTAAGCATAAGTAACTTAATATTTGTTGACATATCAGCTGTCAAAGTCATTAAGTTATCTGGTCTTGGATGTAATGATTCCCCCCCCCACTCCCCATATATGAGTTTTATCTGGTACTATGTTCATTACATGATTTGTCCATTGTTTAGGTTTTAATATTTTATTGTATGCTACCTTGTAAGGGCTTGCCCTGGAAGGCAGGGTAGAAATACATTAAATAATTACATGTTGTAGTCACTCAGTTGGGTAAAATATGAAAGCAGGACTGACCCAAAACTGGTCAGCAAATAATGTCCTGGCAGGTTTTTTTGAAATTGTTTCTTTTTAAAGCTCCTCCGGAGCTGTTAGACAATTTCACCTCCACCCTATAATATTTGATGACATCCCTGCCCCTATTCGCTACGCACTACTTTTTTAAAAGCATTTTTAATACTACATGAAATTTTCTATAAGGCTCAGCATCGCCACATAGTGTCACATTGTATATTGCACTTAAAACACACTTAAAACATTTTATTTGCGGCTGTATAGCTGAGTCTCTATTATTGTTTTAAGTCATTGGTTTTAACAACTGGTCTGTGTTCATTTTAGGTGCTTCTGCAGTTGAAAAAATATGTAAGGATGCCTGATTTCAACCCCTTAAAAGTAGGACTTGTGTCAGTTGCCTGCTGCTCCATGTGTCAATGGGTTTTAGCTTTAGATCACTATCACCTTGTAAAAAAGGTATCTTTACAGCTACTGTTTCTGAATCATCATAAAAAGTTGTTAAAATAATGTCCTCATAAGAAAAACTTAAAAAAAATATGTTTTGTTTATGTTGGGAGATATTCTAAATAGGATTAAACAGGAATTTGTACTCAGTTTTGCAAATGTATTTCAGCCAAAATTATTTGAGGAATTAAAAAACAAAACCACTGTATCCTTTTGAACGTTAACTTTCTGATTATACAGGCCACAATCTGCCTTCTCTCCTGCGTGTATAAATATGCATATTCTACAATGTATACAAATCAGTGCATACAGAAGAGGGGAAATTAGACTATTAGTGCAGGAGAAAAGAATAAAGTCTAGTATGGAAATGCCTTTGCATGCATGCACATACCCTCCAACATTTATCTGATGAAAACAGGGATGTTCTGCTATGTGGGCTACTAGTATCTTCTTTTTTAAAAAAATAACTGGGAACATTGCTATAGCTCCTCACCATGTGATGAGAAACAGACACCATGTTCTGAGCTCTGGAGATAGATTATTTTATGTCCTCCACAGCCATTCTCATAAATAAGTACACCAAAAGCCACATTTTCTCCAGAGTCCTACTTATGGTTATTCCAGCCAGCTATGTGTAAGGAAGTGTGTGTTGGTGCATTCTATTACAACTTTGCTTATAAGCACATGTGAGATAATAACACAGTTTATGCTGAACGTGGGATGGCCACAGAGAAAAAACATCCTTATGTTGAGTCTCCATCCCCTAGCCCATATCCCCAAGTCTTCACTGCAACTATTAGGTAAATTTCCCCAAGTTAGGAAGTCATTGTGTTATGCACTTTGACAGTTCTGCAATGTATCATGGGCTGGTGGGGACAGATGAGCATGAAATGTAATGTGGCACATTATCAGCAAGTGTGCCAAAGCATAAGAAAGTGGGGAAAGAACTTGACACAGAGGTGCTGTTTTCATCGAAATCATATGAAGCGGAATGTGTAATTTGCATATGTGTATTGTACTAAATATTTTTTCTGTTTGTCCAGTGAGTTCCGTATAGCCATATTCCTTCCTTCAAGCTGAATTATAAATATATCTTCTTATATAGTTTGTAGAGCCAAAACAATTGAAGGTAGCTGAAGCAGAGGAGCTCCTAAAACTTGCATATGAAAAATTGACTGATAAACAAAGAAGTTTAGTGCTGGTAAAAGAATTCTACTTGTTATATACTATAGAATTTATATTGCTTGTTAAATAACATAAAGTTTGTGTCTGTCTCAGTTTGGGATATATTATTTTATTTTAAAAAATCTTATGGAGGCAAAAATCTGTCTACTTTTTTATTAAAAAGTATTTCAGCAGGAACAGAGTGAGAGGGTAACAAGGGATAGAGTTTTTCCAGAGATACATCTAGCCTAGGAATGAGCATTTAGAATGATCTGCTGTTAAAGTTCAGTCTTCCCTAAAGGGTGTGAAATAAGTGAAGACAAAGGCCACCTGGGGACTGGAGTGTGGGTATGAATAATGATTGTATGAAGAGAGCAGCTTTCCTAGGAGCCATTCCCCCTCCCATGACATATTCACATATGGGTATTAAATAAATAATTCACTTTTTACAGATACTGTACATTTTAAAATGTAATTCTTTTTTCTTAGCAAGGATACCAAAACTTTTAAGAAAATAAGATTGATATGTATTATAGGGGGTGAAATAGTAGAAACCAGGAATAATAAATAATCAGCTCAGTTTGATAACAAGCAGAGAAAATTGCAGATAAGTAGAATGGGAAACAATGTTATGTTCGTTCTGCTCTGTGATCTCTGTGTAGTCCTACAAATTTACTACAGTACTACTGCTAATCATAATCATCATCAATAATTTATATATGGTGTCTCTCTTCAAATATCTATGAGGCAGGCTTGGTATCTTATGGTGCTTTGGATTTTTTTGAATTTTTATCATGTGCCCTTCAATTATCAGTGCTTAGTTTGACCCATCTACCTCTTCCCATCCATGCATTTCACTGACTTTGAGAAGGAACTGCAGTGAGGAAAAATGACACCATTCTCTTTCTCTGTGCCAGGTGTTGCATTTGACCTGCTCTTACTCTGGTGCTTCCTTTATAGCTGCTGCAGTGATGTGTTAGGAACTAATAGTGGGGTGGGAGAGCTGAAAATAATGCCAAAGTATTTCACATCTGGCAACCAATGTGCCACTTTGGTTTCAGATAGTACATAGGTAAAAAGGTAAAGGACCCCTGACAGTTGTCCAGTCCCAAACGACTCTGGGGTTGCAGCGCTCATCTCGCTTTACTGGCCAAGGGAGCCGATGTTTGTCCACAGACAGTTTTTCCAGGTCATGTGGCCAGCATAACTAAGCCGCTTCTGGCGAAACCAGAGCAGCGCCCGGAAACGCCATTTACCTTCCCGCCAGAGTGATACCTATTTATCTACTTGTACTTTGACATGCTTTTGAACTGCTAGGTTGGCAGGAGCTGGGACCGAGCAATGGGAGCTCATCCCGTCGCGGGGATTCGAACTGCCAACCTTCAGATCGGCAAGCCTTAGGCTCAGTGGTTTAGACTACAGCGCCACCCGCATCCCTAGTACATAGATGAGTCTTAAAAGCCTGGGACACAAATTACTTCAGGTAAATGAGCCACTATAGCTGCAAGAGGGCTGTGAAAATTTGTGTCTTGGGCTTTTTATAATTATCTACCTATGGACTATCTGAAACCAAAGTGGTGCATTGGTTGCCAGATGTGAAATTTTTTTCCAGCTCTCCCACCCCACTATAAGCAGAAAGACTGGAGCTATGCTCCTTTGTTCATGCTTACAGAGGGTTGGGAATGGGCTTCTTGCCCAAACTATTTCAACCTAGCTTTAGAAAGCTCCCAGCATTGCTCTGCACAGAACCCACAACTATGATTGCACAATGTCTGTTACAACAGTTACAGATAAGCAACTGTCTTAATGTATAGACCCAATTATAGCAGAATTGAAGGCAAGTAGTTGCTGTCTTGTCTAGTACCTTGTTAGGAACCCACTGAGAACCTCATGTAAGTTTTGAAAGAAAGAGCTAGAAATAGGGCTTCGTGGGGTGGTGAATGCTTCCCTCCGTGAAGGAGCCTTCCCAGACCCGCTGAAAGAGGCGGTGATTAAACCGCTTCTTAAAAAACCATCTTTAGATGCGGCCACGATGGCCAACTATCGCCCAGTCTCAAATCTTCCATTCTTGGGCAAGGTGATTGAGCGAGTGGTTGCTGAACAACTCCAGGCACGCCTGGAAGAAGCGGACCATTTGGATCCCTTCCAGTCGGGATTCAGGACTCATCATGGGACTGAAACTGCCTTGGTTGATGATATCCGGCAGACTAGGGACAAAGGTGAGAGCTGTTTCCTAGTTCTGCTGGATCTCTCAGCGGCGTTTGATACCATCGACCATAACATCCTTCTGGACCGTCTTGAGGGGCTGGAAGCTAGGGGCACTGTCATACAGTGGTTCCGCTCCTTCCTCCTGGGTCGTGTTCAGAAAGTGGTAGTGGGGGATGAGTGTTCAGACCCCTGGGCTCTCACTAGTGGGGTGCCTCAGGGTTCTGTCCTCTCCCCCATGCTTTTCAACATTTACATGCAGCCGCTGGGAGAGATCATCAGGAGGTTTGGGCTGGGTGTTCATCAGTATGCAGATGATACCCAGCTCTACCTCTCTTTTAAATCAGAACCAGTGAAGGCAGTGAAGGTCCTGTGTGAGTGCCTGGAGGCTGGAGGTTGGAGGATGGATGGCGGCTAACAGATTGAGGTTGAATCCTGACAAGACAGAAGTACTGTTTTGGGGGGACAGGAGGCGGGCAGGTGTGGAGGATTCCCTGGTCCTGAATAGGGTAACTGTGCCCCTGAAGGACCAGGTGCGCAGCCTGGGAGTCATTTTGGACTCACAGCTGTCCATGGAGGCACAGGTCAAATCTGTGTCCAGGGCAGCTGTTTACCAGCTCCATCTGGTACGTAGGCTGAGACCCTATCTGCCTGCGGACTGTCTCACCAGAGTGGTGCATGCTCTGGTTATCTCCCGCTTGGACTACTGCAATGCGCTCTACGTGGGGCTACCTTTGAAGGTGACTCGGAAACTACAACTAATCCAGAATGCGGCAGCTAGACTGGTGACTGGGGGCGGCCGCCGAGACCATATAACACCGGTCTTGAAAGACCTACATTGGCTCCCAGTACGTTTCCGAGCACAATTCAAAGTGTTGGTGCTGACCTTTAAAGCCCTAAATGGCCTTGGTCCAGTATACCTGAAGGAACGTCTCCACCCTCATCGTTCTGCCCGGACGCTGAGGTCCAGCGCCGAGGGCCTTCTGGCGGTTCCCTCATTTTGAGAAGCAAAGCTACAGGGAACCAGGCAGAGGGCCTTCTCAGTAGTGGCGCCCGCCCTGTGGAACGCCCTCCCACGAGATGTCAAAGCGATAAACAACTACCTGACATTCAGAAGACATCTTAAGGCAGCCCTGTTCAGGGAAGTTTTTAACATGTGATATTTTAGTGTATTTTTGGTTTCTATGGAAGCCGCCCAGATATGTTCTCATATCAACAAATTATTATTATTATTATTATTATTATTATTATTATTATTATTATTAGTATTAGTATTATTATTATTATTATTATTATTATTATTATTATAATAAATAAAAAGTATGATCTATAGCAGCAATATATGCCACTATAGTATGTTTTCCTTTAATTTCTAACTCCTCAGATTGAAGAACATCAGCAAAATTTAGAAAGAAGGTTCGGAGAAAGTATTGCTGAGCAAGAAATGCTAGCAGCTAGAAAAGATCAAACAACTCGCCGTTTACACTGTGCATCTGTGTTAAGCACAGCTCTGAAGGATGAAATGGTATTACTTCTTTCTGCTCTAATGTTTGACGCTAATTAAAATTAGGCTTCATTGTTTACTTGTCTTAGACTGTCTTTTCTGTTGGTCCTTTTCCATATCATATAACCTCCCGTATTCTTGTGGAGAAGTATACTCTGTGTTTGCCATCAGAGGCTAGCTGTTTCCACCAGCATTGCCACACACCACAGCCCTAGGATAAAGGGGGAAGAGTAATGAAATTGTTAGGCATTTAACCATCTACTGTAGGGTTGTTTTCAGGTGTCAAGGTATATTGTATATTGTTCACTGAGCTATTGATAAATTTCAGAAAAAGAAAAATCATTGCTATTCCAAAATCAAAGCAGAGAAGAATGGCTAAAAAAAAATACTGTTTATTTATGTACCTTCAAATGTAGGATGAGAGCATTTTTCACAAATACCACAGCACTAAACTATTTCTTATACTCCCAACATAAATATCTACACAAGTGTAAATATTGTTACGAAATCACTTATAGTATGTGCTGCGTACTGACAAGTCATAGGTTTATTATGTTGCAAATGCTATACTTTCTAAACAAACTAGTTTGTCCAGTACTCAGTGATATTTGGCCCTAAACATTGTTTTTTATATCCTAGGCACGCTGGAAAGAATCTGTTAATAATTTCGATCAAAGGTTGCAGGGAATCGTGGGTGATGCCTTTGTTTCAGCAGCGTGTATTGCCTATAGTGGAGTATTATCAGCATCATATCGTCAGCAACTAGTGAATGACTGTCTGAAACTCTGCAAAGAAAGCAATATTCTAGTATCTCCAAATTATTCGCTAGTAAATTGCATGACAGAAAAAAATGAGGTAATAATGCATGGGCAGAGGGAATGACATTTCCAAGGTTTTCTTTGAAATTTAAATTAAATTAGGAGAGTGGGGATTTTTTTAGAGAGAGAGTCTAATTTTGCTGACTGAGGCACTACCTAATTAACTAGGTAAAGGCCCCATTTGCAGAGGTAGATTTAGGGCAGTGCAACCAGCCCCCCCCCCATTGGATGCCAAGCTGATCTTCACAACTATAACATAGTGCATACACAGAATTGTATGTAGAGGCGGGGGGGGGGGCATCAAATTTTGGTATTGTGTGACCTTGAAATTTGAAATAACAAAGTATGCCTGTCAGGGGTTCAGGGACAGAGGCACAGGGGAGATAGGAGATGGAGAGCGAATGGGAAGAATCTGAGGACAGCGGGGAGGAGGATGACAGTGGTCCGAGGGATTCCATGAGCCTCTCCAGCGAATCAGAGGATTCCCAGAAGGGGGCGTCGGTGGTCAGGACAAGGGGGGTCCCAAGGGGGACGCATCAGGGACAAGGGGCCAGCGGGGACTCCCAAAGCGGCAGCTGGAGATCAGGACCAGCTTCCCCGCCAGAGCATGGCGAGGGGGGGGAAGGTTCCCGTGTGTCAGAGGCAACGTCTCCGTCAGCAGGGAGAGGAAATGAGTCAGGGCTGACCACGCCTCCATGGGAGAAGGGGGGAATGGAGGGAAGGTCAGAACCAGCTATCCTCCCGGAAAAGGAGGAGAGCAGTGACGGGAGTAGTGTAACGATCAGAAGGAAGGTTGGGAGCTGGGCGCGCGCGCCAAGTTCAAATGTACAGGCGCGCGGGAAAGCAGAGAGCCCGGACGTAGGGCTGCGCGCCGCGGCTATGAAACGGAAAATGAACTTCAATAAACCCTTCTGTATATAAAGAGAAACTGGCGTTGGTCCTCTGTGAGCTAGGACCTGAGGCAGCCCTGACAATGCCTCTACCATTTATATCATCTTTTGGGATTTATTCAAGCTATCATACTTCTTTTGTTATTATTCAGAATCACTCAAATCATTTGTGGAACAAATATTATTGTTGATAATAGTCTTTAAGTATTAAAAACTGATGTTTTACAGGTCCGCAAGTGGCAAAATGCAGGCTTGCCACTTGACCAGTACTCTACAGAAAATGCTATACATATTATGTATGGACAACGTTATCCTTTGCTAATTGATCCAGAAAGACAAGCGTACAAATGGATAAGTCAAATGAGTGGTAAACTACGCCAGATTTGTGTTACGGATGCTCATTATTTTAGAACACTTGAAAACTCTATGCGTCTTGGTGAATCAGTCCTACTACAGGTAGTTCAGCTTCCACTGAGTCTGATCACTCAACTGTTATATAAACTGGTCGGGGGGGGGGGTGTCTTAGAATTCCTGAGCAATGCTAGATACAAGCTTATACTTACTATGCCAGTCAACAAGGAGGCATTCAAAGGCACTGATGGTGGAAACTGACAAACTGTTGACATGGGCTCAGCTTGACAATGGGACATCTGGCAGAGGTTAACAACCACTGGTTGAGCCACATAGCCATCAGTGAGGCAGAATGGAATTAAGTTTTTCGGCAGCCAGTTCGGCAGCCGGGTCAGCCAGTTGTGGATCTGTTTGCCTCCAAGTACAGTGCTTAGTTAGACACCTTTGTGTCTCAGTTTCCATCTCTGGGAGCAGGGTGTGGATTGCCTGGGGGTGGATTGGCCTCAGGGTTTGCTCTATGCCTTTCCTTTCTTCTTGATCAAACCATCCAGAAAATCTGCTGCTTCTAGGCCAAGGTAATTTTGGTGGCCCTTCATTGGTGGTCCTTCATTGGCTCCTGGACCTTGTCAATCTGATGGTGTTGTCCCCTTGGTGACTCCTTGGTGATTCAGGGGATGGTGATCTATCCTACCCCAGAACTTTTCTGTTTGACTGCCTGAAGGCTAAAAGGTTCTGGTTTACATAGGTGGTTGTAGGTTTGTCAATCTGGAATATTTCTTTCTGGTTGTCATAAATGTCTGTTCTACAGTCCTTTTAGTTTACCTGTTAGTAATAATAATAATAATAATAATAATAATAATAATAATAATAATAATTTATTATTTATACCCCGCCCATCTGGCTGGGTTTCCCCAGCCACTCTGGGCGGCTTCCAAAAGAATATTAAAATACTATGATACATCAAACATTAAAAGCTTCCCTAAACAGGGCTGCCTTCAGATGTCTTCTAAAAGTCTGGTAGTTGTTGTTCTCTTTGACATCTGGTGGGAGGGCGTTCCACAGGGAGGGCGCCACTACCGAGAAGGCCCTCTGCCTGGTTCCCTGTAACTTGGCTTCTCGCAGTGAGGGAACCGCCAGAAGGCCCTCGGTGCTGGACCTCAGTGTCCGGGTAGAACGATGGGGGTGGAGACGCTCCTTCAGGTATACTGGACCGAGGCCGTTTAGGGCTTTAAAGGTCAGCACCAACACTTTGAATTGCGCTCGGAAACGTACTGGGAGCCAATGTAGGTCTTTCAAGACCAGTGTTATATGGTCTCGGCGGCCGTTCCCAGTCACCAGTTTGGCTGCTGCATTCTGGATTAGTTGTAGTTTCCGGGTCACCTTCAAAGGTAGCCCCACGTAGAGCGCATTGCAGTAGTCCAAGCGGGAGATAACCAGAGCATGCACCACTCTGTTAGGGTTAGTGTTCCGTCTTCCCATTGATTAGCACAGTGGTTCTCAACCTTGGGTCCCCAGATGTTTTGGCCTGCAATTCCCATGATTCCTAGCTCACAGGACCAGTGGTCAAGGATGATGGGAGTTGTAGTCCCAAAACATCTGGGGACCCAAGGTTGAGAAAGGCTGGTTAATAGTTGAGAAATTGTTTGCTCTGTCAGTCAATCTGCCTACAGTGATGACCCCTCCACTTGGAGAAGAGGCAAAAGGATTGAGAAGATTCTGCCTCATTTCTCCAGTAGGAAGTGTCATACCTAAACAAGAATGACCGCTCCCCGCTTAAAACGGGGGACGCCCTTTGCGTGGACGCGTGCAGCCCCTAGATCTGGAGTGGTTCCATCAGCATAGGCTTGGCTTGCCTTCCCTCAGGTGGGATACCTGGAGGTCTCCGCCTACCTCAGTCAGTTGTCCAATCCCACCTGGGGGAAGCGTTGCCAAGGAGACCAGGCCAGGTAGGGGAGGGATTACCTGCCCACACAATAGAGGGAGGATCTTACCTGGGAATCCTCACTTGGCTCCAGAGCTTCTCCCACCCTACCCACCCTCAGTTAATGTCTTTTTTTGCAGGCTAACTTTTCTTCACAGGTTTTGCAGGTTAACTTTTCTTCACAGGTATGCGGGCGCTGCTACGTTAAGGTCACTGCTAAAGGGCCGGAAAGGAATTTCCCTGCATTGGCAGGTTTCGCCTTTCCCGTAGCAAAACATCACAACTTTGGCGGTATCAGGCCTTGGGCTAAATCCTTTAGTCCATCTTCCTCTTTGTGGCGGCGATACCAGGGTTCCCCGTTAAAGGGGTTTCTGAAGACTATGACCGTACGCCGAAAGGTCGTCATTGCTCTCCCCTGCGGTGGCGGCATAACGGGGGCGGCTATCTCTGCTTGAACATATGTTCTCCAGAGCCGGCCCATCCCCCCCCACACACACTGGATAACCCTGATGCTCCCTAGGTCCCCGGCTGGGGACTGGGGAGGGAGAACGCCCAATGCCTGAGCCAAGGTCTACCCACATTTGAAATTTAATAAAGTTGTGGCCAATTTAATCCCATAGCATGTTGTCTTGACTCGTTATTCCACATGACGGGGGGGACCGCTCGGGATCTGGGGACTCCGCCTGTCCACGCAATGTCTTCTGCCTAAATCTGCAAACTGCAGATTGTTCTGCAGCTGCTACACCTCCCTGTTCACATCTTTCATCTTGTCCTCTCATTCTCACTGCCTGCTGTGGGGCAAAAGTAGCCTGCCCTGTCCCCTCATCCTAAGAAGGTGAAAAAGATGGGTGGGCAAGGGTTTTCTGATCGAGGGGATCAATCCAGTTATGATGTCAACACCCTCACATACTGCATTTCAGGTTTAAGAACCTGGTTTTGTGCTTTGTAGGATTTCAGTGAAACACTGGATTCAAATATGAAGCCAATATTAAAAAAGGAAATCTACAACAAATCAGGGCAAGACTTCATTAGAATAGGAGATTCTGAAATTGAGTGCAACCAAAACTTCAGGTAACTGTTCTTTTCTGTGATACAGTGGTACCTCTGTTTACGAACTTAATCCGTTCCGGAAGTCTGTTCTTAAACCAAAACCATTCTTAAACCAAGGCACGCTTTCCCTAATGAGGCCTCCCGCCGCCAGTGCCCTTCCACTGTTCAGATTCCGTTCTTAGACCGAGGTAAAGTTCTCAAACTGGGACACTCCTTCTGGTTTTGCGGAGTTCGTAAACCGAATCATTCGTATTAAGGACTGTTCTTAAACCGAGGTACCACTATATAATTTTTTACTTATGTAAATTGAAACTAACTATATTTTAAATTAGCTATATTTGTTTGACTCAGCTATGTCTTTACTTGCCTCACACCTGATGTTATTGTTAATTATTGTTTCAGATTATACTTGACAACACAAAAACCCAACCCCCATTTTCTGCCAGCAATATGCAGTATTGTGACAATGATAAATTTCACTGTAACATTTGAAGGTTTGCAAAATCAGCTTTTATCTGCTGTTCTAATTAAGGAGAAACCAGAGGTTGAATACCGGCGTTGTGAGTTGCTAGAAAGCATATCTGCTGACCTAATAACACTTCGTGAACTGGAACAGAAGTCACTTAGGCTTCTCCAAAAAACAGATGGTAATGAAAAATGTACAGAAATCCTTGAAATGTCATCCATATGTTTTGAACAAATTATAGGCACCTGTAACTAAATAAGTTACAAATTAAATGAATTGTTTTTTATATGAAATGACATGGATAAGGTAATCTGCAACGATTTCCATGTATCAGGCAGAGGTTAGAATGTTAGTTTGGATGTTCTGGTTCAGATTCCCACTCACATCTATGAAGCTCTCAACCTAATCTATCTCATGGGTCTAAAACAGTGCTCTGTTTAGTTACTTGTATAAATTGCTGTGCAAGTTAAATTGTAAACCATTCTAATTGTAATTAAAGGACCACCTCTCACACAAACCTGGCCAAATACTGAAATCAACCCAGAGGCCCTCTTCCAACCGCTCCTGCCTCTAGATATTAGGGCAGTAGTAACTAGCAACAAATTTGGACCTTTTGTTCTTGCCCAGGCCTTGTCATCTGTGTTCAGTTTAATCTGATAGTTGTATTGTTCTGATTTGTTTAATTTAATTGATGTTCTTGTTCACCCTGCTTATTATTGTTATGGATTTTACTTTAGCCATACTGGGAGATACTGTAGCTAAAGGGCAGCATAAAAGTTCCTTGTTTCTTTTACTAGATTTATCCACAATTTCAGTCCAGTCTATTAAAAAATTTTTTTGCAGAAGAGTGGATATTTAATCAATAATGCATTATTTGATTTATTTCTTCACCACAAATGAAGTAAACTTCCTTTAAATTGTAGGACATATTCTAGATGATGGAGACCTTATTGACAATTTGCAAAGATCTAAAATTACCTCAACAGAAATTTTTGAGCGTGTTGAAGCATCTGCAGCAACAGAAGTTAAAATAGAGGCACTGCGTGAAAGCTATCTTCCTATTGCAACTCATGGCGCCATCCTCTACTTTGTAGTATCAGATCTTTCTCATATCAACTATATGTATCAGTTTCCCCTGGAGTGGTTTCATAAGATCTTTGAAGACTCTGTAGAGTACATACTCAAAGTAAAACTTGGGGTTTCGTTGAGTGCCCCAGGAATTTTTAAGCCTCGGTCAGTTTTTAGGACTAAATCAGAGAGACTTCCCGCCAGAGAAGATGAGAACGAAATAGAGAGTATCGCAGTCAATTTCCAAGGACATATTAATGCTATAATAGAGAAATTAACAAAAAATGTTTATAAGGTGTGTACCTGAATTTATTACACAAATGATTTTTGGCTAATACTAGTATCTGCAAAATATAATGTGTTTTTATTAAATTTCTTATTCAACAGAGAGTTTCTTCAGCTCTGTTCAGTGAGAATCAGCTATGCTTTGCTTTTCTGATGTGTACAGCAATTATGAAGAATAAGTGTGATGGAAATCTATTTACTAACAAGCTTGGATTTATACCAGAGAATCAGTGGAAATTCTTCCTTCAGTCTAGCATAATGGCAAATATTATGGACACGCAGGACTCTGAGACTACTGGTAAAGAAGGCCACATTCAGTAAATGTATAGGTCAAATTGTACTCTCAGGCACCTCTCAGGAATAGACTTGCCATTTCTAAAACAGCTCCTTTTACTTTCAGAAAAGACACATCAGTGGAAACTCCCAATAGGAGATAATTGATATATGCTGTTTCCCCTGCAGCCCCCAGCACCGCCCCCATTATGTTTGGCGTGTCCTCTAATCCTTCAGAGTACTTTTTCAGGGAGCACAAAACAGCAAATCGCCACTTATACCCCTTCTTCAAATAGAACTTCCCACAGGCAGCTTCTGTCCACGGGTAGCCTGAGTCCAGTGCAATATCTTTAAAATTTCCATTGTTCCCTCACATTAGAGATTCTTTAGATCTGTTATACTACAAACACAGTTGTTTTTTTCCTGTCTCTACAAGTGAGAATGAAATTTGGCAATGATGGAAACTGAAAAATCTAAGAAAAAAAAAATCTGTTTTTCATTTTTTAAAGATGTACTAATTAGGCATGCCCTTTTCTAATTTCTAAACTCAAGTAAAGGCACTTCAATGGGTAGAACTATAGAGATGGAAGGTCCCAAAGGGTCACCTGGTCCAACCTCCTGCAATGCAGAAATCATGGACTTGTGGGGATGGAAGAAACACTTGGGCCCCAGGTTATGGGTGCCCAGCACACACTGTGATGTGACGTCATGATGTCATGTACCCCATGGCCTCACTACCTGAGTTCTGGTTCGAGGTCTTGTAAGGCCTCGGACAGCATACCTGAGGTTTCACAATGCCTCAGATGTGACTTCTGGTGCTTTGCGAGGCACCAGATGTTGTGTCAGGGGCCCTGCGGTGTGGGTGCTGAGCACCCAGAACAAACTTTTTGAGGATGCTTGAGCCCCAGGACCCCCTATACTTGGCACTCCTGCCATCCATGAACTAAAAAACAACAGTTAGAGGACCATAGGACAAGCTACTAAAAAAGTAGTTGTGGACCTCCTCTAATATATTGAGCTATCGTTAATTCCTTGCACAAATCTCACAGAGAGATTAGATTACCGTATTTTTCGCCCCATAAGACGCACTTTTTCCCCTCCAAAAATGAAGGGGAAATGTGCCTGCGTCTTATGGGGCGAATGCAGGCTTTCGCTGAAGCCTGGAGAGCGAGGGGGGTCGGTGCGTACCGACCCCTCTCGCTCTCCAGGCTTCAGGAAGCTCTGCGCAACCCTCGGGAGACCGGCTCGAGGGTTGCGCAGAGCTGCCTGCAATCCCGGAACCAGCGCAGCTCTGCGCGGCCACCGGGAGCCGGGGGAGAAGCTCCGCCCCGCTCCCGGTGGCCCTGCAGAGCTGCCTGCGGTCCTGGGACCAGCGCAGCTCTGCCCGGCCACCGGGAGCCGGGGGAGAAGCTCCGCCCCGCTCCCGGTGGCCCTGCAGAGCTGCGTGCGGTCCTGGGACCAGCGCAGCTCTGCCCGGCCGCCGGGAGCCGGGGGCAAAGCTCCGCCCCGCTCCCGGTGGCCGCGCAGAGCTGCGTGCGGTCCTGGGACCAGCGCAGCTCTGCCCGGCCACCGGGAGCCGGGGGAGAAGCTCCGCCCCGCTCCCGGTGGCCCTGCAGAGCTGCGTGCGGTCCTGGGACCAGCGCAGCTCTGCCCGGCCACCGGGAGCCGGGGGCGAAGCTCCGCCCCGCTCCCGGTGGCCGCGCAGAGCTGCCTGCCGTCGCGGGACCAGCGCAGCTCTGCCCGGCCACCGGGAGCCGGGGGCGAAGCTCCGCCCCGCTCCCGGTGGCCGCGCAGAGCTGCGTGCGGTCCTGGGACCAGCGCAGCTCTGCCCGGCCACCGGGAGCCGGGGGAGAAGCTCCGCCCCGCTCCCGGTGGCCCTGCAGAGCTGCGTGCGGTCCTGGGACCAGCGCAGCTCTGCGCCGCCATCCCGAGCGGGGCGCTAAGTCCCGCCCCGCTCGGGATGGCGGCACAGAGCTGCCTGCCGTCGCGGGACGGCAGGCAGGTCTACGCCGCCATCCCGAGCGGGGCGCTAAGTCCCGCCCCGCTCGGGATGGCGGCACAGAGCTGCCTGCCGTCGCGGGACGGCAGGCAGGTCTACGCCGCCATCCCGAGCGGGGCGCTAAGTCCCGCCCCGCTCGGGATGGCGGCACAGAGCTGCCTGCCGTCGCGGGACGGCAGGCAGGTCTACGCCGCCATCCCGAGCGGGGCGCTAAGTCCCGCCCCGCTCGGGATGGCGGCACAGAGCTGCCTGCCGTCGCGGGATGGCAGGCAGGTCTACGCCGCCATCCCGAGCGGGACGCTAAGTCCCGCCCCGCTCGGGATGGCGGCATAGAGCTGCCCTCCCCATCGCCAGCCCCACAAGCTCGGGGGACAGCGGGGAGGCAGAGCGTGCCTTCCCACTGTTCCCCGACCTGGTTCTTCCAGCCCCGCACCTGGGGGGGGGGGGAAATAAATTTTTTTTTCTTTATTTCCTCCCCAAAAAACTAGGTGCGTCTTATGGGCCGGAGCGTCTTATGGGGCGCAAAATACGGTATATCTGGTATTTATTAAGCATTCATTCTGATGTGCTTGTGGATGTTTCCCCACCCCATTGATCTTTCATTGATCCTAACACCAAAAAGTCTGCTTCTTTTTAAAGAAATTGTCGTACTAGGCTGATAGAGTGATTTAATCCACTTTAATTGTGAAAACCTAAATTTCCAGGTATGAATCCTTCCTTCAAAATACAGACAGTCTGGAGACACGTGTAGACAGACACCTCCATTTATAGTGATTATAATTATTTTAAGAACAGTTATAAAGATTTGGGGTGAATTACTAAGGAACTATTGCACTTAAATTCTGAATTTAACAAGTGTTAGAATCTTCCCTCTTGTGATGTAGTTTTTGACAAAAGTTCAAACAAAGTGGAAGTAATATCAATGGAATACTGTTATATTGTGTACGGCCAATTTCTGAGTAGAAACAACTTCCTCTAGGGCTGCAATCCTATACCCATTTATCTGAGAGCAGGCCTGATTGAAATCCATTGAACTTAAATCTAAGGCATTCCAGGACTGCAAATCTCAAAAGTAGATATGTACACTAATTAAATGTATAATATAATTATTATTCCTCAATTAGGTTCACGTGCATTCAAGAAAACTCCTCCACTCCATTGGATTACTGACATGATGTGGAAAGAATGCAGGTACATGAGCACTCACATGCCAGCATTCAGCCTGCTGTGTGATTCCCTTTCAACAAATCCTCAGCAATGGAGAGCTTTTCTAAATAGTCAGAATGTATATTATTTGATCAGTACAAGCTATAGACCAGTGTCACCAAGGCAAGGTAAGTGTTGATGTAAAACTATGTGTTGATTTTCAGCATGCCTTTCTAACCTATTGTTGAAAACACTCCCTGTGTCCCCAAACCATGAAAAATTGAAGAAGCAATGCTCCTGGGGTTAGTTTCCTTTGGATGAGAGAGCATTGGAAATTTGCACCTGACAACTTAGAATCACAATCCATGCATCTGATGTAGTGAGACTCCAGTCCACAAAAGGATTTTGTAATGTTGCATGCCACCCCAATCTCTTGAGTGGTGTGAGATTCCAGGGGTTTCTGGCGTTTACCTGGGGTTCATGTTTCCTTTGGAATAGGGTTACATCAGAGATTGTGATGTCTTTATTTACACATATATACAACCTGAGCCTCCAGTGGAGGAGTCAACAGTATTAGGGTCTTGCTTGCCTTGGATTCAGACAGAAATCAAGCATCGCTCTGACCCTCTGGCTTCCCAGTCAGTTGTTTCTACTACTCTCTTCAAGAACAATAGCTATTCTACAGTTCTATTGTTGTGAACAGAGATTTACAACTCTGACAAATATGAAAGATCAGAGAAGAGAAAGGCTTATTCATGTAGATGATTTGAGAGTTTGTCTCAAATTAGACCTAATATAAATGAGATTACCCAGCTAAAGCAAGCTCACACCTCTCACTGAGTTTGTATACATAAGGTACATACATAAGAGGCTCGTTTATAATTATATTTGGAGAATGGTTCATGTTTTTCTGTAGCTGCATTGTTTGATACTTTCTGGATGTCCCATGGTCATATTATAAGGTAGTTGTACTCTATGTTATAAATCAAGTACTGCTAAGAGTTGTCTCTTTTTGTTTTCCAGTGTACGGTATTTCTTACCAATTTAAAAATTGGTGTGGTATGAGCAAATTTTTATTCTGAAAGTGTAGCTCAGGGAAACGTTTGAGAACTACCACACTTCACTTTTATCCTGGCAGTTATGTTATTCAATTATATTGCTGTATAAAAGTTACAAATTTGTTGCAACATTTTTATATGGTTTCAACTGTTTCAAAGTTTCAGTAATGTTGTAAATTACTATTTAATCTCTTACAGACCCAAAATTAGAAGTACTGAGAAAAAGTGATGAGCAGGAGAGTGGACCTTTAATTTTCCCTTGGGAGAAACTTTCTGCATTCGAAAGACTTATTTTGGTAAGTAAAATCAAGTGGGAAGTATTCAACTAAATTCTTGCTAGCACAATGGGATTTTATTCCACCACCACCCACCCACTATTCCCAAATCTCCTCTGAAACATCCCAGAACAGATTTGGTAGGAGGAATGAGGGAGAAGAGGTGGAGAACGTTTTATTACACAAGAAGAAATCTATGTGCTGGCAGATCATTTACTTTAGTGATACATTGAATACAACTTGGTATCTTTTGGGAGGATTTCAATATTGTGCTATAGGAAATGCTCCATCAGTGCAAGGATTTCTCCTTGCTCAACAGAATGTTTCCCCCCTCCTTCCACATGCTGTTCTGGGGGTTCACATGTCTCCCTCAGAGCCATTTGGGAGGTGCACAAGGAAGAAGGGGGGCAAGTTCAATTGCACTAGGAGATGTCTTTGCACAGGTTTCATCTTTAAAAGATTGCAGTGTTAGAGAAAAGTCAAGTAAGATGTGACATGATATAAGTTTATAAAACTATGCATGCCATGGAGAAGGTGGATAGGAAAAAGTTTTTTCTCCCTCTCGTGTAGCATTAGAACTTGTGAACATCCAATGAAGCTAAATGTTGGAAGTTTCAAGACAGATAAAATAAAGTACTTGTTCACACAGTGTACAGTGCTACCTCGGGTTACATACGCTTCAGGTTACATACGCTTCAGGTTACAGACTCCACTAACCCAGAAATAGTACCTCGGGTTAAGAACTTTGCTTCAGGATGAGAACAGAAATTGTGCTCTGGCGGCCCAGCAACAGCAGGAGGCCCCATTAGCTAAAGTGGTCCTTCAGGTTAAGAACAGTTTCAGGTTAAGAACGGACCTCCGGAACGAATTAAGTACTTAACCCGAGGTACCACTGTATAGTTAAACTATGGAACTTGCTCCCATGGGAGGCAATGATGGCCTCCAGCTTGGATGGCTTTAGAAGAAGATTCAACAAATTCACGCGGGAGAGGCCTATTGATGCCTATTAGCCAAGATGGCTATGCTCTACCTCAACAGTTAGAGGCCAGACTTGTGATGCTTCTGAATATAGTGGAACCTCGGTTGTCAAAAACTTCATCAGCCAAACAATTCAGAACCCAAACAACAATAACCCGGAAGTGAACGCTTTTGTTTTCAAACACGCCTCGAAAGTCGAACAGCTTCTGAGGTGCATTTCTCCATTTTTTAAAAAGGGATTTGCCGACTGGCAATTGCGCCTCAGCTGTCGAACGTTTCGGAAGTCAAACCGTCTTCCGGAACGGATTACATTCGACAACCGAGGTTCCACTGTACCAGTTGCTGAAAACCACAGGAGGGGAGAATGTTATTGTGTTCAGATCTTCTTGCTGGTTTCCCACAGGCATCTGGTCACTGCTGTGAGAGCAGGATACCAGACTTGATGGCCCAATGGCCTGATCCCGCAGGTTGCTCCTATGTTTATATGTTGCAGTACTTGTTAGTGGAATCTAGTCAATAGGGATCACTTTATGTATAGCTTCTGTTTGCAAATATTTTTAGCTTTTGAGGGCACAAAGTCCCTCACAGCAATTAAGGAAGTGATAGTTTTAAGGAATTCAGATGCAATCCAGTAACAGTTAAGCACATTTAAGTTGCATGTATTTCAACGGGAGAGAGAGATATATGTGCTGTGCTTTCACAATGAACTCAATGGAATTTAAAGGTGCTTCACTTTGCTGAATCATATCTTTCATGAATTCAGTGATATTATCATATATTTTTTTAATAGATAAAAGTTCTTCGGTTAGAAAGCTTAACTAGTGCAGTACATACATTTGTAGCTGAGAAATTGGGGCATTACTATCTTCAGATTGGAGGAATTAATTTGAAAGCAGTATATGAAGAAGAATCTAATGCCATAACTCCAATAATTCTCATTCATACTCAAGGTGAGCATTTATAAAGGATGAGTATGCAAAACCTGCTTTATGAATTAGGGTACAATCCGAATGCCCCCCCATGTGGCTTTGCAGAGTAGCAGGGTTGTCAATACATTCACAGGCTTGCCACACACAAAGACTGCAGTGGAAGAAGGGGAGGACAATCTGGCCAAATCTGGACCCAAACACTTCGCCAGCTTCAGTCTGACACAGTACTCAGACCTGATGCCTTCACATTATGGCAGTAAGATACACTTGAGATCCAGCAGATCCTGGGGCAGTTCAGCCCTACTCTCAGAACACTGCAGCCACTTGCAAATTTAGTGGCCAGTGGGAGCCCAGCTAAAGTGGGAGAGTTGGGCAGAGGGTCACTTCTACCTAATCCAACCCCCTCGCCAGTCCTGTAAAAGGGGGTGGGTTTGATTGCGTTGCCCTTCACTATATTTATATGAGTATACCATGCGCTGCTGACCCTGCTTGCTCCACTTGGCAACCCTGCCAACCCCTTTGCCAACCACCTTACTTGACACCTGGCCAATCCCTGCTCCCTTTATACCTGAGCAAACTCTTCTCTCTTTACACCTCACCCAACCCCCCCAGCTCCCTCCAAGCACCCCCCCCCCAGTTCACCCCAGACCCCAGCCCATTTAAAGGAGGGAGAGGTGCTTCAGATAGTGGTTTGCCAAAGTGCCTCCCCGCTCCATTAAATAGCTCACCTTGGCCACCTGCTGCCCACACTGCTTGCTTGCTCTCTCCCTTGCCTGCCTGCTATTCTGTTGTCAAGCTGGAGCTTGTGTGGCTGCCTGCTGATGGCCATGCAAACTGCAGCATGACAACTGCCTTACATTTTTATGTATATAGGAATAAAACATAGGAAGAAAATATATGGCCCAATCTAATTGGTGCTAGTTGTTAATAGTCAATTGAAAGTAATAAAATTTAATACAGTCACTTAGCTGCTTTGGGTATGTTAGTGTAAAGTGTATAACAATGGCATAAATTGTATTGAAAAGTTTATTTGTTTTATAGATGGCCCATGCCTCTGCGTTATCCTACTTAGTTTCTACAGCAGAATCATGTTCATGTTTACACAGATATTTCCCACTGAGGTCTATTATTTCCAAGTAAGTGTGCACCGTAAATTTGTGCACAACAGCCTGAAAATGATAGCAGGCAAACACAAAAAAGAGATGCCAAATTGTTTCCCCCCTTTAAAACCATTTAGTCATTTCATTCCTGTGGCATCGTGTTAATGATGCAATATAGAATACTATGTTAGGTCTGCTCATTCTTCTGTAGAGCAGCATACATTTTACATAAAGTATTACCGTATATGCACACCTTTTCATTGACCTAATATAATAGGTTTCTGGATGTGGAAATAAAACAGTTATTATGTATGCTACACAGGTGTAGATATTGCAGCTCTCTTTCTACGCCTTGCCCAGGAAATAAAAGGAAGTACACGACATGTGAAAATGATATCTCTGGGACGTGGTCAAGGGAGCAAAGCTGAAGATTTGATATATAAATCAAGCATACTGCAGGGACAGTGGGTATTCCTCCAGAACTGTCATCTTGCAGCTTCATTTATGCCCAGACTCTGCAAAATTGTTGAATCGTAAGTGTTTTTCCCTAGCATTTATTTGTATATGCAGTTTTGTTCAGATGAGTGAGGACCAGAGTAGGCTGGCATTACTGCACTATTTGCCTTGTAGGAATCAAGTATAGTTTTTTATTTATTATTATTACCTTTGATTTATTAATTGTCTTCTCATTCTCAACCACTCCCTGCTTTCCTGACCATTGGGTATGCTGGCTGAAGCTGATAGGAGTCCAAGTCTTAACAACATCTGGACAGCCATAGGTTGCTCATTCCTGTTCTACAGCTATTCACCAGTTCTTTTGAGCTGGCCCGAAGCTGAATTAAATTACTGCTAGGGAATTATGCTGACTATCACTCAATTAATAGGGAGTAGTCTATATTGAACAATTTTCTCCACTTAGCTCAAGGATCTAAGATGGATGGCTTTAAAAAGAGATCGCACAAATTCATGGAAGAAAATGCTATAAATTAGCTATATATTACCTCCCTTATCAGAAGTAGTAGGTCTTTGAATACCAGTTCCTGGGAATATGAGTGGGAGGTGCTATAGCACTCATGTATTGCTTGTTGACTTCCTATCTGGTTGGTTTGTGTGAGAACAGAATTCAAAACAAGATAAGCTTTTGGTCTGATTGAGAAGGGTTACTCTTACACAGGGATGGAAGGATCTGTCAATTTTTGTTTTCTCAGTTTCCCATTTTTCCACTTTTAAATTCAGTTCTCCACATTTCTGAAGCAATTTACAATTTAAAAAAGCACACTCCATGAACATTTACCAGCATTTTAATTCTGCATTTAATTCTCTTCATAAACACATTTCTATGGATTCTGACTTTAGAGTAACATGATAGAGAGAAATAGCACCAGCGGTTAACAGTTATTAAGAAATTTCATATTTGGAATGCAGTTCCCTATAGGGAAGACTATATTCTGTCAGTGTTTATCTTATTACAATGTTCTCTATCCCTCATTACTATTAAATTTTACACTGTCACAGTTGCTTGGAAAATCACACAAAAATACTGTTGCTGTCCCCATGTTAAGCAAGCAGTTTAACTTCAAACTTAAGCCTTCCTAAACAGTTTCCTACCTCAGAATCTGATGGTATGAAGAGAATCAATGCTGTTAGTTTTCGTGACCTGGCCCTCGGAGTCGAAGGTTGGAGTACTAGATGCTTGACTAGGTGGAGAGATTCGGCTACACTGTATTCGAGATGTTTTTTCACTGGTGGAGTAGCAACAGTTTTGTGTAATGGTCTCCCTGCTGAAATGCAAGAGGCCCCATCAATATTGACATTGTGCCAGCTCTTGAAGACAACCTGTTTAGACAAGCATTCTCCTGATCCCTTGACCTGATCCTCCTGTTGTAACCCTTTTAATGCTGTTTTAACTGTGACACTCTTTTAATGGGATGTATTTTTATAATTGGTTTTACATTTGTAAACCACTCCGAAGCCATTTTGGCAAATAAGCAATATATAAATTTATTATAATAAAAATAAGTAGTAGTAATTATATATATGTAAGGGGATGGTGAGATACAGCTGCTTTTGTAGGTATGTGTACAGTTGTTGTTATACCACTTCTTGTAAAGATGAATTCTTGGTTAAATAATATTGAACGCCGTGCAGTACAACTTCATAGTCTGTTTTTAGACAGTGGTGGTGTTACAAAATTTGTTCTATCTACAGATTTACTCGATCACAGACAAATATAGACCCTCAGTTTAGACTCTGGTTAAGTTCAACGCCAGATCCATCTTTCCCTATACCTATCTTGCGCAAGGGCCTTAAGGTAAGATTTAAAGTAATCCCTTCAATTAGAGGGGATGGTTCAGATGCCTTGAGGTGAATAATTCAAACAACCAGTTGGCCTGCACACCTGAATGGCTGTGTTACATAAGCTGCCTTGTGGTTATGGGAAGGTAGAGTACTTTAAAAGCAAATTAACCAACATCTTGGTAGAAGATTTATACTCTGTTGATTTCACTGGGACTTGAATATACCTCTCTCAGAATTACATCCAGCTAAAGGAAAGTCCAGCTGCTTTCAGAGGACTTCCATGTAATGAAATGTATTTACAATAATCTTTCAGTGATTCACTAGAAGGTAATATATTTATTTTGCTGAAGTCTGTTTGTTTTTTTCATAAACCGTCCTGCATATTTTCTAAAGATTGTAATAGAACCTCCACATGGACTAAAGGGAACACTGCTTCAAACATTTGGAGTAAGCGGTACTGAAATAGTAACGGAAGCGGTATTCAACACCACCACCTGTGGGCCATCATGGAAAAGGTTGCTGTTCAGTCTGTGCTTCTTCAGTGCTGTAGTTCATGAAAGAAAGAAATATGGAGCTTTGGGCTGGAACATTCCATATGAATTTAATTCTTCAGATTTAGAGGTAAGAGGAAGTCTTGCAGATCTAAATAAAAGCATGGTTGTAAATACAGTAGTATCATCTTGAAATAATACCAATTATAACCATAAATTCCAAACTGCGTCTAGTAGTGCTTCCACTCCTCCATGAATCTAGCAGATACAGAAGCAAGGAACTGCCAAGGCATACCCACTATTCACAAAGAAATGAAAATTTAATTAATTTTTTAAAATTAATACTAATGTGTACTTAATAAGTACCAGCTTAAACAATGGAAACAAAATACCAAATTTCTGCTGTAGTGATAACCAAGTGTATAGATACAGTCATTTCTGTTTATTTTTATCTTGAACCAGGTGCACTAACCAAAATTGACAAAAACAGATTAAAGTTTCTTCATCTTCCTGTCCTAGAGAATTAGATGTCGCTCACCTAGTGTTATGGGCTTAAACTCCTCAGTCACCTCACTGTAATTATCCTCCTCCTCCTTGCTTGCACATTACAAAAGCATCCCGTCACCCCCATGGATCTCTCTCCATAGAAGGTGGTGAGCAGAGCTCAGGTGGAGACAGAGCTATAAGAGAAAGGCACAGGCAAAAGAAAAAGGCCAATATTGGTCTACCGTTTTTGCCTGCATCTGTCTCTGAAAGTGGTGGTGAGATGATTTGCCCCTCCTCCTCCCCACTTGCCGCTGCTGTTGGAGCCAGTCACTCCATCACCACAATCCAGAGACAGACACAGGCAGAAGCTGAAAACCCATTCTAGGTCCTTTCCAAACCTTTAAATCTTCATCTGTGTGCTTCTTGCCTCCTTCTTCTTCCTCCCCCAACCCCAGTTGCCTGTAAGTTGTACTCTTTACACTCCTCATTGCCATGATCCCCAGTTTTTTTAAAAAAAACTTTAGGGAATGCCTGGGCACACCCCTTGGACACCCCTATGACAAGACCCAGCCACAAAGGACACTAAATACATGTCTTGTTTACAATACCAGCAAAAGGACTAGTGAATGAAGCATTTACACCTAGAAGTGCTTCATGTAGTCTGATACGTCAGAAAATTATAATAGTTTGGGCATGCCTTGTGTGGCTTTTATATATTTTTTCCTTTAAGGAACAGACCCTCATTCTATGTCTTTAATTAGTCTTTAAATTCATCTCTGTTTCAAAAAATAGTTCATCATATGGTACAGATAGTGTGATGGGATGATTAGCTGCTTGTGCGTAAAATCGTGGTCCCTCAGAGTTTGTGCAACTCCACAAACCTCTGTGTGTGACAGAGCTCCTCAGACATGTCTGCCCTAGTCACTTGCAGATTCCGACAGTGGTTGTTTTCGGAAGCGCTTCCAGCATAGGAGCTCCTTAACGGAAACACGTCTCCTGGACTCACGACGTGACAGCTTCCGCCGAGGAAAGGGTCTCCCTATGGGAGCTTCTGACACCTCCCCACTGTTCTCGCTGGACGTGTCCCGGACCCCTCCCTCTTGCTCGCTTTCCCTCAGAGATCCTTCCCCTTCCCTGCTAGTTCCTGCTTTAGCTGCTGCGTCTCTCTCCGCATTCATGAGACCTTCCTCCAGAGACCCATCTCTCCCCCTGCTGGTCCCTGCTTTCGCTGCTGAGTCCCTCCCAGCCTCCAGGAGCCCTCTCCCCACCTGTTCCTCCGATGGCAGTTCCCTGACATCCACCTCCCCTCCAGGACCCCCTTCACCCCCGCCCATTCCCTCTCCTCTGGGCGGTGAGGAGGTAAAACCCCGAAAAGAATCCTCTTCATCTTCAGACGTCTCGAACATTTCCCTCCATCGGTCCCCGTTCCGGCTCGCTGAATCCTCCTCCTCCTCGGAATCTGTGAACCCCTCCAACTCTTCTTCGTCGGTGGTGGCAAAGTATTCCCTCCGGAACCTCGCCACTGGCTGAGGTTTACGTGGGAACCTCTGATGAAACGTTTCTATTAAAACCTCGTCATTAACATCCTCTGCCATGACCCAGGTGTTTTCCGACTCCGGTTCCCCTTCCCACGTTACCAAATACTCTACTTGATCCCCCTTCCACCGGGAATCGAGAATCTCCGCTACATGGTAGCTGTGTTCCCTTTCCTCCATTGCTGGTCCCCGAGTGACCCTCCCTTCTCTGTCCCCTTTATACGGTGACAGCAACGACCTGTGGAAAACTGGATGCAGCTTCATGTGGTTCGGTAACCGGAGTCTGAAAGCCACTGGGTTGACCTGTTGCGTGACTTCAAATGGGCCCAGTCTTTTGGGTCTTAACTTCTTACAACCCCCTTTGAATGGTAACCCTTGGGTAGACAGCCACACCTGGTCCCCCACCCTAATGGTTTCACCTTCTCTTCTGTTTTTGTCTGCCTGCCTCTTATATTCCTCCTTGGCCCTGTCTAAGTTAAGTTGGAGCTGACGATGGATCGCTTCCATTTCTTCTACGAACTGTTCGGCAGCTGGAACGCTCCAGTTCTCCCCTTCCCCCCCTGGGAAAGCTCGGGGATGACACCCGTAATTAGCCAAAAAGGGGCTCATTCCCGTGGACACGTTCTCCGCATTGTTGTAGGCAAATTCTGCCAACGCCAGCTTCTCCACCCAATCATTCTCTCTGTCATTCACATAACACCTCAAATATTGCTGGAGGATGCCATTGGCTCTTTCCACCTGCCCGTTGGTTTCAGGATGCCGGGCAGTCGAAAAATTGACCTCTACATGCAGTAAGCTCATGAGCTTCCTCCAGAACCTGGAAGTAAATTGTTTCCCTCGGTCTGAAACCACCCTCAAGGGGGCGCCATGCAACCTAAACACATTTTCTACAAACAATTTAGCGGTTTCTTCTGCCGTGACAGCATGTGAGCAGGCTATAAAGTGGGCCATTTTGGTTAACAGGTCTACCACAACCATGATGGCTGTTTTCCCTCTGGACCTTGGCAGATCAGTCATGAAATCTATTGCGACTGCTTCCCATGGTCTTTCAGGTGTGGGTAGCGGTTCTAATAACCCTGCCGGTGCCTGCCTCTCCCCCTTGGCTCGCTGGCATTGGTCACACCCTCTCACATACTCCCGCACATCTTCCCTGACCTTGGGCCACCAAAATTCCCTGGTGACCAGCCACATGGTTTTGTGTTGCCCAAAATGCCCTGCTGTGGGGCTATCGTGCAGTTGCTTGAGTACCTTCTCCCTCAAATCACCTTCAGGTATATATAACGCTCCCTTGTAATACAACGCCCCGTTTCTCTCCTCAAAACCCCCGGGTTTGTCTCCCTCCCTCCTGAGACCCCTGAGTTTGTCCTGGGCGTATTCATCATGCACCGTTCCCTCTACCAGTTCCCTTTGCCCCACCAATGCCGCCCCACACACCCAGCGGTCCTCTGGAATGACATGTCTTTCTTCGGGCGCTCCCTCCCCCTCCAAATATTCAGGTTTGCGTGAGAGAGCGTCCGCCCTAACGTTCTCTGGGCCTGGCACGTAACAAATCTCAAAGTTAAATTTGGAGAACTCCTGGGCCCATCTCAACTGCCGTTGGTTGAGCACTCGCGCCGTTCTCCAATACTCTAGGTTCTTATGGTCAGTGCACACTTGCACCTTATGTTGTGCACCAATCAGCAGGTGCCTCCATCTCCGGAAAGCCTCATGAATAGCCAGAAGTTCTCGGTCGTACACCATGTAGTTCCTCTCGGATTTGTTCAGCTTTCGCGAAAAAAAGGCACACGGTCTCCACTCTGACTCCTCCTTCCCCGGCTGCAGAAGAAGCACCGCCCCTATGGCTCTGTCTGATGCGTCTGTTTCGACTCTCAGCTTCTTTTGTAAATTCACATGCAGAAGTTGTCCTTCAGAGGCGAAGGCCCTTTTCAGTTCCTCAAACGCTCGCTCTGCCTCCTCAGTCCAAACAAATTTCTTCTTACTGCTGAGACAGTCCGTAATGGGCGCCGTCAGGTGTGCAAAGTTTCGGATGAACTTACGATAAAAGTTCCCAAACCCTAGGAACCTCTGCACATCCTTCTTGGTTTTGGGTGTTTTCCATTCCAGCACTGCCTGGACCTTGCCGGGATCCATAGCCAATCCCTTGTCTGACAGGCGGTACCCCAGGAATTCCACCTCCTTGGTATGAAACTGACACTTCTCCAGTTTCACCCACAGCCTGTTGGCTTGCAGCCTGCTCAACACTTCTCTGACGTCTCTCACATGCTGCTCCTCATTCTCAGAATACACCAACACGTTATCTAGGAAGGCCACACAATTCTTGTAAAGCAAAGGCCCCAGTACGTGGTTCATAAACGATTGAAAGCACGCCGAGCCTGCTTGTAAGCCAAAAGGCATAACGAGATATTCAAATGCCCCCAAAGGGGTGAACATGGTGGTTTTCCATTCATCCCCTTTCCTTATACGTATCAGGTTGTACGCCCCCCTTAGGTCCAGCTTGGTAAAAATCTTTCCCTTCCGCACCCTGGTCAAAATGTCGTCAATCCTGGGCATAGGGAAAGCCACGGGTTCTGACACTGCATTTAACCCCCTGAAGTCACACACCAGTCTCGGCTTGTCCGTGTGTTTTTTATCCACAAAAAACACTGGGCTACCTCCCACGGCTTTGGACTCTCTGATGAAGCCTCTCTTCAGGTTCTTGTCAATGAACTCTCTTAGCTCCTGCATTTCTCTGTCTGACATGGCATACAACTTGCCTACAGGAAGCTGTGCTCCAGGGAGTAAATTGATTTGACAGTCAAAGGGCCTATGCGGGGGCAGTTGGTCAGCTTCCTTCTCGCTGAACACGTCGCTGAGATCTGCGTATTGTGGTGGTACCTTCACCTTCTCCATTACTTCCGTCCCTGCTAGGGTGGCTTGGGCTCCTGCTGAACCCTTTTCCCCTTTGCAGTGTTCTAAGCAATGTGCTGAACCAAAGGAAACCACTCTCTGATGCCAGCCCACCAGCGGATCATGTAACGCTAGCCAGCTCATCCCCAAAATAATAGGAGCTCCTCCCAAGGTGGCCACATTAAACGCTATCAGTTCTGTGTGCCTTGCCACCCTCATTATCATTGGGACGGTCTGCAAGCTGACTTCTCCTCCCAACAACTCCCTGCCATCGATCATGGTCACCTGCAGGGGGTTGCTTAAAGGGATCGTCTGTATCTGGTGTTCAGCAGCAAACTCTTTGCTCATAAAATTGCAGGAGCTGCCTGAGTCCAACAGCGCCTTTATCTTTAGGGGGTGTCCATTTTGCAGCTCTAGCGACACTTCAATCACTAGAGCAGGTTGAGGAGCTTCTGGCATGGGCACTTTCACTGCTGTTCGGCCTGGCTGCTGTGCCCCGACTGTGGCAACCAGGCGTTGGCTTTTACCTGCTCCGGTTTTCCCTCCTCTCTTCCCTCAACAGCTCCCACCATCCCTTGCCATTCCTTCCTCTGGGGGCAGACTCTGGCAAAGTGACCTGGCTGTTGGCAGAGATAGCATTTCCGGGCGGCTTTTCCCTCCTTCTTTCCCCCCTCACTGGGTTTTGAAACTGCGCGCGCGCGCGCTGTTCCGATTTCCATCGGCTCTGCCGGCGGGAAAGTTGTCTCTGGAATGTCTGGAATGCGGCACTCTTTCCAACGTTCCCCCTTCCCTTCCCGCCTCTCCAAAGCTCTCGCCTCCTGGCGCGCTCCTATGGTCAGCGCTGATTTGGTCAGCTGATCCATAGAATCCGCCCTGGGACCCCGGGAGAGTCTTTCACAGCCGAAGCTAAGCCTTCTTCAAATAGCATTTGAATGGGTGCCGCCGATAAGTCCCACCCCAATCTGTGAACCAGCATGGTGAACTCAGTCCAGTACTCACGGACAGATCGGCTTCCCTGCTTGCAAGCCATTAGCTGTCTGCGCACCACTCCCTCCTCAATATCGCTGGAGAACATGAGATCCATTGCACGAAAGAACTTCATGGTGTCCTTTAGCACGTCATTGTGCGTTGCCATCAGGGGTCGAACCCAGTCCCTCGCCCCCCTCTCAAGGTGCCCAATCACGAAAGCCACTCGCGATTCCTCATCAGGGAATTCATCAAACTGCACATTGAGAGCATATTGCATCTCTGTCCTAAAGGCATGGTAGTCCTTGGGGTCCCCCCCAAACTTCTGCACCAATCCTGGTACCTTTCTGTTGAACTGGGTGGCTCTCCCCTTCTTGTCTGCATCCTGAGCCCTTCTCTCCTCAAGCCTCGCCGTCTGCAGCGCCAGTTGGATTTCCAACGCTCGGTACCTTTCTTCCAAGCTTGGACCCACTCCAACTCCTGCCTCCCCGGTTCCGGCTGGGTCGCTCATGATGCCTTCTCCTGCACAGGCAGCTTACAAAGACTGTCGGAATGCTGTGATGGGATGATTAGCTGCTTGTGCGTAAAATCGTGGTCCCTCAGAGTTTGTGCAACTCCACAAACCTCTGTGTGTGACAGAGCTCCTCAGACATGTCTGCCCTAGTCACTTGCAGATTCCGACAGTGGTTGTTTTCGGAAGCGCTTCCAGCATAGGAGCTCCTTAACGGAAACACATCTCCTGGACTCACGACGTGACAACTTCCGCCGAGGAAAGGGTCTCCCTATGGGAGCTTCTGACACCTCCCCACTGTTCTCGCTGGACGTGTCCCGGACCCCTCCCTCTTGCTCGCTTTCCCTCAGAGATCCTTCCCCTTCCCTGCTAGTTCCTGCTTTAGCTGCTGCGTCTCTCTCCGCATTCATGAGACCTTCCTCCAGAGACCCATCTCTCCCCCTGCTGGTCCCTGCTTTCGCTGCTGAGTCCCTCCCAGCCTCCAGGAGCCCTCTCCCCACCTGTTCCTCCGATGGCAGTTCCCTGACAGATAGTTACACCTCAGGAGACGCAAGTCCAAAGCTCTCCTGGGGGGCAGAACTAGTCGCATCATTCTTTGGATCATAGTGCTTGTCTCTGTAAAAAAGGAAATGTAATTACAAGACATAACCACAGCAATAATGCTACAATAGAAAATACCTTTTTTCAAATTTTCTTCCCAAGATTTCGATCCAGGTGCTGGAGATTCTTCTTGGGAATCAAAAGAAGATTCCATGGGAAGCACTGCGTTATATGACTGGCGAAGTAACATATGGAGGCCGTGTAACTGACAATTGGGATCGTCGGTGCATTCTTAACATTTTGGATAATTTCTATAACCCTTCTGTATTGCAGGACGACTTTGCTTACACTACTGATTGGGTAGGGGAAGCTATTTATTTTTTCATTATTTTACAACACTTTAACAACCTGTACATTGTTATATAAAGGGTTGGTTCAGCCCTAACAGGAAATCATGGTTTCCTACTACTGTATGTGCATGCATCATAGCAAGACTTAGGATCACATTTTACCCTCCCTTCTCACCTGTGTCCCTCTTTTGCATGCAAAAGGAGGAGATTAAAAACTTTCTGTTGTGATTTTAAACTAACCACAGTTCTCTGTTATAAAACTGTAGTCAAAAAGGGTCTAAGTGCCAGGTGTGATACTCTTACTTTGGCTGTTTTGTACATTTCGGTCCAAAAGACTTGTTTTGCATGGACAGCTCGGCACTGCAGAGACATCGCTCACCTACGAGCATCTTAATGCCTCTGTCTCTCTCTAGACTGGAACCCAATATACACTGCCAAGAGGAGAAAAAGGCAGAACTAGCCATGGAAAAACTGTTATCTGGACTCAGGGAACTCTGTGTCAGGAGCTTGTCCTACTCTCGAGTAGGACCCTGGCAGAGACACATGCCCGACTGACATGTTCCCTTCCTCCTGGTCGATCATTCGGGAGCTTCAAAAGCTTTCTTCTGCCCGAACATCACAGCAACTGATGCCAACAGACATCAACACAATCAGGGATCCACAGAGTCTTCGCAGCTTGCGTTAACAGACCTCAGCAACTCAGTGTTTTGGCTTATCTACTTTATTTACAAATAAACACACACGGAGCACTGCAACATGGCTCCCTCTCTCTCTAGCATCAGATAGCAAAGAGAAAGAACAAAGGACAATAGTCCCACTTCATGGAACACAGTATCACAAACATCCTGTCTCCGTCACTTTCCACTCTGTGGAGTCAAAACATACACCGTCATATGATAGACAAAAATCCCATGACTGCAATCATGGAGCAGGAATTCTAACACTGGCTGGTTAGAGCATATGAGAGTTTAAATGACCAGTCAGGCTCAAACCATGGCTTCAGAACCTTGTTTCTTCTCTTAGAGTGAATTCCCTGAGTTCAGACATATTTGATAACCAGGGACAGCCCAGGACGTCTTTCCACTAGAGGCAAAACCCCCAGTGTTGTCCCCCACCTCCTGCCCCCCCCACCTGGCGACTGGCACTTGCTTGCCACCTCCTGCTCCTCAACCCCAGAGGTGTGCTCATGGATGGTGGCTGAATGCTCCTCTACTCATCCCTGGGCTGCCCTGAAGAGGGTGAGCAGAAGGAAGATGGTGGCCCAAGGGCAAGTAGAAGAGTGTGCCACTGCAGCCATCAGGGCCAAGGAGCACCTAGCAGCAGTAAGCGCCTGGCAGTGGCAAGTACGGAGTGCCAGGTTCCTGGTGGCAAGAGGCAGGAAGTGGCAGTGGGGGGTGCCTGTTCCAGTTGTGAGAGGGGGTGCATGATGGTGTGGGGAGTGGTGGCACTATTGCTGGCAGTGAAGTGGCTGGAGGTGCAGCAGCAGCACCCCCCCCTAATGAAACACTGGTTTGTCTTGCCACTTTGGGTGGCATCTCCTACCTCGCCATCTCCCAAAGCACATACATCCTGCCTGTGCAATGTGCTGCCATCTGCCTTATTGCAGGGCAGATTCGAGGGGAAACCATACGTGGAATGAGTCTGCCCCTGCGGCTTGATGGAGGTAGAAACTGTCTCTCATGCCTTGTTACGCTGCCATATTTATCACTCCTGTTATACAAAAATCTGCAAATGGGTTTGAACTTCAATGTCTAAAACTCCTGGTAGAAGACAAGGATCTAGAGATTACGCTAAGGGTGGCCAAATTCTGTGCGACTGTCATAAAACTTAGGGAACAAGCTGTACTACCAAAATGATTAAGGTTTTAAATGATAATTTTAGGTTATATTTTAGTGATCAAGATTTAATATATTTTTAAACTGCCGCTATATCTGAATTGTCTCTGTTATACCCAATTGCAATTCAATGTATTCCTGTTGTATTTTATTATTTTCCTGATATTGTAAGTGACCTGGATCTGGTCTGTGACCGTAATAATAAAATTCTATTCTATCCTGCCTGTGAAAGTTCATAGGCCTATACTAGGAAATAAATATCATTCAGAATATACTTGACATTCCTACCGATGCAATGTTCCCTAGCTTTGTGAGCAAACTTATTTTGTGTGGCTCTATTCTTGAAGGTGAATTCTGATCTACCTTGAACAATGGCTCTATTTGGTTTCTAGTGTTCTCCTGTGAGGATGTGGGCTGAAGACATTAGTAGATGAAAAGCATTTTTCATTGGTTTTGCAGGTATATCAACCCATATCTGAAAAAGATACTTTGAAAGATTGCAGAGCCTATCTACGATCTCTTCCGGAGAGCGATTCTCCAGAACTCTTTGGAATGCATCATTGTGCAGAAAGAGCATACCTAAAGTCTCAAGCACAGTTATTTATTGAGTCAGTTGCCAGGACTCAACCAGCAATGACTACAGACACTCTCATCATCAGGTCACTCTTTGTAGATTTCTTCTTCTGTTTCTGGAATATGACCACAAACTAACAGACTTAAGCATGCTTAAGTCCCCTAACCTCACACAGAACAGAGAAAAGATCCCATTACTGACTCCGCTCGTTGCAGCTTCTCACCTCTTCTAATTTCCTTTTGTTGTTCATTTTCCCAACACCTTCTCGGAGTTACATGTGGGTTTGACAACATAAACATGAGAATATTAGCATTAACCAATTTTTGCATATGTACTGTAATATGCAAAATCAGGTGCACTACCCCACAAAGAATGCCTAGGATTATTTATTTGACAACGAACAATGAGCAACATGCAGTGAAACAAGGGGGGGCATTAACTTGATTGATAATGATTGATAACTCTAAGACATTGGGTGTTTATCTGTTTGTTCTAGTGGCAGAAAGACTCCAGATGAAATAGTATTGGAAATAGCATCTGACATTCAAATTAGGCTACCACTGACTGTAGAAGTTATGGGACAGACACCTGAAACTGAACCCAAAGAAAAAGTTACATTTGAAAGCTTCAAGTCAGGCTCAGTTTGGGCTGCACTTGCAAAGGTTGCAAAAGGTCAGAACTTTGATTCACATAATATAAAATTAAATTTAGCTTTATCTTTATCTTGCAAGAAGGAATATACGTATATATAGTTCTGGTCTGTTTATTATTGTTGAGAATACATAATGAGGAATAAAATCAATAAATAATGATAAAATATATAGCACTCCAACATCTAAGATTAGGTGATTTCTCCTAGTTAGCAATTTGATGCTGAGTGTTGGCAGTGAGTATTCTTACATGGAAGCAGGAGGAATTTATGGCATTGTGTCACAGCTGGAATATCTTGGAACTAAATGCATAAGAATTAGTCCAGAATTTGATCAGGGGTGTGTGTCTGTAGGCAAACACCTTCTCTCTTGGTTAAACCTTTTAACAACTATGTTTCTAGCTACTTTTAATTGATGTGCTTTATTGAATATGCTGTTAATTTATTGCTTTATTACTGTGGTTAATGACACTTATTTTATGTTGACTGTTTGATATTTTTCAGTGTTTTTGCTTGTCTTTAAGTTTTTGTAATTTTAAAACTTTAATAATAATTTTGTGATTCTTTAGCTTTGTGTTTCTTGTTGTATGCTGCTTTTAGAGGACTTGTCTGGAAAGGTCCCCTAAAAATGTTTTAAATAAGTAAATACTGTAAGTTGGTACTGACCAATATGCCGGAAGCAGAAGATCCAAATAGTGTCCCCTCTCTAAGAAAAAATATAATGATATTTGTATATTATTGACAGTTTTCTGCCTTTTAGTAGTGCCCCAAATATTCAGCTTGATGCAGCTAACTTGCTCTACTTATCAGTGAGATAACCAGTGGGTCTTATTTTCTATTGTAGGTCCTAGTTCTTTTATGAGTTCAACTTTGCTAATTGTCTTGCATCAGGAGATTAAAAGGTATAATCATTTATTATCCATAATAATGCAGTCATTACATGGACTTCAACAAGGTATCAAAGGCGAGATTATCTTTACCACAGCACTAGAAGAGCTTTATAATTCAGTATTGAAAAACAAAGTTCCTGAACTGTGGCAGGTAGGTGTAACTTACAGAGTCTCTGTTTTCAAGTCATAGAACCGCCTTAAAGTCCAGAATGCATGTCTGACTACACTCAGCTTTACCTTGCCTCTGTATCATGAAACCCGAGGACATGATTACTTCATCACAAGGTTCCCAGTATTTCTACTTTGTTAATCAGTTCCTCCCTGTTGGTGAGGATCAGGTCCAAGACAGCTGATCCCCCTTAGTCCTGATACCACGATTCCCTAGCAGTTCACAAAACCAGAATGGAATCCTGGCAGTAATTCTTAACATCTTCAGAATCTCAGCAGTCTATTTTTATTTTTCTCTTTAAAAGTGGGTTTCTAGCCTCCATAGTAAAAAAACCTGCTTGAGTGGACAATGCCTTTTAAATCACATAAAGTTGTTTCTTTCCATACTATTTCCAGCTGCCAGGGGTTGAGTAGGGTTTCCATGTCCTGTATAGTGTGTGTGTGGGTTTTTTTTTGCATGCATCTGCTCAGAGATTACACAACTCTTTTAACTGAGTGGGAAGAATGAATGATCAATTTTATTTTTGTAAATTTTAAAAACATGATATTGTGCTTTTTCTGCTATTACGTAACAGCAACATTCCTATAAATCACTTAAACCTCTGGGATCCTGGATTGATGACCTTGTTTTACGAGTGACTTTCTTTTCCATGTGGGCTAAACAAGTTATCACCTTTATGGAATCAAGGTAAAATGCAAAATATTAGAACAGTAAAGATTCTGGTGAAGTATATAAAGAAATGGCTTTGGCAAGAGTAGAGTTAAAATGCCACGGTTAACATACATTGGAATTGCAAATTTTCTGATACCTACTATAGAAATCCAGAAACAAATTATGAACATGACATATCCAGTGCAGGCAAATTCCTATTTTGAACCTGATACGTATGTGGGATCTGCAGCAAAGTGCTGAATTTGGACTGCTCCTGTTCAAGTTCTCAGCCACTCCCTTCCATTCCCTTTCCCTTCCATATTTTCTATTTTTCCTGTAAAAGTCATTCTATGTCCATAGTTCATGGATCAGTAGTGGGGTGCAGGAGGCCCCTCTTTGGGTCTTTCTCTCTAAAAAAAATTTCTTTTGTATCTCTGTAAACCTTGGGCACTACTGCTGCTTCCATTCAGAGCTGTGCTGTAACTTCTGAATCTTCCCCAGACCTGCCTTTTTCTTTAATAATCAATTCATCCTTCTGGATGATGGGCACATGTGGAAAGGGAGAAAGAACCACCTCTACTGTTATGTATACTTGTTGTTCTCATTCCATTTTTCATTCCTCGGAAAGGCCGTTGTTTGGATAATGGATGGCATTCTTCACAGGTTAATGCCTTCAGCTGGAAGGAATTGGTGGGATCTACTGAAGCCTTGCGGCTCGTGTCACCAGACTGAACCAGCTTGGTTTACAGTATTTGTTTATTTACTGAATTTGTATACCGCAAATCTGAAGATCCCAGGGTGATTGATGCACAGAATAAAATCACAAAGTACATAATAAAAACAACAAACCAAGCCAATAACCCCCCTGCCCAGAAACACATTTACAAGAATATAGTCTGTTAATCAGCCAAATTAATGTGACCTCTCCCATTATTTTAAACTACCCCCCCCCGTGTTCCTCCCTATGCTCCTATGCCATAGGCACTGCTGTTGTGCAATTTGCCTTCCCTTTTGCTCTTAGCCCTGACTTCATGAAAATCTAGGATTGTGATGTGGTACTAGAAATCCTCCAATGGGGGCTGCATGATGACACTCTTATATTTACTCTTACATGTGTATGGATTGTACTTTTATAGTGGTTAAGCCTTTGGCTAGTGCAGATTGTCATTATTTATTGTATTGTATAATTGACCATTTAAAACCATAATTAATATATACTTCTAAACTTATCATTCTTAAAGGCATCAGTATTTAGTGGTACTTCAGAAGCTAACCAAAACAACTATGCAACCTGGTGAGGAACTTGACCCCTTTGATGGCAGCTCTCAGGCACACCCCAGCTGCTTTTGGCTTCCAGCTTTCTTCTTTCCACAAGGTACATAATTTCATGGACAGTTACTATTTTCAGCAGTGTATAGATAAGGAGTGGGGAACTGTGGCTGCCTACCAGGTCATTCTTAGGGGTTGGCATAGCAGGGGCTGAGTCTTTCGTCTCTTGTGCCAGGCCCCAGATTTCATGTCCCTCCCCTTTTTCCAAAACTTTTTTTTTAATAAGGAAGTCCTCATAGGGTGGCTTTGCACTGCAAAGTGCAGTGCCGGTGAGGCCCCAGACACTTGCCCCCTTAATTTGCTTTCCAGCTGAGGCACAGATTTTATTGATCTGTGGTGCTGGGTAGCATATGTGGATCTTTTTGGCTGGTGACAGGAAGCCATCAACAAGACAAAGATTCTCTGCTGGGTGCAGAGGGGTGGAGCCCCACCCTGGGCAGTTAGCAAAAGACAAGAGAGCTGGGAGGGAGGAGTTTCAGAATTGCAGTGGGCTCATGTAAGCAAGAGGAAAAATAGTTTTGTTTCGGGGAATTAGTTTGCAAGTTGGAGAAAAGGGAGTCACAGCACAATGTGGATTGACAGTTTGAACCCAACATAGCAGCCATGAGAGAAACAGGACCCTTCTAGAATGTAAACTGGAAGTCCCCACACCCAATCCTAAACTCAGGTTGCATATATGTGTAAATAAACCATACACAGGCAACCCCAGTTTTAGGCATGGCCAATATGCACAGTGCCAAACCCAGAACCAGGGGTGCCAACTTGAATAAAATATTGTGGAAGCCCAGGTAAGCTCTGCCCTATATAATCGGCCACATGACGTAGTGCACACACACCATTTGAATGGGAACGTCTATCAATTTTTGTGGGGACCCTGCCCCCTCAACTATGGGGGCCGAAGCCCCCATGGCCCCTAGGAGATGGCTCCTATGCCCAGAACTGACCCGGAAATGTAATAAAAGACTTCACTAAAAGGGTGGGGCAGGGTGAGGTGAAGGCAGAATGGGGTGTTTCAGTTACACAATTTCACGCAAGCATGCAGTGACCCGGAACACAAGCCCTGCACAAATCGGGGCTTGCCTATACCATAAAGACCCCATAGTCTACTCTGTGCCTTGTTGTCCAACAGGCACGGACCCTGGTAAGTAGGCCTGGTACCCCTGGAGTCTCGCGCCACTCAGATTGGGGTGGCGTGCAACAATATGTTTAAACGTTTGTACAAAACATATTGCAATGCTGAAAAGGGTTCAGAAAAGGGCGACCAAGATGATCAAAGGTTTGGAGCAACTTCCCTATGAAGAAAGATTACATTTGGGGCTTTTTAGTTTAAGAAAAAGAGTAAGAGGACATGATAGGTGTGCATAAGGTTATGCATAGTGTGAAGGAAAAGTGGGTAAAGATTTTTCCTTTTTAGTCAACTAAAGCTGACTAAAGCCTAGTCTCACACCTCTTGCTCCAACATGTGCTCACAAACTCATACATGTATTTTATTCCTGCAGGATTTCTTACTGCAGTTCTTCAGAATTACGCTCGGCAGAAAGAATTGCCAGTGGATTCTCTTAATTTTATCCACAAAGTTCTTCCATTCGTTCAGGATGAAGATCAGAGTCTTAGATTTTTCAGCGCAAAAGAAGCTATAATAAACAAAGCATTTAAGGTAAGAAAATAAGAGCACATGTAGCATAATGGTTAATGAGCTTTGAGCTGGATGATTAATCTAAGTCATTGTTATGGCCTTATACAATGTCTTTTTTAAAAAAAAGTACTGAGAAAATGTATGTGATATGTTCTGATCATATTGGGAAGATACTATTGAAGAGTGTCTGGAACACATTTCTGAAACAACATAGAGAAGAAAATCCTATGGGGGAAAGTTGCAGGGGCAGGTTAGGGTGTGAATACCCTTCTAATTCTGCAGTGCCGAAGTATTTTCCTTCTGAAGCACAGTTACTTCATTTTCAAAGGAAAAGGAACCACTTTCTGCAACTCTCAGATGACTTCCTGCCAGGACTCAATAATTCTACACACACACACACAAAAATTCGAGCATCAAGAGACACTTTAAAGTAAAGGGTAAAGGGACCCCTGACCATTAGGTCCAGTCGAGACCGACTCTGGGGTTGCGGTGCTCATCTCGCTTTATTGGCCGAGGGAGCTTCCGGGTCGTGTGGCCAGCATGACTAAGCCGCTTCTGGTGAACCAGAGCAGCGCACAGAAACGCCGTTTACCTTCCCGCCAGAGCGGTACCTATTTATCTTCCACTTTGACGTGCTTTCGAACTGCTAGGTGGGCAGGAACAGGGACCGAGCAACGGGAGCTCACCCCGTTGTGGGGATTCGAACCGCTGACCTTCTGATCGGCAAGTCCTAGGCTCAGTGGTTTAATCACAGCACCACCCACGTTCCAAGAGACACTTTACTTAGTTCAAATTCAGTTGGGCCAGCCTCCTTTTGCCCGTTTAAAAAGTACTAGAACACCTTATGCAGGTGAGGGGGAGGGAGGTGGTAGCCAACAGTGTGCTATCCTGATATTGCTGGTGAGAATTGTAGTCCTGCAGCACTTTGAGGGCATCACACTGACTACTCCTGAGCTTCAGCCATGCTTAACATCATATAGGAAGTCCAACATACTGTGTTGCCTATCAGTTAAAATATAATTTACAGGTTACCACTGAATGTAGATGTGAAGGATGGTGTCGTGGAGGCTGAATAGCGGTCATTCTACCTCTGTAAAGGATTGCTTCACTAATTGCTGAATGCATGAAAAATTGATACATAACAATCCCTTTTCCATTGGGTTGATAGTGATTTTGTTTGACCAACATAGTACAGTCATACCTTGGATCCCGAATGCCTTGCTATTCGAACGTTTTGGCTCCCAAATGCTGCAAACCCGGAAGTGAGTGTTCTGGTATGCGAACAGTCTTTGGAACCCAAACGTCCAATTGGCTGTAGCCAATCAGAAGCCGCACTTCGGTTTCCAAACATTTGGGAAATAGAAAGGACTTCCAGAACAGATTCTGTTCAACTTCCAAGGTAGGACTGTAGTACTGACCCACCTGCCAATGCTACCTGTAGGTCAGGTGCCTCTCAGGATAACACCATGACAGCCAGGTCAAGTTCCCTATCTTAAAACATTTATATCATCATGTTGTTGTCGTTTAGTCGTATCCGACTCTTTGTGACCCCATGGACCAGAGCACGCCAGGCACTCCTGTCTTCCACTGCCTCCCGCAGTTTGGTCAAACTCATGCTGGTAGCTTCGAGAACACTGTCCAACCATCTCGCCCTCTGTCGTCCCCTTCTCCTTGTGTCCTCCATCTTTCCCAACATCAGGGTCTTTTCCAGGGAGTCTTCTCTTCTCATGAGGTGGCCAAAGTATTGGAGCCTAAGCTTCAGGATCTGTCCTTCCAGTGAGGCACTCAGGGCTGATTTCCTTAAGAATGGAGAGGTTTGATCTTCTTGCAGTCCGTGGGACTCTCAAGAGTCTCTTCCAGCACCATAATAGCTGGTCATAAATTTTGAAAGTTTTATGGAGTCTGGTGGACTAAAAACAAACAAGAAAACCCTATCATATGACATTCATCTATCAGTTTTGTTGACTTTCAGGAATCTTCTCGGTGTGAAACTGGAGTTATAGTTTGTGGCTTATACATAGATGGTGCTTGCTGGAATCCCACTACAAAGACATTGGAAGAGCCTGAGCTTCACCAGAGATTTTATCCACTACCAGACATACATTTTTTACCAAAAAAGGTGATTTAAATAAAATGTACATTCTGTGTTATAACAAAAGCTCAGGGTGGCAACAGGTAACACTAATGATACAAATTTTGCAAGTTGGGAGCAGCTATATAATCTTATATTTATACCTGAAATGAGAAACATTTGATTTCGTTGTATCATTTTACTACATCATGCACTCCTTTTCTCACCCACTCCCTTATTCTGACTCCAAGTTTCAACCTGTAAAGTGTTTTTGTCCATGTTGCATGTGCCTGGTGTTTATGGCAGTTGTGGTGCATCTGGCTGGCTGTTCTGAATCTATGACGAATTAACAGTGTGCTGTGCTTGTGCAAACAATTGGCAGGCTACTTGTGTAGAAAAAAGCCCACCCACCGCTCCATCACCAGATGGGTGCTGAAGGTAGAGGCTCATACTAACATCTAGAACCCCTTCCCCTTTAAAAGAGGAGACAGATACGCAAAGTTTGCCTGTTGTGCTGTGATCCCTGCTTCACATATTGGTTGCATGCACATACTGTATATTGTATGTTTTGCGTGCTACTCTTTCATATTCCTCTCATATACAGTCTATTTAAAAGATCGGTGTTATGCTAATATGTATTATTAATTCATCAACACTTCTCTTTTGAAGATGGCCTCCCATGCAAGACCCCATTGTCTAGAGGAGGAAGAAGTCTGGCTACTTTATGAATGTCCACTATACAGGACACCTGAAAGATCAGGAACACTGTCCTCTACAGGTATATCAACTAATTTTATAACAGTAGTTAACCTACCAAGTCTTATAGCACCCAGCCACTGGATAACAAGAGGTGTTGCACTGTTATGCCAACTAGATGACTGAGAAAATTTAAAAAATAATTACCCCTTAAACTTTGATACTCTTCAGACTGTTGGACCAGTTTTGGTAAACGGATGCTTAAGAATAAACAGTATTTATTGTGGTTTTCATTATGATTTATCTTCTCATTATTTATATAAGCATGGCAGCAGGTTAATTAAACTTATTTGTGTTCAGTCGGATGTGTGTCAAGCTAGCCATGTGGTAAAGTTGGACTTCCTCAGCTCCAGCAAGAAACTTCTAGTGCTTGCTTACCGCAGTATTGTTTCTAATAGTGACCAGCCCAATGCTGCTGGAGCCTTAGAATGAGGGCATTAAAGTGATTGCTACTGTCTTGAATCAGAATTGTACAGTTGGAAGGGACCCCAAAGATCGTCCAGTAGTCCAACCCCCTGCAATGCAGGAATATGCAGCTATCCCATACGGGGATCAAACCTGCAACTTTGGCATTAACAGCACCATGCTCTAACCAACTGAGCCATCCAAATCTGTAGCATGCCTACTGAACAAAAAGTATGAGTCATTTCTATTGCTCTGCACTTTTTACCTCTGACTCCATTTACCATCATGCAACCATGGAGGTTTGCCAACATGACAAAGCAGCCCTGAGTTTTCCACCTCTGTAGTATGAGAAGGGCTGAAATGAATATGGCAGATCCTATGTTTATTTATTTCCTGAGTAGGAGTGTGAGCTTTTCAACCTCTTTCTGGGTAGAATGCATGTAATTCACCTGAACTTGGCTAGAACTCTTAAGAACTTAAACTATCCCAGGACACAGATACATCTTCAATCAGAGCTACTTATATATTCAAAGGGCAAACAAAAATGTTAGAAGCCTCTTCCAAGTAAATAATTACATCTGCACAAAATCATTTCTAGATTAAATTTTAATTATGCAAGTTACTTTTTATGAAGTTCAATCTAAGGAGTACATTTTAGATGTAAAAAGGTGTAACAAACATGACACGTTGCAGTTTATATTAGTCAGGAACCACACTCCTGGGAGAACATGCTCATATAAAAAGATTACTCATTTTCCTTTAGAAGATATTTTAGAATTATCCAAAAATAGTGGTATTTCTACAATTTTCTTTGCATAACAAATTACAATAGATATTTTGAAGCACTCAATGTTTATAAGGATTTTTTCTGCTCTAAACAGATGTTATGCAGGCTAAAGAAAGTTGTCATGATCATTTCTGCCACACAACACACAGTCAATTTACAATCTTGTACAGCAGTAACTAAAATGGCTCATACAAATATACAGAGTACAATATGGATCCCCACAGGGCATAAGAGTGCTGTTATCCCCATCACTCAAGGCTATTCATGTTCCAAAGGGGACTGGTTAGACGGGATATGGGCATTCGTTAAGTAAGCCCTACAGTGATCCACAATCATGCATTTTAACTATATTAAACGGAAAACAATTGTTATCAAGAACTATGCTACAAATTCATAAATGCAAAATATAGTCAAATTAAAAATGGGTACTTTGCTATTATTAAATGGATAATTTTTATCAGCTGTAAAAATTTCAACAGACCTGCTTTCTAATTTAATATATTAAAATGGCAATTATTCCTTCCATTTAGGTAAATAATTCCACCTTATAGCCAATTCAGTAAAAAACTATTCAATAAATTTTTATAGCTGTTCTGCTACAAACAGCATAAAACCACATAGCATGAGTTGCTATGAAAACTCAAATATACAAAAATACATTTGTTAAAAAGTTCAATTAAAGTGGTTGACTTTAATCATGTTAAAAAGCTGCTTTAAATAGCAATTTGAAAAATTAGCATTTTTCCTACTTTCAACAGTATAAAAAGGCAAAATAACCTACATTTGAGGTAGCAATGCCAATTCACAAAACTTTGAATAAATTTCATATACTTCCATAACACATTTGTCATTGCAATATTTAAATGAGCACTTCAATTGTTCAACTCAATTTCATAGCAATACTTTATAAAACGTTTCAAAAATACTGGAAATGGTTTTAGTAAAAAAAAAGATTTGCATCTTATATTCAAAACACTGTACAACAAAGTCTTTCAATGTTACAATATAAAGGAAAGCTATAGTACAAAGCAATGGTTTATAATAGCTGAAAAAACTGCCTATTTTTTCACAGTCTGTACAACATGCCACACACCCTGTATCATTGTTTTTTGTCACTTGCACTTCTTGAGGTCTGACACTCTCAAAGAATTAGCTGTAAGGGATTTTAAAATATTCTCTTAAATCAATGTACTTTTTAGAGCACATATTATAAGGAATACTATTATGTAAAAACTTCAAGAGGCATATGACAACCATCGCTCAGACTTAAAATGGGATTTTGTTCTCCAGAGTGAAGGGGCAGAGAAGCAACTCCTGTCCAGTTGCTTCCCCAGAAGCAATTCCTGCTTCTGCAACAGCCACTAGGGATTCAGCCTGAGAGAACCAGTTATAAGAGACAGACCTGAGTGAGAACTATGATTAGAAAGCTGTAGCATCGGAAGTCACTCTTCATTGGACTCTGTAACGTTTACTATTTTCTGGTGCATTTTGGCCAAGGGCTCTGAAGGTAGCCCAAAGAATGAAAAATACAAAAGTTACACAAAACAAGCAAATCTTCAGCATTAAACCCTAAAATGGTCTTTCCTATGTCCGGAACAGATAATTAACATTATCCAGCATATACATTGCTTGACAGGCTTTTAATGTGCTATACAACTAATTTATTGCTTAACTGAAGTGTGTAATTTGAAATGGGGAGATGGCTAAAAATATATGGAAAAGACTATTTTTAGTAGTTTATTGGTAAAGGTATCTGCAGCTTTACTATCTGATCACAATTTTTAAGAAAATCTAGCAGAATTAACGTATACCAAGTGCAGTGGTATGAGGTATGTGGTTTATTGCAATGAAGATTTGACTGCAGAAGCGGTGCATTATCCACCAGTTTGAAGATACTCAGTAGATATATGGAAATATGCGATATGGTACACGTTGACAGTATTTTTCCCATGCTAAGCCATATTTTTTCTTACATTGACGTTCATCACGGGCTTCTCGATGAATAAGCAAACCAGTAAAGTATATGACATAGAAATATGGTAAGATGTGGTTGATCCCTGTAAGAACACATAAACAGTTATTTTTTCCACTCTTCACCTGAAAAGGTAAATAGGGTTTTTTTTTGTTCATCACTTTAACAATAATTTATGACTGGGTTTTAATATTGACTTTCGGTTTCTTGATTAGATTTCAAGCTTGAACATCATATTTGTGAGTGCAAGTCATAATTTATTTTCTCTGTTTTCTATGCTGATCAAGAAAAAAGAACTTACTGTCAAAAAGACAAACAGAACAATATACTTATGGTGTATTATCCCACCTAGTCATCATCTTATGGCAATTTTCAATTGGATCAGGGGTGGTTATCTCAGTTAATAACAACCACTGGTAGGAATTTGAAAAACAGAGGTCAGAGGTAAAAACACAAATTAAACAATGGGATTGCACACACTCTCACACAGACAAATTCACAAGGCCAGTGTCCAAGCTGAATAGTTCCACCCTGAATGAATGGTTTAAGTGCAGGCAGGAAGCAGCCTTGAAGTCAACTCTTAATTGCTTTCTGCCTTGGACAATAGGTGGTGAAGTATCACCCACATGATGGCCTGCCACCCATGCAAAACATGAAAGATTTCACTAAAAGACACTTTACTATCTTACCACACGGTAAGGACCAAGCCAGAGCCATGATGATATCTCCAAGGTAGTTTGGATGGCGCACCAAGCCCCACCAGCCAGAGACCAGGAGGTTTTTTCCAGTTGCAGTGGGAATAACTTTCAAGTCTGTATAATGATATACAAATAAATATACTCTGCAGACGAGAACACACTGTGTAATATTAATATATAGAAAGCACTAATAGAAAACCAATTTGCCTAAGCAGTACTTACGAGCAACTTTTGGATCCTTTGGATTTCTTCGAAATATGTTTTTCTGTGAATTCGCACCACGAAAAATGTAATAGCCAAGAACTTCAGAAAAGAAAGAAGCAACTATTATTTCCTTGCAGAACTTGCCAACAACACACAGTCCATTGTCTTTCCAATTTTACATTAATAACAATGACAAGAGCAATGTTCTTAGGCATCTATTTATTGTCCAGTTTTCTAATCGTGAGTATAATTGATGTGGATATTACAAATTTACTTGCTTACTCTGAGGCTGCCTCAGCTCTGGAGAACACCTGGCCAGCCCCAGAGGCACCATTTGCCTGCAAGAAACAGCCGCACAAGGCTTTGGGAGGCAGAGACACAAGAGGGCATCAGAGGAGAGAGGGAAGGAAAGAAGGTTGCCCACAGTACCCCTGACCATCATTCAAGGCACCCCACGGTGTCACAGCACACGTTGAAAGCCACTGCTATACAATATGAAATAGAGATGGGGAATTATTTGTAGTTTTTATAGCTACTCTACCTTGAGGAAATGCTATTAAACAATGAAACTCAAAGAGACTGATGGCAAACACCCTCTCTAAAAATTACTTGATTTACTAACTGAATTGTTGACATCAGTTTGGGGCAGGAAAGGGCTTTCTCAACTGACTCAACCATGAAATATTATTCCTTCACAAGACCTGAAGGTTAATTGTGCTGGCTGATGAGAGGCCAGTAAATCTACCTGTGTGTAGGAGCCTTGTGAACCTTGAGACCCACAAGAGAAAAACCAGCTGTAACTTGCTGCACCTCCTTCTTCTTTTCTTTTTTGTTACTTCTCTGGGACAAGGGGTGGGAGGTTTTTGATGTGGATGCTTGTGAGCAACAATTCATACCACTCAGGGTGAGAGTCTGAATGGGTTGGAGTGGGGGTGAAAGGTGTTAACTTAGTCAAAAGCTACAGGGTGAGAGTCCGTTGGCACAGAGTGGGACCCTCTTTGTGTGAGTAATGGGGAGTGAGTGGGCGGCTTAAGTGAAAAACAATGTGGGAACCATTGCTAAGATCACTGGTTGTTTAACCTGTATGAATGATTTGTGTTTGGTTTTTACTTAGGTATTTGATTAAATTGGATATTTTAATTTGTCACTGTAGTTTTGCTTGTTTACAAAAAATATGACAGAATTGTTAACTTGTTGCTTATTGAGCCTGCTTATATGATTTTGTAATTTTTGTATTTTTTCTGCTTATTTTTCTTACTCTATGATTGAAAATATTTGAATAAATCCTGAAAATAAATCAAGCTATTAAGCATTCCCATAAAGCATCCAGAATGCTTTTAAGTAAAGCAGTATTTCATTTTAATTGCCACTTACTATTCAAGGCTACAATTGCAGAAGCTGATAACCAAGAAAGTTCATTCGGATGTTTCACTAAATAGAAGGCTTGCAAGCTGTAGAGAAAAGGAACCCACACCAAGTCTCCAAATGCTAGCATGAACCCAAAACCATCATGGATGATGTCCATTGTTGTCAGAATAGCTTCCTAAAAAGTTAAAAGAATTAAATGAGTACTGATCTGAATTTTTGTTAATGGCCAAAATATTTTCACTATACTGTATTGTTAGGGTTGTGTACATGTGGAATATGCAGCAAAGCACACATAGACTGAATTTACACATTTCTAAAAATCAGCAAATGTTTTTCAGCAATGAGCTCTCAATGCCTTTTACAATTCAGCTATCTACATAGGCAGACGAGAGCTAAAACAGGAGAAACTAGTACTAGTTTCTCACTCTGCTTCCCCTTCTCTCATACATAAACATCACACCCATTCACACAAAAACTCTTACCCCATTCATCCATCCATTATCTCATTCATACTCACACACCCAAAACAACCTGCCCCAATGCACAGCTACCTATTTTGTGCTTCACTCCTTTGGCTAAGAAAGTTAGCCAATCTTGTAGATTGCCACCACAGAATGTACAAGATGCCCCCTGTTCCAAAACTGAAATCACTTTGCGGGCTGTATCCTTGATGCCCTTATCCTGTCAGAGAAAGAAGAGCCAGCAGGCAGACATGGTGCCTGGTTCATTCTGTGGTCAACCCTTAGAGCAAGACTGCTAGAGCTAGATCTGGCATCTCTTCTGAGACGGCAGACCAGGTAGCACACAAGATATAGCCCAATGCCTTCCCCAATGCCCACAGCAGTCTTCCCTGCCACTGAAGGTTGCTCCAGGTGTTGGGAAAGGTGTCTGGTTTTTGGCATCCATAGGGAAGACCCCAGAAGCCCACCTATGTGCAGTCTACAGAAAGATGCAACCCCTTTCACTTGACAGAGGGGAACAAGTTATACAACAAATTCCTCATACGTTTCATGAACAGCCTAGCCCACAATGTTTTTCAGCCAATCGTTGTGATGATGAGCCAATCATATGCTTGTTATCATATAAAAATAAGAGATGGTTTTCTCCACAACCAAAATGGGGATACTGAGAAACATAAGGGAGGCACTAGCAGGATTAGAGGAACCACAAGGTTTGCAGAAGTACAACACATTTTTTTAAAAAAAAACTTCAAAAGGAGGCAAAAAAATATATCCTACCAAATATCCATAAACATTACCTCATTCCAAAGTGCATCCACCACATAAAGGAGCTGGAAACTATTAACCAGTATCATGGACAAAGATGGCATATTCAGATGTTGCACTTTCATCTCAGTCAACAGCATTGCCAAGTTAATAACAACCTTAAAAAAAATTAAGTTGCACATTAAAATCAACTTTTATCTTACAACTCTGGTGAAACAGTAACACAAGTTTCAATGTTAATTTCATTTCAAAGCATTTTTCTCCTGCTCACAAGAAGTATTTTACTCATGTATAAGCAGAGTTTGACCTAGTGTGTGCTCTTTTCCCTTTAACCTTTCTATTTATCTTCCCATATTTGTATTTTAACTCTTATAAATTAAACAATAGCTGTGTAAAATGAGAGATACTTGCAGCTGTGAACATTGTACAGCTAATGCTGCAGTGATAATGCGGCTGTTGTAGTATATAATATAATGTCATCATAATGTTGATATTTCCAATATTTTGCAATCTTTTCCTGCAGTACATTTTTCATTTTAAGAACTTAGTTGTCTTATTTGTAAAATCAAAGATGATGCAAAAATAGTTTTAAACACTTACCCAGCCAATTAGCCCTGGTCGTAACTCACAGAAGTATTTCAGGTCAAAATTTCTGATGCGAGGATTTAATTCACGTCCCATAAAAAAGTCATAAAATATATTCCCTACAAATAAAAATAAATTAGACCACAGTATAATATTGGCTACTGTACTGTTACTGGGTTTTATCCAAGTCACAGTTAAAGTAGTCCCACTGAAATTAATGTACTTAAGATAGTCAGACAGGATTTCTGTCTAGAACTTCTTACAAGACATAGTTATGCCAAACTTGTCCCATATTCTTAAAATGCACTGAAAAGAAAAGTGGGTATAAATTCTTCTGTTATAAGTTTAATTTATTACAACTTTACAGGAGCACACAACCCAATAAGAATGCTTTTTATCAAGGTACATGCAAATTAAATTAGTAATTATGTAAATAGCATGAGTGGATTAAATCAGACAAAAAATGCATTAGGAGTTAAATGCATGATTCCCCTTAGTGTTTTGCTGAAAGCCCCAAGACAGAGACTATGGAGCAGAGGAACGGGGTTAATGTAGTTTGTAATGACAGTACTTTTGACACACAGAAATGCATAAGAACAAAAAATAAAATAAAATAAATCAAGCACGGTATGTTTCCACAACTGAATACTTACCAGAATTCCCCCCAGGTGACAATTCTTGTTCAGGTGCTCTTAATGAACGGGCATAGAGATAAATGCTTAACACCACAGAAAAAACTGTAGCACAGACAGCAAATTGTAGGAAATGGTCATATATATAGGAAAACTCCATTTCAAAATACAGAGAAATTCCTACAGCTGCAGCTGTTAGGATAAAAGCATAGAATCCTTGAAGGAGAGAAAAAAACCACAGGAGATATGTGAGACACAAGTAAAAAAACCCACTATTCTAAAAACACACTTAAGAAAGTTAATGCGTAGAAACATTGTAAATCATTTTCCTAATTAAATCATCTTAATAAAGTGGGCTCTGATACAAAATTTTATGCCAGAAATCTTTGGTATTTAAGGTTTCCAATTTGGCAATATTTATACACGATGTGAAACCCTAAGTCTGCAATTCTGTATTCATTTACCTTGGAATTAACTACCCAAAGGGACTTATTTATATAAAAATTAATCCATTTACTATAATAAAAAACTTTAAGCTGCTTACAACAAAAATAACAATGCAACATTCAATAAAATTTCTTCCAACACTTAGCCCCCCCCCCCCAACCCTGCCCTCCCTCGTTAAAAATAAACAGAAAGTTCTTGGGCAAGCTTGGCTAAACACATACATCAGAGCTTCCCAAACTTTTCATGTTGTTGACACACTTTTTTTTTACATGCATCATTTCGTGACACAGTAATTCAGTTCCACTAGCACACCAGAGGTGAAACTAACCCCTTATAAGAGTGTTTGCTCAACACACCTGCACACTGCAGCCAACACATCAATATGTTGCAACACAGTTTGGAAAGCTCTGACATACATTTTAATTACTATATTTGTCTCACAAATTACATGGGGGGGGCGCTTTCCAGAAGGTGGGTAATATCATCTAGCTGGTTTCCTTTCACCATATGGCCATGTGCTGGTTGTGCCATGACCAGGAGGGTATCCTTGGAAGATCTTAAGAGATTGGCTAGGTCTGTACTGGGGAAGACAGCCTGCTATGTATTCCGGTTCTGATGTGTTTTGAGCTTTAAATGTCAAAAGCAAAGCCTTGAGCTTGACTTGGTAGTTAATAGGCAGCCAGTGCTTTCAAAACTGAGTGTCCTACTAAACATTCTAGCAGCCCAACATATAGCATAATATATGAGACTAATTGTAAGGTTACTCATGTTACACCTTGGCAATGCTATCTGTGTCAAGGCACCGTTTTAGTTGGCACACCAACCCAAGCTGGTAGTGGATGACCTGAGCCACTGAGGTCAGCTAGGTCTCTAGTGATGGATCTAGCAAGCACCCCCAAACTCTGTACAGTCATACCTTAGAAGTTGAACGGAATCCATTCCAGAAGTTCATTCGACTTCTAAAACGTTTGGAAACCAAAGTGCAGCTTCTGATTGGTGGCAGGAAGCTCCTGCAGCCAATTGGAAGCCACAGAAGCGCTGTCAGATGTTCAGCTTCCAAAAATAGTCTGCAAACCGGAACAGTCACTTCCAGATTTGTGGCATTCAGGCGTTCAAGAACTAAGCTGTTTGAAAACCAAGGTATGACTGTACTTGCTCCTTCAGAGGGAGCACAACCCCATCCAGAGCCAATACAAAGCCAAATTTGCACATCTGGGAATCACCCATCCACATGGACTCTGTCTTTTCAGGATTCAGTTACAGTCCACATCTAGTCCATGATTGCATCCCGGCATGGTTTATGACATGCATGGCCTTTCCTGATTCCGTTATTACCGAATGAAATAGAGTTGGATGTCATCAGAAAGCAGTGACACTTTGCTCCAAATCTAATGATCAATGGTATCAAGAGCCACTGAGAATTCCAGGAGAATCAACATGGTCACATTTCCCTGTCCCTCTCCTGAAGGAGATCATTCATCAGCAACTCAGACTAGGTATGTTAAGGACAAGAATTCAAATTGTATTATGACTACAACAATATATGTGTCATAAAAATTTAGCCCATTTAGACACCTGTTACACTAGAAGTATAAAACAAACTATGGTTATGGACATTGCCCATTACTGAAGGCTACCACACCTACAGACAAGTACTAAGCAAGTGGAAAATTAAAAGCAGACAATCAGCTGTAACCATATAGCTGAAAACCCCAAAGCATCATTTGGCATGATAACTGAACCATATATGCTCATGTTTGCAATCTCAATAATTATAGGTTACCAGTTCAAAAGTAATGCTGAATTTAAAACCTAATTACCATTTATCCTGTATTCCAGTCTCATTCCATTCAAAAGTGGGGTCCCTTCTACAATCTTAAAAGAAAAAGAAAAAAGTCTTTTCCACCTAGATTCAGGAGTAGTAAAGCAAATTATAGGGAAACAATCATTTTTTAAAGAACCTGTTGCCTTTCTACATTTTGTAGAATAACAGAGCCACTTAGCCAAGAAAAAAGGGAAATTCTAAACCTTGCAATTACATGATAATCCCCATGATATAAAACTGATTGCATAATAATCTGTAGTTTAAAAACTATAAAAAATAGATTAACCATGGCTCTTTCCATGCAATCAAAAATCCCAAAGTTGGCATAGAAGAATACAACACTCATACAACTACAAAAATAAGATATCTAGAAGAAATATTTGTATTAATTCTAATAATTTATATACCACCTTTGATTTAAAAAAGAAATACTAAGGGGATTAACAGATCAATAAAACAATGTATCACAAGAAAACCAGGTCAGAGGAAAAAAACAAATTAAAATATTGATCACAGTAACCAGAAGCCAGTATTAATTGTCAGGAAAATGCCCAGGTAAGCAGACAGATTTCCATTTGTCAACATAAACATTCTATGATCAATCTGCTTGATCATCACAGGCAGATCACTGTACAAGGCAGAAACCACTATGTAAAAAAGCCCTTTTCAGCATCACTGTAAGATGTACACCTACAGTCCATGGCATGGTTCCTAAGGCTGCCTCTGCAGACCACAGTGATTGAGATTGTCACAATCCAACTCACCACTCCATCAAGACATGTGTCTAGAGCAGTGTTTCCCAAACGTTTTTGGGCAACGGCACACCTGCTTACCGGAAAAAAATCTCGCGGCACACCACCATTAAAGCCCCGCCCCGTGACGTCAGCGCGCAGCGTCACGCGGGGGGGGGGGACGCACAAAAGTGAACGTTTTTTCCCTTCCCCTTGCCGGGGTGGGAGGAGGCAGCAGAGCGAGGGCAGCTGAGGCGGCGGCGGCGATAGCGGGCGGAGGAGGAGCCGTCGCCGGGAGTTGCTGCTGCTGCTGTTGCTGCTGCTGCCCGGACATGCCGGCCTCCTCCTCCTCCGCTGTCTCGCGCTCCTCCCTTTTGCGCGAGCTGCCCCGCCGCTCAGCACCACCACCGCGGAGCCGCCCCCAGCTCGACGCGGATCCTCGCCGCCGCCGCCTCTCGCCGCCCGACTCGCCCGCCTCCCTCCCACGGCACACCAGCCGGTGTCTCACGGCACAGTAGTGTGCCGCGGCACACCGGTTGGGAAACACTGGTCTAGAGCATGCCTGGGTAACTCCTAAGTCAAACGTAACAGAGAAACAGGGCTGAGTGCCCCAGATCTCCTGAAGGCCATCCCAATGGTTTCATATAGAACCTATCATGTAAAATATAATTGTGTACATTCCTGTTTGGCAGGAATGTAGTAGGAACACTGAAAATTGCAATGATCATTCTCCTCATCAAATATGGTACCTCAAATCATCATTTTCATTGGTTTTGCTTTATGACAGCCATAATATTTTTTAAAAATTGTGACACACACAAAATAAAAATGCATTTTTGTAAACGCAGTATACAAATTTATAGTTAAAGTTTTACCTTTCCTATTGGGAGTAAGTAAAACAGAGCTTGGAGAAAGAACCAAAGAAGAAAGACACCAAACACTCTTGTCTCCCATAAACTTTCCAAAGCTGGGAGGGAGGGAGGAAAATTCAGGACACTGGGGTCTTTCTGAGTACACATCAACAACAAGTAAAATACAGTTCCAGGAAGGAGAAAAATCATTAAAAAGGCACCTGCAAAACAAACACACAGGATCAGAAGTTAAACAGGAAACAAAATGAAGCATTACTACAACAGAAAAACTGTTGTCAAAACTACTCAGTTGTTACAATATTGCAACTCAAAGATCACCCCCTCCCCACACACATACCAGGACTGTTACCTATTCTAAGATATAATGCTTTCATTGCCTAATGGAGAACAATTTGAAATGGGTGCCATAATTAAAGACTGCATGTATACTTCTAGCAATTGCACAGAAATGATCTTGTCTAAACTTTAAGGTACGAAAGGCTCTTGGCCGGCAGCAGGTAGCCACAGAGATGCAAGAGGAAGGAACTACAGTGGAACCTCAGTTGTCGAACATAATATGTTCTGGAAAACACCATTCGACTTCCAAAACGTTCGACAACCAAGGCGCATTGGGCAGTCAGCAAAATCCATTGAAAAAATGGAGAAACACGCCTCGGAAGCCATTCAATTTCTGAGGTGTTTGAAAACGGAAGCATTCACTTCTGGGTTGTCAGCGTTCAAAAGCCGAAACTTTCCACTCTAGTCCCAATTCTAGTCACTTGCCCAGATATTGATGACATGTAAGCATAGTAGCTGATGTCACACAGAAAGCATGATTACTAGGAAAAGATTATGCAATAAAATTCATGAAAACTACTGTCATTATGTAACTATTTATTGAGTATGCTGGGATTCAAGAAACCACTACCAGGAGAGGTCTCAAACTGACTTCTAATGGAAATGCCAGCTCTGTATATACAATGATGTGCATACAGAGCTGCTTCCCTCCACTAAAGTGAATTTGGGAATTTGCAAAAAACTATATGAATGCTGCAGTACGCCAAGACTATCATACCAATTTTTCCTCCAAACTCTAGTTCCTTTGTCTTCATGCATACTTTTACAACAGGTTTGGGTTTCTCAAAAATTCTCTCTTCTGAATACATTTCTTCTGTTCTCTTCTCCTCCTTCCTTGAATGCAAATTGTAGCGTTCGAGGATGCGCTCTCTGGCACGCTCAGATTCAATTCTTTGGCGCTAAATACCATAGTGAAGGAAGAGGAAGTCATTTGCAATCATATTGCACCACCTGCTGGATATATCCCTCCATTCAAGTAATACTGCCTGAAAACCCCTCATTTCTATGATCCCAACTCTGCTAATCTACACTGTCATACACTCCCTTCTCATACCTCTTCCTCGGAAAAAAACCCCACAATTCCTTTTCATCAAAACATTTACAACACAATGCAGTCATTCTTAGCAGGATAAGAGCAACCTATTCCTTTGCCAATGCTCATTATAACATATTCAAGATCCTTTCTCTACATTCTATCCATTTTATCATGTCAAAGTTCTTTATAAAATATTCAAGATCCTTTTTCTACATTCTATCCATTTTATCAAGCAATACATTTAATGCAGATATTGTAATCTCAAGGATTGAAGAGCAGCTAACTTTAAACATCTAACCAGAAGGTTTCCAGAAACAATGGAGATTTGAGTATGTTGAACACTATTATTTCATACCTCTAGAGTGTTGTGAGATGAGTAATTCACTTCTGTGATATCTGGCTCCCCATTATACTGGTTGGTATTGTTTTCATTCAGTTTCTGGATTAAAAAAAAAGAATTGAGTGTTTCCATTGTAGTAAATATTTTTCAGAAAACCTTCCATTCCACAACCAATCATAGATTGCCTTTATAAATTTCTGATGTGTAGCACAGACACACAAGAGAACCAGGTTTTATGGAACCCTTGAATGAAATTCTAAAACAAATAACTTTGGGAAGTACCTGGTTAAGTTTTAACGGTCTCCAAATCTAAGTAGAAGAGGAATTTGTGAAACAGTGGAGAAGTGGAAAATAAGTATATGGAACCTGTGGTGTGCTCCGTGTACTTGGCTTTTTTATGTCTGTGCCAACTTTCTTTTGACAGTACTCAATTCCTTCTACTTTCTTTGGAAAGGAAGAAGAAATTGAATAGTGCATGAAATCTAGTTTGTTCAAGGTACAGTTGCTATGTCTTTTTGTGATTCCAAACTACAAAAAGTGCAGCTAATGTCAAACTATATTGCACAAAAAATTTCTATATTTCGGTTTATCTGTATGTGAACATAGCTTGACAAAGGGACTAGACATAAAAATAAATCAAATACCAAAGGAATCAAATTAGGTTCCCCAATCATATTCTTTTCATTTTTTGGTTCTCTGCTTTGAGAGGAAGAACGACGTCTGTGTTTTGCTGGCCGACCAGGTGAACGAGATCTGGAACCTGATCTAGATCTGCTACCACTGCGTCTTGAAGGGGAACCGGAGGAGGAACTACTTTTTCTAAATCGAAAAGATGACATAGACTGAAAAAAACCAAAAAACAGTTACATCATTAGCTTTACAAACTAGTAGTTAGTTATGAATATCTCTAAATCTTCTATTTAAAAATATTCATTGTTTACATTACATTTCCAAGCACAAGTCAACGTGTTGGTGCTGACCTTTAAAGCCCTAAACAGCCTCGGCCCAGTATACCTGAAGGAGCATCTCCAACCCCATCATTCTTCCCAGACACTGAGGTCCAGCGCAGAGGGCCTTCTGGCGATTCCCTCGCTGCGAGAAGCCAAGTTACAGGGAACCAGGCAGAGGGCCTTCTTGGTAGTGGGACCCGCCCTGTGGAATGCCCTCCCACCAGATGTCAAAGAGAAAAACAACTACCAGACTTTTAGAAAACATCTGAAGGCAGCCCTGTTTAGGGAAGTTTTTAATGTTTGATGTTTTATTGCATTTTTAATATTCTGTTGGGAGCCACCCAGAGTGGCGGGGTATAAATAAATTATTATTATTATTATTATTATTATTAATTTACATTAATTCAGTTTTTTGGCAACATCGCTTGAGGGTGGATCAAGAAATTGAAAAGAGGTGAAATGAAGAAATAGTATTGCACCTTACTATTCAAGCTTCAGATTTAGGATTTGGATTTGTAAAGCACAACTGCCTCCTCAGTCTAAAACCAAGCTAGCAGTAAAACCATAACAAATGTGCTCAACCTTGAAAGCTGATGTGTGTCCACTCTTACTTAGGGGGAAATCTAGATGTATGGTGATTTATGTAGGTGATAACCCTACATAAATAAATATGAAATTGAATAATCCCAAACATTAGCAACAATATTGAAAATAAAGCACAGCTTATTTCAACATACATTCAACATATATTTAAAATACAGTTGTTTGGTGGAGACTTCCGGTTCCGGACGCGAGCAGTGAGGAAGCACAGAAAGCCAGCTCTTGGCTTTCTGGGCGCTGTGAGATTGTGGGGAAAGATGCAAGGGCGCAGCGTACCCCGAAACCTCAGGGGGGGAACCCTTGGGGGAGAGGCCACCTGCAGCGTGGACGCGGTCGACCTACCCCTCTGGGAAAAGAGAACAGAGAGGAACGAGAGAACGGCGACCGCTAGCGCAACCTGGGAAGTGCCGCCTCACAGCGAAACGCCCAGAGCTTCAGCTGCAAACAGCGTCGGAGCTCCTCAAGATAAGAACGGGGTCTCCAGCATGGGAAATTTTCTTTCTTGAAGTGCTTACTATATAAGCGCGCAGTTGGCGTGAAGCTAGGAGACGCCCAGGTTTTTCTTTGTTTGTTTATTTATGGGATTCTCCTCGGCAGCGGAGACAAGATGGCGCAGAAGGGGAGCCGCAGGAGCGAGGAGGTTAGTGAATAGTCTGACTGAATGAGCAAGAGCCGAGTTGATAGTGAATTTGGACTGAATTGTTTTTTAATGATTTCAAGGACTAAATTGTATTAAACAATATAACGCCAATTCCGGGGGCAGACAGTGACGGACGCTTTTTCAAGCTCTCCGGTGAGGTCTCGTCTTGACTACGACGACCCCCCCAATATCATCTACGCTCCTCAAGGATATTCATTCAAGGATAGACTGGTGAGGACACGCCAAGGGAGGTGTGGTAGGGGTCTGACTCTCGGTTTGCAGCCTGAGATACGTTAAAGACGCCCAAAGCTGTGACGGTAACAACAGGTCAGGTCGCTGTTGCAAACAGCCGGCTATTGGTGGCGGAAGTCGGATGCTGAATAATCAACGGTACAGAAGTTTCCCTCTGTTTGTTTATTTGTTTGTTTGTTTTTCATGACTGTGCCTGACTTGTGTGGGGCTGAAGAGGAGGGCATGAAACTCTGAGTGGGAGCCTAGACTGTAACCGGGGGATATCATTGGGATTGCAACCACTTGGTGAGAGGAGACCAAAGTGCGTAAAGTGCTTAAAGTGTTCAAAGTGTCTGAAGTTCCTGAAGTGCTGGAAGTGCCGGAAGTGCTAGAAGTGTTGGAAGCTCCTGAAGTTCCTGAAGTACCGGGAGTGAATTAATCAGGACTAAAATTGACTGTATAGGAAAAGAAGCTGTGTAGGACGACCACGTCTCCAATTAGACTCTAATAGACTTCTATAGACTCTCCACCCCTCTCCCACCTTCCATTCCCCCCCCCCTTCCCTTCACTCTTCTTCGGAGTGCTGGGCGCTGGACGTGACGCAGGTGAAACTAGGCAAAAAGACCCGAGGGGAGGACTGAGAGGAGTAGAAGGGGAAAACAAATTAAAGCCAGGAGTGGACTAATCGATGTTTCTGGAACAAGAATTCCCCCCAGGGCTTTTAAAGGGTATATAGAGGGTTTGTCGGTTCTCCTGGGGTATACACGTATTTTGTTTGGACATTGGATGGGGCAAGATCAGTCATAATATTTACCACCCCAGCAGGCGCTCTCTGAGGGGAAAGGAGGGAAAGGTCAGGATTATAGGACTATAGGACGAAAAAGGATTATAGGAAAGAACTAACGGTGAATAAAGGGAGTGCGTCACAAATAATGATGGGGAAGGAAGGGAGGGACGCAAAGAAAGTCGGTGGGACCCCGGGGGAGAGAAAGACATCACGCCAAGAGGAGATCAAAGATTTAGATAGCTTATGGATCAAAATAAAGGAAGAATTTAAACAAAACGAAACATATATAGAAAATAAGCTAGGGGATATGCAAGAACTGATTGACAAAAAAATAGAAGAGGCAGTAGGAGAGCTCTCATCAAAAATCCAAGACCTGTCAGTAAAATCTAAGATAATTGAGGAGTCTAATAAGAAATTACAGAAAGAAATGAGGGAACAGAAAAAAGAAACAGGGAGGATGAGGGAAGAGTTGGGGGAGTTAAATAAAGCACAGGACAGGATTTGGGACAATCTTGCTATGGCGGACATGCGTCAAAAGCAGCTCCACTTAAAATTTAGAGGTGTGGCAGAAGAAAGAAATGAAGATGTCAGGAAGAAAATGATTAAGGAGCTATCTAAATGGTTGGGCCTGGAAGAAGAAGAGATAGCACTAACAATAGATAACGTATTTAGAATGTCTAGACCACAACATTTAAAATCTAATAAATTTTTGGGAGACTGTCTGGTGATATTTAACTCCTTAGAAATGAGAAATCTAATCCTAAGGACGAGCTACCGTAATAAACTCAGAATTGAAGGTAGGCCCATCATTATCTACAAAGAAATCCCAATTAGATTATTACGAAAAAGAGAGGGCTATAGACAAGTGGTCGCGGCTCTAAAGAGGAATGGAATACAATTTAGGTGGGAGTTCCCCGAGGGGATCACCTTCTTCTACAAAGACAAGAAATTTAAACTGACGGACATACAGGAAACAGAGAAGTTCCTGAGAAGATATGAAAGAGAGCTGGGAAGGACAGAGTATAGACTGCGAGATAGGGAAGAAACGAAGGGGAACGGTCGGGAGAAGGAAGAGGAGGGGGAGGAGAGCGCGAAAGACCAAGGAGAGAGGGGGTCAATCTCAGGAGATGAAGAGGAGGAAGCCGCAGTGGGAGAAGGGGCGGCTGAGGAGGAGGGGCTCTCAGGAAACAAAGGCGCTAGATTCTAATTAGAGTTTTGACCTGAGATAGAGTAGTCGGAGAACTAAGATAACACTGGACACTTTAAAATTTTTATCGTGGAACGTGAATGGGTTGAATGAGAAAATTAAAAGAAATAAAATCCAAAAAGCTTTGAGAAATAAGAAATGTGATGTAATCTGTGTTCAGGAAACTCATATTGCAAAGAGGCATAGACATATTTTGGTGAACAAAAAGTTGGGAGTAGAATTTGTAAATTCGGATGTAAACAAAAAAAGAGGAGTGGTAATATACGCCAAAGAAAGGTGGGAACCAATACAAATTTGTAAAGATGAGGAAGGGAGAATATTAGGTATTCAATTAAATTTTCGAGGGGAAAGAATCAATGTAGTGTCGGTATATGCACCGAACTCAAATAGAGCAGAGTTCTTTGAAAAACTTGAAAGTTTGCTGCTGGAATTGGATCCTTATAAGTTAATTCTATTGGGAGATTGGAACGGGGTACCAACACCAAGCATGGACAGAAGTGAGAACCAGAGGAACGTAAACAGGGGGAAGCTCCCCAATGCTTTCAATGAGTTAGTGGAAAATTTAGATCTAATTGATATCTGGAGGCACCGAAATCCCACCACTAAACAGTTCACTCACTATTCAGAGCCCCACAAAAGCTGGGGCAGGATCGATCAGATATGGGTGACTAGGGCGATGGTATGGAGAGTTAAGAGATGTGAGATACTACCCAGGACCCTGTCAGATCACTGCCCTTTGGTCTTGGAAATTAAAAATGAATTGAAAGGGCAACCCAGGTGGAGGATGAATGAATATCTATTTGAGAATGAGGAAGTGCTAGATATGGCCAAAAAAACTCTGAGAGAGTACCTGGCGATAAATCTGAGTAGAGATACCCCAATAGAGTTGGTATGGGATGCCGGTAAGGCAGTCCTAAGGGGCTTTTTGATACAGCAAAATAGTTATAGAAAGAAGTTAAGGGAGAAAAAGAAGGACAATATTTTGGCCCAATTAAAAGATTGTGAAAGGAAACTGGCCTTAAATCCAACAGATGAAACGATCAGCCAAGCGGTGAAGGTGTTGCAGTCCCAATACTCAGCTATTTTGAACCAGGAGATAGAACAAAAAATCAAATTTACAAGACAGAAATATTTCGAGTCGGCTAATAAAATGGGGAAGCTGCTTGCATGGCAGCTCAGGAAAAGAAAGAAACAAAATACGATTAATAAACTTATTGTAGATGAGAGGGTGATAGAAGACCCGAGTGAAATTGAACGCAGATTTGTTGCTTTTTTTGAAAAGTTGTATGAAAAAGGAGAAGAGAGTAGTGTAGAAGTAAAAAACTACCTGGATCAAGAAGAAAGAAAATTTTTTACAGAAGAGGACTGTATACAACTAAACAAAGCGGTGTCTGTAAAGGAGGTCAGGGATGCTATTAATAAGATGAAGAACGGGAAGTCCCCGGGTCCGGACGGCCTGCCAGCAAAATATTACAAGAAATTGGTAGATCTGTTAGCGCCGGTATTAACAGAGGTAATAAATAACACTCTCCAAGAGGGGAGGATTCCTAGTTCCTGGAAGGAGGCGTACATTACGCTGATTCCCAAGACAGAAAACGAAAAGACAGATTTAAAAAATTATAGGCCAATTTCACTTTTAAATTGTGATTACAAGGTTTTCGCTGACATCATGGCAAGTAGACTCAAAAATCTACTAAACAGATATATACACAGAGATCAAGTGGGATTTCTCCCAGGGAGGCAATTGAGGGACAATGTCCGGCACGTACTAGATATAATGGAGTTCCTGGAGGCAAGACCAGATGTACCAGCGGCCCTTATCTTCATTGACGCAGAAAAAGCTTTCGATCGCGTCTCCTGGGAATTTCTGTTGCAAAATATGGATAAGGTGGGAATAGGGGGCCCCTACTTGAAGGCCATTAGGGCGATCTATACAGAACAGCAGGCTAGGCTGATTATTAATAACAACCTGACTAAATATTTTCCAATAATGAAAGGGACAAGGCAGGGTTGCCCTCTGTCACCTTTACTGTTTATTTTGGTGTTAGAAACAGCCGCGAACAAAATAAGAGCGACCCCGAATATTAGGGGATTAAAAATTGGAGAGAAAGAATACAAACTAAAGGCCTACGCTGATGACCTGGTCCTTTTCTTAGAGAACCCAATTGAAAGTATTAGCAGAGCGGTAGAACTCTTGGAAGAGTTCGGTAAATTATCCGGATTCAAGTTAAATAGGGGGAAAACCAAAATATTAATAAAGAACTTAACAGCACAGGAGAGATTACAGTTGGAACAACAGGTGGACATTAAAGTAGTAAATAAAGTGAAATATTTGGGAATCTGGTTATCCCCAAAGAATATTAACTTAGTAGAAGATAATTATAATAAACTATGGAAAGAAATGAAGAAAGATATGGACACCTGGCGTAGATTGAATCTATCCTGGACGGGGAGGATGGCATCGATTAAGATGTGTATCCTCCCGAGGCTGTTATTTCTGTTCCAGAACTTACCAGTCATAAAAGGTACCGCCTGCTTTAAAAACTGGCAAAGGACCTTGACCAAATATATTTGGCAGGAGAAGAAACCTAGGGTGAAACTTAAATATTTGATGGATTCTAGGGAAAGAGGGGGCTTTGGTGTACCAAATTTAAGGCTCTATTACGAGGCGGCATGTTTACTTTGGATTAAAGAATGGGTCACACTGAAAGATACTGATCTACTAGACCTAGAAGGATTTGATTTAAGATTTGGGTGGCATGCCTACCTCTGGCAGGAGAAAGATAAAATTCATAGAGGTTTTCATAATCATTCAGTTAGAGGGCCACTTTTAGAAGTTTGGAATAGGAAGAAAAGCGTGATAGAACAAAGTATCCCTTGGTGGCTCTCACCCGTGGACATCATCAAAATAAAGAAAGTAAACATGACAGGTAGAAGGTGGACGTATGAAGATCTCCTAATTAAATCAGAAGAAGGGTGGAAATTAAGACAGCAGGATGAATTAAAAGAGAAAATCAAGGACTGGTTTCATTTACACCAAATTAACGCACTATGGAGGGAACATAAGAGAATAGGCATGGGAGAAAATAAATCTAGATTCCAAGTAGAGATTATTGAGAGTAACAATAAATTATTATCTAAAATGTATAGGCAACTGCTGGAAAATGAAAATAAGGAAGTGCTGATCAAAGAGGTAATGACTAAATGGAATAAAGACCTTGGATATGAGCTAGGTTATGACAAATGGCAAACTTTGTGGAAGAATGGCATGAGATTTACGGCATGTGCTGATTTAAGGGAGAATTTATACAAGATGATGTACCGTTGGTACCTGACCCCGGCCAGATTAGGGAGAATGTATAGAACAGCAGATAATACTTGTTGGAGGTGCAAAGATAAGGTGGGGACCTTCATTCATATTTGGTGGACCTGCGGGGAAGTGAAAGGTTTCTGGGGACAAATTTACGAGGAGTTAAAGAAAATTTTGAAGTATAATTTCCCCAAGAACCCCGAAGCTTTCCTCTTAGGGATGATTGGGGAGGAAATAAAAAAATCAGATCAGACCTTCTTTCAGTATGCTACTACTGCTGCAAGGATTTTAATAGCAAAGAAATGGAAATCCCCCGAAATACCAACAATGAGAGAGTGGCGGGTGAAATTGTATCAATATGTGGAATTGGCGAAACTTACACAATATATTAGGCGGGACAACCCCAAAAAGACAGAGGATTGGTCCAAATTTTTAAGTTACCTTGAGATTAATTTAGGAATTAATAATTTAACAGTAGATGATGTTTAACTCCTACGACGTGGAAAGATGAAGGAAAATAACTGCAGATGATATATGTAGAATATTTAATCCAAAGCTGAGGTTATTGGAAGTCAAATGTGTGTAAGGGTGTGATTGGTTTTCTTTTTTCTTTCTTCTTTGTTCGTTTTTTTCTTTTCCAGGTGTATATGTCTGATTTTATGTATGTGTAATTTTATGTGCTTGTAATAAAGTTTATAAAAAATTTTAAAAAAAAATAAAATAAAATACAGTTGTTTGGAAAATAAATATGATTTTTATTTGAGTTGCTGTAACACACCCTAAAATACCAAAGTAGTTCATTTTGGACTTTAAAATATTCAGCACACATGCTGATTAGATGTGGGAGATATATGCATTTTTAAGAAATTTAGCAACCCCAAACATTGTGTGTCAGGTGTGAACTGATACAACCAGAGCAGTTATTACTGAATCTACTTGAAAATAAAGGATACAAATTTCTTCAGTTTCCTAAATGCCTGATATACTACAAATTTTCAAAGCTGAGCCCCCAGCATTTTTTAAAAAATGTGGCTGTACATGCATTACAATTTGTTTAATGACTTTACAAGTGTTCAACAAACTCCATGGCCATGGTACAACACCTGCATGTGGAAAATTTTGTTGATACTACACAGAATGCCCATCAAAGCATTTTAAAATGGGCTAATCTTAAAACATACAAAATCAATAAGGAAAAGCACAATGGCTTGATATATAGTGCAACTTCACAAACCATGGGTAGTATTCAGTGCTCTCATTCCATCAGTGCAAGCACTTTTGGCTGCACACTGGAACTTCCACTTCGCCTCCCAACATGCTCTGAGGGTTCCACCAACATTCTGGAGTAGTATTGGGGATGGCACAGCATGAACCTTCTGTTATACAAATGGAAATCCTTGTGCTAATGGAGCAAGTGCATTGGATACCACCCCATAGTTTTATCCTCATACTGCAGGAATATACACAGAAGCAAATATTTAGGACTAATGACTGAAGTGTAGCCCAAAGGGTTCATTAGTAAACAAATGAGCCCTTCTTGTTATGATTATTTACTCCAAAGACTAATTACCCTCATATCGCTTTCTTTTAGCTGAAGCTCAGTTCCATCTTTGTATTTTACTGTGTAAAGATGAGTTCGGTCATCATAGCTGGTTACTTGTACTTCATAATACAGAACACTTCCAGGCCACCGGCCCATTACCACTTCTTCATCAGCAAACTTTCTCCTGGGCATGTTTCAATCTCGGGGGGGAAAGTGGAGGAAATTGAAGTTGTTAGCATAGATGTTGCAAAAGTCAAGTCATGCTTTGAGTCTAATGAAGTTAAACAAAATCACCCATGTGCTGAATGAGCTAAATGGAAGAAATGTATGAGCACTTAACAAGAGTTACTGTATTTCAACGCATAATGGTCACCACCGTGCAACAGTTGAACCCCCTTTTTCGGACCCTAAAATTGGTCCCCAGAGCAATCCCTGCATTGCAGGGGTGAAAATGCCTCGCCAATGTGACATTTTGTTTTGCTCAACAGCATTTCCCTCCTTTTGTAAATGAAATGGTTCTTGGCGCAGCTGTTTCCCAGCCTCTTCCTGTTTCCCTGAGGGCCCAGGGCTGCCTGTGGGACTCGCCTGTTGGCCAAGTCAGCCCTCAGCCCACAGAGGATGAGGCAGCCCTGCACAGGGAGTGAGGGCGGCGGCAGCTGAGGTCTGGTCTGAGAGCCAGTGACAGAGGAGAAATGTGATGGCAAGGTCTTGCCCAGAGGTGAGTGGTTGGGGCCCATGGGTGTGCCCAGTGCCTGGTAACTAGCGACAGAAGAGCATGCATCTGAGATAGGACTTGTGCAGCAAGCCTCCTGGTTCTCCATGTGGGGTTTGTGGGGCAGGGTCAGAGACCTAGGTTATGTATTTACCATATTTCACAGTGTAATTGTCACCACTGCATAATAGTCACACCCCTTTTTAAAAAGAAAAATTGGCATTAAAAAAGCAACCATTATACAGTACTAGTACAGTGGTACCTCGGGTTAAGTACTTAATACGTTCCGGAGGTCCGTTCTTAACTTGAAACTGTCCTTAACTTGAAGCACCACTTTAGCTAATGGGGCCTCCTGCTGCCGCCACGCCGCCAGAGCATGATTTCTGTTCTCATCCTGAAGCAAAGTTCTTAACCCGAGGTACTATTTCTGGGTTAGCAGAGTCTGTAACCTGAAGTGTATGTACCCTGAAGCATATGTAACCCGAGGTACCACTGTATTTTACTCGAGTTCTAAGCTGCACAGGTGCAAAAAAAAAGTATAGGATTTTCCCATCTGTTCAAATATATTAGTTCAACACACACACAGGAAAAATATGAAAGTGCACAAACACAATGGGAAAACAGGTACAAGAGATTCACACTATGTGCTACAGAGGTTACAGTCTATGCATTGCCTATTGCAGTCAATAGTCTTAAGGCTGCTTAACCTAGTGCTGGACTGTAGCTGGACTCCAGTTCAGTGAGCTGATGTCAATGAAACGCCCCCATTTCAAAAGGTTATGACAGGTCCAAAATATTTTTGGGTCCAGGGTGACATCTGAAAATCCATTAAATGACTTGCTTTCTTGTCAGAAGTTAGTTCATAAACAAGAGTTGGAACAAGGATCCATTCCTTTAATCAACACACAACTGTTAACTCTGCACTGCTACTCGTACTTACATGTAAGCCCACTGAAATTAGTGGGGCTTAAAGGTAAAGGTACCCTTGCCCGTACGGGCCAGTCTTGACAGACTCTAGGGTTGTGCGCTCATCTCACTCTAGAGGCTGGGAGCCAGCGCTGTCCGGAGACACTTCCGGGTCACGTGGCCAGCGTGACGAAGCTGGCGAGCCAGAGCAGCACACGGAAACGCCGTTTACCTTCCCGCTAGAAAGCGGTCCCTATTTATCTACTTGCACCCGGGGGTGCTTTCGAACTGCTAGATTGGCAGGCGCTGGGACCGAGCAGCGGGAGCGCACCCCGCCACGGGGATTCGAACCGCCGACCATGCGATTGGCAAGTCCTAGGCGCTGAGGTTTTACCCACAGCACCACCCGCGTCCCTAGTGGGGCTTATTTCCTGGTAAAAATACACAGAACAAGCTGCATTTCAGGTGCAGAGGGGAGAGGCCTCTCTGTTTAAGCATATACCACCTCAGTGTCTTTATACAGTGAATAGGTTTATAAAATAAATAAATGTGGAGCAAGAAATGGTATTTTTACTTCTAGAAAAACACAGTGCAAGTCAAATAGTATCTGTACTGAATTAAATAACAGTTGCAATGATACCAAATTTCTCAAGTGTGTGCTTGTTATTTGGTGTAGCAATTTACAACACAAATGAAACAAAATTAGATCTTAAATTGCAGGTGTGCTTGCAAAGATTGATGCAACAGGTACAAGTCTCCCACATAACACATTTAGCCCTGTAAGCATAAAATACTAAGCACATCCATGTTATACTGGATTTTTGTGCAACAGTACTCCTTGTTGACTACGGTATGTCAGGTGCACTTATCTGACGTCTCCACTAAATTAATCTGTGCATTTCAAAATAAAGAGCAAAAATCCTGTTGATGTCTGCAGGCTAGTATTTATTGGGACTTTGGGATGTACCATCAGCCCCCTGATGAGTCGTAAGACATCTTCAAGGAGTGCATATCAATCCCATGGAATGATAGGCTCCTGAGTGCTTTCCTTCACTACAGCTAAGACTTGGGTAGATTCAGAGTGTGCCCCGGCAGCAGACCCTCACTGGATGTATAACTGGATCTTAACATCACTCCAAAGTGATTTGAAAAGCAGCAAGCTTAGAGATAGCTGCTGTATGCTTCCTTCTGCAAGGCTTTGGGGGGCGACTAGAAAGTATCATTTAAAAAAAATATTTCTAATATTAGTACTGTATTCAAAATAAAAAAATCCTTCCAGTAGCACCTTTAAGACCAACTAAGTTAGTTCTTGGTATGAGCTTTCGTGTGCAAGCACACTTCTTCAGATACACCTGTGTATCTGAAGAAGTGTGCTTGCACACGAAAGCTCATACCAAGAACTAACTTAGTTGGTCTTAAAGGTGCTACTGGAAGGATTTTTTTATTTTGACTATGGCAGACCAACACGGCTACCTATCTGTAATTAGTACTGTATGTTATTACTACTACAGCTTGCAAATCCTCATATATACAGCGCATACACATGGCTGAATGAAAAGCTTTCACACATTTGTCTGCGGAACAGGTTTTTGTAGAAGACTAATTAGAAGTAGAATCATAGAACTGTAGTCTTGGAAGGGTGAAAGATCATCTAGTATTGCCAGTTTTAAATTTGGATGGTGCCACTTAATTAGCTTCAACAGAAGTGCAATTAATGATCTTAGTACTGCAGCCTTAGGATTCCTTCCAGCAGCATTTGCAGTTTTACAGCCATTAAACATGAAATTCACACATCTGAAGTGGTTTCAAAGGGGACCTAAAAATCAAAAGCCCGAGTGAGTCGTCCTAGGAAACTGCAGACGGAAATGCAAATTCCCAAATAACCATATGGCTCACTGGGTGACCTTAGGCTACTGTGTCTCAGCCTCCCAGGGTTGAAAATAAAATGGGGAGCACAACATTCACGCACAAGATTTTGAGCTTCTTGGGGGAAAATTGGAATATAAATGAAATAAGTGTCCTCTAGTCACTTCTCTCCAGAAACGACCAACGAGAAGAGCGCATACGTCAGAGCCGGAGATAAACATTATTATTTTAAAAAGGTGAACTTCCATCCTAACGGGAATATTATTCTAAAACAAGTTCCACCAAGTTCCGTGGAGCTGACCCCCTAGTAAAGATGCTTAGCATCGCAGCCCTCAAGAGCTGATGCCATCCCTTCCAGACCCCTCCTGCGTGTCGCGAGGTGCCTGCGATGCTCTCCGACCTTTTCGCTTCGCGGCTCTCAGGGGCGGGATCCGCTTTCCGCAAAGAGGGGAGGACAAGTCGCTCGCGCAGCCTCTGAGGCGCCCCAAACGGCCCACGAGAGAAACTTAGCGGCCCCTCGCGGGTGGGACTGAGGGGGGAGTAAAGAGAGGCGACGCGCGGCTCTCGAAACAAAAGAGCCTGGCGAAAGGCCACGGGGGGGACGCGGAGCGATGGCTGTGGGAGGCAGAGGCTGCAGCCTGACGGCACCCAGGCCTCAGAAAATGGAGGCGGAGGGAGAGAAGGAAGGAGGGAGGGTGGGAGCAGAAGGAGGCGGCGACCGCCCGGTACCCTCCCTCGCAGGACAGGCGCCGAAGGGGTGTGTCCCGGCCCGCAAACAACGCGTCCTCACCTGGTCGCTGCGCCCCCGCCGCGTCGCCTGGTACGGAGGTCTCGGCCGAGCAACGCGAAGCCTGGGCAAGCGGGCGAAGGAAGGGGGCGAACTCAACGGCAGCAAGAGCCAACCGCCTCAAGCGACGGTTACGGGAGCGAGAGCGGGCGACGTTCCAAATCCCTCCCCCGGGTCCCGCTGGGAGGCGCGAAAGGCGAGGCGCCAACCGCAGCCATTGGCCAAGCCGCGGCGTTTGAATCCGTCTCGGCGGCCTCCCATTGGCTGAGAGTCGGTGGCGCGTTCCTCCCTCTCGCGCCCCGACGCTCAACCTCCCGAGTTCCGGTCCAAGTTGTGCCTCCGCTTCAGCCAGTTGACATAGTTCACTCTGGGGAGCTGAGAGTCCTGTAGCGGAGCGCCAAAAGGACCCGCCTCCTCTCAAAGCTCGCTGCTGCTCGTCCGGCTCTCTCCGAGTGATGGAGAGGGGAGCGGGCTCTTCCCTTCTCCTTCCAGTTTGCACATCTGAACAGATGCAAACGTGTCGATAAGCGGGTTCCCAGATGAAACCGAGGATGGTGGGGACGCCGCCCAGAAGTTCCCGCTCCCACTGTGGATGGCGAAGCATAGTTTTAACGCGCACGCGGGGAGTTTGGGTGGGTGTGCAAAGCAATCCGCTCACGTTTCTGTCAGCGCAGATCAGACAACACCCGCCCACCCAGTCCCTGTGCACTGAACCGCTTTATGCCAAGAAAAACAAAAGATGCAGGAAGTCCAAAGCGGTGCAAGCCGCACGCCCTGAAATTTGAAGAGCTTCGCATATACAGAACCATTTGCGACTGGTGCCTTACTGTTACTGAACTGCATACGTCCGAAATTTTAAACACCTCTTCTATTTCCAGCAGCCGATGGTCTTTTTAACCTGCAGTGCTGTCTTCTGCCCCATGGCTTTGATGGTAGAGAGAACGAGCGTGACCCTCATTTCCAAACAAGACCGTGCTAGACGTTTATTTTCTTGAATGCCTTTCATCAAAAGGTTCCAAGGCGGTGATCAAAAGTCTGACGAACGAATGCAATACAAAACCAACCCATAAACATAGCAATAGGGAACAAGAGAAGAGACAGACTAAAAATAGGCTGGCTCTGTAAGGATTGCGTGAGGCACATAAGGGGGTTCAAACCTCCGTTTGGGAGCGTGTAAGGTTTGCTGCTGGCTGTGCCAGTGAGTCTGGAAGTGCTGTGGTGTCACCTGGTGTTGCAGGGTGGCAAGACACCTGCCATTTTTGCATGTTTAGGTTGTGTGTGTTTTCCCTCCCCTGTTGAAAATGCATTGGTAATAGTGGCTATTCAGCTAGCATAGTAACTATGTGCCTTAAGTCCCAGCATATTGGCATATTGAACCAGCTGCAATCCTATGCATATGCCAACCAACACCCCCCCCCCCAAAAAAAGAGCTCAGCAACTTTTGTGTCCGGTTTTTCACTTTTGAAATATGGCAATAGCCTAGTTTCACCCCTGGCATATGCTTACCTAAGGCCAGAATTCAGTCAGGACAGCAACCGTGTACAAATGCTTCCATATGGGAGTTTATTGTGAAATATGTGCTGCTTATGCATGCAAGCTCCCCCACACTGCCAGTTCCCATGCTATTGTCACAATCAAGTCCAAAATGTAAAAACAACTTGTTATAGCTGCAGCCACTGCTGCTGTGGAAGCTTGTTAGCGCATATGGGGGCGGGTGCGTAACAGGTTTATCACGTGATGTTTCAGTGAGTGGCTTCTAAGGCTACCACAGCCTACTTCCATTTGCTTGACACCTGAGTACAACCTAGCCATTTGGTTTCTGGCGGCCCATCAGGAAACATTCTGGGCATTCATAGGTTTACAATGTAAGTCCTGACTAACCTTAGTTAGCTCAGAGCCTAAATACGTTATTGAACTGCCCATTGGTGTGTTAAGGCAGATAAAAATGTATAATCTAACTATTTTGAAAAAAAAATTAATGTTATGCATAGCTTTCAACTTTCAGATTTGAAAATAAGGGATCAGCAGCCTCACCTGTCCCGGGGACAGTCTAAGGGGTATCTAACAATCCGGGATAGCAGCGGGAAGCAGCAGGAAACGGCGCTGGAATAAGGAAATTTCCCGCAAAAAAGGGGAAGGTTGACAACTATGGTTATGGTTTAGGATTGTTTTTATTTTGAATTACATAGTGGTGGCACCATAATCTTTTTCAGTGCTTAGTGCCTCTAAAGGCCTTCATCCAGCCTGTGTAACAAGCAAACATTCTAAGACCATCAAACAATACGCATGTCATGAAAACAAAAGGCATGTAACTCTTAAAAAAAATATTTAGCAATGATATATTGTTGGGCCTAAACCTTGGGCCAAAAATCCCACCTACTGTATTTGAAAGATGTAACTAACATGACTCTCTTGGATGAGCCTTTAAATACACTTGCCTTCTTGGAAACGTTCCCAAATTGTTAAAAGCTGCTTATGTAGATAACAAACACACACTTGGTGGCTGGAGCTGCAAACAGCTTGTGCAAGAAAACTTTTTTTGTGTGCCAACTTGTGCCTTAGAATTTGTAATTTAAATTTGAGATTCTGGAAACAAACTGCAAAAAAAACTCCAAAATCATACTGTAAGCAATATGATTCCAATGTTCCAGTCTAGGTGCCTGTGGCAATTGCAATTGTGCATTTACAACACCCGGTTGTTGCATAAGGGAAGTTTGTGCAGCCCTTCTATTCCAGTGTATTATGAGAAGATATACATGCTATAGTACCACTCCAGCAAGCGTTCAGCATTTTCTCTTTCCATGCATTGCTCCAGTTACTGATCCCGTGAGAAAGTCTATGGATTACATGGGTAGGAAGGAGGCCAATTGCTGGTGTGCGTATATGTTTTCTAGATTAAAGACTGTTGGAGAGCCTGAACTATTTTCTTAAGACATTTGAGCCAGCATTCTTTTAAAGATGATCATTATACTGAGAATTATGAAATGTTGGGTTGCAATTGCTGAGTTTCTTAGGCCTCCTCGTTTTTCATTCAGTTGTTGCAATCCCCTTAAAAAGCAAACGTGAAAAATGAGTTTCCTCCTCCTCAACTGCCTGTAATATTTGATTCATATTTTTGACACTTTGCAAAGCAAAAACTAAATTTAAAAGAAAAAAACACTTATGGACAACTGAAATATAAGCAACTAGATTAAAGAGAGGGTTTGAGACTGCTTCAAAGCCATTTCCTGCATAGGCAATGCTGCTTTATTGCCATGCACAACCAACCACTGTGATGTCCAAGCTAGTTGAGGCTAGCACTGCCAGAGACTTGATGCTTGTGACCCCAAGTAATACCGTATTTACTCAAATCTAATGCTCATCTCTTTTGGCCAAATTACGTTGTGAAAATTAAGGTATGCATTAGATTCAATGGCACATTTACATTCGCCAGCAAATGCTTTTTTTGGTTTCAAGGTTCTGAAAATGGAGGTGTGCATTATATTCGATGGTGCATTAGACTTGAATAAATACGGTATATAGAATTTAGTATCTCAGGTTCCGTACAAGCAGCAAAGCACTGTATATTTGCATAACACCAAACCATGGTTTAGTGCTACATCGCCAAATCTGAATGGGGCCAGTCAAAGCAGTAGTGTTGTGCATGCTCCCTTCTCCACCTGCAGAGCTAGAAGTCCAGTGCCTCCTAGTGGCTAAACTCTACAATAACACTATACACACAACAGACTTTATTTTTTCATAGACCTATAGGTGCTCCTGCCACTCTAACTGCGCTTGCACGCTCTCTTTTAACCAAAAACCTCAGATGTACCATGCATACACAAACACATGGCTGATTTTTGGTAATGGGGAAGGAAGAGAGATCTGGTCTGGGGTGAAGCAGAGTCAGTGGTAGACCCTCCTGACCATATGCACCAACCATATGCAGGTCAAGATCTCTTCGCCCCCCCCTTAAAATATTTGAGGGTGCCACCCCCAAAGCTGGTGGACATTGCCATTCAAATGGGATGTGTGCAATGTGTTTTGTGATTGATGATGTGGGGCGGAGCTTACCTGCCCCGCCCCCCATATTTTATTCAAGTTCACACACCCCTGCTCCTGATGGGCCAACAACTACCCAAATGTGCCACCTTGTGACACTGGGCATGAAGGCAACTGTGATCTTTACTCTCTGAACAAGCCTGGCTCCATTCATTCATACAACAGCAATCTCTCATGTAGATTGCTGTAACAAGCTCTACGTTGGGCTGTCCTTCAGTACAGTTTGGAAGTTTTGATTAATGCAGAATATAGTGGCTCTCAGTCTAAACAGGAGAGAGGACAGCACTCCAACTTGCACAGGTTATTTATTAGTTTCTATCATCATGTTAAGGAGTCTTAGTTTAAAGTCATTGGCAGCTTTGATTCTGCATGCCAACTGGTGCACCTTCTGCCATGTGTGCCATGTGTTTCATGGTATTTGTTAATTATAAAACAAAAATTATTTTTAAAAACCTCAAGCTGAGAGTTGGGTTTTTTTGCCACTGTTGCTGCTGTTCTACTGCGATTTTTGATTTGGCTATGTGTTTCTAATTTTAAAAGTGGATGTGGTTTTATTGTTCCATTTCAAACTGGCTCAGAAATTTTACAAATATATGGACCTTCAAAAGCCTTTGAAGGAGGTTGTGCAAAACTATTGAGTGTCGAGAGGTACTGGAAAATCCCAGTAACAAAACACCTGCAACACACAATGCAATGTATACAAGTTCTTGAGAACAATCTGCAACCCTTCTGACCTGATCACAAGGTAGAATTACCAAACCAGTTCTTAGCTATTTATTTGCAATGTACTGTAACTATCTTCATTAGGAAAATGTGTAGGGGCAGGGGATTAGAAGTTGTCCATGCCCAATCCTAAACATTTTCTTCAGTATAATTTTTATTTTTTTGCACTGCGACAAGCCTCAGTCTTTTGATGTGGTTTGTGTCATTCTAAGTGATTATTTATTTGCCTGTTGCATTAAAAAAAGAAGTGTTCTATACATTTCACTAAAGGGTTTTGAAACATACATTTAGATTGGTAGAGTGCATGCCTCTAAGGTATACAAGTACTGTAAAAAGCTATATGACTTACCACACCTGTCTTTCTTACACTGTCTTTTGTCATGACCTGAAAGGACTTGTGTAATGCTCATCTTCTAAGAGCTGAACTAAATCCATTTGTTGTTGTACACTGAAAGCAGCTATGTGCCATCTTGTGATCAGCTCCTCACTCATCCTGTGTTCTCATTGTTAGCTGAGAAAGTGAAGACACTGTGCCCATCTTCTAATCCAATCTGCCATCTGGATATAATTAATATGCAAAACTATGTTTCCAACAGCTATATCAGGCAATCATATCTAAGCAACAAACAAACAGGTATTTTAGAATGAACTGTAAAAATTGTTAGCAACTTAACCGGAATATAAATATACATCTATTCAACTTAACTACGTGAATGAATCATTAACCTGAAGAGATTATTAACATCTCCCAGTATTGTCGCATAACGCAGAAAAACAGTTGTTTAGATACTTTCATGATCATGAGGAACAATGGTGGGAAAGAAGGTGGGGACATAAAAAGTTTCTTTTAGCCATCACAAAATCAGGCTAGGCCAGACATATTTGATAAGAAGATTTCATCTACACCTTAGGAAACATTCCTAATGGTAAGAGCTGTTTGACAGAGGAATAGAAGGCTTAGGAGGTGGTGGGCTCTCATTCACTGGATCTATTTCCGCAAAAGCTGGGCAGCCATCTCTTGGGCTATTGCATAATACAGATTTGGATTTTCAGTAGGAAGGGGAAATCTGGATTAAATGTTTTAAAAAACAGCAGGGGCTGGTATTTTGATCATACAGTAAGTGGGGTGTGGACTAGGTGACCTACATGGTCCCTGCCAACATTTTAATTCCAATATCCTGTTTGCACATAACACTAAGCTAAACCACGGCTTCACACAAATGGGCAAACGTGGATTCATGGAGAGAAGACTACAGCTGCTTTGCTTCTTCTCTGCTCCTGATGCTGCCACTCTGGTGTGATCTAAGCCATGATTTGGCTTAGCGCTACTTCTGAACACTTCTGAACTCATCATTGCTTATTTCACTCCAGACAAAACACAAGCAGTGGCCAAGGTTTGTTCTATGATTTACCACTTGTGGTTTGTCCAGAGTGAGATAAACCACAAGCTCGACTTCAGATGGAATGCTAAGCCAAAACACGGCTGAGATCAGAGCAGCCATGTGGTGACAGGACCAGGAGAGCAAAGCAGCCGCAAACTTCTCCCCAGGAAGCCAAAAAATTTCTTGTTTGTGTTAAGCCCTCATTTGGCTTAGCATTATGTGTGAAATGGGCCCTATGATTCTGTAAGTCATGGCCAGCCCCATGGCTGATCATAATCATTATTAAAGGCGTGTTTAGTTTGACCCTTTCCCCCATTTTATTAATTCAGACTTTTCATAATCCATGAAGGACTGGGTGCTAATTGAAGATGTATCATAATTGAATATTGTAGTCACAGAACATTTGTGGGACATGCGGTAATCATCTCCCACTGAGCTCTGTGGAACAACACAGACCAACAGGTCTTTCCTTCTCTCCTCCATTATTGTACACACAACAGTAATAATGCAATCCTGGCTGTGAGATTGAGGAGGTAATCTTTGCTTTAAAGAAGACAGGAGAGTTAACTTGAACTGACAGTGGCATCGCAGCTAAGCAGCCTTGCATGAAAACAAAGATGTTTCCTGCATATGGTTGAATAATTACGTCCCCCTGCTGATTAAAGAAAGTGTTGTCATTTTGAAGTACACCAGCAACATTACGCTTAAGGCAAAACACAGATGAAGGGACAATTTTCAAAAATGAAATCTGTATGCTTTTTGTATGACTAAAACTACCCTTTTCCGGAGAAGGAGATCCAATTGTGTTCTATCCAACACTGGTCCTACTCAGAGTAGACCTGTTGAAATCCATGACAAACTTAGGCCCCTTAATCTCAGCGGGTCCACTCGTGAGTAGAACTTAAATACAACTGTCAGACTATAGAGCAAAAGGTGGAGGTTTTTTGCCATTTCTTTTTCAAAAGATTTTATTGAAGCTTTTTATAATACAATAAGATAAAGGAAACTAATTTAAATAAAACAGAAACACAGAAAGAAAGAGGGGGGGAAATGCAGAGCCCTATCTCAAAGGTAGCTCTATAACCCTTGTCACCCACAGATAAGGTGGTGGGGTTTTTCCCCCCTGTTGGCAGCTATATACCCCTTCGGGAACAGATGCTGCTGGTGGGTGGGGCCAGAAGCAAAAGGGGAGGAGCCACCCCCTTTGCCTCATTCTTCTATCACCTGCATCCATCTTTCTTTCTTTCTTTCTTTCTTTCTTTCTTTCTTTCTTTCTTTCTTTCTTTCTTTCTACCTACCTACCTACCTACCTACCTACCTACCTAGCTGGCAGCTGAGAGAGAGGCAATTACTCTTATTACTTATTAAAGCACTTCTTTTCGTCATATAAAATATCAGGGTGCTATACAGCTATGAAACATGCCATTAAAAACAATACCACTGTAAACAATAGTTAATGTGACTGCCTAATTAAACAGTGGAGTACCCCCCAGTGAGGCTCGCTGCCGGCGGCACACCCACCTGAGTGGCTCCTGCCGCCGGAGAACCTCCACGGGCAGCTAGCCCACCCCCTGCTCCAGGTGCTGGAGCACCTAGCTCCACCACTGTTTATCCACACTTTACAGTATTGTATCTTGTAAAGTTCTGCTGGGAAGAGGACCGGAAGGGAAGAGTCCTACAAGCACTCTTTGACTTCCATGAGCCTCTGCACCAGCTCCCAGATGTTTTTAATATAGATGCTGCAGTTCAGCTGCTCACTACATCAGCTTCAACTCGGCAATCACTTGGACTGAGTGTGGTGTTAATAAGACAGGTGAAAGCCAAAGCACTGGAATGCATTATTCATTTCTAAAATTATTCCCGAAGTTTATTCTATATTTGTGAAATCAGGGAGCATTTGAAATAAAATATATTTGAGCAGTTAGAAAATATGCATCAAATACAGAGGTGCTTTCCTGTGCTTTTATAAGAAGGTTGGCTCAGCAGTAAACATTTGCTTTTTAAAGGCAATGTCACAAGATGTTTTATCTTCTGCTGGGATACTGAAGTCGAGCAAACTACACTGCCTATAGGTGGTTAAACTTAAGGATTTGCTTTGAATATTTCAGAAAACCAGTCCATAAGTGGGGAAGCTGTGGGATTTTCATAATAAAAGACTTATTTTTCACTATGAAACACCACTAATGACTGAAAGTAACCCTGTATAAAAAAAAAAAACACACCCACACTCTCACAAAAAATCCCCGCCCTGCCCCCCCAGCCTAACAGGGGCTCAGATTCAGCCAAGGAAGTTTCAAATATTATTTGAAAATGGGTGTTGCTTTGAAGTAGAACTTTCTTTGTTTGGCTTCCTGTTCACAGCTGCCAAGAAGCCTTTGAACATTCACAAGCTCCAAGGGCCTCCCTCTTTCAACATCTGCACCCCCCCCCTTTTAAAGGTGTGTTCCCTTATTGCCCCAATCATCAAGAGTGTTACTTTTTTTACCTATACTTTCCTTTTTGTTCTTCAGTATCTCTTCTTAGCGTTGGAGAGATGTTTAACATACATAATTTCCCCTTACTTCAGAAACAGAAAGCTGATCAGAATGCTATTTCCTTTTTCAATCTCTTTCGCAGCCGAGCGAGTTCTTCCATAGGATACTGAAGCTAGGGTTACAAGAAAGATCTCTTTCCCGTACTACGCAGAAGAGACCCTAAGTACTTTTCAGCACACGTTTTGTGCAGTATTTTGGATATCGGTATGTGAAATTCAGTTTTTCGAGTATTTCAGTCATTGCAAAATGAGCAGGCTAACTTTGAGTTTAAGCACTGAGTTGTGATGCAGTTGTACAAAGTCTTAACCTTTCAAATATGGGTTTTCTATGGCAGTAGGAAAGATCAGTATAAGAACCTACAGCTTAGCAAAGTGAACATTTTAAATGAGTGAGGAACATTGTTTTCTGTTATAAAGACTTGCTCTGGAACTTAAGCCAAAGAAAAAAAACCACAGAGATGACATAAGCATTTAGAATACTAAATGTCCTTCTGAGACTTTTGTGTTGTTTCTTCATCTAGCCTAGCCTTCAAAAAAGCAGGGGAATTGCAAACTCCCTCCCTAAGGCAACTCTAACATTAAGCACTCTTTAATCACTTGCTACAATGCTTTTTCTTTTATTAAGACTTTCAAACTTTAAAAATTTCAAGTGGTCTGCACCAAGTTTTAACTTCTGCTATGAACCTCTTGTTTTCAGACCATTACCATTCCTCAGAATTAAAAAATATATATTCAGTGTCAAGTGTTTTGAGAGAAGGGGGGGCAGCTCTTATGATGAACAATGCTTCTGCTGTTTCTGCCAAAATCCAAAGGGCCGCACCCTCAACCAACTAATGCTAATGACCTAAAAAAAAAAAATCAACTTGGCTCCAGGTCACTGCCTGGTGTGCAAATCAATTTTTGCATTGTGAATGCATTTGTATTATGGATGTGGTATTTTAAGATGAGAGTGAGCAAGGAGTATTAAGGTTTGGCCATGAAGCATAATGCTTTTCTCACAAAAAAAGACTCCCTCCTTCATTCTTTACTAAGTTTTTTAGAGGCAGTTAATGCATAGTAAGTTCTCTTTTGAATCCTAAGCCTGTTATCAGGTGAGGAAAGGATTACTAGCAGTAATCAATGCAGTTTCCTTTTAAAAAAAAAGCAAGGAAATGTGCTGCACAGCAGGGTTCATGTAACTGATGTGAGAGCAAGAAAAAGCCAAGGTCACAGCTAGCTCTTCCTCTGCCAATATCGCATTTCTTCTCTCTTCAGATATCCTTGCTTGCTTAGCTTCTCATGCCAAGGCCTATATCACATTCCTTCATTCTTAAAACACACAGGCAGAGTGAGCCAGATCATCAAGGAAGCAGTAAATTTTATTTACCGCAAGTAATACAGTAGGGCCAGCCAAAGCTAAAAGAATGTTAGACAAATTCATGCCGGAGAGTGCTATGGATGGCTGCTAGGCACAATAGCTATGTACTGCCTCGGTCCTGTATACCTGAAGGAGCATCTCCACCCCCATCGTTCAGCCCGGACCCTGAGATCCAGCGCCGAGGGCCTTCTGGCGGTTCCCTCACTGCGAGAAGTGAGGTTACAGGGAACCAGGCAGAGGGCCTTCTCGGTAGTGGCGCCCACCCTGTGGAACGCCCTCCCATCAGATGTCAAGGAAATAAGCAGCTATCCTATTTTTAAAAGACATCTGAAGGCAGCCCTGTTCAGGGAAGTTTTTAATATTTAATTGTTTTTAACACTCGACTGGAAGCCACCCAGAGTGGCTGGGGAAACTCAGCCAGATGGGCGGGGTATAAATAAATTATTATTTATTTATAAATAATAAATGGTTGGAGGATGGATGGCGGCAAACAGATTGAGATTGAATCCTGACAAGACAGAAGTACTGTTTCTGGGGGACAGGAGGCGGGCAGGTGTGGGGGATTCCCTGGTCCTGAATGGGGTAACCGTGCCCCTGAAGGACCAGGTGCGCAGCCTGGGAGTCATTTTGGACTCACAGCTGTCCATGGAGGCACAGGTTAAATCCGTGTCCGGGGCAGCTGTGTACCAGCTCCATCTGGTAGGTAGGCTGAGACCCTATCTGCCCGCGGACTGCCTCGCCAGAGTGGTGCATGCTCTGGTTATCTCCCGCTTGGACTACTGCAATGCGCTCTACGTGGGGCTACCTTTGAAGGTGACCCGGAAACTACAACTAATCCAGAATGCAGCAGCCAGACTGGTGACTGGGAACGGCCGCCAAGACCATATAACACCGGTCTTGAAAGACCTACATTGGCTCCCAGTACGTTTCCGAGCACAATTCAAAGTGTTGGTGCTGACCTTTAAAGCCCTAAACGGCCTCGGTCCAGTATACCTGAAGGAGCGTCTCCACCTCCATCGTTCTACCCGGACACTGAGGTCCAGCTCCGAGGGCCTTCTGGCGGTTCCCTCACTGAGAGAAGCCAAGTTACAGGGAACCAGGCAGAGGGCCTTCTCGGTAGTGGCGCCCTCCCTGTGGAACGCCCTCCCACCAGATGTCAAAGAGAACAACAACTACCAGACTTTTAGAAGACATCTGAAGGCAGCCCTGTTTAGGGAAGCTTTTAATGTTTGATGTATCATAGTATTTTAATATTCTTTTGGAAGCCGCCCAGAGTGGCTGGGGAAACCCAGCCAGATGGGCGGGGTATAAATAATAAATTATTATTATTATTATTATTATTATTATTATTATTATTATTATTATTATTTACTGCCTCCACAGTTAGAAGCAGTGATCTTGTGTCTTGTGTTCGAATGCTGATTACAGGTTTCCCACAGGCATCTGGTTGGCCACTCTGAGAACAGGTTTCAGGACTGGAAGGGCCATTGGCCTGAACTAACAGGCTGTTCTTATGTAGACACAAATGATGTACAGTGGTGCCCCGCAAGATGAATGCCTCGCAAGACGAAAAACTCGCTAGACGAAAGGGTTTTCCGTTTTTGCGTTGCTTCGCTAGACGAATTTCCCTATGGGCTTGCTTGGCAAGACGAAAACGTCTTGCGCTTTTTTTTAAAAGCCGCTTGAAGAGGCGCAGTTGCGACGGACCGTGCTTCGCAAGACGAAAAACATTGCAAGACGGAAAGACTCGCGGAACGAATTCTTTTCGTCTTGCGAGGCACCACTGTACACCATTTCCCTCTACAAAACTATCTTCTCCAAAATGATGACCCTTTGGCATATTTTATATAAGCATATCCTGTTATACCTCTGTTTAGCTATTAATTAATTCCAGGAAAGAAGTAATTAGGTTCTCTCCACAAGGCACAAAGGACTTGTATTATGCCACATGGGTTAATTAGCTATCAATGCTAGAATATCTGTGCTTACCACGACTGTTTCTTGTGAATGGTTCCCTGCCCCACCGTCATCTCAGCAGTTATTACCAATCTGCTTCTCAGAAAGGTTGGAGGCGTTCCCATTTTAACATCTGCTTAAGCTCTAATTATCACTGACTGCAATTTTTTAAATCTCATTGCTGTTCAACTCCCACCTTATTACTTTCTCCTTCACATGCCAGCCCACGAAGAAGACTTCGCTTCATGCATCTGTCAAAATGGTCTTGAGTACATGAAAGCTTCTGCCGTAGTAAATTTGTTAATTTTTCAGGGCTGAAAGGCTTTGATTGTTTCTAGAGCCTGCAGTGTCACTGGCTGAGGGGCCAGATTGGGTTTTGGCACTGATACTGGAAATCAGACCACTGAATCTGAGGCTGGCTGGCTGGCAGGCAGGCAGGCAGGAGGTCACCAGATCAGATTACAGAGCACCAGGGCCCATGTACCCGAGCAGGACACTCACACCACTGACCCCGCAGGCCCAAGAAACCAGGTGCCTCCCACACTACCTCCCCAGTCCAGTGGCGGAGAGTGTGTATCACAAAATAGGATAAATGGACATCTTTAAGTGAGAGTGTTTACCCTTTAGGAGTCTCCAGCTTTCCAAAAATAGATGGAGTATATGAAAGGCAGAGACTCAAAAGACCTCTGTTCGCTTTCATGCCTTGTTAAAGGACATTGCTCCTTGGTTCTGCAGCAACCGACTTGCTTTGCTCCATGAGACCAGAACAAGGTTAAGACAACAACAAAAATAATTCCCAAGAAATAAGCAGATTGGACAGCCCTTTCTCTGTCTGCTACATTATTGGTTGATAGATTAGCAGCATGCCTTCCAAGTGCTTATGAGGTACAGTTAAGTCCCCTTAGATTATCACATAAGAGGAGGAACCACAAGCAGAGTCAGATAAGGTCAGCAAGCAAAAACCAAGGTTAAGGGAGTGGAATGGTGCAGGAAGCAGCCCAGCTCATTGAGTCTTTGCTCATTTTTCCTGGGGCACAAAAATATTTGGGTATGTAATGTCACATGGGGTCTCATGACAGGAAGCTCAATGTGTCTCAGAGACTGGGTGTTCCTTTCACAAGGTAATCACTCAGCTTCCATTCAGGCACACCATAACATTTAAACCAGAACACAAAGGAAATTGGCTATCCAGCACTTCAGCTGACACTAGGCCCCTTCAAGTATTGAGTGTGCACCTAAATTATATCAGATAGGATTAATATGTGGCTGGGTATACATACAGTGGTGCCTCGCAAGACGAAATTAATTCGTTCCGCAAGTTTCTTCTTCTTGCGAGTTTTTCGTCTTGCGATGCACGGTTTCCCATAGGAATGCATTGAAAATCAATTAATGCGTTCCTAGGGAAACCGACTTCAGACCAGGTCCGGGGACAGTCTGTCCCCCGACCTCTTCTCAAGGCTGGGGGGGGGGGGGAACAAGGGCTTTTCTTCCCAGCCCCAGCATTTTAAAAAACCCCGGGACAGCGGAGGGCTTCTCCGCTGTCCGGGGCGATCTTAAAATGCTGGCGGGTGGCATTTTAAAATCGCCCCGGGACAGCGGAGGACTTCTCCGCTGTCCGGGGCGATTTAAAAGCCCCTGGGAAGGCAGGCAGGGGGGACAAAGACTTTTGCCCCCCACCAGCCTTCAGAAGAGGTCCTGGACCTCTTCTGAAGGCTGGCGGGGGCGAAAGTCTTTGCTCCCCCCGCCTGCCTTCAAAAGCTGTCCGGCCAAGGCTTCGCGGACCTCTGCCGGCATGCCGAAGCCTGCGCGCGCTGACATCAGCGCGCCCAGGCTTCGCGGAGCGCTAAAACACTCACGAATGTGCAAGTCAGGGCTGGTGAAGAGTGTGGCTTGGGAGACTGTGACCTGGGAAGAGTTCTGAGGCCTGGATAGAGAGGCCTGGAGGGCTGCTTTCGATGCCTCAGCCTGAGGTGTCCCATCCCTGTAGAGAAGACCAGATGAATTTTTGGAGGATGCTGACTTCAGTCATGATCTCAACCCACTTCCTTCACGTATTCACTGGTGATATGAATAGGGCTTTTTGATTAAAGGCACATGGAAAATGAGTCAAGAAAGGCCCCAGAGTTAATATATATATATACAGTGGTACCCCGCAAGACGAACGCCTCGCAAGACGGAAAACCCGCTAGACGAAAGGGTTTTCCGTTTTGGAGGCGCTTCGCAAAATGAATTTCCCTATGGGCTTGCTTCGCAAGACGAAAGCCCATAGGGAAATCTCCGGGGACCTCTTTTAAATGCTAGCGGTGGGGAGCAAAGCCTTTCCCCCCCCTCCGGCCTTCAGAAGAGGTCCAGGAAGGCTGGCGGGGGCCGAAAGGCTTTGCTCCCCAGCGCCAGCATTTTAAAAGCAGTCCGGGATAGCAGGGAAGCGCTTCCCGCTATCCCGGACGGCTTTTGAAGGCAGGAGAGGTCCGCGAAGCCTGGGCGCGCTGATGTCAGCGCGCGCAGGCTTCGGCCTGCGGGCAAGTCTGCGCCAGCAGCGGCAGCGCTGCCGCTGCTAGCGGAGCGCTCCGCGAAGCCTGGGCGCGCTGATGTCAGCGCGCGCAGGCTTCGGCATGCCGGCAGAGGTCCGCGAAGCCTTGGCCGGACAGCTTTTGAAGGCAGGCGGGGGGAGCAAAGACTTTCGCCCCCGCCAGCCTTCAGAAGAGGTCCAGGACCTCTTCTGAAGGCTGGCGGGGGGCAAAAGTCTTTGTCCCCCCTGCCTGCCTTCCCAGGGGCTTTTAAATCGCCCCGGACAGCGGAGAAGTCCTCCGCTGTCCCGGGGCGATTTTAAAATGCCACCCGCCAGCATTTTAAGATCGCCCCGGACAGCGGAGAAGTCCTCCGCTGTCCCGGGGTTTTTTAAAATGCTGGGGCTGGGAAGAAAAGCCCTTGTCCCCCCCCCCCAGCCTTCAGAAGAGGTCGGGGGACAGACTGTCCCCGGACCTGGTCTGAAGTCGGTTTCCCTAGGAACGCATTAATTGATTTTCAGTGCATTCCTATGGGAAACCGTGCATCGCAAGACGAAAAACTCGCAAGAAGAAGAAACTTGCGGAACGAATTAATTTCGTCTTGCGAGGCACCACTGTATGGGTTTACCTTCATTCTTCTCTCAGCCCCATTCATTTCACCCATATTTTAATGCTTTAATTTCAGTTTATTTGCCTCCCCACCAGTTGTCTCTTTGGCCTTTTTTTGAGGTATTTGCTCCCTTTCACAAAACAGCCGTAAGTGCCTTAGGCAGTATTTGAATTTAATGATGGATGTTTTCTGCACAGACAGGTTAGCCTAATTACTACATCATCTCTGTCTCTATTTAATTAAAAGGCAGCCAAGGAAAGCAGTTTCTCCTTTAATTAAAATTTTGTTACAAGTTGCAGATTTTACCACTTTCTCCATTGAAACCTGAGCTCATCTTGGCCACTGTGGCAATTATGCAGAGATAAAACTATCAAGGATAAGGGATTCTATGGAACTGGAATCTTTGGTAAAAGTGAGGGGTTTCCCCCCCAAAAAATAGAGATTAGATGTTTCTTCAGTCAGGAACAGGCTTCAAAACAAGGCAGAAGGGATAATCATTATAATGATGGCAGAGCAGAAATGAACTGGTTTCTGATATAAAAAACACCAAAGCTGATAAGCAGAACAAAAATGTATATACAAAGCTTAACTGTCACCACAAAACTCCACAGTTCTGTTAATTCCACAGTTAACAAGTGAATTCTTTCTATTACAAATTGGTCCCTAAGACACCATTATCATCCCAAAATGTTCTCCCCTAGAACTGTTCTGTTGATGTTCAAATCAGAACAATATCAGTCTCAGGATCTTTCAACATACAGCTGATTCAAATACCTAGTCTGTCTGCTAAATAGTTTGATACTTGGTCAATTGAAAAAAGATCCTACCTATAACCAATTGGGTTTTCTTTCTTTTTTTGTACCAATGCACTTTATCTCCCTCTTTTTATTTAGTGTCTCAGGAGAAAAATAAAATGGTAACAGAACTTGAGACCTGTGTATCATTAATGAGGTTTTCTCATAACATTTGTTGCATTCATTATTTTAAAAGGCTGCATGCAGCTTAATATTATGGTTCAGGTAAGTGGCACAGGCAATTATTTGAACCAGAATGTTTTATTTTCAAGCTGAAAGCCCCAGTTTTTAGGCAAAAAAGAAGAAAGCAATAAAATAACAAGCCTTATTTTGCTCTTTAAAAAAAAAATAGATCACATTAAGAAAACTGAATTCTTCATGGTTTTTTAAGTTAGGCAACTCCCCCATTTGCGTGCAATCAGCATGTGCCCTCCCACAGACATACGTGGCATTTTCAGTGCCAAAAGGGGACAGGGCAAGGGAACGAAACCCCCACGGAAGTGGGGACAGAGGTGGAGCTAGCGGCTCCGGCACCCGGAGTGGTGCACATGTTGTGAACCTAGGGGCGGGGCTAGCCACCTGCGGTGAGCAGTCCGGGGTGGAGCAGCATGGCGATGTCACCCCCCCAGGGATGATGCCCGGGGCGAACCGCACCCACCGCACCCCCTTCCTCCGCCAGTGAGTGGGAAGATGAAACTAAACTACAGGTTGAATCAGCATATACCAGTTCAATTCAACAAACCTTCATATTTGACTTAGGCTGTAATCCTAGGCACACTTACCTGGGAAATAAGTCCCATCAAACATAAATGAGATAATTGAATCGCTTTTTCTTTTTCTTTTTTGCTACAACTGAGCATTACAATGTCTATGACTACAGTACTTGTTTTCCAGTATGATCGTATGGGTATTTACTCAGAAGTGTGAATAGGATTGCCGCCCTAGGATAATAAATGTTAAAAAAACAAAAGGAAATCTAGATATAAGCAAGGAAAACTAAACATTCTTTAAAACCTTTTTGCAGCTTTCTTCTGATCTCAAAATGCTGCCAAGCCAAATAGATCTCTTGTATAAATTAGAGGAACTGTGCTTAACAGAATTCAGGAAGCGGGCCTCAGATTTTTACAACAGTGCTGTATCCTGAGCCAGCATATGAGGAAATGCTCCCTTGACTAGAAATAATTCAGAAACAGCTAATCCCCAGAACATTTGGGGCGTAATATGCAGGTTTGGGCTGTTCCAGACCATTTTTTTTTCATAAGGTAGATGCGGAGTTGTTATGCACTTTCCAAGGTAGTAGACAAACTAGAATACAATTTATTGTGCACTTTAAAATACGGTAAGCAACTGCCCACTGTGAAGGAGAACAGAAGCCACCCTATGAATACCATAGCTGTACAGGGTCAGTTGCTGGAAGCCCCTGAATCAGATCTAGCCCTCGGAGAAGTGCTGTCCTCTGGATATCCTGTAGCCAACTGAATCCACAAGCAAACGAAGAACTGAAGTTAGGTTTGGGGATAATGGAACTTGGCAGCAGTTGTTTTTTGTTTTGTTTTTTTGCAAGGTGTGTGTGTGTGAAGGTAGTCTCAAGGCCTTGGCCCAAGAACCCCTCCCTTCCTTCTCGAAGCACCACCTTTTTGCTGGCATTTAGACATTTTCTCTCAAAGCAACACCCACATTTTCAGACCACCCCGCTATTATACTTTGTCTTTGGGAGAATGCTGTTCTTCTCTTCCTCCAGATAGTAATATAACTCATTGCTATTATGAGTGCTGACAGCATCACTGACCTAAGTGGAGATTTATTGTGAACAGTGATGAGTCACAGCTGCCTATTTTGTAAACTCTTTTTAAAATTAAAATTGGAGGGCATTGCAGCATTTATTGTGCACTTTTTGTTTTGTTTTTAAAGCAGCAATTAAAAAAACAACAACGGACTAGTGCTTTCCACCAAATTTATTTAGCCTTTTAAAAAGGGAGGTATCAAGCCAATGAGAACCCATGGCTTCACCTCAAAAAGGCAAGAGGTCTCTGAAAAATCAGACATGCTTTGTTGAAAACAGGAGCAGCATTCTAAAGGTCCAGCAGGGTCAGTTAGAGTTAAACTGATAGAGACAACCAACTTGATTAGGATTTCTAAGCACTAGCTAAGAGACATCCTTGACCTACTTTGCTCTTGCCATCCAGCCCCTCCCCAAGTATACCTTCTGCTAAATAGAAAACAGTTAAGGCCAACTCTCAGAGGGTGTTGCATTCTGAATGATGACTTCACCAGTGGGTTTCCATTAGCAATTAAAATAGCTTATGGAGAAATTATGCATTCTTAATAATGTGACCATTATTGCATTGGCTTTCAAGAGTCTGTGTTGTATTCACAAAAGCAAGCTAGTGTGTTGATTTACACTTCTTTTGTGATACATGTGTCTGTGAGTGATTCTGCAAATGTCTAAAATGGTGAACCTTGAACAATCGCAGCTGAATTTCATTGGTTCCCAAAACCAGAGAAATATTCCCCATATGTTGAACATCCATTAGTCCATGCTGACAGCAATACCTAAGAGGCCCAACATTCACTGATTTTATTTTTCAGATATTCACAGCATTTGTGTGGGATTGTCAGCTGACATTCACCAAAACATATCTGTAAACCATGAACATATATTGATCCTATAAGATAAGCAGCACCATGAGATGGACTTAAGCTCTAGCGAATACTAGATAATTACACTAAATGCTTATCAGGATTTAGAAAAGCCTTTCCCCACATGTAGATTAGCTGAACTTGTGTGAAAGATCTGCAGCTGCACTTTCCACCCTGTTATTTTCTTGTTGCCATTTTGCCCCGTGATGAATCTGAAAATCTTCATTCTTCTTTTTCTTTTCTTTTCTTTTAGCTGTGCTAAATGAGAGCTTTTCTTTTGCAGGCACACACACACATCTGTCTCAGAGCTGCTGTGGTTTAGATCATTTCCTGTCAGTGAGTTCAGCCTGTTGATCTCTTGGCAGCATTGCTAAAAAATGCACCAGCAAGACTACGGAGGGCTTTTGTCAAGCGAAGCAAGCAAATTGGATCACAGTCTCTGCAAATTCTCGTTCTAGTCCAAAACAGCTGAAAAGGCTCTTAGAACCAGTTAAACCTAAAGGGCGGAAATAACTTTCTCCATATTATTGTTTCTCATCTGCCAAAATTTTATGGACTTGTATGGTACTGCACACTATTACAAACTGAACAGGAAATTTCAAATTCTGTTCAGAAAAACATCTTCTGTACCATAGAAGGGGAATTTGTAGTCTTCAAGATATTGTTGAACTTCAATTCCCATCATCCCCAACCATTGACCATGTTGGCAGAGGGCTGGTGTGAGACAGAGTCCAATAACATCTGGAGAGTCACATTTCCTTTTCCTTGGACCATGGCTCTTACTTGATATAGTTGGAAATCTAGGATGCAGCTGAGTTCCTTTTTCCCATGCTGCCTCTACCAAACACAACCCCTGCCCCACAAAAGCATCACTTAGAGACAACTGTCTCCTCTACATTATCTTCACAATTCTTTACAACAGCCATATCCATATTAATGCTTTCTGGAAGCCAGATGTGAGAGGCAAGGGTTGCTTCAAATTTCCAAAAAAATCCCTTTCCAGCTAGAATCTTCCCAATATTCTTGCCTTTGTACTGATATAAGAAACCTGGCTGTCAGGTGTTTGGGCAGCCCTGTGTGCAGCAGTGCCCAAGGGGATTGGCTGTGTGATCAAGTTCCCCACAGGGAAACTGGTTGCATAAAGTGCGTAGGCTACACCAGTAAGATAAAGCAAAACAGTGGTACCTCTGATTACAAACTTAATTCGTTCCGGAGGTCCATTCTTAACCCGAAACCGTTCTTAACCTGAGGCACTCTTTCGCTAATGGGGCTTCCTGCTGCCACAGCACCGCCGCCACGCGCCTTCCACTCACATCCCAGGGCAAAGTTCGCTACCAAGGGCATCTGCTTCCAGGTTAGCGGAGCTCATTACCCGAAGCGTTTGTAAAGAAGACGGTACATAACCCGAGGTTCCACTGTAATTCACTCAATTTGATTCCCTATCCTAGTATGGTAACTTTGCCCCCACAGTTTTGAAACCAGAGCAGGGGATATCATCAATACAAAACAATGTTTCACTTTTTGAAATACTGAAGTCACAAAATGGGAGAGGGGGGAGTGGGAGATTCACCACAACGTAATGTTTCTGAGCAAACTCTTAAGAGGCAGGCAATTTCTGAGCAACTGCAAGGGTACGTTTGATTAGAGACTGGCATGTAACCGATACCATCTGCATGTTAGCAGAAGAAGCACAGTGCTAACCACACAGTTGAGAAATAGGAAATAACCTCAGAGCAATAACCTCAAGGCCATCATATCCTAATTTAGGGTTCACAGTGGCTCAAGGGAGTGTGCTTTTTTAAGCTGCTATTCTTTCTGAGTTTCATTGTAGCTGTTACCTCATAACAATGCTAAGGGAAAAGGTTACCATAAAATGCCCATGAGAACAATGAGTAGTAACTGTTGGCCTTTGTCATTGTAGATGCCAGTTCACCATACAAGAGTGTAGCAAAAGTGGGAATAGATTTCATGTCATTGGATTTGTGTGTGTTGATCTTGTTGTACTGATTATATTGTTATTTTTATTGTACTTTATGCTTTAATGTAAGCTGCCTTGGGGATCCTTTGAGAGTTGAAAGGAAGGGGGGTTGTGTTTTGCTTTTGTTTTTAAAGTCCTTGAGAGCACCTAGCCACCCAATTCCAACCTTGGAGAGTCAGAGTTTCCACCCTCAGCCTCTGCTTACAGCTCTAAAGCTCTGTGATGAAGGAGATTCCACCATCTTCCAAGAAGTCTGCTTTACTGTTCAACAGCTCATAGAGTCAGGAAGTTCTTCCCATCAGATGTCAAGGAAATAAACAACTGTCTGACTTTTAGAAGACATCCGAAGGCTGCCCTGTTTAGGGAAGTTATTAATGTTTGATGTTTTATTGCATTTTTAATATTCTGTTGGGAGCCGCCCAGAGTGGCTGGGGATGGGCGGGGTATAAGTAAGTAAGTAAGTAAGTAAGTAAGTAAGTAAGTTGTTGTCATCATCATCAAAATTCCCATTGGTTCAGTTTTTACCCTCTGAAGGAACTGAAAGCAAATTTGCTCCATCGTCTGTGTGGCAGTCTTTGAAGATGGCTATCTTATTGTCTCTTAGTTGTATCTTCACTAGGCTAAACATGTTCAACTCCCTTCAAGCTTTCCTTGCAGCAACCGCACACGTTTTTGTTGTCATTTTGAAAGAAAAGAGAAAGCTAATTGGTAGTGTTTGAGAATGAAGGCCATACCAAGCCATCTGTAGGGCAGGGAACACATATTAGAATCCTGCCTGCACTCAATTGTACAAAAATACTGGAGGGAACAATGAAAGACAAAGCACTGCCAAAGGTGTGAGCAAAACCAGCTTCAGTTCAGACACAGTCCAAGACTAAAAAGATCTCTGGAGGTTGTCCAAAAGTCAGCTTTCTAGAATGATGACCGAACTACAATATGGAAAGCAGCTGGTGTAGTTATGTGAATGTCTAGCCACCTGGAATGCATCAGACATATGTTGAAAGGGAATACTGTGTGAAATTAGGCAAGGGTTATGGCAGATTTTGCTTCAAGTAATAATGGTCTAGCTCACTACAGCTCATTTAAAGGGTCCACGCTCTGGACAGCAGGATTGTGTAAAAGGATTATTTTACGTCCACCACTGTACTCTATCCCTGTTGTTGTTCAACTCTCCCAGTTAGCCTCTAACCTATTGCCATTCAGATAGTATTGCAATCTGTAAAACTATCAGTAAAAGTAACAATAAAGTGGTGTTGGAGCTTGGGGTGGGGTGGCGAGGGTTAAGCACCCTCTTCCAAATTGACTGTTGGAAGAGATCTCTCTCCTGCCAGCCCCGGTGGCACCCTGTACCGTTCCAAGAAACAACATTATGTGAACATACTGTGCAATATACAGAGATAATAACTGGGCAATATTTACTTCATAAAAAATTCTAGGCTATCTTTAAAGAAGTTCTTTCAAGGTTCACATCAGAACAAAACACAACTATATATTCAAAACAGTGCCTTTATGGGACATCTCACCAGTTCCCTTAAAGCTTTGTCTAATAATGGATTATCATCCTTGCAGAATCTCTGCATTGTAATAATGTCAGTGAAGTGGAAGAAACACCCTTATTATGTGTGTCACTTTAGTTCCCACAGGCTCTGCCTCCCCTCACATATTACATACACATCATCACATAACAGCAACAAAATAATCAGGCATTGTTTTTACTAAGGGGTTGTGGCTTTCACACAAATTCAACATTTTTGCTGGGCTGTCAGTATGTTTTCACTGAACCCCCCACAATTTAATGCACAGGGCACAATCATTCTATAAAACTTACTTTTTCGAACTTACCATTTTTTGAGGGCCTCCATTCAAAACAGTACGTTTTCCAAAGAAGCTGGAACAGATAATAACCACTTTGTCTTCTTTTGCCTGGAGGCCTGTCATACTGCTCTCCTTTGTTAAACCACTAAAATTATGTTTCTCAACCTAACCTTTGGAAATACTACAGTTTCTGAACAATTATAGAGAGCTTGCTTTTCTAAAATCACAGTTGCCCTACTGGTAGATGGTCACAGTCAGCATAAAATATTTTCTTATTGGCTGAGATCCAAATAGCTACTTCAGGAGCATCCGAGGGCTTGGTCACGGGGCTAATGGGATTTTCATTTCCCCCTTTTCCTTTTAACATCAAACTTCCATGCCATGCCGCAAATTGCTTTTGAGCGCTCCCTCTGTTTTAAAGTGGTTTGCTATTTAGCTTGTCAGAGGGGCTGTTGTTCAGGAAACTCAAGACCAAATTCCCCCGTGGGCATGCAGAATTAACTGCAGAGTTCTTTGGACCCCATAATAAGCCACAATAATTTCAGAACCAAACAAGGCATAAAATGCGTTACGAACCGCTAAACTTTATAGGGATAGATTGTCAATTGTATGAATATGAGAAACAAGCCGCCAAGGAACAAACATGTCAAGTGTGATTCAGGCACGAACTAACTCAGGGGTGACTAATCCTGATTCAGGGCCGTGACCCACTTGACCCCCCACCCTGAAAATCTTTCTGACCCACCAAGATCCCCAAGCAAGTGATGATAGTGTTTTTGAAAAAAGTAGACACAGTGCTAGAGTGAGCTGAGTGTAGTGCCCCAACAGAGATGCAAATTTCCTCTTCCGCTCTCCATGGATCAGCTGAGGGAGAGGGCTGTGTGTTTGCCTCCCTTTGCCTCTGTGTATGTATGTGTGTGAGAAAGGACCCTCTTTTGGCCACTGTCCACGACTGGCAACCCCAGAGGGTTGGCTAAGGGTGAATGGTCCTTGGGCCAGATCTCTGATCTGCAGGAGGTGGTTTGAAGATGCCATAAATTAGACTACACCTAGTGTAAAAAAATAAATAAAAAATCTCAGGTTGTAGCAAGGCATGCTGGGAGGGGTAGAAGAAACAAAACCAACATTTCACAGAGCCTTGCAGCTACTTTGAAGTCTCAATTCCTTCTCAGAGGGCAGGCAGGGAGAGGCATTGCTATTCTTTCTGCAACTGCTCCTACTGCTACCTGTTTAGGTTGCTTCAGCAAAGCATAGCCATGCTGGGGAGGAAGGAGAGGAGTGAATCTAGGGTGGCTTTGCAAGATGCTTATCCACGCTGGTGTTGCTCACTAGCCGTATAAATTGTTGTTAGGGAGCAGCCCAGCGCCTGTGAAGTTGACTCTTTATTCAAAGAAACGTGATCATGGCAACTCTTCCCAATAGGTCTTGCCCCAGTGAGTCAAGGTCTCTGCCTTCCCACAGCTCATCCTCCACAGGTTCCTTTCCCAGCAGCCTAAGGCTCTGTCGGCCTTGTATCTTGTTGTTCCACTCTCTTCATTCCTCTCTATGTTGTGGGAGACCAGGGGGGAGGGCAGCTGGTCACAGCAGGAGGGGGGAGACTCCCTGGCTTCTTCAGCAGCCTGCCTCCACTCTGCTTCTGCCTCTGATTCTGGGCTGCTCTATTCCACAGCTTCTTTCTGCTCACTAAACCCTGTTACCTCCTCAGCTTCCGTCCCCCCCCCCCGGCTCTGAGCCATCTTACCCTGTGGGTTCCCTTGGGGGTTCCCAAGCTGGTGTCTTCCCCCACTCCTCTGCATCCAGCCAGTCCATGACAATTATATACAGTACCATGGTGGAGGGGACTTATAGCTCAGTGGCAGAGCACAAGATTTCATGCAAGAGGTCCCAGTTTCAGTGCCTAGCAGCAGTTTCAGGGACAGGCTGGGAAAGTCCTCTGTTGGAAACTTGGCGGTCAGCAGACAATACTGAACTAGGTACACCAAAGGTGTGACTTAGTCGAAGACATCTTCAGTTAAGGCAATCAGTCTATCAGGCGATTTTAGATGAGGCCTTTCAAATAGTTAAAATACAGTTGTTTTAAAGATGTTGAAGGGAGACCTTCCTAGTTCAACCAACGCAAAGCCATCCTTGTTGTAACATTGGTTGCTGTTCAGGCACCTTGAAAAATGAGTAATGAACCTGCCTAAAAGGGCCACAAGATGTCACTACTGTGCTACAGATAGAGCGCTAAGGCAAATCTTTAAAAATGTAGTATAAACACTGACAACTGGGAAACACTGGCCTGTGAGCGCTCCATTTGGAGAACAGGCTTTACCAAAAGTGTCTTGGGCTTTGAAGACACTCAAACTCAGGATGCAAGAGAGAAACATGCTAAGTCAGGAAGGCATGCTTGGCAAATCCACACCGTGATCAAATCCCGCCCGGAAACCAATGTCCCCACTGTGGAAGTACGTGTGGATCCAGAATTGGCCTCCACAGTCACTTACAGACTCGTTGTTAAAACCATGTTTATGGAAGACAATCTTACTCGGCTACGAGTGTACGCCAAAGAAGAAGTGCGCTCTTTAAGGCCTCTGTGAAAAAGAAGTTGTATTTTCTTGTCCTCCTTTTTTAAAAAAGGCTTTCCAAACAGAATAGGCTGCAGCTATCAAAATGAGTTAGATAGATGACCCAACTAAGGATACCCATGATCCAGATATGAACACATAGTCTTTGCAAACAAAATAATTTCAAAACTAAAACATGCATCCATTTCTATCCTCCAAAGAAAAACTTTTCATGGCTGGACAGATATATGCTAGCACTACTGTCAAGCAGAACAATTTTTGCATGGCAGCGTTTGTTTAGCACACTTTTCCCTTAGAGTTGCCTATATTCCTAAAACAATGCTTGCTTTTAATACTAATCCAAATCCTGTGCAAGCTTACAAGGAGCAACTGAACGTGGTGTGACTCATTTCTGATTAGGCATGCCTAGGGTTGCATGGACTGACAGCCTCTCCTGACTTCAGTGGTCATGCCCAAAGAGCATTTATTCTGAAGAATAAACTCGGCAAACGTTTGGGTACTGTGTGTGTATGGGAGAAGAAACAACCCCCATCCATTTTGGATTAAGTCAGATACTAAAACATTTTGTAGGGATGATGTAGGAAACCTAAGAGAGTGAAACTGGCTAGCTAAAATAGAGGGGGGTCCAACCTTCACACATACTTCTATGGGGTGCATTCCCATGCCTTTGGGAAACAGGCAACCAACTGGGTTAGTAGTGTGGTCTGGTTCTAACGTAGCAATGGATTCAGACCTTCCCCAGTGATAATCCATCTCCTTACATAGAATACAAACAGGCCTATTACTATGGGGGGGGGTGAAACCCTCACTTAAAAAAGGTCCAAGTGGAAGAGGAATGGATCATTTCAGGTTTAAACTGTTAGGAAAGAAGTGGTCATTTGCTATCCCTGCATTAGGAATTACACAGCAGCGCTGAGGTTGTGGAATAGCTTCTCTAGAGAGCCATACACTTACATCACTCTTGGAGTAATGATACCTTTTCACGCAGCTTATGATGTAATTTTGTATAGTATTTGGACTTGAGAAAGCCCGATCTTTGTGGCAATGGGGGTGGAAGGTGGACTACAGTTCCAATTGTCATATAAAACTCTTTTAGTGTACAGCGCATGACACAGTAGTTTACTAATTTAAGACACAACTTTGGCTTGGCGCGTTGCATTTTTACTCACCTGTTAAGAACGTTCAACAAAGGAACTCAAAAACAGTTTCAAGTGAATTCTAACTGATTGAAAGGGGAAATGTGTATGAGATCATTATGCCATTTCCCCCTTTGGAAGGATTACATTTTTTGGGTGTGTACCTAAAGATATGTGTGATGTGATACAGGCACACACTACAAGTAGGAAGAACAATGGTGAACAGCAGCATAACTGTTCTATTTGGAACTGTTTGTTTTATAATTGCAAAATATATTGTTGTAACCCACCTGGGACGTTATGCTGAGGAGCTGGAAACAAATTTTATGAATAAAATAGCTTTTTAGGAGGATTTTGTCGTATATCTGATCACAGTTTACAGTAAACACATTATGGTACTGTCATTTATTTTTAGATTTCAAACTTGGCGGCCCAAGTCATTAGCCAAGAAGCAGCAATGTGTCGTGACTTGTCAGCAGCAACTCCCTTGTTTTAGCAGAATCAAGCATACATCAGAAATTCTGGTTGACTACCATCCATCACAACTGGGCTGGCACCTGCCTTGGCAGGTCACGAGTTTTGCAGGCATTGTTTCAAAAGTGCTTTTGTACATTTGAATTGTGTATCAGCACTGGACTGAAGCCGATTTGTTAGCCGGCATCTGAACCATCAACGTCTATACTTGCCAGTTCGTTTTCAAGCATAATTCAACGTGTTAGTAACTACCTTTAAAATCTCTAAATGGGCTGAATAGGACTGCCTCCTTCTAGATCAGGGTGCTCCAACATGCAGCCTCGGGGCCTTCAATGCCTTCTTTGGCAGCTCTCAGCAACATTTGAGTCCTCCCACCCCACAGCCCTTGTGCTGCCTTCCAAAACCCAGGTAAGCAAGACGCTAGGCTTTGGGACAGAGGTGTGAGGGCTCTGGCAGGGCCCCAGAATCCACCAGCCCCGTTCCCAAAGCCTAGTTAGCACTTCCCCAGTTTTGGGAAGCAGCCTGCAGATTCCATGTCGAAGGACTTTTGAGCCCCAGTTGATATGAACAGTTGGGCCACCCTGTTCTAGATCATCTTGTCCACTTCCCAAAATCTGGTGCCAGCTGCAGAGGCCCTTTGTTGGGTCTGACTTTAGGGAGATGTGCAATTGGCTTGGAGGAGAGAAAGGGCTCTCAATGGACACCCTCATACTATAGAAAACCTCTGCCCTCACCACTTGCTGTCAGTTGGCAAAAACATTCCTGTTCCAGCAAGCTTTTGCTGTGCTGGGTTTGGAGAGCCCGTTTTTATATTGTTTTCGCAGGCTGTGGCATTTTGATTGTTGTAAGCTGCTCTCGGTAACGTGAATGGATTTGGAGGACAGGATACAAAACTTTGAAAAGAGAAGTAAATAAGCAAACAGAAACTGGTTTTCCTTGTGCTTAAGGTTACGTCCTCTTTACGGTCTGCCAAGGTATACGGTTCAGTAGAGCTTTGGATGGGGTAAAATAATACAACGTTCACTTTTTTTTACATAAGATTAACTTTTATTTCATAAGGTAACTAGATACCAACTGGCAGAGTAAGAAACCATCTAGAAAACCAGCAAAGCAAAAAGAATGGACATGATGGAAGAACTAGGACAGAAGAAAGCAACCTGATTCCAGTGATGATTATTTATGCAGACTTACATATTAATGCCATGCACATTAGGTATAGAAGTGATTACAGAAAATTAGCATGCATTTCATACAGTTTTTAATGTGAGATTAAGGCACTTTTGTTTTATAGAGAACACACACTGTGTTTGCACTCTCCCCTCCCCCCTGTTTTGTCACTTTGGCAGAAAACTCCTGTCCCAGTTAATGCTACAACTGGAACTGAATTTATATTAAAAGCAGAACTCAAATCAATTCATGGATATTTTACAGATTAGTGAAATATACACTTCACATATATGCACCACGTATATATTATATATATATGCACACACTAAAATTCAGCAATGTGAGCTGTAACTGGTTTTTACAAAATTAAGCTATGTATTTGTATGTACCACATTTTATCAAATCTAAGTCTTGAATTAGGTACTTATCAATATAAAAACTGAATTAATTTACTTAACACCCCCCCCCCTTACTAGGTTATTTTAGCATACTACCTTAGTGGTTTGCAACTTTAAGACAAATTTATGTTAGACCACAGTAGCTGCCAAGGAAAAGACATGCAGGTCTAGAGTTCATTTTATTAAGTGACACAGAGACGTTAGGTGCCATTATAACTATAGCTTAGATCGGGTTTTATTACAAATGCAAGGGCCAACAGCAAGCCAAAGACCACCTTCCCAAAACTTGCAAGAAATTATTGCTGTTAAATGAATGTATATATAAAATTAAGCGGGAAATGAAAGGTTAATACAAGAATGTTAAGTACAAGCAATGGACTTGAATCTGATACTAGTAGAGAATTTCATAACACCAAGTTACTTTCATGTTTGTCTGACTTGCCTGCTCTGATTTACAAGGAAGCTATCAACTTAAGTTGCAAAGGTTCTCAGTAAGCAGTCCAATGTAGGCAGCACCATCAGCAGCAATTATGGCTTCCATATAGTGAAAAATAGTTGCTAAATGAAAGGACTTACTACTTTTCAAGTGTTGTTTTGGTTTTGTAGGTATATGGTACATGAAGTCTTAAACATAATGTAGATAGCACAGTAGCTCTCAGATTGAGAGCCTACTGTCAAGCAAGTTCCATACAAGGTGCTTTCTGCATTGTGTCTGATTGTGAAAAACCAAAACATTACTTTTCTCCCCAGATTTTGCCTGTCAGGATGAAAACAGATACTTGGGATTCCTATTGCTGGAAAGTAACTGAAGACAGTCATCCATTTTTATGTCATTTAAATATTTTAAAACACTGAACTTCTAAAATACCACTAGGCTAGCCTTCCCCAACTCGGTGCCTTCTAAATGTTTTGGACTACATTGGCAAAGCTGCAATAGGCCACTTGGTCGCTTATTTCCTAAACCATTGCTGTTTTGGTACGTTTGTGCAAGGAAAACACTCAACTTCGAAGGAAAATGAAGCAAAGACAGGTCTTGTGCTTAAAAAGAGGGGTTGCTTTTGTTTAAAGTTACATTCAAAATTAGAGAGTTTTATTAAGATCTGGAAAGTGGCAACTTCAGAGAGATCCATGTGGCATGTATGAAATTTCTGCCTCGTGAGGTTGAATTTCTCAGATAACTACTGCCTTCCTTGTGCCTGGGTACAATACACTTGCTATAGCTTTTTCTTGATCTCATCTTGCTTCAGATGCTGTTAATTTTCTATCAAGCCAGATCTGCTTTTTGAAATTTGCATGGAGAGCCTTGGAAATTAAAGTGGCAGCACGAATCTCTCAAAGTGGAACATGTGCTGTTCTGTCAGCTTGGTTAAGCCAAGGTCAAGATCCAGTATTCAGTAAGGGGCCTAGCAACTCTATTTATATAATGTGCCTTGGAAAGTTGGAGGCACCACAAGTCTCTCCTGCTTCCTTCAGCCTCCCTGACTGCCCAGAACTGAGAGGTGTAATGCCTTTCTCATGGCTTTCGGCCTGCCCTATTAGGTTGGGTCACATGAACCATTCAACCCAATATAAAGGTAAAGGTAAAGGACCCCTGACAGTTAAGTCCAGTCACAGATGACTCTGGGGTTGCAGCGCTTATCTTGCTTTACAGGCCGAGGGAGCCGGCGTTTGTCCAGACAGTTTTTCTGGTAGGGGAACAAAAAACTGGACTGTTATCCTCACAGGGTTCACAGTCCAATCACTTCCCTATAATAATAATAATAATAATTTATTATTTATACCCCGCCCATCTCGCTGAGTTTCCCCAGCCACTCTGGGCGGCTCCCAATCAGTATTAAAAACAGTACAGCGTTACATATTAAAAACTTCCCTGAACAGGGCTGCCTTAAGATGTCTTCTGAATGTCAGGTAATTATTTATCTCTTTGACATCTGATGGGAGGGCGTTCCACAGGGCGGGCGCCACTACTGAGAAGGCCCTCTGTCTGGTTCCCTACCATCCAGCACCTGCTCTCAGCCCCAGTCCAAGTGATTCCCTCCATTCTCAGCCCAATTCAGTATTTCCTGTCCCTCTCCATGTGGTTTGTCCATCCCTTTTTCATAAACAAAGAGGGAAACCTACAGCCCTCCAGATATTGCTGGACTCTCTCAACAAGCTCAGCCAGCACGCTCAAGGGTGATGGAAGCTGTAGACCAGCAAACACTTATCAAGGTCATAGGTGTTCCATCCCTGTTTTAAACTGATCATCATGGAATCTTACAATGTTCCTGCCAACATTTCATTTTTTAAAAAAGAAAAGAGTTAAAGGAATTTAATTCTGCCTAAGCTCAGTTCAATGCTGAGCTGGTTTAGGGAATGCTATTGTGAAGAACGCATTAAAGGCCTTTACAAGAAGCAGGTGATTATGAAGCATTTGCTCCTGTCATGACCGATATGGAAGGAAGAATCAAAATAATGACGCTGGCTTTGTTCACCAGCCGCTAATGATTATACCATCACCCTTGGAAATGCCTTTAAAGAGATGGCAAGGAAAAAAGAATGTTAAATGCTACTGGGCACAACAGCTACGGCACAAGCAAATCTGGTGATCTTGTGTTTTCCCATGGTGGCTGTGTGGATGAACACACAACTGATAGCGACTGCCAACACCATGTGGCATAATCGAGCAAAGGTCACAGCAGCAAGAACAGGACAACCCACCTACCAAAGAAGATCTGGATGAATGATAGACGTGGGGAGGGACATATGCCATGAAAAACTTGAGAGCAATGACTGGATCCTGGGAAATGAACCAACTGTGGAGGCAATATGTGGGAGTGCTAATGGGAAAGCTGCAGGAACAAGGACTGTGTTTCTTGTGCTGAAAACCAAAACCTTGCTGTATGTGGCTCTTAAGAACTTTGATCAGGCTGACATGGTATCCATCTGCTCCCAAAACTTACACTCAATAAGTTGTAATTTATATGCAGTGCACTAAACTTTAATATAATAGGTGGCTCCCCCCTCCAACAAGTGACAACAGCCCTCCCCTCCCTCATGGGAGATGTATGATAGCTTGGCAGGCTTTAATTACTAGGCGTAATTTTTGAAAATGAAATCTCCCTGTGTAGTTATTTGCATAAGGTGATATCCAGTGGTTACTCATACAGACTCTTAAAATTAAGATAAGTCCATTTATTTCCAAGTATGATTTAGTTGGACAAATATTTATTTTGAGTGTATAAAGTATTTAAATCCTATTTATGGAGCATCACATTTTACTTGCTTTTAACAAACTAAGCTCAAGCCTAAATAGTTGAAATCCCAACAGTAGTCAGCAGAGGGAAACCTAGGCTTACACAATCCAATGCCTTCAAAATGCTGTTTCCTAAGTGAAAGGCACCTACTTAAGTGTTTTAACAATTATCCATAGTACTCCCTTCCAGCCTCAAATCAGAGGTTTATGTCTTTACTGTCCCTCCTCCTCTGCTTCTGTTTTCTACATATATCAGCGACTTATCCTCTTTCTAATCTCACTGTCAAGATACCCACATACTCTCTACTTGATGGGAAAGTGCTCCCTGGTTCCATTTAATTAATGAAGCCCATAATTTCTCTTTGACCTCATTAATGTCTGATCTTGTCTTTCTAACTTAAACAGGGAGCTTTTTATGATCTAGTCCAGGCATGGCCAAACTTGGCCCTCCAGTTGTTTTGGGACTACAACTCCCATCATCCCTAGCTAACGGGACCAGTGGTCAGGGATGATGGGAATTGTAGTCCCAAAACAGCTGGAGGGCCAAGTTTGGCCATGCCTGATCTAGTCTGTCAAATGACATAAATGACATTACCTAGAAAGTGAGAAGTGATTTGAGTGAAAGGGTGGAAGCTTGACAAAGAAAGCGTCACAAATCACTTTTGCGTTATATCCAACACAAGATGTCAGCAAAGAAAAAAAGGGGTTGGGACTAAAGGGTTAAAAGAAATGGAACAAAGGAACAAGCACAAACAACTGTTTGGACAAAATGTATGGTGTTGCTTTTGTGTAGCATAATGTAGTGTGGCGTTGTGTTTGTGTGTGTTCATTCATTCATTGGTATGGGGAGCCTGGATGGAGACAAAACAAAGCTCAAAAGCAACTTCAAGATGAAATAGCTCCACTTTCTTGGATTCAGCATAAGTTTTGAATTATGAGCGTTATTTGTTACATTCTTTGTGGAGGTAGCATGTTTAGTATGCTATGAATTTAGGACAATAGGAATAGGTAACGCCAAGGAGGAGGAATCGGTTTCTCATTATGACATCAAGTCTCATAAACAATAGCAGCAGCATGTATATATTGCAATTTTATTTCATCTGCTCAAACAAAACAAAGTTAGCATTTTAAGAAATTTTAAAATGACACAATATGGTAAAAATAGCAGAGAATTAACTGAAAAACTCAAAAGGAGGTAAAACTAAATGCATGAAAATTCAACATTCATTAGTGTTTCATCTTCAGTTTTGATTGACACTTGATGCTTGCAAACTTTTTGAACAATGAACTTTGTTTCATGACAACTCTGAAGAGATTTCAGCACCAGCACTAAGATTTGTACATTCAGTTTGTTTGCAATTGACTTGTTAGCCACTTGTGTATGAATAGGACAGATTTATCACAGATCAGATCACAGTGTTGAGGAAAGCAATACCTTCCTGGAATTAAAAGTGATCCCCTAAACCATATTCAGCTTAAGGCATCCGCTGTACAAAAGCACAGGAACCATCATAACATTTTTTTAAAAGAACAGTAATTAAAATAACCTAAGCTTCCTCTGTAGCTCATTTTAATTACAGGACTATCTATCAATGGCATAGCTGTCGTTAAAACAGCCTTAATTTACAGTTTAACTAAAATTGGATTTCCTGGAACGGTCCAATTCAGGATCACATAACTATGCATGTAGAAAGAGTACAAAGACCTGTTTCTTTTTTCCTTTTGCACAGAAATCATGTTATTTTTAGACCAAGGCACAAAACGTTTAGTGCATTAACCAGTTTCGTTCACAATCTAGTAACTCAGTTTTCTTACCTTTGGACCACTTACACCTCTAACATTCTGCTAGGCTATCTCTGAATTTTCTTTACAAACAAAATCAGACATGATTTCTGAAAAGAGTAAGCATTTAGGGTTATACTGTTTAATCAGAAATTACTTTTAAAAGATGAAAATGCCTCCTCTTAATTTGAGAGCAACATCTGTTTGCCTTGTTATTTTAAAAAATGCCTTCAACTAATGCATGCAGATAACACTTTAAAAAAATGTAACCACTGATTTTTGGATCATATTTTATATGCCATACTTCCATCTTACAGAAAGAGGGGAAACAGAGAATGTCCTCAATGAAAACTTTAAGCAGCAATAAGCAGCTGTTAATTTGCTTTGGTGCCCAACACTTGGGAGGATATGGTAAATAAAGCTTTCTTATGAACTAAACTGGATGAAAGTGGGTAATTCAAGAAAATGAATAATTCTGTCCATAGCCACAAGTTATTTTTTTCAAATCAGCATAGCTCACAAGATAAATATGGCACTATTATATAGCATGGAGAATTTAAGAGGCAGTGGGAATTATAGATGGTTGCACATTATTTGCCGAATTACAACATTTAAAATTGCAGGATTCCCCACCCCATCCCTTTCTGGAAGTCTGTATGGGATATCTTAGTAAAAGTTTGGACACTGGAACAGGAGATGGAACAAAGTGAATTTCATCTTTGAAGAATATGTGGTTGCCACCACTGTTCTTAAGACTTTCCATTGTGTGACTTTGTGCATCAATATTTGACCTTAACTACCTAGGTCAGGCATGGCCAAACTGGGCCCTCCAACTGTTTTGGGACTACAGTTCCCACCATCCCTGACCACTGGTCCTGTTAGCTAGGGATGATGGGAGGTGTAGTCCCAAAACAGCTGGAGGGCCAAGTTTGGCCATGCCTGACCTAGGTCCACTGCATGGTTAAAGGAACAGGAGCAAGCTGTAGGAAAATGTGCACCTTTCCTGGCATGACCCGCTCACCCCCTGGCTCCTTAACCCTGGTTACAGGCAGCACTGGCACCAAAAGCTTTTCCAGTCCTGGTTAAAATATGGTCTTGTCAAGTTTCCGGCCAGTGATGATGCAACTGTTAACCACGATTCAGAGATGGGGAGAAGGGCAGGAGGATTTACGTTGGAGAGAGGTTGGGAAGAAGTACATGATCTCATGACCTGCTCCTAGTCACTTAAACTGGGATTAAAGGATTGGCAGCATAAATAACACCTGCACTATGCGCACTCCCAAATTAAGTAGAAACTGACCTCAATGCACAGGTTCAAGTAGCTGTTGTGGAAAGACTGCCCTGTACTACTTTTGTATGCCTCTTTTTTAAAAAATTACCTCTAAGTTTAATCATGATGCTTAACTTTATACCAAGTTAAGTAAAAGAAGCAAAATCGCTTAAGGGTTTCCAAACCTCTTACTGAAGCATTACTAATTTTGAAATACAAACAAAATGATACAAAAAAAATTATTAAGTATCTGCTTCTATTTAACATGGTTACTGATAAGTCACAACATTTTCCTTATTATTACACATGCATGCAATATAAGGAAAAATAGTGCAGTAATTAATACAAATTTTTTAAATAAAAAAGTCACCCTACCCCCAACCCTACACCTCCCAAGTTTTGCCTGGGCGTTAACTAGGCCTTACTGTAAAAAGGCTACTTAATATTTGTGGCATGCAAGGATGTTTTAAATTAAAAAGCCAACTCTGTGGTTGTGTTATATTACAAAAATGTCTACATGCATAAATCTTAAAAGCTCAAAAACCTACGGTAAGTCTCTAACAATCTAACAATTTACATTTGACCATTGATTTGTTTTCTGGAGAAGTCTTAGATTTGGTAAAGCATTACAATTTAGGAAGGCATCTACATCTTTATACTCAGGACAGCATTTGCATTTCCCCCTACAAAACTGTACGAAGGCTAACTAGAGAGGCTTCCTATCATAAGATTCCAAAACTCAATATATCATCACATCCTAGAAGATCTCTCATTCACCAATATTGTATTTTACAACATACTCTTATCTGTTCTTTATTTTGTGAACTGAAGTCATGTTTGATCTTTAATTCATGGAAACACCCCATATGATAGGAAGACTAACCTGAGATACATTTGTACAACAGTATAACTTGCTAAATCCTTCACTAAGAAAACCTCTCTGAAAAGCCTTCCCAAGCTTTTCTCTCTCTCCTCTCTCTCTCTCTCTTTTAGTCTTAATGAATTGTGAATGTGCAGCTTCATCTCGATATGAAAACATTTCAATGCACTGTGATCTCGTCTGACAGGTATAGGATTTTCTGCATAAATCGTTACCGCAACTTAAGAACATTTTCCACCGGGTTTAAAGTCAGAAAACAGCAGCAAAGGGAAATCGTATACCGAAGTGATGTCTGAAAGCTTTCAGAATCTTGCCCTTCTTCCAAGTGTATTTTTTTCCATTTTCTTCTAACAGCTCGCAAAATGTAGTCGATTTTGTGCCAAGACCAGTGGTCACAACGGCTAAGTCCTACTATGCTGTATTCGACTTGCTCAGTTCTTGCCGGATTGCTGATTTGGAAAGAGGAGGGAAATTGCTGTTAAACTCTGCAGTATCTCAACAGAGAAAGGATGTGGTCTGTTCATTTGAGAAAACCTGTATCAAGATAGTGTTTCCTCAAACGTAGTACAGACAATGTGGCTATAGGTAAAAGGTAAAGGTATAGAACCCCTGGATGGTTAAGTCCAGTCAAAGGTGACTACGGGGTTGTGGCGCTCATCTCTCTTCAGGCCGAGGGAGCTACATTATAGTGTGGTAGTCCCAAAAAGACTGAAAGTGAATTCTGACAGAATTCTGAATTCTGTTGCTAGGTGTTTCTAGGGTCTGGGAATTAGGTAGACAGCATGCTCTAAATGGGATTGTATTTCCCATGAAAAACCAGGTACATATCCTGGGCGTTTTCTTGGATCCAGTTTTGTCCAGGGAAGCCCAAGTGGTTCTGGTGGAGCTGAGTGCCCTTTTTCCAGCTCTAGCTGGTTTACAGCTATTGTTATTCTTGGATGGATAGCTTTGTCACAGTAAACCATGCTCTGGTAATCTAATGTTCTGGGAGTGCCACAGCCAGCCCAAGTACATAATAAAGTGGGGCAGGGTCTTAAGACTTTTACTATTTATCCATAGCTTTTAATCTGCAGTCTGCTTTAAATTCCAAGTTTATATTTGAACATCACCTTTTGAAGGTAGGCCAGGTTAACAGATATTTACATCACCATTTTATAGATAGGGAGGTTGAGGCAAAACAGTGACTTGCTCCAAAACTAGATATAAAAGATAAAGGCGTCATGGACCTGAAGCCAAACTCTTGATCAATTGAAACATACTCCGCCCTTGTAATTGTGATAAAGTGGAACATTTGGGGGGTCAGGATCATGTGCCAATGAAAAGTGAGCATGTGAAGTCTGAAAATTTTCCATTTCAAATCCCTAACCCATTCATACAATTCCATTCTTAAAATCCTGAAAACCAGTCATAGGTTGAAATACTCACCATCAATTAACTCTTCTTTTAGTTTCGTTAATTCCTTCCTCATTTCATCTAAAATATCCTATAGTATCAGAACAGAATTAAAAAGTCAAAAGTTTTGCCCAAGGCAATTTAAAAGGTATCAAAATTGAAAAAGATTTAACAAGCCTACTTTTAAATTTCAAGCAGCGACACTCCAAATGAAGTGCTTCTATGACCTAGATCAAATTATAATTTCCCCCTACTTTTGTATAGAGCTTGTGCACAGAGAGAATCCAGTGAACACAAGCTCAAAATGTAGAGCTAATTCTTCTCCACCACACAAATCTGGAAATTGATCACATACTGATTGTTGCATCTATTTGTGGAAACTCAGGGATCTCAGTGGCAAGATAGGCAAGGGTGATGGGATAAGGAAGAAAAAGGTCATTTTGCTGCCTCACTGTGTTGCAGAAAACATTTCCCAGAGGAAATGTTCTGTAAAACAGGGGCAGTAGCTTGCAATGAAAGTAGCTAAGTAGCAATTCTATGTCAGATTAGGAGGTATTCTTACCTACTTCGTAACCACAATTTATGACGCCAGAAACTGGTTTAAGGCCTGTGCACTTTGCCCATGTCCCCTCTGCCATTCATTCAGAGATCCTGCTCATTTAAAACTAGAGTTCCTTATTAAGGTCAAATCTGGGAATTCTGGTTTAAAGTCTGTTAATTAACCAGGATATTAAGCCCAGAAGCTTAATAATGTCTGTGGGATGCATGTTTAACCACCTATGTTGACAGTTTGACAACTGGTTAAAACCTTTTCATTAAAGTGTTTCATAGTGACTGAAGGCAGTTATATTTAGATGTTTTCTGTAGATGTTTTCAATAGACTGCTTTAAGACCTGCATACTAAGCATATTTGTGGTTTTTTAAAATGTTTTATTGTTGTACTTTATATTCTTTCTATCATGTTGTACACCATCATGCTGCTCAAATGGCAGAGAAATTATAGAAATAAAGTTTGTTGTCAACCATAAATAATTAAAGTCAATATCATAAACAACATTAGGACTAGAGTTCTAGTATAAAATATTTACCTGTTTCAATCTGTCATAGTCTAGCCCTTCAGACTGTACTCCATTTGTACTGGGTTGCCCAGAAGATGCAGATTTTGGTCTGTGAAGAACAAACAAACATGGTTCCAGTTAACTATGCTACCTGCTACTTCCACCAGAAATTCAATTTATAAGATCAGTGACCTGCTGCCTACCATGCCTTTACACACACACCCTGCCAAGTAGTTAAGAAGTTTAATTATTCTGATTTCTTGACTGATGAGAAAACTGCTTCTGCTGGACCTAGATGGTCTTTTGCTCAAATTGAAAAAATATCAGGAGAATGGCAGTCTGACCATTAAAAGTAGAATGCTGTGTTGTTGATTTTAAATGGAAGTTTCACTTCTGAGTGTATTCCTTTACATAAAAGGTTCTATTCTGCCTTGATATAAAGTCTTCAAAGCAGCAACAATATTAAATTATAATTATAATAATGCTTCTGTGTCCTTCTAAAAACACACAACTAATGGAAGGCCATGGGATGTTTTGGTTTCATGGTAAATTTGTGTGTTCATTGCTGGTGAAGCTTGGACCCAAACTTCACCATCAGTGAACAATGGGCTCCTTCTGTCCACAGGCTTTTGATCTAGTGGAGGAATCCACAAAAGGTATTACTTTATGCAGGCACTGTCTCAGCCACCACACCAGGTGGAGCTAGTCAGCTGCCCCGGAAACAGAATTAACCTCCATGGACAGATGTGAGTCCAAAATGACCCCACAGCTGCACACCTGGTCTTTAGGGGCAAAGTTACCCCATTCAGGACCAGGGAGTCCCCCACACCTGCCCCTCCGAAACAGTACTTATGTCTTCTTGGGATTCAATGTCAGTCCATTAACTGCTATCCACCTTCCAACTGCATCCAGTCACTCACACAGGACCTTCACCACCATTACTAGTTCCAATTTGAGTGATTTTTATCTCCATTATTTATTTATTTTTGCGAAATCATTGCAAGAGATCTTGGGAGTCCTTATAGGTCCCCAATGGAGAAGGTGGTTCTGTTCAATTATGAACTACCTGAAAGTGTCTCATGGAACTGTTTTCAGCAGATGCAACAGAGGCGGCGAAGAAGGTGTTCTTCGCTGCTGCTATCGGCACTTGGTAGGCTCGACGTTGAGCTCTAACCCATGTTCGGTCCGATTCAGAACAAATTTTTCTCCACCAGCGCTCTAGCCATCTCAGCTATTGTTTCACTGCCCTCAGCCTGGGGGAAACACTCTGTAGTGAAATCATTTTTCAACTCCTTATTAATGCTGAACTCATACACAATCTACTACTTAAGCTTAGCATAACTTTATTCCAAATATGTTACTTGTTTAATTCCTGAGGAAAAATTGCTATGACAATGTAAAATTAATAATTCAATATCAGGCTTTCTTGAAAAAGGAAAGTAACCTCACCCTTTTTTATCTTTCACTGCATGCTTCATCTTTCACTGCATGCTTTGTTATAACAAACAAACAAAAATCTTTAAAGGAAAAATAATTGAAGGGCTAAAGGGTATTTGATTCTTCCACTCCTTGGCACAAGATTCATTTGAACACTATCTATAGCCACAAAATACTTAGGTTTGCATTTTAATATCCAGTTTTTAAAAATAAAATTCCTCTGTTCCAGTCACATTGGGGTGGGTGGGGGTTGTACCCTGCAAACAAAAGACAACTACCTCGAGATAATGGGTGACTTGCTTCCATTCATTGCACTCGTTCTTTCCCAAGGCTTTCTTGTTAGTTCTGCAGGAGATAAAAATCACTGGATGTTCCTTACATACATTTGTTTACTGCTGTATAAAAGTCCTTCTCTGAGCTGTTAACAATAGTACTTTAAAAAGAGTAATCTTTATGAGCTAAGATGACTTGTATGGCTCCAATCACTTTGCGCCTGGCTGTGTACCACAGATTTAAGCAGTGACATTGAAAAACTTGCTGTCTTGTGTACTCCACCCATTTCCCAATAATCCATATTGAATTTTACCCACAGCATGCCGAGCCAATGCTTTCAGTAAGTGATATACTGTGACCTGAAAGTCTTCCCAGGGAGACAGAGACAATTTAGACCCCAGCCATTAGGGCATTTTGTTCCTAGGTACACCCATCGTACAAACACAATCATCCTGTGGGCCTCTCACTTCAGAGAGGTTTTTTTTTAAGCTCCTGCTAAGAATTTTGCAATGCTAAATCACAGGTTATCATCTACCTCACTGCCTTTTACCTATTTCCTTTCAGCCAGTCCTTTAAAAGGAAATATGTGCTATATTCCCCTTTTTAAAAAACTGGTTGAAAGGAAGAGTAAAAAAAGGGAGCCCATATACAAGCCCCATTATGATAGGTTAAGATGGAAAGGGTGGCTTCGATCCCACCTAATGTACACACAACACCTTGAACAGGGACCCCCAAACTCAGCCCTCCAGATGTTTTGGGACTACAACTCCCACCATCCCTAGCTAACAGGACTAGTGGTCAGGGATGATGGGAATTGTAGTCCCAAAACATCTGGCGAGCCGAGTTTGGGGATGCCTGACCTTGAAGAATTCACAAGAGGTGGTGGGCTCTCCTTCTTTGGAGGTTTTTAAGCAGAGGTTGGATGGCCATCTGCCATGGATGCTTTAGCTGAGATTCCTGAATTGCAGGGGGTTAGACTGGATGAGGCTTGGGGTTCCTTCCAACACTACGTTTCTATTATTCTAGGAATTCAAACATTTCTATCTTAATAATTTTGTTGCATCCATATTTACGGTAAGCAACAGCATCCAATTAAAAGCTGCAGAGATTGTTTTTTGCTTGTCAAACTAGAAATCTGTTCTAGATATAGAGCTTAAGTTGTTACTGACATACTTGATTTTTGGAAAGTGAACCTTAAAAGCAAGGACAATGAATGCACAGAATTTGTGTCAGCTATGTGAATGTCACAGATTTGTACAACTTACCAGGTGTGCTTGTTGAAGGAGGCTTTGAAGCTGAATGCTCTGGTTCTTCCTATTTAAATTAGATGAAAAATACAATCAACCTGCAAGTCTAGTCAAAATTTCCAGAAGTGAGGTGACATAATCAGATGAAACATTTAAAGTTGTTGGGTTTTTTTTTAGCAGATATGAAGCACCGAAACAGTTTTCCCCCTTAAGGCAAGTTAATCTCAAAAATTAAAATACAGGTAATTTGCATCTTATGTGAGGGTTTGGTTCTGAGGGTCCATGTATAAACACAAAAACGTGTAAAATCAGGAACCCCTGGAACCCCCACTCTGCAAGGTGGAGGGCTGCTTACCCAGGTGTGGGAAGGTGGCCTAAGACCTCTGGCAGGGTCTCAGAGCCCTCCTGCTGCCTTCTCAAAGCCCAACAAGAAAGGCGGGAGGTGCAAGTGCTCTGAGATGCTGCCAGATAAGCCCACAATCGCAGCTGTGTGGTGTGTGCAAAGCTGTGATCACATAAATAAAATAAGCATAAGGTGTGAGTTACCTGTAATTTGGTTATATGGTATGTTGCATATTGTGCCAGATTAATTTGTCAACTTACATTTTTTTCTTCCTTTGTTTCTGCTTCTGATGATCCCTTCTCAGCAATTCGTCTCCTTCAAGCAGGGACAAAAAGTGAACTCAGTTACTCCTTACTCAACACTGCTTGCCAATGTATGGCTTTGCTATCGCTCCTTGGCAGCTTGTGAAAATTGTCCTCACTGAAACAAATGACACTCAACATGCAAAAACTTAAGTGTGCAACACTGAAAATGTGCTCTCATCATACAGTATGCATACCAAGAATCTGAGGTGTTTATAGCTCTTTGCCATTTGCTCCCATGATGGGAAAAACACACCTGCCAAACCTGTACAGTGAGAACTATATTAAAGATGTAAAAATTAAACTATCATCTTACCTTCTTGCCAGCAGGGCACTCATTTCTTCCATTAAGCCACTTCCTCCAAGCGGGAGTGGCCCATTCCCACGGCCAGTATCTGTTTTGGGCGAAGCAGAGCTCGCTCCTCCACTGGTATTAGGAGAATCTTCATTCTAACATTGACAAGGCCCAAGAGACATGGAAATTATATTGTTAGAATGAGGAGTCAGCTTTTATAGATGGCAACAAAGGTCTGAAATAGTCTGGGGAAAGTTCGAAGTATTTTAATAATTACCAGTAGGTCGCCTAATTTGACTAAGCGGAAGCCTAGCCATACCCCAGGGCTGAGGAGACTCCAAGATGTGCTTCTTGTTTTGTTTATTTGCGGAAGCAGCAGAAGCATAGCAGCAGCCTGCCCACCTATCAATTTGACCTGCAAGGCCAATACTGGGTTCCATCTGAACATTATCCCATTACAGTCGTACCTTGGCTCCCGAATGTCTTGGTACTCAGACATTGTGGCTCCCGAATGCTGCAAACCTGGAATTAAGTGTTCTGGTTTGCAAACGTTCTTTGGAACCCGAACGTCCGATGGGGCTTCCGTGGCTTCCAATTGGCTGCAGGAACTTCCTGCAGCCAATCAGAAGCTGTGCTTTGGTTTCCGACCGTTTTGGAAGTCGAACGGATTCTGTTCAACTTCCGAGGTACCACTGTATAGTTAATTCTAATAAAGTTAGATATGGGCATTTTAGAGACATTATTGATCGCTGTTTTAGCCATTCATTATGAACAGTCTGAGCAGATGAAGACCTTAATTCAAAAGTTAAAATTATAATGTCTGGAACTGTGCTTACCCGTGATACTTTTCTGAGTTTGGCTCCAGCAAGAGCAGCTGCTAGTCCTGTTAAAGGACGGTGGTCTTCATACATCGATCCCATGGAAAAACCCGCAGGAGGCAGAGGAGGGGCCGGAGGTGGGGGAGGAACCTGGTTAGGAAGGGGGGGAGGTGGTGGGGGAGGCGGCCCTGTTGGTGGAAGAGGGGGAGGGGGAGGGGGTCCAGGGGGAGGGGGGACTGCTGGTGGTGACTGGACAGGGCCAGGTGGGAGAGGGGGTGGGGGTGGGGGTGCAGGTGGTCCTTGGATAACACCTAATTAAAAACACACACACAAAAACCAAACAAAAATTGTGACAAAAAGGGAAGACTGTCAGGAAACCAATTCTATACTACATTAAGAAAGAAAAAAAACCTGCACGGTCCCCATGCTGGTTTCAATATCAAAGAAAAACATTCCTTCATTCTAATAAGCACACATAAATAGTAATGAACAAACAATTCAGCTTGAAATAAAAATACCCTCAAAACTCCTTAAGAGGAAACAGATGCCACAAACAAAATTCATGTGAATGTTTTGAGGGGCGTGATACTGAGCGATCTTTGCACAACGTTATCAAAAAACAAAACAGACCCCTATCGTAAAAGACAGAGGTAGAACATGATGTACACAAGAAAAATCTATGCACAGAAGTCCAGTGACATAGGAAGAGCCTGCTGGATCAGATCAAGGACACGTTTAGTCCAGCATTCTGTTCACATGGTGGCCAAATGCGTATGGGAAGCGCATAAGCAGGACAGGAACACAACAGTACTCTCCTGCTCATGATTCCCAATAACGGGTATTGAGAGCATATAGCCCTTGATGCAAGTAGTCTTTGATAGCTTTATCCTCCATGAATATATCAAACCCCACTTTAAAGCTGTGCAAGTTGGTGTCTATTACTATACCGTGTGGTACCAAATGCCATAGCTTAACTATGCATTGCATCAGGAGCGAGGAATTGGATTCAGCTGGTGGGCCAAATGAGGGTGAGGGTTCTCTCACCCTCCAAGGGTGACTCTGACCTGTCAATCATCAGACAGCACTATGATACCAGGTGACCCATTTACCTCTGTATTCAAGCCCAGACAAGTGCTGCTTGAAGTTACCAATCAGCTGATCAACTCTGGCTCGAATCTGCTGGCTATGGAGTTCCCCATGAGTAAATTCATAGTGCAGCCAACTCCAATTGGTTTGCTCTCACCAGCAATCTGCTGATCAATAGTGACAGGTGGAGCCTCCCTTGACAGTGCACTTTAAGATTCCCCAGGTGTGCACTGGCAGGCACATTTCTACCTGCCCCACGCCTGACATCACAGGTGATGTCAGATGTGAGAAAGATGGGTGTGGTTTGCTGGGGACTCAGCAATGAGGGAGAAACTGGGAGCTGTACCAGGAAATTTCCCATGCCTAAACTAGGTGAATGAGTAATTCATTTTGTATGTCTTTAATCTCCCAGGGTTCACCTTCACTGGATGATCTCGGGTTCTAGAACTAAAAGAGCAAGAAAAACTTGTCTATTCCCTTTTGTACACCTCTATTATGCCTACCCCCTTTTCACCAACTATAAAGCTCTAAGCTACTCCATCACCTTCATAATTTTGCCCACATTCTGACCTTTTCCAGTTCTACAACATTTCTTCTTTATTTGTATTTATTGAATTTATATACTGCCCTTCATCTGAAGACCACAGGGTGGTTTACAACATAAAAACACAAAATACATAATATAAGAAAAATAAAAATACCCTCCATTCAAGGTGATGATCACATCAATAATGTTTCTATCCCCACTATAAGTCTAAAGAACACAGGCCTAAATTCCACCAATTTAAGTAAACCTAAGACAAGATACCTTATACATTTGCAACCCATGCCCATGCTTATTTCCAGAAATATTAATACAGCATACATTAGTGAGTTAGAAGACTTTTAAATGTTGGTGGAATGAGTAGTTTTGCCCCACTGCCTGGATGAAAAATAAGATTAGATTTATTTTTTTTAAATCCCTAACCAAGGGTGGTCCACAATTACAGAAGTAAATTTACTATGAAATGCAAGTTGATTTTCATCTGTCTTTGCAGTGGTGGAACACCTCAAATCAATAAAGGGTTGCCTGTTCCTGGGTTGTGTGTTATTTAGAGTAACAGACTCTTTAAAATGTTTAGCCCAGACTGAGGGAAACATTAAAAGGATCAATTCATCTTGTTATAAACCATATTTGTATCACATTAAGTAACTGCCTTTGGGTTCCTCAGAAATTTCAGCTACATATTAAATCGATGCAACACCTGCAATTTAAAAACTATTTTGGATACACAAACAAACCAAATTAAAGTATGTGTAAATGGACTTATTAAATCTTACTAATTATGCTTTCCTTATACTTTTTGTGAATAATACTGAACTGAGAAAAACCCAATTCACAGCCAACATTCTTCATTTAATGTCCAATGATTAAAAAAGCAAGAAACCACATAGCAAAACTCTTTCAGCGGACTTCCAGAAATGAAAAAACAAAAACAGAATACACTATTTAAATTTGACTGAAAAAACGTATCTCCGCTCTTCAAAGTTTCACAATTCCTCATGACATTCTGCTGAACTTTTGCTGAGGGTATTAAGATCACTGCAGCTTTTCAACATGCTAATTCTTCAGGATAAATCAAGTTTCAGGTGCAAATTAGTTTTGAGTGCATTCCTGATTAGTTAATTAGTAGCAGTAACGGAAACCTTACCCTGCTGGGACGGAGGAGGTTCAATCGGCTGAGAGGCTGTCTGCAAGACTGGCTCAGAAGCAGAGGAGTCTCCCAGCACAGAGTTTAGAGAGTTCTCAACAGAGGCAGGGGGAGCTGCAGAGGGAGAAGGGAGAACACTAGGCTTGGATGAGGGAGTCGAGGCATATGGGGAACTTGGAGAGGAAGCTTGAGGTCCAGAGAGCGAGAGAGGCTGAAAGGAAGGTGGTGGCGTTGGACCAGAGGTAGGTGGCGAAGGTGCTGGGTAATTTGCCAGTTCTGGAAGACCATTGGGTGCAGTAGGGGATGGGGACAACTGGGAGAGTTGAGCGGTTACTGGAATGGGGAGAACGGGCTTTGGGCCAGTGGCTTTGCCTGGGGGGCTGCTAATCATTACAGGAGGAGAAGGGGGAAGAGGTGCAAAACTAGAAGCAGACCAAGTAGTGGACTTGGTACTAGGGGGCAAAGGGGCTGGGGGGTTCACGGGTGAAGGTGGCCGAGAATTTTTGTTTACTTGACGAGGAACTGTGGCGTAATGCGGAAGGACGGGGTGAAAGGCAGAGCCCAAAGATGTAGCGAAACGTGAAGCAGAGTGCCTTAGTGGTGGTGTAGGGGGAGAGGAAACCGATTGTGCAGAAGTCACATTAGCATAATCCGGAGTAGAGTCTGACATTGCTTTAGCATATGAAGGAGGTGGTGCCGAAGGAGGCTGGCAACTGGAGTATTCAGGAAGTGAAGTACTATACGGGGAGTTGTCGTAAGATGGAGCTGGACAGAAGATGGAAAGCAGCAGCAAAGGCAGGATAAAAGAGGAGAGAGAGAAAAAGGGAGCTAATGAAGCAACAAAACCAGCATTCAAACAAAATGTATAAATGTAGACTATAGTTAGTACCAGAGGATTAGGCACAAGTAAATTACTGTTAGGAGAATTTATACACTGTCAACAGATGCTTCCAATTTTGCCTTATATATTTGTGCCAACATTTGAATTTACAAGCACATTCTGGAAACACAAAAACAACAATGCCCAAACCCCTCCACTACACAGTAAGTTCTCAAAGGTAATCAGCAAAATCAATTGGTTGGAATCAAGTGAAGTGATCTTAAGAATTTTTTTTAAAAAATACTACTGGATGACAATTTCAGCATATAAACAGTGCAATCCAGTGCATTTTCTTCTCAGATGTAGGCCCCATTGGCATGGTTTAGGTATCATTTTAAATCATAGTTAAACTATGGTTTAATGTGAACAAACAGTGTGCTGTTGCACAGTCCTTGAAAGTCCCTGCTGTACTCCTCCCCAACACCTTCAGCAAACCGGAGGCTGGCTTCACATTACATGTGAATCGAGACTAGCAGCCTGTTCCTCTCCCAGCAAATCATGAGCGGAAGACAAAATTTCTTCTTGGCTTACCACTCATGGTTTGTTGAGCGAGAATCAACTCACAGGCATGGAATAGCATGCAACATACAGCCACCCACCCTGTTCGTTCACATTAAAGCATAGTTTAAGTTTAACAATGATTTAAAATGGTATTTGAACCAGGCCACAGAGTTCAGCGAGACTTGCTCCCAGGTAAGTGAGAACAGAATTGCAGCTGAAAGCTCACACTTCATCAACAGTAAGTAGAAACTATGCCCCAAAAGTAAGAACTGCATGTGAAACATGAGAAATTAGAAAATTCTTCCTCAAAAGTGACTGGCTTATACAAATTTCCACTTTACAGATCGTTCATTCTTCAAGCAAATATTTTATTAATTAGAAACAGGAAATGCAGTAGAAAAAAGTAGCTGAGAATTCAGGATTGCAAATAGCCATTTGCCTGCTTGCCTTTGCCAAGCAAGAACTGCCTCCTGTTTACAAGGCAAGGCAGAATCTAGCTTCAGGACATTGGAAGAGAAATCAGTTCTTTTAGAGTGCTGATGTGCCACTTGCGGCTATCAAAAATATTTGCAGGCATACTAGTAAAAAATGTGGGCTAATAATTTTTGTGGACTTATGAGCAAATCTGCACAAACCAAGTGTATGTTTATTACACTGAGAAACAAAATATTTTACACAGCTACAGGCATTGCCTGCATATGCTATTACACTAGCTTCATTCAGACAAGAACAAATGCAGGAGAGGAGATCAGAAGCTTCCTTTTCTATTTTTGTATTAAGTGCATTTCAGTATCTCATCTGAAGCCTAAACTGTAATTAAGATTAACTAGTTAGCCAAAACCAACCAGCTTCACGAACTATAGTTTATGAAGTTGGCTTGTTGCTACTAACCATAGTTCCTCCAGGTTCAGACAAAATGGCAAGCTGTAGTTAATCAAATGCAAAAGCAAAAGCTTCTGAACTCCTCTCACAATTACACTGTAGAAGAAAAGCGCTCATTCCCAGGGAAAGCTGGGCTACTGTTAATGTTTTGTCCAAACAAGAACATTGTGCTGTAATGAACTTGCATCCATTCCTGAAGTTCTAGGTTTTATACTCAAGAATGATGCACATTTCCTGAGCCATTTGGCCTCAGGAAAACACACACACACCGGCCTGCACTCCTGTTCAGCAATGAAGCAAGTCCTATGCTGTAGATTTATACACAAGTCTCTGAGGCATGTAGCCTTGGAAGAATATAAAAAGAATAATGTCACATTCCCGAAAAAGAGATGACCCAACTTTCTGATCACGTAAAACAAAAAAATATAAACAGTCAGGCATCCTAAGCATTCTGTGCTACTCTATCATAGCAAGAACTATTGGCTGGGTCATATTTTATTGGATCTGTTGCACCAATGGTCAGTTTATATCTCATATTCTCAAGTTAACCATTTATCAATGTAGTCTCTAACAACAACAACAACGAAAGCCATAGCTCTGCGTTCAAAGAAGAACTAACTGAAGAATACAGATCCATCTTTGATCCAAGTAATTTTGTACAGTGACTCATCTAAAATACTATCCATACAACTTGCTAAAAGACTCTTGCAAGACTCTTTGCAGAGGTCTGCCTACTGACATTAAACTCTCATGCCAAACATTCAATTACGCAGACAACTGACAGACATCAATGTCAAAGTTTCCTCTCAATTACCAACTTTGGCTGGTAAAACTGCCAGAGAACTTGGCCATCAAATCCCTAGTGTGCTTATGGTTGGAGCCACACTGAGAGAACGAACACTGCCCGATATAAGCAGCATTTCTCAAGCACAACACGCCTCTCACCCAAGTCCTGAAAGGTAAGGGACATACAGGGCCCAAGCTGCAGGTGGAAGGCAACTGCCTAAGGTTACAGGACAGGATAGAGGAGGCTAAGGCGGAGAGGAAACGGAGGACAACAAGAGGGCAAGAACAGAAACAGAGCCCAGGATAAGAGGAGGATTTAAAGTTCTGGCAATGGGATTAGCATTAAGGGACACGGATTCTATGGATTCTGAGTTGTGAGAATCTGTAGTTCTCTTAGCACAGAACTCTAGGCTTCCTTCTTAAGTGATCAATGCAGGATTTCTTTCCTAACTGATGTTATATAAACTGCTTCTTAAGATTAACAGAAAAAAGAAAGAAGGCACTTAATGAAAGCTCAAAAACACCATCCTACACATATACTATTTGAGAAATACAGAAAGTCTGGTTGCTGGCAATAAGGTTCCAATTTTTGGAAGTTAGTTTACAGGAAAACGGGAAATAAGCCATTTTAATACGTGATTACTTTGATCAATTTCATCACGTTAACAGTTCAAAACAACACACTGCAATTCTTACCAGCGCTTGACAGTTTTCTTTCTCTTTCCCATTCCAGCTGCTCTCTTTCCAGTTGGTCCTGGTGCTCCCTTTCTTGCCTTTCCCATTCTGCTCTCTCCTGCTCCTGCCTTTCCCGCTCTTGCCTCTCTCTCTCCAGGCGCTCCTGCCGGTCTCGCTCTTGCCGCTCCCTCTCCAGCCGTTCCCTCTCCAGGTGCTCCTGTTCTAGCCGCTCTCGTTCCAGCCTCTCCTTCTCCAGCCTCTCGCGCTCCAGTCTCTCTCGTTCTAGTCTTTCCCTCTCCAGCCTCTCGCGCTCCAGCCTGTCGCGTTCCAGCCGCTCCCTTTCCAACTCCTTTTGCCGTTGCTGCTCCTGCAGCTGCCTGCAACAGAGGAAAACGGGGAGTGTTAAAATGAAGAGCCAAAAACAGATTAAAGGCCACCTGGCTACGAACACATACACAGCGAGCCAATATGTGACATAATAATCAGTGTTGGAAACTCAAGATATATAAGCTAGACACCAAATGGTTAAAGGAAAGGTAAAGGACCCCTGACAGTTAAGTCCAGTCGCGAACGACTCTGGGGTTGTGGTGCTCATCTTGCTTTACAGGCTAAGAGAGCCAGAGTTTGTCCACAGACAGTTTTTCCGGGTCATGTGGCCAGCATGACTAAGCCGCTTCTGGCACAACGGAACACCGAAACCAGAGCGGTGCACGGAAACGCCGTTTACCTTCCCGCAAGAGGAAACTTGCCATTTTGGGGCAAGATGGCTCCGAAGTCTTATTTTTTTGATTATCAGCTAAACATCTGGCTAGTACAGATGACAACCTTGAGCAAGGTTAAGACATTTGAGAACTTAAAAGTGGAAAAGTCACTTGATCCAGGGACAGTCTACAGTGGTGCCTTGCAAGACGAAATTAATTCGTTCCGCGAGTTTTTTCGTCTTGCGGTTTTTTTCGTCTTGCGAAGCACGGTTTCGGAAAAGTTTTGGAAAAGCTTCAAAAATCACCAAAGTCTTTAAAAACCTCAAAAAAGGCGTGTTATGAGTTGTTCCTCGAAGTCAAGTTGCAACTGTATTAACGGTTTTAAGAAAAAGGAAACAAACTTGCAAGACGTTTCCGTCTTGCGAAGCAAGCCCATAGGGAAAATCATCTTGCGAAGCAACTCAAAAAACCAAAAACCCTTTCGTTTCGCGAGTTTTCCGTCTTGCGAGGTACCACTGTACATATATGTTGGCCGACTCTGACCTCTTTTTCTTTATGGTGACACAGAGCATTCATAACGTAAGAATATTCTTCACAACTGTGAGCAAACTACAATAGTTAACTATAATATTGCTCACTGCTCCTGCTCAGGCCGCACAGAAAAAATCATTTTGGTTCCTGAAATTCATTCTGATTGTGCAGATAAAATATGACTGACAGAATTCTCCAGGATGTGGTATTAAGTGTGTGAAAACAGTCAAGATCCCCAGGCATGCACCTCCAGATGGTGGAGATGTCAGGTGCATGCCTGGCACCTGGGCACCTTCACTTGGTCACAAATGGTTGATAGACAGGTGCAAAATGCACCTGGCTAATTTTGAACACAGGTAATAACTTATATCCCACTCTTCAGACAATAGTCTCCATACCACTTCTTACTTAATTTGCATTTTTACTTGCCTGTTGATCCAGAAGCATCCCCAAGGAAGTTTAAGTAAATAATAATAAAAAGTTACTTCTACCCCCCACGTGGCACTGCTCAAGGAAAGCTTTCAAATAATGAATCAAGAATTTTGGTAGGCTTTAAATGAGGCAATTACATGCCAGAGTGACGCAGGCCCCAGTCTACCTGGCGAAGGTGGAATTAGAAACTTCCCTATGCAAGGAATAAGGGTGACAGACTGATAAAAAGCTTTAGTTGTGGCAATATAGGCTTTCAGGGGCCTCAAGGGAATGGCAGGTCTTCTTAGTTGGGAGAAAGACAGGAGAAAGGAAGAAGGTAACGGGTGGAAAGCAGACAAAACTTTGCACTGGGGGTAGAAATGCTACTACAGCAGTGAGGAAGAATTTTAGGTGGTGTCCGTGAGGGGAGACGAGCTCCAGAATGTCTCAGAACGGCAAACTCTGACTGCTACCACTAGGCGGAGCTCAAATCATAGAATACAGTAATAGAATCATATAACTGTGAAGTTGGAAGGGACCCAGAGTCCCACATGATGTAGTCTTGCAAGCACAAGAGAAGCTATATAAAATATTACACAGGTAACACCTTACTGCCACAAAGATGTAAATTATATAAAACCACTCAAGTTAGTTGTAGTGAGTATGGGGTAATGGGTGATAATTTCATGCATACATGTTGGGAGCATCCATTGTTGAGCCAATTTGGGGGGTATGTGTGTCTTAAATAGATTATTTCCTGTTTTTACAGACGTGCTAAGATTATGTTCCCCTGCAGCATATTTGAAGTGAATCTAGCACACCCTAAAGATAAGGTTCTTATTGATTTTTTTAAAAAATGGCTACAAAGTGTAGCCATTGGAACAGGAAAGGGATTTTCAATGAACTATTGCAGAGATTTGTTCCCTTTTGTTGCTTACAATGGCTAAAAATACTCAGAATAATGTATCTTTTTTTGCCTGATGATGCACATATATTGTTAATACATTAATTAAAATCTCTCTCTTTTTGCTAAAGACTATTTGCTATATAACATTTGAGGTCCTGATATCCATGCTTACAGAGACACGGATGCATGCCCGTTTCTCAAAATATACCACGGCAAACTGATGCAGCCATTTCCACATTACAAAACTGATTTTAGATAAGAATAAAGTGATACATGTGAAGATAACACTAAGACATCCAAGCCAGTCTCTAAGGTTGACTGGTAACTACTACCCTTTGTAAAACAACTCATGAGCAGCACCACAATTTTAAAGATTTTATGGGGTGTTTGCATATAAAACACTGGTTCAACATCCTTGCAATCGTAATTTAACGCTCTGTGCAGCAGTGGATTTGCACCACCATATACACCAATTTCCTGAAGCAGCCACTCTTAGCACCAAGCCACTGAAAATTGAACCTATTACAGCAAACCTTGTGAATCGCTGGATACCTCACAGAAGTGATTTGAAAAGGAAGCTCTGTTTTCTTCACATCAGAAGGATCACCCAACAGAGGGCAGTAGAGATTTACAGCTTCCACACATTTGTATCATTCTTCATTGTAGTTCGCCTCAATTCCCAAACCAATTTAGCTAGTTTTAACTTGTTCCCTTTTAATCTGTGCATTTTAAACTTTTTCAGTTTTAAATTTTGCTCCAGCTCACTTGGAATCACAATGACCCTTCTCGTATATAGAATAACAGCACTTACAACTTTAATGTCCTTAGTAACTTTTCTTTTGGAATTTTTGCAGAAGATAAAAGGGGAAAGTATCATATTCAACTATTATAGTCACAAGGTGACTGACTACATTCACCCTGCTTAGTTTCAACAACTCTGCAGCACCAGCACTCCCCAAGTCCATTCATTAAGACTCCTATCCTGTCATCTTGTTAGTTCAGTGCTTAAATTTCCAATTAATGTTTTAAGTTATTGCTGCCATATCCCCGAACATGCATTATAAAACCATAGATTTAGCTTCAGTTCATGTGGAAAACAACCTCCAAGCTAGCTAATTAGCAGGAAGAGATTATTCCAGCTGAGGTTCTATTAATTTACCCATCTCCTGTTTTCCCTTTGGGAAATGATTTACCTTTGTTTAAAAGATGCATCTCTCCATAAATACAAGCATTCGACTGACATAAGATTGGTGGGCTAGTTCTGCCTAAACCTACCTCAAATATTGTTTAAGTAAGAATGAATGACCCTCAGATACTTGGAGGAAGGTTAGGATACAAATGCAACAAAACCCTACACATGGATCCAATGAAGAAACAGGATGAGTGGAAAGGCCTTCCCTTAATCTAGAAGGGAAGTTCCTGATTGATATAAGACAATTTCCCCTTCCTTCTACAGTCCCCTGTTGCATCTCATGCCATTTCAGAAGAAATTCCATCTCCCTGGCAGTGTAAGAGGCTGCAACACGACAGGGGAACGCCCCACTCAGTTAAGTGCAACTCATCTTATTGTAAAAGTTGGATGCAACCAAGCCTGTCAGTTTTTCAGTTACTTCCTAAGATTTCAAACCCTAAAGTGTTGTAAGGAAAAAATGTAGGATAGTGAAATTCCCTTCACAATAATGCAGAATCAATTAAAAGTGATTAGGCTTGCCCCTGCAGTTAAGGAACAACACAGCTAATCTCATAAATCTACCTTTTTCTTTAGAGTGTTCTTTCCACTTACGCCCAGGTTAAGTGGGGTCAATATATTAACTGCATTTAATTTATCAAATTAATTTATTTACTGCATTTTACTAATTTATTAACTGCATCATGTCCCAGAACTGGTCTCTGGGTGTCTCCCAAAGCAAGGCAAAACACTTAAAACTGTAACCTAAATCATAACACAATATGCAATTTAAAACATGATTAAAGGTATACTTCAGGTTACCAGACCCTCCGGGTGTCCCTATTTTCCAGAGACAGCACCGGATTTACAAAAGCTGGTTTCTGATTTGATCCCAGAATGTCCTGCTTTTCCTTAGTGAAGACACTGGGAGGGGAGGAAGACCCAAAGAAAATACGGGCGGCAACAAGGCCGTAGGGACAAAGGCAGGAAGATGTCCTACTGCTCTCCTCCCACTGACATACACACAGACAAAAATATAAGTAAACAAGGCTTCTAACGTAAATGTATATTTCTCTCTGGCACATGCTGCAGACCACACCCCAAAAGGAATACCGTTGTACCTTGGTTGACAAACGCCTTACTAGTCGAACGTTTTGGTTCCAGAACGCCACAAACCTGGAAGTGAGTGCTCCGGTTTGCGAACTTTCTTTTGGAAGCTGAACGTCTGGCAGGGCTTCCGACTGGCTGCAGGAAGCTCTTACAACCAATCAGAAGCTGCACCTTGGAAGTCGAACGAACTTCTGGAACTGATTCTGTTCGGCTTTCATGGTACGACTGTACACAGTTCTGGTTGGCTTGTGAACACCCACAGAAGGAATACATGGTTCCCTGACCCCCACCCCAGTTATAAATCTTTGGGGTTTTTATTGTCTTCATGTGGAGAAAAAAATGGAAGAGGAATGAGCAAAATAATCCACCACCCTAACTAAGCCATTTCTGTGGAAGGGCTTAGAGACAGGGGTGGGTGGGACCTGCTGGTAGTGACTTTGTTGACTGGCTAAGCAGAAAAGATGGGCAGAAGCATCTGGGAAGCCTCTTGGTAGGTGGAAATGTATTAATAATGACTGTGGTCAGAGGAGAAAGACTGGACCTTAGCTTTGGAGGGTCAACAGAGGAGCTTCCACTGTAAAAGCCTGACCCTTCTTTTGACCAATGCTGAAAGGGAGATAAAAATGTTCTATTAAAAAAAACAGTTTCTTTCAGTTTCTTTTTTCTTTAAGTCACTAAAGCTATTTTTAGTGTCCTACTTTTCTCTTCTTTAAAAACGCAAAAATAAATTCCTGTCCCAGATTTAAGGAATGGAAGTAGAGTAACTTTTTAAAAATGGAAAACTTATTTAACATTTTACAATTACTTATTTTCTTGATTAAATAGCTAGTTCAGGTTAATTAAAATACCTATTCTCATGATTAAACTATCTTTTAGCTGCATTATACTCAAACTGGGCTAATATATCTCAAAAGCCAAGTAAGGAAATTCATACTTCAGAAGAAAAGCATTTACAACTTGAAAAGCTGATCCTCATTTGCTTTTAATATCCCTTTAAAATATCAGCTTGGCAGATCTTTAATCTTTTCTTGCATGAAAAGAATACAAACTGTTTTTCCTGGTTTTATATTGTCAGTGTTGAAATATTCTAGACACAATGGCACAGGGGGAATCTTCCTTACATATCAGTACTAAGAAGGATACCATGCTAACTCCTAAAATATACTAGGAGTTATTGTTATATTAGCAACAATATTTCCATGGTGCCCATAACCAAAAACTTTCTGTGTAGCGTACATAAAAACTGTCATATATTATATGAACTAGGGAGGTGGGGCGGGAATCATGGCAGAGATTGAGCACTTCACAGCTGGAATGCTATCAGAGAGAATGAAGGCCTTTCTTTTCATAGTCACCCATCAGGTATCACTTGGTAACGACACTCTGCAACTTCACTGTCGAGGTAGTATATGGGAGGTGCCAATGCTTCAGGTAAACTGGCTCCAAGCCATTTATGGGTTTGAAGGTTAAAAACAGCACTTTTAATTGGTTCCAGAAATGGACTAGAAGAGTGGAGCTGATAAAATATTATAAATATTATAAAATATATTCAAAATGTTGACTTCCAGTTAACAACCTTTCAACCCTATACTGGACCAACTGAAGTTCCAAAGGCATGCTCAAATACAATGCATAATGGTAATTTAAACTATTGTTGACTCCACAACTGATTAATCTTTATTAGGCTCAACAAAAAGTCACAAAAATGTGGCAAACTTTTGAGTTGGATAACTCTTAATCAGACTGCAAGATGAGCATATCTCGCCTAGGGTGCTACAGTTACAGTGGTGCCTCGCAAGACGAAATTAATCCGTTCCGCAAGTCTCTTCATCTTGCGGTTTTTTCGTCTTGCGAAGCACGGCTATTAGTGGCTTAACGGCTATTAGCGGCTTAGCTTCTATAACGGCTTAGCGGCTTTAAGAAAAAGGAAACAAACTCACAAGAACTCACAAGACGTTTCATCTTGCGAAGCAAGCCCATAGGGAAATTCGTCTTGCGGAACGACTCAAAAAATGGAAAACTCTTTCATCTTGCGCGTTTTTCGTCTTGCGAGGCATTCGTCTTGCGAGGTACCACTGTATCAAGTTGCATTGCTAGGTTACAAGTCAGACTTTATTTTCTTAAACAATGTGGAAAACAGCCATGACTGCTTTACTCCAGTAGTTAAGTGGAAGGCGTGTACTTTATCTGTAGTACCTGGAAGGGACAAACTGAACCTGCAATCCCCATTCTGGAACTAAGTCTACAAGCTTGCCTAATAGCTACAACATACAGTGGTGCCCCGCAAGACGAATGCCTCGCAAGATGAAAAACTCGCTAGACGAAAGGGTTTTTCGATTTTGCGTTGCTTCACTAGACGAATTTCCCTTATGGGCTTGCTTCACAAGACGAAAACGTCTTGCGTTTTTTTCTTAAAGCCGCTTGAGGAGGCGCAGTTGCGACAGACCATGCTTCGCAAGACGAAAAACATCGCAAGACGAAAAGACTCGCGGAACGAATTATTTTCGTCTTGCGAGGCACCACTGTATAGCCTTTTAAAAAACAAAACCTTTTCCACATCCCACCAGACCTGGATTTCTGCAACGTCTTACAGATATAGTATTCTGGAGAACTTGAAAGTTTGTCACATTTTTTGGTGACTTTTTTGGTTGGTCTGAATGAAGGCATTGCCATTTAGAGTTGTTGTTTTTCCCCTTATGTGCCTTTAAGCAAACTGCTGTAGAAAATACTGACATGTTACTGAATTCAGGACCTTCAAAGAAGTTAACAAAGGCAACTTCAACCAAACTAGCAAGCAAGCTTACAGAAGTTCCTAACCTACTTTATTACTGTACCTGTCTACACACACAAGTTTCAGTGATTTTGCCTCATCTACAGCCTGAGACTACCAACACACACACACTCCACTAGTCAACAAATATTTCTTGCCTGATCACCTGAAAGTGCTTTTGACATGTCACACATGGAAAGCTTATTTCAGAGCTTGAAGACTACCTAAAAATAGAGTCTGCATTGATTTTTTCTGGGCAAAAGTGTAATCAACCTCTTCAAAGATTAAAGTCACTCTGGTGTCTTAAAAGTCATTCAAAAGCTATTTTGAAATTTGCTAGTTTGGTTTACTAAAGTTGTTTTAAAAAAATAAATACTGCAGGATAAGTTAGGAATTTAAAAGCACACAGTAACCAAAATGTCTTTATTTACAGCCTCATCACAAACATTCAAAAGCGTGGATCATCAGCAAAATCATATATTTTCTATATTATCCTATATTATCAAATGGATATCAGTCTATTTCAACAGTTCCTAATGTTCTGGGGCCTGGGGGCACATTTGAAAATCTAAGAAACTGCCACAAGCACCACAAAATGCCCATTTCACAAAAGAAAAGCTAGTAATGCTCAGAAACACCCCCCCCTTTCCAACAACAAAAAACAACAACAGGCAAAATACCCACTAAACACAGACAAGCTCCCCCCACCCAAAACAGAACAGGCAGTCACTCTAATAAATTCAAAAAACCTATCTAATTTTAAAATTAGAAGGGAAAGGGTGCACAGTGGGCACCTGGAGCTGCCTGAGACTGAGAAGTGCTCATGAGGTCCCAGATCTAGTCTATTATTTTTAAAAGATGTAGAACAGAATGCTGCTGTACACACAGCTAAAAAACTTGTTTTGGTTACATACACCCATATTCAAATACTCCTGTGACACAAAAATGCCTATAAATTTATACAGAGACAAATCCCCCTCAAGTGATTTTCAAAAGTAATACCTCTAGGTAGTTTCACTAACTTTCATTACATGAGGCCAGCTAGACTTTCACTAAGTGTGTGGAAATAGGTTAAGAGTAATTCAGCTTCTTTGGAAAAATTAAAATTGATTACTTACAGCAGAAGCCGGTCAACCTTTGGTCCATCATACCTCTGAAGGATAAGTGGAGGCCTATACACTTTCATTGTTTCTGAAGTCTGTATACTAATTCTTACAGCTGCCCTCTTTATAAGCATAGGCATGCAGTAATTACTTTATTTATAGATATTAACTCAATCAGCTACCAACTGATATAAGATCCAGCAACGGATTTACATTCATGACATTCGCACCCCTTCTAGCTGCTATATTAACATCATGAATCGTTTAAAGATATATTATGAACTAATGCTCTATTTAAACACAACAGTTAGGATCTTTTATTCTGAGAATCTTAAAATGGGGTTCCGGATATTATATTCAACAGAGAATGCATTAGAACTGAACAAGCCCAGCAATTATTTTAGCTGTTTGTTGCTATCTGTGTTGGTGTCAACCATCCTGAAAGACTCTAGAACAGCGGAAATCAATGAGGTGCCCTCCAGATGTTTTTGGATTACAACTCCCCGACCAGAACGAAGGGTTGCTGGGTGGGACTGGTAGTCCACAACTCCTGGAGGGCACCATATTGGCATGGGCAGTAGCTGCAGGGATAGCCAAACAGGAGGCAATCCACATTTGACAAATATTTACTTCACATTAAGAGAAGTGCTGTATGTGTACAACAACAAATGCACAATCTAAGAATATGATTCACTGGTCTGATCAATTCCTTACTTTCAAACACTACCCATACTTTTGTGCTTACAAAAGAAATAACAGCAACAAGTTATCATTTAATCCCAGCCTCCTGTCTCCCTAGAACATATTCTTATGCCTGAAGCACCCCTTACAGATCTATTAGCTACTATCAGTGCTCAAGTGTTCTTATAAGAACTTCCCACCTCCAAAATGTTTAATATCAGTAGCCTATCATTGCTTGGTTCTTAGCCTATCCTTGATGGACATCTTATAAATAAATCCCATTAAGTTCACTGGTGCTTATAAGCGTATAAAGGATGGCTGCCTTTAGCACTTTAAATAAAGCTGAAAATAATACAATTAAACCAGCAGTTCCCTTTGGGAATCTCCTTTTAAATACCTAAATTCCCTCTTTCCCCGCTCAGTCTTCTTCTTCTTCCTTAGTATGCTGTACCCAATTCCTTCAGAACTGCTTCATAGAGTCTGTTTTCTAAACATGCTATCATCTGTGTACATTTCCAATGAACCTTTTCCAATTGTTGAAATTAAACTTAAGCTCAAGGAATCATTCCAACCCCCCCCCCCAAAAAAAAACAACAACAACAAACTAGCATGAACAACTTGGGAAAGCTGCCTGTCCTATATATCTGACTGGGTGACATCACTGTATTTCTTACAAAAATGGCTCCTGTAGGCCATTTTGCACTTCAAAGTTGGTATTGATTGTTTTATATATTTCCTCTAACACTAAATATAAGACTGCAAAATGCAGAAAGTTAAAGAAAGCAATATAATAACAAGTATAGTTCTATTAGGTCCATTAACATTAAGTAGTAAACCATAGCCTTGGTAAAATGTAGTTTTACAACAGAAACAAAAAACAACAACAAATAATAACCCTCTAGAAAGAAATGCATCAACACAAAAATTACCCCCTACACACTTCTGTTTATTAAACAATGGCTTTGTGTATTGTACACATCTTGCCCTGCAGCTTAACAAAACACAGTGTGAAGCCATTTTGAGGTTGGGGGTTGTCTTATGAACCTTGGTTTGTTTTAACTAGGTCTTGGCAGTACATGTGAACCCAATACCCATCATTAACCAAAACCACAAAACTATGATACAAGAGCAGCTGGAAAACAAACCAATGTTTGGTGAAATAAATCATGGTTTGTTTAATCACCTTGCTAAACCATGACTTAAACAAACAATGGCTAGGCATCGAATGGAAAATGGGCCAATCTGTGTGGAAATATACATGTCTACTCAGAGAAGGCCATGCTGCGCTTTCTGGTGTACTATGAAAAGCCTCACATGAACAAATATTTATTTATTAAATATCTACATCGCACTTCATCCAAGGATCACAGGGTGGTTTACAATATAAAAACACAAAAATACATACCATAGTACTAAACAATAACTGCCCCCCCAATAAATACTTGCCCAATCACCATCATAATAGTACTGTTTTATGCAAAACCACACTAACCTTCTCTGGATTTCTAAATCTTCTTGTGATGGGCCATTTTGCACCTGTGGGGGAAGTTGTGCATTTTGTCGAGGCAACGTTGGACCTAGTAAAGCAAGTTACACTTCAGCTGTTATGCAAAAGTCACATGCAAAGTCCAATAAGAAATCAACTTTCAATTTTTGACTACTTATTAAATTTCCAGCAAATAGCCTACAAAATACATAAAACAAACTGAGCATCACCATCAATATTGCTCCACATCTTTTCAAAATGGAAACTGATATATTCAGCAGGAATATGATGAGTGTGGAGAAAACACATATTTATAAACCTTTAAAAGATTCCAAAATTTTAAAACAATTCTTTGGGAAGCAAGATTACCGTATATACTCGAGTATAAGCTGACTTTTTCAGCACATTTTTTATGCTTAAAAAGCCCCCCTCGGCTTATACTCAAGTGAGCTGATGGTCCTCTCTTGACAGTTTTACTACCCTCAAAGTTTTCAGTGTGGCTGCCTGGAAAAGGACATTCTCTGCAGCATTCCCTAAGTGGTGGAATTCCCTCCCTACATAATGCAGTTTTCCTGGGCCTCTGGCAGCTGAGCTGCATACTTTTAGGACCCACCCCAGTCCCATGATTGTTAATTTGTTTTAAACTGTTCATAACATTGTATTTTAAAATGTTGTGAGCTGCAGGCCTTCTGGTGAAAGGAAGGCAACAAATTTATTAAATCTTCATCATCATCAGTAAAGGAGTTGTTAGAAATAATTGTTCTAGGATATGTGATCAACAGTTCAAAATGAAGCACCAGCTGCAGCGTGTTAAATAGCAGATCATGTGCTGTGTGGTGACTTACAGCGCAGTCTCATACACGTCCTCAAAATAAAACGCAAACAAGTTCTATATGGTATTTACTCCAGGACAAGGGAGCCTTTTCTCCTGTGGTTTTTCTCCTAGTTTTAGTGCTGACAGTTATTTTGCATGCAACTTTTAAAAAACAATTCTTTTCCAGGCACCTGACAGATTTCTTGAGATAATGATTATTCTACCTGTGTTTTTTTTAAAAAAAATCGATCTTTTTTATTTGAAACACGATCCATGAAGTGTGGTGAGAGGGGCTTTGTGACTGTCACAAATATGGCAACCTTATATAGGAGGACTGGTGAAGCTTTGTCCCTCCAGATGTTGCTGGACTAAAACTCCCATCTGGAGTTCTGGCCACGCTGGCTGGGACTGATGGGCCAAAGGTTCACTAGTCCTGCTGTATGCTTGCACTCTCACAATAGCCATATAGGACTCTGTGCATCAGTATCCACCCTAGATTTTCAAACCAAACTCCTTTTTTCAAGCCACCATCTCAGAGCTAAACTAGATGTGACTGCTGTCACATATTTGATGCTATCTTTTAAAAAGAAAAATTAAAAAGCAATGCAGATGAGGACAGTGGATTGTTGGGCAAGATTTTTAATCATTCCACCCCACCTCATGGTACCAACTAAAAACATCCCCACCCCAAACCAGTATTTTCTTTGTCTGAATAGCAGAGGAAATTGTTAAATAACCCCTGCCCACAGCCCTAATACTGATCAGAGCTATATGCTGCTGTTTAAATCTTTAACAACAGATAATTCACATATTTAATGTATCGTCTAGTTTGTCCCTGAGGGGCTTGATGACTGTGAAACACTGATGAATATATCAGTCACTTAATGCTATGTCTCTCCATTGTTGCAGAGAGCCCTGGGAAAAAGGGGGAGGGGTGGAATGGCTGGGTCTCTTTCAAGAAAAACCATTTTGCATACAGTATAGTTGAAAGGCAACAGGAATGCAACCAACTGCACTACAATGTATGATTAGAGTTCATTGTTATTCAAGCCTGAGAGGTCAGTTGAATTCAAAGTACTGCTGGATAAATCGGCTTGCTGGTCTTATTCACATTCATCAGATGGCACAGAGAACACCCATGTTCTAATTTTGCTGTTCATGCTCCATCAGAAGGCCAATATGAGACCACTTTAATGTTATGTTTTAAGCAATTGCTTCCATTAATTAAAGTTGGGTCTTTCCTAAAAGCCATTTCAGGGAATGAATGATTTTTAGCAGGTCTTCTAATTAAGATGTCTTTGTTTTTGACTGACAGAGCTAAGTTTTTAAGATCTGAAGCCTTGGACTATTAATGCATCAACTTGCTGGATCTTTTGCCTAGCAGTTGTTCCTATAGTACCTGTGCAAAGCTCTCTTCGCAATAAAGAAAACACCAAAGCTATTTCATGCTCAAAAGTTTATGTGGACTTCAGTTGTCAAAATGAGTTCAATAAACAGTTCTTTTTTGCACAGCTGGGAGCCCATCCAAGGAGAAGGAAAACTCTGACCCTAAACCTCTGCTGCCTTGTGGCCATAGTCATTTTAAGATTGGTTTAAACAGTAGAGAGTCATGGGCTTCAAGAACCACCCTTAGCTGGATATCACCCATTGTGTTATATGGCACACAAATGCTAATACTGCATTAAAGACAACTATATATATTTCCTAAGCAGTGTCACAATATTTCCAGGAATAAAGATAACGTTCTTCCTGAAGGTTTGTGGATGCAAACTGTAGTTTCATCTACGCATTCTTGAAGGTGATTCCCACCCCCTATTGAGGAAGTTCTTATTTCATTCCACCTGGTAGTCTCTTCCCAAATGTAAGTAATTACTCACCCTACAATACCCATGAAGCGAACTGTGATGTGCATAAGACTGATTTGCTAATCCTTCACCATATAGGATAGCAACATTCTGTTATGTACAGTCATAGGATTAAGGCATCTACTTCTAACTAACTTGTGTCTATTGGAAAGATAACAGCTTAGGTTAAAATATGTATCTGGACCTTCTACTCCAACTAAGGATAAACAGAATGAAGTAAGATTGAACAATAAGCCACTATTTATAAACCATTGTGGAAATTTGTAGCAGCCTTACCAGAGTCTTGTGAATTTAACACTTCTAAGGCATGCATCATGGCACTTGCGAAGACATTGGCATCTTCTTTGCTGCCAAAGTTGAGCCCGTACACTTGCCTAGCATCCCGCCACTGATGAAACGTCTGTGTTGCTTGATTGTACTTCAATCCTTTTGGAATGGCACAATTTATTACCACCTTAAAAAAAAGTAAAAGTATGGTTATGGCTTAAAGGTGTTTTGTAGCATTTTCACCTATGGATGTGTATTCCTTTCACCTTCCCCTTTTTCCAAAAGTATTTGAGAGATTTGCTTGTGGTCCTGCTTAAGGGGCCCAATGCCTTTGAACACACTTCCTGTTATCAGCAAATGTCCCCTTCTCTATTGATTTTCCTCAATTATATTGTTTTAATTATCATCCATAAACCCCCCCTGCAGTGCCAGTTAGTTCAAATAACAATTAAAAAACACCACCCCACCAATATATTATAAAGCAGTAATTTTCCAATGAAAATGCGTAAGTGGTCGTTAAATAAATATATTTCACAGCGTTTGACTATGTTGTTCAGCATTAATAGAAATGGACTGAGAAGAAACTTAAGAGGCAGTTAATGAGTAACTATGTGCACAGATGGAAGAAAATGCTAAGTACGACTCCTCTTGCAACTCATTCATTCAGACACGTATTTCTCATAGTTCCAACTTCATTTAGGGATTCCCCCCCCCTTTTTTTTAAGGCAGAGGTACATGTATGCTCCAGTACTGGGCATACCCTCTCTGACTAGAACAGAGGGCTAGGTGTAACACAGTATCACTACTCTTCCATCGTTCTGCCCCAATGAGTGCAGCTCCAGGTGAGATCTTGCATTGGAAACAGGTGCTGGGCCAGTAGGGCTGTACAGAAGACTTGCGCCAGAAGCAGTTTAGTCCTGCTGGCCACATGACCTGGAAAGCTGTCTGTGGACAAACGCCGGCTCACTCGGCCTGAAAGCGAGACGAGTGCCACAACCCCATAGTCGCTGGATTTAACTGTACAGGAGTCCTTTAACTTTACCTTATAGAAGAGGACTAGGGAAGAAAAGCAGCACCTGCAGATGAGACCTGCTTTTGCCTCAATTGATTTGGCTGTGGGGAAAGGCTTGGGGATAGGTTACAGAGACTATTATTCCCATGTTCTTATGTCCTCTTTCTCCAATGATATTTGATTTATGTTTGGAACCGTTGGCATATGCAATTAGACAGAACAGAAAGATTTATGGTTTGTGCATGAACAAGTGGAATTTAGATTAGCTTTGTCTGAAGATGATTTGCTACTATTTGTTAGCAGGCCTGAAACAGTTACTTCAGAATTTATCAGATCAATGGATAAGTTTAGTCAAATTCCAGGATGAACAATAAAGTGGTTAAAATAAGAGTGCCAGAGGGCAAGTGTAAATTGCCTGCTGTGTATGTCTTTCACTAAGCATTTTCACAAGGGATTTTGGTTTCTACAGATATTTCTCAAATCATTAAATTAAGCTTAAATAGGTTCATAACTGAGATCTGGCACTACTTAAACTTAGCACTTAGGGGTAGAGTTAACACACTTAAGATGTACTGCCATGAACAATAATTTTTCTGAGTCGTATTTGTCAACAAGTTTCCCAAGCATATTTTCAAAGTTTAATGTATTATTTCTGATGTTTATTTGGGGTAATTCACCACCTCGTATATCACTTAAAATAAAATGGAAAGGTGATTTAATTTTCCATATTTTATTTTATACTACAAGGCATAAACAAGTGGCAAGTTTCTTTTTCTAGGAGTACCCCCAGCATGGGAAATTTGAGAGGTGGCTCATGCAATACCTCTTTTGGGATGGGTGGTACTGCAGTCTATACATGTAAAAAAGGGTCTACATCACCAATTTCAGCAACTAGGGAGTCACTGTGTATGCTGGCTTGCCAGCTATAATTTGACCCTATGCTGATAATTAAATTATCTTCATGGCCTAACCCTGATTTACAGATAATTCTTTCTATGGAAGAAGTGGCTAGATTCCGGGATTTATACATTAGATGAGCTGATAGGAACAGATGGAGAATTTTTACAGTTTTCTTTATTGAGGGCCAGTTACTATTTACCAATGAGTGCTGAATGACAATATTTTCATTACAGCACCTGTTGGTGTCTATTTATGGTCCATCTGCAGTGATTGCTTATACCCCAGGTGAGAGATGGAGTGGGATGCCTGTACAAGATGGTTTTGTTCTGTTTCTCAGCTGGTGGCTTGACATCTTTATGGTGAGCTGTACATGTGATCTATTGTGGATTGATGTCTGTCTGCATGGCCTGGTGGCATGATAAATTGTGTACAGTGTTGCCTCACAAGACGAAAAGAATCCGTTCTGTGATTCTCTTCGTCTAGCGGTTTTTTCGTCTTGCGAAGCAAGGCCATTGAAGGATTAGTGGATTAGCGCTATTAGCGGCTTTTAGGGGCTTATCTGCTGATCAGATCAGCTGATAAGCGGCTTATAAAAAGGGGGGGGAAGGGGGAAAAAACCAGCAGGAACTCGCAAGACATTGTCGTCTTGCGAAGCAAGCCCATAGGAAATTCGTTTTGCGAAGCACCTCCAAAACGGAAAACTCTTTCGTCTTGCGGGGCACCAGTGTATTCTTACTTTTACTTTAGCAGAGTGTTCCACATACAGGATATGTCTTGAGGGAAGGATATCAGAGTAGAAAGTGATCGAGGGGAAGGGTAGGCATTACAGAATGAGATGTTGAAGGGATGATGACATGTGTTTGTACCAGATATTCCTCATTAAACTCCCCCTTATCGCAGAATCAATGGATAATCTAACACTGTCCCCTTCAGTCTGGTGGTTCTTCTGCTGGTCAGCTCGCAATGAATGCTAATCCATGATCTAAGTGTGGTTCAGCAGGCTGACCTGGTTGAGGCTAGGTCTCACCGAGAGCTGGGTGGGGCAGCCGGGTAGGCCAATTTGACTCAGCTCTGCCCACCCAGGTACTTGGTGCGACATCAGCCCAGAATGGAGAGACTATCCACATACCACCATCATGTACCACCTTCCTTGGAGCAGTACTAGAGGGTCTGCATCTGACGCTGGGCCAAAGAGACTGGTTAAGGGTGCTATTGGTGTACTGCCCACCCTGCTGCTCATCAGCCTCCCTGGCTGAGCTTGTCTCAAGTGTGATGCTGGAGAACCCCCGTTCTGTGGTTTTGAGTGACTTCAACATTCATGCTGAGAATGCCTCAGGTCCAGCCTGGGAGTTCATTGCCTCCATGGCAATCATGGGCCTGTCTCAAGTGGTCATGTGTCCAAGGCAGAGAGCAGGAAATAGCCTTGATTTAGTCTTTGCTCCATGTGGTGTGGGAGGTTGTCTGGAAATGGGGTGGTGGTGAATATCACTTCGTTGTCATGGTCAGTCCACTTCTAGGTGAGGTTTGGGGATCTGCTCCATCCCCTTCATTATTTAGATTGCCCCTTACTGAGCCCTTTACAGCTCTACAATATTCTTTTTGAGGTGAAGCAACCAGAACTCTACACAGTATTCCAGGTGCAGCTGCACTAAAGATTTGCATGATGATCTTCATTTTGTCTTCAAAACATTATCAATTACATACCTTCGGCTCCTCAGTCATGAATCTGTTGTAACAAATGTTTCTGTTTTATAAGTCTCTGATACCCTGATCCTTCAAGAGGTAAGCAATACACATACTAACATTGGTTTTTAAAAATCAAAATGTCGAAGTCACAAATGCAATCCTTTCTGCTTAGGAACTAGCTGGCTTGTTAAATCAATAAATGAAACTTTGATCTCACCTACACCAACTCTTTGGACTCTACATTCCAAAACCCCCAGATAATTCCACTCAGTTGGCATTATTTGTTTTTTGGTAAAAGAGGCAAAAGATTATAAAAAATGCAGATTTGTGGTGAAAATCTTCTGAAAGCCTCTGACATGTTTGACTGTCCCATTATTCTATTAAGTTAAAGGCTCTGAGGTGGATCCAAAAGTTCATCTCCTTCCATCAATGTAAGAGAACATTTACATCTGAACAACTAAAATAAAAGGCCATTTTAATTACTTGAGTTTAATCACTTACCTGATGATCCTGAATCTTTCTGCCAACTACTCTAAATGTATTGTTGCCTGTATGATGATATATATGAACTCTGCTAAATCCAGTAGATCCACCAGCTGGTACCCACTTCTTATTAGCATCATCATAGACCATTACAGCAGCCCGTGCTTGGCAGATGCTCTGCTCACTGTTAAAACAAGGGAAAACAAATTATTAGAAGGAAAAAAACAAGTGATGTTAAATGTCCTATATGAAAGGAAACACCTTTTCAAAACAAAGGCAACATTCTACCACTCATTTCCCATTTTGAAACGTTCATACATAGTTTCATTAGTAAAATCAGACACTGTTTCCGAACAGTTCATCTAATTCTTCTGAATAGGGGAAGAGGAGGGATGACCACGGTGGACCAATTTATGTCATTAAAATAATAATAATAATCCAATCTTGCAATTCATACGTTTCTGACCCACTTTTCAAAGCACAAATCTTCACAAAATGGCTTATAATATTAAATTGGTATAAATACAGCTTTAAAATGACTGAAAATAAACATTGTAAATACAGCAACAACTTGGGCTCACAGTGCCTTAAAGACTGCCTAAGCCTTTATATCCCAGTTCGATGACTGAGATCATCCAGAGTAGCACTGCTAGTTATTCTGCCCCCGCCTGACCAATCAGAAGTTCAGTATTTAGTGACACTGGTCCCAGGTTATGGAACATTCTTTCAACAGAGATTCAGTAAGCATCCTTGCTTTTAACTATTAGGCTTCTCTTGATTTATTTATTTTTAAATACAGGTAGGCCTCCACAGTTGTTTAAAACAAACCATGGTTTAATCTGAATGTTCAATATGCTAGTGCATGCTGCTCACAGAGCTCCCCCTCCCTCCTATTGCACCATGGATGAAACAAGCTAGAATCCGGCTTGTCATGCCAACAGAACACAGGCTCCTGGTCTTGTTTCCTCAAGCAAACCACAAAACGCTAGCCAGTAAGAAACCTTGGCTACCACTTATGACTTGTTTGGAGGAAACAAACCAACAGCCCCAGATTTGGACAACATAACAAGACAAACTGTGTCTTGTTTAATTTGTGGTGGAAAAGCAGGGATGGGATGCCACAGAAACCTTTAAACATTGTGTAGCAGTATACTGCTCATTCTCATTAAATCATGGTTTGTTTTAAACTAAGGTTTAATATGAGATGTGAACCAGACCTATTCAACCTGCAACTTCAGAGCACAGATTCTTCTTCCATTTATAACTGCCCAAATATTCAATGACCCATATTAATCTGGGAATAACTGGCTTTTAGCCCAGATTCCAAGGGACATAAAGCAGAGTGTGGCTCAATAGGATTTACAAAAAGGAGCATAATGTTAAAAAGCCTGCTAAGATAATCTACTGGCCTGAACAAATAGCTGCTAGGTTCATCCAAGGCATTATCCAACCAGAACAGAACACATACTTGAACACCTTATTGAATAATAGAGTATTGGAGACTGGCTGGAAATTATTCAATATGGCAGGGTTCAAGTCAAACTGGGCAATTATAAAGTAATCTGAATGTTCTTAGTCAAACCTAAAATCAAAAGCTGCATTTTAATCTTTTCAGAAGACCATCTCTCACTACTACATATTTATTTATTAAATTTTATTATAATTCCCAGTGCTACATAATAACATGAAGCAAACTGAAAGCAACAATGCATTCAGAAAAAATATGGGGGGGGGGGAAACATTAATAAACCCTGCTATCTTGTAGAACAGGGGTCAGCCGTGGGCCGGTCCACCATCCCTCAGACCATGTGGTGGGTCGAACTATATTTTGGGGGGGGGGAATGAACAAATTCCTGTGCCCCACAAATTACCCAGAGATGCATTTTAAATAAAAGCACATATTCTACTAATGTAAAAACACCAGGCAGGCTCCACAAATAACCCAGAGGTGCATTTTAAATAAAAGGACACATTCTACTCCTGTAAAAACACACTGATTCCCGGACCATACGTGGGCCGGATTGAGAAGGCGATTGGGCCACGTCCAGCATGCAGGCCTTAGGTTGCCTACCCCTGTTGTAGGAGGATCAAATATTTTGTCAAATGAGCCATTAACCTGCAGATTTATGTTGACAACACCTTGGGCAGTTTTCAGCATTTTCATCCCCCCCATCCCAAAAATTTAAATAGCAGTATAAACTTCCCATATATTTAGTTGTCATGTCTTAAAATATTTGTCTGAATTTGTTTCATTATAATAGTTAAACCACACTAAATACACGTTTGAAATATGTCAGTTCAACTATTTTTTTGCTTTTGCAGTTATATAGCATATAAATTTAACATGAAATGCTAGTTTTGATTTGTTCTCTAGATATAAATTACCGTATTTTTTGCACCATAACACTAACTTTTTTCCTCCTAAAAAGTAAGGGGAAATGTCTGTGCGTGTTATGGAGGGAATGCCTACAGGTGGCATGCCTACGGATTTTCCTCCTCTAAAAACTATGTGCGTGTTATGGTCGGGTGCACGTTATAGAGCGAAAAATACGGTAAATAAAAATGTTAACACAGGCTGTATCAATTATAATAAAAAAAAAAAAAATTTTAAGTATAAACCATTTATTCAGTATAATCTTGAAGTATAAACAACCCATTCAAGTTTTGCCCTTCTCCGCTAGAAAACATCCACCATGACATGTGAAAAACAGGACTAAAAATACAATAGAATCAGATATCAAAAATGAAACATAAAAACAATGACTACATAGCTCATCCTCAAAGAAACTGCAAGGACATCTGCTTCATGAGTGAGACAAACTAGCTTGTGGTGCTTGACGCATACTTTCCCAGCTGTTATTTGGATAGCTCTTTTTTTAGATACAACAACCCTACTTCTAGATCCAACAGAAATGCCCAGCGTACAATGCCCTTTCCTCAAATACTTGGGAAAAGTTAAGTCAATGTACTTCAGTAAAGTACACTGAAACCAGACCATTTGCACAGTCCTAAAACATTCTCAGGTCATGGTTGTTGAATAAAAATGAGAAGATAGTCTGCTAGTTTAAGAGAACACAAGCACTAGAGTCAGTGAACAGATGAGCGTTATGAACATCAAGAGTGAAGTCCCTTCAAACTACGTTAATCTATCTTTAAACATTTGTTACAGCACAATCCTAGACATGGTCTACTCACAAGTAACTCCCAGTGTGCTCAAAGGGGCTTATTCCCAGATAAGTGGGTACAGGATTTTAGCATGTAAAAACTAAAGTGTTGGTGGAGGAAAAAGAGGTCACAATTAACCTGGATTGGGGTTATTTATGAAGACTTTGGATTTTACCTAGAAAACTATAACCTGTTTTATATAGCAGCCTTGCAGCAAGACAGTCATCTCTTCATATTTAACTGGCTTACTGAAATAAACCTGCACAGAATTAGTCCAGATCACCCACCAACACAAATGTAGCAGCTCTGTTGCACTAATAAGCGAGCAGCTAGAGATTGTGGTTTGTTGTAGAAGCCTTTTAAGCAGTGGGTACCAGCATGCTACTAATCTGTGTTAAACCATAGTTATTTTCTAATGTTATGTGCAAACTGCATTCCGATGTTAAATGCTGGATCCTGACCAAAGAGCTCACCATGTTGACTAGGTTAGCTTCTCTGGCATTTAAGATCTTAAGCAGATACTCAGTGGTAAAGCATTTAGGGGCATGTTAGTGATATCTTCATCACAATTCTGATGCAGATATTGGATGCAAAACACAGATTATGCCACTTGCCTTACTCAGACTTTATACCCCTGTCTATACTTGGTACAAAGTAGAAGTTATTTTAGTTAAGGCTGTTTCTAGAGTACACCAATGTATGTCAGCTGTGTTATTTATTGCAAAGGTATTTAGTCTCTTCATGCTATAAACGGAAAAACCAAATCAATAACCCCAGAGTATTTGCACCGTCACCAATAGACAACATGAAGCCTAGCTAGACAAGACAAGAATACTTAACTAGTTTTTCCAGAGGGAATTGCAGTTTGAGAACTAAATCAAAATGTGCAAGCACAATGACTGAGAGCTTTCAATGCACAGTGTATCAAAATGAGGGACAGTATTGGAGAAAATGCAGTATTTTACTGGTGTGCATTGTTTGTTGGAGCCTCCCCACTAACTCCTGCTCTGAATCCCTTTTTATACACATTATATATTTTTATACATATCAGACCTACTCATTCATTACCCTGCTGGGGGGAGGGAAACCAGGTCTTGGATTGATGAACATCCAATACCCTTTTAAATGTGTTGTGGAACCATGAGCTAGTTTTCAATTAAGTTTTACTCAGAGTAGAACCACAGGAATTAATGAGCTGGGTTAGGCCCATTATTTTCAACAGGTCTACTCTAAACTTTAGTAGAATGCCACCCATGATTTACAGTGAACAAACTTTATCTATTAAAGGGTAAATCAATTCAAAGTCGCTTTTTCTTTGCCTTTTCAGTTGCAGTTTTTCCCCTAGGGAAATGATGTTATAGATTATGCTACTGTTATATAAACTGAAGATTTGTGTTCCTAACAAAATAATTTACTATGCTAGTTAAATGTAAGATTTATTTGGATTTAGTTATAAATGGCATTACTGAGATAGTAACAGTTCAATCTTAAACACTAACTTTGTTTGGAACACCAGTAATGACTCACTTTCCCCTTTTAAAATGTTTTTGAAAAACAGCATGCTTTAAGCGACTAAGATACAAAATTATATTGGTACAAAAACCTTTTCTTGGCACACAGCCCATTTTTGTTTTTTGTTTAAAAACATTTTATCTATGATGCGAGGAGAAACCAGATCAACCTTTCTGTTTATCCTAATAAGAAAACGAGAAGTACCTGAGCAGTTCAAGTACTGTTCAGTAAAGAATGACTTTCACCATTAATCCTAAAAGATTCAAAAGGATAAATATAACTATCTTACAAGTACTCAGAGAAAACGCTTCATGTAGGATATCAGTCACTCTCTTATGTCTGTCAGAAAGTCACATATGCAGGAACATCTTCCAAATGTACCTTTAATTCTTATTTTGTTAATTGTTTTGTAGTGCTCAAGCTATTTGTGCTAAAAATAGTTTGCTACATATAAAAAACTACGTGCAACAATTAATTTCTTTCCACTTGTTATCAGAAAGAGATCAACCTCTTTTCAACAAGAATTTAAATTAATTTAAAAGTTTGTATTATCTTTCAGAAGCAGAATTTCTGTACGTTTTATCACAAGCAAGCGCTATGGTGTGTACTTACATTGCTACAGGCAGCTGGAGCACAGCCAAGGGTATATCTGCCAGTTTCATGGTTTGCTGCTCTTTGTCAGACAATCTTAGAATTCTCATAGTAAAAGTATAACCCCCCGCAATGGATATTTCTTAAGACTTTTGAGTGCTCAACTAGACTAGAAGCTTGAAAGTAATGTCCCAATTTCTAATTAAGTCAGAGAGTAGTCTTGCAAGAATGTAACTGGTCCCTAAAATAAACATGCCACTGAAATCTTAGCCATATGCTATAATTCTTTTCCTTCCTGAACTCATTCTCTAAATGTAGTAGGTAACAGTGAAGTGTATACAAGACTCAACTGGAGAAACTTTTACCAAGCTACTACAAAGTGACTATCACAGGCATTCAGGCAAGGGCATTTTCTTCTGCATAAAGTGTTATGAAGGAATACAAGCAGAAAATTGGCATGGAAGATTTCACAGGTTGTGCAGAAAAGATCGATGAGCATAATGCATCCATCCCAGAAATTTTGTTTAAGGGCAGGTTAAAAATACCTTAAAAAATAGAGCAGCACAGACAGGTCCTACTCCTGCAAAACCATTCCTCAACTGTTTAGTCATGGTATTCCTCCAAAGGAATCATTCCACATCGCTCCTTCATATGGGAGATTACACCGAAACAATGCAACTCGATCCGCAAGAAATTAAAATACACAATACATATGTGACTGCCTCTCCCAATACGAACCTATCCGGACCCTTCCATCTGAGGGCATTCTCCATGTGAGGGAGGTTCACAAAGAGCAAAGCCTTTTGGGTTGGGATTCCCTAGCTGTGGAATTCTCCCCAGTGAGGTCTAAAAGGAGGTCATCATTAACCTCCTTTTAGCACCAAAACAAAACTCATCTTTTATCCCAGGCATTTGATGGGAATATGGCAAGCTGGTTGACGGCCTACTTGATAAGAATGTCCTTGCTGTTGAAATTTTTGTTGTTTTTCTTTGATGGAATTATTTTATCGAAACTGATTCTACTGAAACTTCAGCTGCTTTAGAATGTAGCTGCAGTTGGTCCAAAATGCAGATACTGCCGGTGAGATGATCAGACCACCTGGCTGGATCTTACTGGACATAAGGCTGAGGGCCCTTTTACATGGGGACCCTGTGACTCTGGAAGTCCCTCTCAGTAGAAAAGCAATCAAATGCCTTGGCTTCAAGGATTTTGGAAGAACTTTTTTCTTACTTGCCTTCCATAAGCGATGTTTTGTTGTTCGGACTATGGCTATTCTCTGCTGTTCTACTGGATTTTCGGGGGGGTTGGGGGGCAATTCTATTTCTTTTGTAGAGTCATGTTTTTCTGTATGTTGTATTTTATTCTTGTAAGCCACTTTTAGCAGGCCCCACCTAGAAATGCTTTAAAATAAACAAACTCCCATCAACCCCAGCCAGATACAGAGCACAAAGTTTTGGAAGACTGGCCTAGTCTTGGGCAGAACTGTCTGCCCTCTTTGATCACTAGATGCCCTGAGCCTGCAAGGAAGCAATGGGTCTTCATAGCACATGACAGCTACTTGAGGCAAGTACTCATTTTTTGTGACATCAAAACTTGCATGGGTGTTTGAATACGAGCACAATATGCAATCCATCAAGTATGCTATTTTTAGCATTTAAAAAATGCTTATGAATTAAACTATTAATAGTGCAGGAAATTTTATTACTATATGTCAGGGACGTTCAACTCCCGAGAGACTGCGATCTACTCCCACAATAAAAAGCTGTCAGTGATGTACCCATTTTTTGGGGGGGGGGGACACAAAAATTGTTGATTTTTTTTTTTTAGGGGAGCAGATCCAAGTTGTTGAGTTGATGGGATTACCCCATCTGCCGCTTTTGCGATTGTGCACGAGTGAGGGCCAGGGCCGGATGCTTCCCCCCACGGAGGAAATTAACTGAGCCGCTAGCTGCAGTCAACCCATTGGACATCCCTGTATATGTTAAAAAGAAGCATCTAACAGATTCATTTTCAGCTGCAAAGGTTCTGGCACTTGCCTACTATCAAAGGACAGCTTCACAATACTATGAACGCTCACTACATATTCCAACACTAATGCTTGAAGGCAAGCTTATGGCAAACAAGTAAATATGTGCTTGCTAAGCATCTGCTTACTACATATGTGCTACTTCATGATGTTCATGATGGCAACATGCTGCAGAATAAGCAGGATACATATTAGACAACCAATCCTATTCTGGGAATACCAGCTGGTATTCTAAGGCAACCTGGAATTGTGATGCATTAAACCACATCTCAGTGTACGCAGTCTTGCCTTTCACTTTCTTGTAACAAACTTTGAGCAAGCTGTACAGAAAAGCTTACAAGATACAGTCGTACCTTGGTTCTGGAACACCTTGTGACTCGAACATTTAGCCTCCCGAACACCACAAACCTGGAAGTGAGTGTTGCTGTTTTCGAACATTTTTTTGGAAGCTGAACGTCTGATGCAGCTTCCACAGCTTCTAATTGAGTGCAGGAAGTTCCTGGAGCCAATTGGAAGTGGTGCCTTGGTTTTCGGAAGTCGAACGGACATCCGGAATGGATTCTGTTCAAGAACCAAGGTACGACTATACCTACCACGTTAGAGCAGCATTACCATTCATGCATTAAGTCTATGCAGTCTCTGTCAGAACTCTGCCATAACTAATTTCCATGGAGCAATTTTTGAGAAATTACTTAATTCCTCTCACAGTCACAACTGCTCAGTATACACATAGAATATATGGAGGGGAAATGTATTCTTGTCTCTGGTGCAGATTTTGAGGGTACACAGAGGGTTGCAGAGAAGAGGAGAGGAATGAAAAGTCTATTGTGCAAGCTGGATACAACCCTTAGTTCTTGAACGTCTAAGATAGTAATCTAGATTCCCCCACCCCCAAACAAGGGGTTAGTTACACACTATAGACAGGCAAACTCTTAGAGATAGCATTGAAACAGTTTACCATTGTAGCAGATCACTTTACCACAGGAATATGTGTTGTTTTCAAGTGCTTAAGCACAATTGTTACTCTTCTACAAGAACCGTAGAAGTAATTTAAGACTTACTGGTGGAATTTTTTTTAAAAGAAAAATTGTCTTTCTTCATATACAAATAGAATAATGTATGGAGTGCGCATGCCACCTACCTAAGTGTTATAAATCACTTCTGTAGAACAGCTCTTGGGGAACAAGAATGCCGTATCAATCAACAAGTGCTCTTAAGCTTTCTAAAAAGTTCTATTTGCTAAATAATAAATAATTGTAGACTAGGTGGCATTTCTTAACCTGTTTGCTAATCATCTGCAGGTTTTTTGTTCTTTTTTTTAGCATTCACCAGATATTTTAAAGGAGAACTGTTCCATCTCTTGCACTGAAGAACCACCGTTCATATTATTAATTAATGCTATGTTATGAAAAGCTTTGCACAACTTGTGAAGCGAGAATCAGTACAAACAAGGAGTCAGGGGGGGAATGCCTTAAAAACAGATGCAAAATATTCAGTGAAGACTGCAAAACATATTAGATGGCAGGCGCTAGCCTTCAAACTCCTCCCAGTATCTTGACAGCTAAAAGGAAAAAAAGCCCACAATGGCTAGCACCACCATTTAGCGAGTACTACTTGATTCAACTAAAAGCCTGTCAAAAGTGCCTTCACTGTAGCTCTCTATCCTCTTGCTGGCTATAGGGGAAATAATTTTGCTTAACTAGTGTCAAACCATATGGGTATGTTTTTATTTTATTTCAAAAATTGAAAGACCACCCTTCAGCTAGGGCTGGACAGTATCTGGTTTTCAACATCATGATATTCCACCAGCTAAACAACGTGATACGCCAATATATCACAATGTCTGAGATATAATGGGGCTATGTAGAGGCACTGGCTGACTTCACTGCCCCCCCCCCGGGTTGTGATTTTTGCCAGCCCCTGCTCTTGTGATTCACTGCCACTTGCAGGAGGCAGAGGAGAGGTGAGCTGGCAGAGTTAATAGGGGCTACAGGAATCAAGAGAAACATTGGCTGGCTTCATGGTTTTTCCCACTGTGATTTTTGCATAGCTCTCACACACACATATCATGATTTGCAATATATTGCCAGGTCAAAAATTATGAAACTGATATCACAATATAGACGTCCAACCGCTTTGGATGATATACCAATATATTGCCCAGCCCTACTGTGGAGGAAGCTTCTGAGATCTTCAGAACTTGAAGAAGCTGCTCTCCCAGACCACATTAACTTACTAGGTATGTAAGGGATAAGGCAAGTCTCTCAATCTGCATTCCAGATCTTTAGTGTCATTATTATTAGCACAGCATCTGCTAATGAATATTTTGATGACGCTCCAGTAAGAAACAGTAGTCCTAGTACACATGCCTAGTACACCCTTAATGAAGGTCAAACAGGTGCTGCGGAGCCTTATGTTCCATAATTTAAGAAAGGTGGGCTATAAATCACTACACATAAATAGTAAAAAATAATGGTGACTGGAAGTGTTCCACACAACATGTCAACCGTTTTCATCTATTTAAAAAATGGTACAAATTGATGTTATTATCTACAAGGTGACTGAATTCTGTATACAGATGGCAACCATTTTGCACGGGGTTCCATTCTTGGAGCCTGCACATGTCAGTGGAGCATGCATAAGCCTGTTGCGCCCTCTTCTGTGTCCCAAAAGACCCACACATTGCCTGTCTTGTATCAACTGGACAAGCGCAAAATGGTTGCGACTTGTACTTAAGTGAACACTTTTCCTCATAGGAACTCTCCCATTGGTTGAGATTGGGGGAGGAAGGTTCACTCCCTTCATTCACATAATGAGACTGCAGGACATTGCCTCCCGTGTAGAAGTTAAATCCACAGCACACCCAAGACAAATTTTACTACAACCCAACCACGATTCAGGAGACAGGAAACATTCAGACATATGTCTGTACTGTACTTATTATACAGTAGTAATAGAGGAAGTGTAGTATAGCGGATAAGACTAGTACCTGAGAGACAACTGAAGGCAGCCCTCTTTAGGGAAGTTTTTAATTTCTGATGCTGTACTGTTTTTAATATTCAGTTGGAAGCCGCCCAGAGTGGCTGGGGAAACCCAGCCAGATGGGCGGGTTATAAATAATAAATTATTATTATTATTATTATTACTATGTTTCAAATCCCAACTCAGCCATAAAGGTCACTGGGTGACCTTGGGCCCGTCACTGCCTCTCAGCCTAATCTACCTCACAGGGTTGTTTGGGGGATTAAATGAAGAGGGGCAGAACCATGTACACCACTTTGTGCACTTTGGAGAAAAAGTTGGGATGAAATAAATAAATAAATAAATAAATAACTTTAGATTTTGTACTGTTGGATGGGTTTTTTGTTTTTGTATTTAGTTTCTATTGTAAGCTGTTTTGGATACTGCATGCGGTAAATTAAGCAGTAAGGGCATTTTAAAATCTTAAAACGTTCACTGCTTCTTAAAGCTAATGCAATCAGGTCTTCTGCTCATACTGACTTTTCATAAATCGAGCTCTCATTTCTATCATTCCAGGGCTAGATAAAAAGCAGTAGTTATTCAATGTGTGCATACAGATGAACACATTTAAAATCAGCTCTTGAAATGTCAAATCTCATAATGGCACCGTCTGTGCCTTTTCTATTGTGCAGTTTCATTTAATTGCTATGGCACATATCTCGAAGTTCCAAACCAGCACAGTGTCCCAATGCCCTTATGCCACAGAAAGTTGTTCAAAATGCATCTAAATTTATAGACAACACCAAATATAGAATTATTGTTATGATAAGCAAGCCTCAACAGCTCAGTTAAGAAGTCAGCCAAACCATGCTTTGGCCATCAGAAATATGCTCCCACTAACCACAGTTAGTACACAGGGTGCCACCCAAACCAGAACTTGAAATCCATTTTTAATCAACATTGGAGGAAATCTATAGTTAGCAGTTAACATAATTTGTGGAGTTTAGACATCAGAGCTAAGTGTTTTTATTTTTAATTATTTACAGAAAATATTTGTAGCAGTTTACAACAAAATATAAATGCATAAAATAAAACATATTTAAAACAACCAAATAAAAATTAAAAAGTAAAACGGCGTCAGACAAACACAGCTAGCTTAAAACAACCAAGACATCCAATTCACCTAAAGAACATACAACTAGCATACCATCAAAAATATCCCAGCTAGCTCTGACAAACAGAAGCCTAGATTAGCCCCCAAAGGCTATGATGCAAAAAAATTAAAAAAAAAAAATCTGCAGGGCAGGAAGTACAGGAAGGAAACAATGCGCAAAATGGGAGAAGCAGCCAATCATGAGGCACATTTCTATAAATTGAGCCAATAGTTTCAAGGTACATGTTTTAGCAATCCACGTTACAGTCCAAGAATTGAATTGTATGTATCCTTTAGATCAGCAGCATTATTTCAAAAACACACACACACTTTAATGACAAACTCTCTGCTTCATGACCACAGGAAATAACCTATATTACATCATCTACCACTGACCTATATATAATTGGCAATGCTAGTAAAGACCGTACTACTGACTCACTCCACTAGTGTGGCATATGGCCAATATTCTTTTAGAGGGATTACCATTCAATTATTTCCATGCGGACTTGAACAGGAAGTATTTTATCACTTCAGATGCTGTTAACGGCAGTAACCTTCTAAGACAAAAGTGGACTCCCACAGAAGGTGGAGGAGGTTTTTAAGCAGAAGTTGGGTGGCCATCTGTCATGGATGCTTTAGTTGAGATTCCTGCATTGCAGGGGGTTGGACTAGATGACTAGAAGGGGGATACCTTCCAAATCTACAATGCTATGCTTCTGTGACCTTGCTCACATTTGTTTATGTAAGTGGTTTTCAAGTTGGAACTGGGGAATCCTGGAGTTCTTTGGAAGCTTATCAGGGAATCATCTATGACTCAATCAATACTGGCAGAAAGGCTTTTCTGAAGACAGGCTTGTCCACTGCTACTAAACATTCCCTACAATGTAGATAAAAATGGCTGAAAAGATACAACCAATTGTATAGTGTGCATGTCTGTTTGTTTAAACATTTCACTGAACGTACATGTACATCCAGCTATTCTGTCCAGCTCAAGAGGTTCCTATCAGGCCCACTTAATTGTTAAAGCATAACTAATCTGTGTTAAGTGGCCCCGGGTATGCATTCTTATGGATCATGGAGATTTTCCTATTTTAGACTATGCAAGACTGACATCAGCATAGTCTGCCTCAAAGCATGAAACCCAAAACTGTTTGCAAAATTCTGTTCTGTGACAAATGACAAGAGAAGGACAGGATTCCCTGGAAGTGGAAGTGGAAGACAGAGAATTTGAAAACCAGTTTTAAAGTGACAAACAATATCTATCCTATTCAAAGAGACATATTGGTTTCAAGAAAATGCATTTACCCTCGGGGCCCCTTCCAACTCTACAATTAGATGATAAAACAACAAAGGAAAGATATGACAAATGTGAACAGCACTAGTTTCAAAACATATTCTTGGGTGTTCCAAATGCACTTAAAAATCACATTCACACACACACTATGCCCTACTCAGTAGGGCCTACTCTCTGACAATTCTCCAGTTACACTAGCTCACACACTGGAAGACTTCACTCAATCTGGCCCATCATTTTTTATGGGAGTCAGTTCTATAGTTTAGCTATGAAGAAGCACTTTCTTTTATCCACCCTGAATCTTCTAACACTCTGCTTCATAGGGTGTCCAAAAGATCTAGTGTTATGAGGGAGAAAAACTTTTTCTATCTACTTTCTCCAAGCTGCACATAATTCTCTATACTTCTATCATGTCGCCTCTTACTTGCCTTTTTCTAAATTGAAAAGTCCCCAAAGTTACAACCTTTCTTCATAGGGGAGTTGCTTTATCCCATTGATAATTTTGGTTGCTCTTTCTGAAACTTTTACAACTCCAGAATATTTTTTTTTTGAGGTGTGGCAAGCAGGAATGTACAAAGTATTCCACATGTGGCCGCACCATAGATTTGTATAATGGCATTATGTTCCTGGCAGTTTTATTTTCAATCCATTTCTTAATGATCCCTAGCATGGAATCTGCTATTTTCAGTCACCACGCACTGGGTTGACATCTTCATCAAACAATCTACTATGACCCCAAGGTTCCTGGAGGTTCACCTCCAGTTCAGACCCCATGAGTATTTATGTGGAATTAATGCTTTTTGTCCCAACATGCATTACTTTACACTCGTTCAGAACGAATTGCATTCGCCATTTTACCAACAATTCACTCAGTTTGGAGAAGTCTTTTTGGAGCTCTTCATGATATCTTTTTCCTTTTATTGACTCTGAACAATTTAGTATCTTTGTCACCAAACTTGACCACCTCACTGCATGCTCCTAATTCTAGATCATTTATGAACAAGTTAAAAAACACACGCCTCAATACCAATCCTTGTGGGCCTCAACTTCCTACTTCTCTCCATATTTCCCCTTCATCAATTTTACTTCCTGCATGCATCCCATCTTCTTATACCTCTACATCTAAACCATCATATCATGACATTCCCAATATCCTATGCCGCCTCAGCGTTTAACAACTAATTACCGTAAACTCACACAGTTCAGGAACAGTCCACAGGACAGCCCCCCCCCCCACCAATATTGGAAGGTCTGGGTTATTCCAGCAATCCTCATTGTAATCACAGGCCTAGCAGGCCTAACTATTACAACTGCCAGCTTAAAATGTTAAGCCTATTAGCCATGCAGTCTTGTGTACTCCAAAGTAAACCTCACTTAGTTTAGTGTGGCTTACTCAAAGGTAGTAGGTGAAGGGTATATGACTGCAGCCTAAGGCATCTTTAGAAATAACTGTTTAAAAGGCTATTTGTAGGGTACATGCTGAGAGAATGTGAGTTAGCAACAGCCAAGACTCCATCATAGCATGATGTAGAATTTGGTGTGCTTTTAAACCAAGTTTTTATTTTCTCATGGAGCACAAACAGCTTACAATAAACAATGCAGCATAATGCCAATTATACAAATAAGGCATTACTGGCGTAAATTGATACTCCGAAACACTCATTTTTTTCTGCCAATGCTCCATGTATCCGATTAAGCCCTTCTACGTTCCACAGCAATGATGCCAGCTGCATTTGCTTCTGAGTGCCTCTAGAAAGTCAGGTTCTAATCTTGCCAATTTCATCTGAATATCTCATGGTTTAAATCACAAATTACAGATGCCATGAGAAACTCCATCACAATTACAGGTTAAGAACAAAGTACACATTACCCTAAACACACCTCAAACGGTCAATGCTGGAGGCAGAAAAACACAGAGCATTAATTTTAAGATGGAATTTGGCTGGGTAGAGGACAGTAATAGAAACCTCTGATTGAGAGAAAGCCAGGATTGCTCTCCTTTCCTCCAGTCAAGAGACTTTTGGCATTGCTCCTTAGGTTACTGAGACTGGGAGAGTGAGATTCGCCACTCCAATTCTGACCCATTTTGTCAAGAATCCATTCACCAGCACAGTTCTGCCATGAATTTGCTAAAACAGAAAATGTGAAATTAATATTATATTATTTATTAGACTTGTGCATCACCTATGCCAAAGCTTTAAGGCAACTTTCAACAAACATGTAAGAAGTAAAATTAAAAATTACATAAATATAATTACATCTCATAAAATCAATCACCACATAACTACAATCACTACATAAAACATTTGGTTAGAATATTCTACCTCATACAACTCCCCCCAAACCCAGCATCCCTGCTGTAGATGCTGACAATGGAATATGTTGCCAAAAGTTTGGAAAAGTGAAGTATTAATCACAAAGAAAAAATTCCATATTGTCAGTGATACTGCAGATGGGTATTATGAAATTTTAGGTCTCTGATCAATTGCTGAAGCACAGTGAAGAGTTTCTTGTTACCAGCATTTGCACTACATCATATTTAACATATTACAGTAACTCCAGAGTGAAGAATCGCCTTACAACTTTGACAGGAGTACTCCTAGAAGCCAATATATGATTTAGCCCAAAGTAAGAAATAGTTTCATTTACCTATTGCACTTTCCAAATCTCCATTTTGATGATAAGTGACTATTATTTCTAGGTTGCAGATCATATTCCCCAAGCCATGAGACTGAATAATTGCAGATTTGGTTGCTGAGGCAGCAGTACCAGAAGGACAAACAGTGGGAATCCCATAAAGGAATTAAGCTGTTCCAAACAGGCTCATCTGCTATCATGAGGCATTTCACAAACTGTACATATTCCTATTTCCATGTGACATATTGACCCAGTTCAGATCATCACCATCCAAATGCAGTCACTTGCTATAAAGTGGTCCACAAAACTTTACTTAACTAATACAGCACAAAGAATAGAATTTAATTGGAGAGACACAACAAGTTGGGTTGGCAGTGCTTTGAAGGGAACCTAACTGCAAAAAGAAATAGCTTATTGTTCCTTAGTCACAAATGAGGGTTTTTTTCGGGGCGGGGGCAGGGAGAACAGTGCCAGGCTTGCAAGGCCTAGAACAGTTATAGCAACAATTTTCTCTCCAAAACTGCAAATCAGTTCTTGCGCATCATGTCATCATAGATGAGAAGTTCCAACCATAAGTTTGATAAATGCACATCTCTGTATGAAATAATACATTTAAAAGAATGGCCAGCATTACTTGTTCAGCAGTTAGACTAGATACAAACTACTATGGACAATTTTTAGAATATTCAGGCTACAGGTTTACTGCCAAGAAAATTGTCTGAAGTGAAGCTTATTTTTTTTAAAGCTAGGAAAAATAGTTCCATATATATTTTGGTGCTCTGTGAACAGGTGGAAAGATCAGAAGCACCTGCCTTGTCAGCCATTTGGTACAGCTGCAAGATTAAAGACACAAGTACTGCTAATTACATCTCAGTGAAATTAGTTATAATGTATTCAGAGTTATTCTTCAAACAAAAGGCACTTTAATTCTAAGATTCTTCTCAACTGAGAGATTTTGCACTAAAACGAGCTTACTGATATATATTGCATTAGAAGAATATATAAACATCTACATGCAATTACAGACTATTGTCTATTTTGATACAAGCAAACTGTGAAATTGTAAATCAATGCTGTTTCTAAACTAGCATATGTTATCAAATAAGAGCTCATAATACAAACTTCCAATAGTGCTGTGATGGTTTATGCCAGACACTTTATGAAAATCAAAGCAGTTTTAGTACCACACGGATAAATAAAAATCACTGAACAGCACAACAGTCACGTGACCACAGAAAAAGGCAAAATTTACCCATGAATGTTCATGTGACACAAAGCAGTAAAACTGATCTATTTTAAAAATTATGATTTGTATTCTTAGCCCACTCTTCACCCCACGGGCCAAGGGTGAGTTCCAAAAATATAACCATTAAAATAAACATCATTAAAATAAGAAAATAAGAGTGGTAAGCACCAGCATAACACTTTAAACCATGGGTAGGCAAACTAAGACCCGTGGGCTGGATCCGGCCCAATCGCCTTCTCAATCCGGCCGGCGGACAGTCTGGGAATCAGCATGTTTTTACATGAGTAGAATGTGTGCTTTTATTTAAAATGAATCTTTCGTTTATTTGTGGGGCATAGGAATTCGTTCATTCCCCCCCCATAAAGTCCGGCCCCCACAAGGTCTAAGGGACAGTGGACCGGCCCCCTACTGAAGAAGTTTGCTGACCCCTGATTTAAACTAATGGGTACAGTTCCAGGTGAGTTGCAGTTCCAAGACTGCATGCAAGCGTTTTCCCATGTCACAATGACTTCCATCATGTTGGGCATATACCATCACCAGTAAGTAATGTGGCAGGGCTCACGGGTTTTATGCCTTCTAGCATTTTAAAAAACGTTCAAGATGTGACTGAGTGAATGCAAGCAGCATGAAACTGTTCCTCCACTTTACAGGGGAAAAGCAATGATGCTTTATGACTGGCTAAGTACTGGAATTATGCAATACTACATTCCTACCTTTGAAAGAATACCAACACCAATGGCAGATTTTCAGTCATCTGATCGCTTATCATGGCACAAATAAATGCTATTTTATGGGTTATGCTGGGAGGGGGGGACAGGACCAGGGAAAAACCTTAGCTATGCACAACAGTAGCATATATTTTATTTATTATATATACAGTCCAACTTTCCTCCAAGGAGCTCAGGGCAGCATACATGGTTCATCAGCACCAACACTTTATCCACAACAACCGGAGAACATGATGGGAGTGCTACCGTGCTCATGGCCCTGCTTGTGTGCTTCCCAAACAGCACCTGGTTTGCAACTGTGGGAACAGAAAGCTGGACTAGATAGGCATTTGGTCCGATGTACTCATGTTCTTAAGTGGATTAGACTGAGAGATGTGGCCACCAACGGTTTGGCCTCATTTGGAATTTTGAGGGTACCATGGGCACCAACACCCCTGGGCTGTTTCTTACCCTGCTTCCACACATGCTAGGGGGGGAAACAGGCATGCACATGCACACATGTGGCATTCGGAAGGCAATAGAGTTAAAGCAGATTTCCTGAAGTGTACATGGTTTTGCATAGGGTCACATAAAAAACCCACCATTAGATTAAAGCCTACATTTGTAAAAAGGTAAAAGGTACCCCTGCCCGTACGGGCCAGTCATGTCCAACTCTAGGGTTGTGCGCCCATCTCACTTAAGAGGCCGGGGGCCAGCGCTGTCTGGAGACACTTCCGGGTCACGTGGCCAGCGTGACGAAGCTGCTCTGGCGAGCCAGCACCAGCGCAGCACACGGAAACGCCGTTTACCTTCCCGCTAGAAAGAGGTACCTATTTATCTACTTGCACTTAGGGGTGCTTTCGAACTGCTAGGTGGGCAGGAGCTGGGACCGAAGACGGGAGCTCACCCTGCCGCGGGGATTCGAACCGCCGACCATGCGATCGGCAAGCCCTAGACGCTTAGGTTTTACCCACAGCGCCACCCGTACCCCGCGGTACATTTGTAAACCGCACAGTAAAAATCAAAGTTCCCATTCTTTTCAGCACCACAGAAACACTGATCCAAGACACAGGTGCTCATTGGATCTTCATGATTTTTTTCACACAGTAAAACCCATTGCTAAATTAGAGAACACACTGTGGCCACAGAGCAGGCCCATGATTTCATGGCAGGGTGTGTGTATTTTTTTTTGGGGGGGGGATAAATTAGGAATAAACAGGCGTGTGGAGGTTAAATCAGGACTGAGATTGTGATATGTAAGTATGGGGGAGGCGGCAATAGCAATCTCTTCCCCTGTGCCATGATCTTGCTATTGCGTCCTGGTGTCCCAAGAACAAAAAACCAAAACAAAACCCAGATCTGCAAAATGCAGCCACACACCACAAATCTAGTTTGGCCCTACAGCAAATGAAAAAGCAAATAAAAACCACAGAATTGCAGGTGTAAGAGAGATACCTGACTGCCAGACCTACTTCGGTGAATATAGATCCCTCTTTGCAAGCAGCAAGCATTTCTTTACAGACAGAAACTTGTGTTGGAAACGCACAGAGGCCAGTCCTAGGACATGTGGACAGCAAATTGTAAGAGAAGCATGTAATCCTAGAGTCAGCTGAAAGATTCTTTAACATGTCAACAAAGACTCAAAGGTACAACCTCCTATGTTGGGTAGTATTATGATTACAATGGTGCACCTCAGGTTAAGGACTATTCTTCCACTGCCTGGGAACTGAAACAAAACATCCCTTCTTGGATTACTACTGATAGGCATGGTACGGCTCAACAGTGAATCTTCGTTCCAAGGTAAATGAATGTGCAGTTCTAGAACTATAATACATACTCCTTTCTCAAAGACACTGGCATGAATGATTCTTCAGCATTTATCTATAGCAGAGTGCTATATTGCATGCATCTTTAGACAGTGGCACAGCCCTCAACATATCTTCCAAAAATCGTGAGGAAACTCCTGAGAAACAGTTAGATCCTCATCTCAATACCATTATGAAGTTTCCACCCAAAAATGGGAAAGTACTATTGCCCAAAACGATACGGCTGGCATTTAAGATCAAAGCACATTTATTAAAGACAGACTGGTATTGCCCTATGATCTTCCAGACAAATGTAGAATTTAATTAAAAGGCAGCTAGCTGCTTTTTCCCTCACTCAAGTTTGTTTTATTACTTATGTTGTATCATGTATCAACATGCATCTATTAAAAAACAAAGTCATAAAAATAATGAATGGAAAAATGAGCAGGCAAGATATAGCCTAGCTATATATCCTCTCCCTTCACCTTTCTCCAATCCACTGCCTTAAAACCATACCTTGTGCCAGAAAACTTGAAACAAAAATATCCAGAACTTCAAGATTTCATGCTCAATATGTTGTATGTAAACCATCCAAGACAGATAAATATTCAGCCAATATCCTCTTACCTGTCAATGACAATCTCCAAGTTTTCCTCTGCAACTTGTTCCATCATCCAACTATAGTTATACATTTTTTAAAGCGCTTTGAATATTTAGATTAAAAATTGCCTTTAAAAAAACTTTACACGGAGGGAGGGGGCTTTTAAAGTTAAGCCACAAAAAAGCAGGTGATCAGTCATGCATTGAGTCCCAAATGTCTGTTGCACCCAGTCGAGGAGAAACAGGTGCTGCAAACTCTCAAGGAAAAGAAATTTAAGAGTAGATTTAGCACGGAACAAAACAGAAGTTACAAAAAAGCAAATTACCAAAGTTAAAAGCTTTAGAAGTTTAGAAGTTCTGAAGCTGTGATCTACACAATATTGATCAAACATTAAAAAGCAGCTTTGACTTTTAAAAGCTGTTTTAAGTTTGAATTCACTTTCTCAGGCTGGCTGCTATTATAATCTTTCTCTGTGAGACTACCGACAGAGTATCCTTAATATTGTTACAGCCCATTAAAGAGCACTGGTGCAGCCCAATGTGAAGAGGAGAAAAAAATATACTCAGGATAGCATCATCATGTAAAGAGGCAATATAAAATAATCTTTTCCTGCTGTCCAAGGAGTCCTCGTGAGCCACACTCTTTTCTCAGCTCTGAACCATCCCTCGACTGTCTGCTCTTACAGGCAAGCTTCTGTAAAAGGATGAGGAAGCTTTTTCAGCCTTTTCAGGACTGGATCGACAACTGGCCACCCACCTGTCAATCACATGACATCAGACACTTCAAATTTGAAACAGGGAGTAGGCACAACTTTGCTCTTTAAAAGCCAGCAGCAGAGCCGTATCTCCTAACTTAGCACTGTGGGAACACTTAGTGCTGACATGAGGAACCTTTAGCCCTCCAGATACTGCTGTAGTACCACTCCCATAATCCCTAGCTATTGACCTGTCTTGCTGGGGATTATGGGAATTATATTCAGCAACATCTGAAGGGTGAAGGCTTCATCACTCCTGACAATGCTTAGATCAAAGGTAACAACAGATCTCTGTGCCTGATATCATATGACATCATGATGTCAGGTAACTGATACGTAGGCATAGTCTTGTAAGCCAAACTGAGAGGCCTGGGAAGCCTAAGTAGGCCCACGAGCTGAATGTTCCCCACCCCTACCCTATAAGGATCATTCTCGGTTGTTCAGGTTTCTTCCTCCAGCACTCTATTCTCTGCCTTGTTTCAAATGTATATTCATTTCCTGAGATTGTAATAGAACTCATTTGAGCACAAGGTGGGGTACAAGACATCAGATTTTAGATGAGGTACCATGAGGCACCTGCGCCACACCATTTCTTGCAAGTTGTTCCTGAAGGTCAGTAGACTTTCAGAGGGACACAGCGAACTGCCAAGAAGTGGGTGGGAAAGTCTACTCCAACCTATTCTATGTGTAAAACTCCACTTAATGATTGTTAGGATCATAACTGTCAACTTTTCCCTTTTCTTGCGAGGAATCCTATTCGGAATAAGGGAATTTCCCTTAAAAAAGGGAAACGTTGACAGCTATGGTTAGGATTCAACCCATAGTCTAGAATAAATCAGCATTTTTTTCATATTTATACAGGTGTGTCAATCTTCGGAGAATAAAGACTATGTCGCTTTTTATGTAACCAGGGTTATAACATATGTTAAATGATCTAAACTTGTATCCAATCTTGTTGTGTCCAATTCTTCCATTTGCAGAAGAGCCTTGATATCTCGGCTAATGGAAATGGAGATTCCCTGTTTCCCCTGTAGCTCCCTACACCACCTTCCACGCTGCTCTCTTCCACAATGCCTCCAACCTTCTGGAGCAACTGGGGGTGTGGGCAAAAGCCTTATCCCCTCCTCTTCCATTAGCAGAGGCTTCCACTGGATCAAAAGCTCTTCTACCACCTGAAGGCACAACAGGATTCAACCCTGAAGTTACAACAGGTATATAGAGGAATAAAATGAATATGCAGAGCAAACAATTTAACATATTGTGCTCCAAGTAACACTGTTGCATGGCAACAAGAATCTACTGCAGGGAAGTAGAAAACCTTTTGATTTGCCAAATTACAGTTCTTTCTGGAAAAAAGGGAAGTCAAGCAGTAGAGGAAACTAAACCTAGGTCTTGAGGAAAGCTGCAGTTCATCTAATGAACTGATTGTCCACTGCTAGAACTCCCTACTCAGCCTGCTCTTTGACTCTCTCCCATAAACCCACAAGACCACATTTTCAGTGCGTTCAGAAATTGTGTCCCAGTTTACTCCGATAACAAATAATTCTAAAGAATAACTACACCCTCATAGAAATTTACCATTTCCACAAATTATGAATCCATAGGAGGGGCGAAAAGTGTGGTGGGTTTTTTTTAATGGACATTTTGGTAAATTCAGAAATATGCAATACTTATTTTGGTATCAGAGTTAAGCTTCCTTTACTACTTTGAGAGCATAAAATTTCTTCAGTTGGCTCCAGAGAAAGACTAGTAAAGGAAGAACTTCTCTCAGAAGCACCCATACAAAACCTTTTCCAATGCTCTAAATTAGTTTGTATTTGCTGACCTCAGCTAATGAAATATTCTCATCAAGTATGCATACCAGTACAGTGGTACCTTGCAAGACGAATGCCTCGCAAGACAAAAAACTCGCTAGATGAAAGGGTTTTTGGTTTTTTGAGTTGCTTCGCAAGACGATTATCCCTATGGGATTGCTTCGCAAGACAGAAACGTCTTGCAAGTTTGTTTCCTTTTTCTTAACACCGTTAATACAGTTGCGACTTGACTTCGAGGAGCAACTCATAGAACGCGGTGTGGTAGCCTTTTTTGAGGTTTTTAAAGACTTTGGTGATTTTTGAAGCTTTTCCAAAACTTTCCCGACACCGTGCTTCGCAAGACGAAAAAAACCGCAAGACGACAAAACTCACGGAACGGAATAATTTCGTCTTGCGAGACACCACTGTAGCTCCAGACATGTCTATGTCTCCCTCATCTTAGTTTTGATTAACACATAGTTTAATCAAGCTATCCAAAAGCACACCTTTAATTCGATTCTCCAGAGAGCCTGGCTGCAGTTAACAGGTCACCTGTAAATCACTACCACCATTTTTTTGCATCCATTCTGCACCCATGGCAACTCCTTGTCACCTATCAAGACCCTTTCACTTCTGGATCATGAGAGGAAATTCTCACCAGGTGTAGTCTGGCCTATTTAAGCAATAGGTTTCCACCTAGGTTTCAGTGTTCAGTCTTGAAGTTCAACTGTTTGGTTCAGATCAGGCTGCTCTAGCCCCCATCATGGTGAGCCTTGGACACATTCTTGGATGGGCTGTTCTATGGGTCTAGGAAGAGGATTACTTCACTGGATAGGCTGCTCCAACCTTCTTCCTTTATTTAGCTAGCCTGGTCCCCTTTTCCTTCCCTGCTCCTTGATATTCCTTTCCATGTTCTGGTTTGTTGTTCTGAACTTGCTTCAGTTAAGAGATTTTATGGAACGTGCTTCCTCTCCCAGCGATACTCAAGCACGTTTCACAAGGTCACAAGCTTCAGGGACTTGCATAGCTTGGACATCCACAGCTCCAGCAAGTTCAGGGACATTAATCAGTCTGGTGCTAATGATGAACTCCAGGTTCACTCCCACCACCTCCTCCTCTCACATCTAGAAGGACCTTGTTGAAGCATCCCTTTCCTTTTGAACTCTGCTCTTTTCTTCCGCTCTAAGTTTATTCCCACTGGCACTAGCAATGTGTACTTCTCCAAAAGATAATCTCATCCCCTACATACCTAACCAATCACTGTACTTTGCAGGAGAGTGCATCCTGCAGATACCATCCTATCAGGAAGTCTATTTTGCACAATATTGGAATCGGGCCTTTAGTCATGGTGACACCTGCCCTTTTGAACCCTCTCATTGCATATCAGACAGGCTAAAGACATTCCTATTTTAAGGAGTCTTCAAAAATCTTTATCACAGTTGGTATCTGTCTTGAATCTGAATTGATTTTATGTATGTGCTATTATTGTTTTTGAATAGGCAACTGTTTTATATCAGTAAACTGCTTTGGCATGCCCCATGGGAAGTGATTCATAATGATGATATCTAATTCCTCCTCTTATACCAGTTGGGCTCCACTTATTTATTTTTGTATCTCTTACTATCTCTCCCTCTATTTGGTAAGGGGCTTTTCCCACCTCAAACTGCCCTAGCTGCAACTAAGCAGCCAATCCAACTTTAATGCTACTTGATTAATCAGTCCTTTTTCAGTCTGTAACAACTTTTATATTAATAAATATCTTAACTTGTAATAAAATTCTACATTTTTAAAATTCTGAATTCTGGTTTGTTGTTGACTTCCTCTCTCTATATATATATTATGACTTAAAGGGTAATCTCCCTTTGGGGTACCATGTCTCTAAACTAAAGATATATTATTACATGTATCAGTCAAGTACAAGTGTACACAAATGTGTTTGCATGAATGTATGATCTAGAACACACAAGTGACATCCACACAATATACTCAAAGCTGTCTTATATCACTTTAACCAGCAGCATCCCCCCCCCCAAAAAAATCCTTGGAACTGTAGCTTGTTAAGGGTTCTCAAAATTGTAGCTGTAAGGAGTTTCTCAACCTTAAAAACTACTTCCACAGCTTCTCTCAAATTCAAAGACCCACCCACACTGCAAGGCACACTCTTGGCCTGTCCCCCCCCCCCCGCACTCTTAGATGATGGGTGATGGGGGCTTAATTTGAATCCTTTGTTATGGTCCATTCAGTGATGCAGTTTTTATTTTCAGGAACTCCAAAATCCCCTCTTTCTTTCACTGGCTGGTAAAACTCTTTTTTATTCTAGCAGGCTTTTGCCTGCTGCAGTCATTGTTAATTGTCATCTCCACTGTTGTTACATTTACCGTATTTTTCGTCCTATAGGACACACTTTTCCCCCTCCAAAAATGAAGGGGAAATGTGTGTGCGTCCTATGGGGCGAATGCAGGCTTTCACTGAAGCCTGGACAGCGAGAGGCGTCAGTGCGCACCGACCCCTCTCGCTCTCCATGCTTCAGGAAGCTATCCGCAAGCCTTGCGAGCCCAGCGGGAGGTTCCGCCGGGCTCGCAAGGCTTGCGGGTGGCAGCCTGCAGCATGGGGCGCCCTCCGGAGGACGCCCCGTGCTTCGGGCAGATGTCCGCAAACCTTGCGCGCCCGGCGGGACCTCCCGCCAGGCGTGCAAGGCTTGGGGTGGCAGCCTGCAGCCCGAAGCGTCCTCCGGAGGACGCCCCGTGCTTTGGGCAGGTGCCCACAAGCCTTGCACGCCCGGCGGGAGTTCCCGCAGGCTCGCAAGGCTTGCGGGCAGCAGCCTGTTCTGTGGGCTGGGGTTGGAGGAAGCTCGGGCTTCCCCCGCCCAAGCCCCGCGGCTGGGGGGGGGAAATAATTTTTTTTGTATTCATTTCCCCCCCAAAAGGAGGTGCTTCCTATGGGCCAGTGCGCCTTATAGGGCGAAAAATACGGTAAATGGATTTTAATGCTATATGCTTTATCTATTATTGTTGTTGCATTTAGTAATTTATATTTCTATTGTATTGTGATTTTTTGAGTCTGAAAAACAACATATACGGTAGATACGTTTTTAAAAACAAAACAGTGCAACTGAATTGCACCTGAAAACCTATTAATCAATGGGACTCTTATTCCATCAGTGCAGTTTGCTCTCTTTGGCCAGGACCAGTTAATAACTGGTGTTCCATATTCTGGATCAGCTGATATTTCTGAATGATCTTCAGATGTAACTCAGATGCAGGGTATAATAGTAAATCTGCTCAGGTATTTTATCAGTGAATGTTTAACACTGACAGTCAGTTCAGTGAGCTGTTTACAGTACTGAGATTTTAAAATACCCAAATGAATTCACTTTAGCAAATGGGAAAACTCCTTTGACAGAGAGTGATCAGATTGCTCAAGGAATGTGCCCAACATCCACCAAATTATGCAGTAAAAAGTGGACTGGTATTAGTGAAAACTGCATTCAATTTGCAAAGTTGCAATGGCATTAGTGGGCTCAGTGATCAATACAGTGGTACCTCGCAAGACGAATGCCTCGCAAGACGGAAAACTTGCAAGACGAAAGGGTTTTTGGTTTTTTGAGTTGCTTCGCAAGACGATTTTCCCTATGGGCTTGCTTCGCAAGATGGAAACGTCTTGCAAGTTTGTTTCCTTTTTCTTAAAACCGTTAATACAGTTGCGACTTGACTTCGAGGAGCAACTCATAGCACACGGTGTGGTAGCTTTTTTTGAGGTTTTTGAAGACTTTGGTGATTTCTGAAGCTTTTCCAAAACTTTCCCGAAACCGTGCTTCGCAAGACAAAAAAAACCGCAGGATGAAAAAACTTGCGGAATGAATTAATTTCGTCTTGCGAGGCACCACTGTATAAGTCATGCCAAACCCATTATAAATATGACCCCCAATTCCAACTTCTATAAATGAATGGGCAAAAGACAGTTCAGAATCTATTGGTGGGTCGGTAGATGATGTGAAAGAGTTTCCAACTCATAACTGTTTAACAACAGCAACAACAAAAGTCCTCTTCTTTCTTCTTTCATATTAGGCTGTTAGGATCCCTGCTGATCTGTAGTAAATTTGTATGTATTTTTGCATGTCAACCGATAATAGTGTACAGTAGTCACATTATATGTGAAGGTCCAGTTACAGAGGCAGCATGAATACACAAATTCACATACTGTATAGCCAAAATTTACCTGGTTGCTTTCTGGCAGGAAGGGTGGCGGGATGAAGTCCCACATAGAAGCCCTCTCAGTGTCTCCACTATTTCCCCTTCACTCCTCCACACATGGCAGTTGCATATTGCTTTCCCTCCTCTTTGGGGTATTGTGGTGAGAGTCAGGAGCAGTAACCCAGTTCCCTCACTGATGACCATGACAGTGGGGCGATCAGCTTTGGTGGCGGTGGCAGCCTTCTGGGCAATGGTTGCAGTGGAGGAGGAGGAGAGACAAAGGTGGAAGGGAGGCGACAGAGGGATGCAGACAGAAGTGCCAGCTCCATCCATTCTAGCCTTTTTCTTTAGCCTGCATCTCTCCCGGCCACCACCCTCCTCCTCCTCCCTTCCACCTTGGTCTCTCCCGCACCACAACTTCCCTGCTGGTTGCCGCAGCCAAGGGAGCTGGCACTGGGGACCCCAGGAGAGAAACTAAATGCTGAAAGCTACAAGCTGGAGTTGAGCACATGTAATTGATTCAGCGCAAGTTAAATGCGCATGTGATGCGCCAACACTGTATATAGCTCATGGCATGGCATGGATAACAAACACTGTCCCTTGGGTCACCATTTGGTATCTGACTCCAAACCCATCATTTTGCACCCAGCTCTGGATTGGTGAATCTTAAGAGTTCTAGTAAACAAAAACAAACAAAAACAAGTTGGATCCCTCAACCCCGACATCTGCACATGCTTGCTCTGTAAGACAATGGAACTGCACAAGCCACTACTTCTTATCAGGACAGAATATACGGTACATTGCCTACAACATTATTATCAAGCATGCCAATGCAAATTCCCTCGGAATGGTTTTATAATTTGAAAGCAGAGGTCCTTTGGAGAACCTACTAGCCAAGGTTTTGTTTTTAACTGAATAAGTTGGGGATCAAACCTAGGCCTTCAGCATGCGACACATGCGCTCTACACCTTTGCTTTCACATTTTCACTCATGACAATGAATGTTTCACTGCTCAATAGCAGATGTAGCAAACGACAGCCTCCCTCACAAATTTGGAGATGAAGAACTGAGTAGCAGTTGGGTAGCAATGCTCCGTTCCACAACACAATTGCTTCATTTAAGATGAGAGTCACAGTCCTAGACTTAGCTCAGCATGACAGCATGAAGACCAAGTGTCTAAGGCCTTCCAGAAGTAATTGCAGGGCAAAACATTTTATTATTCTTATTGTTAAATTTGCATACTGCCCTTCATCTGTAGATCTCAGGGAGGTTCACAAAATCAAAATACAGTATGAAAACACAAAATACATAATAAAAACAAGAACAAACAAAAAACACCCACAAACCATTAACCACCCACAAACAGATTTAAAAGGGTATATATAGGATGTTAACCAGTCCAAAGTCTGCTTGAAAAGGAATTTTTATCCCTGTCCATGTCAAAGGGAAACACTTTTGCACAAACCATGGTGTTGAGTATCCCCACTATATGTATGTTTGTGTGTGCTCGAATGCATACACATGCACACACACACACATTTTATTTTTAAAAAGAACTTGTTTTGGTATAGCTCCAGACCAGCAAGACAGACAGACATTTATTTAATTTGTACACCACCATTCATCCAAAGATCACAGGGTGGTTCACAACATAAAAATATGACATGAGAACACAGAATACACAAGACAAAAACAAACCAATACCCCTGCCAAAAACACATTTAAAAGGCTATATAAAGTTATAGAATGTTTAATTAGCCAAAAGCCTGGTTATAGAAAAATGTTTTTGCTTGGTGCCTAAAGATATGTAATGAAGTTGCCAGGCAAACATCCCTGGGGAGAGCATTGCTTCATGCTAACCAGTTTAGAACAAACTATGGTATAAGTTGATAAACCATTGGTCTAATCATGTTTACAGTGCTTGTCTGCTTTTTCTGCCTCCCCATCTCTACAATGAAGCAGTTTTTGGAAGTAGAAAAATTGCCTCAACTGCAATTTGTCAATTATGCCAAACCAACCATGTTTTTCAAATCCACTTCAACACATGGCTTTCAATTCCAGTTTGCAACTATAGTTCTTCAATTCAGACATTATATTAAACCACAGCTAAAATAAGGTAAGTCAGAGGTACCCATGTTTGACTTTATGTCTGAGCTTCTTCCAAAGTCCACAATTTTTTGACTGGAATTTGTAACCAAGCCAGAAACTGTTGCCAGATTGTTGGCCCTATACCAACAGCAGCTGCAAAAAAGACCTCTGCACCCCTCTTTCCTGCTTGAAAACATCGAGCCAAGCTTGACCTGGGCTACTGCTCTGCATGTGTCCTGTATCTCTGCACAGCAGCAAAAGCATCCCTCTCTTTCTTGCTCCAGAAAATGGAATCAGTGGGGCTCTGGAAACTTTGCCATGAAGTTGCCAAACACCCAAACATGCACACAGGAAGGAAGCAGGATGACCAGAAACCTGCCAGACAATCCCCACCCACCTCTCTATCTACCACGCTTCAAGTATGTGAAGAAGTCTTGCTCAACATGCTCACCCAATGACAATTCACTATGGTGAATAAAACTGCCAGGGCCTGTTTCATTGGACGTTCATTACATCTGAACCAATGTTTGCCTAGCGCTGCAACCCAGATTTGATCCTGGGGTTCATTTATCAAGGTGTGGTTGGAATTTGAACTTTTATGGCCATGCACTCCTTAAAAATCATAGATAATTCACTGATGAGAGCATATGCTTACATACAGATACCTCGGGTTAAAGACGCTTTGGGTTAAATCTTTTCAGGTTGCATCCCGCGGCAACCCGGAAATAACCGAACGGGTTACTTTTGGGTTTTGCTGCTCGCGCAGATGCTCAAAATGACTTCATGCACATGCGCAGAAGTGGCGAATCATGACCCACGCACGTGTACAGACACGGGTTGCGTTCCTCTCAGGTTGCAAACGGGGCTCTGGAACGGATCCCGTTCGCAACCAGAGGTACCACTGTATTTATTTATTGATTTTATTTTACATATGGCACATGTAAGACCCCAATTCAGTATGTCACATCGACTTAAAAGGGCATCAGACAGCTGAGCAGTAAAAAACATCAGCATCAAACATTGTGGATCCAACATCATCATTGTGGACTCAACAAATGGACTAAAGCACTTCCTAGGAAGGTATCATTAGTCTGTATCTCTGTCCCCTGCATGTCACATTTCTGAAAAAAATCAACAGGCACACTTCCCTCAGAGGCTAACAGGGGGAAAGGGCCATAGTTCAGTGGTGGAGCAACTGCTTTGCATGTAGAATATGTCACATTCAATTTCTAGCCTATCCAGGCAGGACTGAGAGCCCAGATGGAAAAACTCTAGAGAATCACTGCCAATCAGTATACACAATCCTGAGCTAGATGGTCTGATTCAGTATGAGGTAGCTTCCTAAATGTCTATAATCTTATGAAAGAAAATCCTAAAGCGGGAAACGATGACTGAAAATAGCAGGGCCATTAAAGTCAAACATTTAGCCCACTATAGAACCAAAAGGAAATGCCACTAGGATCTGCACTGGATTCAAACATGTTCAACTATTCATCCTAATAATTAATATGGGGGGAAACAAGACAACACCCTTGTACTCTCAACCACTGTGAGGTAAACCTATTTTCCCCAGGAACAAGCAACACTGACATTTCCCCAAGTTGTATTACAATTTGATTTTTCAGTTTATGGTATGACTATATGGTCATGCCAATAATATGTTCAACACACTTTGAGTTTATATTGTTTGTACTGTTGCGACCCTCTGGTAAGGTCTTCTCTCCTTTTATCAGACATTGCATTAAAGCTTGGTAAAAATGTATAAACATAGACACAAGTTATAAATTACATTTCTAAAATAACATGAAGCACCTTGGTGTCCCAAACAGAGTATCAGATTGTTCTAAAGTAACTGAAAATACTTTCTTTGGAAAAAAAACAGGCAGTTTGTTTTCTTGTAATGTGCTGAATTTACTGCTTTTGATACTACCAATGATTTCATATTTACATATTAGCAAAAACTTATTTTTACTTTCAGCTGAAATTTCACATTATGGATGTGCACATCTGCAAGGAAATGGATATTAATAAATGATCTCAAAAATTCTGCATGACCTTTAGAAAATCCTCTCTCCCCATTACCCCTCCCTACAGTGAAATGTAGGAAAACTTGAAGTTACCAATCTATAAAAACACCACAGTGAAACATTACACCAAAAACACCTTCCTTTGTTTTACAGAAGTGACCTGGTTCACACATTACACTAAATCATTGGTTCCCAAAGTGGTTGGTACCACCCCTTGGGAAGCAGTGGGATTGCCTAGGACAGTGGTTTTCAACCAGTGTGCCATGGCACCCTGGGGTGCCTTGAATGATGTTCAGGGGTGCCGTGGGCAACACTAGCCTCTGTCCCTCTTTCTTTCCTTCCCTCCCTCCTCTGATGCCCTCTTGTGTCTCTACGTCCCAAAGGCTTGTGCAGCTGTTTCTTGCAGCAGCCCTGGCTACAAGCTCCCCAGGCGAATGGTGCCTCTGGGGCTGGCCAGGGGGTGCTTTCCAGGACCCTGTAGGGCAGTGTGAGGAGGCACCTCTCTTTGGGGCGAGGGGGGCAGCTCAGAGACCAAGGGCGGCAGCAGTGGCTGCCTGGAGGACTTCCAAGGAGAGAGAAGAAACTGACGGAACACTCCACAAGGGAGGCTATTTGAAAAGGGGCGAGGGGCTGCCGGCTCTGCAGGTAGGGGGTGACATAACTGGGCTCCTGAGCCCCACAGGGGTGCCACAGAAAGAATGTAGTTAGTCAAGGGAGCTGTGGACTCAAAAAGGTGGACCCCCCTCTGACCCTGGGGGGTGCTAAGAGGCAAAGGGGCAGCAGGGAGGTGCTGGATACATAAATGACTTTAAGACTTTGAAAAGCTGGCATCCCTGGATGAAGTTCACCAATTTTGATGAATTAAGCTAAATAGTTTTAATTGGATTTTTAATAAATGTGTAATTAATTGCTACTGTTTTGAATTCTTTTTGTGTCATTCTCTTCCTTAGTGGGTAGTGCAAACCACTATTCTGTATAATGCTTTTTATAGGGTTGAGTAGGGGGTGCTGCCCTAGAATTTGCTCTTGGGGTTCCCATAACCCTCTGAAATAGAATTGTGGGTGGTGTGAAGGGGGAGGGGGAGGATACGTTATCTTCAAAGTCATTCCACATGTACAATGATTTAGCTGACTATAACCCAAAGGCTTAATATGAACAAGCAGTGTGCTGATTAAATTGTGTCATTCTTCATTCTTTCTCCCATTTCTTTTCATGCTGTTGGGAACAAACCATAGTCTGGCTTGTTGAGTTATCTGAACCCAAGCTTGCAGTTTGTTGCCACCAAACAAACCATAAGTGGTAAGTCAAGAACATACCTTGGCTTCTGCCTTATGGTTATTTGGAAATAAACAAATCACAAGCCCAGGTCCAGATGACACAATAAGCCATACCAGGTACAAGAGTGGGGGAGGAGTGAAGCAGCAACTTTGACACTGCTTATCTATGATCAGAAAGCAAATAACAAACCTAGGCTTCAGACTGTGGTTTCTTTGGAGTAAAACCAGAATGTAGCTCATACACAGAATCATTTGCTTATCTGCAGATTGTGGCTAAGTGTGGCATCTGATTGAAACCACTAGTGAGGAAAGAAGGGAAGGGGAGAGAAATGTTTCAGAAATCATACTCAAACTCAAGCTTTGGTTTTATCATATTTCAAATGACAAAGTAAGAAATATCCCTGGACATGTTATATAATATGATACATATCTCTTCAAGATGGCTCATTATTGGTTCATTCAAGCAACACCACTTAATGAACCTGAGTCCAAAGGAAGCAATACATATGCTCTGTACCCAGATATAATGAAAAATTCTACATTGCTTTTTTATTGCTGAAATGCTTCTCTTTTGTATAGCCTCTGTATTGCCTAGATCCATATTATAACCAAGTTTTCATACATGTTATTAGTTGCATAAATGCACTAAAACATCTAAATTACTTACTATTTCAACATGTGCAAAAGCTCACAATGGTCTACAGCACTTGATCGCTCAGATAACGAAAGCTAAAAAAACCAGCTATTCATATAGACTGCTTTACAAATACTTCAGATTTGACTCAAACATGTTATCCCACCACTCTGCAGTACTTGTTCATACTCAGAGACCTTATTACTGAAAGATATTGAGTATTACCAACATTAGACATAACCATTTTCAAAGGCACCAACAGTAATTGTTGCAAAGGAACTGAATTTAAAACACCAATGGCATATTTCCTGCTTGGCAGGGGGTTGGACTCGATGGCCCTTGTGGTCTCTTCCAACTCTATGATTCTATGATATCTAACTCCTCAACTGCATATATTCATGCCTGTGGTCAAAACCACTAAAAATATTCAATGTTTCACCATACTAGAAGATGAATAATCTCCCCAACACTTCACACAATACAACATTTACCAAGATGGCAAAGTGGAGGGAGGTCACCCACCTGACTGGCCTACTTGTCTAAGTGCCCACAGCAATGCTTGACTTCGTTTCATTTTTTCAGAATCCTAAGCAACCAAGAGGAGAGGAAAGACTATACACTCTTTTCTTGTACTGTCTTCACAATCCTTCCAGAGTAGACCAATGGCACTGAGAATCAGGAGTCCTCCTGCCCCAATTCCCATGGTGACTTGCAGTTCTAAACCAGAGCAAAACCAAATTTGCTACATTACATATCTGTACTGAATAGAAATAGTGATTTCACTGCTTCCAGGGAAAACACTCAGTCCATACTTCTGCGAATTCATGACACTGGCTTAATAGGACCATGCCACAGAAGATGTTCCTGTAAATGCTAACAGAATAAATGAGGTTTTAAAACAGCTATTCTTGTTTTGTTTCATACATATTAACTTGCCATTATATAATTATATTAACTTACATTTATAATATTGCATTGCTATATTAAATTACATTTCAAAGCCATTATTTGTACATGAATATAGTTATAGCAGCACCTATTGTTTCAAACTGGTATTATCAACCCATTATGAACAATAGGCCACAAAACTTGAATACCACTTAAAGATACAGCAGGGACATAAAGTCACTACTAAACAGTTATGTTCTGGCTAGGATAAATTCTATGCTCATAATAATAAATTAGCCAATAGATCACGGAATACTTTTTAAAGTACCATATGTGTTTTAAATAGTAACAAACTTGTTTGCTCCCCCTTCATGTACTTGCTTAGTTAAAACCTTTCGTGTGCATTTAGGACCTTGATACTTGCAATAAAAATCCAAAGAACGTATGTTCTAGTATTTAAAAAGTATTGAAAATATTAAAGTTTAAGAAAACTAATTGTGCAAGTTATGTTGGAAGAAGTTTGTACGGTAAAATGACTGACTGATAAATCAAGGGCAGCCAATTTAGCGTACTAATGCCCTCACTTCTGAAGAAATGTTTGCCAGGAATACAGCTTCAACTAGCTGACATATGTTTAAATACATAGTAGCTCATCAACACCAACACTAGAACACATATCAATACATCTTTTTGCCATGTGTTCAACACATTACAGACATACTCTACAATTAATGGGAGGCACTTTTAAAAGGGTTTTAGTGTGTCCACAAAAGAACTCACAACCATACAACCATCCTTAAAAAAAAAAACAATCTCTGTAGTATCTGGGCATTCTAAGACACAATCAAATGCAAACAAAGGTTGTAGAAATTCTGATATTTGAACTTAGAACATCAAATATAAGAAAATTATAATTTCTAATCTATTTCTAATATACTAATACACACCACTGGAAAAGTAAATGGGAAGATTTCAGAAATGCTAATATGTAATCCATACTATACTGAACTAAAGGTAAACAAATACATAGGGCACTCAGCTCTAATTCAGTTAGAACACACAATATATGGCATTTTCTGGTTGTGCGTTGTATAAATATAGCTGGTTTCCTCAATATATTCACAGAGGATTTGTAAAATACATTTATACCTCGCTCACACACTAGGAGGACACCCAACAATGAAATGAATGAACAAAACCACAGATTTATAAACGGACCAAGTGAGAGCCACGAGAAGTACTAAACGTGGGTGCAGGCTGCCAAGACTGCACAGCTTATGTACGTTCTCTGCTAAACTTTTTTTTCAGAAGAAAGTACTTAAAATTCCTGGTGAAGTCAAGTTACTTGACATTTTGTCTCACTAAAAGAAGTGGTGGGCCATATCATGTGAATCTTATTGTATTACATTCTAAAGGGCTTGGCAACTGTTGGTCATTAATCTTTAACACAAAGGAAATTCAAATACAGTGACAAGCATTTTTTTTGGGGGGGGGGGAGTAATTTAGTCCCAATCCCAATAGTTTAAACTACAAGGATAGGGTCCCCCTGGAGCCTGGTCAACAGCCTAGCAAGTCCCCTGTTCAAAGTCTTGCGTCAAAGTGGTGAAAGAATATAAAATACAGAAATTAAAAACCGTTTAGGCATGGGAGTGGGGGAGGGGAGATACCCACTTCACTACTGACAATATGCGAAGAAACCCCTTTTAAAGCAAAAACAGAAAACCCACCCAAACACATATTCGTCATTGCTAGTGTTGTGTATGTGATTTTCTCCTATTTATCGATTACACAAAGAAAAACCCAGCAGGGGCTGCTGCAATGCAACATACGCCGATTTCAGATTGGAGCGGGGGGGGGGAGAGATTCTTTTTCACTTCTACGCCTTGAATTCTGTAGCTGGGGCGAACGGATAGGTGATTCTATGCCTTGCTTTTAACCGCGAATAAAGGGCACCGAAAATAGCCCGTCCTCTTCCCTCCAGCTCTAGTTGCCCCTCCCGAAGAAAATAAAGGTGGTTTTTCAACCCTCCAAACGAACCAGTGTCACCTTTCCCCCTTCCTTTCTGTACACCCCCCCACACACACCCCGAAAAGCTCTTCCACAACCCTTGCTTGCAACAAAAGCTCTGCACGCCAGATGAGCCATTATTATCCCAATGGTCACACCATCAGCACAATCCCTTTTCTTTTTCTCCTGCCGGCAAACACGCACACGCAAACTTCCCCCCATTCTAGAGAGAAGAACAATGCGGGGGGGGGGGGAGAGAGATAGGGAGAAGGACATGCAACTACAACACCGCGGGAAATCAATGCAAAATTTGGAAGGGGGGAGAGGAAAAACATGGGGGTGAGAGAAGAAACCTCCCCCCCACACACACACAACCCTGCTTTTTCGCCGCAGCTCCTTCCCTCCAAAGCGGCCGACACTTCCCATATCCCGCCCGCGGCTTCTCTACTAAGACGACCCCCCCCCCCCAGTCATGCCCACCCCGTCGGGGTTTCCCCCTCGAGCCCTCAGTCGCTCCACTCGGGAGGGGGCCCTTCCTCAACCCACCCGCGCAAGGCTTCCCCGTTCTCGGCTGCAACCTCTTCCCCCTCCTCCTCCACCACCCCAAACCGTCGCAACAACAACAAAAAAAGCCCTCCATGGACACGGACCCACAAGGCCCCCCTCTCGGCATAATGGTTCCCCTCCTTGCAGAGGAGGAAAGAGCAAAAAGGCTCCCCCCAAACACACACACACAAATGCATGCATGCACACGCACACACTTCACCTCATGTTGCTGCCCAGGGGCCGGGGGGGCGTCTTCCCCCCCGCTCCTCGCTCTTCTCTCCTCAGGAGCCGGCTGGGTCGTTCTCAATAGGCGACGAGTGCGGAGGGAGGGAGGGGAGGAGGAAGAGGAGCAGCAGCAGCAGCGGGGAGGGGGGGTCCCCCCGCAGGCGCCAGCCAGTCCCTGCCTTGGCAACCCTGAGACTGGCTCGCCTTGCCTTGCCTGCGCCCTCCGGCTCGGCTGCTTTGGCCCAACCCGACCACAGCGGGGAGTCCAAGGAGGGAGGGAAGAAAGGGAGGGGGGAGGGAGGAATGGCGCACGCGGGGGGGGGGAGGAGGAGCGGGAGGAGGGGAGAACAAGAGAAGGTGGGAGCGTCGGGAACGCGGGGGGCAGCGCGCGAGCGGCTCGCTCGAGACGCCGGCTTGCATAGGGGGGGCGGGGACGCAGGGGGGACGCCAAGGGGGCGGAGCAGAGCAAGCCCCGCCTCCTTGGCTGCTCTGCATTCCCTGTGCATTCCATGCGGGTTCTGGCGCGGGGGGGGGGGGAGGTTGGTGGAAGCGCCGTAGAGAGATGTGGGAGCAACCAACTGCGGAGGAGGAGGCGGAGGAAGCCACTGCGGTGAGCTCATACGCTTTGGCGACCCCTGCTGACCGCCCGGGTGGTTCCCTTGCGCACCTTGGGCGCGTGTGCCTGTGTGGCGCGCAGCTGAACCCCCCCTCCCGCGCCATCGCAGACGACGGTGGTGGTGGTGCACTTCCCGAGCCCACGACCGAAAAGGCTGGAATCTGCAGTCTCCAGAAGACTGCCCTCTCTGGAACGAGCCGTTTGCAGATCGTCACAAGGGACTATGGGCACGGAATGGCCAATTTTCCTCTGCTGGTTTCTCCTCCAGGCTTCCCGTGCTTAAAGCATACGGTATTTCGATGTTCTGCTCCGCACAGCATCCTGCATTTGTTAGCGGCTGCGTGCCGTGTAGGTTACTAAGGACACGTGCGTTGCATATATTACTGTTCAAGCCGCTGGTTACTGTTCAGTCCTTTCTACCGCGAGACCTGCCTTGAATTCTTTATTGCTCAACGCCCCGGTTGCTTCTCTGCTTTGCCTGGTTCTCATGCGCCTTGTTATTCAATCCACATTTACCTAAAGTTTCTGGACTTTAGTCTCGGCCGGCGTGGTCCTCCTGTATTCAGCGTGCAGATTGCCACCAGTGCGCACCACTTTCCAGTTAACGCGTCCCAATTGTGAATATGACTCCTGTTTCAATTCCAATCTTGGTTTCTCTTCCATGGTTCAGGAAGAAGAGCATATTAAATCCGTGGAAGAAATTCCACTGCTGTACCCAAGTTTAGCTGCACCTATGCTATGCATAACACCAGTACTCAGCATATTCGCCTGGAAATGAACCTCATTTGATTCCATTGTTCTATCCTGGAAGTGCACTTAAGGTCACATTTTGAAATGCACACTTGAGAGTAGGTCCCATTGAACCCAGAAGGGCCCTATTTCCAAGTAAGTATAATTGGATTGGGCTGTATGTCTGGTTGTATCCAAATATTCTGGCTTCCTGCTCAGCCCCATGCGTGCCTCTTCAGAAATAACTCAAACGAAATTCAGTAGGACTTACAATCAAATATTTCCGGGGAAGTAGCTGTGTCCATCTGTTTCAGCAAAAAGCAACAAATAGTCTCGTGGCGCCATAAAGACTAAGAGACTTTATCATGACATAAGCTTTCGTTGACTTGAGCTCACTTCATCAGATGCATAAATCATTAGTCATCAGATAAATATGCACACATATGGATTTGAAGGGGTGGGTGTAAGGTTGGAATTAAATGACCATGCAAAGGGTATACAGGCTGTGACAACCTGATGAAGTGGGATTCTAGTCCATTACGGCTTAAGGCATGATCAAAATACTTTGTTCATTTCCCCAAGTAAGTGTGTGTATAAGGTTAGGTATGAGGTTGTCTTGTTTGAGGACTGGCATAAGTTCTAAATGCAACAGACTATTGTGGTTAGGTCAAAGGCTTGACGAAAGTCTAATTTTAGGCCATGAATAAATGATATGTACTGCCTTTCTGTTCCTTCAGCTTCTCAAATTAATCATCGAAGCTGAACCCCATCACAATGACATTTGCCTTGTTTTCTGCATTGTTAGCTTATATTGCTTTTTGTTTTTGTTTTTTTTAAAAATAATGACATGTTTATTCTCCATGGATAAGAATTTGCTGGCTACTTCCTTGTTATTTCTAGCTGAGTTATTTCTCCAATTTAGATATGATTAGCCTTCTGTAGAAATGCTGAAATAAAAAGAAAATAACGCTTCGTAAGAACAAGGTTGAAGAAGTGCTAATGTTGCATTTAAGAGTAACCGCTCCAAGGTTTATCCTGGAAAGGAAAAATACTCCCCCCATCTTTGGGCACCATTTATTGACCATTCATCCTGACTTGTTTTGAGGGAGATTAGACAACATTGGCTCTTCAATTCGCATTCAGTCTTATTTGTTTGCAGGGAGATTAGACAATGTTGCATCAAAGCAAGGGTCATCCCACACCTTCCCAGTGCATTTTCCTGACTCTTTCCTTATCACAAAGAATCCAGTCTTTTGGGGAAGTGGGTTTGTTGCACAAAATGTCCCAATCAACTATAATTGCACAAGTGGAATTTGCCAGTGTGTGATTGAATTGATCTTGAAAATAGAAAAAACCTGGAAGCACCCACTGTGTGTAAACATACCCATGAGATGGGAGTGGGGAACCCTTTTGAGCCTGAGGGCCGCATTGTTTTCTGAGCAATGTTCCAGGGGCTACATGTCGATGATTGCGGGTGGCAAAGGCTAAAGTGGGCAGAGCAAAATATGCACACTCACACATCCCTCTCTACCCTCCATCAAACAGATTGTTTCTGTACATTTCTCACCTAGGTATCCGCAGTGATGCATTTATTTATTTATTCATTCATTCATTCATTAACTTCCTTTGAGTGTATTTATGCCCAAGGCAGCTTATACTATAAAACAGAGCAAACAATGTCAATGCTGATTCCATAATATTTCAGTTAAAAAAATACAGTCAAACCTTGGATGTCGAACGTAATCCATTCTAGAAGACCATTCAACTTCCGAAATGTTTGACAACCGCAGCAGTTATTTCCAGGTTTTCAGCATTCGGGAACCAAAATGTTTGAAAATGGAGCTGTTCGACAACCGAGGTTTGATTGTAATATAAAACAACTAAGTTCAAGTGTGTGGCAGATAAAATACCAATAATATGGCAGACAGATCCAGCCTTGCTTCCTGAAATAGATGCACCTTTAAAAGGCAGTGAAAAACTTGGCAAAGGTGCCAAATTAATCTCCCAAGAAGGAGAGTTCCACTGCACAGTCACAAAGGAGAGAGAGTGATATGGCACTAATATATTGCTTGCAACAATATATTCTGCAACAACAGAATGCTGAACTATTTAAGCCTTCAATCTGATCCAACAGGGCTCTTGTGTTGTCTCCCGTGTTTCCACCACCCAACATGTAGGGGAACCTCCTCAGATAATGTTTGGCTTATACAGGAAGAGAAAGTCCTTCAGATATCCTGTTCCTGAGGCAGCAACCCTGTTCAGGGAATGGCCTTCTCACTGAAACAGAGCACCTCTGGTTTGTCCAGATTGGTAACTGTCAGTTTATTGAACTGAATCCAGTCCTAGATGCTGCTCTAGGGTTTCCAGGTAAGAGTGTGAATAAATATTGTCTCTTGTTGCGAGATAATAAAGTCGTTAGAGCAAGCAATTTCTCTCCTTCCTTTCTCTTCCACACAACAACTGATTGTATTATAGTTGATTCGTGTGACACTTGATGCATGACCAGATGTTGATGAAATCAATCCTTATCCAACTTCACGGCAAAGCAGTTGTTTGTATCATCAAGAATGCAGGCTGCTCCTCAGCATGCAGTGAAAATTGTGCTTTATTATTATTATTGCTCGCTTTATCATACCCCGGCTATCTAAGCTGAACAAATGAAAGTATTAAAGGATTCACTTCCCCATATCAGGAGCTTAAATAAGAATTAACTAAACAATTGAACAGTTATGAGCCAAAGGGAGACACCCTCCACAGGTGATGGAAATGCCCCAAAGTAAATTAATCCTCCTAAATGATCAAAAGCAGTACTATAAATAACACAGTTTGTTATGGTTACAGGTAGGTAGCCATGTTGGTCTGCCGTAGTCGAAACAAACAAACAAAATCCTTCCAGTAGCACCTTAGAGACCAACTAAATTTGTTATTGGTATGAGCTTTCATGTGCATGCACACTTCTTTGAAAGCTCATACCAATAACAAACTTAGTTGGTCTCTAAGGTGCTACTGGAAGGAATTTTTAAATTTTGTTTCGACAGTTTGTTATAATTATCCTTTGGATCCCATACTTTTAAAATTAAATTAAGTTTAATAGAGTTGATGTTAAACATTTTTGTTCTGGACAATAAAAAAAGAATGGTTAATGAACTTACAGGGCATTGCAATTACAGATGGCTAATAACAGTTATATCAGGGCCCTTCCAGACCGATATTTTATTATGGATGTATTCTTCAGCATATTCTTGACACAATGATAGTGCACTAATGATGGGTTTATTCAGCTTTTGTTTGTTATGTGATGCTTCTCCAGTGCTACGCATCATTGCTGTCTGGAATGGCTATAGCTCAGTAGCAGCAGCAACAACAACAACAACAAGAACAGCTTCCAACAGGACACTGAAAACAGAATAAAACTTCAAACATTAAAAACTTCCCTAAACAGGGCTGCCTTCAGATGTCTTCTGAAAGTCAGATAGTTGTTTATTTCCTTGACATCTGATGGGAGGGCATTCCACAGGGCGGGCGCCGCTACCGAGAAGGCCCTCTGCCTGGTTCCCTGTAACCTCGCTTCTCGCAATAAAAAAGTTCCTTCCAGTAGCACCTTAAAGACCAACTAAGTTAGTTCTTGGTATGAGCTTTCGTGTGCATGCACACTTCTTCAGATACCTGAAGTATCTGAAGTATCTGAAGTATCTGAAGAAGTGTGCATGCACACGAAAGCTCATACCAAGAACTAACTTAGTTGGTCTTTAAGGTGCTACTGGAAGGAACTTTTTTATTTTGACTATGGCAGACCAACACGGCTACCTATCTGTAACTGGAACTATGGAAGGCACCACATTGAGTCGCTTCTCGCAGTGAGAGAACCGCCAGAAGGCCCTCAGCGCTAGACCTCAGTGTCCGGGGTGAACGATTGGGGTGGAGACGCTCCTTCAGGTATACTGGACCGAGGCCGTTTAGGGCTTTAAAGATCAGCACCAACACTTTGAATTGTGCTCAGAAACATACTGGGAGCCAATGCAGGTCTTTCAGAACCGGTGTTATATGGTCTCAGTGGCCACTCCCAGTCACCAGTCTAGTGGCCACATTTTGAATTAGTTGTAGTTTCCGGGTCATCTTCAAAGGTAACCCCATGTACAGCGCATTGCAGTAGTCCAAGTGGGGGATAACTAGAGCATGCACCACTTTGGCGAGACAGTTTGCAGGCAGGTAGGGTCTCAGTCTGCGTATCAGATGGAGCTGGTAGACAGCTGCCCTGGACACAGAACTGACCTGCGCCTCAATGGACAGCTGTCAATCCAAAATTTATCGCAGGCTGCACACCTGGTCCTTCAGGGGCACAGTTACCCCATTCAGGACCAGGGAGTCCTCCACACCTGCCCGCCTCCTGTCCCCCAAAAACAGTACTTCTGTCTTGTCAGGATTCAACCTCAGTTAGCCACCATCCATCCTCCAGCCGCCTCCAGACACTCACACAGGACCTTCACCACCCTCACTGGTTCTGATTGAAAAGAGAGGTAGAGCTGGGTATCATCCGTATACTGATGAACACCCAGCTCAAACCCCCTGATGATCTCTCCCAGCAGCTTCATATAGATGTTAAAAAGCATGGGGGAGAGGACGGAAGCCTGAGGCACCCCACAAGTGAGAGCCCAGGGTCCGAACATTCATGCCCCCCCCACTTTCTGAACATGGCCCAGGAGGAAGGAGTGGAACCACTGTATAACAGTGCCCCTAGCTCCCAGCCCCTCTCTAGACCATGGGTAGGCAAACTAAGGCCCTGGGGCTGCATCCGGCCAAATTGCCTTCTAAATCTGGCCTGCAGACGGTCCAGGAATCAGCATGTTTTTACATGAGTAGGATGTGTGCTTTTATTTAAAATGCATCTCTGGGTTATTTGTGGGGCATAGGAATTCATTCATTTTCTTTTTCAAAATATAGTCCGGCCCCCCTCAAGGTCTGAGGGACAGTGGACTGACCCCCTGCTGAAAAAGTTTGCTGACCCCTGCTCTAGACGGTCCAGAAGGATGTTGTGGTCGATGGTATCAAAGGCCACTGAGGGATCCAGCAAAAGCTGAACAAAAATAAACCAGAACCTTTATGGTATAAAAAGTTATGAGATTTCACCAGGAGGTTAAGGGATATGTACTGCTTGGAAGCAAAGCTGTTTGACCACCCCAAAACCTTTGTAGGGAATGTACAAACTGAAAAATGAGATCATGTGTGACTGCTCTTATACAGTGCTGTAGCTACAGAAGGGCTAGCCAGTTTTTTTTACTCTGGGTGAAGCCTCCAGAGGGGTGCCATTGAGGTTCCCAATGTGTGTGGGGGGGTGCCAAACTGGGTCTTTGACCTGGGTGAAATAAAGTCTAATTTTGCCACTGCCTCATAGCATCCTAAGTACAAATCATCATCAGTGTGCAGCAACAAAGATATCTGGAGGACCCCTCAAAGAAAGGACTCCAGACCACAGATATAGCTGGGACAAAATGTCTTCCCTTTGTAAATTCTGCAAATAAATTCTATTGAGAGGGGTTCTGTGTAGACAGGATGCGAACGTTCTTGAACTACTCTAATATATGACTATTCCATATTATTCCTGGGTTATTTATTTTCTTGTTGCAATTGGTAATGAACAATAAGATAGCATAAACTTATTGGGCTGGATACAGACTGACAGTGCACTCCTATACATGTTGACTAAGTACTACTGAGCTAGGTGAGGGACACACCTCAGGTCAGGGCAAGTGTTTCTTAGGCTGAAATCCTAAATTAGGCAGCAACCCTAATCCCACTTATCAATGGGTATTAGCTTCTGAGAATATGTGTTTAGGATTGCACAGTTGGTCATTCCCCCCCCCCCTATTTTTTTTGTCCCATTGAAATCACTGGGACAATTCAGTCATAAAGTTCAACTAACATATAGCACAAACTTATGCGTGCTACTCAGAATTAAGTCCCAAAGAGTTCGTTGCAGCCTGATTCTGGATCAAATGCTTTATCTTCTTAAAATATTTAGATCACTATCCATACTCTCTCACCCACAATATTATAAGTAAAGTTATACTAGAACCAGGAAGGAAGAATAAGGCTCAGTTCACAAGCAGAGGCAACACTTATATGGGACTTCTCTGGGGGGCTCTTTGGATAAAAGGAGGGGGTTCCTTTCCACCAACTTGAAGGATAGGGGGAGTCTCCACCCCCATCGTTCACTGAGGTCCAGCTCCAAGGGCCTCTGGGAGTTCCCTCACCTGCAAGAAGTGAGGTTACAGGAAACCAAGCAAAGGACCTTCTCGGTAGTGGTGTTCACCATTTGGAACGCCCTCTCATCAGATGTCAAGGAAATAAACCACTATCTGACTTTTAGAAGACGTCTGAAAGCAGCCCTGTTTGGAAAAAATTTAATGTCTAATGTTTTACAATTTTTTATGTGCTATAAGCCGCCCAGAGTGGCTGGGGAAACCCAGGCAGATGGGCGGGGTATTATTATTATTATTATTATTATTATTATTATTATTATTATTATTGGTGGGGCAAGGGTAGACTGGTTTACTGTTACCCAGAGAGGGAAAAGGAGCAGGAGGCAAACCTTTTAAGGAGTTATTTGTGGAAGACAGCAAGCTACAGTAGTATCTGTACTGCATCTATGCCACGCCTTCCCAAAACCCCACTGTACTATTTGGGAACAGCGAAATCTACAGGTTTAGAGGAAAAGCATAGTTTAGAACCTAGAAATATTGGAAGCTGCCTTATACTGATTCAGATCATTGGTCAATCTAGCTTGATATTGTCTACGCTGACTTGCAGTAACTCTCCAGAATTTCAGGGAAGGCTCGCAGCCACCTCTAACTAGAGATACCAGAGACTGAATGTGGGACTTTCCATATACATGCAGAGCAGATACCACCACTGACCCATGGACCTTCCCCTACAAAATGAGTAAGCCTTACTCATATGCAATGTTCTGTGTTTATTTCAGCCAGATTCATTTGTGCATACTCATTGTCCACCCCCCAAAACAGCACTTTAAAGGTGGAAGAAGAGTAATATGCCTGAAGGATAAAGGACCTGAGTGACTCAGAGGGATTTGGATCAAATCCCTTGGTTGCACTGAGGCATGAATCATATGCTCCCTCTGTGTCCATAAAGAGCTGATAGTATGTTCCAAAACTCTATATGTGATTATCTTTATACTGATGATGCAAAACTGAGTCTCCAGCAGCTACTTTAAGATAAACAGAAATATATTATGTTCTATATACTGATAAGCCTCCATTTGGTATGCTGGGGGTGGGGGCGGACATGGGAAAAAGTCAAAACATGAAACTAAAGAGTTACACCGGTGACCATTTCCCACCTACCCCCAAGCCATAAATACCACTGTAGGGAGACCACTGTAAAAACATAAGCAGGCTGCCATCATTTTAAATATTTCTTGATATGGCAGAGCCTTCCTGTTGGTGTGCAAGGAGGAAAGGTGTATAACATTTGCATAGATCATCAGGGGGGTTGGGCTGGCTGTTCATCAGTATGCAGATGACACCCAGCTCTACCTCTCTTTCATATCAGAACCAGTGAAGGCGGTGAATGTCCTGTGTGAGTGCCAGGAGGCGGGTGGAGGATGGATGGCGGCTAACAGATTAAGGTTGAATCCTGACAAGACCGAAGTACTGTTTCTGGGGGATGGGGCGGGCGGGTGTAGGGGACTCCCTGGTCCTGAATGGGGTAACTGTGCCCCTGAAGGACCAGGTGCACGGCCTGGGAGTCATTTTGGACTCACAGCTGTCCATGGAGATGAAGGTTAATTCTGTGTCCAGGGCAGCTGTCTACTAGCTCCATCTGGTACGCAGACTGAGACCCTACCTGCCCGCAATCTGTCTCGCCAGAGTGGTGCACGCTCTAGTTATCTCCCGCTTGGACTACTGCAATGTGCTCTATGTGGGGCTACCTTTGAAGGCGACCCGGAAACTGCAATTAATCCAGAATGCGGCAGCTAGACTGGTGACTGGGAGTGGCCGCCGGGACCATATAACACTGGTCCTGAGAGATCTGCATTGGCTCCTCCCAGTACGTTTCAGAGCACAATTCAAAGTGTTGGTGCTGACCTTTAAAGCCCTAAATGGCCTTGGTCCTATATACCTGAAGGAGCGTTTCCTTCAGGTATATACCTGAAGAAGAACCTTTTGGCAGTTCCCTCATTGTGAGAAGTGAGGTTACAGGGAACCAGACAGAGGGCCTTCTCGGTAGTGGCGCCCACCCTGTGGAACGCCCTCCCATCAGATGTCAAGGAAATAAGCAGCTATCCTCTTTTAAAAAGACATCTGAAGGCAGCCCTGTTTACGGAAGTTTTTAATATTTAATGCTGTATTGTTTTCAACACTCGATTGGGAGCCGCCTAGAGTGGCTGGGGAAACTCAGCCAGATGGGCGGGGTATAAATAATAAATTACCGGTACTATTATTATTACTATATTATGTTGTAATTCTTTGGTTTGTAAGTTCCAGGGTCTTTACTTTCAGATGAGTGTGATGTATCAGGGTTTAACAAATTGTATCACTTTTCAGGGCTCTGCTGCTTTTCAGCTGATTATTCTACCTTGATGGCTTTGTCAAATCTCCTCTACTTACCCTGACTTTGCTGTGGATTGCTATATTTCCCCATATAAATATAAAATGTGCCCCATGTATTCATAGCTCCAGACGTTATTTTTATGTAGGAGGCAGGCTCACTCTGCACAATCTGCTATTTCTCTAATATTCCTTTGGAAGATCCAGCTTTTTATTGCCACTTTAAGTATGCCATTCATGGCTGCCAGATTGTCACTACAGTGGTGCCTCGCAAGACGAAATTAATCCGTTTCGCGAGTCTCCTCATCTTGCGGTTTTTTCGTCTTGCAAAGCACAGCTATTAGCAGCTTAGCGGCTATTAACGGCTTAGCGGCTTTAAGAAAAAGGAAACAAACTTGCAAGAACTCGCAAGACGTTTCGTCTTGCGAAGCAAGCCCATAGGGAAATTCGTCTTGCGAAGCAACTCAAAAAACGGAAAACCCTTTCGTCTAGCGAGTTTTTCGTCTTGCGAGGCATTCGTCTTGTGGGGCACCACTGTACTACTGGCACTGGTGAGTGCTTGGTTAAAATGCACCACTGTTGCATACTTCCCCTGCCAACATTTCTCCAATGAAAATAGGGGTGTCCATAAAATAATAAGAATAATAAGAGTACAGTGGTGCCTCGCAAGATGAAATTAATTCGTTCCGCGAGATTTTTGTCTAGTGAATTTTTCGTCTTGCGAAGCACGCTGTCGGAAAAGTTTTGGAAAAGCTTCCAAAATCGCCAAAAACCTCAAAAAAGGCTACCACACCGCGTTCTATGAGTTGCTCCTCGAAGTCAAGTCGCAACTGTATTAACGGTGTTAAGAAAAAGGAAACAAACATGCAAAAAATGCAAGACGTTTTCGTCTTGCGAAGCAAGCCCATAGGGAAATTCGTCTTACGAAGCAGCTCAAAAACCGCAAAACCCTTTCGTCTAGCGAGTTTTTCGTCTTGCGAGGCATTCGTCTTGCGGGGCACCACTGTAATGATAATAATTTTATTACTTATACCCCGCCTATCTGACTGGGTTGTCCCAGCCGCTCTGAGTGGCTTCCAACATATATAAAAACATAATAAAACATCAAACATTAAAATACTTCCCTATACAGAGCTGCCTTCAAATATCTTCTGAAGGTTGTATAGTTATCTCCTTGACTCCATACTCCCCAACATTTCTCCAATGTTGAGAGCCAGTGTGGTGTAGTGGTTAAGAGCGGTAGACTCGTAATCTGGTGAACCGGGTTTGATTCCCAGCTCCTCCACATGCAGCCGCTGGGTGACCTTGGGCTAGTCACACTTCTCTGAAGTCTCTTAGGCCCACTCACCTCACAGAGTGTTTGTTGTGGGGGAGGAAGGGAAAAGGAGATTGTTAGCCGCTTTGAGACTCCTTAGGGTAGTGATAAAGCGGGATATCAAATCCAAACTCTTCCTTCTTCTTCAATGAAAATAGGAACTAAGGAAAAGTGGGACATTCCAGGATCAAATCAGAAACCGGGACGGTTGCTCCTTGTGGCCTTGAAATTTTGACTTTCCAAAACAAGGACTTCTAAAGTTGGAGCTGATCTATTTGGTAGAACATTTAATTGCCATTAGTTCCTTTTCAGGTCAACCAGAAGATTCATGAAACAGAGATTGAAATCTGGGTATCCTGATGTCAAAGTTCCATTGGGGCCACACCAGCACAACTATACACATAGAGAGTTTCTCTCATGGACTTATTTCAGGAATATTTGGATTGCTTGGCTTTGAGATACTGAGTTGCACATGCCATTATTATTTTGGCATGGTATATTTGTTTAAGATTACATGTAATAGAAGGTGTTGAAATGCTGTACATTATTGATAATGAGTTTTTGTAAACCACAGAGTTGTTTAGCTTGTGATTTATCTCTCTGTATTCCTTGAGAGTGATATTGGACTCCAAGTCTCATCAACCTCATCCACCATGGTCAGTGGTCAGGGATGATGGGAGTTGCAGTCCCAAACTTCTGAAAGGCATCAAGCTAGAGAAGGCTGGTCTACACTGATTGCCAGAAAGTCTCCAGGGTTTCAGATGGTATTTTCTAGACCTGGAGATACCAGGGTCTGAACATGAGACCATCTGCATGGAAAGCATGTGCTCTACTACTGAGCTATGCCCCACTCCTGACTTGACTGAAACACCGAGCACATACAAAAGGAATTAAAGAAATGTTTTAAAATAACTAATGCTTCAAAAATATATGTACAGGGTCTGATTCACTTAAAGCGTTCCACCAGTTGGGAGCCCTGCTCAAGGACTTTTGATTGTGCAGTAAGGTTCCTATCTCCCCACCTCACGGCCCCCAAAATAGGTTCGAGTGGGTCAGGAGAACCCCTAGAACTGGGGGGGGGAGGGAGAGAGAGAGAGAGAGAGAGAGAGAGAGAAATCTCTCTGTCTGACAGGCCAAAATGCTTGGTGTGGCAGAATGATCACCTTCATGCTACGTTGAATTTCTCCCCTGATGTTTTCAAGCAAACATCTAGAAGGGAGAATCATTCATGCCCTCTGACATCCATGTTTCCCCTCCAAAACAAACACAGTTGAAAATGTTTATTGATAGAAAACATGGGTTCAACAGGGCTTTCTTGTTGTATCTCCTGGGTTGAGGATCTCCCTTCCAAGAGAGTTTAATTGCTCTCCTAATTGATTATATTTAGGTGGGCAAATTTTTTCTTCCACCAGGCTTCTGATTGAATTTCTCCCTGCTTGTGGATTTGTTTTGTTTCTCTTCCTAATGCTTTCTGTTTTTATAACCTTTTAAAATGGAATTTGTAATGTTGTAAACTAGCACCTGGGTGTCGTCTTTGAGGGCTAAGGGGCATTCAATCAATCAATCAATCAATCAATGGATATCATTGATATTGCAAACACCCACAATCATGTCAAGGCATTCTGGGATTATTGCTCTCTGCTACTGATATCTGACTCAGCTGTCCTTCTCTGAACAAGGTCCTTAGTAACATGTCCTGAACTGCCTTGACCAATGGTGACAATCCTAAAAATAACTCCTGTTGTGTCATTACATTGCAGTTCATGTGCAACACTGTCTGTACTTTGACAATGATGGTGTTCATTCTCTTAAAATATCTTCCAGGCATTCCATTCTTAAGGACATCTTGTTGACGTCAATGGATTCTTAAAGTATAAGACTAAAAACACAAACACACATGAAAACTCCAAGGCCCATTGAGCTTATACTTCTGAACAAAGTACTTTTACACTTTGTGCTGCACAGAATTATGCCAGCATTTACATCAAAAATTATGAGCAACAAATGACTTTTAACCCTCAGTTCTGCTCATTTACATTGCATAGATCTTATTTATAAAAATAGGATTGTGCTGTAAGACTAAGGAATCTTACAGAATAACTCTAGACTTGAGACCTGTCAGTTGAGGAGCTTCAGGATTTGGCAAAAGCCCCAAGACATCAGTGGAGTGTTAAGTCTCACCGCTGCTTTGAAAAATATGTTCCGTATCCTATGGAGTGAACTACTGATCAATATGGGCCTACAGTTACCTTTGTTCCATGTCCTGCCCCATGCCCTTAGCTCCTTGGTAACTGAATCATTTAATACCATGGATGGGTCTGCTTGACCATCGGTCCCAGACACTGAGCTATGTGTGCTCTCTGCAAGTGACCTGCCAAGGTAGCTATGGGCGTGGTGTGTTGCATGGATTCTCCTTCCTCCTCTTTCTGTAAAATAATGGCAGGGGGTTGCATAAGGGGATTCAAATTCATGCCTATTGTTTTGCTGGAGACTTCCAATAAGTGGCCTCACTGCTGGCTGTGCCACTGGGCCTGATGGACTGTGGGTGCTGTGATTGTGGGGGTGGTGATGCAGTGGGAGTGGCCCTGTTGTTGTGAGTTTATTGGTTCCCTCCATGTATGGGAAGCATATGGGCACTGTCACCAGCACAGTCTCTGATTGGTTGCCAGGGATGTAGGCATGTCGGTCATTTTTACTCTTTCTGTTCTGTTGTGCATTTCCTCCTTCCATTCTTGGGCCAATCGCATATAGGATGCAGCAGCTACTCTACAAGTATCTCCCCTACCTCCACCCAGGTGTAATTAAGAGTACAGGATTGCTCTGAGCCTTAGGACAGATTTGTGTATGCACTATCATGACACAAGCTTACTTGTTTTATATGTTAAAAAGTAAAAAGTACACGTGCAACGCACCTAATTCTAGTAACACATCACTAAAAGCCTCATGCAAAGATGCTCTTCCTCATTCAAATTCTTTAATTTTGTGCTTATCCAAAGGTTTGCAGCCACGGTTACCTTTCAGGAAAGGCATTCAGGCTATGCATCCACAAATCAGAGTATTTTCTTGACTTCAAAGACTTTGCTCCAGGAAAACTAGTTGACAGCCTCGGAACTTACTTTGCATATGGTTATGTATAGGAGGCATATTGTATTTCAGTTTGACATATTATTTTCACTTACAGAATACATACATTCCTAATAAGGCATTGTCAAGTTAGGAATGTGATCGGCTACCGTTACAGTGCCATGGTCCTGTTTCTCACTCAGTATATTTCTTCAGTCTCTTGTCTTTTTCCTGGAGGGCCATGCCAGCTTTCTGACTGCAGATGAAACCTGTCTCAGACACTGGGCTTTTCTTTGAAGATGTGGCTTATGTAATGTGGAAAAAATGCAACCAAGATGTTTCAAACACAAATGTAACCGAAGCATTCCAATCGCAGAGGGAAATGTTGCAAAATGTTGCCTTACTGAGTTTTCCTTTAATATAAAAAAGATTGAACACAACTTAGACAAGCGTCTATCTTTTTTGTTTGTTTTCAGGCAGCTACTGGAAACTTACTTTTAAAGAGGGTTTTCCCTAACCATTTTATCTTGTTTACTATACATAACTTATGCAACTTTGTGTTTTTAGGATCTGTTGTTTAGATCTGGGTTGTTGTTGTTTTTTACTTTCCTGTTGTATACTGCTTTGGAAACAATGGTTTGAAGTGGCTTATAAATCCCAGTCGCCCATCCCAGCATAATGGGGGTAGTCTAGGTGCAGCTCACCTGTGGTCTCAGTGGTGGTCTTGATTCTGGTTCAAGTACCACTGCACCACACTGGTTTTCAGCCGAGCGATCCAGTTTCTAGCGCACCCAAATAGTCCTGCTTTCCAGCCTTAATTCCCCTTTGAACTCACATCCAGCCGACTAGTGTCTCTGTCCCTGATCCCATGTTATTTTCTTTTAATATGCAGACCTGCTCCAAGCAACGGAACTTCAATCGGATATCACAGCTGCACCATTCCTGCTTCTAAAAGCTTGGGCTAGGCTCCAACAAAGACAGCCTGGCAGCAGAGACTTGGAGCGACTTGCTGACTATACAGCAATATGGGACATGGTCTACTCTATTATAATCGGGAGTTACTGCCAACAGCAGGTGTGGTGGCAGGACCCCCCTCCTGTGAAAAGTTGTCCATGAGCCTCTGGCACTGTCTACCAAATCCATGAGCAGGTTCCCCTGGTAACCTAGGTGTTGGCTCCAGCTTTCTGTATTCTCTCTGCTCTGTAACACAGACAAATATAACATTTCCCGACAGCATGGCTGTAATAGAAAGAGGAAAGAAGAAAAAGTTAACTAGCTCTTTATGGGGCAGCAAGTAGGAGCCATGCATAGACGATGTTCTCCAGAAAGGAACCCTTGTTTCAGAACATCAGTAATGGAGGGTGGCCCTAAATTAAGGAGAATAAATCTGTTCATGTGCATTTATGAACCTATTTATAGCAAAGGGTTCGTCTTTGCCCCTCCACCAATGAAGGAGTATATTCTATGCTCCAAATTATCATTTGTAATCCAAGACCTTTCTATAACTATCACATGCAGCATACATGGAAAACACTAGCTCATGTATTTGTTCACCCTCTTGTTTTTCATTAGCTTCATCTTGCCAGATATAACGCATTACAGACTTCTCACACAGTTGGTTTGGTTTTTTAAAATTTGCTATGGTTTCCATCAGCATCTTAATTTAGGTCTATGATATCATTGACCTCATCCTTTCACTTTGCAGATCAGAGTCCTTGTTTTGCCTCCTGCCTCTTAATGGGACTATTTACCACCAGTTTGTATATACATGCATTAAAGGATGCAATTTCATCACTTATATTGCTGCTCAGTTGACTTCTCTCAACTTTGTTGGAAGTACTGTACCTCACTTCTCATTTATACCGGAGATGCGGCTTGGCATCCAAATGGACAAGGATTAGGAAAAAGCTATCTTTGCAATTCCGCGTATTTAATTACGTGGTCTGCTCAGAAGCCACAGTCATCGATATAGATCTTTAGTTTGAGCGCCAACAGTAAACTTGAAGTTATATATAGACAACCATCCCCTCCCAATGTCTCCATTCTGATGACATCATCAGCTGACCAACCACTGCTCAAGTGGCAATCAAGAGCTTTTCTTTTTCATAAAAATTATACCCCTGGTCTTTGCTGATTTTGTGCCATCAAAATCATTTAGAAAATGATTGGATATATATAATTCACCCCAATCTCAAGAGCCCTGATGGATCAGGTCAAAGACCCATCTAGCTCAGCATCCTGTTCTCACAGTAGCCAATAGATACCTATGGAAAGGCCCACAAGCAGGACGCCAATGCAACAGCAGTCTCCCCATTTGTGATTCCCAGCAGCTGGTTTTCCAAGGCACCCAGACTTCAACAGCAAAGGTAGAAGAACATTGTCAGCTTGGTGGTAGCCATGCATAATCTTATCCTCCATGAATTTTTAAAGCCATCCATGTTGGTGGCCATCATTACACCTCATGGCAGGGAATTCCATAGTTTAATTATACATTGTGTGAAGAAAGACACCACTTAGATTTTCACCAGTTCCCCAATCTTCCTGCATCCCCCCCCCAAAATTTTTTTTTTTGCTCCAGGAGAACCTTCATAACAGCATAGGGCATGGTGAAGGGTGCTGTGGATTATGGTTTTTTTTTGGCAAAAATCACCCCTTCAAGAGCCTTCCATTAACAGAACCATATCATTGGGGGTTGGGAGAGAGACTGTCATGTGTGGCAAGCTATTTTTATTTTCCCAGTTACCCCACAACTGAAGCTTGCTGCTAATCTGATGTGTACGCAAGATGACATAAGATATGGGTAGGCTTCTTGTGGTGTTTCCTACACTGAAGTGGTAGCCCTCATGTAGGAATTCTGTCTTGTGTGAAACATCCCTCAAGTTGGAAAGTCAAAGGGATGATAATTGGTTCTTAAGTACTTGTCTCCTTGCAGCATTTGCTTCCTGGCAGCAGCCATAGCCAAAGTCACAATTTGGATTTCAAATTTAGCAAGTGATACATCATCCATGAGATGAAAAATACACAGAACCACAATTGCAAAAATACCCTTTAAATGTTTTAGAAGGAACATCGCAAACATGTTGCCAGATGAATTAACGTTTCTATAAAAAGACAGAAAGGGTTCTATAATATTCTATATCACTAGCACATGCTGTTATAATTACTATATCTAGCAGTAAGCTCCAGGGAAAGGTAAAATCTATACAATAAATTATAGTGAAGTATTCACAATAGACCTCCCCTTTCATACTTTAAAGAATATGACATTATATTTTGACCATTTTAGAGATAATAAAGCATTAGTTCACAGCTCTGCTCAGTACTTATTCTGCAAAGTCTTCAACAGCCCCATCATATGGTTCATGGTAAGAGGGATGCCATGTCACCTTTGCTTACACCAACTAACCTAAGCAATATTCTAGACTGTGCAAGCACCAATACAGTGGTACCTCTAGTTACGAACTTAATTCTTTCCGGAGGTCTGTTCTTAACCTGAAACTGTTCTTAACTAGAGGCCTCCAGCACACAATTTCCGTTCTCATCCTGGGGCAGAGTTCTCAACTTGAGGTAACTCTTCCAGGTTAGCGGAGTTTGTAACCTGAAGTGTTTGTAACCTGAGGCATCTAACTCGAGGTACCACTGTAGTTCAAATGCAGCAACAGGCTATAACTAAACACTGTGATATATGAACTCAATCTGAATGCATTTTCACAATCCAGTTGTCCGTCCATTCATCAAAACTGAGTGAAAGAATTCAGGGGAAAACCCTGAGTATACCTTTTAGGAAATAGCCCCTGTACACAGGGGATTCTCTCACACCAAACTTCTGTGTCAACACCATGTATATCCTGACCTACTTGGCAAATGTCTTGTTTAATAGCGAAGAAGCATCCTAAGTTCTCTTCTGCTCCATGTGCCTTTAATAATTAACAATTAACAGACCACTCGGAGAAACCAACTTCAAAGGTAACTTTGCAAGTGAAAAAAGTCAGACTGCAAGGCCAATCTTACTATTAGGTTGAGTGATGGCATCCCATCACCTGTCTTAGAAATAAGATTCAACTGCCCATCTGGTCAGCTTCAGCATATGGAAAGGGAGATGAGGCATCATTTCATCATTAGCTTCAGATGGGCCAGCCTTGTTCCAGGTTGCTGATTGGCTCAGAGAACTAAGAACATAAGAAGAGCCTTCTCAATCAGGCCAATGGGCCATCTAGTAGAACATCCTGTTCTCACAGCAGCCAACCAGACACCTGTGGGAAACCTGCAAGCAGGATCTGAGGGCAAGAGCATTCTCTTCTTCTGTGGTTCCCAGCAACTGGTATTCAGAAGCATTCTTTCTCCACAGACTGAAGTAGGCATGTATCCTGTTTTACAGCAGACACTCTACTCTGAAGGACCTGTCTGTTTCAGGGATGGGGGACCTATGAGCTTCCAGATTAGCCATGCTAGCTAAGGCTGATGAGAGCTGGAGTCCAACAACATCAGGAGGACCACATCCCTACTCTACCTTAAGGACTGCCTGATGCAAGTCCTCTTTAAAATACAGTGGTGCCCCACAAGACGAATGCCTCGCAAGATGAAAAACTCGCTAGACGAAAGGGTTTTGCGTTTTTTGAGCTGCTTCGCAAGACGAATTTCCCTATGGGCTTGCTTCGCAAGACAAAAACATCTTGCAAGTTTGTTTCCTTTTTCTTAACACCGTTAATACAGTTGCGACTTGACTTCGAGGAGCAACTCATAGAACGTGGTGTGGTAGCCTTTTTTGAGGTTTTGAAGACTTTGGTGATTTTTGAAGCTTTTCCAAAACTTTCCCGACACTGTGCTTCGCAAGACGAAAAATTCGCTAGGCGAAAAAACTCACGGAACGAATTAATTTTGTCTTGCGAGGCACCACTGTAAAGAACCATGAGAAGAGAGAGCAGGGTCCTTGAATATTTTCATCAGCAATTAACATCTGGACAGCAAAAGGAGTAGACCAGGGGTCAGCAAACTACGGCCTGGGGGCCAGATGCAGCCTACTGGGCTTGTAAATCCGGCCTGCAGACCCTGCCGCCTGCTCAGTCAGTCCCTGTGCTAAACCGGCGCGGCGCAGAGGCCTCACCACACAGGGACTGACATCGATGCTGCCATGGTTTCGGATTGGCTGCAGGAAGCCAATCTGAAGCCGTGGACGCCTCTGGGCAACTCCCCTTCCTTCCCGCCGAGGCGGGCACGCATGGCCAAGAGCCGAGTGGGAGGAAGTGGTGGTGGTGGGGAGGCTGCCTCTGCCGCCCAGGCCAGCGGCATGGGCTCTGCACCCAGTGGACCCATGGCCAAGGCAGAGGACGCTGCTGCCACTGCTGAAGATGAGGCAGCGTTGGCAGGCATGAGTGGCGGCGGGGGGGGGGTCCTTTCAGGAGAGGGTGGGTCTGGCCCCCCACAAGGTCTGAGGGACAGTGGACCAGCCTCCTTCTGAAAACATTTGCTGACCCCTGGAGTAGACACATACCATAGGTCACCTAGTCACACTTTTCTCCACTACTGGGAGTTGTATTTCGATTTAAATTATTGTAATTCTTTCTAGATGTTCGTTTATACATATAAATCAGCATAAGCAAATGTGCAAATCTGTGTGATATTTTGACCATTTTTTTGGTGATACATCTGTAACGACACTAATGTAGACCCAAAGTAGAAAAATATTTCCTTCTTAAATTGTCTGTATGCTGACATCTTTGTCTCTCTAGATTTCCCCCAGAAAAATACTCTTTTGGGTGAAATACTTCAAAGTGGAGTAATAATATTCAATAATATCCACATGCCTAGACTAGGGCTAGAGGAGAGCTTTGATGCACCACACATTTAAAGCCAAATCTATCAAATTCACACTTTCCAAAACTGTGTGCCAACCAACACACTTATGTGAATTTTGTGATACAGTCCTCCAACCAAACAGTGTTTGCAAAAATGTACTTAGTAGGGGAAATTGTGCATAAGATATTAGTGAAAATAATATACAAAAAGCATTATATTGAAGATAATTGCTTCCAAAAATGTGTGCATTAGTCAAAACTACATATTAAAAGAGTGTATTATGCTAATGAATTTTCATAGGCATTAAAAAGAAAACCACAAATTTCTGCAAAAAAAATGAGAACCAAATTTGAGATTGGAAAAATGAGAAACTGAGAGAACCAAAACTGACAGATCCTTCCAACTCTTGTCTTTGAGGGCCTCTCAAACTCATTTGCAGAAGACACTCCTTGCTTGGGGTGTTTGATCTAAAGCCAGCCTGGTCTACAACAGGCCTGCTCTAGGAACTTCTCTATCATCCTCAAGCCTGCCTAAATTGTGACCTGCCAAGCTGAAGGCATGTTTTGCCATATTTTGTGGCACACCAGCAGTTTACTATAGCGCTTGTTTTTTATGCTTGCCTGGTACTGCAAAATTGGCATATAGGGAGAATGAGTTGTCAGGAATCTGGAAGGGCACAATAGGTGCTTTCAGCTTGGTAACACAAGTTGTGCAGGCCTTATCCACTTATACTTAGTGCTGAGGCTTTATTTTAGTTATTTAGTGCCACCAGTGGGCTTGGCACTTTGCAGAGTTACTTAGCTAAAACAAAGAGCTTAAAACTAAAATTAGAACAGTGGCAGGGCAGAAGGAGGACACATTGTAATGCTACCTTGCCAGAGTAGCACAGGTAAAGAAAATGTCCCCTTTGTTCACAGATGTGATCAAACCTTTCTTTGGGAGAAGAATGTGGGTCACATTTTATTTTCACTTTTAAAGGCTTTTCTGCCTTCCCTCGGTGACTTGAAAAAGTCACACCTGCTCAAACACTCCAGCTCTTGAAGCAAGAGGGACTCTGCCAAATTCGGAATGTGTCTCTACATGAAACGCACTTCACAGGTTTGCACAGATGCAGTGGCCGGGGTCCAAAGAGCTACTTTAGGGATACCTAAGGGAATAGGAAGATCTAGCAGGATTGTTGCCTTTCCCTCCCTGTTTAAACACTGCTTTTGAAATTACATCCCATTTCACGAGAGGGTGGGTATGCTTTGTACCATGCAGAGTTGCTGCTGGAAACACCCAGTCCAAAATGTTACCTTTGGGGCGTGCAGAACTTGTTGGGCACCCCCTTGGATCCCAGCCAGCAGCTCTCTGTGTGCACAGCCCAGCACTACTTTCCATCGCAATACTCAGAGAAAAGGTGTGGTCGCAATCGGAGGATACAGTCAGCATACATGAAAGGGAAGTAATGCTAGCAATGTCAACTAGTTGATAATACCAGTGCCCTAAGGAATGCTCTTGGAATCAGTTTACTTAACTGTGGTGACTGGCTGAACACCCTTAACACTGTAATTGTTAAGGGAAGTTGCCTTGAGCAATAGAAAAGATGCTGTAAGAACTAACCAGTCATTCCCCAGCAACTGTACCAACAAGTAGAAAGAGGAAAGAAACTGACAGCTTTGTAAAGTTTTAAAGTACGTTTTAGGCTGCAATCCTAACCCCCATCTACTCGGGAAGACATCCTACTGAATCCAATAGGACTAACTTGGTGGGTCTGTAAACTGCCCTGTGATCCTCAGATGAAATAACAACTTCTGAGAAGACATGGCTAGGTTAAGATTTGCAGCCTTAATGTCCAAGTTGCAACCAAAGAGGTATCAGTTCCTTAGCATTCTGTGTCTTCTCTCCTTCTGTTAGGGAACTGACAGACATTTGAAGGGCAGCTATCGATTGCAATTCAGGTTGCGTGTCGAGACCCCGCAGCCACCCCCTCGTTGGAAATAACTCACACAAGGACACGGAATATTAGGTTTATGTTATTGGGCAAATTTTGGCCACAACTTGAAGCAAGCCAAAGAGGAAGTCCTCTGGCTCGCTCCTCTGTTTAAACGGCCCTGGCCACGCCCCACAGGCCAGCGGGTTGGCTGGCCGGGCTCTGACGTGGCCGGGATCCCCCAGGCAACGGGAGACAAGGTCCCCCGCCCCCGGTGGGGAGTGGATGGCCAGGCGGTCCACCGCAACTCCTCCCCACTGGGAAGTGGAGCAGATTTGTAGCACAAGGTGTCAAAAGACAGACCTCTAAGTGGCTGCACACACAGCCCAGTTCTGCGCCACACATTTGGAACAAGCCATGCGTTCCGAAGAAGCCATTAAATATGGCTTGGAGATGAACTGGAATTTTCAGCAAGCGGCGCTGAATTGCTTGCTATGCTTCTCAGATTCTTAATGAGGGAGTTGGGATTCCTCCATGGAGGAGTGAACTGTTGCCAGGGGAGTCACAAGGCCTCCCACTCACCTGCTGTGGGGCAAAACAGCAAAACAGCAAGCAGAGGAGGACGGCATGCAACTGAACTGCTGTCGCACAGCAGCAGAAGACTTTGCTCCAGAATACTGTCTCAAATTCAGCAAAACAAAGATGGGGACCTTCAGGCCAGGGGTCAAATGTGGTCCTCAGGAACTGCTCTGTCAGGCCCTTGGGACTCTCCCCAGCCATACCCTTCCGGAGTGCTTTTGCCAGGCTGGAATATAGATCCTTGAACTATGGCAATGCTTTGATGGAAAGAGGTGTGGTGGTGGTGGTGGTGGTGGTGGTGTAGACACTCCTGACTTCTGCATGGCTGGAATGTGGCCTACTGTAGAAAGGTAAGAGTCAAAATCATTACTTTGCCCACTATTGCATCTGGTATGTGTCCACCACTGGTATATGACCCACAGAAGGTTGTCCGTGAGGCAACGTGGCTCTTGGACTGGAAAATATCCCCCATGCCTGCATTAGAACAACGCACAGAGTGCTAAATGTCTGCTAGATTCTGCTAAATTTCCAGAAGTGGCTTTTACAAGATGTGGAAGATTGCATAAGGCACAAAAATGATCAGGTAAGGAAACATCAGGAAAACAACATAGTCCATGCAACAGAGTCCATGCAGAGTAACAGAGAAAAAAGTCTGATCCATTTTCTTTCTGCTTGACAGCCCTTTAGATATTTGAAGATCACTGTCCACACACAGCCCATTCGCTCTTATCTTATCATCTCCAGGCTAAACATCCTCAGTTCTTTCAACCGTTCATCCATGGACTTCATTTTCAAACCCCTCACCATCCTGGTCCCCTTTCTCCAGACCAGCTGCAGTTTGTCAGAGCGGCACCCAGAACCAGAGACAGGACTCCACAGGCAGTCTGGCCAGCACAGAATAGAACAGAACTTTAAATTTCCTGAGATCTGGATACTATGCATTATGAATACAGTCTTGCAATAGCTTTTTTTTTTAGCAGCCTCATCGTACTGCGGGCTCATTTTCCCTTTGTGATCAAGGAAGTGATCTTCCAGATTACCTTTTTCCTGAGGAGTCATTCATCTTGCTTTGCTTGCACAATGCTTACACAGAAATTAGGGCTCATTCACACTTACCTTTTGCCCTGCACTTTCTAGGTACAGATCTTTATTTTTCCAGTCTGTGTCTGAGCACTTTTATTTTTTTGCCCTGCCTCTTTCCCCAGGAAAACCTACTCTTTAATGCTGAATCGGAACAAATAGCAATTTGGGTTTTCTGCAGAATTGTTTTCAGCAAGAAAAAGCAGGTTTTCATGGGGAAAGTGCCAGCGCCCCCCCCCAAAGGCACTCAAACACAGAGCTTTAAAACATGGACCTGTGCCTAGAAGCATGACACAAAAGGAAGGCTGGATGAGCTCTCAGAAAGATGGCTGGTCTTTAATGAGCATTTGTTTGCAGGGAGGTTGTACAGCAGAGCACATTTGCCCTGATTCGTTTGCGTGGGGGTGGTTATATGTTTCCCCATTAATCAATTTATTCATTCAAAGTGCTTATGAACCACTCAGTTACCAAAGTTTCTAAGCGGTACAAGTTTATTTTTAGCACCTACACTTTTTAGTGCATTTCCCTGTCCCTTGCTAAGCACAAAAGTCTAGGTTTTTATTTGTATGTTTGCTTTAAAGGGAATTTGTTGCATCAGAGCATTTAAAAACATCTTAACTATGCAAACCTAAATTTCTGTATGTGACTGACTCCCTGCCAGGTTGTCCATTTGAAAACAGAGGTAGGTGGTCCCAGCAATAATGAGTGCATCCACACCTGCCCAATGACATTGTGGGTGGGCATATAGCAAGATCGCAGTCACACATCCTTCTTCATTCACTTGGGTCATGTATGGGGAGAAAAAGGCACAGATAACCTAATCAAGGGGGAGGGTTTTCAAACATGTATCGAGTAACCACACTCACCCTGATGGGTGGCAGGATCTGGAGCCAATCGAAATGGAAAGCAGCACGTTGAGGATGAGCATGCATGATTCTGGATTGAGAAAATCTACATTTTTGTGCTACAAATGGGTTTCTGTGTATGCAGCCACTGCATTAAAAAGAGAGAGTACATACTGGTTGGCTTGCATATATATTGAGCCACATGGATAGGCCAAATCAGGAAGAGAAAAACCTATAAAAATGAACCACTGTGCAGACAGAATTTCCAGGAAGAGGATTCTCTAATGCATCCCCTTGTGATTTTAATTGGTCTATTTTCTCTCATTTTCTCATAGAGTTTCATTGGTTGCTGAATCCATAGCTGCCTGATGAACTGCTATCACTGGAGCGATCAAGACCGGCTAACTGCCTTAGCAATTCAGCCCCGGAGTCTCGCAGCAATATCTCTGAGGCCCAATAAGAGGAAACATCCTGCACTCCTACTGCACCACTACCCCTTCAGCACTTTTGCTTTGAGGCTGGTGTGCACGAAAGAGCTGAATAGTTCGCTCTTAAGCATTTCAACACTGTGCTGCCACACATTCCTTTCACTGTTGTACAACGGTTCCTTTTCCTCTCAGGTCATAGCTACATGATAAGAGATATCTGAAAGCAAGTGCTAGGGTAAAATCATCTGTCAAAATGGATCTAAAATAGTCTGGCTCATATTAAAGGCAGCCTTGAAACAAAACCTGCAGTCGAAATGTATCCAAAGTCTGCACAAATTACATGTTTCCTGCTTGTATTACAGGGATAAGGAAACTGTGGTCCTCAGATGCCACTGGACTCCAACTCCCAGCATTCCTGGCCTACCTGGCCAATGGTCAGTGGTTATGGGAGCAGTAGTCCAGCAACATCTGGATGGCCAAAAGTTCCCTTTTCCTGTTGTATTCCATCATGAATGGAAAAGTTCCGACTAAACATTTGGAAAAACTTTCTGACAGTAAGGGCTGTTCAGCAGTGGAACAGACTCCCACGAGAGGTGGTGGACTCTCCTTCCTTGGCAGTTTTTAAACAGAGGTTGGATGGCTGTTTGTCCTGGATACCGTACTTTAGCTGAGATTCCTGCGTTGCAGGGGGTTGGACTATATGACCCTTTGGTCCCTTCCAACTCTATGATTCTATGATTGAGTCTGCTTTATGCACGTACAGTGGTACCTTGGTTTAAGAACAGCTTAGTTTATGAACAACTTGGATTAAGAACGCTGCAAACCCGGAAGTAGGTGTTTCGGTTTGTGAACTTTGCCTTGGAAGCAGAACACGTTCTGCTTCCTGTTGAATGTGTTCCATTTATAAATTCCCAAATGCTATGGGAAAGCGTGCCTTGGTTTAAGAACATTTTAGTTTAAGAACGGACTTCTGGAACGGATTCAGTTCGTAAACCAAGATACCACTGCAATACTAAACCATTGTTTATGGTAAGCCCATGGTTGCTCAGAACACGGGTGTTAGCACATTGTTCTCTCTGTGTGCATCTCTCTCTCTCTCTCTCTCTCTCTCTCTCTCTCTCTCTCTCTTCACACACATTAGGAGCTGCCATCCCTGCTCACTCGGATTTCCAACCTTACATACCCACCAACGCCTCTGTTAACCCCCCCTTTCCCCCACAACTGGCCACCCTCTCCATTTTGCTGAACTGCAATTCCCATAATTCCTTACCATTACCCAGACTGGCTGGGGCTAACGAGACTTGTAGCCTAGCAACACTAGAGGGTACCACAATGGCTACCCAATGTTTAATATTACACCCGTGCTTGAGGGGGCTGGACAAAGGTCTTGATAAAGGTTCTATGGAAACCAGCACAAAATGATTGCCACAGGCAGCAAAAAAAAAAAAGGGGGGGGGAGAGCTTACAGTACTCTGTGCTGTTGCTCACCATCACATACAAAAGCACATATTACACCCAAAAGCAGCTTGTATGTTGAAAAATGCAACTGGGATATATACCATATATGCAACTATACTATAAAGCATCTACGTGTCTGTGGAGATGCCTTCCATCTGCTTTCTTCCTCGCATACAGTGGTGCCTCGCAAGACGAAAAGAATTCGTTCTGCGAGTCTTTTCGTCTTGCGATGTTTTTCGTCTTGCGAAGCATGGTCTGTCGCAACTGCGCCTCTTCAAGCAGCTTTAAAAAAAAAGTGCAAGACGTTTTCGTCTTGCGAAGCAAGCCCATAGGGAAATTCGTCTAGTGAAGCAACGCAAAACCGAAAAACCCTTTCGTCTAGCGAGTTTTTCGTCTTGCGAGGCATTCGTCTTGCGGGGCACCACTGTATTTACCACCTTTTACACATGTTATTGGGTGAAGGAGTGTGAGATGAAGTCCAGCAAAATGCCTTGTACTTTAAGGCAAGGAGGGTGAGTTTCAAAGTGTCCTTTGAGACCACTTTTTTTTGGGGGGGGGGGTCTAGTACTATGACGCAGACAGCTCATGTCTAAATCCAACCCAGGAACTTTGTTTTAACAAATTGAAGAAGACATATAACAACCATTCAGTTCAACTTCAAGACCTCTAGCATGAACTGAGAACCATATGGAGGGGTGGGTGAGACCTTGACATCCTTTTTCATGTCGTCTAATAATACATTCTTCCGCAATTAACTCCTATTGAAACCAGTCCCCTTTCAAATTAAAACAGCCCTCCTAAAGTATCATAGAATCATGTCAAATTTGAAATGTTTATGTAGCAACAAGCCTCTGAATAAACTGAGTCTTGGAAATAATCTTCTAAAATATGAACCACCTCATTAATACAATTATAAGTAAACTCTTGTCACCAGAAATTCACTGCAAGGGAAGGAAGACTCACGAATTGTTTCCATACAGGATTATTTAAGACTTGGTTGTGTGGAAGTGGGATAGGTAATAACACCAGGTCCAAAAGTATTTGATTATCATAATTTTCTTCAATGAATCTAGGCACTATTTCATCATATTGGGAAGATAGTCTGCTACTTTTCTTATGGACCAGCCCTATGTTTTGATTGGGCTGAGCACAGTGGCATGCAGTCATTGGACTAGGCGGACTACGCTAGTCCCCTAAATGTTCCCCTGGCACTGTTCAGCCACTGGTGTGCAGTGACATTTTTTTGCAGGGGAACAGTTAGGGCTATAAGTGCCAGCTTGCAAAAGTGATGAGGAACGGATGTCATGCGTGTGAGCATAGCACCTCCCTCCCTAAGCCAGGCAGAAGCTTACTGGGCATTGGGAAGGTGCCCAGTAACCTTCCCAATGCCCAGTAAGCTTCTGCCTGGCTTAGGGAGGGAGGTGCTATGCTCACACGCATGACATCCGTTCCTCATCACTTTTGCAAGCTGGCACTTATAGCCCTAACTGTTCCCCTGCAAAAAAATGTCACTGCACACCAGTGGCTGAACAGTGCATGTGCTTATTGCCATAATATTTAAGGACTGGCTAAAGTTGGAATGGCAGGACTTAGCTAAAAGGAATTAGCCTCAGTTTCTCAGAGTCACTGCTGCTACATTTTTTCAGAAGCAAGCAACAAAGGCTTGAGCACAAACACATGTTCAATATGTGTGGTCTGCAGCTGTGTTTGCGATCCCCTGGAACTGGGCAAGCTCCTCTTTTGTGTACAAAATTGCAAAGCAGAAAAGCTCTATGTCCAATAGCTTCATGGGAATGTGCCCCTACAACATATTTGGGTTCCCTGTTATTCATGTTCTCTCCATATAGAGATCCATCTTCTCTTATTTCCACGTTAGCATTCTGCAGCGTCAAGTTTGTGGAAAGCAACAGCTATGATGTCACCAAGCACATCCCATTTCTCATGCAGTTCCCCAGACCATCTTTGTACTGCAAGAGACCACACCCCCATTTTGGTTCAGTGCTGTATCACCGGGTGCTGCGTTATATTTTAAAATTACTGGAATTCTTCCAAAATCAGTTGCCACCTGCAACTGCAACCAGGCGGTCTCTCTGGTCCGTCTTCACTCTCCAAGAGTTTTGGTAAGTATTTCCCAGTTTATATATAAGCTAAGCATCCTTTCATGCTTTTATCTAAACATGAGATAAGAAGTTCCAGGCTTTTACACAATCAGTTTCCTTGCAGGGAAAAAGTCTTGATGCTTATCTGGCCTGCATAGCTCAGTCGCTTAGAGTGTGGCACTGGTAACACCAAGGTTGCAGGTTTAATCTCTATATGGGGTAGCTGCATATTCTTGCATTACAGGGGGTTGTATTAGATGATCCTTGGGATCATTTCCAACTCAACAGTTCTATGATTCAGTGTGGTGAGAGCCAGTGTGGTGTAGTGGTTAAGAGCGGTAGTCTCGTAATCTGCTGAACCGGGTTCGCGTCTCCGCTCCTCCACATGCAGCTGCTGGGTGACCTTGGGCCAGTCACACTTCTTTGAAGTCTCTCAGCCCCACTCACCTCACAGAGTGTTTGTTGTGGGGGAGGAAGGGAAAGGAGAATGTTAGCCGCTTTGAGACTCCTTAAAGGGAGTGAAAGGCGGGATATCAAATCCAAACTCCTCCTCTTCTTCTTCTTCTTCTTCTTCTTCTTCTTCTTCTTCTTCTTCTTCTATGATTCCACCTGCATGTCATGACTATTACCATTTTACAGTGTCAAAACCCTATTTTGGGAGCAAGCAAGGAAAGTCAGCCTTACTGGATATGTGTTTATGTTGCATTTCCTTTGTTCCTCTCTGCTGCACACCCTTTCCCCCCTGACAACGACTTCCTAGAAAGTGTTTCCACCCAGCTTCCAAATTCTAGGCAGAGCACACCACAACATCTACTGTCTCCAGTCGAGCCACTCAATACAACTGCATCTATTCAGGCTCATCAGACAGAGACTCATAACTTAAGAATTTACATTAGTCATTCCTCAAACTACAATAGCCACCTAATGTACTATGAGTCTGTGGTGGTGCGGATGATGACAGATGAACAAGCCTGGCCCGATAGCCAAGAATAATTACTGAAGGATAGACATAGAAGAGAAAATGACAGAAAATTACATGTCACTTATAATTTCCAGCTAAAACCACTCAAATGTATCATCAGTGATCTACAGCCTGTCCTGGACAATGGCACTTCCATCTCTCGGGCCCAGAGCGGCAGGCCTGTACTTGCTAACAGACAGACCTCCAACCTAAAACAGCTACTCACTAGCAGGAACAGGCCACATAACAGAGATACAAACACATAGAGCAGTCCTGTGGCCGGCCCAAAGGCCAGCTGTGTCCCCATGGCTACTCTAGCAACAATAGTACTGACCTAATATCATTTTTACTGAAATACATTCAAGGGCCAGGCCATCTGTGAGGCAATGTGAGGTGGTAGGATCCGCAGAGGCAGCAGATCTGGCCTGCAATAAATTCATTGCTTGCTGCCACCACAACTGCCACAGTGACAGTGATATTTGTGGTGTGCTCACTGGAGGCTGGATCTGCTAGCTTCTCAGCAGCCCTCCCTCAAATGTAGATGACCAGGAGGCACTGCTAGTCTCCTCCCACCCTTGTTCCCATAGGAGCCAACTCCTAGGGGCCGAGGTCCTTTTGCCCCCCCCCCTAAAATATTTGAGGGGTCTGGCTCCGCAAAGTTGATGGACACCACCGTTCAAATGGGGGAGGGGTGTGTTGTGTCATGTCATGGGATCATTTATGCAGGGCAGGGCTTACCTGGGCTCCCCAATATGTTATTCAAGTTGGCACCCCTGTTGTTCCTGCTGTAACTCTTCACTCCTTCTTCCCTGGCAGGGTGAGGGGGCGGGTGTCTGCCATTTTGTAGTTCACCTCAGGTTCCAACATGTCTTGGGCCAGCCCTGAATGCACTCTACATCAGCTCAAATTGCTGATACTGGTATACAGCATGGGATAAGGATACAAAAAAATAATAATAATAGTCTCAGCCCTTCAATCCTAACAAATTGCTAAAATCTGCAGGACAGGGCCTGCTGCAGAGACAATCTTACCAGCTCAGGAAGACTGCTTTGCAATAATATGGGATTTGGGCTTTTAGCATGGTGGCACCTATCATTTGGAACTCCTTCCCATGACATTTATTTATTTACTTATAAAAATATATACCTCCAGGTATAGGATGGTATATAAATTTAGTAAATAAATAAATAAATAAATATAATAATAATAATAATAATAATAATAATAATAATAATAATAATAATATTAATATACAGACTGTCCCTACTGTCAAATCTCTGCTGAAACAGTATTCCACAGAATGGAACCAAAAACAGTGTAAAAACACCATAAAACTATTGTTCTTGTCAAATAAAAGAGGTCTGGACGACATGTTTCTTGAATGCCCAATTTTCCTTGGGCACCCATGGTGCACCCACGAAGAAGGCCCTGTTTTGGATCTCTGTCCTTCCTGCTATTCCTGTCGATGGTGCCAGGAGAAGAGGCACCTGCCCACCCCCCTTCACTGCCCTGTTAGTTGGCTGCTCCTAATAACAAATTAATAATCCATAGAATTGGGGCTTCATTCCCTTGCCCATCTTCCAATGGGATATATATCCCTTCCTCTGCCTGCAATGCCCTTCTACATATGTAGAACAAACAGGCCAATCTCTATGCAAAAGAATAAACGGAGACAAACCTGACATCAAAAGTGGCAATATTTCAACCTCCCTGAATATGCTGAAGTGACCTTAGAATGGCCATCCTAAAGTAAAGGAACTTCAAAGGGAGACTGCAATTTGAAACCACTGGCTTGTAATACATCATCAGGAGGTTCAATGCTATCACTTGTGGACTGAGCCGAGACAAAGGATTTTTAGCACATTATATGTCTGAAACTCGACTTTGTACTTCCAGCCAAGTCAAGCAGTGAAGCAAGGCACCCACCCAAATAATCCTTGATTTGGTAGTTTTTAACCTATAACAAAGATGTATTTATGATTATGCATTTTCTATACCATATACTTCTCTGTATTTGTTAAAAGTTGTGTGATGTGAAGGGAATTAAGGTTGTGGCCACATTTGACACAAAAGACTGCCAAGATCACTTAGTTGCATGCTTTTATGAAAACAGTTTTAAGCCTTGATCAGCTATGGGAACCTGAAGTCTTGCATTGGACAGGCAGGAAGGGCTCAGGACTCAAAGAAGTTATTTTCACAGCTTGGGTTTATTTGGAAACATCTTAGTAGTTCCAATACTGGTAGAAATAGTTCAGAAGTACATGGCAGGCTTGTTTATATTATATATTAAATTTGTGCACAGGAAGAAGAAATATTTAAAGAAATGTGGTTTAGTGAATATGGTTTATGAAATGCATGCCTCTTGAGACAAAAGGAACTACTTGTAAAGGAAACAGACACCTCTGATAAATCCAGAGTGGAAATACATAACATACTGGGAAATATGAAAATAAGGTCAGCATACTTGATGGAACTAAAATCAATACAATTAATATTTTATGTTGGGGAAATCAAAAGAAATTGTAGTGAATCAGTTGGGGATTTTAAAGATGAAGTCTAATTAAGGAATTATTCATGGAACTGGTTAAGACCTTTATTCCCTTTAGCTTTCATTACAAGCACTGAGGTAAAGCTACTACGCAGTGACTACAGGAATTTCTTCATTTTATATTCCTTACCCTTTTTTGACATGTGCTGTCCAAATTTTTATTTATGGGTCAAAACCATAGAGCTTCAATTTAAAGCCTTGGGAAATGAAAATGCCTTGCCACCCTGTAATCTCAGAAATAACAACGTTGGTGGCCTTGTGGATATGTCAGGGTGGATATTCCACAGGTAGGAGCCACCACCAAAAGGACCCTTTCTGCCATTGCAAACTGTCTAACATCTGAAGGTGGGAGCACTCAAGTGAAAGCCTCTGAGGATGACCTTAAGGACTGGCAGGTTTATAGTGTGCAGAAAGTGGCCCTTCAAGTAGCCTGGTCCCAAGATACTGAGAACTTTAAATGGCCAAACCAGCACCATGGATTGTGGATGGAAACATACCGGAAGCCAGCGAAGACATTTAAAGACAAGTGAAGTATGTTCAGGCTCATGTGTTAATTAGTAAGATTGCTGCCATATTCTGAAAGTCTTTCAAACAGTCTTCAAGGGCAGTCCCACTACAAATGCATTGCAACAATCTAATCTGACTTCACAAGAGCATGGATAACTGTTGCAAGCTCCTTTTTGTCTATGAAGGGACTCTGGCTGGTGTACCAGTCTAAACTGCAGAAAGGCTCTTCATGCCACAGAACCAACTTGAGCACCCAATGAAAAACCCAGGTCAAACATCACTCTGTGACTATGAACCTGCTGTTTAAGGGGGGGTGGCAGCCATCCAGAGTTGTCTAGACCTCTAAGAGATATTGAGGCATCAATGCCCCTCCTGGTTCAAAGGAAAAGGACAAATAGAGCTGTGTGTCATCATTATATTGAGGGTACCTCATGCTACATCATCTTTAGCGGAGATTCTTGCATTGCAGGGGGTTGGATTAGATGAACCTTGGGTCCCTTCCAACTCACTCAGAGGCTTCAAGTTGATGATAAACAAGGCCTATGCAACACCACAACACAAGTGCCACTGCCATGACAACAAATTCAGCACAGTTTGAAATACAACACTTGATTATCACATTGTGGATCTATACCCTCCTGAGTTTTAAGCAAAGCTTGTAATTTCTCACCTTGGTCCTATAGCTTTCTCTGTTACCTCATTTCCCATTTACCCTGGTTGTTGTGGTTACAGGCAAGAAGGCTTCACTAGCACCCAGAACCTCATGCTTAATGCATAGCTTCTGGTAGGTGAGATTATAATATTCAGGATTACAGTGGTACCTTGGGTTACATACGCTTCAGGTTACATACGCTTCAGGTTACAGACTCTGCTAACCCAGAAATATTACCTGGGGTTAAGAACTTTGCTTCAGGATGAGAACAGAAATCATGCAGCGGCGGTGCAGCGACAGCAGGAGGCCCCATTAGCTAAAGTAGTGCTTCAGGTTAAGAACAGTTTCAGGTTAAGAACTGACTTCCAGAATGAATTAAGTACTTAACCTGAGGTACCACTGTACTTCCAAGGATCCTGGGAAATGGAACTACCAAGAGGCTTCAGGTTCAATGGAACCCCAGTCCTCACTCTGGCTCCCTGGAAGGAACGGAAAGCAGAAGATTCATTTAATATTTGTTGATGAATTTTAAGTATCAACTTATTAAGTTTACCTTTCACCTAAGAAGTCCAATGACATTTGCAACTGGGATTGAAATAAAGAGAACTTTTAAAAAAACAACCCAATAAAATATTAGCTTGGAGAATTTGACTGATGTTTCATCTTTTGCATGTGTAACTGGGAATAAATCTGTCAGGAAACAGCAGGATTGGGCTGGGGAACTCAGTCAGCCCACCCCCAAATTTCTTTCAACTCTAATTCAGTGACCTTTTTAAGTAAGGCTAGTGTTGGATTTTCCCATCTTTCACACTTGAAGCTGATCTCTGAAGAATGGTTTCAGTAAGGACTCTCTTACACGGAACAAAGCTGTAACCTAAAGGACTTTTGTACGCTGAAAACATATGGGGCAGAAGGAGGCCTGTGTCATGCTTTTACAGTATCGTCACTGTTATCAAGAGTACCTTGGGAACAGTGCTTTCTTCACAGCCAAGAGAGAGATAAGTGGCTCTGGCTTGAATTGAACTGAATAATGTCAGTGTAGCATGCATCATCCTTGACAGCTTTCGAGGCCTCGTCCATGAACAGAAATCTGAGTCTGAATCTTCTTCATTACACAGATTGCACAAGCATGCAGTCCCACAGAAAGTAAACAGAATAACATCAGCATAAGTGGAGGGAGAATCAGACCCTAAAAATAATACTTTATGGTTCCTCAGCAGCACCAAACTCTTAAACTGAAACAAATACTTGACAGCGGCATTGGCAGCAACCTAAGCGGCCCCCCGTCTGACAAGCTCACGGGTAGTTAAAATACTGCTTAGGGTCACACTCTGTACTTTCCTGCACAGATTTAATGAATGGAATGCATGATGTGCTTGCTAAGCTCGGCTGGATAAACATGGAAAAAATCTAGTGGAGCTGTGTCACAGACCACAATGGTTACATAGACTATGTAACTGGAAGAAGAGATTCCTTTGCTATGTATCACTTACTTTTTATATATCTCTGTTGACGAATATTTCACAGCCATTAATTCTTTGCTGGTGTTCACTAGATATATATTAGATGAGATTGGCACGTACTTTCGTGGTGTGATAATTGGTTGCAAAAGCTATTTTTTAAAACCATGTTTGGAAAACTCTGTGGTGTTTTTGACTTTCGTTGCAGCTAAAAGCTATTGTTCGTTAACCATTTTCAGTCTTGGAGCTGTACAATAAGTCTCGTGTGGGTCCCCAGGCAGAAGGAAATACAGCCTTTGTGGCTTATTCTTGACATGGAGGATGTGCTAGGTAATTGAACACACACACACACACACACACACACACACACGCACACACACGCACAAGCACACATATTATCAACTCCTGGTTTCTAATGAACTTCTTCCATTCTGCTCTTTGATTGTCTTCTCCTTTTTGTCCTTTGACATATTGAGAAGTCTCTTCCTGATGGCCAGATTGCAGAAAGCCTAAAGGGACAAACTCAATGCAAAGGCATGAATTTACAGATTTGTTTAAACGTATGATGCTACCACCACCACTTTGAACCAACGTTAGTCGACTGGAAAACTGGATGTGAAATAAGCAGTAATGTGAACATTTGAGACAACCATTGTTCCTGCACAGAGCATCCATAGGCAGATAACAGCTTCCTGGGGGTGGAGGGTGTTACAGGGCAGGGAAACCAAAAAGGTCATGTGCAGCAGGTGAAGACCTCCTCACCCCTTCTCTGCTGGGAACAACACAATGTAAATGCAACATGAAATGCAACAAGAGCAAATGATCTCACTGTGTTTCAAACCGCTCTTGTGAACATACCCTGAACTACAACATAGGTGAAGCACTGGCCATTGGTCTTGCATAGGCCCTACTTCTTGTAGTAGCGTGCCTCAGCGTGCTGTAACGCATTGCCTCTTAGGATATAGGAATGCTTTACATCCCAGTACCTATTCACCTTCCCTCTCCAGCTGTGGAAGCAGTGACAGGAGGAAGGAACAGGGGCAGCTTTAACTTGGCGCAACCTAACTAGGCCCAAGAAAGAGGGCAACCAATGGGAAAGGATGGCAATGGCAATGAGGTGCACCCATTAAGGGCATCTTACCAAAAGGTCATAGAAGCATGGAATTGTAGAGTTGAAAGGAACCCCTGGAATACATTTTATATCTTTGTTTCATTATGCTTTATGGATGTTTATTTTTAGAAAGTTTTATGTATAATTTTGTACAAAATCCAGAATCCAGAATGTAAATTTAGTAAGTAAATATAAATAGCATTCTAATGCTGGTTTGTTTGTTTTTGGGTGTTTTTATAGTAAAGGGCTTGATGTAATGGGATTTCCTAGAATGGGCTAAGTTGTCGTCTCATCCAGATCCCAAAAGCTTTGTACTTTCCATGAATATGCTGTTTATTCACCTGGTTTCATCTCTCCCCTCCCCATTTTTCATTCCTACAGATTCATCGTTCTTTCTGCCATCCTCACATTCCTGATTCCACAGGGAGTTTTGCCATTCGTCTTAATAGCAGCAACTCTGGGTCCCTTTGTAATCGTAGGGCAGGCTAAGACATGCTGAAAAAGCAGTTCCAGCCCAGGAAGGGGGCATGGTTTACTGGTAACATTAATATCCTTAAGGAGCCGTAATATTGCAATTGGATTCTGGCAAATTATGGAGCAGCATGATGAGATGTGCAGAATCCACACTATTACCCTTCCCACAGCCTTCCACTGGCCCTAATAACAGCTTTGTTGCTAAACCTATATAATTTGATTTTTAACAGCATACTAAAAAAACAAGAGCTCAGCATTCTACAGGGTAATTTTACGTAGTTTGTGGGACAAATAGATTCTGGCTCTACTGTGTGATAATAATTAGTAGAAACGGATTTTGGTACGGAGAAGCTAAAAGACCTGTAGCTATGTAGTTTTCGGCAAAGGAGACCAAAAGGAAGGAAGGGAAGAAACCCAACTACAGTGACTGTTAAGGCACCCACTATGTTGCTGGGTGCTGCTGCCCACCAAGGCATGTGAAGAAATTCACATGGATTGTCCATGTAGGAGCCAGGGGATTCACCAGGGAGTTTTCTGGGTGCTGTGTTGTGTGGCCTTTCCTTCCTCTCCCTTCCGTCTGTTCTGCTCATAAATTGCTGACAGCTAAGGCAACCACAAGAGGACTCAAACCTCTGCCTGTAGGGAGGTCTGTGGACTGGCAGTGGTGGGCCTACGGCTGACTATGTCACTATGCCAGATGGCCTGGGGGTGCTGTGACAACATATTGTGTGCCGTGATGCAGGGATGGACTAAGGGGCATGTCTACCTCATCATCATGACAAGCTCTCCATACCCTTCAACATTTCTCTGATGAAAATAAGGAGCTCCTAAAAAAAAGCGGGACATTCCAGTTTCAAATCAGAAACCGGGATGGCTTCTATAAATCTGGGAGTGTCCCTGAAAAATAGGGACACCTGGAGGGTCTGGCTCACTCTATTGGTGGGGACAGTCCTTGCCTGGTGAGCTGTGGAGGTGCTTTTCCAGTGACTGTGGGCATATCTGTCATTTCCCCACTGTCTTTACTGCTGTTTCTCACAGAGACTGCACACCACATCTTATTCTCATCATATCTTTGTCATGGGCTCCTGGAGATATCCTTTCTATCACACATTAATGATTTGTAATGAAGATGCTACTGGGGCAGTCATACTGCCTCATCAGTGCATATCCCACAATTGCCTGGAATCCTTTAAGTTTTAATATCACAAATGTTCTGGTTTGTTTTGTTCAACTTTTGTTGAGCTACAGCCCCTCCGGGCAGCAATGATGTGGTAGCATTGGCGTACATTGCAGAACAAGCCAAAGCAAAATAAATCTATCACTAATGCACTATTGTTGCATCAAAAGCATGTTGCAAAGTACACCCACACAGCCAAACAGCAGTCTGGAGCTGCCCATTATCATTTATTGTGTTTCTCCATATTACATGACACAATTTACGAAGGTAAAAGCAGTTTTAGGAGTTTCCTCCTTCCCCTTCTAGCCTGAACACAGATTAGATAGGGTGGCTGTTCTGCCAGTTTAGTGCTGACTGACATCTCTTCTGCCCTAGCGTAATATAAATACAGGATTGCTCTGCTATTGTCCTAAATTTTCAGACTGAGAAAGCACAATAAGGCTGCAATCCTATGCACTCTTTTCCGGGAGTAAACTGCGTTGCGTTCAGTGCAATATACTGTTATTAATATACTGTTATTATAATATCAAGATACTGTTAGTACATCTGTTCTCTTCTCTTAACATAATTAAACGTAAATGGTGGTTTTCAAAGAGCATACTATAAAGTTGTGTTTTAGAAAGAAAAAGAAAGAATCACAGCTTAGCTTAGCTGATTGAAACTGGAAGGTCAAGTTTACTTGAGCTTTTGTTTTCTCAGTGCATTGCATTCCCATTGCACAATAAAAGACATTGTGCTCTCCGCCTCCCAGGAGCTGCCTTGCTAAGCCTTTTCTCTTCCAACATGCTTCACACAGATGAGCTTAATTGGATTCAAGTTCTCCTGTGATAATCACTGCTAGAGTATTTGGGCTGTAAACACTGCAGATGAACGAATATGTAAACCCAAATAAACTCTTCCTAAGGATTTGAAAACAAGAAGATAAGTCATGGAAAGATTTATGTTCCCTGCATGCAATTTAAAGTTTTCTGGCTTTATATAATCTGTTTTTAAGAATATGTTAACCCTTTAAGAGTGAAAAGTAGTAAGATACCACTATGCTAACACTATTATGAGCAGCACATTGAGGCCTTTCTTATTTTACCTTTAGAGGAGGGAAGAGGAGTCATTGACATAATGTCAGAAGACCTGGGCCACGTCAGAAAAGTTTATAGTAACATATTTCTGAGGCAGTAGTGCCCCTCTTGAAAAAGTGGAACAGTAAAATTGTAGGAGGAAAGTTGCTGCATGGTGCAGATTCCCGGTACTCAAGGAAAGAGAGTTAGCCAAGTACAGGTGATTTGTTGCCATTGTAGCTAATGGCCAGAGATGTTGTTTGGAAGCAGTAATGTCAGTATATACTTAGGCATTAGCTTACAAATAAAAATTTCCCTTTTTGCTGAGCCAAAAATGATTCATTAACTCCCCATAAAAACTGATGAAGCACATAAGCTGGGGTGTGGGGGTAGTTCCAAAGCACAGTACAGTACTTGAACACCCCAAAAAAGTGAACTAATGTGAATTTGTGAGAAATTCTGCAACATATCATAGAAGGGGAGCCACTGACAAAAAAAAGTAATCTCTCTTGTCTTCACCCTCCCAAACTCTCCCAGGGGGCATCTGGAGAATGGCTTCACGCAATGATTGCAAGGTTCAGGCATTTTTCAAGTGGTTTTCCATTAGATATTGGAGTCCTGAGCTTTATAGCCCTTTAAAGGTTAAAATCAGCTGAACTGGGCTCAGAAATGTTCAGATAGCCAGTACAGGTCTGCTAGAACCAGAGTTACGGTAAATACTGAGATTGCTTGATTCATGTCAGCAGTCTTGCAGCTGTATCCTGCAACAGATGCAATTTCTGAGTCATCTCCACAGACAGCTCCATGCATTGCAGCAATCTAATATTAAAGTTACTGCAGCATAGATCACTGAATCCAGGTTATTCCTGCCCTAATGAGGAGGCACTGGCCTACTGGCGGAAGGCATTCCTGCCTTCAGCTATGATAGTGGACCTAGGGGGAGTGTGATCCCCATCTAGAACAGGCTGTACACCACTCATCTAGCCAGATGAAACAAAGAACATCTCAGTCTGTTTTGGATTGAACCTCAGTGCATTGGCCCACATCCAGTCTGTTACCGCGACCAGCATCAGTTCAGCACTTCCACTGCCTCACTTGCAAAAGATGAAAAGGAGAAATAGAGCAGTGAGTCACCAGGATGCTGATGACAGTGCACTCCACAGGACTTTGGCCAGTGGTTTCCTGTAGAAGTTAAACAGCATGGGGGACAAGACCGACCCCTGCAGGACCCAGTCATACAAACTCCCAGAAAAGACATTAGAAGGGTGGAGTGGCCCTTATTCTTGTGCCCCGTGCCCCAGATTTGAGCAGAGTCTGTATTTATACAATACCTAGATTTCTGAGATGCTCTGCTATTAATACATTTATAATTAACTATTTTTTTTAAATAACAGTAATAAATCTAATTGCTTTTCTACTGTTTTCTCTTATTTCAGTGCTTCTTTTCATATTGCCCAATGGGAACATTTTGCTCAACGTAATTCATCACACGGCCACCTCCAAGCATTTTAATGCGCTGCCTAAGCCACGTCTTCTATGTGAAGCCCACAAATGCATGGATACACTGAAGACTACCAAATGCATTTTAATGAACTGGCTTTGCCAGTGCTTGAAGCCTTAGGCACAGCTGAGCTGCACTAAATCCCAGTGAAGTCAATGGGAATTAAGCAGCCTAACTGCAGGGTTGCCACTTTACTTTCTAAAGGAAGCTGTTCTGGAGCAGAGAGCATTTTGTCTGGATGTCAACAAAGCAGGATCTTTTTTTTTCAGATATATTTTTTATTGAAAGTTTTCTTAATATCTTCAAAAAAATCAATTTCCACATCACATAGTTACACTTATTGGACCTCCCTCAATTCCTCTAGTAGTCTTCCATAGTTGTTCCTCTACCTACGCATTCCTTAATTATGATATCACCTTTAGATACATTTTCCTACCTTCATTTTCTTTCTTGCAATATTCCTTATTTTTTCACAAAGCTTCTTTAAAACACACTAGCGTTGTATGATCCTCACATACAGTTTTCAAATATTCTCTAAATTTTACCCAGTCCTCCAGGAACTTATGGTCTCTTTGAAATCTGATTTTCCCGGTTAATTTGTCCAATTCTGCGTAATCTGTTAATTTTGCTCTCCATTCTTCCAAAGTCGGTGTTTCTTCGTTTTTCCATCTCTGAGCCAATAGGGTTCTCGCAGCTGTTATTGCATATTGAAAAAGCTTTTTATCCCTCTTATTTATTTCATTTCTAGTTACTCCCAGTAAAAAAGTCTCTGGTCTCTTTACAAAGTTATACTTCAATATTTTCTTTAACTCAATATATATTGTTTCCCAGAACCCCTTCACCCTTTTGCATTCCCACCACATGTGCATAAATGTGCCCTCCTTCTCCTTACACCTCCAACATTTGTTACAAACTTTATACATTTTAGCAAGCCTAGCCGGTGTCATATACCATCTGTACACCATCTTCATAGTGTTTTCTTTCAACGTTATACATGCCGTGAATTTCAAATTTTCAGTCCATATTTTTTGCCACTCCTCCAGTTCTATACTATATCCCAAGTCCCTGGCCCAATGGATCATTACCTCTTTCACCTCTTCATCCATTGTTTGCCATTCCAATAGAATTTTATACATTTTGGATATTGTCTTACAGTCATTATTAATAATTTCTAATTGGAATCTTGATTCTTTTTCATTGTATCTTCTTTCTTTAACCTCCTTATTAAACATGTCCCTTATCTGAAGGTATTGCAACCAGTCATATACTTGTTCTTTTACTTGCTCATATGGTTTTATTTTCCATTTATCCCCTTCTTTCATGACCAAGTCACCATATGTAATCCAATTACTCCTCATATTAATTTTCTTAATTGCTATGGTCTCTAGTGGAGATAACCAGTGTGGCACTCCCCTTTCCAATATATTTTTATATCTGTCCCAAACTTCAATTAGAGATTTCCGGAAGATATGATTTTCAAATGATTTGTGGCCTTTTTTCTTTTCTCTCCATAGATAAACATGCCACCCGAATCGATTATCGAATCCCTCCAAATCCAACAATTTTGTGTCTTTTAATCTTATCCATTCTTTTACCCAGCAAAGACATGATGCCTCATAGTATAACTTCAAGTCTGGCAGGGCAAAACCTCCTCTTTCCTTTACATCCGTTAACAGTTTATATTTAATTCTTGGTTTTTTGCCCTGCCAGATATATCTTGATATCATTCTTTGCCATTCCTTAAAGATCTTAACTCCTCTTAATACTGGGATCATCTGAAACAAAAATATCATCTTTGGCAACACGTTCATCTTGATCATTGCTATCCTGCCCCAAAAGGATAATTTTAACCTTCCCCATCTTTCCAAATCTTTCTTAATTCCGTGCCATACCGGTACATAATTATTTTGAAATAGGTCAATATTTTTTGTTGTTAACCATATGCCCAAGTATTTAACCTTTTTAACAATTTCAATACCTATTTGTTGTTGTGGCACCTCTATCATTGTTTGATCGATATTTTTTGTCAAAATTTTTGTCTTCCCCCTATTCAATATAAAGCCAGCCACCTCACCAAATTTTTCAATTTCCTCTAAGACTTCGGTTGCATTGTTCATCGGTTCCTCCACCATTATAACCAAATCGTCCGCAAAAGCTCTCACCTTATATTCATTTTTTCCTATTGTCACCCCCTTTATCTTTTTATTTTCTCTGATCGAATTCAGGAGGATCTCCAAAACCATAATAAATAGCAATGGCGAGAGCGGGCAGCCCTGCCTAGTTCCTTTTGATATTTTAATTTCTTCTGTTATTACGTTATTTACTATCAGCTTTGCCCTTTGTTCTGTATATATTGCCTTAATTCCATTAAAAAACTCATTTCCCATCTCCATATATTCCATATTTTTTAACATAAAGTCCCATGATATATTGTCGAATGCCTTTTCGGCATCTACAAACATTAACATAGCTCTTCTCTCATTACTCGCTGTCAGGTACTCCAAAATGTTTATTATATTCCTCACATTGTCTCTTATCTGTCTTCGAGGAAGGAAACCCGTTTGGTCTTCATGGATAATTTCTTGCAACACTTTTTTTAATCTCTTTGCTATTATTCCTGCGAAAATTTTATAGTCAGTATTAAGCAGAGAGATTGGCCTATAATTCTTTACTTGTGTTAAATCCGCACCTTCTTTCGGAATAAAAGTTATATATGCTTCCTTCCAGGTCTCTGGAATATCTCTTTCTTTTAATATATTATTCATTGTTTCTTTCAACGGTGTTACCAAAATTGTTTTCAGTTCTTTATAGTACCTTGCTGTAAAACCATCTGGTCCTGGGGCCTTCCCATTTTTCAATTCTGATATAACCACCTTAATTTCTTCTTCTTCTATCGTGGCATTCAATCTATCTCTTGCCTCTGTCGGAATCTTTTGCACCTTTTTCTCTTTTAGGTATCTCTCTATTTTCCTTATATTGTTCTTCTCTTTTTTCCTATACAATTGGCTGTAGAAGTCCAAAAATCCTTTCCTAATACCTTTAGGGTTGGTAATCTCTTCTTCCTTCATTCTAATTTTGCTTATTGTACTTTGCTCTTTTCTCTTCTTGATCTGCCAGGCTAACCATTTTCCTGATTTATTCGCAAATTCGAAGTTCTTTTGTCTTATTCTTTTAATGTTCCATTCCACCTCCTTATTTATTAACATAGCAAATTGGGTTTGCAAGGCCTTAATGCTTTGTTTGGTTTTCATATTATTGGGTTTTTTAATTAACTTTTGCTCGTATTCCATAATTTGTTTTAGAATTCCTTTCTTTTCTTTCTCTCTATTCTTTCTTTTAATTGAATTTTGTTGTATATAAAGTCCACGCATCACTGCCTTGCTTGCATCCCACACTATATTCATTTTTGTCCCTTTATTACAGTTGTCCACAAAGTATTCCTTCATTTTCTTCTGTGCCTGTTGTACAAATTTTTGATCATCGAAAAGGTAATCGTTCATCTTCCATCTATACGTTCGTTCTTCAAAACTTTTAATCTCTAACTTAATCGGATTATGGTCTGAAATTACTCTTGGTTCTATTTCTACCTGGAGGGTTCTTAAAGTCAGCTCGTTCGACATCCAAATTTGATCGATTCTCGACAACGATTGGTTTGGTTCTGAATAATATGTGTATTGTTTTTCCAATGGGTGTTTTAACCTCCAAATATCTATTAAGTTGCAGTTTTTAATCATTTCGAAAAATGATTTGGGTAGTTTACCTTCTTTTGAACCACTCTCTCTCCGTCTATCCATGTCGATTGAAACTACCCCATTCATATCTCCCATCATAATTATTTTTTGGTCCACATATTCCATTAATCTTTCCTCCAAGTTTTTGTAAAAATCAGTTTTATTTCCATTAGGGGCATAGATTCCGACAATTATTATTTTTTCACCTTGCCAATTAATTTGAACAGCAATAATTCTCCCTTCTTCATCCTTGAAGATTTGGTGAGCTTCTATGTTATTTTTGATATACAAAATTACTCCTCTTTTCTTCCCTTTATCCGAAGATATAAATTCGTTTCCAAGTCTTTTATTTATCAAAATTCTCCTGTGCCTTTTTGCTACATGCGTTTCTTGCAAACAGATGATATCTAAGTTTTTTTTCTTTAAGAATTGTTCCACTTTATTCCTTTTTTTCCTTTCATTTAGTCCATTTATATTCCAGTTCCATAATTTTAATGCCATTTTATTCTCCATTGACAAAAGTATTTTTTTTCTCAGCTTAAATTCCTTATAATCTCTCCTCTTCCTCCTCTCCCTCCTCCTCCCCCTCCTCCCCCTCCTCCTCCTCCAGCCCCTCCTCAACCTTCCTCCTCTCCCCCGCGTCTTTCAGACCCTTTACCTCTACCCCTCCTACTGCTCCCCTGACCTCTTCTTCCTCTTCCGTTAACAACTCTTTATATTTTCTTTGGAATTTCCCTATTTCTTCTGGGCTAGTTAATTTGTGCCTCTTATTTTTATAAGTAAATGAGATTCCCTCTGGGAATTCCCATTTAAATTCTATATTGTTCTTTTTGAGAATTTGCGCCTGTGGCTTGTAGGGATCTCTCCGTTTCAACAGTCTAATTGGTATATCTTTGAAAACAATTATGTAACTACCATCAACATATAATCTTTTTTCTCTGTTTTTTTGAAGTACCAAATTCCTCATATCTCTATCCTTAAAAGTTATAAGACAGTCCCCTGGGAATTTCTTCGCCTTGGTCGTCTTCACTTTTAGTCTAAGGGCATTTTGTATAGTACTCGCCACCTCCTCAGCTTGTAACCCCAGCCATTGTGCCAATTCTATTGTTAGTTTTTGTCTAATATTTTCACCTTGGTTTTCTGGTATCCCCCTCAACCTTAAGTTTACTTCCCGTTGCCGGAGTTCACCCATGGAGATCGCATCCCACATTTCCTCTTGTATCTTATTGGTTTCCAAGAGTCCTATCCTAAATTTGTCATCTTCCCGTTTTAAGTCCTTCATTTCCAATTTTGTCCTTTTCATCCCTTCTTCTAGCACATGGGTTCTTTTGGATACCTCTTTGATCTGCCCCTTCAGCTCATTCACTGTTTCATCTATTTTTTTATCCATTTTCCCAATTTTAGCGTCTACCTGTTCTATTTTTGTTTCCAGATTTTTTTCACTTTGCCTGATCTCTGCGAACATCTTTAATATTTCCGATCTGAAATCTGTCTCTTGTTTAGATCCCTTTCTTTCTACTGGTGTCCCCCCATTCCCGCCTTTCTTTGGTACATGAGACATTTTGTATAAGTATAACTTAATACACTGGCTGAGTAAAATAATAAACCTATTTGCAGTATCCTAATTGCCTTTTCCCAGTCAGAGCGTAACCATCAGTTTAACAGTATTTAACAGAAGTCCTATTGGTTCTTTCAAGTCCACTAAAGTTCCATACACTCAGTTCTGTTAGGTTTGTGGTTGGTTATGTAATAGAGTGTATTAAATAGTCTTGATTATGGTTGGGTAGGGGTCTGATGTTCACTTCTTAATGCCACCACTTAGGCTAGTCCACCAAGTAGGGTATTCCAACAAACAGGAAGAGAGGCCCAGGGGATAACCGTGAGAAAGGAAAAAGAAAAAAAGAAGAAAAAAGGAGAAAAATATAGTTTATCGACCTCCCAAAGTCTTCAAATATTTTAACTAATAAGTAGACAACTCTCCCAACAGCTCCAGACAGCTTTACCAATACTAAGGGATGGTGAACTGTACTCCAGCAAGTAGACAACTCTCAGTTCTTCCTGCCCTCAAACGGGCTAATCCTCATAAAGCTGTTTATTCCATAAGTTGTTTTCTTTTTTTAAAAAAAAAGCCGTTTCTTATTCTTCTTGCCCTCAATTGGGCTAAATCCCAACCGCGAAAAAGGTAACAAAAACTTCAAACCATCCACAAAATATATATAAAAAGACAAAAGAAAAGGGGCAGGAGGGAAAACAGGTTGTAGTTTCTCCCCCGTCCACCAGAGGTCTAATACCTGACGAATGAGGAGGGAGCCAGGAAAAGAGAGCGCGAAAAAAGGGAGGAGGGAGGGGGAAAAAAACTATCCAGCTTCTCTTTTAATTTTGCTCACAAAAAACAGTAGCGTATATCAAGTTTCTGAACTTAGCTAAAGTTTTTTAAGATTAATTAAACATAGGCTCTCGGAGGTGTAAGTTGGCACTTAAGAAAGAGTGCCTTCTTCTTCCTCTCTTCCAAAAGCAATTCAAAAAGTTTGTAATGGAGCCCGAACCTTACAAAATGGAATCTCCAGCTGCGCAGAATTTCAAAAAGAGAGATAGGTTTGGTTTCGCCTCTTTCCCCTTTCACCAGGAGGGCTAAAGGGTAGCCAAAAGTAGCGAAAAGTTATCTCTTTGTTCCCCTTCCAAGTTCCTCTTCTATTGGTTATTTAGTATCCTCCCATGCAAACAAAGAAAGTTGGAAAGGAGAAAAGAACTTTAACCGCCAGCGTCACTCACATTTCTCTCCGCTTTGTCTAGCTCCTTGCGTTTGTAACGACTCCAGATAAGAGTTGAGCCCTTTTTTTCACTGCCTTTTTTTTCGAGCCTTTCCTTTTATAATGTCCAAATTATTTATCTTCTTGTCAGGCTCGAGTTTCTTTTTTTGAGAATCCAGCCCTTCTCATGCAGGCTCGGGGCTTCGCTTTCCCGGAGACAGCTATGGCTTCCCTCGCCCGCTTCTCCCCCCCGCCGTACTCTTCGCTCCGAAACCGAAGTTACCGGAGTTACCTGACGGCCGAGAGGTCCGCGTTTGGGCTCTGCGGGAACCTGTGTGTCTGAACACCCTCCAGACACTTTTCAGGGGACCACGGCGCCCTGTGGAACCCCTATTTTCTCCGAAAAGCTCAAGATCCTCCGCGAGGAAGAGATCCCCGCCCGCACTAGAGTCGCGCTGAACCGGAAGTCCGTCAACAAAGCAGGATCAAAGCCACACTGAATGGCGAATTTCCCTTGGGAAAGACACTCAGACTAATCTACCTCACAAGGTTGTTGTGGAGGATTTATAATAAAAGGATTATATAAATTGTTTTTTTTAACAGGAGCTCCATTGGGGTTTTTAGCAAAGGACAAAGAGATTTCAATGGCATGGGGAGAAATCTGTAGCAAGATTTAAAGACTCAGGCTTGGATGTGTTCAAGATTAAGTTGCAAAAGGCAGTGCATTTTAAGTGCATTTGTTGTGGTTACTTTTTATATCTCATATAACCATAACAAGGTCAACCACATAGGACAATCACACAATCTTCTTTCAGCAAAGGCCTCTGGAATGCAAGTTGGTTATGTAATGCAATTTAATTGTTTATAACAATTGCTAAAATGTGTAGCACTAATGGGCAGACTACAACTTTGGGTGCTCCAATTTTTAAATAAAAAAATCAGTCTGAAATATGCACTGTGTATGCGTGTGTGTGTACCCCGCCCTTCCTAAATAACACTTGAAAAAGGCTATGTAAATTATTAATATTAGTAATGTTCTTAAGGGCCACACATTTTTCTTTTAATTTCTTTTATGCATTTAGCATTCTATTAGCCCTGGAATGCAAACATTTTATTAAATTAATGCTGCCAAGTTAAAGAGTGTTTTTCGATTGTAAAACCCCGTTCATAGAAACCTACCCAAAGCTGAACAGTTTTACCCAACCTTTTCCCATTGCAGATACAGTAAGAAAATCCCTGTGATTTTTGTGCAGCATTTTTAATTGGTTCCATAGGTTGCCTGTCACCACTGACAGTGTGCAGAAGGTTCGCCATACAGAAGGCTCCCTGCTCTACCCCTCCCCTTGCTTTTGATCATTTCCCTTGTCTTTCACATCTTAGTCCTTGAAGGTATGTATTCAGTAACCAGCAGAACCTGCTTCCCAGATGGTAAAAATCAGACATCCCACTTGGGTTATTGTATTTTTCTTTTTCGCTTCTCTCAATCCCCTTTGCGCCGTTAGGACTTTGCTGTTGCTAAGCTTAGTGCGATCTTGGCTCTGTTCCAGTGTAGGTAATTATATCCTGGCTGGTCTAAAAATTCCTCCTGTTGTTTCATCTGGAGAAGCAGATCTTCAGTTTCTGTCCTCAGTGGTCTCTGGGTGTCCATAAATGATAGGATACTCCTCCCTCCCCCGGGTCCCAAAGGAGGATATACATTTCAATGCTGGATGAATGAAGGCTTTTTGAAGGAAAGAGACTGAAAAGCACAGCAGTTTGCAAAGAGAAACAACAACACACACAGACACTTTTTTGTAAGAATCCTTAGAATGTATGGCAAGTGGTGAAAAGCAGGGAATAAAGAATGAGGAATTGAACTTCAGTGGGAAATACAGTGGGTCAGTATCTCCTTAGCAAGGGAACCTTGAGTAACTTAGACCTAACTTCTATCTACCTATAGAAAGATACTGAGAGATGCCTTCCCTAAGCATGTACAGGGTACCATTCCCTTATCAATGAGCAGCTGCAGTCAGCTTCCAGGCTTTGAGCAAGCACCCTATAGAAAACTCCTGCCAACCTAGCAGTTTGAAAGCACGTCAAAATGCAAGTAGATAAATAGGTACCACTCTGGCGGGAAGGTAAACAGTGTTTCTGTGCGCTGCTCTGGCTTAAAAGCTTCTTTCCATAGGTTTGTTACATTAAAAAAAAAATAATTCAATAACTTCCGCTTAAGGTCCACCCTGGAGGTTGAAAGCTGATAATTCCAGATTAATATTATTAATTGTTATTTTTGCAGGCTGCCCTTCTAACTTTGACTCCTTGCCCCTTTATTCCTTCCCCACTCATCATGTTACTATGTGCAAGCCTTGGCTTTGCATAAACTTTCACCAGCGCCAAAAAACTCTAAAATCAAAATGACTTGAACTTAAAGACAGGGCACTTAGGGTCACTTTTTACAGAACTTCCATCCTTCCATCCTTAAACACCCCCGAAACAACAAACTGTATTAATATACCAATCTTATACAGTGGTACCTCAGGTTAAGAACTTAATTCGTTCTGGAGGTCCATTCTTAACCTGAAACTGTTATTAACCTGAGGTACTACTTTAGCTAATGGGGCCTCCTGCTGCTGCTGCCACGGCACAATTTCTATTCTTATCCTGAAGCAAAGTTCTTAACCTGAGGTACTATTTCTGGGTTAGCGGAGTCTGTAACCTGAAGCGTCTGTAACCCGAGGTACCACTGTATAAAGAATTTAGGGTTGCTACCTACCCATAATTCTCAAATAATAATCGTTCACCAAAATACAGGACACATATTTGCATATGCTAATTCATATGTATGATTGTAAATTTAGAAATAATTGCTGCAATTTAAATAGAAATTCTGTACATTGCACCATAGCGAGGAAGACTCTGACCAAGTTACCTATGTGACTGCTCAGCCTGCTATCCCAGTGTTACCTTCAGGGACCTTGCTTCCCCTTCTCATGGCGATTTATATTTAATCCAGGCATAGACTGGACAGCTCTTCAAATAGAAGGTTCCTTTGAATAGCAGGCTGTCCTTTGGCAATCTCCAAATAGAGGAATGTCCTCTGTAAAGTAGCACACAAGGCCACCCTAAAACTTGTGCACCATCCTGAGTACTGCTACAAAAGAGGATATACCATTTTGTATACCTTGTGAAAAAGAAGCTATGATTTAGCATAAAATTACAAAAATTGAGATCTTTCTTTCTTTTTGTAAATAAATTTTTATTAGTTTTTCACAGTTACCTTTTTACAAATAAAAACAAATGCCTTTTCACAAACCTTCTTTTTGAGCTACAGGTAGGTAGCCGTGTTGGTCTGCCATAGTCAAAATAAAAAAAATCCTTCCAGTAGCACCTTAAAGACCAACTAAGTTAGTTCTTGGTATGAGCTTTCGTGTGTATCTGAAGAAGTGTGCATGCACACGAAAGCTCATACCAAGAACTAACTTAGTTGGTCTTTAAGGTGCTACTGGAAGGAATTTTTTTATTTCTTCTTTTTGAGATTCTTTAAATTTCTGGACTTCCCTCCATACCCTCTTCTGGTTCCTTATATTAACCAATTTCTTCCACATATCCATTCTTAAACTTTGTCCATGATTATTTCCCTTAATTTTATATAATTTTCTACTAGTTGCGTTTACTTAAAAGCCTGCCAGTGTATCAACTTGTTTACAATATTTTTTCACATAAATAAACGATTACCACTCTTTTTAAATTTCTCATTTATCGTAGTCTCTCGAGTTTTGCCATTCATTTTGCCATTTCTGCATAGTCCATTAGCTCGCTCTTCCATTCTTCTTTCACTGGTATCTTTTCTTCATTTCATCTTTGGGCTAACAGTATTCGGGCGGCTGTTGTAGCATACATATATATTGTCTTCTGTTCCTCTGTCCACAGAACAAAAATGGAAATCTTTCAAACCTCTCTGTCAGGGAACTGCCATCGGAGCATCAGGTGGTGGAGGGACTCAGGGAGGAAGAAAGAGACTCAACAGCTGAAGCAGGGACCAGCAGGGGGAGGAGTGGGTCTCTGAGGGAATGCGAGCAGGAGGGAGGGCTCAGGGACGCTTCCAGCGAGAACAGTGGGGAGGTATCTGAGTCTCCCATAGGGAGACCCACACCTCGCCGGAAACTGTCACGCCGTGAGTCCAGGAGACGCGTTTCCGTTAAGGAGCTCCTTTGCTGGAAACGCTTCCGCAGACAGCCACTGTCGGACTCTACTAGTGACTAGAGCAGACATGTCTGAGGAGCTCCGTCACACACGGAGGTTTGTGGGGTCGCACAAACTCTGAGGGAGCACGTTTTTACGCACAAGCAGCTAATCAATCCCTAACAGCAGTCCGACAGTCTCTGTACGCTGCCTGTGCAAGAGAAAGCATCATGAGCGAACCAACCGGAACCGGAGGAGCGGGGGCTGGAGCTGGTCCAAGCTTGGAAGATAGATACCGAGCGTTGGAGGTCCAACTGGCGCTGCAGACGGCGAGGCTGGAGGAGAGAAGGGCTCAGGATGCAGACAAGAAGGGGAGAGCCACTCAATTCCCCAGAAAGGTACCAGGATTGGTGCAAAAATTTGGGGGGGACCCCAAGGATTACCATGCCTTTAGGACAGAGATGCAATATGCCATTAATGTGCAGTTCGATGAGTTCCCTGATGAGGAATCGCGAGTTGCTTTCGTAATTGGGCATCTTGAGAAAGGGGCGAGAGACTGGGTTCGACCCCTAATGGCAACGCACAATGACATACTAAAGGACACGAGGAAGTTCTTTCGTGCAATGGATATCATGTTTTCCAGCGATATTGAGGAAGGGGCGGTGCGCAGACAGCTAATGGCTTGTAAGCAGGGAAGTCGATCTGTCCGTGAGTACTGGACTGAGTTTACCATGCTGATTCACAGACTGAGTTGGGATTTATCGGCGGCACCCATTCAAATGCTATTTGAAGAAGGTCTTTCTTCGGCGGTGAAAGACGAGCTGTCACGGAGCCCCAGGGCGGAGTCTATGGATCAGCTGACCAAATCTGCGCTGACCATAGGAGCGCGGCAGGAGGCAAGAGCCTTGGAGAGGCGGGAAGGGAGAGGGGAACGTTGGAAGGAGTTCCGCATTCCAGACATTCCTGAGCCAGCTTTCCCGCCGGCAGAGCTGATGGAAATCGGAACAGCGCGCGCGCGCGCATTTTCAAAAACCAGCGAGGGGGCTAAGAAGGAGGGAAAGGGCCCCCGGAAATGCTATCTCTGCCAACAGCCAGGCCACTTTGCCAGAGTCTGCCCCCAGAGGAAGGAATGGCAAGGGATGGTGGGAGCTGTTGAGGGGGGAGAACAGGGGGGAACGGAGCCGGTAAAAGCCAACGCCTGGTTGCCACAATCGGGGCACTGCAGCCAGGCCAAAGAGCAGTGAAAGTGCCCGTGCCAGAAGCTCCTCGACCTGCTCTAGTGATTGAAGTGTCGCTAGAGCTGCAAAATGGGCACCCCCTAAAAATAAAGGCGCTATTGGACTCAGGCAGCTCCTGCAATTTTATGAGCAAGGAGTTTGCTGCTGAACACCAGATACAGACTATCCCTTTAAGCAACCCCCTGCAGGTGACCACGATTGATGGCAGGGAGTTGTTGGGAGGAGGAGTCAGCTTGCAGACTGTCCCAATGATAATGAGGGTGGCAAGGCACACAGAACTGATAGCTTTTAATGTGGCCACCCTGGGAGGCGCTCCCATTATTTTGGGAATGAGCTGGCTAGCTCTACATGATCCGCTGGTTGGCTGGCATCAAAGAGTGGTGTCCTTTGGTTCAGCACATTGCTTAGAACACTGCAAAGGGGAAAAGGGTTCAGCAGGGGCCCAAGCCACCCTAGCAGGGACTGAAGTAATGGAGAAGGTGAAGGTACCACCACAGTATGCAGATCTCAGTGACGTGTTCAGCGAGAAGGAAGCTGACCAACTACCACCTCATAGACCCTTTGATTGCCAGATCAATTTACTCCCTGGAGCACAGCTTCCCGTGGGCAAGTTGTATGCCATGTCAGACAGAGAAATGCAGGAGTTGCGAGGGTTTATTGACAAGAACCTGAAGAGAGGCTTCATCAGAGAGTCCAAAGCAGCAGGGGGTAGCCCAGTGTTTTTTGTGGACAAAAAAAACGCGGACAAGCCGAGACTTGTATGTGATTTTAGGAGGTTAAATGCAGTGACTGAACCGGTGGCTTTCCCTATGCCCAGGATTGATGATATTTTGACCAGGGTGAGGAAGGGAAAGATTTTTACAAAGCTGGATCTAAGGGGGGCGTACAACCTGATACGCATAAGGAAAGGGGATGAATGGAAAACCACCATGTTTACCCCTTTGGGGGCATTTGAATACCTCGTTATGCCATTTGGATTACAAGCCGGCTCAGCGTGTTTTCAATCTTTTATGAACCACGTACTGGGCCCTTTGCTCTACAAGAATTGCGTTGCTTTCCTAGATGATGTGTTGGTGTATTCGGAGAATGAGGAGCAACATGTGAGAGACGTCAGAGAAGTGTTGAGCAGACTGCAAGCCAACAGGCTGTGGGTCAAACTGGAGAAGTGTCGGTTCCATACCAAGGAGGTGGAATTCCTGGGGTACCGCCTGTCAGACAAGGGATTGGCCATGGATCCCGGCAAGGTACAGGCAGTGCTGGAATGGAAAACACCCAAAACCAAGAAGGATGTGCAGAGGTTCCTAGGGTTTGGAAACTTTTATCGTAAGTTCATCCGCAACTTCGCCCATCTGACGGCGCCCATCACTGACTGTCTCAGCAGTAAAAAGAAGTTTGTATGGACGGCGGAGGCGGAGCGAGCGTTTGAGGAGCTGAAAAGGGCCTTCGCCTCTGAAGAACAACTTCTGCATGTGGATTTACGAAAGAAGCTAAGGGTTGAAACAGACGCATCTGACAGAGCCATAGGGGCGGTGCTTCTTCTGCAGCCGGGGAAGGAGGAGTCAGAGTGGCGACCGTGTGCCTTCTTTTCGCGAAAGCTGAACAAATCCGAGAGGAACTACACGGTGTACGACCGAGAACTTCTTGCTATTCATGAGGCGTTCCGGAGATGGAGGCATCTGCTAGTTGGTGCACAACATAAGGTGCAAGTGTGCACGGACCATAAAAATCTAGAGTATTGGAGAACTGCGCGAGTGCTCAACCAAAGGCAGTTGAGATGGGCCCAGGAGTTCTCCAAATTTAACTTCGAGATTTGTTACGTGCCAGGCCCAGAGAATGTTAGGGCGGACGCTCTCTCACGCAAGCCTGAATATTTGGAGGGGGAGGGAGCACCCGAAGAAACCCATATCATTCCAGAGGACCGCTGGGTGTGTGGGGCGACTTTGGTGGGGCAAAGGGAATTGGTAGAGGGTACGGTGCAGGATGCATACGCCCAGGACAAACTCAGGGATCTCAGGAGGGAGGAAGACAAATCCGGTGGTTTTGAGGAGAGAAACGGGGCATTGTATTATAAGGGAGCGTTATATATACCTGAAGGGGAATTGAGGGAGAAGGTACTCAAGCAGCTGCACGATAGCCCCACAGCAGGGCATTTTGGGCAACACAAGACCATGTGGCTGGTTACCAGGGAATTTTGGTGGCCCAAGGTCAGGGAAGATGTGCGGGAGTATGTGAGAGGGTGTGAACAATGCCAAAGAGCCAAGGGGGAGAGGCGGGCGCCGGCTGGTTTATTAGAACCACTGCCCACACCTGAAAGACCGTGGGAAGCAGTGGCAATAGATTTCATGACTGATCTGCCAAGGTCTAGAGGGAAAACAGCCATCATGGTTGTAGTAGACCTGTTAACTAAAATGGCCCACTTTATAGCCTGCTCACATGCGGTCACAGCAGAAGAAACAGCCAAATTGTTTGTAGAGAATGTGTTTCGGTTGCATGGCGCCCCCTTGAGGGTGGTTTCAGACCGAGGGAAACAATTTACTTCCAGGTTCTGGAGGAAGCTCATGAGCTTACTGCATGTCGAGGTTAATTTTTCAACGGCCCGTCATCCAGAAACCAACGGGCAGGCGGAAAGAGCAAATGGGGTTCTCCAACAATATTTGAGGTGTTATGTTAATGAAAGAGAGAATGATTGGGTGGAGAAGCTGGCGTTGGCAGAATTTGCCTACAACAATGCAGAGAACGTGTCCACGGGGATGAGCCCCTTTTTGGCTAATCACGGGTGCCATCCCAGAGCCTTCCCAGGGGGGGAGGGGGAGAACTGGAGCGTTCCAGCTGCAGAACAGTTCGTTGAAGAAATGGAAGCGATCCATCGCCAGCTCCAACTCAACTTAAACAGGGCTAAGGAGGAATATAAGAGGCAGGCAGACAAAAACCGAAGGGAAGGTGAAAGCATCAGGGTGGGGGACCAGGTGTGGCTGTCAACCCAAGGGTTGCCGTTCAAAGGAGGTTGTAAGAAATTAAGACCCAAAAGGCTGGGTCCGTTTGAAGTCATGCAGCAGGTCAATCCAGTGGCTTTCAGGCTCCGGTTACCGAACCACATGAAGCTGCACCCAGTTTTTCACAGGTCGTTGCTGTCACCGTATAGAGGAGACAGTGAAGGGAGGGTCACAAGGGGACCAGCAATGGAGGAGAAGGAACACAGCTACCATGTAGCGGAGATCCTCGATTCCAGGTGGAAGGGAGATCAAGTAGAGTATTTGGTAATGTGGGAAGGGGAACCGGAGTCGGAAAACACCTGGGTTAGGGCAGAGGATGTCAATGACGAAGTTTTAATAGAGACTTTTCATCAGAGGTTCCCACGTAAACCTCAGCCTGTAGCGAGGTTCCGAAGGGAATACTTTGCCACCACCGACGAGGAAGAGGAGTTGGAGGGGTTCCCAGATTCTGAAGAGGAAGAGGATTCAGCGAGCCAGGACGACGATCGATGGAGGGAATGGTTCGAGACGTCGGAAGATGAGGAAGATTCTTTTCGGGGTTTTAGCCCTTCACCTCCCAGGGGAGAGGAAATGGGAGGGGGTGAGGGGGGCCCTGGAGGGGAGGTGGATGTCAGGGAACTGCCATCGGAGCATCAGGTGGTGGAGGGACTCAGGGAGGAAGAAAGAGACTCAACAGCTGAAGCAGGGACCAGCAGGGGGAGGAGTGGGTCTCTGAGGGAATGCGAGCAGGAGGGAGGGCTCAGGGACGCTTCCAGCGAGAACAGTGGGGCGGTATCTGAGTCTCCCATAGGGAGACCCACACCTCGCCGGAAACTGTCACGCCGTGAGTCCAGGAGACGCGTTTCCGTTAAGGAGCTCCTTTGCTGGAAACGCTTCCGCAGACAGCCACTGTCGGACTCTACTAGTGACTAGAGCAGACATGTCTGAGGAGCTCCGTCACACACGGAGGTTTGTGGGGTCGCACAAACTCTGAGGGAGCACGTTTTTACGCACAAGCAGCTAATCAATCCCTAACACTCTCTTACTATTTACACCATACAAATAACACATTCATTTGTTCATGCATGCATGCATGCACCCACGAGCACGCACACACGCACAGAGCCTTCTTATCTAGTACTGTAGAGCTGTTCTGTATCCAATGGTAGCTGCTGTTGACAAATAGTGATACAGTTTTTAGATGTATTTTGCAGCTGCTAGACACTTCTAACCATAGGAGCTTAGCGACAAATGGTAGGAAATGGAGCCAAGAAGAACACGTTATCTGTTTGCAAAACTGACAAAAGTCTCATTGTGGTGGGACTGGGAAAAACAAAGGATGCACCACATTCTGGTAATGCAGAACTAAATGCTCTCTAAAATCCTTTTAAAGGCTCATACAGGGATTTTCAGTTCTGGGATTTAAGAAATATGTTACCGTGGTTCCTACTACAGTGGTACCTCGGGTTAAGTACTTAATTCGTTCCAGAGGTCCGTTCTTAACCTGAAACTGTTCTTAACCTGAAGCACCACTTTAGCTAATGGGGCCTCCTGCTGCCGCCACGCCGCCAGAGCACAATTTCTGTTCTCATCCTGAAGCAAAGTTCTTAACCCGAGGTACTATTTCTGGGTGAGCAGAGTCTGTAACCTGAAGCGTATGTAACCCGAGGTACCACTGTACTATTAAAATTTTAAGACCATAGGAGGCTGCCCTACACCAGATTTGTTCATCTAGCCCAGTATGACTGGCAATAGCTCTCCTGGGTCTCTGGCAGAGGTATTTTCCTTTCCCTACTACCTGATCCTTAAAAAAACAACAACTACATAATCACAGAATTGTAGAGTTGGAAGGGACCAAAAGGATCATCAACAATTATGTACCTGGAACAAAGAGAACCACAAACAAATAGAGCTTCAGACCAAAGAAAAGGCTGAACAACTATGAAGACATGATAGCTGAAACTAACAAAATATTATTGCACATTGGGCAGGATGTGTCCTTGTACTAACAGTCTCATTAGCATGAAAAATAAAACTACTCTTGATATACCTAGAAACAGACTGCACTGGTTTCACCAGGATGGGAATATATGAACACCAGAAGTGGTTTGCAGAATCAGAACAAAAACATAGCTAATCTAGGATTTGCCATAGCTCAGTAGGAGAGCACATGTTTTGCATGTAAAAGGTTCCATGTTCAATTCCTGGCAATTCTAGGTAGGGCTAGGAAGACTCCTGCCTGAGAACCTGAAGGACCACCGTTTGCACATGCAAATCAGGGATGGGACACTTGTTGCCCTCTAGAAGTTGGTGGACTTCCACCTCCAATCAGCCCCTGCTATCATGACCAACAGTTGTAGTCCAACAACATCTGGAGGACCACAGATTCCCCAACCCAAGTATAAGCTGGATAAACCAATCGTCCGGGACAAGGCAGCTTACTAACATTACAGGCTAGCCAACGTTGATCAGAGAAGCTCACCGGTCATGGTGGAAAGAGTCAGTTTTTCTGTTCCCAGTGTCTGGCACTCAAAACGCACATACCATTTTTAGATTTGACCTAAGATTCAGTCTCTATAGTGCTCTTGATGCAGCAAACAGCTTCCAGCACTAGCTTCAATAATGTATGCTTTCCCTTTTACCAAAGCAGCTCGGCCCCATGAGAGAAAATGCATTGTCTGCTGTTTGCTACTAAAAAGCTATTTGTGGTGAGAATTTATTAAGGGCAGTGCAATGGTCTTAAGGTTTCTAGGCCCCTGCCTCTCCTTTAATCTTTGAGCCAAAGCTCTTAGCTTCTGCAGCAGGGTCCATTAGCGCTTCTTCGAGAGCATTGCTAACAATGGCTTCCTTACTGGGGGTATCACTAGGATTACACTCCCTGCCAGAATCCTCTGGCACAAGAATCACTGTGAGTCAGAGCAGGAAAATAATTAACCCTCATGATACTTCTCTGAGGAGTGAATAGAATACATAACAAGCTTTATGGGGTATTGAATTAAACCTACTCCTGGGGGAAAGGCATTCCATGGTCTTTGTTATGCTTAAGAATTAGGATGTGGCTGTTCCTGGGCAGAATAGGTCCCCCAAACTCATCTCACTCCAAAATGGTTCCTCCAGTTTCCATTTAAACAGATGTATGCCACTATTTGCTAACCACATCTTATCATGGACTTTTAGGAGGTCAAAATATTCTCATCAGCAGAGACACCTTATTGTGCTCTCAGAATCCAGTTCTCCAGTTTCTCCAGGCAATCTTGTAACAGAAAATTCACCTTAGAGCGCCACAGTGCAAACTCAAGTTTGTTTAACAAGGGCTGTGGATTAGTAGAATTCTTACACATTAGCGCCTACTGTAAATGGTTGCCAGTTTTTAGTGATTAAAAAAACCACACAATTTTCCATGTTACATGCGTATGTGGTGGCTAGTTTTTCTCTTTATCAGCACTTAAAAAAAGAAAAAGAAATTCTCAGTTCTGCATGGGAAACTATGCATGGGAAACTATGGGAAACTATGTTGACATCCACATTACACATTTAAAGCATTCATACCATTTTAACAGCCATGGCTTCCTAGAATACTGGGAACTGTAGCTTAAGAGTTGTTACAGGGAACCAGGCAGAGGGCCTTCTCGGTAGTGGCGCCTGCCCTGTGGAACACCCTCCCACCAGATGTCAAAGAGATAAACAACTATCTGACATTCAGAAGACATATTAAGGCAGCCCTGTTCAGGGAAGTTTTTAATGTATGACATATTAGTGTATTTTTGGTCTTGGTGGAAGCCACCCAGAGTGGCTGGGGAAACCCAGCCAGATGGGCGGGGTACAAATAATAAATTATTATTATTATTATTATTATTATTATTATTATTATTATTATTAAGACCCCACACAGAACTTCAGTTCCCAGCACCCATAACAAACTACAGTTTTCAAACACCACACATTTTAAACACATTTATAGCACATTTATAGCACATGGCGTGCTCTGGTCCATGGGGCCATGAAGAATCGGACATGACTAAATGACTAAGCAACAACAATAGCACATGGCTTCCCCCAAAGAATCCAGAGAACTGTAGTTTGTCCCTCAAAGAGCACCCTTTAAAACTACAGATCCCAGGGTTCTTCGGGGCAAGTCATAACTGTTAAAGTGATATAAGAATGTGTTAAATGCATAGTGTAGCTGTGATTTATACCCTGCACCACAGTAGCCACAGCGACTAATGAACCAACCTGGTACAATTTTTAGACAATCACTGTGCTAAACTAATTCCTATGGATTCCAGAGGTGTGTGTTGAAATTTTTCATTGAGGAACTGTTAGAGTCAGAAGCGCCAACTTGTGAGGGTGATGCGTGTGTGTGTGTGTGAGAGAGAGAGAGAGAGAGTTTGACGTCACGCGCATGAGCATCACGCCTCCCTCCCTAAGCCGGACAGAAGCTTCCTGGGCTTTGGGAAAGAGGCACCAGGGGAACATTTAGGGGACTAGCCTAGTCCTTCTAGTCCACTGACTGCACATCACTGATGGATTCCCATGTTTTGTCAATGCTGCCCTGAGTGGCTGGGGAAACCCAGCCAGATGGGCAGGGTATATATGAATGAATGAATGAATGAATAAATAAATAAATAAATAAATAAATAATGCAGATGAAAATGCTTCTTACAGATATCTCAAGTTTATTCTGCCCATTCACTACTTTCCAAGGGATGTCTGGTTCTCAAATTGTGGTACAGCTTTGTATGGGCTGACCTTGTGACCTAGTCTAAGGCTACCAATATTTTAAAGATTTTGAAAGGGGGACTTTTAGCAACTAAACCGTAGGAAAAACCCTGCTAGCTGAGACCAAAGGTGCCTCTAGCCCAGGTTCCTGCCTCCCAGAGTGGCCAATCAGGATATAAACAGAAGTCTGGTAAGTCTACAAGCAATAGTGCTCTCTCACTGCTGCTTCCCAGCAGCTTGTATTCCATTGCATGCTACCATACCCATCTATAGTATCAATTTAATAATCATGGGTAACAGCCATGGATAGAGCTATTCTCAGTTAAGTTGGCTATTCCCCTCTTAAAACCATCTAAGCTAGTAGCTATCACCACCACTTGTGGCAGCAGGTTTCAGAGCTACGTGGTTCCCTAGGGGACCAGTTTGGTTATTGCTTGTGCTCCAGCAACAAAAAATGGAATATTGATTCAAGCTCTGGACTCTCTGCTTTGGTTTGGTGTTACATGTGCACTGCATATGAGGAGCTGCCGCAGTTTCTTGGAAGAAAACAACATGGGAATGTTATGCAGATTATTGCATTTTTGGGATTTGTTTTCTAGTTAAAGGGGGAGGGTGGTGTCAGTCTTTCACCGGCAGTCATCCCCAGCAAAGCAAATTAACGTTCCTCTTCCAGGAGGAGCTTGTCCTCCTGTAAAACAGCCACTTGTCTCAATAGAAATGGAGGAAGAACATTATACACTACCCTAGAGAGATCTCCAGAAAACTGGAGATCACAGAGATTTGATAATGAGAAGCAGCAGTCTTCCAAAAAATGGAAACCTCATGATCCATCACACTTCCGCAGGGAGTTTAGTTCACAGAAACTGTGTGTTCATGTTTGTTGGCAAATGCGATGCTGGTTAGCTGTCTCTCTGTAATCCTTGCTTTAAATAAGTAAAAGCAAAAGGTTCAGACCAACGGGCGGGGTATGCCAGCATTCTTGTGTTCTTGTTGCTGTTTTACAATCATTATGCGGGAAAATGGAGGACAGCTTGGGACTCAGCTAGATTGGTAAAGAAAAAGCGATTTATATGTGTTGTATATGCAGTATAACATTATGCCACCAGATGGCGATGTGGACTCCCGTTTTTCTCTACCTGTTTTCCCTGTTTAAATTTACAGCACGTTTAACTGAAACGCTTGTTTGAGGTGTCTAGATCCAGCCTTGGTTAACAAATGTTAAAAGTTCAGGGATATTAAGAGGATGTTCCTCATTTAAGATGCTTCAAATCTATTATCAGCTGGGGGAGCTGGGGAGCACAAAGGTCACATCCACATTGTATGTTTAAAGCACTCTTGTACCACTTTAACAATCATGGCCTGCCCCAAAGAATTCTGGGAATCATAGTATGTAGTTGTTAGGAGATCCCTCACAGAGCTACAATTCCCAGTACTTTACAGTTCCTGGGATTCCTGGGGGTGGGTAGCAGCAAAACAGTGTGTTAAATGCACCATATGTTATAGAAGGGACCTAAGACATCAGTATCAACTGGTTATCATATAAGGAAGCAGAAGTCCTGTTTTGAACAACCTTTAGCCCAGGAGCTAGCTGGAGACCTGGTTCACAAGCCTGCAAATTATTGTTTCAGATTTCCCAGCAGAAAACTCCAGCCAAGAAGAAAAGGCAGCTACAGTAAGGCATCTACGACAAGCCTTTTGCCATCTTTAACTACAAAGAAATGGAAGAAGCATAAGATACTGTCCATATGCGATCTCATGAGAGGCGGGCATATGCAAATGAATGTAAATTTAAGGAAACAGAGAAACAGCAAGGTGTTCTAATTTGGCATTTCATCTGAAGAAGGCGATTCATGGGAATGTAACTAGTCTCTCAGTGACATATTACTGTACATTCCAAAACCTTAAAATGGGGTCATGTTGTCAATTCAGGACTGAATGCAGTCACTTTCTTTGAGTTGTTGGGGAGAATCCTTCAGGAGAGACTTTTAAAACTCCCTTCTGCATACCTGAAGGACCACAGATCACACAATTTCCTAAAACCGCTAAAGTTTCGGAAGGGAAAATAATTAGATGGCACTGTACTGGAAACTTAGCTACCTGCAGGGTAGTCTTTCACACTTCCTAAATGCTTACCCTTCACCCCAGTATTGAAGAGTGACCCTAGGAATTTTTTTTTTCTAAACTCACAGGTTTCTGGAAATATTCAGGATGACAGAAGACTAGCCTAATTTCTGTAAAAGCTAGTACTTTCCCCCCACTAGCATCTTGAGGGAGTTGCTTTTTCTCTCTCCAAGAGAAGTTAAAAATACTCACTACCATGGAAAGAAGTGATTTTACTTAGTCGATTGCCAGAATCTGAAATACATATTCAGAAAGAGGGAATCCCCTCCCATATACATAATGCATGAGTTTCATGAAGGCTTCTCTTCACACACGCTTCCCACCCAAGGCTTTGAATATTTAATTTCTCTGCAATAACAAGTTCAGAAAGAGATTTTTTTAAAGGCACAAAACCTCACTAATGTTAAACATTCACTGGCTTTCAGCAGGAGCTGATCTGTTTATGCAATTATAAGTTTTTTAAGAGAGTAATTCTATCTCCTGCCAAAGAGAGCTCAAAATAAATAAGATTATGCATAGATGCTCCTGTATTGGCACAGTTTCAGTATTTCCAGATTGCCCTAGTGCAAGAGACTTGAACTGTGCAGCTGTACTCAGGCAAAGTCTTGCAAGTGTATGCATCTTGTACATACTTACAAGGGTGTAGACGCAACTGAACACAGTGAGACTTACTTCTGAGTAAATAGGCATATGATCCGTCTGCATGAAACTGTAGGGCAGGGGAAGGATGAGAAAGTAGTAATTGCCAAACTATCTTTTTGCCAAGGACCCAGATCCACACTCACTGAGTTGTGGGAATACAACACTGTATTCCTAAAACTTCGTCCTAAATCAAAGCCAAACACTGCACAGCCTAATATTAGCTACCAGTCTAAGTTCAAGATGCTAGTTTTGGCATATAAAACCCTATACAGCTTGGGACCAGGATACCTGAAAGATCATTTCAACCATTCTTTCTAACTGGGACATATATTGCTACCACATTCCCCTGACCACATACATTTAAATACAGATTATTTGTGTTCTAAAGCTACAATCCTGTACCTTCTTACCTGGCAATATCCTCAAAATGACACTTTTCTATAGGCATGTGTAGGCACTGTTTTCTTCTCTTGCAGAGCAAAGGTAGCTGAAATATAACCAGAATAAGTTTACATAAGGGATCACCATACCTTATGTGTGGTATGGAGCATATGGGAAAATAGGGACATGAAAACACCTTTGTATGACCTCTTAAGTGTTGGCATTTAGAGTTAAAATGTTCTGCAGAAGTTTAACTTAATACTGAATCCCTTTTGGAGGAGCACACTTTACCCTGGATATAAGCACACGGAGACTTGGAGTTTAGGGAAAAATAAGATAGCTAGGAAATAGATGCTTGATAGGAAATATCCTAGTTCTAACTAAGGTAGAGATACCTTTCATCTCAGTAATTTACAGACGGTCTTCAAGGAAAACAAAGAGTAATCAATCTGAAGTGATGCTAAAATGTGGGTCACTGAGGCCAGGCTATCTTGGTTCAGAAACAGATGCAGTTGATGCACAAGCTATAGCTGGGCAGATTTTATAGAAGATAATATAGATGGTATAGGAGAGCTATTAGGTGTACAAGAGCAGAATGAACCCCAAAGGGTTTAAAGACTTGCTTTTGATCGAACGCCCGACACCTGTTTCTCTTCTCCTGTGAGAGGACCTAAATGACTGTGATACTATCACACAACCTGAGATGGAAATCACAGGAGAAAAATGTGTTGCTTTGCTTTAAGACAGTGGTGGAGCTATATGCAGGGTTTATTTTCTAGTTGTTAATAAAGCTGATGTGAAAGGGATGGGGGAGGAAGCTAACCCTTCTCACTGATGCAAATATTTTTTACAATGTGCTTTGTCTCTGAGATTTTTTTAATGCCAAGGCCCAGATAAGTCAGCTGGGATTTCAGAAATATTAAACACAACTGTGAGGCATTAGGAGCTAGTATCTTTTTTTAAGTGGTAGGGCTGGTGCCTCCCCCAAACCAGGATTTTTTACAGCATCCATGAAGAAAAGAGTGATTTTTAAAATGTCAGTGTGCCCTGCTTTCCTCCCTGAGAAACATCAACTGCTCTGTAGGCAGAGGGAATGCCATCCATTTAAGAAAGAAGGAACGTGACTTTCAGACAACATCTCTCATTTTGAAACTAAGCCATATCAGGCGACATAAATTCATGCTTTTGGGAGTGGAGCAGGGAGGATGGGACAGGCACATATATTGTACACCCAATACCAAAACCCACAAAACTATAAATATGGCAGAGCTTTTAGAAGATCAGGAAACACTTGCACATGGTTAAAACAAAACAAAATAAAACCCAGCCTATTAAAAACGAGCTATGTTTCTCCTGAAGCTGAAAGAACTTGCCATTTCGGCCAGATACTCCTCACTTCAAAACACTCCTTGCTGTTGCCTGCAGGCTGTCATCCACCAGAGATGGCCTACAAACATAAGAGGGGTCTCACCCTAGGGCACTCTATCTAGTGCCCCCTCAAACATGGAGCTGGGCCAGGGCCGAACTACACTGCTCAGCCGGGGTGTGAACCTGTGACACACATACATCAGATGTTGCTGGACTACAATTCCCATCATGCCTGACCACTGGCCACGCTGGCTAGGGCTGATGGGATTTGGAACCCCACAACAGTTGGATGGTCATCGGAACTATACCCCTGCTATTCTGCAATGTAAAATATTGGTGGTATAACTTGCACTTTTAATGTCAGGATCACAATAACCAGTGCCATGAACACCTCCTTCATTCTCTTAGAACGACAATGGCGCCCACCTGACAAGTGTTGGAACCTAGTTCCAGCAAGTTCCACCTGAAAAAGCCCTAACAATAACTATATATTACCTCAGCAAACAGGAATTCTCAGAAACACGCATAAGGAGGGAAAAATCAGTGTCGGAAGGTGGCCTCCTTAGCGATTCTAATAACCATTGTGCCTCAACTACAAAGTCCTCTTCCCCACCCAGTCTTCCTTCTGGTTGGGTAGCCGCATGTCCTATTTTTCAGAGTGCACTCCTCTGTTTGAAAGCAACCTCTGTCTGAAGGGCTGTCCGGTTTCAAAGTAAAGAATGAAAAAAATGGAAAGCTGTGGTCTTACAAGTTATCAGTGCCTTAGCAATGACATTTGTAAAACCTCTCTGGAAGCCTTTCTCTTCAGGAAAAAAATGCTTAAAATAAATAAATCAGTTGCCCATCAACAGTTAGCACCTGACTGAGTGGATACACACCTGGCTTGTCTCCTTAACTAGGATGAGATGTATTGTATTAGTATAATAATTAGTTCTAAAATGCCAATTTTATGCAAATCTGAGTCCTCTTTGATCTTCCTTTTTGGTGATGCATTCTCTCTCTCTCTCTCTCTCTCTTAACATATAAGGGGCTTCTTCCGATCCAAGAATCTGTTTGGATATGGATTCATGAAACCGTAGTTTGCAGGGAAGAATCAGCCGGCAGGGGAAGGGTTAAGCACCCCCTGCTCCCTCACCAGTTCTCCCTGCAAATGTCGCCTCCAGCGCCCATGTTAGCACTGTGAGACAAATGTATTTCTCTCATAATGTGTAATTGCATCTAATTGCCTGGCAGGAGGGTGAGCAGGCAGAAAAAAAGAGCCAAAGGTAAGATACATAATATATGTCTGAGCAATAACAAGTGTAAACAGCAGCTGCTCAGGCTTAGAGGCATTATAGCAACAATTATAATCACATTATAACTCCACATTACAAAGGATGCTGCTTGAAACTGGCCAAGGTTTCATTGTGATGGCACCACTGAGGGGGTGAAACTACACAAATGAACATCAACTCAAATGAGGGCTGGGCTCTCAAACCATAGGCCATAATTTCCACCTGCCCTCTGAGAAATAGAAGAGAGAGCAGGCAGCAAGGAATGCCTCTTCTGTCCTGAGATGAACCTACCCTTAGATCTTCATCTCTGGCTCCCTCCTTTGAGGGAGACTCGGAGGACAATGGCAAGCAAGAGGGCCTTTTCCGCTCTGACTCCCCATTTATGTGACCCTCTCCACCGTGGTCCACTTCGAGTCTTCTTTGACATATTTGGCACCTGATAAAAATGTCCATTTCCCCAGGCTGTTGATGGACTAATGATGCTGTTTGGTTACTGGTGCTGCTTACGTTTTCTGCTACTGGGATGGTGTGTTGCTTCATTGATTTTAAGTGTTTTTCATTGTAATAGCCCAGATTCAGCTAACCTGGTGCCCAAATAAAACTCCATGAGTTCTGGGTACTGTTGGCGGGGCGGGGGGAGCAATTAAGAGTATTACTCTTTAATGGGCTTTCATTACACTGTTTTCTGTGTAATGTATAGTTTGACCTGGATATTTTAAAACTGAAAGTATATTTTATTGCACATCATTTAATAATGTCTTAACAGAATACCTAGCACCACAAAAACTGGCCCACAGTAACAATCTATTAGTATTAGCAGCACAGTTGGGTGGCATTCTTGACCCAAACACAAGCAACAACCCCAGAATGCCGGAAAAAACAATAACAGCACACCTTCTCCCACAATTCCTACAACCCTTTGATCCACATTCCATCATTTTGCGGGCAATAAACACATGGCTTGCACTTTCTTATTTTGCTTATTCTGCTGCTAGCTGGAGAGTCCAGAGCTGCTACTCTGCAGAATTCAACTTCTGGTTTGCTGAGCTATTCTGTGGGGTGCTTTGCTTCTTGTTTACTTGGCCGTACACCACTGAGGCTTGCTCATTTTGGCTAATCTAAAACAGCAGTTTCCATTGTAATTCAGATCAGGAACTTCTGGGTTTTAAGTACATCTCCCCTAAGGCAGATAATAGAAGGTTGCTATTCTTGCTTGCTATATGATGGCAATCATAGAAGTTTTTTTTTAAGAATGGGCAGAAACGACAAATAATGCTTGCTATATTTGTAATTATGGAGCAACATTTGCCCATCTATGCATTCACATTTTGTTTTAATCTGAAAAGCTTGAATATTTTTCCTGCTGTTCCAATAAATTTTAGCTAGCTTTTACTGACTTTAGGAAAGCTAGGATCTCTAAAAATTGTCTCACCTTCAGCCTCTTGCTGAAGCAAGCAGCTTTCATTTCAGCTATTGGCTAAACTACAGTGCCTCTTCTGACTCAAGCCTTTGCTTTGAAATAGATGTGGCTGGATCTAGAACATCTCAAATTCAGCGGTTTAAAAAGACATTTTTAGAACAAAATGTTTCTCCTCTGTAGATGGTCATGTAAGTTCTTGCTTAATGAGGAATCTTCTAGCCAGGGAAAAATCAAACAATTTCTTTTTCAAAACCCAACGGAGTAATTCTTTTGTCTCTTTGCTAGTTTTAATAAGCTGAGCAACATAAAAGCACCTTCACTTCAGAGTGTGTGTCCCTCTTCCCAAAATGTCTACCTTTTCCAGCTTTCTCCCTCTACCCACCCCACCCCTAGTTTTGCTGTCTCTCATATGCACAACCAACAACTTCTCCAAACCTACTGCAAGATTCTCTTTAACAATAAGGCTACTAAGATTTAGAATGCCAAGTACCGTATTTCGAAAAACAAACTAGCCTGTGTGAGCATTTGTGTACATTTATTTTTACTCCCATGTAAGTTGCACAGCAAAAATGACCGCAATGAAGTTTAGATTTAGACTGCGGATGTATGTCCTCTACCTTGCAGTTGAACAACCTTGAGTGGCTGACTGCACATCACAAGAAATGGCACAGGCTAGGCCAGCCCATAGCTGTCAACTTACAGATTTGAAAATAAGGGACCAGCAGCCTTGAAAATAAGGGACCAGCAGCCAAAATAAGGGACCTGCAGCCTCACCTGTTCCAGGCACTTCAGTCTTCCTGTCCTCCTGCAGTCTGGTCAAACTCATGCTGGGTAGCTTCGAGAACACTGTCCAACCAACTTTGTAACCAGAGGTTCAACTGAATAGAATCTGAATCACATGCACCACAAGGCCTATGCAGCCTCAAGTTAAGATGGCTCCCTGGCCTGGCTTTGCACTACAAAGTTTGCAGCAGCACGTGCAACAAAATGGCGTCCAGCATTCAAAAAACCCCTCAGCTTGCATTAACTAGCCACACACAAGGCATGCAAGCTCCACCCCCCTGTCGTTCTTAGACTTCTTATTGGGTGAGCAACACAGCCAAGCAACACAGTTGGAGCCTTCCTCCTCCCTGGCCGGCAGGGAGTGAGGGAGAGGAGCTGCTTCCTTTGAAATTTAAGGGACATCATTTAAGGGACATCCTTCAATAAGGGACAGCAGCGGGACATGGCACTGGAATAAGGGACTGTCCCTTCAAATAAGGGACACTTGACAGCTATGGGCCAGCCTCGTTGCCTGTCCCGTTTATACTATATCAAGCGCCACATTACATGAAAGACCATTCTGTAAGATGCAGCACTGCTAGTTCGTTACAGTCACATCCAAAGCCGCACATTTAAAGCGCATGGTTTTCCCCAAAGAATCTTGGAATTTTTGTTAATGGTGCTGGGAATTGTAGCTTGGGGTGGAACTACAGTTCCCAGGATTTTTTTTTTTGGCGGGGGGAATACTGAGCGAAGGTAAGAAAAACGGGATTCTTACTCGCCCTTTGCACCCCCTTCTGAATTGTCCGAGCAGAGACCAACGGCCGCCCTCCCTCCTTGGCAAAAAAAGAGTGCCGTCTTTGAACGGCTTCAGAGGCAAGACTTGCGGAACCCCCTACCGGCCATCGCGGGGCGCTGTGAATGCAGCTCCTCGCTAGGCGAAGCTCCGGAAGCCTCTCTGCTCCTCTCTATGGCAGCATTCCATCCCGCGAATTCCCTTTGGCGCAGGAAGAGGCGGTGGAGGGTGGGTGGGAAAAGAGGAGTAAGCCACTTCTGAACAACGCGGCTCGCTATTGGTGCGCGCGCGCACCCTCAAGCCAATGGCGATGCCCGTTGCTTGAATCCGGCCCGCCTGGGCGAGCCATCTTGCTGCCCGCTCTGCAGACCGCTGAGCTGTACATTCTCGGTCCGAAGGGAAGTGGAGCAGCCATGCCGCACTATCAGACCTGGGAGGAGTTCACCCGCGCGGCCGAGAAACTCTACATGTCCGACCCCATGAAGGTAATTTGGGGGAAGCGAGGAGGCTCGCAAGCTTTTGCTGAAGGGGCGGGAGGGAGTGTCTGATCGCATGTCTCGCCCACAAGATCTGCCAGGATCTTGCAATACCTAATAGCTCCTCGCTTTGATTTACGTCTATTCTAGGCGCGCCGGTCTGACTAAAACGTCCAGAGCTCGTAGTTGTGATCCTGAAAGTCTTCATGTGGTTTATTTTTTAAGGTTCTTTCCTTTGAATTCATTTGTGAAATTGTTTTGCTAGGTTTTCTCTACGACCAGAACGGCTCTCACCCCGGGTTTTTGGGGAAAGAAACATTTAAATGGCTGTAGGAAAATATCCCTCGGGTAGTGGTTTCCATATAAGATGGCGTTGTAAGCATTCATGCGAACTTTGCCCAGTCACATTCTTCCAGTTCGAGAGGCCGGTCTAGATTTGGGAAGGTATTGTGAGCAGACAGAGAAACCTGTGATTAATTGGTGTGCGTTCCTTTTAGGAATCAAATGACTCCTAAGGTAAATGGGTTTGGGCAAACGGGTTAGTAAAATGAATAAAAGGACTACTAATCCCCGCAGAGCTATTTTCACAGGTGGACTGAAAAACTATGCTTCTGTGCTTTTGAGTGCGAAGATGACAGCCATTTATTCACCCATAAGATGTTGCTTCTTTCATTTCAGGTCCGTGTGGTACTGAAATATCGGCACTGTGATGGTAATCTGTGCATTAAAGTAACAGATGATGTAGTTGTAAGTAAAGCTCCTGCAATTTATTGATTTGGGCAGGCTGGGAAATGTCTGGGGCATCTGCCAAAGTTGACCTGTGGGGGTGGGGAGATAAAGATCTGGCCCTCTGGGCCAAAAAGGATCCCCAAACTATATTATTTGGACGAATAGTCTCTAATATATTCAGCTGAAAACTGCATGTGGTGGTTTTTGCAGCAACACAGGTGGTACTTTATTAGTTCCTCCATTGGTCTATGCAAATCTCACTCCCTATCTTGAGCTTATTTCCTTCTGGTTTGCATCATCCCTTGTATGTAGGGGGTGGGGCTAATCAGGAAGGTTGCTACACAGGCAAATGGTGAGATGAAGAGTTAAGCAGCCTCTGCCCCTTTGACATTCCTCCACTGAAAGTAGATGTTTAGTGCTCTGGTCCATGGGGTCACGAAGAGTCGGACACGACCAAATGACTGAACAACAAACAATGCATTTGGATGCCTCCTATGTTATCATAACAATATTATGCTTGATGGTACCTGAGCTCAAGGAGCAATTTTTCATCTATATTTGGATATTATTAGACGCCATTTTGAATCACAATTGTGGAACATTTCAAAACAGCACTACACTGATTTTGACCGCTGATTTTAGAACTACATTTGTGTGTGTGTGTGTGTGTGGAGGTGGTGTTTCTTAGAATTCCTGAACAACACTGGCATCTAATATTTAAAAAGTTGGTAGATTATTGGGGCATCTCCTATTGTAGATCAAAGTTTACCCTAAATGCTCAATGGAGAAATTATTTTATCATCTTTAATGCCTTCAAACCGTTTCCTTAAGTCTTCCATATATAGGTATGGCTATGGGATTATTTATTTTTATTTATTGCAAATAATAATATGTCCCCAGTCACATTTATATCCCACCTTTTCCTCCATAGAACTCAAGATGGTGTAAATGGTTCTCTCACTCATTTAATCCCCACAGCAACGCTGTGGGGTTGGTTAGGCTGAGAGGCAGTGATTGGCCCGAGGTCACCTAGTGAGCTTCATGGCTGAGTGGGGATTTGAACCCTGATCTCACAGATCCTCATCTGACCCTCTAACCATTACACCACACTAGGTGGGGCATTAAGCTTTCAGAAAAAAGCATTGCACTTTAAAATTCGGAATTAGTGAAATATTAATCTCGGACTCAACAACATACAATTTTTTAAAAAAAACTACTAAAGCTTCAGCACATAATTAGAAATGACTTTAACAGTATGTTAACAGTATGTTAACAGTAAAGTACATTTAACAAATGTAATTCCTGTGTATTCTATATGTAAAGCTCTTTGAGTTTACTCAAAGAATGCTAAAACGATTAGGCGTTATAGTCCATAGGATGGCCAGTTCTAGTTCTTCGTTAGCTTTTTATTGAAGGGCATATGAAAAATCCTTTGCATGTCCCATGTAGTCCAGCTTTTACTTTCTAACAGTGGCAAGCCAGATGTGTCTGAAACTCACAAATCAAGGTGATGGCTATTTCTGTTTGACCCAATCATTTGGTATTTGCTATCCTGGCTAGCAGGCTAACTGTTACACCGCTCCTTTGAAAGCTATCATTGTAGTGCAGCACCAAGCTTCTTGCTGTTGTTGTCGTCGTCATTTTTTAACAACTGAACAGAAATGAGAATCTGCTTTGTTTCAGAAAAGTTGAATAAAATGAAATTGTGATGTTTATTGTACCTGCAAAACATGTGCTAAATTGGCTCTTTTTGCACCTGTATAAAACCAAGACCTGGGATATTGTTTTAGAAACAATAATGGCTGGTCCCCCTTTAAGACTTTCCATAACCTGCTGTGTTCACAAGTCCAGTTTTAACAAACTGGTTCTGTTCCAGTTTTACTGTTAGCTTTTCAGAATTTGTTAGCTGCTTCTAAATAAATTTGTTAGCTACACCACAAAATATTGCAGAACTTACATCTGAATAAAGATGTATCACACTGCATAGTTAACCTGCTTTTAAAAGAAGTGTTGTCTTTTAATAAAAAACGGGTCAGAAATTAAGAATACAGTGTTTGGTGAAATGAGTCTCTCGTGGAAGAAATGGAAATATTTTTTTCCTGCCAACATTATGAGTCTGGAATGCCTCATGTTGCATGCTCATTGGCCCATATCTGAAGGCAAACAGATGTGTCTCGGGCTAAGACTTCAGGTAAATAAGAAAATTAAGGTACGTTTTCTGGAGAAAGATTCTACACAGTTATATTTAATCTTTACTTCCACTCAGTAAATAGTGTTTGAGGTTGGAGCCATGGTTCAGGTAGCTAACCTTAGGCAGCTTTCTTAACTTCCCTGAAAGCACTGTGATGATAATAATAATAAATTTTATTTATATCCCGCCCTCCCCAGCCAAACCGGGCCCTAACATCAAAGTAGTTGCCCTTTTCACAGGCTAGGAATGTAGGAAAATGTAGGAATAAGGGCATATTTTAATGGACAGCTTTTAAAAAAGTGTCCTTATGCTCTATTTCAGCTATAATACGCTATCTAATACCTAAGCTACAACTTCTCTACACACTTGTGAGAAAGCCTCATTAAACTTGGTAGGGCTTCTAGGTAAATCTGCATTTCATTGGGTTGCATGTGCTGTTTGAGAAGTGTGTTTCTAACAGTGTGGATGAGTAACTGTTTGACATTACCATCCTTGCAACAACTTAAGTGAAAGGTATTTTCTATCGTTAGAGTACCATGCATTGTAAACCAAAATTGGACTGTGGGAAAAGTTGTGTGTTCTCAAAATACAGTGGCACAAATTTCAAAACAAATGTTGTTCGATATAGCACAATATCTTTTATTTCTGGTGCAACATTCTCTAAAAAGCATCTTCTTGATGTCTTGGGTAAATCAAAATTAAAGCTATCATTATCTCCCCCACCCTTTTTTTCTTTCAGTGTCTGCTCTATAGGACAGACCAGGCTCAAGATGTAAAGAAGATAGAGAAATTCCACAGTCAACTAATGCGACTCATGGTAGCCAAAGAATCCCGCAGTGTTGTCATGGAAACAGACTGAATAGCTGGAAATAAAATGAATGCTCCAGTCATATTTCACAGGAGGAAAATATCACTGGATTTGGGCAGATTTTTCAACAGAAGAAGTGTGGCATAAAGTGGATTGTAAAGGGGGTTTTGTAAGGATTTTCAGGCTCCACTTCAGAGTGGTGAGAGGACTATATGCTTTCATTTGAAAGCCTTTATTTATTTTTTTAATTTGAGCAAAAGAGTATATCCTCTGCTGGCAATACTGAAGGTTAAAATATGTTAGGGTAGATTTGTACGTTTTCTTTTGTAAATCTCAGCACTCTGCTTAAAAATAAATGGGAGGAAGCAAGTGTGCTCCTCTGAGGGGACTTCAAGATGCTATCATAGAGTTTTTGCTTGTTCTTAATGAATTTTATGTTGCTGTGTTGGCTAAAGTGAGAAGAACAATGAATTACTAATGTAGAAATGGGGTGTGATAATAAGCCTTTATGTATGGATATATTGAGTTAGCGATAGCATCTTCCAAAACAGATTAAAATTGCCAAAATAAATAGTTGGCAATACAGCTAAGCCTGTGTATAAACATTTTATGGATCTGAAAAACTGATACTGGCCTGAAAATCATCAATATATATCGACTACTTAGTAGTTATCTAAAATCTGATAAGGAATAAACTTCTGTTCATGACATGCAAGTGTTCACAGAAACAGATTCAGGACTTTATTTGGAGTGTCTTATTCTGGATTTGCCCAATGTGGTTTGTTGCAGCTAAAACATCTGTACAAGTTTTTAAAATGTCCTTTACCACATTGCTTTCACTTTTTAAGCTTTAAATGTTTCTGTTGTTATAAAGGTATCATAATCACCAAACACTAAAATTGGTGCTACAGTATGAGTGGTATTACATATTGTTAAATACAGCAGTTGAGAGAGGGAAAGCTTAGCTACTACATAAATTGTATGTATGTACTTAGTGTCAAATCATAACCGTTTTCATGATGCCTCTTTTCCAAGAAAGCAGTCTTTTCATATTGTCCTCATATGCTGTAGAAAACAATAACAAGGGGGTGTTGGTTACACAAGTATGCTTCATACAGCATGGTGATTTGTCTGATGCCACTTCAAGTGCTGATATGAGATCAGCAAAATAAAATACTTGCCAGTACCACTGCCTCTCCTAATGTTGCCTTTCTCCAGAATTTATATTGCATTAATATAAAAATCTGTGCTTCTCATCGGGATTGAACTCCAGTCATTTTCACCTTTTACAGTTGGTGTGCTATAGAGAGGTTCATTCTTGTGTTTGCTTATTTTTTCAGCATTAATACTGCAACCATTTCAAAGGCCAGCTGCCTTCCATAAGCTTCCTACTAAAGCACTTGTTTTCCCCGATTTCTTCAACATAGTGAACCTAGTCATAGTCCGCGTTTAAAGGTAAAGGGGCCGTGACAGTTAAGTCCAATTGCGGACGATTCTGGGGTTGCAGCGCTCATCTCGCTTTACTGGCCAAGGGAAGCGGCGTTTGTCTGCAGACAGCTTCCAGGTCATGTGGCCAGCATGACTAAGCTGCTTCTGGCGAACCAGAGCAGCACACAGAAATTCCGTTTACCTTCCCGCTGGAGCAGTACCTATTTATCTACTTGCACTTTGACGTGCTTTCAAACTGCTAGGTTGGCAGGAGCAGGGACCGAGCAACGGGAGCTCACCCCGTCGTGGGGATTCGAACCGCCGACCCGATCAGCAAGCCCTAGGCTCTGGTTTAGACCACAGCGCTGCCCGCAGTCCGCATTTAAAGTACCCTATATTCTTTTTTGCTTGTGTAAAACCCTGATACAGTGGTACCACAGGTTAAGTACTTAATTCGTTCCGGAGGTCCGTTCTTAACCTGAAGCACCACTTTAGCTAATGGGGCCTCCTGCTGCCGCCGCGCCGCCAGAACACAATTTCTGTTCTCATCCTGAAGCAAAGTTCTTAACCTGAAGCACCATTTCTGGGTTAGCGGAGTCTGTAACCTGAAGCGTATGTAACCAGAGGTACCACTGTATTAAAAAATTGAACTATGCAGCCCGTTTACTCTCTGTACGTGCACACCAGTTTGTACAATGAGCGCAAGCCATACCTTTGCCTTGTGTACACAGAACGTTATGGACTACATTTTCTTACCTTTCCTCTCTGAGGTGGGTGAAGCCTGAGCAAACGTTGGAGAGGAAGAGGGAAAAGTTGCGAGCATGGAATAAAATAAATGCAAGCAGATGGGAATAACTGGCATCATGCTTTGAGTTTGATCTCCTCTTTGCTTTTTGGTCCTTCTGTTCTCATAACAAAAAGAACCTGCTGGATCAGGCCATCCGTTCTAGCATCCTGTTTTCACAGTGGCCAGCCAGATGCCTATGGGAAACCCAAAAGCAGGAATTGAGCAGAACAGCAGACTAGCTATCTGTGTTTACCACCGACTGGTATTCACATGCATACTGCTTCTTGTGATCATACTGTCTCTTGTGATTGTGCTGGGGGAGGGAGAATGAGCCAAGCCCATATCTTGACCTGACCATGTAAACATTAAACCATAGTTTAGTGTTAAGTCCAAACATACAGGTTCTAAGGAGCTGGATAGGCAGATAGATTACTTCTACATGACTCAAATGACAGTTAAAACCTTTTCTAGTCAAGGGTTGTATTTCAGCTTTTGCCTAATGCCTTGTTGAGGAAGGTTGTGCTCTATATCTTACTGTGAATGAGCAGTGTTTGTTCTTGGCTTCCTAATTCTGGTTTATTTGGGTGAGGAAATCATGGTTGGTTGCTGCTGTTCACACTAAGTAAGAGAGCAGCAACATGCACTTGTTTATGACTTACCCTGATGGAACATGGCCAATTATTTGCTTGTAAAAGCCAAGTACTGTGTATGCAAAGGATTCTTCTCAGACTCAGGTTTGAGTGACAATGAATGGTAAATGACTGATCTCTTATTTTTTATTAAAATGCTCTTTTATTCTTAAAATACTAGAGGCTCTGAAAGTATATAATCTTAGTAGCACCATACAGGTGGATGTGTTTCCTAGAAAATGGCTACTTTTGTTTTTCTTGTTTCCCTAAATTTTCATTTATTCTACTTGATCCCATGTATTTTTAGTCAGACCTTCATGGTGTGTAGTGGTGGTGGTTTTTCAGATAATTGTGTTTGGGATTTCATCTATAGAGAATGCTGAGGACTAGGCAACCATATTTCACACTGAAAAGCCACTAGCATCCTATAAACGTGTAGCTATGATGGCACATAGGGGATGTGTTTAGCACAATTACAATTGCAGCTTGCTACTGCGTATTTCGTATAACAGAGTGAACTTGTTTAGCTGGTTATCTACTGTTCACTTTCTTCAGGATCCTAATTGGTAACTGGCTCCACTTCCTTTTCTCAATTCTGTATGAGGCTACCATGTGCTAGATGCAATGATTATTAAAAGCATCTGAGTCATCCTTGCCGTAATGCTGCAGTTAAAAAGTGGTTCATCAATACAGTATTATCACATCTAATCAAGAGCACACCTTATGAAATATGTAACTGGGCTTAATTTTTCCTTCCTCTGATTTTTTTTTAAATCTATATTTGTGGGGATGGTACAATGCAAAGCATTGATAGCATGGTCTACTTGATTAGGGGGACAAAGGGCATATATCGGAGTAATTATGGGTTTTACTTAGTCAGCATACCTTATATCAAAACCAGGCACTTAGAATTTTTTAGAACAGTAGACTTTATATTAGTGCTGTGTTCTTAATGGCCTCCTGACACCCACAGTAACATCCCCTCCAAAAATCAAAAGCAGGTGTGAATATACAAATGGAGACCTTGGGATATTGGTCCATCAATGGTTATGAAGGTCTCAATGAAGAGTTTAAAAATTGCCTGCTAGGGCGTCATTTTCTTCCTAAAAATCCACATTCTAGCCAGGCTAGAAATAACCTCAAGGCCTTTCTTATTACTCCCCCCCCCTTCCCTGATGTTTTATCTGTGCTTTGTTTTATGCACTGTCTCATACTATTACATGTTATTTTTATATTGTTAGATGACTTGACCATAGTCATGGAAATTGATTGTACAAATATAAGAAATTCCATTAGTTTTTTAAAAGCGGAAACATGTTTTTTCTACAGAATGCAGGAAGGAGAGTTCAGAGGTCCTAGAGATGTGTGTGTGTGTGTGTGTGTGTGTGTGTGTTCTAATCATGAGGAAGTACTTATTGCAGTACAGCCTCTCCCCACTCTCAAGTGATCATCACAAAGGCTCCTGCTGACTCATGCACTGCTTTCAGCGCCTAAACGGGGTGGAGGTAGAATGGAGGAATCCCCACTCACAGGCGTCCTGTTATAAGTGGGGATTCCCCTGTAGTTTGATCCTGATAAGAAATTACTTTTAAGAATTCATATAAGGAAAACTGACACCAGTGAATGATCATGTTTGTATACCAAATTTTGCCCTGAGCTAGCTAACGACGTGTGTTAATTACCGTATCTCGTACCACACCTAAAACCTTTCATGCTGGCACATCCACAGGTGAACAAGAAGAGTAGTCAAGTTGGCATGCAAAGAAAGGCAACATAAAGCATTTGACAATTGATCGCTATGAGGCATAATGTGATTTTTTTTTTTTAAAGATGCCTTATTCCTAGATGCTTAAAATGCCTTTGAAAGAGTTGAAAAACCCTGTCTTCAGTGTTTGTACTGAATTAAGTCTTCCAATGTACTGTCACAATATGCAGTAATTCTGTATCAAATATTTATCTGTCAAGGGACAAGGTGATACCACCCTCATAGATCCAGACCTTACATAACTGTATATTTTTCAGAAATATCCATATGCAGGATCTAACAATATAAAACCAGAGTGGGTGAGAGAGATCTGAAAAAAAGCTAAAGGTAGACAAACAAAGATACACAGGATCCCTTGAAAACAACTGAAATAGAATAATACCTAGAAGTTTGTGAAATCTTGTTTGCTCACCTAATCTAAATCTTGGATGGAGTGTACAAAGATGAATGCCTAATCTTATGTACTTACTATGGATTGAAATTCCATTGAAATAGATTATAAAAAGCATTCTAAGCCTTTAATTTTATATGAGGATGCAGAAGTCATTCTAGCAAAGTAGTGAAAAGCTTACATAAGGAACCCTAGGAAAATAGAGAGCAGCAGGTTAGATTTTCTACAATAACGATGCCTGAAGGTTAAGGAAAAAATGGGAATAGGTACATGAATAAATGCTTACCTAGTTGTTGTTTTTTTTAAATACAGTCAGCATGTTTATGAAATCTATACATTTTCTTGAGTAAGTGATGTGTTAGTGTGATACATTTAGAAAGGGCCAAGTATAAGAAATTGTATAAGTGAAAAAGGTTTGGGAAGGCATTACTTCCAAGGAATAGCAGGGTTTAAGTACTAAACTTTGAAGATGGAGTTACAACTTTTAAGTGAATTGGCTGAGTCGCCTTACAAATTCTAATGCAGTCCCATTAGAAAATGCAGTGCACCAAAAGAAGCTTTAATGTACTTCCAAACAATGTACTTCCCTCACTGCGAGAAGCCAAGTTACAGGGAACCAGGCAGAGGGCCTTCTCGGTAGTGGCACCCGCCCTGTGAAACACCCTCCCACCAGATGTCAAAGAGAAAAATAACTACCAGACTTTAGAAGACATTTGAAGGCAGCCCTGTTTAGGGAAGCTTTTAATGTTTGATGTATCACAGTATTTTAATATTTTTTTGGAAGCCGCCCATAGTGGCTGGGGAAGCCCAGCCAGATGGGCGGGGTATAAATAATAAATTATTATTATAAGTAAATGATTTATTGGGGTATGTGGGGGGATAAAGTCAGTTTATTTGTAAAACACTCCATTGACACTGATTTATGAATTCTGCACATAACTGAATGTGCTCAGTTTTATTCTATGATAAATAAATTACAGGGAATTTGCTACTAGAAGTTCTTTGATCTTTAAAGGAATAATAATTTTATTAAGGGCTGCAACATATTTCTATAGCTTCACATAATAATAGCACTTTGCCTCTATCCAACTTTAAGATCTGCAGTGGAGCCAGAATTATAAAACTATCTTATTACAAGTGAGGCATATAACAAAATGTGATGTGGAGTGTTCCAATTCAGGGTGCAAGCTGACTGCCCCTTTCTAGGATACACCATTCCATCCCACCCTCCTCTAGCAGTCAGCATTATGTGCCCATTGAACATGCTCAATCCTCACTGCTATTTTGGGCTCATCCCAATTTTTTTTTATTTTTTTTTTTGTACTTCTGTAAGTCTTTGGGGTCCCCCAAGCTTGCTACTGTGTAGATTGTGCTGTGCTGAGAAATCACACTTTGAAGGTGAGTTTTCTAAGAATACATTGCTTCCTGCCGGGTGACAGAATAAGAGATTCTGACCTGAGTTGCATTGCTAAAGATAGGGTGGGATGCATATCCAAAATAACCGTGTTAGGTGTACTTATCACTAATGTATTAAACTTGTGTCTTGACTGTTTCATATTAAGGTAAGGTAAATATAAATATTCCACTGCAAAAAGAAATGTAATACATCAGGGTGAAGAACAAGGGTCTACTATTATTTTTGTCATAATCAACGTCAACATCTTATCTTTTTTTACTAACCATCCCTAATCACAATGAAGTTGAGTGAGAGGTGCTTGGCATTATGAAAAGATGGCAAGTAATTATGCACTATCATGCAAAAATCGGGCAGACCCACTAAGGAGTGCTCCTAAGCATATCCACTATATTTTGCTGGTATGACACCATGTTTACCATTGATAGCATTTAGTATAAAGGTTACTGTAATTAGATTAGAGTGGCTGGGGAAACCCAGCCAGATGGGTGGGGTATATTATTATTATTATTATTATTATTATTATTATTATTATTATTATTATTATTATTATTAACTTAAGCATAATGTCTAGAGGAGCATGCAAGTTGCTTATGTGTGTGATGGTTGGGATATGTACTCCCCATAGATGGAATGTATTTAATTATGATGCTGTAATTTCAAAAAGCCTTTAGCACAAACGAATAAAAGGTACTGTGTTTACTGCTGGCAGCTAGCAACATGTATATAGGGCACATACACTTTAGCAGTTTAAAATGTAACAAGGCCATTCCCTCCTACTGTGTTTCAAGTGGTGTCTTATGTAGCTGTACACATAACTACCGTATTTGTTTCCTTGCACATTACCCAGTTTGTTTCCCCCTGTCTGCAACCCTCCGAAACTCCTGTTCATCTGCACATGCACTGTCATCTGTACACTTGCAACAGCGATCTAAAGTTTACACACCTCAGCTTAACCACAGCTTGTTTTCAAATTGGATGAGAAGTGCTATGAGGGAAAACAGTATTTTGCAAGATGCTACAATATACGTTTGGATTGTGTACTTGTTTTGTTTAAACACCAGCCACGGGAGTGCACTGGAGTCAGAGTAAATGGTAATGTGTACACAGCCATAGTCTCTCACTATATTATGTGGGAGGTTCATGTGGAATGGATGTAAAGGTACAAAGAAAAATGTGCTCTTAACACAAACCATATGAAGATTAGTTCTGGTACAAATGAAGCTGTGGAAACTTGGGTCATTAAATACTTGGACTCTATGAAATATGCTTAACCCTACTGTTGCACAGTGAGACTAGAGCTCCTCTGCACTTCATAACCCCAGTGAGGTTACGTGTTTATTTTCTTGCTGCATACCAGAATTCATTTGACATGATTTCTTCGACAACTCAGTATGTGTTTTCAGTAAAAAGCCACTGTTAGCTGTTAAAGAGAATGGAATGAGTATAAACACTAGCAGCAATGGGTTTTATATGCATGCTAGAATAACCATGTTCAGCCAGGTTGAGCTTTTGCCCAGCAGGCTCTGAACACTGGTACGTAGCCATATATTTGCAGGGGACGTTCATTTCAGTCTGCCATTTCTGAACACCACCCAATACAGGCTTGATTTAAAGTGGACAATTGACACAATGGATTTTCTGTTCTTTCATTTGACCTGCACAAACCAGCTTCAGAGCTGTGTCGGTTTCTGCTTTTCTTTCACTTCCCCTCGTGTGGGCTTAAGAGGATGCTTTGGGCCCCAATGCTGAAAAAATTACATGCACAACTCTGTTGAGGGAGGGCCCTGTAACTCAGTGGATTTATCAGAAAGCAGACTTCTTCCACCTGACCTCTCACTTCATCTTTTATACATTCATACAGCCACCTAATTCACACTCTTCCATCCCCTTTCATACATGCCATTTTTAATAGCCCTTTGAATCTTCCCCTCCCCATTATGTTCTTCCAATCACCATTATCCTTTATTATCTAACATGTAGCAAGAACAGGACAAACTTTCCTTATAGAGGTGGGAGAAAATGGAAGTGTACTGTATTAAGCCTCCAGGCCGAAAAAAAATCCTATGCAAAGCAATTTCTGAACACATTACAGTATTGGGTTAAAATGCATCAAGGTAATTTCCCCTCTGTGTTTCAAGTCACATTTGCATGCTGAGGTACACACCAGAGGGGTGTGGGGATGTCCTCAAGTGATGTGCTTTACCTCTTTGGTTTCCTTGCCCCTGAATTCCCAACCCCGACTCCTACACATGAAACAGTCATTTTCCTTTCAAATATTTCCTTTCAAATGGAAGCTGGTTTGAGGGAAAACACAACATCAGCATTTCTCACTAAACTACAGGATAGCTCTGCACCATGGGTAATGTGCAAACATGAACTCAAAAACCAGTGGGATCCAGAGGGATAACTCAGTCAGCAGAGCACGAGACTCTTAATCTTAGAGTCACGGGTTTGAGTCTCATGTTGGGTGAAAGGTTCCTGCAATGCAGGGGTTGGACTAGATGATCCTCGTGGTCTCTTCCAACTCTACAGATTCAAGAGTAAACACCAATGTGTACACAGCCTAAGGCGTGCATCGCTTCACTATGTGGTCACACCCACGGCACACCTTTAAAGTGCATTTAAAGCACATGACTTCCCCAAAGAAATCCTGGGGACTGCAGTTTAGTCCTCACAGAACTGCCAAACTCTACAGTTCCCAGGATTATTTGGGGGGGGGGAGTCAGGTGCTTCAAATTGGTGTGGGGAGCAGTGGTGGATGTGTCGTGTCCTAAGACAAAAGAAAAGAAGCCTTCAGAGCCTTTGAAGCGCGTTACACGCAGCAGCGAAAACAAACCCATCCCGGGTCTTGAAGCTGCTGTCCAACCCAACAACCCAACGCAAGACTTTCGCCGAACGACACGCGTTACGACCTTGGTTTCCAACTCTGCGGTGCTCCCAGCAGCTACCTTCCCCCGCCGCCGGCCATAACGTTTCTCGGGCAGCAGGATGAAGAAGGTTTTGAGAACCCAGGTGGAGCACCCAACACACCACCCCTACCGTTACATGGAGGCCCCCAAAGAACTACACCTCCCAGAATCCTCTGTTGCCGGCCGTGTTCCTCGACCCCCCCCCCGCGGCCTTAATGCGAACGGGCGATACGAGAGGGCGGCTACAGCGCCGCCGGCGGAGCCTGTGGGAAGAAAGGCCGCCCCGCCTCTTTCGCTCTTGTGAACGGCGGAGGGCCAGGCTGGGCTACGCGGGGGAACTTCGAGAGGGGCTCTTTCTGAGGCGTTTTTGTTACACGTGAGGCTTATTCATTTGGCTGATAACGGTAATGTAAATCCTACATGCGCAGTCGGCGGCTTGCCGGTATTCTGCGGCTTATCCCGCATCGACAACATTCACACAAGGCGCGAGCAAAGGCGCTTTTTAGTGTCACGTCACGTCACGTCACGTCTGAAAAAGGCTAAAGTAGGACGGGGAACTTGTTGTGCGTGGCGGTTCCTGTCGAAGATCCCAGAAGAAACTCATTTATGCCCACAAGTGAAGCATCCCATTGTGAGTTCCCTGGGAAACTCGTCAAACTGAGGGTTGCTTTCGGGGTTTAAAAATATATATATAGAATCGCAGAATTATAGACTAGGAAGAGCCCTTTGAACATCTCTAGTCTAAGTCCTCCCCAGTCCAATGCAGTATTTACAATGCAGGGTAGGTGCAACTGGAGAATCCCTGACAGGTGAACTGGGCTACACTGCTTCCGCTTGGTATGTGATATGTTACTGCGGCTTGTGTGCTATTTATTTAAGGTTTGAACTTTTAAAGGATACTTTTTTTTTTTGCAAGTACACAATGTACGTCTGTAAAATATAGCCCAACATCAAATAACCCATGAAACAACCCAAAGGAGTCCTTTAGATTTAAGGGCGTTGGGATTCCAGGTTCTGTCTAAGGATTTCAGTTGCAAGTGGACTGCATCAGGCCTTACAAACGTTTACAGGCGTTTGCAAGGATTGCTGATTTGCACATGTGTCACAGATTAGCCACCATAGAGAGAACTTTAATATCATCTGGAAGTCACTCATTCAGAATATTTTGCAGCTCAGGAACCTGTTGTGATTTAGTTGTCAATTGAAATTACCCAGACATGAAGTTTGGAACTGCCGTTTACCCTCCACAAGACTGGCTACATGTGTGTGGTTTTTCTCTTGTTCTTTTCTGCTTGGATTTCTACTGTGAGGGTTAAAAAGAAGGTAAAAGGTAAAGGTACCCCTGCCCGTACGGGCCAGTCGTGTCCGACTCTAGGGTTGTGCGCCCATCTCACTTAAGAGGCCGGGGGCCAGCGCTGTCCGGAGACACTTCCGTGTCACGTGGCCAGCGTGACGAAGCTGCTCTGGCGAGCCGGCACCAGCGCAGCACACGGAAACGCCGTTTACCTTCCCGCTAGAAAGCGATACCTATTTATCTACTTGCACTTAGGGGTGCTTTCGAACTGCTAGGTGGGCAGGAGCTGGGACCGAAAGACGGGAGCTCACCCTGCTGCGGGGATTCAAACCGCCGACCATGCGATCGGCAAGCCCTAGGTGCTGAGGTTTTACCCACAGCGCCACCCGCGTCCCAAAAAGAAGGTAATCCAAGTTAAATCCATGTTCTTTTAGAACTTTCTGGAAATTGCTGGGGTGTAGTCAGAGAGAGTGAGAGAGCAAAGAATATGGTGTTTTTGTTGCAATTAATCCTGTTCCTTTCTCTATTGTGTGTAGATTAAGTTACAAAGCTGCCTGTTTACTGCCCTTGGACGTCTGCCATGCCACTGTAACCTTGGCCATTATGTGGTAGTTCAGAAAAGAGTGCCTTGCGTTTTTATCACTCTGCAGTAGTGAGAAGAGTCGATATGCAGGGATCTTCTATGTATGAAGAAGAGGCCCATTATCCCAAGCAGAAGTGGGAGCCAGAGTTGCTATGGAACACAGTGTATATGGATATCCCTACCTTTGTAAGGGACGCGGGTGGCGCTGTGGTCTAAACCACAGAGCCTAGGGCTTGCCGATCAGACGTCAAGTGCAAGTAGATAAATAGGTACTGCTCCGGCAGGAAGGTAAACAGCGTTTCCATGCGCTGCTCTGGTTCGCTAGAAGCAGCTTAGTCATGCTGGCCACATGACCTGGAAGCTCTCTGTGGACAAACGCCGGCTCCCTTGGCCAGTAAAGCAAGATGAGCGTCTGCGACTGGACCTAACGGTCAGGGGTACCTTTTACCTTTACCTTTTACCTTTGTATTAGTAGTGCTTTGCATTTTCAAAATATCCTGCTAGCAAGCTACTGCACACTGAAGGTTTTCGTAGTGTGATTTTTTAATATTATAACTCAGTAAGGATTCCAGACTGTACCCTGAAGGCTGAGCTTACATTTGAAGAAGTCTGTTCTGATTCCATCCTTCCGACTTTTGTTGGGCAGAGGGGGCAGGTTTGGTGACTTACTGCAATCTACTATCAGCAGCCAAGAGACCACTGAATTTGTACTCCTTTGCAGTTTGTAAGAAGAGTAAGCAGAATTTGAAGCCAGGGGTATAGTGGTTGTTTGCTTTTTAAGTAAACTTCAGGACTTTGTATTTTGTACTGTTTTCTAATATCAAACTGTTGCTCACTGCAGAGTTAATAAAGATAAGGGGACATCAGAGTCCCTTCCCATCCCCCCAAAGCAAGAACTGATCACTCAGCAGCGGTTTTGCTAACAATGTGGAATGTTTCCAACTGTAGTTCCTCAGATGTCTTTCTAAGCCTGGTTTTGATTAGAATTGAAGTTTATGTCCAAGATGTGCTTTGCTATGCTAGTATTTATTGTAGCTTGCTTGTTTTACTTGCCAGTTTTTTTGGTATCTACTGAAGTGCTGTCTGCAGTTTCTCCTTCTAATCTTTTTTTTTTTTTTAGATAACTTTCCTGCAGGCATATTTACCAACAGTGGGTTCTAGAGGGAATCTTGTTATCCTATTTCAACTTGCTTCCCCCTACCTCCCTTGACATGCTTGCTGAATGAAAGGAAAATAGTGTCTAGTGACTGGATTTTGTTGCCTAACTGAGCTGGCTGAAAAGGACCAGGCTAAATGATGCACAAAATCCTTGGGTTTAATTTAGTTTAGTGGAACTCAGCTTGAGTTTTGACATTTTTTTCTCCATAGGGATGCAATTAAAATATAATCTGGATATTGTTAGTAATAGATCACTTTTCCCTGTCTTTCTTTTGGGTACATCCTGATATTCTGTACAGTATTATGATGAAATTTGGGGTGCAACTGTACAGGATTTCCCTACCACCAAGCTTGTTACTTTGCAGTGTTAGATGAATTACTCCCTGGATGTATTCATGGGCTGTTTTCTTGGCTTGCATTTAGTCAGTCCATATGTATGGAGGATGGCAACAGTGAAGTCTTTCACCATTGGCCCAGATTGACCATGCATGTTTTATAAGTGGATCAATGTCTTTGGGACGAAGTTGCGTACTCTGGAGAAATGTCTGTGAGAGAAAGTTAATACTTTTCTCTGTGGGAGAATGTTGCTTAATCAAGACATTAATACAAATCTTGACTTATGCTACTTTTAATACCAAATTAACTCATAAAACTTTAATACTCTCTCTTCTGAGTCTCCTCTCTCCCAATTTGAGTTGTGAAGACAATTGCTAATCTATAAATTATTATTGTTCCATTACTAATATACTTGTTTTGCATTATTTATAGTAGACTTCAATGCATAACATTTAAAAAACACACACACAAGATGGAAGTGAATAATGAAAGCTTTTGGCAAAATGTAGGAAGGAATACTTACGTATCTGGTGGCTTGGATCTAAAAAAGGGATGGGGGGGGGAGGAGGAGAACCGTTGTCCACTCAGTCAGATTTTTCTTTTTTACTACATGAAAATAGCCTCTGAGGGTTACCACTGCCAGACTTCTGTAGCTTGTCTGGGGCTATCGAGCAGTATGTTGCTATGATTAATTTTTAAAGGACACATGATTTACCTGTCTTGGAAAGGTGATATTGATATAGTGAGGATATTAAAGGTGTGCTATGAGGATATGTTGCTCAACAGTGTTCTCTTTGAAATAAAGGCTAAATACATGCTGTATTATTAATAGAGCTGAGGCAGATCTGATTTTTCTAAGTACTTTACATATTACAAACAAAGCTGCCCCTTCCTGGTGACATCTTCCACTGGACAGAAGTTTAACCCCTTCTGCTATACATTCAACTGTGTTTGCCCATATCCATCCCTTGTAACCACTGACTTTCTTCCTCCCTCCCTCTCCTGTAGTCTCCCATAGTCTTCCGTAGTCTCAAAATACAGTTTAGAAATTCTGGAGATTCTGAGCAGCTGGGGTGATTGAGGAAGAAGCATTAATCTGTGGATCATAAAGGTTTTTGGGTCCCTGCCCTAAACTTGGTTCACACAAAGAAAGACAAGAATGGCACCATTGCTCCCTAGCAGGTGGCAAATTGTGTCAAGTATATTAAGAACTGCTAAAAGATTTGTCAGAAAATAAAAATAGAACCCATTTACCTGTATCCTCTCTCCAAAGAGATTTTGTCTCCGCTTAATTAATATTGAAGGTGATTCCCACCCTTCTTCTCTTGAAGCTCTTGGGTTGAACAGTTCCTGATAATTTCCCTCTGCCCAGATAATTTTAATTAAAACTCTGCAAGCCACACAGACCAGGTTGAATGCCTTTTATTAGATATCTAAAGTGGAAATTTCTTCTCTTTCCATTCCCGGGTTTGTTTTCCAAATACTTTTTCTACCCCACATCCAGAGGATGCTCATATTAGGGTCTGGATTCCTCGAGAATTCTGATATGGCTTCCCTGTCCACTGCTTCTAAACATGTCCAACATCCTAAACACGTGAAAATATCTGAGAGCTTTGAGTAAATGGTTTGGCTGTAACATGGAACAGAGGAGCTCAGCTAGAAGCCAGCCAATGCCAGGGAATTTTATTGTATAGTAGAGAGCACAATTAGGATTGCAAACATGAGAGGAGTTTAACACACACAGCCCTGCTCCTTTGCCGTGATCCTGAGAAAAATCACCCCAGGAGCAAACAGCAGTTCCTGGGCAGGCGGGGGCAGGCAGTTGGAATTAGCAGCTTCAGGAATCATAGGGATGGGGCAAGGGGAAAGAGATGGGGGGGGGAGCCTATCCATATGCTGAAATCCCTATCCTGATTAATCCCCCCCTCCAAAAAAAAGTAGGGCTGCCAGGAGCATCCCAGACGCTGAAATTTCAGGGCCTATTATAGGATGTTGGGCCAGTCCCACATTCCTGGCCTCATTTATTTCACATGGTTCTTGTGAAGATAATGGTGTACGGGGGGGGGGGGGGATGGGACTATATGCATTGGTCTGAGCTCTTTGAGGGAGGAGCAGAATCAAAATGTAATAACATAATCATTATTACCGGAGTACTTCCAAGCTACAAATCTGCTTCTTCCAGTGAAGTGCACCCATGTTCAGAACAAGCTGACTCCTCACCTCCTGGACTCAAGAACTTGGAGCACATAACACCACAGTCTTTTCAGGGTTCAGCTTCAATTTATTGGCCCACACCCAAGCCATCACTACCTCCAAGAACAAATCTAGCACCTCAACTTTACTATTATTTTGACCTGTTAGCTGACCAAACCCCCCTTTTTTTTTACCCATCAAATGCTCCAAATAATTCAGTAACGGAGAGGGGAGATGCCTTCAGCTATTGGGAAGCACTGCTAGACATACACTTTCCATTCATTGAATAGTCTCCTGGCATGAAGCCTTTAAATATCAGAGCTGTTTTGATTTAACAATTGGTTCATAACACTTTTTTGCTGTTTGAATACTTGTACATAATTGATTTACAGTTGTTATGTGCAAAGCTGATCAATATATTCATTATTTCGGTATAAAAGCATGCATCACTGCAATTAAGTGCTGAGGTGGGGAAGCCAAATGGGGAAACTTTCCCCCCCTTTCTAGCTTCTGCTTCTAAGATAATTACTTCATTGTGGTTATGGATAAATATTTAGAAATTCTTCCTTTAAATCCCAGCACATTAAAGTATTGGTGCTATTGCCAGCTACATTGAAGTGTTTCTGTTGCATATTTGCTTTGGCAGATCCTCTAGTGTTCCATTATGGAGAGAGATCATGATGGCTTTCATTTGTTTCCCTTGCTGTCAACTGCATACAATAGGCTTTCTTCTCTTGATTCACCCAGAGTTTGTCTTCACATGAGAATAAGGACAATTGGAACAACTATTGCCCTTTGCCAATACCCTCTTTTTGGTGGGAGTGCCCACGTGTCGTGAGAGTGCCCCAAAATCCAACTATTCTGGACAACAGCCATATGAGAAATATGTAAAATAACTAAGCAAGTATTAGAAATCACCCCAGAATTGGCCCTACTAAACATCTTCCAAGACAATAATGCCCATTTATGCCACAAAGAACTCATAACCCACATACTTTCAGCAACCAGACACTGGAGAGACCTGTCAGGAGTAAGCATGGACCAATGGTACCAATAGTATGGGAAGCAGCCTTACTAGAAAAATTAACCAATAAACTGAAACTGACACATGGACAAATAGAAGAAGATGCATTCACCCCGATATGGCTCCCCTTTATCACGTACACAGCCAAACAAGACAATGACAAAAATCCACCAACAGCATACACATCAATATGGCTGACCTGATCCAAAACACCCACCCACCCCACTCACACACAAAAACAAAGATCACCACAGCCAATCACAAACAAACAACCACACCTTGGCCAACCCCAACCTCTCTCACCACCAAAGGAACACAAGTGAATAGCACAGAACCTGCACAAGTGACGCTGACACAAAACCCCACAAATATTAAGTACTCCAATCTCCTGCAATGCAGGAATCCCAGCCATAGCACCCAAGTTGTGTACAGTGGTATCTCGGGTTAAGTACTTAATTCGTTCCGGAGGTCCGTTCTTAACCTGAAACTGTTCTTAACCTGAAGTACCACTTTAATGGGGCCTCCTGCTGCTGCTGCTGCGCCACCACCGCCCGATTTCTGTTCTCATCCTGAAGCAAAGTTCTTAACCCGAGATACTATTTCTGGGTTAGCGGAGTCTGTAACCTGAAGTGTCTGTAACCTGAAGCGTCTGTAACCCGAGGTACCACTATAGCTCCATTCAGGGGTAACGGCAGATCATGGCATTATGTGAATGAGCCTTGTGCTTATGCATTCCCATGGTTTGATCCTGGTTTGGAGGGACCACACAAACTAGCAGTGGTAGCTGCAGATTAAATAGGAAACCTGGAGTGTTTATTGAGGAACCAGCACTGCTCATGCACTCAAGATTATGCACCAGAAAAGGAAAAACAAAATCCAAGAGTCTATATGGCTTAATTTATTTTTGAATACACATAGCCCTGTTTTAACATAATAATACTAGCTACATTCACATATTTTGTTAGCTAAGCTTTTCCCTTCGTATCTCTTCCTATCTTGCATTACTTAAAAGCAGAAGTAAAGCAGGAAACATCTTGTTAGTGGTTTTCTTCTTGCATTACTAAGCAGAAGTAAAACAGGAAACTTCTTGCTAGTGGTTTTTCTAGTTAACAGCAGTTTCTGGCTGGGCAGGAAGCGACCTTCTGACCTGTAGCTAGCATCAGCAGTTTCAAGTAGCTGGTTTAGGCTTTTGCGAGCAACTGCAATTTTTGAGCTGTTTTGACCCTCCTAGCAGAGTGCAGGAATGTACTATGTGTAGATAATATTTAAGAGCAACAGAATAAAATATTGAGAGAAACTTTTCCCATCTCCCTTTAGAACGAGCATTTAAAGAGAGAGACAGTGTTGCGTAGCCCCCACTCAGTGCTCCTTGGACCCTTCTCTGTCTCTCACCTAACCTACCTCTCAGGGTTGCTGTGAGGAAGAATCAGGGAGGAGGGGACCCATGTATTCCACCTTGATAATTCTTTGCAGAAAAGGCATGATATAAATGTAATAATAAATACATTTTTAAAATACTGAACCATTCTGTTGAGTTCATTTTTTAAAAAAGCTATGTGCCTAACTTAGCCCCCTATGGAAAGAATGGTTCTCCTTAACTATTTTGAGAAACTTTTTAAATATGAGAAATGTGGGGGTGGGGCTAATGTGTTAATAAACAACACATTTCAAAGGCCCTTGCCACCCAGGGAATTATTAATTATTTCCCCCCAAAAGCATGTTTATAACACATTCTGCTGCACAGTCTCTCGTGGGCTGGATGGAGCCTTGTTGCTGTTGTTTCACAGAGTTAATTCAATGCTTTGAAATCGCTATGGGGGTAAATAAGATATTCATGGGGCAGGGGGATATACAGAAGGCAGCCTTTCTCGTTTTTAAGAGCACAAGCACCCGACTGAATTCCATATTTATGTCCTAATGGTACAGCGTACAACATGTGGCTCTCTACAGAGATTTCACACTTTTAGACACATTTTTCAAAAGGTCAGTTCCTTGCCTGAGAACCCATATTGAGAGGCTAATTACACCAGGACTTCAAGGAGGCTCAGCTTGCAATGCTGTGTGTGCTCTGTAGGAAAGGGTAACTGAGGGGAGGGAGTCCCCCCCCCCCAAAAAAAAGAATAAGGCTTATATCGCCTTTGAGCTCCTGTGACCCAAATTGAAACAACTATTATGAATTATGCATCAATAAAAAAGATTCTTGTCTTAAGATTTATTGCATCTTAGTGACAGTCCGCATGGAAATAACTTTAAGAAGAAACAGGAGGGAATGACTGGTAGGACAGTAACAGAAAATAGGTGAAGTCAAATATTTGCTTTAGGTCCAACAGGACCACCTTGCATTATTAACCCTTGAGGAGAGCTACTATGAAGTGATGTCTAATTGGTATCTTATGTCATACGGTTTAAAGAAAATACATAATGTTTTATCAAAACAGCCCAAAGACTGTTTTTATTCTGGTCCTAAAATATAAGCATTCTAGAGAAAAAGCATGCACACAAGCAGTGCCGCTGCTGCCGCTGCTTCTTCAAAAAATAATAATGTGCTGGTACTCACCATGAAGTTGTTAAAGTAACTGCCACACTTTTAAAATGTTTTTTTTGGGGGGGGGGAAGGTACCAGTACCAAAATGTCATTATTGCCATAATTGTGGTGATTCTTTTGCAGTCATGATGTTGCTTGAAATACTGTTGGCTGTTGTCTTGGGAGCAATCATTTACCTGTTTCTGACCAAGAAGAAAGAGGACAAATTATCTATGGGAGATGGATGGTGGGGCAAAGGACAGAAGCCTGACTCTGAAGAAGATGCAGCTATATATCCTTTCAAGGTGGAAACATCAGACGGCGAGATAAATGTAAGAAGACTCTCTTTGTCACAGAGTTTGCACAAACAGCAGGAAATTCTAGGGTAGCAGCATAATCTCAACCACGGTTTGTTAAAAATGCTTCAGTAGCATTTATAGCAGAGCTTTCCAAACTGTGTGTCGCGACATGTTAGTGTGTCGGCTGCAGTGTGTAGGTGTGTCACGCAAATGCTTCCCGCACTCCTCCAGACTTAATTACTGTGTCGCGAAATGATGCATGTCTAAAAAGTGTGTCAATAACATGAAAAGTTTGGAAAGCTCTGACTTATAGCCAAGTAAATGTGCTCGGTTAAAATTGCAACATAAATCTGAGTTCCTTTAGGTTTACATTTGTAACCAGCTCTACTACTCCCTTAATTTTAACTTGGATAATTTAAATGTATAAAATGTGCTTAAAGCATTCAACTGAGTCGCATCAGTTTCAGTTGATTTTTAAATCAAGCCAAGAACTATAGATATATAGAAAATATGATACATGCTGAAATGTAGGCTTGCTGTGCAAATACTAACAGCAGTTATTTTCTCTCCAGCAGTAATTTTTACAAGCGGTTTTGTTCAGAGGTCACGGCTGTATCATATTAATCTGGATATGACCCTACCGTTGCCTGTGCTATTAACAGAGAACAATACAATAACGTGTTGTAGTTGTCTGTTTGCGTTAATCAACCCAACCTGGGCTATTTTCTGTATCACACAGCACTGATAATAGCTTTAAAACAATGAAATTCAGAAGGGTACAATGCACACAGAGCGGAATCTAATTTTAGCTGTCTTTAACATCTGCTGCTGTGTTGGCCCTGTCCTCAGTTCTCAGGGGAGAGAGCCTTTGATTTTTAAAGTCCAGCTTCATCCTAATGGCTGTGACTTTGTCTTGTTTGTTTCAGGCAAATGGAACCAGCTGGTTCTAAGAGCACTGCTGCGTGATCGGTCAAATCGTGCCCCAAATTTCTTTCGCTTTCTCTCTCTTTGTGCCATACTTGCACAAACCCACATAAAGCTACTATATAGCCTATCAGGAGAGTGGGAAATGCATTGCCTCCAATGAATGGGGGAAAGAAAGGTTAGATAAAAGGGTTCACACAATAGGGCAACATGAGTGTTGGTGGGAAGTTAATGTTTGTGACTTCCCCTCTTTTAGTAGAAGAGTATTCCTGTGTTACAAACAGCGCAGTGAGAGCGTACAGCCTCTCTCTCTATCTCTCTCTCTTTAAATGTCATGTGAAATAACCAGTTGAGGTTCATGACACCTACATTCTGTGGAGCATTCACAAAAGAACTTAATGTATTGTCAGAAGAGTTGTTTTTGCAGTGGAAGTAGAATAAAAGTTCAGTATTCTCAATAGAAGCACAAGCAGAATTGCACATGTGGGTGGTGCAGAACAAGTGTGAAATGGATGTCCATCCCACACCACAGAAATATTGCATAGAAAGGTCTCGTATAGATTTCACACAAATGTGTGTTATACCAAGTCAAAACTACCAGAAAGACACCAGTCACAGCAAGAAAAGGGAGGAAAACATTATTTTAAGGGTGCTTGGAATAGTAGCTCTGTGGGGGTGAACGGCATTTCCCAGAATTCTTTGGGGAAAGCCATGTGCTTTAAATATGTGGTGTGGATGTGATTTGAGAGAAAAAAGTATTTTAATTTTTGCATATAACTCTCATGTGAGTTTTCAGTTCTTCTTCTTTTCATTTCCTCATTCTTCTTTTTCCCTCCCACACATTTGTGGGGTCTAGTACTTACATAGAAGACTTGATGAGGTGAGGTTTGCCGAGCCATTAGAGGATAGTCGCTTTCGATATGGGTTTAATTCAAATTATCTTAGGAAGGTTGTCGCTTATTGGAGGAATGAGTTCAACTGGAAGAAGCAAGTGGAAGTTCTCAACAAATTCCCACAGTTCAAAACAAAGATTGAAGGTTTGTAGCCAATAGTGCTCTGATCAGTCTTTGAGCTTTCCTTGTGTTGCATGGGTTTTCAGCATGAAATCAGTTTGCTTATCCATGAGTTTGTTAAAGTAAGATTGCTTTGATTGTATTGTTTTCTTATTCTGTACTTTTTATATATTTACAACAATATAGTAAATAAAATTTAAAGTCATGTGACTTTAAATTTTATTTACTATATTGTTGTAACACACCCTGGGATCTTATGGTGAAGGGCAGGGAAGAAATCCTATAATTAAATAAAAAAAATTAGATTTCCCAATTTGGCTTTGAGGTCTTTGGATTCTAGGATCCACAAAGAAGAACATTTGTTTTTCAGTGCTAGCACCTTTCAAGTCTGAAATTCAAATGGGTCTTCTCTAGATAGAAGATATCAGTCTTCCCTACACTAAAAGTACAGCAACATCGGAGTGGAAGCAGTGCAGGGTTGCAGCACTGGACATCTTCAACCTGCTGCTGTGATTGTAGATCTCCAGTCCATTCACAACTTGAGCTGCTGAACATAGGGGAGTCTCTTTTTGCAGCAGCCTCTTGTATTATGCCTGATCCAGCAGTGGCCAGTTGTATGCTCCAAGTCCTAATGTGACAGAGGTAGTCTCTCTGGTAATCTTGGATAGATTTATGCCAGGAGTTGGCAACCATTTGGGGCCCATAGGCACACTAGCAAACTAGAGAAACTGTCATGGATACCAGCCCTCCCTCCCCAACCGCAACCAAGCACACATCACAACCTTTTTTATTAGCTACAGTAGAATGGGCACCTGTATACTTGCAGCTGCCTTGTTAGCAACCCCTGACTTAGGCTACGTTTTTTAAAGTGAAGCTAGTGATGCTTACTACTACATCTACTTCCAGCTTATCAATTTGGCATCTAGCAACTGAGTCAAAGAGCTCATAACTGTTTTTTGAACCTAGGTTCCCAGTTATGCTAGGAAGCAACGCACACAAGTTACTGGGTTATAAAACCAAAGTCTCTCTTTTATTGACATGTGATTCAGTGATCAGATGAGGAACTTGGCATATCTGTTGGTCCCTGGAATTTCAAAGGACCAACTCGGTGAGCACACTTAAGACTGCCTTCCTACTAAACAGAAAATCACAAGGCAGCAAACCATCACTCTCCAGAGCACCCTCCCTGTACCAAATCTCATTCACAAAACCATTTAATAATGTTATGCTAGTAACTAATGATATATCTAGTATATGTTTATGCCCACCTAATCTGTATTAATAAATATTCTAAAGTTTTTATGTGTATGTATATTTTCCATAGGAATCGATGTCCATTTTCTTCATGTAAAACCTTCCCATGTGCCTGAAGGCCAGTCTGCAAAGCCGTTATTAATGGTCCACGGCTGGCCTGGCTCAGTCTATGAATTTTACAAAATAATCCCCCTCCTGATGGATCCAGGGAGCCATGGCCTGAGTGGCGAGCATGTTTTCGAAATAATCTGCCCTTCCATCCCTGGCTACGGCTTCTCTGAGGCACCTCACAAGCAAGGTATGTTGCATTATTTTGAAGGATCTGGAAGTGGTACGTGTACAGCACTTATCTTTGTTAATTCATAGGAACAGAGGAAGCTGCTTTGTACTGAGTCAGACCATCAAGCTCAGGATTGATTGTGACAGGGGTTGCCAACATTTGGGGGCACATTTATTAACAGCAGGAACTGCTGTGCTTAAAACACACACTCACATACACACACACACTGCAACCAAGTGCACAGCATAGTCTATCCTGTCGTCTATGACAGAATGCTTCTTTCAATCCTAGCTTCTTCAGGGGCAGGGAAGGTATTTCATAGTTACCTTAGGTGGCAGGGCAGACCTCTCTAGGTTCATGGGCACCAATGAACACCATGCTGGTGGCCACTGGTCTATACTGGCTGGCAGTGGCTCTCTAGGATTTCACATAGGAATTTCTCCCAGCTCTACCTGCACACACCGGTGCTCTACAATGGAGCCATAGCCATTCCCAAGATTGTTTTGACCTCCATTCTGTACCTGTGTTGTTTCAAATAGAGCAGTAGATGTCTGTCTATGCAAATATACCTGAAACACTCAAATGTACTTGCTAGGGACAGGGAGCTACAAATACTAAAGCTGTACACATAAGGTAGCTTTATTTGCGCTTTGGCACCCTAGCCCCATCCAGGCATCCAGTCTAGATGTGTAGCTGGGCAGTGCATCCTGGTCCCACCCACAATGCCCTGCCCTCCTCCTGCTGCCCTTTTCTTGTTCAGTGCAAACATTCAGAAAGGGGCCTCTCACTGCATTCAACTGAAGGTGATCAGAAGCCTCTGCACAACTGGGACCCTTGTTTTACCATTGCTCAGCATGGAGTGGGGTGGCGACATTGCAGGGAGAGGCTTCTGTGCACAAGTTGTGATTCATCTCCCCTTTGTATCCTGCTGTTTTTCCAGGCTCAGGGCAGTAGGGCTGCTATTTTTTGTCCTCATCATAGTTCTGTGATGAAGGTTAGACTGAGAGTGTGCGTGTCACAGTGATTTTCCTGGAGAAGGTCCCACATTTGGTCCTTGGCATCTCCGCTTAAAGGGGGAATAACACAGGAGTAGGGAAAGAACTCTGACAGAGGACCAAACTGCACACTTCACTCCAGAAACTCATGATGAGTTGTGCAAACTGAGTGTAAAGGCTATTGCTTTTCTGGCAAGGTGTGGATCAGAAGGTTGCATTGTCTCTGCTCTTTTACTTGATGTAGTAAATAAATGCTCAGTGTGACTGGGGAAAAAATTCCTGTGGCAGCCTTCAATCTAGCTAGAAATTAGTATTGCACAGATCGTGTTTGCACTTGGGATGAGGCGGAAAGCAGTCCTACTTGATAACTTTCCTCCCCTCTCTATAGGCTTTGATTCTGTGTGTGCTGCCCGTGTCTTCTATAAGCTGATGCTCAGGCTGGGCTTCCAGGAATTCTATACCCAAGGAGGGGATTGGGGCTCGTTGATCAGTACCAATCTGGCTCAGATAGCTCCAAGGTGAGTGTTCATCTTCTTGACAGGCGAAATGCAAAACAGATTTGTTATTTAAGCAGCATATTGGCTACTTATGAAAATGAGGCATCTCCATCCTGATTTAGATTAAATCATTTGGCATATGATGTTCCCCCATCAGCAACATACCCCAGGGGGAGAGGAAGCCCTGTGACTCGAGCACCCTGCCAGCTAGACTGTAGGAACCAAACATGCTGGAATTGCACAACTACTTCCCCAAACTTAGAGTCCTGAGTGTGTCCTGAGACTCCCAAGATTCTGGCTTCCTAATGGGAGCTGCTTGTTTCTTCTCCAGTGGGCTTGGCCTATATGTTTGTTCAAAACAGCAACAGTGCCATCTAAACTCCAGGTAAGTCATAAATCTATGGAGTTAAAAAGAAATATTTTTGTGGATGACTTATCTAACTTTTGTAAATTATTTTAGCCACGTGAAAGGTGTTCACTTAAACATGGCAACAGTGACTACCCTGCATTTCAAGCAACTTCTTTCAATTACCTTGGGACGGTATTTCCCAGGACTCTTTGGTTTTGAGGATGTGGATGTCCAGCGGATGTTTCCTTTTAAGACAAAAGTGCTCTACAGGATCCTAGGGGAAGGTGGCTACTTTCACCTACATTCTACGAAGCCTGACACTGCTGGTAAAAGGCTTTTTTTTTAAAAAAAAAAACTTGCTTGTCCTTCCAAGTAGTCAATTTATATTTGATCAGTTAATAAACTTTTGTGTTCAGAGTTGTACTGTTCCATGCTACCCACTTTCCCAAGCGGTGAGAAGTTCCAAGAGCAGCACTGCCAGGGTCAGACTTGCTTTTGGAGGCTTAACGGTGCTTTTATAATGTTTTATTTATTCATTTACAAATATCCCACACTTTGATCTCCTCTGGCTCTGGGTTGAGCTGTTCTGGAGGACTAGTTAGCTTACACTGAACCACTGGCACATTTTACTCAATTTAAATGTTGCCTCTTTATACATGGAGCTTTTGGATGAGCTGACAATGCCTGGGAGAAAACAGTCAAATTTGATTAATGGGTTTTCACCTAGATACGCAAGTGAATTAGCTTGACTGTATTGTTGTGATTAGGTCTCCAGACTTTTAAGTGCCTCTGTTTAAAATTATCTTTTTTATAACCTGATTGGAAAAATGAATTAAGAAAAAATGGATCATGCGTTCAGGTATATGCAGATTAAATTATAGGGCTGAGTGACAATAGCACTACACTGAAATAATTTCCCTAATTGGCATAGTGTATTACTTCATTGCTGCAGAAATGGCATATACTGATCTAGTTCAAGAGGACTCAAAAAATGTTTAAATCTAGTCTGTACATATGTTGTTTGTTTCTGTATATAGCAAAGGTGGAGAACCCCAGACCCACGGGTCTTTTGCAAGCACCAGGCCTCTCTCTCTGGCCCTAAGGACTCTCCCAGGCCAAACCCCGAGGTCACACCCCCTTCCCCTCCTTGCTTCTTATCTTCCTTGATCATTTTTGCCTGGCTCAAATGTGTCCTGCAACTCCCGATAATGACTCTTGCTTGCCTGAGTGAAGGATAGACTGGAGTGAGTGAGGGAGCACACCTTGAATAAAAGCTAATAGTGTCAACAGGGGCTAGATTAAGCCTGCGGTTGGTTTCTCTCCCACTGCCGCCACCACCCAGTCTAGTGAATGCGCCCAAAAGTGCTGCCTACTTTTAATGCTATGGTTAAGAGTATAGGCGGAAGGCATCAATGGCATGGTAATAAGAGGCTCTACAGAGAGCTTCGTAAAGGACTCCATGTTATGCTGCGGCAAAAGATTGCCATATGATGTCAGTGTAGATATGTTCTGAACTGCACTGTGATCTTCGGATGAAGGGTGGTACACAAATTTAATATATAATTTAATGGTAATAATATTAACAGGTGACAACAGAGATGACACACAGGTGTCTTGATACAGTAGGTGCAATGAAGGTGTTTAAAGACTCAGACTGCCCAAAGTGTCTATGGTAAATGTGCCCAAAATGGCACCATCCAAAAAGAAGAGAGATTTATTTATTTGTTGGGGAACTCCACGGTGGACTTTATTTTTGGATTTAAAGGGTCCTATCAAAGCTAGTTTGAAACAAGCTGATGCAGGAAACACCTGCACGGCCTTTATCAGCAACAGTTTTGAAAGTGCCATTGGTTTCTACGGGATATTAGGGTTTGCAAAGCTGATTCTTTTCACAAATGATGTCTGCATTTGCCCTGGTCGCACCACTGACTGTATTGGAAAGCTGTGTCGGGTTGAGCATTTTAGCAGGATTCTTTCATGGGTAATCCACAGCAGGACAAATCAGAGCTAGCATGGTGGGATAATGGTCAGGCTCCACTGTGCTGCTCTCCCACCTGTGGAAGCAGTTCTGCCTTTCAGGGAAGCAGAGCTGCTATCACCAATGAGAGAGGCAGGCAACGTAAGGAAAGATTCTGGCTGTCTGGCCTCCATAGGAACATAGGTACCCTCTTTACCCTGCGTCATGTCACTGGTCCATGTAGCTCAGAAGTGTCTACACTGACTGGCAGTGGCTCTCCAGGATTTCAGACGGATGTCTGTCCCAGTCCAACCTCAAAAAGGTTGGGGATTGACCCTTAGACTTCCTGCATTCATAGCAAATGCTCTGGCACAAAGGCTCAGTCCTTCTCTGTTACCAAAGCTTTATCCCACTGCTGGTTTAAGCTTCAGTTTCCCCTTATAACTTTAAAAAACAAAATCCTCAAAGCTGTTTCAGCATGTTTGTTTATTCTGTAAGGCTGTTAATACTGTTGGTACATAATTCATCCTACAGATCAACTTGCCAAGTGTCTCTTTATTTAGTGTCTTGTCAATCAGCAGCTGCTTCAGACAGCTGGAGTCTTGTGTTTATTTGGGGCCGGGGGCGGGGGGGGGGGGGAGAGAAGTTAGCTGAAAATATGTTGGATGAAAGCGAACCCTTGGTTTTCATTCTTCTTTAGGCTGTGGTTTGAATGACTCTCCTGTGGGCTTGGCTGCATACATCTTGGAGAAGTTTTCTACATGGACCAATCATGCCTTTCGAGATCTAGAAGATGGAGGACTAGAAAAGTGGGTGTCATTTCTCCCTGCCCCTCTCTCTAGGTTTACAGATGCCTATTTACCTTTGATGCTTGTTTACCTATCTACACTATTCTCAGATTAGTGTCACAATCGCCTCTTCTGTTGGATGCTTAGCTGACACTCTTCTTGGTCTTCTTTCCAACCAGAGGGCTGAATCATCATGGGAGTAGAGAGGTCTAAACACCTTCCCCTGTAGCCCCCATACTCCCCCCGTCTATCTACATCCTTCTTATGTTTGGACTGTCCACTCTTTTCCTTCCTCCCACCTCCTCCATGAGATCCTCAGCTTCATATACAGCAGCATTGTGAACCTGGAAGCAACACTTCTCCCTGTTCTGCTGCCCCATCCTGTCTCGGTCCAGCCGTGTTTGCTTTCAGTCGTGTTGGCAGGCTCAGAGAACCAAATGCAACACAACTTACCACAGTCTATTCATTTTAAGTGTTTATGTTGTGCCTTTGTAGTTCACGTTCAGAGCGGCTTAATGCCAGCGCAACTTGGTTTGCAGTTAAATCTGACTGAGCAGGGAGGCACTGGACTGGACTGCAGTGTTGCTGAATTTAAGAAATCAAATGCTGCAGATGATTTTGAAGTTACTTTGTAGTGCCCAGTTCTTCACCTGCTTTGAAGGTTTGAAATGCAGCTCAGTCAGAAAACTCCAAAGAAGAGCACATGTTCTTGCATGTCCTTGCTGACATCTAGGGTCACCATGCATGTATGAGTATTGTGCAAACGCACCCCTTTGGACAGGAGAAACATTTGTGAAGGTGGCAGCCTTCCTATGCCGAACAAGAATTTGCAAGGAGAACACCGACTTGCTCCACAATCTAACTTGGGGTTGTTTTGTGGTGGAGTCCTGCAGGTTAAAAATGGCTTAGACCCCTTTCTGAGAGGAAAGAAGCCTTAACGTAGCCTTTATAACAAAGTCCTATGGCCTGCAAATTAGCTGCTCTACAGGCTTCTCTTATGCCACAGTCAGCTTCACATCTCCTGACTGCCTGGACAGCTGAACATGTTGAGGCCCTAGCAGTGAATTATCTAAATTGGACATAATCCTCTGGGAACTTCCCTTACAATAAGTTCTGTTGAAAGGGAGTAGATCTGTGTGCTTTAACTCATTTATAACAGGGTTTTAGCAAAATAACTGAGCCGCCTTCTTTCTTTCTTTCTTTTTTAAGCAATTCTATAAATGGGTATATTATATAAATGTTAAGTGCTTGAGGGGTTTGCTGTCCATATTCTGTCCCTGTTCCCACAGAGTCGACAAAGAAAGGGCTTGATTTACTAGATTATCATTTTCTTGCCTCCTTAAAAAAAAAGCAACAAGGAAAAATAGAGTCAGGATAAATGGAAGGAAGAATGTATTCCAACAATATCCCAGAGACTCACGCTAAATTTAGGAAATAGCTGGAGATAACATTTCTGAACCAAATGTTGATGTGTTGACAGAGATCCTACACCAGCATTTCCCAACCCTGCCGGCTAAGACTGATGGGAGTTGTAGTCTTGGGAAATGCACAGAGCACTTGAGAGGGAAAGGACGTGAAATCTAAAGAATAAAATAATGATGACCTTAATATTTAACGGCTCCAGATTTTGGTAACAATGTGCCAGCTTAGGCTAAGGATGAGAAAAGGCTGCAGATGTTGATGATGGAACATAGCTGATGAGTTTTGATGTGGCTGTTTCTGGATTGTATTTTTCAGGAAGTTCACACTGGATGATCTTCTCACAAACATCATGATCTACTGGGTATCTGGGTGCATAGTGTCCTCAATGCGTTTTTACAAAGAGAATATTGGGAAAGGAATTGGCACCCAGAAGCATGAAAAGTAAGAGATTCCTCTGCCTATTTTAGAGAGCTCTTTTCATACCACACACGCGCACACACACATTTAGTTGCCCTGTGTCCTTTTACAGTTTTTCATATTTACTCAGATATGCCAAGCTTAGACAGAAAGTGTACACAAAGGTATTCCTGGTGACTTGTGAAATGCACATCCAGACATTTCAGTGTCAGCAATAATAATATACAAATGTCCTCAATGCATTTGCAGACTCATGTGGATTTGCAGCAGGGCCAAGGAGGTTCATGAAGCTATGTCCTTGTACTTTTCTCAGGCAAGCTCAGTCCTTTCACTTGCATAGGGAGCTCAGCGTGCGGTTGCACGTGGCAGCAGAGCGAAACCAGTGCTTCTGCTGCCACGCCCTGTGCCAGGCTCCCTGTGCCTCTCCTTCTGGGCAAGCGGCAGCAATCTGCTTTGTTTGGAATTTAGGAAGGCAACAGAGACCCACCGGCAAATGTGATGGGGATGCTTAGGGCAGAGAAATATAATTTGTGGGTCCTCTCCAGACCTTCACCTCCCCGTTTCCCATCCCTGAGTTAGTTCCAACTTCATGACTGAGTTCTGTCCTTGCCTTTTACATATGCTTCTGGAGCAAGGTCTGCTAGCACAGGAGCTTAAGATATGTGCTAGTACAAGGCATTTCACAAAGCCTCAGAATGGGTGCTAAGCCTACGTTGCACAAAGTCTTCTGCTGACTCAGGCTCAACAGCATCTCCGCCAGAGTTTCTTCCACTGCCATATTTCTGGAGCGAAAGCACAGCTTGCCCTGCCACAGCATGTCTACCTGGGTGCAGAACCTGTTGAGCTCAGTGGGGCTTACTTCTGAGTAGACATGCATTAAATTGTGCCCTCGGCCTTCCTTTTCCCTGTTTTGCCTGTGGTTTGGAGTCCTGTTTGAAGAGGTCCCTTCATTGCAAGGAACAGAGTGACATGTTTTCCCTCTTGGTTCTCTTGCAGGCTCTCTGTGCAAGTCCCTACAGGAATTGCTTCATTTCCACATGAGGTCCTGCATATGCCCCAGTCATGGCTTCAACAGAAGTATGCGAACATTGTTTCCTTCAGCTACATGGCCAGAGGTGGACATTTTGCGGCTTTTGAGGAACCAGAGCTCCTTGCAGCAGATATTTTGCAGTTTGTGGGGAAAGTAGAAAAGGGCAACTTTGCCAAGAAGTTGGGTTGTGGGCTGTTGTAATCACCACTGTAGGGAATCCTCCCCCCACACTTAAGAAGTAACTGAGATTAAAAATGATAAAAATGCTTTGCATTTAGGGTAGCTTTTGCTGAAGTTCCTGGGGTGTTTTTCTTTTTTTGTAGCACTGTTTCTCTTCCCATGTGGCTAGATAAAAATTGAATTGAGGCACATTCAAGCTGACCTTGTGATGAGTTTATATAGTGTAGTGCCCAGAAGAGTGAACAGTGAATTAGGATGACTTTCATTCTAATGGTTACTATTGCTATGTCACCATCCATGCACATGACAATTTCTATAATCTTTGAGAATTCCTGGAGAACAAGTGAGGTCCTTGGAAACTGGAGATGGGCAAATGTTGTCTCCAACTTCAAAAATGGGAAAAAAGAAGTACCAGGTAACTCCCAACCAGTCGCCGTGACATCGATACCAGGAAAGGTCCTAGAAGTTAGATTAGCTTCAACCAGAGCCAGGGCCTTTTCAACTCTGGCTCCTGCCTGGTGGAACACTCTGCCTCATGAGACCAGGGCCCTGCAGGATCTGATTTCTTTCCGCAGGACAGAGTTGTTCCGCATGGCCTTTGGCTTGGAGCCAATTTGATTCCCTCCCTGTCTTTCTTTTTTCTTTTCCTTCTCCTCCTGCGATGAGGCTACATTTTAATATTTTAATGTCTCAATATTTTAATGTTGTATTTTAATTTTGTTTTTAAGTTGTAATCATTCAACTTGTTTTTATTATTGCTTGTAAGCCGCTCTGAGCCCGGCCTTGGCTGGGGAGGGCGGGGTATAAATAAAAATTATTATTATTAGTATTACTATTATTTATTATTAACAGTCAGCCTGCGCCCACTTAGAAAAGGATTCTGTGAGTACTAAGACCCTGCATAGGTTTCTCAAAAGCAAGTAATTCCAGACGAATATCATATCTTTTATATATATAGTTACAAGCTTGGTGGGTCAAATGAATGTTGTGGATGTGTATCTTGATTTCAGTGAGGCTTTTGACAGAGTCCCCCATTATGTTATTGCAGAGAAGCTGGTAAACTGTTGGGTGAATCTGTCAATTTCAGGTTCTGGTTTTTTATCCAATCTTAAATTCACTTCCCCATATTTCCACACCATTTTGTATTTTCTTTTTAAGTCCTCATATAAATGAATCAGCATTTTAACACGGATTTTTCCTAATATACACATTTGTATGCTGTTTTGCCCCATGTACACATTTTTGCAGAGCAGTCTGCCCAACTTTTCTCTAATTGTATGTATGTAATTTTCACTAATATATGCCTTTTTATGTGCTTTTTATCCCAGGGCATGCATTTTTGTCTACATTTCTTGACTGGATAATTTTGAATTTTGAAAGGTGGTTGTGTTTCAGTTCATGTACTGTTTCAGAAAGTGCAAATTTAAGCAGGTTCACCTTTAAATGCAAGCGGAATCGCATTTCCCCCTTAGCCCTCCATGTAAGGCCGCTTCCTATGTCTAGTTTATACCTCAAGGCCAGTTCTTCTTCCACCTCAATGAGGAAGGGCCATAGCTCAGTGATTAAGCACTTACCTTGCATGTTATTGTCCCATGCTCAATTCCCAGCACCTCCAGCTAGGATTGGGAATGAGCCTTGCCTGAAACCCTGGTAGGAGACATCCCACCAGGCATTGTAGGTAGTGCTGAGCTAGATGGACCAGTGGTCGGACTTGCTAGGAGGCCGCTTCCTATGTTCCTAACACTTAGCTTAGAAATTGCTGAAGCAACCGGCTCTGGTGGCCACAGGCTGCTCTGCCTGCATTATTTATCTGCACCTTTTTGTTCCTTTCCTTGGCTTTCTGAGTGACATTCATTTGTCATCCCCCGCGTGTGGTCTCCTATTTCAGGGCATGAAGTCACCCGCCAGAATGCTCCTTGTGCACACCAGCATCTGTTACAGCGAGGGAACATAGCTGTACAGTAATTTAAATTAATGTTCCCCGGTAGACTGATCTGTCACGATACAGACAAAATAAGTGGGAAGGAAGTTCACTAAGTGATGTTTGCCAGACCCTGTTTTCCACTCTTAAGTGCAGAAATATTTTGTGTCTTGCCTCCTGCAGCAGCCCCATTTCAGGGGCCCGGCCCAGGGAAAGGGGATTGCGGGAAAGCTACTGCACACACCACTGTGCTCTTGTGCTAAGCATCTTTGATAGGGAGGGAGGGAGGGAGTCTTGGAAGGCGAGAATAAATACTACCAAGAAAGCTGCCTTTGCATATAAAGACTTCGGATGGCTTGGCAGCTGCTATGCTGTGTAACTGGAGACAACTAAAGCACACACACACAGAGCAACCGCCACATGGGAAGTAGATGTCAAAATGGTATTATTCATGTTCTGTCCTACAGGCAAGCCAAGAAGTTCCTTACCTAGAATTTATCTCTTTCAGGCCATTTCAGAAGCCTTGTGCACTTGTCACAGTTCAAGAGACCGAATCACAGACTTAGAGAGTTGGAAGGGACCATGCGGGTCATCTGGTCCAACCCCATGCAATTTAGGAATCTTTCAGCCAGTGTGGGGCTCTAACCCATGACCCTGAGATTAAGAGTCTCGTGCCCTTACCAGCTGAGCTATCCCAGACTAAACAGCCCAACCTAAATATGAGAATATGGGAGATACGTCATAAGATACCACATTTTCCTCCAGTTTCTCAGGGTTTCGAAGAGCTGGAATTAATTTCCAATTCCAAAATGGCCCTGTGCAAATGTTGATGGTAAATATTCTCCAGGTGTGTTGATACTCCACACTTCCATTTGACATCCAAAGGTTTGGCAGTAGGGACCAGCACTTGAGCTGCTGACAGATGGAGAGGAGTAACAGCATTTGATAGATGCCTTGCAATGTTTTATGTTTATTTGCTTAATTACTGCTGCAGCAGTGGCAGACTTTGGGCTTTAAGATTTCAGGGGTGCCCCGTGCAATGCCAGAATTCAGCACCCTCCCCACCTCTCGCCTTCAGTTGTTCATCATTGTTGCAGGGCCCTCTTGACTCAGCACCAAAGAGTCTGGAAGGAGGAGAATGAAAAGGTCTTTATTTTTAAAAAAATAAAATAGAATGATACCGCATAAAGAAATGTTCCCTGATACCAAGATGAGGGATACCTTTGGAATGCAGATAGAGATAATTGATAAGAGTAATGATCTGTTGTGAGCTTGACGGAAGTGTACAATACACTGGTGCCCCACAAGACGAATGCCTCGGAAGACGAAAAACTCGCAAGATGAAAGGGTTTTGCGGTTTTTGAGGTGCTTCGTAAGACGAATTTCCCTATGGGCTTGCTTCGCAAGACGAAACGTCTTGCGAGTTTGTTTCCTTTTGAAGCGGGAACTGGGCTGGCAGGGAGCGAGCGAGGGAGCGACCTACCTTTTCCAGAGGGATCCTCTTCTGGAGAGGGCACAGAGGAGGCAGGTGGGCTGGGATCCAGCAGATCTGGCTGGGTCTCTGCGCCGCCTCTGCCTCTCTCTCTCTCTCCCCCTCCCCACGTGGCTGCTCCATTTTGCCCTAACTGCGCGAAGGCAGGAGGAGGCGGGACAAAGGAGGAGGAGGCATCCACTGCACTTGGGCCGCTGCGAAGGCGCCTTTGCGGGGGTGGGAAGAAGCCGGGAGCAGCTGCCGAGACTGTGGGGAGCCCGGCGGCGTGGCGCAAGGTAACGGGGAGCAAGGGAGAGTCTGCGCCGGGCGCTTCGTGCGTCCGCCCTCGGTTCCTGGGCTCGAACTTCCTTTGGCACCTCGTGGAGAGAGAGGGAGAGGAGCGGGCTGGGGCTTTGATGTGGGACGCGGTTTGGCGGAGCAAAGACGCAGCAAGGCTTGGCGACAGAGGAAGGGGGGCTGTTTTCGTGGGGAGGTGGGAGGGGGTGTCTTTGCCTCTTCCCGGCAACAGATCCTCCAGGCTGGGGAAACTCCTCCTGCTGGGGAGCGACCTGCTTTGTGCTTTGCCCGCTATCCCATTATAATACAGTACCAGGGTGCATCCGTGCTTCGCAAGACGAAAAAATCCACAAGACGAAGAAACTCGCAGAACAGATTAATTTCGTCGTGCGAGGCACCACTGTAGATGAGCTTTCCTGCTTTGGCTCATCTTCCTTTTTCTTTTTTTCTATTTTTCTTTTCTTTTATCTTTCCCATAGTTGCTTATGTTCTGTGTCATGTACTTCAATATTTTTTGTAGTTTTTAAAGTTTTTCCCCCCATTACTATTAAGGAATTTTCCTTTGTAATTTTGGTTGTCTATATTTATATGTACCTGTTTAAAGCAAAATAAAAGTTTAAAAAAAGGTCTTTATTTCTATCTTTCGGACCTGCCATTGTTAGTCTTCAGCTGCTCATGTTGACCACCCACCGGCCTGTAGTAATGAATCCCAGATGGGCAGGAGAGATGGGGACTGACCCAGCGGAATTTAGTTTCACACTTCTGGGAGCAGGGGAAGCCTCTGGAGGCAAGAGACCTGCTGCGATTGTCTGGCCCATCACTTCTGAGCAGGGGGTGGGAGGTTGGAGCTGCCCAGGTAGGTCCTGGGCATGGTGAACAATTCATTGTGTAGTGCTGCTGCTACTGAGAAAGCTGGCTCTGGACCCAATGGATTGTAACCACAAATACCCGCCTTTTAGGGGATGATGACTTAGCAGGTTATGGCAGAACTGCAGGCATTTCTGAATGAAATATTATCTGGATTCATTCCAGTCTGGGTTCAGGACCCAGCTTCTTACCCTGATGGATTACACTTATAGAAAAGAGGACCTGGGGAATGTAACCCCGTTCCTTCTGCTTGGTATCTCAGTGGCTTTCGACACTCTTAGCCATGCTCACGCACAGGTTAGTGCAAGGTCAAAATAAATCTTTATTGTTTTCAAAGCTTTCCAGCCTGAGCCGGTTTTTCATTCTGCTCTGAACAGGGCTTTTGTTCCCACAGTTGCACAGATGAATAACAGGCATACTCCAGTTTTATTAAAGCCATAGCTTTGAGAAGAAGATATGATTAGGCAACTACAAGTTGATGAGCTCCTTTTTTAATGGAGCCGAATTTTCAGAAAACATCCAAACTGCCATCTTCTGAAAACGGTGCCCTTTTAAAGCAGCGGAACCAAAACAGAGATATGAAGCGAGGAGCTCACCTAAAATATGTACATATTGTCTCCTGCTCCTATTAATCACTGAGGGTTCCTCCCCCCTAACCTTTTCATACCTAATTAGAGCCAACTCTATCCATTTGAGAGCTGTATCCATTAGCCTGTATGTTCAGGCTTAGCCGCCAGCTCCTCATTAACATTCCATCCCCTTGCAAAGGGCTGCTCTCTCCAAAAGAGGTCAGTGGTAGATTCCCCATTTTAGAATATTGACCTTCCCATTTAAATGCTGCCTGTGCTACAAGGACACTGTGTTCCTTTCCTGTTCACATATTTGCACAACCATGTTATCACTGTCTCAGAGATCGGGCTTGCTGCAACAACAAAAGTGCATAGCACTGTAGCTATAAGGAAAACTTGTGACTATACACTGGTGCTCCTTTTTCTTTTCAAATTAATTTGTCTAGAGACAGACACATGTAGCACTCATGACAAAAATGTCCACCACACCAGAGTGAGAGCAACACTATGTGACACATTACTAGCTATGTGCCTGTGTTCTTACATGCAGCTTTTAAACACTCAAATTGCCAGTGTGGGGTCCTTTGGCTCAGCATAGTAGGCTTCCACCCTTTGCCCCACACTATGATCTCAATTTGGATCAGGCCCCTTGCCCCCTAAAGGCACAGCTTCAGATGTATTGTCTTGCGTGGCCCTGAGGTCCCAGATTCTGAGTGTCCACAGCAAACTGACAGATATGTAATATATTATTACTCTATTTTTTACTGTCAGCATGGTTTGCTTGTGTCCTTACTTTATATAACCATCATCAGTTTTAGCTACGCATGTATTAGGAATTGTATAATGTTGGTGTATTAATTTTTGGCCTCATCTGTGACCATTTAATAAACGTGCTGATTTTCTGTCTCAGGTGCCAAAGTAACTTTGGCTTACCAGGGTGGCATAGGATGCACTCTGCTCTCTTGAGCGTACCCTGTGGCTCAGTCTGCTCTCCAGTCAAGCCCAGCTATATTTCCCTTCTGGTCTGTGGCAAGTCTTACTGCAGCAGTTGCTCTGTATACTGACATTAACCTTTCACCTTCCAGCTAATGGATAGGGGTCCATAGGCCATTCTGTCCCCTGAGTTGCTGCAAAAGTGATTTAATAACATGTTCACATTGTTCTGATTGTTTTCTCTACAAATACATTCCCCGCATTTCTGTTGCACATTAAGGGGGGAGGATGACAGAAGAGTATTTTTCCTGGTTCTCTTTCCCACCCTGCCCACCATACCAATGCTATTAAAACTGGCTTATGTAGTTTCATATAAATTCAGCAGTCTTCAGCCTTTAACCCAAACAGGCATTTGGGGCGCCCCCTTTTTTTAACTGCATATTTACCATGGTGCTGATGCTGTTGTGACCCATCTTAGATCAGGCTGCGAGTGGGTTCTGATTCATCACTTTAAGACCAATTATATGATTGAAACTAATGGGGGATTTCAGATTGACATGTGGCTATTTATTTATTTCACAACATTTATATACCGCTTGATTGTAGAAAAACAAACAAACCCCCCAAACCCTCCAAGGGTCTGCTTTTCCAAGGAGGAAGGGTTAGAAGTTTGATCCAGATAATACTTTGTGCCACATCCCAAAGCAGTGGTTCAAGATGAGCATTGCCAGCTGTCAACAGGCATGTATACTGTAATCCATACCCTATAATGTAAACAGAGGAGGGCGACACGATATGCTCCAAAACAGACCTCACAGAATAGTTAGACATCCATTCCATGCATACAATCTACATCATGGGTGGGTTGATGTCCACATTTCGTAGGACTGCACGTTGATGAAGATGACCCAAAAGTGGTTAGGCACACACACATACAGAGAGACCCTTCATTTGTTATGCTACCTCTTTTCCGTCTGCAAGAAATTAAGAGGGTCACAGACACCCCCTGATCTGCAGGTTGCCCACCCCTGCGCTACAATATACGTTGACACACACCTGTCATGATTTCATTCTACCTCCACCCTCTACATCAGTATGCCTCTGAGTAACAGTGGGGGGGGGGAGTGCTGTTGTGCTCAGGTCCTGCCTGCAGGCTTCTCATAGGCTGCTGGTTGGCCACTGTGAGAGCAGGAAGCTGGGCTAAGATGGGCCTTTAGTCTGATCTAGCAGGCTCCTCTTAAGGTCTCCCTCAAAATATCCTAGCAATTGTAGTCTGGTGCAGGTGTGGAGAATTCTGTTAGAGAGAGCATTGGCGTACAGAACTGCAATGCCCAAAATTCCCAGAGTCCATTATATACTAGAACAGGTTAGGGATGAAGATTAGTGGAATAGGGGAAAATCTGGCACATTTCGAGACAACTCCAGCTTCCCATCCCTACCACATTCCTTCGTAAGGGTTCAAAATTAAAACATTTATGTAGGCAGAAGACAGACAGCTGGCTCTGATTTAAGTGCTACCCAAGGGACAGCTGCTTGCAGGCTGCAAGGAGAAAGATGACCAAATATGCCAGAATGCCAGGCTCGGCAGTCAGGAAGAGGGGAAGAGCACATTTGCTCCAGCTGCCATCCTAGCACTTTGCACTATATGCAGACTGGCGTGATATCACACCATGCGACTGCTAGGAGACATAGTTGCAATAACTTAAGAATAAACGTGCAAGGGTGAAGACTTTTATGTATCAACAACCGTAGGCAGCAGCTTTCAGCCCAGTTGCCTTTCTCTGCTTATTCGCTATTGGTGTTCTACTGAACAGCTGCATTTAGAGTTGAAATACTGCCCCTGCTCAGCTGGCCACAAACTATCCAAAGCAGTCCCTTGCAGCTGTTACAAACTCTACAAAATGCAGACTCTGGGTAAGTAATTTCCAAAACTAACAACTGCAACTGTTGCAGGCCATACAGTTTTAAAATTCAGAACAAGATCACGACTTGTAAAACAGTTCAAGCAAGTCAAAACTGAGTAAGTCCTTCCTGATTACAAAGAGTCAATTATGTTGAATATGAGGTTCTGGACAAGATCCAGGATACAGCAAGAATATGGTACCTTTTTGAAAAGTTAGTATCAACGTAGGAAAATGGGAGTAGGTTGCTGGTAGTTCTGTGTTGAAAGCACAAACACAACAATACTTTGAAGACCTCAAGTAATATAAAATTATTCTATTGCGGATAAGAACTGGCAGAAAATAACAATCACACATGCTTCTGAGCAAGCAATAAAATAGAAGAGTTAAATGCAAATGGAGACTATAATGTGAACTTTGGGAACCAAATAGCTGCTTACATTCATGTAATGGACTTACTAATCCAATTCATTTTACTACTTTTTATTTACTGTGCTTACATGTCAGTTCTTCAGAGGCCTATTATCCAGCACCTAGTTTTGAACCACAAATGTCTTTGGAAGCCCATAAACACGACACAAGAGTTAGCAGATTTTCCACTAGCTAGGGAGTGGGTTTTCATGTACTGCATAGCCCTATACCCTTCCCCATGGCTAGCAAAAGTAAAATATATTGGCAGGCTAGCAAAGAAAACATGCTTAATTTGCATAATTTTAGGGCACAAAATGTGGGCATTCTTATGCCAACACCGTAGGTCTGAACATTTCATAAAGTTTTGTGATAATCAATACACTTAAGTCACCAAAATGTATCTGAATTTGTGTTTTATTGAATGTGATTGCTTAATTATCCTTTAACATAGCCTTTGGTAAACATTTATACCTACTTCATAATTTAAAAAAATGTCTTACATACTTATGGTAATCTTGACACTTAAAGCAGATCTTTGTTTGATAAAGCAGAGAGATTAAAAGTGATAAAATGTTCATATCCTTTATTGTTTGGCTCATAAACTTCCCTTGTAAGAAGCCCTTAAAATAGTGACCAGATAATAACAAATTTAGCCCCTACTTAAAAGTTCTCATATAAATACAATCTGTCATCTCCTATAGTTTTGGAACATCATATCTCTGTACTGTATTTGCAGAAAAATAGTCTGTCTTTTTTTAAGAGAAGCAGCACCTCAGCCAACTGGAGCATTGGAAGAAGACCAGAGGGCTCCCCAGATCACATCTGCTTGGCTTTTTTTTGGTATCAAAATAGGAGTGCCCTTTGGACCTAAGCCAAAAGTGTTTAACAGAATGGTTAAAATTCAGGAGGCATAATTTTAAAAACCAAAAAATGAAACCCAAACCCCAAAAGGTAGGTGCCACGTTTGACAACTCTTTTGGTCCCAGTGATCTAGCATTTGTCTATACAGTCACATCTTTCCATAAAGGCAAACAAGTAAACCCAAAATAATTCCTCTGAGCATTGTTGTTCAGTATAAATGTACCACAATCTGTGCAACGACCTAGAAAAATGACCAAACCCAAAGTGGCAACTTTGTAAAATCAGCACTGCAAATGAAACCCAGATTGGTGCTCCCTTTGGAAGAAACAGACTGTGCGACACAGAATATTTTGTGAACTCCGGAGGTCCAAGGGCGCCACCTTATGTTAGTCCCTGACGAGGAGACACACATGTTTACATCTCTCCAAAGAAAGCGGGTTCCTCAGGATAAGAGACATGAATGACAGCATCCCTTTTTACAGACGTTTTTCCCATGGTGCCATAGTTCTGGTGGTCCAAATTATCCATAACTGACCTTTCATTAGGAGAACGCAGTAGAACATGGGGTACAAACATCTGGAACGGCAGAAAATTGGAATCTTGAATAATTTAAAGAGGCAAGATATGATAATTTCAAAATGGATCAAATATTTTTATCTCATCCCCTATTCTTCTTTCTCCCACCTATCTTCTGCATGGAGGCTGAATGTTGTTTTGTTCCTCTCTGGATTCTTAAACCAGAAATGAGTGTTTAGTAGGAGAAACAGCATTTCATGATTCTACAAAAGTCTTTCCCCCCATGATTAAGGACAAAACTTGGAATATTTAGTTCAAACTAAGTAAGACGGCCATATCTGAACACTATTAGTTTGTAGAGAATGTGTTTTCTAAATATGTCTTTGTTGCACCTAAAACCTATGCAAGAATATATTTTGTCAACAGAAGAACTTTAGGTCAGCTAGGCCTGAAGGCAACCAAAGCAAGTGTTTTGTCACCACAGAACTTGCTGATACAAACAAATCCTTTCCTGGCAAGAAACTTGCTTTGCCGAGAAGAATTAATAATTGTTTTCTGATAAATGCTTACAGCAGATTTTCGAGTTGTTGTTACTGAAATACCATCAGTCCCCGTTTCATCTTTTTTCTCTGTCTGCAAGTATCAATAGAGAAGAGACAAATATTAAAATTTGTGAAAATATGCCCAGTCTTGTGTAAAACATAATATTTAACTGTATTGCTCCTGTTTGCCAGTACTCCCAGTTCTATCATTTAACACGAAGAAGCAAGTACATAGCTATACAGGAAGAACTCCCTCCTTTTTTAACATAAATATTTACAGCTAGGGTAAGCTATTAATTAGTCAGAACTTAGCTTTACTGATGTAATTGCTTTAACGGTTTATTGTTTAAAATGCGTTATATTTGATTGTAACCCACCCTGTAATCATATTTGACAGTGTGTGGCATACAAAAACCACCAAATAAATGAATAAAGTAGCTCAACTGGCTTTGGATTTAGTGTTAAGTGCCAAATTAAGTGAAGCAGAAATGATTGGCAACTCCCAGATACAATAAGAGTGATTTACCTTATAATTCAGAGGGCTGAGGTACTTGAAGCAGCCAAAGCAGGTATAGCCGATGCAAACACAAATTGCTATGGCTACAACTAGGAATGTAAATAAAGTTGTAGGTGCTCTAAAACCTAAGGAGAAATGTTTACAAAATATGAAATAAAAGAGGGAATGAGATAAGAGGGTGGGGAAATCTCAGCAGCCGCACACACAAGCAAGCGGGTAACACACGCAAATCTTGAAATATGGGAATGTACCGTATCATTTGAAAACTATTCTTCTGCCTTTTAAATTAGAACAGGGTTCTGCCATGTGGCGATGGCGACTGTCCTGTTTCACCGCTTGAGTTGAAATACCAAGGTGCCGGCCCCCTATCACGCTGAAGCCTTGTTTACCAGGCTGAAATGGCTATGGTTTCCGGCCATATCTTGCCAAAACCCAGAAGCTGCAGCCGCTTCTCCCTGACACATTATTATGCCCCCCCCCCCCCCGCGTTATAAGCAGTAGTAGCAGCAAGATTTCCAGGAGGTCTCGCCAGAAATCGCTGCCACTTCTTGGGTTCTCCGGCAGCGATGGCAAGGGGTGGATAAGGCACCTGTGGGGATGCCACTCCTTGGGATTTTGCTACCTGAGGCACCCGCTTCAGTCTGCCTCATGGGCAGGCCGGCCTTGCTCGATGGACTGACTTCCAACACTCCCAGGCAACTTGGCCAGGGACGCTGAGAGTTAATAGTCCAGCATCATGGGGAGGGCACCTTGCTGGCTACCCCTGCGCTAGAAGATCTGCCTATGTCCTTGGGTCTCAGTGTTTGGGACTGCACCATTAGCTGTTCCCCGCATTGGCAGCCCTACACTTCAGCTGTATCTTTGCCCTTTGCTCCCACTCACACAGCGCAGAGATATCCATGTTCAACAACAAAAATTACTACTTGCCTGCTACATAGGCCTCTCCGAAGTCTGACCATTTGCACGCCACACATACTTACCTAGCCTCAAAAAGGAGAAAAAATACAGCCAAAACAGGCAGAGAATTGGAGCTGCAAGGGCTTGAGTCACAGCCGCAGAATGGATTCGTTTCTCTAGCTTTGCAGGAAGGTATGCAAAGTAGAGATTGTGGCGGTCAACAGTATGCTTTAGGAGCAAATAAATTAATCCTGAAAATAGGAAATAATGTCAGAGTTACAAAAATGTTTTTTCTGCTGCCATTTCTCACCACAGAACCATGAAGATGCTAACTGTCCCCTTTGTTCTATACAAGCCAAGGCACCAAAATGTTCTTGTGCCTGTAGACTCAGTGATTGCCAGGAATCAAAAGGTAAACAGCATATAAAATACCAGACTCTTGCTACTGACTTTGAATAAATTAGCAGCTTCAGTTTTATAAGGTTATACAAATGCTTCATTTCCTCTTGTGGGATGCCATTATATGGTATGAGGAAAGGCTCTTGCATGTGCTCTTTCCATCGAGACGTCGCTGCTTTAAATTGTGTGAACTAGCAAAGTTCTGTTGTTTTAAATCCCATCCAACATTCTGCTTTTTTCATGTTTATTTTGTGATGCACACTAGTAACGTGTTTGTTCAGCTGTGAAGAACTATTAGCATTCTGTTACCATGTGTTTGAGGAATTCACTATGGTTTTGTTTAGTTAATAATTTTATTTGTTTAATAATTGCAAAGGAAAAACACAACCACCACACTTTTGGTGGTATAAAGAACAGGATCTCCATTCAGAAGAAGAGAAATGCCATGCTTGTCTCCTCAGAAGTTCAATGAGACCTGACTCCCAGATAAGCAGGATCGCAACCTAACTGTTATTAGAAGACAAACATATAGCTTACATAAGGGTGTTAAATATTTTATAATTGAAACATAAAAACCAATGCTTGTTTCTGGGAAACCAGATTTTACAGAAAAACAAAGCACACAATTTCTAACCAAAATTCAGTTGGCAAAAATGGTGCCTGTTTGCTGTATCAAACTGAAACAAAGATCAGATACAGTGGTACCTCGCAAGACGAATGCCTCGCAAGACAAAAAACTCACTAGACGAAAGGGTTTTTTGTTTTTTGAGCTGCTTCACAAGACGATTTTCCCTATGGGCTTGCTTCGCAAGACGGAAACGTCTTGCAAGTTTGTTTCCTTTTTCTTAACACCGTTAATACAGTTGCGACTTGACTTCGAAGAGCAACTCATAGAACGCGGTGTGGTAGCCTTTTTTGAGGTTTTTAAAGGCTTTGGTGATTTTTGAAGCTTTTCCAAAACTTTCCCGACACCGTGCTTCGCAAGACGAAAAAAATCGCAAGACGACAAAACTCGCGGAACGAATTAATTTCGTCTTGCGGGGCACCACTGTACATCTTTCCAAGTATGTTGCTATATTCAGCTGGTGTTTGTTTGTTTTCTGCTATGTATTATTTGGAATCCCTGGCATGAAAGATTACATTTAGTAGAATCCACATTTTGTTTAGTATCTAGAATGATTTCTGTAGGAATAAAAAAAATACATTCCAGAAAACAAAGGCAATAAAACTAGGCACTACCGTAAATAAGAATGTTAAACATTTTTATACCAGGTGTACCATAATTTGCCAGCCCTGTGCTATGGAATATTTGTCCAGCAGGCATCAATGCTGTTAAGCCCTTGATGTGTCTTGAAGACTTTATGCTGACAGGCCTATTCAGCTGTTTAGTTTCCTTTTTAGATGAGCCAGATATTCTTGCGATTATTCTGGGCTGTTTTAAAGTATCTTATGTTTTAGGACATTTGCAATATATGGGAAGTATGATCTACACCTGAGACCTATGTTCTCATAGGTTGTTTCATGACCTTGCAACTCCCTTTTTCATCCTCAAGACCGCAAAATCCATAGCCTAGTCTTCTTATTGGTCTACGCTGACCTTTTAATGTTTCTCGTGTTTCACTTCCTACAATGCGTAACCCCTTTCAGATAAAAAAATACTATGCTATACTAATGAATACAACAAAAAGTATACAAATGGAAACTAAGAATAATATAAAGGCAAACCTAAAAAGCATGCAGAACAAGTATTTAGATTAACCAGCACTACACTAAGTTCCCATTGAGAGCAGCAAAATGATTTAAGTTGTCGTGCTCTTTTCTTACCCTGTGTGACAAGCACAGAAACTAGTACAGTGGTACCTCGGGTTACAGACGCTTCAGGTTAGACTCTGCTAACCCAGAAATAGTACCTTGGGTTAAGAACTTTGCTTCAGGATGAGAACAGAAATCGTGCTCCAGCGGCGCGGCAGCAGCGGGAGGAACCATTAGCTAAAGTGGTACCTCGGGTTAAGAACAGTTTCAGGTTAAGAACGGACCTCCGGAATGAATTAAGTACGTAACCAGAGGTACCACTGTATAACACATACATTTATTAGTCTCAATACTCTATTCAAGCCACCAAGCCCTCCTGTTTGTCCTATTACAATTCCAGCACACCGGCCAACTTACCAAATGGGACAATAAGGGGGCAGGTGATGCTGTAGGCCATGATGACGGTGAACACACAGAGTGTCCACGCATACATTGCTCCAAACGCAAACTGAAATGCTTGGTGCTACAAGGAAATAAAACATTTGCATTAAGTGTTGCAGGGACAATATTCTGCCTCTTATTCTCTCCATACACCAGTTATTTTAAAAGTGACGCATGCCACATTTTAGCAGACATGCGTCAGCAACCTTTGGGAGCATGAGTACATATCAGTTGCATTGCCAGAAATTTGCTGCGACAATTGAGAGAATGCCACTTTACTCAGGAGAACTGAATCATGTTACGAAGTTAAACAAAAAGCCAGATCTGTAAATACTTTCAAATGCTGGGGTCCTTAGATGGAAAATTTTCTATGCTTCCTAAAAGAAAAATTGGGGGAGGGGGAGCTGCTGTGTTTGAGCTGATATACACTGAATGAGTGTTGTGCTACAGAGATTAACTGTGCTCCAACAGAAAGCCACCAGAAAGCTGGGGAATCACCAACAAGATTGAAATTATCAGGACGACCAGAGTCCAGGGATGAATGCCGGAAGCCCATATGAACAGAGATGCAAAACATTGCTGTGTATGGTTAACAGGAATATAAAATTCTTTGTGCAATAGGTCTAGGTTTCATACCTGCTTAACATGTTTTCTCTCAGAACTGGATTTGGCCATAAACATGCGAGCAGTGTATACCAGGAGTCCTGGCAAACGCAACAGCTCCATTCCAGTGCCAATGAAAGCCGATGCAATCACATAGTTCACAAAGAAAGCTCCTTGGTCAGGCAAAAAGACACACCTGCACATAGTTTTAGAAGAAGAAGAAACACAAGTGAGTGATGAAGAAGAAGGAGGTGAAAAACCTCATCTGGTCACCAATTAACATCCCCTACCCCTGCCTGCTCTGGGGAGAACTCTACTAGATCTCATTATATGCCCCAGTATGCCCGATCTCTGGGAGGTAAACTAAGTTGGAAAAGGTAGCTAAATGGAAAGAAAGAGGCAAATAACAAGGCAAAACTGTGTTTGAATAAAAGAAAGAAAAAGACTTAGCTAATATTGAAGAAATGCAGGAGTAATAGAGGAGGTACTGCTTCTATCTAGAATATGCTATGGCAGCGTGCTCACAATTGATTGTGTATTCAATAAAATGAAACCACATTTAACTATTTTCAATTTCTGCAATAATTTCTCCAACAATGTTTTTGCCAAAGTTTCTGAAACCAGAATTCCAGATTGTCCATTTTAAATTGCAATAGCAGTTCTAGTAGCAACTGGATGATGAACTAATAATTATTTGTGATGCAGCAAACTCAGAGGGCCAAATGTGGTGACGGAGTAACCTACTGTTTAGTAATTAAGCAAGCTGGTTTTTTTAACTTAGGGGATTTACAGTGCAAGTGGCAGTAGTTGACAACCACCTGGCACCCCTCTATCCCAAAGGAAATGCTTCAGAACTGTTAAGAGAAAGTTTATGAGATAACATTTATGATTATTATTTTTAAACCCAGCTCTCCAGCTTGTGCTGATATAAGAATGTGTGTTTATTCCGAGGTTGTGACTTCTATTTGAATATCACATTTCTATTCCCACACATTTTTGAAATCAGGAATACACCTGTAACCTTTGTCTACTAGAATTTTATGTATGGCAGGCATTCAGCTTCTAAGCACCATACAGTGGTACCCCGCAAGACGAACGCCTCGCAAGACGGAAAACCCGCTAGACGAAAGGGTTTTCCGTTTTGGAGGCGCTTCGCAAAACGAATTTCCCTATGGGCTTGCTTCGCAAGACGACAGCCCATAGGGAAATCTCAGGGACAGCGGGGAAGCGCAGCGCGTCTTCCCCACTGTCCTCGGACCTCCTCCCGCCGCCGGCTTCGGAACGAAGCTCCGATGCCGGGCGGCGGAGGGGGAAAGCCTCCTCCCGCCGCGCGGCATCGGGACGAAGCCCCGATGCCGGGCGGCGGAGGGGGAACGTCTCCTCCCGATGCCGGGCGGCGGAGGGGGAACGTCTCCTCCCGCCGCGCGGCATCGGGACGAAGCCCCGATGCCGGGCGGCGGAGGGGGAACGTCTCCCCCCGCCGCGCGGCATCGGGACGAAGCCCAGATGCCGGGCGGCGGAGGGGGAAAGCCTCCCGCCGCCGCGCGGCATCGGAACGAAGCCCCGGTGCCGGGCGGCGGAGGGGGAAAGCCTCCCGGTGCCGGGCGGCGGAGGGGGAAAGCCTCCCGCCGCCGCGCGGCATCAGGACGAAGCCCCGGTGCCGGGCGGCGGAGGGGGAAAGCCTGCCGCGCGGCATCGGGACGAAGCCCCGGTGCCGGGCGGCGGAGGGGGAAAGCCTCCCGCCGCCGCGCGGCATCGGGACGAAGCCCCGGTGCCGGGCGGCGGATGGGGAAAGCCTCCCGCCGCCGCGCGGCATCGGGACGAAGCCCCGGTGCCGGGCGGCGGAGGGGGAACGTCTCCCCCCGCCGCGCGGCATCGGGACGAAGCCCAGATGCCGGGCGGCGGAGGGGGAAAGCCTCCCGCCGCCGCGCGGCATCGGGACGAAGCCCAGATGCCGGGCGGCGGAGGGGGAAAGCCTCCCGCCGCCGCGCGGCATCGGGACGAAGCCCAGATGCCGGGCGGCGGAGGGGGAAAGCCTCCCGCCGCCGCGCGGCATCGGGACGAAGCCCCGGTGCCGGGCGGCGGAGGGGGAAAGCCTCCCGCCGCCGCGCGGCATCGGGACGAAGCCCCGGTGCCGGGCGGCGGAGGGGGAAAGCCTCCCGCCGCCGCGCGGCATCGGGACGAAGCCCCGGTGCCGGGCGGCGGAGGGGGAAAGCCTCCCGCCACCGCGCGGCATCGGGACGAAGCCCCGGTGCCGGGCGGCGGAGGGGGAACGTCTCGCCCCGCCGCGCGGCATCGGGACGAAGCCCCGGTGCCGGGCGGCGGAGGGGGAAAGCCTTCTCCCGCCGCCCGGCATCGGGACGAAGCTCCGATGCCGGGAGGGGGAGGGGGAACGTCTCCCCCCGCCGCGCGGCATCGGGACGAAGCCCCGGTGCCGGGCGGCGGAGGGGGAACGTCTCGCCCCGCCGCGCGGCATCGGGACGAAGCCCAGATGCCGGGCGGCGGAGGGGGAAAGCCTCCCGCCGCCGCGCGGCATCGGGACGAAGCCCCGGTGCCGGGCGGCGGAGGGGGAAAGCCTTCTCCCGCCGCCCGGCATCGGGACGAAGCTCCGATGCCGGGAGGGGGAACGTCTCCCCCCGCCGCGCGGCATCGGGACGAAGCCCAGATGCCGGGCGGCGGAGGGGGAAAGCCTCCCGCCGCCGCGCGGCATCGGGACGAAGCTCCGATGCCGGGAGGGGGAGGGGGAAAGCCTTCTCCCGCCGCCCGGCATCGGCTGGCTTTCCTGAAGACTTGGGGTGGGAGGAGGGTTTTCCTTCCCACCGCCAACATTCAGAATGCTGTTCTGAATGTTGGCGGTGGGGAGGAAAAACCCTCCTCCCACGCAAGCCCCGGGAACAGAGGGAAAGCGCTGCGCCCCTTCCCCTCTGTTCCCGTACCTGTGCTGAAGGCTTGCGGTGCGGAGAAAAGCCCTTCTCCGCACCGCCAGCCTGGCAAGCGGTTTCCCTAGGAACGCATTAATTGATTTTCAATGCATTCCTATGGGAAACCGTGCTTCGCAAGACGAAAAACCCGCAAGAAGAAAAAACTTGCGGAACGAATTAATTTCGTCTTGCGAGGCACCACTGTACTTTCAAATTGCTCTAGCTGCCTTTTTTGCATTTTCCTTGATAATTTGCTTATTTTGAAAATAATTGCTTAATTGAAAATAGTTAAATTTGGTTTAATTTTATTGAATGCATGCTTGTCCTCCTGCCATAGCATATTCTAGGTTGTGGCTCATATAATTGCAATGAGTAATAATTTATATTCTGTATACAATGACTACTTCAACAGAAAGTAAAAGATGTTGCGTTTAACTTCCATATATTTAAATATGAACCTTCCTGTGTCTTTCAGTGATAATACACATAAATAACAATAATTGGCTCCATAACATCCAAGCTAGGGAAGCATCATCTAGACTCTCTTTAATCTCTTCTTCAGAAAGGAAATTTACCACTTCTATAAAAGTCTTTCAAATGAAACAACTGTTTATCTTTCCATGCCTCAATATTATATGCGTTGCATTTATTATAAAATGTTGGATGTAACTGTACAGGAAGCAAAAGAGACACTGAAGGTACCAAATATGCTGCATGCTTAACCTAGATTCTAGATGTTGTTAAATTGAATCTATTAGGTCAAAGTTCAAGATTTGTGTTTAAGGAAAAGGTAAACATCAACCAGTAGATTCTGGAGTCACTCCTTTATGGACAATGTTGTTAAGACAAAATGCAATAATGTTTTCTGGGCTCCCAGAGTAATTTATTTTTGCAGGTTAAGCAAATGGTTGAATATTCTAGACAGATGTAGGGTTGTTCACAGTATCTAGATGACATACAAGCCCCTGGGCAGGTAGAAAAAGGATCTTAACTACTTACTCTAATCTAAATCTAGATTCAGATGCGCGATCGAACACCCAACGAAAGAAGACATCGAGACTGGAAGAAATATGCTAGCATTAGTCTCCATAATTCACTACAGCCAACACGTGAACAAAAGGGTCATTCTAAGCACATCATTGTTATTTAAGAGTTTTAGTTACCCTTTTGTTTTGAACAATTCCCTACAAAAGAGAGGAAGTTATACATGGCTAAAGGTCAAAACAGATGTGACTCAGGAGATCTGTGTAAGGATCTATCCCAACTTTTAAAATAAAACACCATTAACCAAACTTAAAAGCAGCTGCTGTAAGGCCTCCAGTTTTGATTGGGGTATGGATGCTCAGGAAAGGGGTGTTCAGCTCTTTCTGCAGATACCATTTCCCTGAACCCCTTGAAATTGCCTCATTTGAGGGAGGGGGAGAACAGATGCCTGAATATTGTCAGGAAGAAAGGTGGGGGAACTTTGGGGAAACGGTTAACACATCCCAGCAGCACATAAAAGACCATCACCTCCCCTCACAGCTGCTTTTTAAGTTAGAAAATAAAAAGAACAATCCAAGACTTTCTGTGCCACCTCTGCTTTGGCCTTTAAGTCCCACTGAAATCAATGAGGGGAAAAGCAATGAACTGTGTCCTTATATCCCTTTTATTTTAATGGGATTTAGGTTTCATTGCACACTACACCAAAACAAAATATGGTTTAAGAAAGCAACAAGAAGGTGGAAATGTTCTGCTGCTTGAGCACAGGTGTGGGATGATATGGATTCAACTGTCCCTGCTTACACAAACATCACTGTAGTGCAGGCATAGGCAAACTTGGCCCTCCAGATGCTTTGGGACTACAACTCCCATCATCCCTAGCTAAGAGGACCAGTGGTCAGGGATGGTGGGAGCTGTAGTCCCAAAACATCTAGAGGGCCGAGCTTGCCTATGCCTGCTCTAGTGCCTCAACACGTGCACTGGCTAATATGAAATAAAAGAAGCCAAAGTAAGTAGTTTAAGAAGTTAGCTTTCCATGACATAAGAATGTAAATGACTTTTGTATGTAATTAGTATGCCAAAAATTTCAGCACACAGACAAAAAATCCAGTGTCTTAACTAGAAAGCTGGGATTCTAATGTGGTTTTTACAGAGCCATAGCTAGGGTGGTCTTGTGCCCCTGGCGGAACAGTCCAGATTGCTCCCCCTAGCCATGGACAAATTAGCTCTTCTTTCCGCCTCTCCTCCAACCCCCAATCCCCACCCATTTAATTCCTCACGCACTTCACTTTCACTTTTTCTTATGAGGCAATAATCAGTATTTTTATTTATAGATGTATTTATGGACATATTTTTAAGCCAATTTTGTGCGTCGTTCCCCCCCCCCGCCAGTGCCCCTGGCAGAGGCCTTCCTCACCACCCCCTAGCTACGGCCCTGGGTTTTTACCTGGTCAAACCAAGTGAAGGCAAAATTAGCACCATGAAGATTAAAAAAGTGTAGACCTTATGCATCATTATTCTGTTTTCACCAGACCTATATAAAAAAAAATATATTAATCACATGATACATACTTATGTTATAAAACATGGGTCTTTGTCTTCCTTCTACCTTTCCAGTTCTTACAGGTAACAAAAAATGAAATTTTACCATTTGGCCCGACTGCACTGACTGCCAATTAGTATGTGGGCCCAATTCAAAGTGCTAGTTTTGACCTATAAAGCTCAGAACCACAATGCCTTAATTACCCCATCTCCCCATATGAACTGACCCAGACTTTGTGATAATCATCTTATGCCCTTCTTGAGCTGTCCCTTCCATGAGAGGTCCGGAGGGTAGCAACATGAGAATGGGCCTTTTCTGTGGTGGCCTCCCATTTGTGGAATGCTCTCCCAAGGAGGCTCGCCTGACGCCCTCATTACATAGTTTTGGTGCCTTCAGCTGATTAAATAATCTATGGCCTTTTAAATGTGTCTTGCGGGGGGGGGGCTATTTTTTATGTTATTCCTTTAATTAAGCTACAATTAGTGCAGAATGCAGCTGACAAGAACACTGACTGGAGTGTCTACCAAGATAATATAATGCAAAACTTGAAATATCTACATTGGTTGCCTATATTCTACTGGGCTGAGTATTCTGGTGCTTGTACAGTGGTGCCTCGCAAGACGAAAATAATCCGTTCCGCGAGTCTCTTCGTCTAGCGGTTTTTTCATCTTGCGAAGCAACCCTATTAGCGGCTTAGCGGATTAGAGCTATAGCGGCTATTAAAGGCTTAGCGGCTATTAAAGGCTTAGCGGCTTAGCGGCTAAAAGGCTATTAGCGGCTTAGCGGCTTAGAAAAAGGGGGGGAGCGAAAAAAATCACAAGACTCGCAAGACGTTTTCGTCTTGCGAAGCTAGCCCATAGGGAAATTTGTCTTGCGAAGTGCACCGAAAAACGGAAAACCCTTTCGTCTAGCGGGTTTTTCGTCTTGCGAGGCATCCGTCTTGCGGGGCACCACTGTATTGTCTTATATGTACAGGTATCTGAAGGAAAAACCACCCCTGAATCAGCCTGCTTTGGCCCTTCAAACTATGTGGTAGGCTTTCTCATTGTCTTACTACCGGAGAAATACAGTGCATAAGATAGGGCCTTCTTGGGGGTGGTGCCTTGATAGTGGAATGTTCTTCTTCTAGAAATAAAGCTGGTGGCATTTTGGCCCCAAACATTTATCTGTTTGCCCATGTGTGTATGGGATTATAGCTGCCCAGCAACTGATAGCCAAGAAAGGCTCTATGGGTGTTTTTAATTGCTGAAGTTCAGTGCTGTGTTTTCAGCTCCCTGGAAATGTAATGATTTAACTAATCTGTTACCCATGCTGGGATTGTCTGATAAAGGGTAAGCTTCTTTTTTAAAAAAAATGGAAGACAGACACGTAATAAGTGCTGTAGGCTAGGGATTGAGAACCTGTGGTCCTCCAGATGTTGTTGGGTGACAACTGTCATCGTTCCTAGCCATCGACCTGATTGGAGTCCAACAAAATCTGGATGTTCCCAATCCTTGCCATAAGCAATCCATAGTCACAACAGGTCTGCCTTAAGAACATTCAGTCTTTCAGTGAAGGCTCCCATAAGTCAAACACTACACCTGATTAGAAACTTTAGCAAAACAAATAAAAACAACATGATAGATTGTATTAGTTAACTCACCTAGGGAAAAGAGAGTGGCTCTTGTTATATAATACGGCATGACCCTCATGGTCCCTTCCAACTCTATGATTAATGTCTAACTTCACCTTTGCCTTATGGTATGTTTACATTAAAAATCAGCGTTTACTTGGGAGGAATGGAAGCTGCTAGTTTTTGCGGTTCTACTTTCTATAAAGTATGTATATCCTTCCTTCCACAGAATTTTGAGGTCTTTAACTAACAAAAAAGGAACATATATTCTTACGTTGTCCAGTGCGATTCAAGGAACGTTGAGTACAATACTATTGTTGGCAGCAAAGCTGAAAAGGACCACAGAATGAGTGTTGGGAAGAACTGGCTCACAACAGGGTTCTGTGAAGATGGAGAGGAAAGAGAAAGCAATGAAGCCCATTTCTATATAGCCACCTTGAAAACAACTGAGCTGAAAGAATATCTGTTATATTAGCTTTTAAGAAAGGTATCCAACTCTCCGAATATGGCTTAGTCTGTGGGAAGAATACAGAGGTGGTGGCTAGGAGTTGGCTAGTTACACCAGGCTTCTTCAACCTCGGCCCTCCAAATGTTTTGAGACTACAATTCCCATCATCCTTGACCACTGGTCCTGCTAGATAGGGATCATAGGAGTTGTAGGCCAAAAACATCTGGAGGGCCAAGGTTGAGGAAGCCTGAGTTACACAGACTTTGACGAAAGATTAAGAAGAAAGAGTGTGTTTGCATAATTACAATTTCTGGGCAAAACCCTCTAAAAAATCTTTGTGGGAGGTGTTACATAGGACTGTACCATTTCCAGCTCATCTACACTTTCCGAGTTTTCCCATGAGGGCATTAACAGAGAATGAAACCGGAATGTAATGGGCTACTCACATTAAGATAGTGAATAGGCTTGGTTACATTAAACTTGTCCATTGTTGAGATAATGATGGAAGGGGTTGTCAAGAAAAAGAGCACAATAAACAGGAACAAGTTGATGCTAAGCCAAAGAAACCACCACTTCGCCCCTTGAACTGAGAGCTTTTCCCTGCAAGTGAGAAGACACAGCAGATCAGCAAGTATTCTATACAGATGTGTCTGTTGCTTAAACAAGTACAAAGCATGGGGCAGGGAAGAAAGAGGCATGATTTGAAGTAGGAAATAACAGGCAGGGTGATGCCTTATCCCTTTTAAACATGACTGTGAGAAGGGCGGTTATTCTTTTGCTGTTTTGTTAAATTATTTACTTGTTTTTATCCTGTATTTTATTCTGTGATCTGCCCTGAGATCTTATGATGAAGGGCAGTATATAAATCTAATAAATAATATAAATAAAAATAATAAAGTTACCAACAGATATCCTCTGGATAAGTAGCATATGCAACATTCCACTTTGAAACAGAGAGTTCCTTGCTGTAGGCTGACGGCTGAGGTTCTGCAACACACCTAAAGCCTTGACATTTACAGGCATTGAAATCTTTAAGAATACTGCAATAAAATAAAATATTTCAGCATTCATACTTGGAATTACTTGATAATGTACAGAGAAACTGATAGGAAAGTTACTATGCATGATCAAAGCAACCCCTGCGTAACCTTTCAATGCCACACAGCCACCAGAGGGTAACAATCAATATTGTTTCTTAAATTAAAACTGTGTATGCAGACACAAGTTATAACATATAAAAGTAATCTAACTCTGAGTAGGCCATTCAGGCTGCAAATACTTTAAATATCATTAACAACCTTGTTGTGGCTTTCACTGCCAAAAAATTAATACAGAAACTCTTCTGGAATTTGGATCCTTAGGTCTTTCAGATAAATGCAGTTCAAACAGAAGAGGTTCATTGTTTGATTAAGACAAAAGTCAGTTGCCAGCTAAAATTAGTTAAATGTGAGGAGAGGAATGGGTGAAAAACCTCAGATGAGCTGAAAAGGCAATGTACTCCGAGTTCCATCTGCTGACTTCCTGTGGTATTTAAACAGATGCATGAATGATTTTGGGCGGGGGTGGGGTGAGCTGGGATTGGTTTGTGTTTCATTTAGTGTAAATAATTCCACTTTGATGACCATATTGAATTAAAAGAACAAAACACTTACTGTGTTGCCATGCCTTTCTCCTCAAATGTTACAAAAGCCATTCCCAGTGGCTTCTCATAAATTAGCTTTTCCTCTTTCAAATATTCGCTCAAATATTTATTGCTAACCTTGGTGTAGTAATCTATAGCATCCTCCTGTTGAAAGGAAGATTCTGTTACAAAAACAGTGTTGAATAGTTCTTACAGTTCAGATCTGGAAATAGTACTGTTTTCACTTTTCATATATTAAGCTTTTCCTATTTTAAACAGAGACATCATATACAAAAGCTACAAAGCATTTTATCTTCCACACAGTTTTAAGACAAGTAATAAAACAGGCTCTTTACCTTTTTGCAACCTCTGACATCACAACAGCAGAACTGGCCAAACCATTTTGTGTGAATGAGACATCGTTTACCACTCTTCTGAAACGCTTGTGTATAATAAGCCACATGTTTCTCTGCCTTTTTTCTGGGCACAAACACATAAGGTTTCATGATGCAAAAACAGATTAATTCCCCATAACTATGTGCCCATCTTAGAAACACATTTTTATAAGTAAGAGTTACAGAGCAGCCCAAATACATACATATAATGCAACATGTGTAAAGATCTAAAACTTGTATCAGCTTATGAATGCCAAATCTTGCAGGTATGCACTATGTAGACCGATGGTGTTCCTATAATGTGGAAGTATCATGCTCTATATTTCTGAATATATTGTGTTTTTGTCCTACCCTTCCCCAAGGAGTCATCCATGAGGCTCTCTTATTTTACCCTCACGATATTCCTCTAGGACAGACTAAAGCTGAGAGACAGCAATTGGCCCAAGATCATACGCTGAGCTTCTTTGCCTCATAAGAGATTTGAACCTAGATATCCTCAATCACCAAACCCCAACATACTGCTTTGCAATTTCAGGAACCACAAACTGAACTGGAGTTAAGAACAGCTACAGGGCTGTTTCACACTGTAGGGACATTATGGCTACATGTGGTAAAGGTCACTCTGTACCTCTGTATAGAAAACTATAACTTTCTCTTGCTAAAATATTGTTTCTGTATGCAAAACTTAATAGTATCTCATGATTGATTCTGCAAGGCTGAAATATTCTTAACAACAGCAAAGATAATACCAGCAGCCTGGTACTGGTGATCATCTCTAGCACCAGATCATTTTGCTGTTAACGTATTTTAAAACAAAGTGAATGCAGTTTCACCAGGACATTTTTCATGCAGGTACCTTTCTGTGTAGAGAGAGGTGAGTTTGGACACATTATAACATAACTGGACCTCTTGTACAGCGCAGGTTGGATACGCTTCACTGCAAAAGGATGAAACAGATAATTACAAACTGTAATAAGATGGTGACAAACACTGTGTTTAAAAATAAGTAGGCTCAGAATATAAATTTAGACATTTTAACACGAGCCTATTGTGATTGGGGCTCAAAGTCGTCTGAAGCAGACTTGCTGTCCTCAATTCTCTTAAAAAACTGATTTGGTGGCAGGTGCCAGAAGGAGGACACTTCTATCACAGCCTAGAAGGTACAGGACCCCTAGAATACTGTTGCAATAGCTACTGCCAGGTGCCAGAAATGGCCTACCAAACTCCCTGGTCATGATACTGCAGCCTTGAAAACTACACTTTCCAAGGTTCCGGGCTCCTGCTGTGTCAGTGCAGGAGGAATAATGAAGGCTACCCACATTCTGGTGACATGGGAAGGGAGCACAAATTCTATACAAAGCAGTTAGCCAAGTGCTGGAAAGCTCTCCTCTGATTGCTCTATCGACCCCCTCTTATGCTAATTTAAAATTAATTGCTGGCACAAGTTTACAAAGTTGTCAAGATACAGTGGCCCTTGCTCTTCTGTACCATTCCAGCTAGCCTCCCCCCTTTTTTACAGTTTTTCTTGTAGTGGGTGGGTAGATAGGACTAACCCCTGGTGCCAGCTAATACGGACAAGGTCTCTCCTTAAGAAGGAAGTCTAGTAGCTTATCAATCCTTGGCTCTCACTACACACAACACAGCTAGGGTAGACACTAAATTCAAGACCTACATTTAGACAGGCTTTGCTAATCAATTTTTAATAATAGTCTGTAGGTAAAATTAAACAATAACTTAGTTATGTATTTCGTTAAGGGAGCTTAAAACTACAAGGACCCTTTAAACAAAGAAAAATAAGCTCAAATAGAAATTCAGCCACCCTCCCTCTCTCTCTTTTTTACTTACTTAAAGTGATTTTCTATGGTTGTTGCTTTGGCATTTTTGGGAAGATGAGTTATGAACAATGTGCGTTTTACCTACAGAACAGAAATTATTAGTTTCTCAGAGACTCTGAACTAGGGAAGAAGCCAGAAAAGAGACACATTATTATATATTTCAAGTTGGACTGTGTGTATTTGAAGAGGAGGGAAAAAACAAGGATTACAAGTCTGACCTCCCCCCGTTCACAAAAAAACACTTTCCGCCCCCAGCTGTAACAGAACGCAATACAAGCTCCACCAAATTTCTTGGTTTTGTGTGTGTTCTGTTCTGCAGACTTGTCCCACAACCCAGCAAATCAGAAATGTGCATACATGATTTGTCAAGGGGTAGTTTTTCTGGTTTTAGGTTAGCTTACACTAGGAGTAGCAATACACATTTTTAAGAATATAGAAACTTACTATGCTTTCTTCTTCATATTTGATGGCTTGAGTGTGATGTCTCATAAAGACAACGGTCAAAATCATGTACACAACAGCAAAAATAGTGTGCAGCCAGAAAAGACTGTTGCTGTGGAACACAAGTTTTGATGTATTAGAAGTGAAATGACTGGAGTATAACATTTGCCTAAGCTACTATTCAATTTATGACTGTTTAGTGGTCAGCAAGGCAGGATAGCAATCATAAGACTGACTATGTTACCTTTTACAACCTCCCCTTAAACCATACAGGACACGTGTCTTTTTAAAAATGTATATCTTGTATGTATATTAAATATATTAAAAATGTATATTGAGAATGCTCAAGAAAGATTACCTACAACCCAAAATCCATGGAAGAAGAAGAAGAAGAAGAAGAAGAAGAAGAAGAAGAAGAAGAAGAGGAGGAGGAGGAGTTTGGATTTGATATCCCGCTTTATCACTACCCGAAGGAGTCTCAAAGCGGCTAATATTCTCCTTTCCCTTCCTCCCCCACAACAAACACTCTGTGAGGTGAGTGGGGCTGAGAGACTTCAAAGAAGTGTGACTGGCCCAAGGTCACCCAGCAGCTGCATGTGGAGGAGCGGAGACGCGAACCCGGTTCTCCAGATTACGAGACTACCGCTCTTAACCACTACACCACACTGGCTCTTTGTGTAAGCTTTGTGCAAGCATGTTTCAGGATGAAAGCGCAATAAACAGGTCAACCTGAGGGGCCCTTAACTTTGAGGGCAAAGGAAGAAGCATTTAGACCCCACAGTACTTCCAAGAGCAACCCAAGTCTATTCCAAATCAATCCAGGGATAAGTAAAATGCAGTACACTTTCCGTATATCTTGTTCTGCCATGCCTGCTTTACATACAATACTTGCTTTTTACTTATATAGCAGGGGGGAAGTCCCCAAGTGGTAAAATCAAGGAATGTGAGACTCAGGTAAATACTACAGTACATACACAATATACATATATGATGTTAACATCTCAATAGTTACATACCCTGCTCTTAGGTTTGCAATAGTAGTTCTGCCAAAGCTGTAAGGGTCTTTATCTGAAAAACAGGACAGTATACACAGTATACACACTTTGAATTAATTCTTTTTAAAAGAACAAAATGTTCTTGAATCACTATAATATTACCACTGATTTATTATAATTTCTACCTTTATATACTGCTTTCATTTACAAATCTCAAAGCAGTTTGTAATACAGATAAAAATCATTATTAGTCTAGAACATGTCATCAGTATACACACCAGGGATGCTACAGTCAAGGGTAAGTAAGCAAGACTCGAGTTTTTGACCTTCCAGCCGTACAAAATAATGGAGGAATGGGGCAGAAATGACCCCCAGCCTCATATCCTAAAGCACTGCAGTAGCTATCACATGTGCTCAAAGATCAAGTCACTGGGAATCTGGCATGCAATATCAGAATGCATGCACTAAGAGAAGTCAGGCCAAGTTGAAGGACTCATTTAGTGAGGAAAGAAATAGATAACCTGTTACTCACTCTCCTCCACCTTAAAATCCATTGACGTCATTATGTATCCTCCATCTCTGTGCTCACCCTTCCCTTGGAAGGGCTGGACACACGGCCATTCTCCCACTGCTAATACCTTCCCACCCCAGACAAACTCCAAACAAGCAGGCTTGCACCAGTTGGGTCCCTCTGCCAGATTCCACAGAGGAACCTATCCCAGGCCCATTAGGTTAGCAACAGTTATGTAGAACCTTTGGAGCCTAAAAATCACATAGGAAGGAATAAAACACTCTCCCCCCCCCCAGGAAATATAAAGGAAAGAGGTAGAAGGAGCAAGCCGCCACCACTCCCTTCTGCTGTTTGAGGAGTAGGTAGGGGGTTCTAATTTCTTTGCCACTGTGGAATAGCATAGGCCCGCCACTTGGATATTATTTATAACCATTTGGTATAAACACCCTAATTCCTTTGATATTATCTCAGTAAGAATAAATGCTAAAAATGAGCTTCTGGGTTCTTTTAAAAGACAGAGAAAGCACAAACTCTGGCTAGAGATATTGATTATTATAATATATATATATATTTATATATATATTTTTAAAAAACATGCCTTCTTAGTTTTATTGATTTCTTACCTACAAGCTCCAGTGCCTTAAGCATTGCATGTAAAAAGAGACAGATTTTGAGCGTACCACTCTCAGTTCCATTGAATGTATTATGCATTATACAATCCTCTTCTTATGTAGTCTTTTTGCCAACTTAATCACCCCTTAACTTTTCAAACCCCCTTGGTCATGTAAACACAGGCTAGTTTAAAAAGTGATGGAAAGAGGCCTCAGGCTTATTAGGAGTTGTTTACTCACTTTTTGTGTCATCCTGGGATAAAAGACTGTTTAGCTCTGTTCATAGCCATTATCTTTGGTATGCTGAGACATGGAATACTTATATTTTCAGTGGCCACAACTGTGAACAGAATGGCTAAAACAGCCTAGGATGTGTTCCAAGCCGGAGCTGTTGGTTCAGAAGGAAAACTACCTACACCAGCTAATCTAGGCACATTGTGAGAATCTAATATACTTGGCAAAAAAAAACTAGTTACTGAATACCGATGCATATGTTTATACTCTCCATGGAGTAGTAATAGGCTATCATCAACACAGATGTGCTACTCCAATATAGAAGCAGTAATTTATTGTCAAGGCCACAACATAGGTTTTACCAGATGCCCAAAGGTTTTCTGGAGAAAATGAAATAACTATGATATATCCCACCTACATAAGAGTAAGTGAACCCTGCTCATCAAGGCATTAAAAGTGACACGAAACACCAAGTCATAAAAGGTTCTCACCAAGTAAGTTGCCTGATAAATTGACAGGAAGTATGATGCACAAAGACAGCATGCTGACTACAATCAGCAGGCAGATGAGATGGCGCTGAAAGGCGAGATAGGTAATGGCATCCTCCCCACATTTTACACGAATCTCTTCATCGCTGTACCACAAATAACAGAACAGGTCAGTTGCCAAGTTTTACAAAGGTGGGTGTATGCTTAAGAAGAAGGCTGACTAAGGATTGCATTGCAGCTGCAGACTGAAAATACTCTGTGTTGTACAATATGGTGGTATCATAAAAGGTCACATGGATACAGAAGCAAAAGAAGCTAGGCAGTAAAAAGATGCTGAACGGGGTTCAAACAAAAGCACATCCACATGGAAAGAACAACTGGCATTTGGCCCACTGTCTACAATTGACAGAATGTGAGTGCTTTCTCCTTATTCAATTTTATACAAAATGAAAAACTTTTTAAAAATTGGATTATGGAGGCATTATTTGCACAACCAAAAGCAAATGCCAATTTGAAATACAGCTAAACTTTTGAACAGAATTATCACACTAAAGACAATATCCTGCAGATGCAGAAAGACACAGTAAACACAATAAAAATAAATAAAATGAATGTTTTTGTAATGGGGCAGGACAGCTTTCCTTACTGTAGAACCCAGCAATACTGACATCAAAAACTACTGAGCTAGACAGCATTACACAATTTCAATATACCAACCTGAAAATTATTTCCTCTTATTTCAGAGATACATAATTTCATTTGTTTATTTAATTTTTTTTTAAAAAGAGGTTTACAATATACATAAAAACCATATAAAATTTTAAAATCAGAAATCAACTAACTATTATAGCAGGGTATTTTCTTAATTGTCATCATAAGGTTGGCAGTTCTGTCACAACATTAAATCTAACCCTTAAGCATGACAGTATTTACTGCAAAGCACAGAGCTGTAGGTAAGATCTGTGATCCTGAAAACCATTTTAGTGAGAAGCAGAAGTACACTACTATTCATTATAACTGGAAAAAAGTTTCCTGAAATGAGATAAATTGCAGAGGTGGGAAACAGAAAGTGGAGTCCCTAAGGAAGCTTGCACTTCCTACTTTTGAGAACATCTTAAAAACTCCAATTTAGAATCATGGTTTTCTTGGATCTAATGATCCTTCCCTAGTGAATTTTTATTTGGGGACTTGTGTCATCACAGCCAGTCTATCCAGCTGTTAAGATGGTAAAAGATCAAAGAAGTGTGTAGGCTTGCTTCATATAATAATGGATTAGCCTTTTTTAAAAAGAAAAAGGGAAAAAATAAATCACACATACTGGGATACGAATTAGAGATATTTTTTTTAAAAAAATAAACGATTTATAAATGCCTTTATATAACACAATTCAAATCTCATTTCAAAGCTGTGGGCTTACTAACTGTTTTTCTAACCATTTTAACCATAGTGCTGTCCCTTCTTGCATTTAATATAAAAGCTTTCTATTCCACCTTATAATTTATAATTCTCAAGGCGGCTAACCAAAATCCAATCGCTGCAATGATAAAGCATAGAACATTAAAAATGTACAGCCCTCTGTTTCCAAAATTGCTAAGAAACTGTTATTAAGCAATGTATAGCATAAAGAGCACTCAGATCTCTCCTACTTTGCGTACTCACCTCATTCGAAAAGCAGATATCATCCAAGAACAAAAACCCTAGAAGAAACAGAAATATTCTTTTTTGAACGAGTGGAATCCACATGTTCCCTGAAAAGCTGCTCTTGGGGTTGTGGGGCTATCCAAAATGGCATGCGATTCTGTGCAAGAGGCTGCAAATTGGAACAGGAAACTGGGAGTAATTAGAAGCTATCCCCTTTGCATGAGCAGAAACAGCTCCTGCACCCAAAAGCTCTCCGATTCTCCTGCTTGGGTAGGAGGCAGAATGATCAAATTATAAATTTATATTTGTAATTTATTTTACAGGGGAAAAACACTTTGGGTTGGTCCTAAGCCTCCTAATGATATCAGGACACAATGTTTCAGAGAATACCCAAAGTAATTGGAAGGCTTTTTGGGGGGTGGGGTGGGGAAATAAGAAAATGCAAAATACTTAATGCAAAATACTACTGACTTCATCGGGGTCCAAATCATCAGGATTGGCTAAATCACCAGATACATTGGTATCACTAAAATACACAAAGGAAGACCGCAAAATTAGAATACTAGACTTAACAACAGTTGCTAAAATTCAAAAGCATATTTAAAAGAAGCTCAGATAAAGCAGCTAACAGAAATACTCCAAAGGGAAAAGAAACAAATAGTTAGGAGGAAAGCATACTATAGTGAAAACATGGATAACATTTTAGACAATTGGGAGGGGGGAGTTCTGTAGAATCCGTTCTGTAGAAATTATTAACTCTCATATCAATATAATGCTTTGCTCCTGAAAAAAGACCTCAAAGCAATATTTTTCTAGATCTCATTCTATGACTAAGAGGACCGTCTCTTCATTTCTAGACACAGTGACACAATACATAGCTCAGATCCAGTATTTCCAAAAGCCCATTGGTGCAAGGATGTTCCCAAATAAATGGTTTACATTTCCTGCCTCTTAACTACTAAACCAATGGATCCCATCCAAACTAGTGAGAGGTCCGCGAGAAGTATTCATGTGGTGTGTGCATGTCCCCACCGCTCAGGAATTACATACAGTGGTGCCCCGCAAGACGAATGCCTCGCAAGATGGAAAACTCGCTAGACGAAAGAGTTTTCCATTTTGGAGGTGCTTCACAAAACGAATCTCCTATGGGCTTGCTTCGCAAGATGAAAATGTCTTGCGAGTTCCTGCGGGTTTTTTTCCCCTTTTTCTAAGCCGCTAAGCCGCTTATCAGCTGATCCGATAAGCCGCTAAAAGCACTAATCCGCTAATCCGTCAATGGGCTTGCTTCGCAAGAGGAAAAAACCGCTAGACGAAGAGAATCACAGAACGGATTCTTTTCATCTTGCGAGGCACCACTGTACCTACTGTCAGGGAACTGCCATCGGCTCAGGGGGGAGAGAGGAAAACCCGGCTGGATTACAGAGAGCCCCCAAAGATTGTGGGAAGCAGCTCCTCCTCAGCGGAGGAGAGTAACCACACCTCTAGTGGAGAGGAGCTTCAGGGCTCGGAGGAGGCGAGGCAGTGCCAGGACACCTTGCCTAGGCAAAGCGGGAAGGAGAGAGGTCCTCCGTTACCCACGCCCTTCTTGCGCAGTAAGCTTTCGCGCCAAGAGGGGAGGCACAGTCAAGAAACTACTTTGCTGGGGAAGATTTAAGGACCACCCACTCACAGATTCTGCTAGTGAATGAGCCAGCCACGGGAGAGTGGCGCTCTGGACAGATAAAGTTTATTTTGGCATCAAAAGCAAGGCTTCACAGCCGAGCAGGGAGGCATTTGCCTGCTTGCTCTCGAGCAACCCCTTGGAACCATAACACCTACCCTCCATTTCCATTTTTTCCAACTGGGAATTCATGCAGGTATTTCTTTACCAACGTGTGCACCCTTAATAAAAACAACCATAGAAGTGCACAGCAGCAAATGTTGTGAGTTTCCACAATGGGCAACATGAATATCCCTTTTGGATCTGTCACCAGAAAGCTGGTCAAGGAAGTCTGCTTGCTGGTCTTCTTTCCCTTGCTGGCATGTTCCCCTATTTCAGCAGAGGGTATCGCTTTCTAAATAACCCATGATGCAACCCAGCCTTGGAGGAAGCTACACAAAGACTTCTCCCCTCGCCCTTCAAATATGAAACTGACAACATTCTGGTAAGTTTCAGGAAGTATGATTCTTTCCTTCTTCCGTGTCCTTAGGTTAACTCTTCACCACCTGTCTTCACATTTCTCTCTTCCTTCAGTCCCAATTCACGTTTACACATTGTAGCTGTTTGTTCCCCTTCAAGTTTTGCTACAGAGGTTTTGAGCAAGAGGAGCCTTTGCAAAACCTTCATATTAAAATTAAAGTGCTGTTTTGTTTTCTGCAAACCCTGACCTCAGCATGCAGCAACTGGAAATGGGCGCTTGGAAGTAAGCATTGTTTCAGCCACTGCAAGAAACAAACATGCCCTGCACTCGCCAATTCTTCCTAAAGATCTAGTCTTATACAGCTGTTTTGCTCAAGAGAAGTTTTGAACGAAACAGTGGTTTCACAAATTTTTAAAAAATGTACTCCAGGGCTAAACTAGGTGCAATGCTCTAAACTCATCGTTGACAATGGGCTTTTCTTTTTTAATCAATAGCATGCATGATCAGGTAATTTTCATGGGAACCACAGACATGCGCGCGCGCGCACACACACACACACACACACACACACACACATGCTGCACTTTTTTATTATTAAAAAACCCCCCACTACTGAAGCAATTCCTAACAATGTATTTAGTGTCACAGTTCCTCCTCTTTGTAATCCATAGAACTGTTGGTGTTTGTGGTCTATGACAATGCCTATTACAGTGGTACCTCGGGTTACACACACTTCAGGTTACAGACTCCACTAACCCAGAAATAGTACCTCGGGTTAAGAACTTTGCTTCAGGATGAGAACAGAAATCGCGCTCCGGCAGCGCGGCGGCAGCAGGAGGCCCCATTAGCCAAAGTGGTGTTTCAGGTTAAGAACAGTTTCAGGTAAAGAACGGACCTAAGTACTTAATCTGAGGTACCACTGTATATCAAAGTGTTACATGGGGCAGTAAGTTTCTCTGCTCACACACTCCCTACAAGTCTGCTTTGGGGGGCAGGGGCACATGGCGAGAGAAGGGAAATGATAAGTTGCATTGAACAGCCAGAAGTCCTTGCACTAACACAGCTACTCTTTTGTTGGATACCACCCTTGGTCACCAAGAGCATGGCACTATGCCCTCTGTATCTACCAATGTTCTGTGGGGGCCAATGTAACATTTTGACACTCATGTTTTCTACATCTTGAGAGCAAGTGCTGTAGCGGTTAGAGTGTTGGGACTAGGACCTGAGAGGCTGGGGTTCAAATCCCCACTTGGCCATGAAGTTCACTGGGTGACCTTGGGCCAGTCACTGCCTCTCAGCCTAGCCTACCACACAGGGTTGATGCAAAGATAAAGTGGGGGAGGGGAGAAGTATGTTCACCACCTCGAGTTCCTTGGAGAAGAATATAAATGCAATAAGCAAATGCATTATATAAATAAATAAACATTTACCTCAATGCTTCCGATACCAGGGCAATACGACCATAATCCCAGAATCTTTTTCTTATAAAAGAAAATACCAACAATAAAATCTAAAAGAAAAGAAGTAACATTCATTCAAAGGCATAAGGTTTCGTTATTTCATGTTAAGCTGGCTTCAGATATGACAGTGCCATAAGAGCGCCAGGACCAAATTTTTCATACTTGACAAAAACTTTGGATTTTTATTGTTGTAACACCAGAAAGTAGATTATGGCTAGTATTGGACAGGGCCTTTTTTAGAGCAAAAAGAATAAAACGTGCTGTGAAGGGTGCAAAATACTTGTCTTAAGCTTCACAAGAAAGAATTCAAACAAACCCATGTTACGGTAATTCTAACATGGTACTCTGAAATATAGTTTGAAAGCACGTCAGAGTGCAAGTAGATAAATAGTACCACTCCGGCAGGAAGGTAAATGGCGTTTCCGTGTGCTACTCTGGTTCGCCAAAAGTGGCGTAGTCATGCTGGCCATATGACCCAGAAGCTGTACGCCAGCTCCCTCGACAAATAAAGCAAGATGAGTGTCACAACCCCAGAGTCGTCCACAACTGGACCTAATGGTCAGGGGTCCCTTTACCTTTAAATTACATGATGATTCACCCTTAAGAACACAAGCCCTATTGGATTGGACAATAAGTCCAGCTTATTTACAGGGAACACTTTCTAGATATCCGCCATAGAGCTTCTCTTTTTTGCAGAGGATTCTGGGACTTGTCTTAACACACATGCTCAATTGACGTGGCACACTGACCATACTTCTTGTGCCATTGCCCTACTAGGCCCTTTCTCAGACCTTGCTTTGGGAACTTGAAGATTGTATAAGAGGAAGTTATCTGCCAAAACTGAGACTTCTAAAATTAACTTACCAAAAAGCAAGTAACATCGAGCAGAAGGACAATAGGGACTCCACCAAAGCTTACACCTTGAAGCACAGTACTTCCCCGTGCTCTGCTGTAGCAGTAGGATCCATTGCCACCACGGTAATCTGTTTTAGTCCCATTCCATGAGTGAGCCAGCCACAAATCTCCAAAGAATGGAATCATGTTGTTTCACTTAGAAAACAAAATTATAGGGCAAGTTACAACAGGCAGGAAAGCATTATATATATAGATAATATATGGAGCAACAAAAATCAGAAAAGAATGGCTGAAGCAAAATCTATATTAATAACAACAACTATTCCCCATTACTTAAATAGCTTTGGAACAGTTCCATGGAACAATCAAAACATAAGCTTTTATTGCCAGTATGTACCTTGTCACAATAGTCCTACCTCTATGTTCTATACCATCAAGGCCCAAGTCATGAAGGAATTAGTATGAAAAGATTGAATTGGGAAAAGCCTGCAGCAGGATGGAACTGTAAACACCACAGATCTGTCATTTTCTAGCTCAGCTATGACACAAAAAATGCCCCCATAGAATCTCCCCTATCATTCTCTGTCATTCATATATATCACAGAGGGGTGGAGAGAAACAGAGACTGAAATTCACCACCGCCAAATAATAGGTCACCTCTGTGTCCACATACTATGTAAAAATAATAAAGGCCCTCAAGTATGCTGTTGTGGTTGGCACTGGCAGGCACCAGATTTTTACTGTGGAATGTAGTTGATCAACACAAGTATTAATTTTATAGTAGTTCTGGAGGACTGCATGTAAAAAATCTTGTAATTTCAAGACAGTAAGTTTTAATTCAACCGGATCCAACCTTGATCCAAACCACATGGGAAAGCAAAGCATCCCAGTGTTTACGCTTCAATTGCTGGGGTGAAGCAGTGACCTAGAGTACTGTGACAAGCAGGTGAGTAATGCCCACAGCACACTCTCAAAACTGCCAATCAGCCCCAAAAAGGAAGACCTGTTCCAGAGGTTTTGCAGGGCAAAGCCAAGTATCAAAGCTATCCAATACCTTAAACTGTTTTAGACATATTCATAATTTCATGCTTTAAGCATGAAGGTAACTGGTTCAGCCCCATCCAGCTGCTATAAACAACTGAATAGTCTTTTAAATTGTAGGTGACAACCAGCCATCATGAAGTTGTGCGTGTACGGGCAAATCATCTAAAGATGAATGCAAAGAGAAAATTATGTAAGAGTTCACAGCAAGTGGCAAAGCAAAATCTGATGTAAAATCAGATTTTGCATTCTTATGAAGGAACTTTTAAGTTTTCAGAGCTGTAATTTTACAGTGTACACAAGAAACCATCCAAATGAAGACATCCAATATGTTCTTTACAAAATTCTATGACGTTAGGCCTCATTCTAAAACAGATGCAATTCATGGTTAAAAGGCAAGTTGATGGGTGGATTATCTGTTTAGATCAATGCCTCCCAAACTTGGGTCTCCAGCAGTTTTTGGGCTACAACAACAACAACCCATCATCCCTGACTACTTGTCCTGGCAGCTAGGGATGATGGGAGTTGTAGTCCAAAACCAGCTGGAGACCCAAGTTTGGGCAACACTGGTTTAGAGATGAAGCTTGTTCGTGTCTTGTCATCCTACATATTAATTTAATTTCAAGGGAATGAACCAGAAAGCAGCACTTATTTTACTTACCAAATCACAGCTCCACAAGAGAGCCCTTCTGTTTCTGAAATTCTGATTTGCCTGCAACAAAAATAATTTCAGGGTAGTCTACAACCTGCAGAGGGCAGAAGAGAGCCATCCCAGATCTATCACTAGCGGTTGATAATTACACATCATCTCAGCAATTATCAAGCCTGCCCAAACTTTCCTCAACAGAAGAATAAGGTATTTGATTTATTAACAAATGTCAACCAGCAATAGCCTGCCCAGTGCAGGTGCTTGGGAGAGGCTCAGAAATTAGATCACAGCCCAACTTAACTTCTGATATATTAAGAAAATGTGGGCGTCTACCCTACGATAAGTAGGGATGAAGGGTCTAAAATTGCCCCTCCCTCGTCCCTAGAAGTTTAGGGCTGCCACCCTCCCCTTTCCCCTGGCAGGGGGCTTGCGCTTTAGCACCCACAGAACCTGCTGAAATTTAACTGGGCAGCTTCTCTCCACCCCCACCCCCGCACCAGGAAAGCGGCTGGATTTCTGCCAACTCATACAGCTGTTATAGACTCGGGGCCTCTGAAGCCATTAAAAAAACAGTTGTAAAACAAAACGTGGCCATAAAATAACGGGCCCATTCGAGATTAGAACTACAGGTGGCGAAAGAGTGCGAGTAAGTTGTTTCAGAGACGCACAATTCACCAGGGAAGTCGCCTCCACTTGATGATAAAGAGAAAATGGAAGCCAGGTGAAGAGAGGGCGGAGGGGACTTGCCTGAAGTCGAAGGGGCCGGGAAGAGGAGCCGGGAGGGAGGCTTAGGTGGGTGCCGGGGACACGGACACACACACACACACACACACACACAAACACACACACCTTGGGCACAACTCACACACACTTTAAGAGAGCAGGAAGTGGCTGGGAAGCAGCCGAAGGGGAGCTGCTGCTCTCCCTGCTGGCCAGGGGCAAAGGACCCCCCCCACCCCCCACCTTCCCACCTCCTGGCCACGGGTGGCGCCTCTGCTTTAATTCGAGGAGGAAAGCCCGCCCGGTTACCGCCGCGCACAACCCCTTGGCCAGAAATGGCCTCGTCCTCCGTTACCTGAGCCACCAACTCTGCTAAGTGGGAACGACCAGGGCGCAGGTGACCCCGCCCCGCCCCCGTCGCGAATGCAACAGATGACTTGCCCGAGCCGCGCATGCGCCCCCGTTATGTGGACCAGGCCCTGCCCTGCCCGGCCCACCGCTCCTCGGTGTGAGTCTTCTCCCTCCACCTGCGACGAGCCTTGTCGTGGCCTCAGGAGAACGGCCTTCCCTGGCGGACACGCCCTTGGGCACCACCGGCAGGCTGCGCGCCGACGTGCTTCCGCCCGCTTTCTGTAAGATGGCAATGAGGCTGTGGTCGTTGCGTTTGTAAAATCTTCGCAGGTGCGGCGGGAGGAAACAAGGCAGCTGCTGCTTCGCTGGTAACTGATAACACACACGCAAGCCTCGTTTTCAAGTATAGGTCTGCCGCCGTTTGCAGGCTGTACGAAGATGCGAGTATTTCGTGGCCCCTTCACAGGTTGTGTATTCTAACGGGAGAAGCCCTCGAAATATATAAATAAATAAAAAAAATTGTCCAGTAGCACCTTAGAGACCAACTAAGTTTGTTCTTGGTATAAGCTTTCGTGTGTTTGCACACTTCTTCAGATACCTAAGTGTGCATGTGCTTGCACACTTCTTCAGATACCTAAGTGTGCATGTGCATGAAAGCTTATACCAAGAACAAACTTGGTTGGTCTCTAAGGTGCTCCTGGACAATATATATAATTTCGACTGCGTCAGACCAACACGCCTACCTACCTGAAAGGAGAAGCTCTGTGACTTTATTTAAGGTCACATCCCTTCAAATTCATTGGAATTGGATTTGGTGGTTCTACCTAGTGGTGTGGGGGAAACAACCTACACATGCTCAAAAGCACTCCTAACTTCATTTATCTGGATATAATACCCACTTAATTCAGTATGCCTTACTTCTGAGTAAACATGGTTAGGATTGTGGTGTATTTTGATTAAGGTGGTAAGAGAGATATCCATTTTCTCCACAACATGCATAATTGTATAAGAGGAAGTTTTTATTCCTCTCCCATGATCCTAAAACTCAGGACCATTCAAGGAAGCTGAATGCTGGAAAATTCAAGACAAACTAAAAAAAATTGTCTCATCAGCTGTGTTTCTTACCAGCTAATGCTAGTAAAAGGTGCTTCTAGCCTCCAGTGATAGGATCTAGGAGCACCACCTGAATACAAACTTGCTCCTTTAGAGGGAGTACAAGTTGATTCAGAGCAAGTAACTGGTCGGTCTCTGAGACCTGGGAAATGTTCTTTGTCTGAGTCTTGCCAAGTTTCAAGCTTAGTTTATGGGTCCTCATCCAGCCCACCTATGCGCTGATCCAGTTCTTGCACAGCCTCTCCTGATTCAGATGTTACAGAGAAATAGAGCTGAATGTCATCAGCATAGTGATGACACCTCACTCCAAATCCCCTAATGATAGCTCCCAACAGCATCACATAGATGTTAAATAGCATTGGAGACAGAATAGCGCCCTGCTGCACCCCACAGCACAAACACAAGGTTACAACTAATCACTGTAAGCCCATCTGTTCCTCAATTTGTGAACAGAATTGCTTTTGTTTGGCACTGTTTTTCTGGTGGCAAAAGCCGCATTTGCTCACTAGTTAGCAAGCACTTTTCATTTCTGGGAATAAATGAAAACGTAGTGTCTGTGACATGGGTCAGGATTCTCTTAAATCCTTCTAACAATTTTATTTTGAAGATACCACATATCCCCTGAACAGCTCTTTAACACCGAAGGAAACTAAATATGCAAGTGCATTTGTGTGACTTTCTTCATATGTGGCTTAGATTACTGGACACCCGGACATACAAAATTCAGATATATCTCACCTTTCCATTTATCCTTCCCAGCAGGATTTTCCTCTGTGGGTCAGCGCCCCTGTAGGGTGTACATATCCTCAACATTTTGGGCAGCAGGTGGTACGAGGAGTTACCACTTACATAACTGCTCCCTGTGGTCACAAGATTTCCACTACACAGGCATTTTGTTTTTTCTGAGTGGTGAATGTTGAACTGTGGCCAGATTAGCTGTTAAATGCTATCCTGTTGAAACCCTAATTAATAGATCTAATTCATTTTCTTGACACTTTACTTCCAGATCCTTTTGAAGTTTTCGTCACATATTATGCTTCTTAGATGTAAACCATTGATGCTTTACATGTACCTTCATAACATAAAGTGAGAATATTACACAAGTACCGTATAAATCAGATTTTTGCACTCATCTGTAATACTGAGCAGATGCAAGCCAGTCTTTCCTGTTACATGAACATTAGGCTGTAGCCCAGACCAGTTTGAGCCAGCTCAGAAGGCACCTGTATAATTATCTATTGGATTTTGCTATTATTATTTAGAATTTGAATTAACTTGACATTCAAAACATGCTGTACAAAATGTTTTTGCCCAGATCTACCAATACCAAGACAAAGGTCTACCAGGCTTGCATGTTGAGTACACTGCTTTATGGTAGTAAGTCATGGGCAAATTACACTCACCAGGAGCAACATCTCAATGCCTTCCACATGCACTACATCAGGAAGATTTTGGGCATTGCATGGCAGGACAGAGTCTCAAACAAATATGTGAATAAGATCAAGCCCACATTCCCAGCATATTCACACTCCTGTCTCAGCGACGCCTGCACTGGCTTGGTCATATTTACAGAAATGAAGATGGCAGCATCCCTAGGACGTGCTCTATGGGGAGCTGGCTTCAAGTACAAGGCCTGTTGTGAGACCAACTCTCTTATAAAGACATTTGCAAACGTGACTGGCAACATTAACCCCACTGTGTGGGAATCCCTTGCAGTGCCTGAGACAGTTACGTCATGCATCCACAGCAATGGCCAGAGGATGAATGACCGCTGCTGGAAGGAGCGCAGAAAGAAGAAACGCCATGGTACACTTGCAGCAGCACAATTGGATGCCTTCATCTGCCCCAGCAGCTTCTCCCTTATCAGTCTCTACAACCACAGCAGGTGCTGTAACTCTCAAACGGTTTCACTCTACTCCCAAGGCGCACTTCATTGTCTCCCAAGACAGACAGATGCCAACAACAGCAGCTCAGGCCTGGAAGCCAACCCTGTATGCAAATTCTTTAATCACATGGCAGTATTAAAAGGTTTCATGCATGCACAACAGGAAAAAAAAATCTGTTTTCCTTGCTCTCTATTCTGAAACCTCCGCTGCTATCTGACCCCAGCTACCTGATCCACACACAACCCTACAATACTCTTCTTCTTCAAGCTGCTTAGAACTTTGAATGGGAGCATTTTGTTGTGAGCTTCCATTTGTACAGTTCTAATTTTAATAGTACAGATGCTCGCGTTGTTAACAGCTCTGCAGTGACAGTAATTTAATTCACACCTCCTTTGCACTTTAGGAAGGCAGCATGAGTTCCCACTGATAATCTCACAGAACATACCCAATGCGGTGAACACAAGATAGTGCTGCTCTTTGAGGTGGGCAGGGAGCTCTTGTTGGTGTGACATATGCAGTGTAGCTAGAGGCAGCAAAGGGATGTGAAAGGGAAATGTACGATTACATTATTTTAATAAGATAGAGAGGTGCCTGCTTCCATCCCCCCAAAGGAATGACTTTAGCACAGGAGTGGGGAATCTGTGGCCCACCAGATGGGGTTTAACTTCCAACTCCCATTGGCTTCATCTAGCATGGCTGATTGGGAAATGTGATGGTAGATGTAATTCAGCAACATCTGGGGGCCCACAAGTCCCCACACCCCTACATTAGTAAAACAGAACCAAACCAGACCACAGAAGAATTCCACTATAATCCCATATACTCTCTGCAGAAAATGTCTCTTGGATTCTCTTCATTCAGGCGTGTTCCGAATGGCGCTGGCTATAGTTCAGAATAGTATGATAAAATAATTCCAGATTTGTAGTAACTGAAAGCACAAAATGAAAGAGCTGGCACAAAAATTCTCACCCATGAATCCCCCCTTTCCCCACCCCGCATTCTTACCCGACTCTGCACAATTTTAGTTTCTTTCATTGTTACATGTTCGTGTTGGTTACTTCCCCTCCCTGAAATTGCTTTATACTTCATTTCTATAGGGTGGTTACTGCTGCTGCTGCTTCCACCAAACAGTCCTGCATTCTTAGAAGTTATTTCTTTCTCTGCAATGCTCCGAGCCCTTGCCACCGCCTTTATCACATATAGAGAGTGTGCATTCTCCTAGCCAGTGGCGTAGTGTAGGGGGTGCAGGGGGGGCCGGCCGCACCAGGCGCAACATCTGGGGGTTAGGGTTAGGGGGCGCAAATTCACGGGTTAGGGGGCGCAAATCCAAGGGTTAGGGGGCGCAAATTACTTGCCTTGCCCCAGGTGCTGACAACCCACGCTACGCCACTGCTCCTAGCACATGGGTAACATATTTGTTGAGTCATCCTTTATCAAACAGCAGTCACGTCTCATGAATCTTCTGTCTTGCAACTAAGCATGTGACTAGTATTTTGTAAATTAATGCAGCACGGGGAAAGTATAAGCAACAACAGGATAGCTCTGCATGGCTTTCTTGGATGCATTTACAGTGTGTTGCAAGGTCATTTTTTATTGGGAACTGGTAATGGAAATTGTCATTGCTCAAAATGTGTTTAATTCAGATTGTCTGTTTAAGACAACTGGCTGTGGCCCTTCAGATGTCTTTGGATTCCATGTCCCATCAGTCCCAGCCAGCTAGGCTAATGTTCAGATATTATGGGAGTTGTAGTCAAGCACAGCTTCCCCATCCCAGGTTAAAAAGATATATATATGAGCCTGAGGGGTAAAGTCCCTTTGAACATGTGTGATCTCCATATTGTAAGATCTTAGTAAAGAGGTAAAAGAGGTTAAATCCCTTTGAACATGTGAGAGCTCCGTAATCTCACATAGTTTGGCCCTAAATGGCTTGAAGAGATGGTTCCTAGAAATAATGACCCTCAAGCTACCACCTGCATACACACACCTGTGCTTAGTTTTGCCTTCTTTTTAATTATTATAATTTTAACATAGCTGATTTAACTATATGTATTAAATATGACTTTTTTAAAATATAGGAAAGTCATTTTTTAAAGAATAATGTGTCATAAATACAACAAACATGTACAGGAAAATCCTGAGTAAAGCAATTCCCACTGGGTGAGCCCCAGCTTTAATAAATGGGAAGTTAATATATGTTAATTCCTCAAAGAGCTTTATTGTGACCCCTGGACATTTTTAAAGCCTTTAAGACTTTTTCATTATGTCACACACAGAAGTTTCATACTATTGCTGGATCTTGAGTTCTAGAGTTCATGTAGGAACTGAGCCAGTGTAAAAGGAAAGATAGTTGTGTATATATTTAGGCCCTGCCACACAAATGCTAAGAGAGAGAAACAGAAGTTATACTTTTTGTGAACAACAAAGTACTACATACTTTGAGTAAATGTTTTTTAAAATCCTCTGAGTATGGAAGGTTCTGTCACTTAACTCAAGCAACTGTTCCAGAATCTCAAATGATATTATTGTTAATAATGTGTAACAGTCAGCGTATGTACTATTCATACCATATATGGAAATGTTACAGCAGTCTCTGTAATTTTTTGGCCAAGATCTAGCAAAGTGCCACCTCTTTCCTAATTTACAGTTGGAGAATTAAAGCTCTTTGCACTAACCATCTCGCAGGTCTTTAGCAGGAGACTTTCTCCACAATTCTTATTTAGATTGGTCTTTAATATGTATTTTGGCTGAGGTGATGGAGCCAGCACCTTCTAGGAAATTTAGAAATGCAAATCACCTTGTATTTTATTTGCATGAGGTTTGTGACAGGCTCTGCCTTTGAAGGTCTTTATTAATGTATCCAAATAACACCTAGTAGAAGTTGCTGTTATTTGCAGAAGGACCTTTAAAAGGGGTGGGAATGAATGGAGCAGCATTTACTTTTTCCTTTGTTGGAACAAGAGACACATGGAGAAATTAAAAGTCAACAGAATTCTAATTATAGGAAGAACTTTTCTTATGCAATGCATAATTAACCTGTGCAAATTGAAGCCACAAGATGTAAGAGGAAACCAAGAGCTTAGTCAAATTAGTCACATTCAGAAAACCTACTTGCATGCCAATGAATTATAGGTGTAATCCACCACCTGCTGAAATCCATAGCAAGCCTCTCTCGTTGCACCATTCTACATCATTTTCTAATTCTATAGATCTTCAGCTATGTTACATGCCGTTTTAAAATGGCATATAACATAGATCCCTGTTAAAGGAATGCAACCTCTGGAAGCATATATCACTGATAGAACAAGATGTAATTTAACAATCATAAAATAGCAATAATAAAACAGCAATAATAAAAAGCAGTCCAACAATATACATGCAATAATCTGGCTGTTTTTCATTGCTCTGGTAAACTATGTTTGTATACATAAGGCAGGCAGGCAATGCTTACCAGGTCTTGGTATGCTGAACTTTTGTCTTGTCTCCAACCAGCAAAACAAAATTCAACTCCTGAGGAAAGAGGAAGTGAGCAATAGCTAGCTGAAGGAAAGTAATTAAGCTGTTGTGCTCCTTGTTCCCTTTTCTAAAAAGTGCCATAGAAAGGTCTTTTATGCAGAAAATCCTGGCACACTGCAATATAATTCACTATAATTCAATATAGTTCAAAGCATAATTAAGTGCAAATAATTTAAAACCGACCCACTATTTTCTGCTGCAGAGTGCAGTCGGATGGGGTATAGATAATGTCCACTAACTCGTACAATAACATGCACCATCTCATATAGCCTACTTGAAGTAAAAACTCGGTCTGCAGTAACAGTGACTTGAAATGTGCCACATTTTATGTATTGAACACGTGCTTTCCATGTTGGGAGAAATATAATCCCTGAGGACAAATAATGCAAATTCTTCTTTAAATTTACACAGGAGGAGGGTTGTAGCAAATAATACCCTCCCTTGATTCTCTATGAAAATGTTTGCTTTTATTTAAAATATTTATATGCTGCTTTTCTATTTTAAAAATCCAAAGTGGCTTACAATAAAAATTACACAGTTGAATCAAACCTACATACACCTAAGACCATCAAATAAGTTGCTGCCAGGGTGAGCAGAGCAGTTTTAAAATATAAAAATAAAAATTGGATGAAAAGAGCAGAACCACTGCTGATCGTCCATTATAAAAACCTTAGAGAGAAAAAGTATCTTAACCTGTTGTCTATAAGATGATAATGTTATCTTGCAGATCTGCCTAGGGAGGATATTCTAAACACATGATGCCTCCTGTGAAAAGGCCACCTCCCCAATCATCATCTAACCTCTGCAAGCAAGAAAACTCTGAGAAGGGTTTCAGAATCTTGACAATCAGAGTAATTTCTATGGGGGAAAGCAGCCCTTTCCAGTATTCAGAGTTGACTATTGGGTGTTTGGGAAGTCGGCAAGCTCCCTACAGGGAGCTCAGTCAGGCCACTGATCCAGCCACATCTCTACCTCCCCTAATGATGTCAGGTGTCGCACAGGTGGACATGGTTTGGGGAAAACAGCCTCATAGACCACATTGAGACTCCTGTGCTCCCTCCTCCCCCTACATGGTGTGAGGAAGAGTTCAAAAACTTCCTCTTCCGTTTTTACATACTTACTGCAGTTTGCTTTGTCATGCCTGACAACCTGTGTCTCATTTAAAACAAACCAACTTCAAACAGTGGTTTTTGAAGCTTGAAAGTTTAAATGCTATAGTTAGTGTTTGTTTTTAGTCCATGGTTTATTAAGTTTTTCACATTCATATACAGTGGTACCTCAGGTTACAGACACTTCAGGTTACAGACTCCGCTAACCCAGAAATAGTACCTCAGGTTAAGAACTTTGCTTCAGGATGAGAACAGAAATCGTGTGGCAGCGGCGCAGTAGCAGCAGGAGGTCCCATTAGCTAAAGTGGTACCTCAGGTTAAGAATAGTTTCAGGTTAAAAACAGACCTCCAGAACGAATTAAGTTCTTAACCCGAGGTACCACTGTAATGTAACAGTACAGACCCTTAGTCTCCCTCCACCTGACCTCGTTCTTGCTTCCTCTTTTCTCTTTTCTAAGTCACTTTGCGTTGCCTGGATACAGCATTTTCATCTCTGACATTCAGTTATCTAGCATGCTATACAGCAGGCATAGGCAAACAGCTCTCCAGATGTTTTGGGACTACAATTCCCACCATCGCTGACCACTGGTCCTGTTAGCTAGGGATCATGGGAATTATAGTCCCAAAACATCTGGGGAGCCAGGCTTGCCTATGCCTGCTATACAGTATTCAGGTTTGCATGCCTAGATAAAGCTTAGGATGAATGAATGTCAGCAATGCTCTGCCGTAGTCCTAGATTAACATCCATTAAGTCAGGCAGGTTTCCCTCACTGCCCTGTGCCTCCCACTGTTTCTTGTTGTGGGTATTACTCAGTGAAGAGGTCCAAAAATGCACTTCCAATCTCCCAGAAGCTTGATTTTATGTATATAGAATATAATCTTGTATAGTAGTTGCAGGAGTTCCTGTATCCAGTTTTCTTCGCTTGGTGTGGTCTGGGCTTTCCAGTATTGAAGGATTATTCATTTTGCTGCAAGTCTGGCTTGGTTGCATCTCATTCCTGCAAATACAGTAAACTTTGGTATAGCCTATCTTGTAACATGGCCCATTGACAACTATGGAAAGCATAAGAATAAACATCAGATTAAATAAACTGAGGCACTAGCCACCTCTAGCAAATATGCTGTCATACTTTCTCTTGCAGATGTGTTTGAAATGCTTATCTTTACAATTAGGTTTGAGCCTATCACACTTCCCACTTAACACATAGGATTTATTGATGAAAGAGAATGTTGTCATTATGCAAATACACACCTGCAACAAAGCAGGTGATCCTTATGGTATGGTTAGAGAGCAAAAACTAGTTTTACATTTGCTGAAATGGCCACTATAAACTTTACATGTAGTCTTTGGCTGGTCTCTTATATTTCATTCTTTGCAGACACGTTAAATCCCTTGTCTGACATTTTAAATCCACCATGTAGATTCCAATACACATCACAAAGAAGGAGCTCCTATAAAATGCCTGCCTTTTCTTGTTTGCATGACAAAAAGGGAATAGTAAATCCAGCAATTGGAGGAGATAATCACCACTGTGTGAAAAAGAGTTCAATCCACATTTTTTTCTTTCTAACTGAGCTTCAACTGTTTGCCTAATAATTTTACGTTACCTGTTGAGCTCATAAATCTGCTTCCAATACACATTTGGCATTAAAGGGGTTTCTTTCTATTAGACTGGACATCAGACATGAAAGAAAGCACTTTCTAATCTAGGGTCCCTCACTGCAGTGCACCACCAGAAGATGGTATTTATCATTAATGCTTAACAGACCTTAACACATACCGCTTAAATCCATGAAAATAATGAGCAGGTGATTCAGAACTTCGGTCACACTTTTGGGTAGAGTACTTCTGTGATGACAGCAATAGTCAAAGTTCATGCTTGCTTTGTAAGTCCTGATTCCAAAAGTGGATAGCTGTATTAGATAACTCTGTTTCTATTCCTTCAGAATACACAAAAATGCTTTATGATCTCTTCCCTGGAAAATGGGCTATGAAGGTCTTTTTGTATCCATGCCTAAGGATTGGGTATTTCATCCTGCATTAGATTGGTTAAAAGAAAATAATATTCAGGGGGTTTATTTCACAGGGTTTGAGACATCTAATACAGGTGCAGTTCAAGATTGCAAGTGTGCATTTCAATCATGCTGTTTGGGCTATCCAAATAAATCCTGCTACTTTCACATAGTACAAAATTCTCTCGTGGAAGACACCTTCCCTCCCTTTTTAAAACTTAAAGTATTTGCTTACAGGGCAGCTGGGCATGCTACAAAGTGCAGTGCTGGTGTGACTGAAGCCACCTGCCATCTTATTTTGCCCAGAGGCACTCTCTACATTTATGCAAATATGTTTTGTGAGTCTGTGTTCTGAGTCCTTTAAGACTCTAGCAAAGCTTCTGCAAACAGGTGATAATTATGGTCAGGTGGTGGTGGGGATTCTTGTGAGTACACAATTGCCGTGTAAGGGATCTCTCTAGGACTACAGTAGGTCATGACCAATGATGTTTTACAATTATGGTGTATTTTTTTTAAAAAAAATATTACATTTGTTTGGAATTGTACATTCCTTTTTATTAAAACCTCATTGAAAACCTACCATTCCAATGAACTGAAATTTATTTTTCATAGAAAGCATTGCTGGGTATAAAAGCATCAAACACTTATGCTGTGAACACATTACACATTGCAGTACACTACAAATTAAAACTCAGGTAGATTGTCCTTTTCTCATTTTGGTTTGAAACTGGTTTTGGGAGAAATGTATCAAGACAGAGTATTGCATAAGAAACAACAGGATTGTGGCTAGTGTGTGTACACAGCTTCTCAAACCAGTTGTGGAAGCACACTTGATGCAGAGTAAATGAGAGTGTGGAAGAACAAGTGTTGGTGAAGGAAAATCAGCATGGCCTGCAAAAGCAAGTCCTGCCTCTCTAAAACCTTTTAGAGTGTCAACAAGCATGTGTGGATAGGGGTGATCAGGTTGACAGTGTACACTTGGATGCTCAAATGATCCTGAGTAAACATAATGGGATAAGAGTACAGATTCTTTTGGGTCAGTAACTGACTAAAGAGCAGGAAGCAGAGAGTAGTAATAAATTGACAGTTCTCATATTGAAAGGATGTAAAAAGTGAAGTCCCTCCAAGATCCTTATTTGGACTGAAACTTTCTAACTTGTTCATAAATGACCTGGAGTTTGGGGAGAACAGTGAGGTAGCCAAATCTATAGAAAACACCATATTATTTAGAGTGATAAAAGATATTGAAAAGAGCTCTGAAAGGATCTTTCCAACTAGATGAAAGGGCATCAAAATTGCAAATTCAGTTCAATGTAAACAAGTGTAAAGTAATACACATTGAACTGAATTTGCCATTTTGACAAAATCCATTGAAGTTGAAAAGTGTCCCCTGATTCACTGAAAAAAAATCTGGTAACCTTATATAATGTAATGATATAATAAGGAAAGAGAGAACAGTATAATAATAACAAACAGGAAGCTGAAGCAACTATGAGGAAAGGTATTCAGTTTAGCAACAAGTGAAATAAGGAGGAAACATGATAGAGGTTTTTCAAAACCATGGTTGGTGTGGAAAAAGTAGATAAGTTTGGCTTCCTCTTTCATAATACTAGGATTTTCCAATGAAGCGGAGTAGTGGAAGATTCAGGACAAACTGAAGCACTTCGACATACAGAGCATAGTTATGGAATTTGCTTTCCCAAGATGTCGCGATGGCCACCAAGTGATTCCAGAAGGGATTAGACAAATTAATGGAAGGTAAAGCTAAGCTGTGAACCTGTATTTGCTATCTACAGGATGAGAGGCAGCATGCCTCTGAATACCAGTTGCTGTGGAGCACAGAATGGCTGGGGCAACCCAGTCAGATGGGCAGCATATAAATAATAAAAGTATTATTATTCAGGAGGGAAGAACAGCTGCTCTTATGCTCTGTCTGTGGGCTTCCTATAAGCAACTGGCTGTAAAGATGTGGGGAACAGGATGTTGGACATGACAGCATGGGCATAGTCAGGATTTTTCGGGGGGGGGTACGCATTTTGTTGTGGGGGCAGAACCTCAGTTTGCTGTGTATTTTTATTTATTTTTATTGATTGGGGGCAGCTGCCCCTCCCTGCCCCCCCTTGGCAACGCCCATGCATGATAGTGTCAAGCAGAGCTCTCCATATGTGCTTAATTTTTCAGTAACTATGCTTTTTTGCTATGAATGGAAATGTCACAGAGATTAACAAGGCAAACGTTCCCCATATTAGAAGGATAATAACCCCCGAGGAAAGGAGTTCATTGTTGCTTTGTTCCCTTTCAAAGATGGTTGTCTTCTGTAATAAGTGGTGTTACTGCAGTAATGGGATTTTACCAGGTTTTTCTCCTGAAAAACGATGTGTTAGTTGAATACTGCCTTAAATGCCCAACCTGTATGTTTCAGAAATCTAACATTCAACCTTGCCTGGTTCAAGGAGATAAACTACTGAAGTGTTATGATTAATGACTATTAAACAGCAGCAGCAACAACAACAACAGTGTAACTGTAGTAATTCATTAACTTGGTAAAAGAAAGTACTTGAACTAGAGAGATTGTTCTGGAAATTTTTTATTAATGTAGCTATTGTTAGGAGAATTAATATGTTACAAGTTATAGTGTGTTCCATCTTTATGATCAAATTTAAGGAATTCTGTGTGATCCATGTAGCATTGAGCTACATTGGCTATCTATATGAACACCATAGATCTGCACCTGGCAGAAAGGCAGTTTAGTTGCTCTCTACACTGGTATATATCTCCACTGATATCCACAAGACTTTGCATGAGGTTTTCTGGGTTATGAAGCAGGACCTAATATTAATCTTATGAATAACAGTAATTGATGTGATTTACAAATGCTAAGTGGTCCGAGAATTAGTCCCAACCCTCCCACCCTGCCCAGTTTATGTATTCACTGCACAAAAAAGGTGACACAGCGCACTTCATAATGTTGCCATGTCTTTTCCTTCGTGGAGATTCGGCAGACAACAACAGAATGACTGGAGGAAACCCGAGTTGTTTAGGGCCACAGAGAGCTTTGGGAACGCGTAGAGAGTCTTCTAAATATTTCTGTTTTAAGTTCAAATGCACTGGAAGGTGTTACTATAGCTTGGATGTATCAAAGGGGATGTAACACTTCCAAGCCCCCTGCCTCACTTCTGCTTGTGGAATTTGTAATGCCAGTGGGATCAGACTTGCTATATAAACCCACCACATTAGATCCCTTTCCCATTCAGGCAGCTTGAAACCTTGCAGAGCTGTCTCTTCTTCGCCAAGAACAGCTTGTGCTGAGGAGAGAGAGAGAGAGAGAGAGAGAGAGAGAGAGAGAGAGAGAGAGATTTAGGGGCTCTTCTCCCCACCGATAGCTAGGCAAAGGATGGCTGTGAATCTCAGATGCTTGGTAACCTGTGCTCTCATCATAGCTGCCACTGCGAATGGATTTACCCAGAAAGGACTCAAACAGATATTGCTGGATAAATTAGGGCTTCCTGAGGTCCCTGCTCTTCAGAGGACAGACGTGGAAAATCTGGTCATTCCGGAAAATACAAGGAATAAATACATGTCTATGCTGAAGCGCCGCCGAGAGAAGCGGAGAGCAATGCCAAGTCTAGCTGGAATCCTGAGAGGAATTCCTGGCAATGCAGGTAAACTTTGCTGTTATCGTCACAAGTAACTAAAAGCAAATCAGTCCTAAACTGAAATCGGCATCTGGTCTAGAATTTTATAGATTCTGGCTGTGTAATAACTATTATGCAAATCACTATAACAGTATCTCTGAGAAATGCAGACCTAAATTTATACCCAAAGATTAATTTTTCAGCTTAAGTCTCTCTGTATATACAATACATTTGTCCTAAATGTGATGATAAGGTGCTGCAATAGACTTGTTTAACAATTAAACAGGATTGATTTATGGGAATGTATACCTCTTGAATAAGTATCTCATGCTTCATGTTATTATGTATTATATTGCAAGTGGTATTCATACAGTTATTCTGCTATTAGAAATTCACTGGATTAATTTGCATCCCTTTCCTGAAGGGCAGCACAATCTTGTGTGTTTACTCCACATGTCAAAAGGACATATTCTCAAGTAACAATGCAATCGTATCCATACCTACGAAGAAATAAGCCATACTGAGTTCAGTGAGGCTTGCAAGGGAAGTGGATGTAGGATTGCCCACTCCTTATAATAATAATAATAATAATAATAAATTTTATTTATATCCCGCCCTCCCCAGCTGAGCCGGGCTCAGGGCGGCTAACAACAATCAAATAACAATCAAATAATAACACATTCTAAAAATATTTCATTATAAAAATTAGTTAAAATCAAATTGATGGCAACCGATTAAACAAAATTCTGTGCCGGTTGCCAGAGGAGGGAGTCAGGCTGCGCCCTGACCAAAAGCTTGGCGGAACAACTCTGTCTTGCAGGCCCTGCGGAAAGATGTCAGATCCCGCAGGGCCCTAGTCTCTTGTGACAGAGCATTCCACCAGGTTGGAGCTGCAGCCGAGAAGGCCCTGGCTCTAGTTGAGGCCAGCCTAACCTCTCTGAGGCCTGGGACCTTGAGGGTGTTATTATTTGTAGACCGTAGGTTTCTCTGTGGGGCATACCAGGAGAGGCGGTCCCGTAGGTACGAGGGTCCTAGGCCGTATAGGGCTTTAAAGGTTAAAACCAGCACCTTAAACCTGATCCTGTACTCCACCGGGAGCCAGTGCAGCTGGTATAGCACCGGATGAATGTGATCCTGCGGCGAAGACCCTGTAAGGAGTCTCGCTGCGGCATTCTGCACCCGCTGGAGTTTCTGGGTCAGTCTCAAGGGCAGCCCCACGTAGAGCGAGTTACAATAATCCAGTCTGGAGGTGACCGTCGCATGGATCACAGTGGCTAGGTCAGGGCGAGAGAGATAAGGGGCCAACTGCTTAGCTTGGCGGAGATGGAAAAATGCCGCCTTTGTTATAGCTGTAATCTGCGCCTCCATAGAAAGGGAGGTATCGAAGATTACACCCAAACTCCTAACGGACGGTGCTGGCACCAATTGCACCCCCGCAAGAGATGGGAGTTGCCCCCTCGATCCCATATCGTCCCGCCCCAGCCAGAGGACCTCTGTCTTCGAAGGATTTAACTTCAACCGGCTCCCACGTAACCATCCAGCCACAGCTTCCAGACATCTGGTCAGTGTGTCTGGGGCCGAGTTAGGATGGCCATCCATCAACAGATAGAGTTGGGTGTCATCAGCATACTGATGGCAGCCCAGCCCAAAACTCCGGACAAGCTGGGCGAGGGGGCGCATAAAGATGTTAAAAAGCATCGGGGAGAGAATCGCACCCTGCGGCACTCCACACACCAAGGAGTGACGCGATGACAATTCCCCCCCAAGCGCCACCCTCTTCCCCCCGATCCTTAGCCTGCTTACTGTATCTGTACTTCCTTTATCTATTTTCTTACATGTATATTACATCTTTCTTCCATGATGGAACTGAAGGCACTGTACATGTAGCTTTCAAGCTACATGACACCCATCCAGACATTGACCAGACCAGACATGCTTGCTTCAGCAATGTACATTCGGGGGAGGGGGACTGAAGGTTTAAAATAGGCATTAGGTGGGAAAAAATGACTATATACTGTATGGTAGCTGGTTTAACCATTAACTCACGGTGGCTCTAAGTACATAGGGAACCTCTTATTTATGGGTTCCATCCACACAGTGAGTTGTACTATTTCTCAACAACCAAGGGAGTGTGTGACACAATTCAACTCACTATGCCAGTGACTGTGTAGCACATAGTTACTTAGTGTATTATCTAGCACAATTATCTCTTTTTTTTTAATGAAGAAAGGCACCAGAGGCACCTTTATATGATCTCTGTTTGTGTTTTATGTACTAAGCTCGCAATTCAGAAAGTATTGCAATTGGAGTAAAAAAAATTGGGGGGGGGGGTAAACAGTTGCCTTTCTCACTGATTCCTGCTGTGTAGTTGACACAGTCCATACTAGCGCATATTTCCATCACCCAGAGGGTGGGAGAGAGGAACAGTGTGGGATGAAGTTGCAGAGGAACAGTAGAGAGTAGATTCGCACTGAGTACCAATCTGCCATATCTTCAGAACTGGTGTCCAGTAAATAATGTAACTGCAACGTGATTTCATATCTTTTGTAGACAACTCCTTCCAGTGCTAAGCTTTTCTTAAAAAGATTTTCCTGATGCATAACTTAAAACCTTTTTTTCTGTTATTTTAAAATAACAGCCTGCATTTATACAGAACCAAAATACAAAATGTCCCAAACTGGAAAAACAACCTATTAAACTGTCTTTCTCTTTATCCACTGGGTGCACTGGGGTGCACAGGTTGATCTGTCACAGGAATGAGGAACTTGTGACCAGTCGGATGTTGTTGGACTGACCACTGGACCAGCTGGCTGGGGCTGAAAGGAGTTGGTGTCCAATAATATCCGGCGGGTCAGATGATTCCTCTCCCTATTCTGATGTAACATAAAAGGAAAGTCTTTGTTTTAAGTGACAGATGAAAACAATGATGAATATAAGAATTTCAGTTGTTTCCAAATTCATAACAGATATTCCTGGAGACATTCTCTATTCAGACACCACCCGTCAAAAACTTATCTTCGACATGGAAGGCAGGATACCAGCAAACAGCGAAGTCACCATGGCTGAGCTGAAGCTTTTCAAAAAGCCCCTGGAGAGGAAACACCTGCCCATCAAGCCATCTCATCGGCCAGTCATGAATGCCAGGGTGAGCGTGTACTGGGTGCAGCCCCAAGAGAATGGCACCAACCGGACCTCTTTGATTGATTCCAGGTACGAAGGAGGAGTCTAATCTAATGGCTCAGGAGAGGTGCACTTGAATAGAACCACACTCAGCAGGGCTGTTTCAAGGGCAGAGGGGGAAAGCCTTTTCTCAGATATATGCATGGTTTTCAAACTGTCTTCATTTCCTTACAGTATTTCCCAGATCAGATCATTTATTAAGATGATCATCATAATTGTTATTTTCTTGAAGAGCTTGTCTGCCTAATCTGTTGCTCTGCAATTACAAAAGCAGGGTTTACCTGTTTACCTCATTGTCAGGCATACATCTTAATGCACCCTGGGGGAGGGGTGTATAAAGAATTGTTACTTATAAGGGAAGCCTTTATGCAAAAGTTCAGATCAAGAGTCTGCAGTCTAGGCTTTTACAGCATTTCTAACCTAAGTGAATTTTATTTTGCCTTTTAAACTGAGGCGCCTTTTCCACCCAAGTTCAGAATGCAATATGTGAATAGGCTCTGAGATCAGGCAAAAGTCCTATTAGTTCAGTTCCTTGTTTGAAAACAAATATTGTATACTCACTCATTCCAATGTTTTTCTTTCAATTTCAGTCTGTTATTCTGGAATAAAGAAGCTAGTAGATATCTCCCCCTATATGTGTTTTTATTCTAGGTTCTCTCTCCACTATTAACCCATTTTTTGTCCATTTAGGTTAGTTCCACTTATGGAGTCTGGCTGGAGGAATTTCGATGTCACCCAGGCAGTGCATTTTTGGCTAAAGACCAAGATGCAGGGGCCGATGCTCCTGGAGATCTGGATTGAAGGAGAAAGATTAGGCAGCTATGCCTCTGAAATGGCCAAAAGTGTGCGCTTTACTTCTCAGGATCCTTCGGACAAAGCACTGGGCAAGCCTGAGTTGGTGCTTTATACCCTTAACCTGGAAGACTATGGGTAAGTTTCAAACTTTAATCATATTGGTGACCGAGGAATTTTATTTCTTCCCTTTAATGCTGAAGACAAACTCAGGCACAGTTTAGATAGCCCTTAGACCCAATCCAAACCATGTTTTCTCAAAAGTAAGCTCAGTTGATTTTGCTCAGTATTGCAGTCCTACAGCATGACAATAGGCATGTTTACTTTCCTTGCTATGCTTAGTGGCAGTAACTCTTAGGTAATTTTGTTTAGGATTACCCCTCTACTTGCTTCCATTGTACTTTTGGAACTGATCTTGAGACACTCATCCACCTTGCATTGCTTTTAAAAGATGCAATGGTTGCATTGGATATACAGGTACACATATATACTGTGGTACACAAAAATCCCGACATTCAACTAATCTCTTCCAAAAGCTGCTGATTACTGCTACATTCTTGCAGTATACTGGAGACAAACACTCACACAAACCATTATGAGCGAGAGAGAGAAAAGGTTATGCTGCAATTCTAACCCATTTGGGAGTAAGCTGCATTGAATTCAATAGGACTTACATTGGAGTAGACATGGGTAGGATTGTGTTGCAAGTGAATCTCTCTCTCTCTCTCTCTCTCTCTCTCTCTCTCTCTCTCTCACACACACACACACACACACACACACACACACAAAGAATAGGTGAAACTAATTATGTTTGGTTCATTAAAACAATGTTTTATTAGGGAGAAATACAGACTTTATTGTTGCTAAACTGTGTGATGCAGTGGATAGAGTGGACCAGGGAGTCCAGGGTTCAAATCCCTGCTCACCTGGAGACCACTGGTTGAGTCTGGATCAGCTGCCATCTTTTGGTCTAGGGTTGGGGTACCTGGGGCCCTCAAGTTGTTGTTGGACTCCAACTCCCATCAGACCCAGCTAGTATGGTTAAGGATGATGGGAGTTGCAGTCCGGCTACATCCAGAGGGCCACAGGTTCCCAAACCCCCATCTTAGGGTACAAACCAAACCGTCAGCATCAGGGCTTTGTGGAGTAGCAGGACATTCATGCCCCTGCTGCTCAGGGCAACCAAGGCGTGCAGGTAAGGGACAGGACGGTGGGGTTTAATGTTGCCTCCTCTCTGCCCTCAGAACACACCATTTCATGGCTTTCCACCGGCTCCCTCTGGTTAGGCCTACTGCCCACCCACACATTTGGAGGGCAGAAGGGGAAAGTTGACAACATCAGCACTGGCCGGTGGGAGGTCGGTTTAGTTGGAAGAAGAGTCCCCTCCACCTAACCCAACCCTTCTTCCCCAAGTTTGGTATAAGGAGAGGTGATTGGATTTCTCTGCCCTTCTAACCCACTTCACATAGTTGTTGTGAAGATACGTATGTATGAAGCCATGTGGAAAGATATCACGTGTGCCTCGAAAGGGTAATAAACAATCAAACACATACCAACACTTAAACACTAGAAGAATAAGCATGTTTGCGCCAGTTCTAACATTTGTAAGCTCCAGATTGTCTCTAGCTCAGGTCTTTCCACATGTCAGACATAAAACTATCTACTTTTCGGCAGGGGACCTGGAGATTGTGAAGGAGGAACCCTGACTGAGAAGACTACCTGCTGCCGCCAGGAACATTACATCAATTTCCGAGAGCTGACCTGGACACAGTATTGGATTATCGAGCCGGCCGGCTACCAGGCTTACCACTGTGTGGGTGGCTGCCGGCAACCCAAGAACTTGCTGCGCCATTTCGGCTACGGAGAGAGAACCTGTGCTGTGGTGGAGAGCTCTCCGCTCCCCATGATGTATCTTGTCAAGAAGGGAAACTACACTGAAATTGAGGTGGCAGAGTTCCCTAATATGATTGTAGAAAAATGTGGCTGCATCATGGACCATATAGCAGCGGTCTAGCCACACACCAAACACAGAATGGCAGCAAGGCAAGAGGCAGCCTGTTACAGGGTGCTCTTTTCCTCGTTTAGTTCTCCTAATTCTAACCACATATCACCCGTGGCACACTGAATTCGGTTGCTGGTCTTCTTCATACATTTGAACAATAATTTGGTTCCTCTCCTGTCATAGGTATACAATTTTGCAGTCGCAAATGCAGGTTGTTTCAATCTGGATGGAATTTTGCAGCATATAACTTGTATGTCTGCCTTTCATGGCCACGATGGTTATGCTCTATCTCCACTGTTGCAGATAGGATGCCTTTGTACAAGAGGTTGCTGGGAATCTATCATTTTCCACAGCAGAGCAGCAAAGTAGGATATAATCCCAAATTCAGTGAGCAATAGCAGTTTGTTCAAAGCTGTCAGCACCAGAGAAAGATTGCTGGAGTAGATGAATTTTTCACTGGTCCTTCATGACAGTTCTTCTGTCGTGTGGTGTAGTGGTTAAGAGCGAGTAGACTCTTAATCTGGTGAACCGGGTTCGCGTCTCCACTCCTCCACATGCAGCTGCTGGGTGACCTTGGGCCAGTCGCACTTCTCTGAAGTCTCTCAGCCCCACTCACCTCACAGAGTGTTTGTTGTGGGGGAGGAAGGGAAAGGAGAATGTTAGCCGCTTTGAGACTCCTTTGGGAAGTGATAAAGCGGGATATCAAATCCAAACTCTTCTTCTGTTCTTACTAGCAAAACACCCATCAAAACAAGGGATAGGCATCTGTATGATGAGAGGACAGCATCCTACAAGGAGCACTTTGAGATGAATTGCATGTGTCTCCAAGCAGAGTCCTACAGCACCTCTTGCAGGATCCCTGTGGGTAAAGACTAAGCCCTTGGTCTCAGGGGTGGAGGACAGGTTTACTTTCACTTGCAACAGTGTCCCAGAGTGCAGTGTAATTTTCTCCCATGGCAGTGAATGGCTGCAATTCACTCCTGTGGAGAAAAAGTAAACGGGTGTATTGAGGGTAGAGGTTTTCAAGCTTTTAGAGTGCATGGCTCCCTTGACCAATACCATTCTTTCTGCAGCACCCCTGTGGGGCTCAGGAGCCCAGTTATGTCACCCCTTGCCTGCCAAGTGGAAAGCTCTCACCCTTTTTCAAACACCCTCCCTTTTGCAGTGTTCCCTCAGCCTCCTCTCCTCTCACCTCTCCTTGGGAGTCCTCCAGGCAGCTGCCGCAGCCACCCCAGCCTCTGAGACGTCTCAGCTCCTGGCAGCCAGCACCCCCTGGCCAGTCCCAGAGGCACCATTTGCCTAGGGAGCTTGTAGCCAGGGCTGCTGCAATAAACAGCTGTGTTAGGCCACTTGCCCACTGAAACCAAAAGAGTTTTAAAAGTGTGTCACCTTTCTTGGATCACACCCATGGAAAGTTTTGCATTTCCGAGCTGCACTGATTTTAGTGGGTGAGTACAGTGTGTAGTTAAATATCTCCAGTTGAAATCAATGGGTCTTTAAAAGTGGTCAGTTTTGACTGGATTGTGGCCATCTATAGATAGTGAACTGAGGTTGGCAGATTTGACTATTCAGTTGAACTTGCTCCCAGACCATGACCAACATTCTGCCCATGACAATCAGACCATATTATTATACCACAAACTATCTTAGGAATCATAAAAAGCACTTACCTATTAATGATATAGAATCCATATATATTCTCTGTCCTTATTTGCTATCTCCATCAGAAGGCTGATCTATGTACCTTATGGGTTAAAAAGTGAGCCAAAAACCCTGTGATAAGTGGGACTTGTGTGTAAGGATGCTTGCTCCATATGATTGCAGGATCTCGTCCTTTTTTATTTGTAACATACAAACAATGTGATTGATGAGTTTCCCCTGAATTTTGTACATCTTGACATACTAAGAAAAACAATAAAATATACAATGAATACAGTGGATTGTTTTATTTGAATCTTTAAAAATATGCACACAAACAAATACTGTTTTATAATTTGGATAATGTAGTCTGTTTTGAGTGGGGCTTCCAAGGCTTTAAAATAATCCTATTTAAAACAAAAAAATAAATACAAGAAAGGAGCTAAAATCTAATCTTTGTAAGGGACTGCAAAACAGATGGATGTGTGCAAACAGAATAAGTCTGTGGAACTGGCTGTAATTCACTTACCTGAGAGTAAGTTCTATTGAACCCAGAGGAACTTACTTCTGAGTAGACATTCCTAAGATGGCAATGTAAGAAAAGTGGTGGTGGAGAGGCTGCAGGAAATTTATTTATTTCGTCTTTGCTCCATTGAGCTCAAGGTGGCTCCCCCTGTGAGGCAGGTTAGGCTGAGAAAGTTACTGGCCCAAGGTCACCCAGTGAGCGTGATGGTTGAGTGGAGATCTGAACCTTGTTCTCTCTGGTCCTAGCCATTTAAGCACTGCACCACACTGTCTCTCCAAAGCATAAAGTAATTTGACATGCCCCTATATTGTTGTCACAAGTAGCACACTTACATTTAGGCAATTACAGAATGCATTGCACCATCTCCACATCCTGTTGTAATCTGGGATCAAAGGAGTCGCAAAACATTTCCTTATAACCTAATTGTGACTGTAGCAAAGTTTTCTATGATGCTATTTGGTGTCGTGCAAATAAATTGGAAGTTGGCAACGAATTGGGCAAGAGAACAATATCAGGCTGTTTTTATATGTGACAACTGCAGCAAGGGTATTACTGGCACAGAAATGGAACCAGGCAGAACTACTGACGAAGGAGGAATGGCAGATGAAACTAATGGACTACGCAGAATTGGATAAGATGACAGGGAGAATTCCAAACCAGCGGGACCAGAAATTCTTGAAAGATTGGACTAAATATGCGAGTTCTTTGAAAGACAATTGTAATCAATTGTCTATGCTTGTAGGACTACAAGAAGTTTTGTAAGGAGAACTATATGAAATATTGCAGAAAAGATTTATGAGAATGGATTTTAAGTTATAGATTATTAAAAGTAATAGTTAGGTCGGATAACAAATGTAAGATTAAGAGATGAGGTTTGAAAATCATTAGACATGTCTGATGGAAGTCTCAGGTTAAAATAGCCAAAATGTTGTATAAGATGAGATGATATGGTCTGTTTGGAAAATATATGTAAAAACTAATAAAAATGTATATTTTTAAAAAAGAGAACAGTATCAGGTGCCAACTTCACAAGTGTTCAATAGAACAAATCATGTGAAAATTGGCCTTTGAATACAAAGTACCAAGATCTGAAATTGTTGACACTAGATATGTGTCTAGTTGAGCAGATCCAGGAGCCACTATATACCGGTACTCAGTTTGGTATTTTGGATAGCAATGGGGTGGGGCCCGGGGTGGGGAATGGGATGAACAGAGGAACGCAGGAAGCTGTCTGATAATACAGTAAATCCAGTATTGACTGGCAGGTAGGGGATTTTCCCAGCCTTAGCTGGAGGTCATGAGAATTTGACCAGGGCTATTTGCATCCCAAAGCAGATGCTGTCCCACAGACCTACGACCCGAAGTATATGTCATTACTGAGTAGGATTCTGCCTCTATTAGCATTAGGAACTTCAGTTCCAGGAGTGGTCTGAAAGCTAGTCATCAACAGCCTTCTATTCCATGAATTTGTAACAAAAAGAAAGCTTAACAATGGACACCCACCCAGGACAAGGTAGCCAGTTATAATCCTCAAGCCGTACATCACAAAGGCAACACAAAGGTGAGAGGTCCGTTCTGATTGGTTTCCACATACCCTTAAAGCTGTATGGTAAATGCAACTTGAAAAATGTGGCCTGGGGGATGCATTTTACTTCTAGCAATTATCCCAACTTCACTTTCTCCTCCACTTCCTTTAAAAAAATTAATTTCTTTCTGTGCCTTTGCCTGTGACGTCTTGCTGTCTTTTAGTATCTGCCTAAATTATAGGTGAACAGCCTTGCTGCTTAGACATTTTTTTTATTTGAGTGATGAGGAACTCTTCTAGGAGAAGACAAAACATTGTCACTACGCACTGTCAGGTTACATTAGACTCCCTAGTTAGGCCCTACTAAAAATAGAATCCCAAAGGATAAAAATTTACCCACTCTAAACATAGCATGAATAGAAAGAATAAAAAAAAAATCTCGCTGAGGTATCATTTATATCATTCAACCTCCTTTATTTCATTGGGAGAGTTAAGTGCATGCATAAATCTCTCCTCCTGAAATCAGCATGGCTGAAAAGTGTTTAAACTTGGCTGGACCATACTTTTGGACCATACTTCTCTCTGTTGTAATTGTTTTCTTTAAAATTGTCCCAAGGATATGACTAAAGAAAAGAAAAAATTAGAGAGGGAAGCTGCATTAACAGTGAACATTTATTTAAGATTGTTACTGCGGAATAAGATACATTTATTATTGTTTTAAATACGGTAAGTATACCACCACCCTTCATTTGACTCCTGACAACCTAGCAGTTCGAAAGCACGTAGTGCAAGTAGATAAATAGGTACCGCTCCGGCGGGAAGGTAAACGGCGTTTCCATGCACTGCTCTGGTTCGCCAGAAGCGGCTTAGTCATGCTGGCCACATGACCCGGAAGCTGTATAAAATAAAGCGAGATGAGCGCTGCAACCCCAGAGTCGTCCGCGACTGGACCTAATGGTCAGGGGTCCCTTTACCTTTTACCCTTCATTTGAAGATCGCAGGGCAGTTCACAACAGAAAAATGCAAAATAAGAACACAAAATACATAATAAAACAAAAACCAACCAATAACACAAACACATTTAAAGGGCCACAGAATGTTAATCAGCCAAAGGCCTGCTCATAGAGAAATGTTTTCCCCGGATGCCTAATGAAGGTGCCAGGTGACCATCCCTGGGGGAAGCATGTCACAAATGGTGAACCACCACAGAAAAGGCCCATTCTTGTGTTGCTACCAGTCCGGACCTCACATTTTTTTCAAATGGATGGAACTTTATATCTAATGACTATTAACATGTCATCACCAAGGGACGGGTAAGGGAGAACTTCTAAGTCAGGAACTGGTACTTCTTGGTAGGCAGAGGGCCTTCTTGTTAGTCGCGCCTGCCCTGTGGAACGCCCTCTCAACAGATGCCAAGGAAATAAAGAACCATCTGACTTTTAGAAGACATATGAAGGCAGCCCTGTGTGGGGAAGTTTGTAATGTTTGATTTTTTTACTGTGTTTCATGTGTTTAATTTGTTGCAAGCCTCTCAGAGTGGCTAGGGACAACCCAGTCAGGTGGGTGGCATTATTATTACAGTATTATTATTATTATTATTATTATTGGCATGCACCTCAACATAGCTCATTGGACTAGATGACACTTGTGGTCCCTTCCAAGTCTACAGCTGACTTATGATTCTAACAACACCATGGCAATATTTTTCTAACTACATGCAACATCATTCTACTACCCCTGATACGGTTACTTGACTTTAGCCTTTGCACCATCTGTTTTTTTTTTAAAAATCACAATCTTCTCTTATGTAATTAAGGAAAGGAATATATTGTTCTGATTGATTAGATTCCCCAGTTGTTGTTGTTGTTGTTGCTGCTGCTGCTGTTTTTGACTGGTTGCTATTTTCCTTTCTTGGTTTTACCATCCCTGTGACAAAGCCATAACCTTCCTGCAACCAGGACTTGACACTCCTCTCCTCCCATCTCTGCCTCCTCCTCTTCTTTTGACAAGGCCCTGCAAGTGATGTCTGGCACCTCTGCTTTCTAAGGCTGCCCCTAATTGGTAGTTTAAACAGAAAGACAAATGCCCAATCCACATCCCAGGGAAGGTGGAAATTAGTGTGGCTCTGCTTAGCTGCTGCCCAAACCAGCTGGAGCTCTGGCAGAAGAGAAAGCTCACCACAGGGACACAAGTGAACAGCAGAGAACCTGCACAAGCAACGCTGACACAAAACCCCACACATATATTAAGTAAAATAGAAATATCGCCACCCGAACCCACCCTCACTCATCTTTTCCCCCCTCCACCTCTTTCCCCCTTTTCTTCCTAATGTCTCAACAAATGAAACCGATTTGTAAAAAATGTTACATGGGGGGGGGGGGAGAATACAAGAGAGAGACATTGCACATCCTTTTGTAAATCAAGAAAATCTGTAATATAATAAAAATACATTTTAAAAAAGGATGGTGTGTGTGTTTGGGTGTGTGTACAATTTCAGGGCTCATTGCACAGCAGAATGTGCTAACCAAGTGGATTTTTCTTGAAACTAATTTGATTCTCCCACATACAGCAGGAGAGTCTAATTAGGATGTCATTTAAAAAAGTTATGGAAGCCCCCCCCCCCATTACAAAATTCCTACTGTTTTTTTAAAGATTGTGTGTATATTTCACTGTATTAAACAGAATGCTTAATGTTATATATCTATTGATATATATATAAAATTCTAACAGAAATAACACAGGGGAACATCATGATCTTAACAGATAAATAATAATAAAAAAATACCCATCCACTACATCCTGGTAGTTTGAGATCAAATCACGAAAGAGCGCTTGAACGAAAACAAAAAATTAAATGATACTGAGCCACCCATTTACTATGTTTTCAGACAGGTACTGTCTCTGCATATGTTACAACTGCCAATATGGAGTTTTTAAAGCACATAAATAGGACTGAAACATTTGCCAGGGACATTATGCAGCCCTGTGAGAAAGTTGCCTCGTGCCCACCTTGAATGTTTTGCTTTCATTATATCCCCAGTAATAAACGGCTTGTGCTCTCCTATCCTTCACAAATAAAAACTCTTAAATCACCAACAATTACTTTGTTCTCCTTACTTCCTGTGCTATAAAAGCATTCCCTTGTGTGATAATGGATGGTAATGTTATGGTCATAGCACCACATGCCTTTAATTTAGGCTACATGTGTAGGTATAAATACATTTTTTAAAAAGATACATAATTGTGTGTGTGCGTGTGCTGTTTTTTTAAAAAAGAAAAGGCCTAAAATTTTACGACACTGGAACCTTCACTTAGAAACTGTAATTGTTCCAACAATGCATAATGCCACAGTGAGTAGACAAAAAGAGCAATTGGTGAAGGATAATTAGGGCTGGTGGAAATTGCTGCAAGTCTCTTTCCCACTCTGCTGCTGGGGATGTTTGCAAAAGCACATTGAGCTTCCCAGATGAAAGGTTGGCCCATTAGGATTCTGGATTAACATTCCCTCACTTTCTACTTTCACAGACTCACTTGGTTAGAAGCGAGAGATGGAAGATGGATGAAGGATCATTTCAGCTCTGGAAGTGCAAAATAATACAAGAGTTGACTAATGGAAAAGCCGTCTCATCCAGAGATTCCTGGGGAGTGACTTGCCCCACTGATTATGTTGGGAGGTGGGAAGGAATTGAAAATTAAACTTCTGATATCATAACGCCATTATACAAATCTACGTTGTGACTGTATTTGTGATACTGTGGACCATTTCCGGTCACCTCACCTCAAAAAGGATATTGTAGAGTTGGAAAAGGTTCAGAAAAGGGCAACGAAAATGATCAAGGGGATGGAGCAAAACGCCCCCCTCCCTGAGGAAAAGTTGCAGCATTTGGGACTTTTTGGTTGAGAGGAAAAGTGAGTAAAATCCAACGTGACAGGTTTTTGTAACACTATGCATGGCATAGAGGAAGTGGCTCAAGAAAACTTTTTCTCTTCCTCTCATAACACTTACAGATAGGTAGCCGTGTTGGTCTGCCATAGTCAAAATAAAAAAATTCCTTCCAGTAGCACCTTAAAGACCAACTAAGTTAGTTCTTGGTATGAGCTTTCGTGTGCATGCACACTTCTTCAGATACACTGAAACAGAAGTTGCCAGACCCTTCTCACTATATAGAAGGGTCTGGCAACTTCTGTTTCAGTGTATCTCATAACACTGTAAATTGTGGATATTCGATGAAGCTGAGTGTTCAAAGATTTAGGACACATAAAAAAAAGTACTTCTTCATGCAGCACATAGTTAAACCATGTAACTTGCTCTCTCACAGGAGGCAGTGATGGCCACTAACTTGGGTGGCTTTTAAAAAGGACTGGACAAATTCATGGAAGAGAAGGCTGTTGATGACTATTAGCCACTATTAGCTATGCTCTGCGCCTGTGTGGTTGGAGGCAGCAATGCTTCTGAATATCAGTTGCTGAAAACCCCAAGAGTGAAGAAAGCTCTTGTGCTCAGCTCCTGCTTTCCCCCAGGCATCTGGGTGCTCCCTGTGAGAACAGGATACAGTGGTACCTCAGGTTACAGATGCTTCAGGTTACAGACTCCGCTAACCCAGAAATAGTTCTTTGGGTTAAGAACTTTGCTTCAGGATGAGAACAGAAATTGTGTGGTGGCGGCACGGCGGCAGTGGGAGGCCCCATTAGCTAAAGCGGTACCTCAGGTTAAGAACAGTTTCAGGTTAAGAACGGACCTCCGGAACGAATTAAGTTCTTAACCCGAGGTACCCCTGTACTGGCATGGGCCATTGCCTTTTTGCCTTCTCTTTTTGGGAGGAATGTATTTTCTCTCTTTTGGTGGTATGGATTCGGACTAGCAAGTTATTATTACTTTTATTTCACCTCATGTCTCATCTGCATCAACATACATTTGAAACACTCTTGTGCCATTTTAACAGCCATGGCTTCCCACAGAGAATCCTGGAAACTGTAGTTTGTTAAGGGTGCTGAGAGTTTTGTTAAGTGTGGGAGGGGCTTTACAGGCAATCAGTCTAGTCCAGTGTTTCCCAACCGGTGTGCCGCGGCACACTACTGTGCCGTGAGACACCGGCTGGTGTGCCGTGGGAGGGAGGTGGGCGAGTCGGGCGGCGAGAGGCGGCGGCGGCGAGGATCCGCGTCGAGCCGGGGGCGGCTCCGCGGTGGTGGTGCCGAGCGGCGGGGCAGCGCGTGCAAAAGGGAGGAGCGCGAGACAGCGGAGGAGGAGGAGGCCGGCATGTCCGGGCAGCAGCAGCAACAGCAGCAGCAGCAACTCCCGGCGACGGCTCCTCCTCCGCCCGCTATCGCCGCCACCACCACAACAGCCGCCGCCGCCTCAGCTGCCGCCGTCCCTCAGTCCCTCGCTCTGCTGCCTCCTCCCACCCCGGCAAGGGGAAGGGAAAAAACGTTCACTTTTGTGCGTCCCCCCCCGGCGTGACGCTGCGCGCTGACGTCACGGGGCGGGGCTTTAATGGTGGTGTGCCGCGAGATTTTTTTCCGGTAAACAGGTGTGCCGTTGCCCAAAAACGTTTGGGAAACACTGGTCTAGTCCAACCCTTGCTCAATACAAGAAATCCAGAGGTGAGAGCAGTGGCGTAGCGTGGGGGGTGCAGGGGGGGCCGGCCGCACCGGGCGCAACATCTGGGGGTTAGGGTTAGGGGGCGCAAATCCACGGGTTAGGGGGCGCAAATCCACCGGTTAGGGGGCGCAAATTACTTGCCTTGCCCCGGGTGCTGACAACCCATGCTACGCCACTGGGTGAGAGTATTCTACACAAACAGCTGTCCTGTCTCTCTGAAGATCTCTAGCAAGCCTCTGGGTAATTGGCAAGCTGCTGAAACCAGTCTGAAAGTGGCCCAAGGCCCACTCACTGCTCAGTTACCATCCACTGCATGAGAAATACTAGCCTTCTACAAAATTAGGTTTGTGCAATTAAAGCAGCTCTGGTGCAACAAATCAACTTTAAAAAACACACACCCCAATAACACAATCTTTGTAGCTAGGAATGGCCTAAAAAGTGTAGGATAGCTAGCTCCCCACAAACAAATCAAAACAAGTGCTCAGTAAAGAGCTGACATCATATAACCTCCCTATGGGGAAATCATGATGAACGCTCAATAAACTGGAGGAGCCGTGGAGGAGCCTAAATTCCCAGCCTTTTCTATTTGGGAAATGGAGCTGTCAACAAGCAATGGTCTCTGCTGCCCCCTGCAGGTGAACTGACTTTATTCCACAAGCAACTGTGTCACAGTCAAAACGCTTTGTTGTTTTTGTAGCAGCAGACTTCCTAGCCTTTCTGAAAGTTAACCATGGAAGCCTAATAGGACTAGGTAACACAAAAGTATTTTTCTGAATCTATATTTTGGTGCTGGGGATTGCTGTAACAACTCCGTATATAATGGAAAGTGCTTTGGAGACATGCATAAACAGTTTTCAAAAATAATTTTACTTGTATTAATCTGTACATTTCCTACGTACAGGGATTTAAATTATTTATTAACTACAGTGGTACCTCGGGTTAAGAACTTAATTCATTCTGGAGAGCTGTTATTAACCTGAAGCACCACTTTAGCTAATGGGGCCTCCTGCTGCAGCCGCGCCGCTGGAGCACGATTTCTGTTCTCATCCTGAAGCAAAGTTCTTAACCCAAGGTAATATTTCTGGGTTAGTGGAGTCTGTAACCTGAAGCGTATGTTACCTGAAGCGTATGTAACCTGAGGTACCACTGTACATTTAGCCTGGTCAGGTACTATAGGATCATTTCCAGCTTTTACAGTTTAAGAATATGACCAAGAGGTTTGACCTTCCCTGTGTTCCCTCAACCTTTGCTCTTCTTGCCTGATCAGGATTAGCCAGAAAGGGGCAGCGAGGGGTGTGTGACAAAAGTGTCTTTGCCTGAGGGAGTGGTTTCTGCTGTACTCAAAAGAGATGGTGGTGTGACCACTGCTTAAGAAGTCCTCCTTGGAGCTGACTGTTTGGAAGCACTACTGATTAGCTGTAAATAGCCCCTTCTTAGAGAAGGTTCTTAAAGAGGATGGTGGTTGCTCAGATGGTGTAGTCCAGTAATAGCTGGGCTTTCTCCACTCTGGATTCAGACCTGGGTTTGGGACTGAAGTGGCCTTGGTCACCATGCTTGATGTCCTTTATGGGGAGCCAGACAGGGGAAGGATGACCCTATCATTTCTCCTTAATCTCTCAGAGTTATTTAAGACCCTTGGCCATAGTGGCACCTGAGGCAGACCCCCAAATCGCACCCCCCTCTTTGCCATGAAAGAAAGGCTGAGGGAAAATCTACATCATGAAAAGAAGAAGGAATAAAGATTGTCATCGGGATCTGCTGCCCCAGAGAATTCTGCCACCTGAGGCAGTCGGCTCACCTTGCCTCATGGGTGAGTGGGCCCTGTCTGCTAGATTAGCTTTGTAGACTGGGTGTGAGAGACAATTTGGTAGTTCTGATCCTACCTGCAAGACCAGCTCCAGAAGGCAGCATTGGGGGACTGTTGCTCAGTCCCACAGAATCTGTGCCGTGGAGTCCTGCAAGATTCCATCTTATCTCCCATGCTGTTTAACAGCTATATGAAGCTGCTGGAATTTGGAGAGAGGTGCCATCTGCATGTGGATGACACCGACCCAGCTCTATTTCTCATTGTCATCTGTCTGGATGAGGGACAATAAGTTGAACAGCTACCTTCCTGCAGCTGTCAAATGTGCAGCTCTTCCAGCAAAACAGACAGCCATCTTAATCCCTAAACCAGTTAGACGGGAGTGTCAAGACTTAAATTCATTTGCAATCTATGTAAGATATGTTATGCTCTAGTCTTAAATATAAAACTGAAGACCATAGGAATTGCCCCTGTGCACTCTAGTGCACACATTAAAGTGAATCGGGTAAGGATTCTGGTAGGGAGATGCTGAGCAAATAGAATGTTGATGCCATTTTTAAAGAGGAAGCACCTTTGAATAACTAACAAATAATCTATTCATACCAGACAATAAACATATATTATTAATAAAACATATGATCAAACCATTGTAAAGGATCTCCTAGCAATCTAGCTCAACAGTTGTGCAGTGTAAAGAGTTTTTCGTCGATTTAGTTGGTGCCCAGTGACACCTGGTGGCGAAATGTTGCCATCATATTTGAAAGTCAGTGAAGAATTATGGATAAAGGCGGAGATTAAAAACAAAATCAAGCGTGATTGATCAGTCTGTTTGGTATCATTCTTCACGACAATGAACTGCTGATACATGAGCTCAGATCATCTGGTTGTTTGACAGTGAAATATGATTTCTACATTTCCCCACTATGTAAGTTTTCAGCATACAACCTCCTCCCCTCCTCTTCACCATTGGAAAAGACTGAAGGATTGGACATTGTAGCTCTCTTTAAATAACAGAAGGTTGTCATGTAGAAGAGGGCACTTTCAGAGAGCAGTATTAGACCTAATGGGCTGAAGTCACAGGAGGATAAGGAGAAAAACTTAAAAGAGCCCTGCTGGATCAAGCCAAGGGGCCAATCAATCACATGACACACATAGCATGTGAGTGGCAATGCCCATCAACTTTTTTGGGGGGGCTAACCCCCTCAAATATTTTATTGTGGGGGTTAAGCTACCCCTGCCTCTAGGAGTTGGCTCCTATGCCCCCAAGTCTCGTTCCTGGTCAGTCACCACCAGTTCAGACTCTGTGAGCATATATATGAAATTTAGATTATCATGCCCCAATTGAATTCAGCTGAATATCAGGAGAAATTTCTTAATGGCAAGAGAGTTCAACACTAGGCTCAGTTCCTTCGAGGAGTGGTGCTCTCTCTCTTGCTGGAAGTCTTCAAATAGAGACTGTTGGAAATGCTCTAGCCCTCTGTTTCCTGCACTGAGCCCAGGAAAGACTAGACAGCCTACGAGGCCTGTGCCTACTCTATGGTAAAAGGAAATCATAGATGACTACATAGCATGTGCTAGGGAACCTTAGCCTGGAGGCCAAATGCAGCCCTCCAGGCCACTCCATCTGGTCCTTAGGATGCTCCCTTTGCCATGTCCCTCACCAGTCTTGTTCTATACCCACCTCAAGAGTTTTTCCATGGTTTCCTTCAACTGTGACGGTGCTTCATGCTTAACTGGACTGAGAGATTTGAGGGCAGGGGCAGAAACCTCTGGCTTTTGCACAGCTGGAATGGAACCAACTACACAAAATCAAGAGTCACATTTCTTGCTCCACTCCCCTTTGCCTCTGGCCCTCCTCAACTCTGGCATGCGGCCCCTGGAAAATTCCCCATAAAGGAATGCAGTCATTGTGCTAAAAATGCCCCTATACAACAGTGTTATGGTGTGGTTTCCCCCTCCACGGGTATCATGACAGATGAAGGGTGAGCTATAATCAAGATTTTTTAATAATCAACAAGGATACAAATAAATCTCTGCTGAGGTGCACCCGCAATTGTGAGGCTTTGCAAACTGTTACCATTGGCTAAGGACTACCTGTGATGTCACAAAAGCACATGGCCTTTTCCTCTTCCCCAACAGACCCCAGTGGGTAACAGCTGTGATGTCACTGAAGGACATGGTGGTTGCAGTGGCAGATCTTCATGCTCCGGCACCAAGGGGGCGGAAATCAGGCAGGGGAGGGGCGCCCAGCATGGGTGGGGGGCCACCCTGGGGATTGCGCTGCGGGGAGTGGTGCGCTCCCCCCCCCGCACTCCTCTTCCTCCGCCAGTGGGTGGCTGAGGGGAAAGAGGCCCTCCCTCTGTGACATCACTGGGCCACCCCTAGGTCTCAGGTTTGGGACTGGAAATCTCAGGGTCTGAGGTGCTGCTGACATGGCAACCCTACGTCTAATAGACGAAACCAACTCCACACATTTACATTGCAAGAGAGCATACATAACAAGTATGGACAAGCTACTTCCATAGTTGAACTCGCCTTCTTCCCCTTCTACCAAACAATATGGTTAATCTGACTCAACAACACCCACCACTCACAAACAAACCACACTGAAACCAACTGAACACAACTAACCGAGTAGCACTGTAGGTTAAACCACAGAGCCTGGGACTTGCCGATCAGAAGATTGGCGGTTCGAATCCCTGCTCCTGCCAACCTAGCAGTTCGAAAGCATGTCAAAGTGCAAGTAGATAAATAGGTACTGCTCCGGCGGGAAGGTAAACGGTGTTTCTGTGCACTGCTCCGGTTCGCCAGAAGCAGCTTAGTCATGCTGGCCACATGACCCGGAAGCTCCCTCGGCCAATAAAGCGAGATGAGCACCGCAACCCCCGAGTCGGTCACGGCTGGACCTAATGGTCAGGGGTCCCTTTACCTTTTACATGTGTGTGTGTGTGTGTGTGTATGACCTACGCATGTGATGCTGTCACAAAAACCCTGCACAAACACTACGCAATAGAATGAAATATCATTATCCCCATCCCAAACCACACAATGCATATGTCTCATACCGAATGTAAATGGACTGTGAAAAAGACTCTGAATTGAGAATGGAGACACTTTTATTTATTTGTCTTGTTACGCAAGAATGTTTAATAAAAACTAATTAAAAAACAACTTGCCTTCCCATGATCTAATAAGAGGACATGAACATTTTCAGGGGCTCTGGAAACAGTGATAGAGAGCGATCCAGCTTCCAATCATACCCACAGAGCAAGTGACCACTCTGGGCATAATAATCCTTGCATTATTAGCAGTGGCTGGGAGGAAAGAGCTGGCCTCTTCGCCATAGAAAACCACCTCTCAGTCCTTCCCACTCTATATTCAGCAAAAGTACTCAATTAAACATTATACTTGACAGCAGGGCTCTTGCAAGCCCAAGACTTCAGTAACAGAAATATATTTTCATGGCATTCTTTGGAGGCTCATTGCTGGCTAGAGCACTGAAAAGCTAATGGGAAATTTTGCTCAGAATCCATTTCTTTGGGAACCACACCTGTAAAGACAATCATTAATTGTAATTGGGCGGTCTAAGCTTATACAAATAAAGTAGTAGCGTAGACACCAGCCCCAGACTCCAGATGGGAGGTCCCAGCCCTGGAACTGCTGGAAATGTACCGGTACCCGTTTACACAAGTAGTTTCCCATATAGCAAGGCATACAGAGGCTCCCTTCTTCCCCTCATATCAGCATTGCTGGTTGAAAATGGAAGTCTTTAGATTATACCTGTGCATAATGCAGATTTCAGCAGATTATCATTTGATTTAAGCTGTGCATCAGGACTTTTTTTTAGGGAAACCCTTCTCATGACAGTCCTAGCACCTGCTACGAACTGTAACTACATTATAAATAAACCTTGCTTAAAGCCAGGAAATTCCAGAGGCCATAGAAAGGGTTTGGAGCAGTGCAAAAGTGAGAAATGTTATGTTAAAGGTGGCATGGGCAGCAGGTGAGAGACCACTTCCTGTCCAGCTAAGGCAATAATTATAAAAAGCAGGGGCTGGTCTGTGCCTGGATAGGAGGCCACCTCTTTGGGTTTGGTAGAAGGCAGGCAGGATGTAAGTGGAATCTATTAATAAATGGCAAATGCACTTGTATTTTATATGATTTATTGGTGTAGATGTAGCCTCCCTGTGTGTTTCTTAAAATAAATGGTAGAGAAAAGAGATTGAACGAGGGAGAATGGATGAATGGTCAAACTATGGTTATGCAGGTCATTTAGCCCATGGAGAATTTTCACAGAAGGAAGTACACCACTTTGCCTATTTCTAGTTACAGATGAATTAAGGTTTTATTTATGAAATTAGTAGGCCTTGGCATATCTGGTGTTTGTCAGCAGTTAACTCAAACCTCAGCATTGGCTTGTGAAAAACATCTAAACAATGTTTGTTCCCAAAATGGGCTTGCTGTTATAATAGATGTTGCCTGGAAGGGCACGCTGCCCCAGGTTGATGAGTAACAGCTCTCACATGTTTGTCGGTATCCTTGCAACAAGTATTGCATTAAAAACACCAGTCGCAAACATGAAATCAGCTTTGAGAAGATTCAACCCACAGTCCGTAGCTTTGGCTTTTATTAACTATCCATACAACCACATACAGCATTTCTTTCCTATCATTCATTTTCTTCTGTATCACCCAATGCCATTCTTAGAATTTTATTTTTATTTTTAAACAACTTTATAGCATTTAAAACATTTGCTGCTCCCTACTCTTAGGAAACAGGCTTCAACGTAAAAAAACAAAAACAAACATAGCATCTTGCTATGATCTTGTTGTGCAAAAGCTATCAGGACTTGCACAAAAAAGGCAACAATGAGTCAGCAGGCAAAAACTTTCACTCCCCCCCCCCCAAGTTACTCATATAAGAACTGTATTTAAAGATTGAACAAATTTGCCTCTTCTTTCCTGGAAAAGAGATCACTATACAAAATCAGCAGAATATGAAGAATCTTGAAAAATTAAAAAAACCAGAGTTTTAAAAATTATTTCTTTTTCCCTTTTGAAGGCTTAGCAAACAAAGCAGGATCTATCTGATCTCTCGGCAGACCCCTCACTGAGAAAAGCCGTGCTGCTCTTTCCTGCAGGGTGCCCCCACATTTCAGTCCCAAAGCCGTCAGCTCAAACTTCAGCTTGTCCAGTCCTATGGCTTCCAGTTCAGCAACAGAGTTGAAATCCAAAAGATCTATTGTTGAAGTCTCCTAACAGAAAACAAAGGGAAGCAGGCAGTGTTTTAAATGTGTGTCATGAATACCCAAAGAGACAAAAAGCTTATCAGCAAAAAGGAAATGGGAAAAACAACTACATGTTTTCAATCTGGGATATTGCAGTCATCTAACATGGTGCGTGTTGAGTTTAAGTTATAGGAGCATCCTTATAGGACTCCAAAATCCTGTATATATGTTTCAATTTAACCAAAGAAGTTCTGTGGCAGGGTTGGGCAACCTATGGCCCTCCAGATGTTGTTAGATGATGTTGTCAGATGTTGTTTGCTCCAGCCAATGGGAGTTGCAGCCCAGCAACTTCTGGAAGGCCACACTTTCTCCACCCCGATCTATGGTTCAGAGTTAGAATCATAGAATCATAGAGTTGGAAGAGACCACAAGGGCCATCGAGTCCAACCCCCTGCCAAGCAGGAAACACCATCAGAGCACTCCTGACATATGAATGTCAAGCCTCTGCTTAAAGACCTCCAAAGAAGGAGACTCCACCACACTCCTTGGCAGCAAATTCCACTGTCAAACAGCTCTTACTGTCAGGAAGTTCTTCCTAATGTTTAGGTGGAATCTTCTTTCTTGTAGTTTGGATCCATTGCTCCCAGTCCGCTTCTCTGGAGCAGCAGAAAACAACCTTTCTCCCTCTATGTGACATCCTTTTATATATTTGAACATGGCTATCATATCACCCCTTAACCTCCTCTTATCCAGGAGTTGTTGTTGTTTAGTCGTTTAATCATGTCCAACTCTTCGTGACCCCATGGACCAGAGCAGCCCAGTAAATGGGACAGCAGTTTCTCAGGGCCCAGCTGAAAGTGTGTGTGAGTGCGAGTGTGAGTGTAGGTCAGCAGAATCTACTGAAAAATAAATTAAATTAATAACAATAGCCACCACCATCCTACTCTCCCACTCCCAAAAATGTATCTGGAAGGATGAGACATGACATTGCAATCATCACATTGTGAGTGAAAATAGAAGCTAGGGGAAATGGTAGCAAGTTGCATTTCAACTGCATATCAGTTGCATTTATATATATATTTTTATATATAAATAAACTTCTAATCAGACATAATAAGCATCATACTTACTGTGCTCTGTAACTGGCTCACAGGTTCCTGCGTATCTGAGGCATGCGCCTGATCTCTGTCCTTTGTTGACCTGGCGGTTTCATGTTTCTCAATAGCTGCAGTTTCAGTGATAGGTGGGTCCTCTACCAGATCCTTTTTAGCACCCTTCCCTTCTTCTTGCAAAATCTCAGCTGCATCAGAGGCTGAAGAGCAGCTTCTGGAATCCTCGGAACTGCTGGGACACTGTTCTGTACTTTCCACCATCTTCACACGGTTGCCAGATGACACTGTGCAACTTCCTGATGTGCCAGGTGAGTCGTCATCTTCACTGCTACTGCTGTCTTGTGAACTGTCAGGGTCCTCCAAACCTTCCACCCCCAACCTGCCACAATCAATGAAAATCCATTTTTAAAAAGTGTGTGTTTTAACAAATAGCATCAGCAAAGCACAGAGGTTTGGCAATTTGCCCAAAAGCCTTTTGCCTCAACAACTATGAAAAGAACACAAGTTCTGGCAATGTAGAACACATTTTCCTACCCAATTTCATATACAGAAGCTGAGGGTACTGGCAACTGGATCTTACTTCAGCATCCTTCACTGTACCTGAAGGCAGCAGGCTAGCTTACAGGGTGCAGGATAGGCTGCATGGGACACCAACCCACTCACTACCCCCTCAACATCTGCCACCTGAGGCAACCAAGTAGGGCCAGCCCTACCAATGGAATTAATGCAAGACCAATTCCAGTGAAGCTCTTGCAGTACTAAAATTCCATAGAAGTCACTGAACATCACGGTAATGGTATCAAAAGGGCAACTCTTTCTAAAAGTAGAGTAGAAAGTCAGAGACCATAAGCGCCCAAACAAGCACGAAACTGCCAACACACTGTTCCCACCCAATTCCAAGGGGCTCATTCAATTACTCTGCTGAAACCATGGAGCTCTGCCACCTTGAATACTTACACAGAATATTGCTGTAATAAGCTGCCTTCTAGTTTATCTGCTGCATTCTGTAGTGAACTTAAAGGGTTCAACGTGCTGAGCTGTTGTAGAGGATTGCTATGAAATGGTTATTCATTTGGATCCAATGGATTACTTGCAAGCAGAGGCAGTGAGAAACCTAATTTCACGAGCAGAACAGTGCTTATGATTCTTAGGATCCATGCCACTGTATTTAAGCCCACCTGCTCCCTTTTAAAGGAAGCAATTCTGTTCCTTTTCCTTACAATCTTTATTCATGCACCTTCTCATCTAGTTAAAAGGATCAAACTGCAATGCTTACCAAAAGCACTTCTTCTTCTTCTCAGACGTGGCTCCCTTTTCAGAATCAGCTGGCCGTTTCCGGCTCTCACTGCTCTCTGGCGAGACCATTGTGCTAGAAGACGCTTGCATGCCTGAAAAGGAGCAAAAACAGTCAACTCTTCCTTCTCCATTTAATCCCTGGCATTTCAAATCAAACACAGACAAAGACATAATAAAATAACAGGTATGAGAATTAAGAAATGAAAGTACAATTTCTATTTATCTCTAATTTCCCACTAAATGAGAGTTTCGTTTAGCTTACTTTTCAGCTCTGACAATGTTATTTAAGGCATCACCAGTACTCAGTGCAGATGATAGCAAACCATAGTGGTTAGTGTTGAATTTGAACATGGGTGACCAGGGTTCAAATCCCCACTCAACCATTAATCTCACTGGATGATGCTGGGCCAGTTGCCTTTTCTCAGCCTAACCTGCCCACAAGGTTGCTGCAATGATAAAATGGAGAGGGGGAGAGCTGGTTACCTTGAACTCCTTGGGAGAAAAGGTTGGATAGAAATATAACAAAATCAATAATTTGAAAATCCTCTTTGCTTTGCATTTTATTGCTCTTCCACAGAGTAAGGGGGGGTGTTCCACTAAATTCTCAGAGCAGCCTTTTAAAATTTATCGAAATCCAACTATCAAAATAAACACCAAGGAATTTAATTTTCAACAGCCATTTTCCCAAATGTTTTCATCACAAGGCAATGATATCATTGAACCAATCTGCATGCCGAGGTGCCATTCCAAGGCCCGCAGAGGACTGCCACAAATAAGAGGGTTCAATTTCACTTAGATTGTTCACAGACCCCAGAGTTCAAACTCATAAGGTTCTACCAACTGTTCTCTATGCCTGCAGGTTAAGTCTTGCAAGTCACGATGATTCCGAAGCAGCTAATCCAGTGACAGCAAGGAGGACATCATGGCAATACCTGCATGGTCTGAGCCACTGTAACAGAGCAGCTCAGTCACTGAGAGGTAGTGATCATGAGACGTCAGTGACTGGGAAGTGGACCTAGATTTGCCTTCAGCAGAACTCCACAAACTGGATGCTGATGTAGGCAGAAGAGGAAGGAGGCACGTTTCGGCAACCCCACATTCCACCCACTGAAAATCTGCTTTGGAGGGTTGGGCAAACCCTTTCCCCTCCCTGGGACAGTGAGGGAGGTGGAATGGAAGCTACAGGAGAAGAGGAGAATCACTGACAATTCTCTTTTCTCTTCTGCCCACAGGAGCATCCAGTAAGCAGAGTGAGAGACACCTTTGGATCATAGTCCCACCTATAACAGAAGAAAACTTTCTATTCAAGGAGAGAGCTGTCCAACCCAGAGGTTGAAAATTCAAGGCAAATACACAGGCACACGCTTCAACACCAGACATCATAATGACAAGCTATTTAGCTGCAACTAAATAAGGGCCAAATTGAGATGTGTAATCCAGCATAACGACCAATGCTGCTCTCTGTGCTACCTTTGAGAACGGAATCCTCTAGCCTTTCTGCCATCTCGTGACATTGCTGCTGGTAGTCTGGGTTTGTGAAAAAGTGTTTCGGCTCTGCAAGTTTGCGCTTCAGTCTTTCCACACGCCTTTGCTCCTTGTCCGCTTCACGTTCCGCTTGCTGCTTCACCCATTCGGCCATTCTGTTAAGAGAGAAAAAGCCACATGACACTACATGCACTTTCATGTGTCCACTCTGCCATTAGCTTGATAGTTTCAGATCAAGCACTCTTTCTGCCTACCGCTGGGAGGAAAAGCTCTGGGTGGAACAGGACAGAAGATGAGTCTGCTGATCAGACCAACAGCCCATCTAGTCCAGCACCCAGTTCTTGCATTGGCTGGCCAGATGCCTGTGGGAAGCCTGCAAGCTGGACATGAGTCTGCCCACCTGCAATTAAGAGTGTCAGGAGATCAGGCCAATGGTCCAGATAGTTCATCATCCTGTTCTCACAGTGGCCAACCAGATGACTGTGAGAAACCCGCAAGCAGGATTCAAGCACAAGAGCGCTCTTTCCCTCCTGTGGTTTCCAGCAACTTTTATTCAAAAGCATTGCTGCCTCCAACTGTGGGGAAAGAGCACAACCATCATGCCTAGTAGCCTTGCCTTCCATGAGTTTGTCTAATCTTCATTCAAAGCCATCCAAGTTGGTGGCCACTACTGGGAATGAGTTCCTTAGTTTAACCACGTTAAACAGTGAGTGTTAAAAACTCCCATCTTCCTACAAAACACAAGAAAACACCTTCATTTGCTTCCTTCCAAAGCACATTAAAAATTACTTTTGTCTTTATTAATTGATGGGGTTTGGCAGGGGTCACTGTCAATGAGACACCAGAAAGGAAAATAAAAATCCTCCAGATGTTTAACTACTGCAGAGAAAGCCAGGAAGGGTAAATACATGCCTTGTCCACGAAAGTTAAGTAGCATATTTCTAGTTTGCCCTTCACAAGAGCAGAAATATGTAAAATTAACAATTAAAACCAAAGTTCAAGCCAGACCAATCAAACTTCAGCAGGAATAAAAATCCCACAATACTCATCTCAGGCTCACTCCTAGCATTTGTTCTGCAATTCTACATGTGTTGCTCACCTCCTTATATATAATGTAATAAGGGCATCTGAAGGGGCTAACTGCTTTAACCAACCTTGTAAATAAGCACACAAAAGCTACTAGCCTGCAAAAAAAATTACTAGTCTGCATTTCTGTGGAGAGGAATTTTCTGTGAGAAATAAATGACTCACGCTTTTTCATGGTTAACATCTCGAAGTCTCCTTCCACTAAGATCTCTGCAAGCTTCTCGATTTGTTGTCTTCTCAATTTGAGCACCAAGTGCTCGGAGCATAGATCCAAAACCTAGGAGGGAATTACAAGCTGTCAGCAGCATAACGGTAAGAATAAGAGAACACTATAGCAAGATTATTTGGTAATGTAGTGTTAAGCTGCAAGGAAGCCTACTCAAAATCAGCCTTTTCCAACCAGATGCTGAAGCTGATGAAAGGTGTAGTCTGAAACAGGTTGACACCAGGTTGGGAAAGGCTCATCAAGACTGTGACCTCACCCTCTTGTATTTATATTTGTCTTCTTCCCACTGCTACATGCAGAAATTTAAGATAGATGTTAAGGATTTTTCACTAAGTTTATTTTGCATCTATGTAGTTAAGAAAATGTTTTGTGCTTGCACAGAATTACTCTTAGCTCAGTTACACACAGGGTAGGTTAAACACTTTAGCGTTGGCAGAAATCAGCTCATTCTGGGAAAGCTTGAGAAACAAGGCTTGGTAGAAAACTAGACTTTGCTTTTCATAGCTACATTTACAAGCTCCTTGCAACGAAAGAAACATATTAATTTCCACTTTCAGAGTTACATAGTATTCTAATTATTTAGCACAAAGTTGCAACCGTGAACCCACCTCCTTTTCCACCACACAGTCTTGGTTCCAGGCTGTAAACAGCTCCTTCTTGTAGCACATCTTCAGAATTAACAAGTCGACCATTACACTTTATGTAGAAGTGATCTTCCGGAAGACCCTAAATACAAACAAGTCAGAAAAAATTAAACATATACTGTAGGTTGAAATGCTACAACAGTTTAATACGTAGTAACTGGCAATTAGATTATTTTCCAATCTAGTTATTTAAAACTGTATGCTGGTGAAAAGATGGATAAGAGATCTGGTTCTTTGTGTAAAGATCCAATACTTGGTGAAGTAAATGTATACAAATATGTGCAGCACAGAACACAATATGAGTCACATCCCACTGAGTCACAAATTGGTAGTGCCACTACTAAAATTTGGAAAGATTCTGTTAACTGAATGGTAATAGATAAGACAAAAAGATAGAAACTATGAATGCTTATAAGAAATGCTTCCAAGTCACAGAACTGTGAAACTCCATTCACCTTGAAGTCCAGAATCTGTATACTTTCTAAATGAGCTGTAAAACTATCTTTGGTCAAGAGGACTTTGGATTTAACAGGGGGACTTTAGTCTTCTTTTTATCATGTACCATTTTGTTATACTTTTAATGCTGTTACCTGCCCAAGTTCTTGGGAGGGGGCAAAACAACAACAACAGAAAACACATTTACCACGTGTTGAATTATACACCTCAAAGAATTTCCCAAATCAGTTAACATCAGCCCCATTAATAATCTCTTAACTGCTGTGCGGTACTTGACAATGACTGTCAAAAACACCACTGAGGGACTTTCTCAGTTTCCCCAACGGCTTCACAGTCATTGTTTTCGGTGAGTGTCAGCTAGGATGGACCCTAGTTCTAAATTAGTCAAGAAAGTGGAAGATTCAGTTATGTCCGTGAGAAAAGCACCATGCTTTCGCTACGTAAGGAAAGGCACCAAATCCCTTCTCCTTGGCCCCCTACCCAGCTTTGAACGCAAAAGGGAATTATGTCAAGCTAAGCTGGGTAGCCCCTTGCCTCCAGGTGTTTTTGGGACTACAACTACCACCACCCCGAGCAACTAATTACGCTAACTGGGGGTGGGGGGTGGCGAGGGCAGTCTAACAATTCCGGGGGGTGTCCTCCCAGCTCCCGCGCCCCAACCATAAGCAACCCCGAGGGACCTCATTCCGCCCCTCACACAGGGACCAAGACCCACCCGCTTCTTTCACACGAGCCCATTTTTTTTACCTGTACCCGGCAACGAGCGCGGAGTAAACCACAAACCGATCGATCTTCGGCCGGCAGAGGTACCGGCTGCGCTCCAGAAGCCAGCAAGTCCCGCACCCACAACGCCATTTTCGCCTTTCCTCAAGCAACACCGTCCCAAACGTCGCTCCTTCAGTTTCCCGGAAAAGACGCGCGGCCGCCGGCGCGCACCAGTGACGTAATGGACGCAAAAAGGAAGTCGGGCACTGGAAGTTCCCTGGCCAGCAGCAGAGTTTCCTGGCAGCCCCCTTCCCTCCTTCCCACGTGACACGGAGGGTGGGTCTGGGAGGGATGCCTGGTGGAGGCAGATAAAGCGGGTGGGGGCTGGGAGGCAGGGTTGGAATTGGCAGGCTGTCAGGGGAAGGAGCAGGAGGCGGCGGCGGGAGCTTGCAGCGACTCCTGGTTCATGGCGGCGCTTCAAGTGATTTACCCCTTTGGAGCGAGAGCAGGACACAACCCGCCTTGGTTTTTCGTTCCCTCTTGGCTGCCTCTCCGCTCATCGGCCTTCTGTCCGCACTTACAGTATTTCCAATAACCCAGAAGCTTGCACGCTCTGCGGTGCGTGGAAATGCATCCGCGCTGCTTTCCTACCACGACGAGGGGGCGGGAGGGGAAGCTCCCCTGTTGTTACAGGAGTGTGCACTTCCTTTTGAAAAATGACGAGTCTTAGGCGGGGTGCGGGGGGAGCTGAGTGGGAAATGTTGCAACCTGGGGTGCATAGCAACATTTGCAACTCTCCTTCCCCTTATTTCGCTAGGCTTGGTATATTTTTAAAACCCGCCAAGGAGAGCTCGCCTTTCCTCCTCCTCTCTCCCCCCCCCCCCACCCCCGCGCTCCTCTTCTCTTCCGCACGGTTTATTGTGTTCGCAAACGCCATATTCCCTGACAATGCCAGCTTGGGAGCAACGATCTGGAGAACTCCGGGGCAACGATCTGTGTCCTCTCCTCTCCCCGCCCCCCCCCCCGGCTCTCCAGGTGGTAGCATAGTAAATGCGACTGCCCATGTTACCGTGCCAGTGGCAACAGCAACGAGACAGAAGTGGCTGTGCCCGTTTCGGAGGCGATGCGCAGCCCTCGGTCTCGCAACAGCTACCGCCTCACTCCCGGCCTTTCCTCAAAAGACTTGTGCAAGCGGCGAGAAAGGGAGGGAGGGAGGAACTAAGGCAGGGGAAATTGAGACTTGAATTACACAAGACTCCAGCAACACCACCAGGCTCCTTCAAAGCCATCCCTTTTCTACAAAGATGCAGAACATAAATATGTGCAAGAGCTCTCTCGCTCTGCCAGCTACAGGCGCGCGCGCGCACACACACACACACACACACACAGCGCCTGGGTCTTCAGCTTGTAAAACAAGTATGGCGCAAATCTGAACAGATCTTTTTGAAAGGGGAGTGGGAACAGCCTGAAGATATGGCAGCAACCCCGAGTGGACCTCCATAATGAGTGCTTATGTCGAGGTGTGGCTGGATGTTTCATGTATGGCTCACGCTGTAGTTGAAAGCCAACCTCAAAACAATGAAGGCAGTGTTGATTCAATGCAAGGAAAAGGCCCTGTTGCACTACTAACTCAAAGCGCACTCCTCTCCAGCCAGTCTAAGGGTGCACATAAATGTCACCAGGCATTGTATAAGAGATTCACATTCTAAGGCCAAAAAACCAGCATTTCGAATCCATCCCAACGTGTCAATGTCCGCTCAAATGGGAATCATGAAAACGTAGCTTTGGATAAGGACTCTGCATAACTTGATCTGCTATTACTGTACAGAGAAACTGATGTTGTCACTATCCAACATAGTGTGAAGGATGGTTTTGACAATAGAGATCTAATTATATGGTCTAGCAAGAAGGGTGGTAAAGCAGTTATAGTTTGAGTTTGAGACCTTGGAGATGATAATTCAATTCTAAATAAAGGCAGCATTGTGCAAGTATATGTGGGAGGTAGTCCTGTGAACTGGAATCCCTGGTTCCTAACCTCAGAAATGTAAAAGCTCTTGGGGGTCTCCAGTGTGACAAGATGCATATGCTCAGGAGCTCCTTCTGCTATTTTCATATTCTGAGGGATGATTTAGGATTTCATAACAGAGGTTGGGGTCTACATTCTAGGCATTTTCACTGGTGTAATTGTTGACTTTGAAGTTACTTCCATGGGATGCTATCATGTTGGTATATGTTTTATTGCCTCCCACTCCTCAAAAAGCTCAGTTAAAAAAATGATGTTGAAATAATTAATTGAATCTAAAACCTAATTATGACAATAAATGCGCAAATGCACATTTCAATCCATAAACATTTATTCTCCCCTCTCAGCCCATCTGACTATCTTATGAGACTATGGCTTCATGAACAATGTTTAATACAATGCTAGCTTCTAAACACAATCCAATGTGCATGTTCTTACCCTTTGTACCCTGCATGCCTTGGGATCTGGGTATCTTAAGGACCTCCTCTGCCCATGTGTATCCCCACATGTTATCCATTCAACACTGACAGGCCTGCTCCATGTGCCCCCCCCCGCCAACTGAAGCTTAGCAGTGATACCTAGGAGCAAGACCTCTTCAGTTGTTGCACCAACTTTATCCAGTGCCCTCCCCAGTGAGTGCCAAATGGGCCCCAACACCGTGTGCTTTCAGATGCCTGACAAAAAACATTATTTATTAATACCTTTGGGATCAGTTCAGTTGATTCTAAACCGCTCTACTCCACCCCAAGTTTATTTAGGACTATTAGACCACCTACTAGCCAAAGTCCTCTGGTGGCTTCCAATATATTTAAAATACAGTAAAATAGACAAGAGTTACAATGGGTGGTATTCAACCATGTTTTATTCAGAGTAGAACCACTGAAATTAATGACCTAACTTAGACATGTTCATTAATTTAAAAGGGTTTACTCTGAGTAAAACTTAGTTTAATAGCACCCTGTGTGTTAGCGCTAGTTTCCTTGGTGTTAGGTACCACCTGTAGGTGAGTTTCAGTGTGAGTTCTTTTCTTTTCATTGATATGGATTTAAAGGGGGGTTTAGACCACATTCTGGTCCATTGAGTGGGGTTAATCTCATAGCCTATGTCATTCTCCCATTGTTTTTTGATTGCATCTAGGGGATTTGCGGGATTTTGGAGTAGTATTTTGTATATTGCGGATACCGTCCCTTTACCGTTTCCCTTTGTTGTTAGGAGGAGGTTTGCGAAGGTTGTCAGGGGCCTAGTTGCTGCTGATTTTACTGTTGGGTTGTGTAAGAGGGCGTAAAATAACTAAGCAAGTAATAGGCATCACCCCAGAATTGGCCCTACTAAACATCTTCCAAGACAACAATGCCCATTTACACCACAAAGAACTCATAACCCACCTACTTTCAGCAGCCAGAAACACCATAACCAGACACTGGAGAGACCTGTCAGGAGTAAGCATGGACCAATGGTACCAAATAGTATGGGAAACAGCCCTACTAGAAAAATTAACTAATAAACTGCAACTGACACGGGGACAAACAGAAGAAGACGCCTTCACCCCGGTATGGCTCCCCTTTATCACATACACAGCCCAACAGGACAATGACAATAATCCACCCACAGCATACAAATCAATATGGCTAACCTGATCCGAAACACCCACCCACCTCACTCACACATGAAAACAAAGTTCACCACAGCCAATCACAAGCAAACAATCACACCCTAGGCCAACCCCAACCTCTCTCACCACCAAAGGAACACAAGTGAACAACACAAGTAACGCTGACACCAAACTCTACATACATTAAACATAATAGAAACACCGCCACCTGACCCCACCCCCATCCATCTTCCCTCTCTCCACCCTCCTTTTCTTTTTTCTTTTTTTCCCCTTCTCCCCCTAATGCCTCAACAAATGATACGGATTTGTAAAAATGCTACATGGAAAAAACCAACAACGAGGCATTACACTTACTTCTGTAAAACAAGAAAATCCTTAATAAAATATTTTATAATAAAAAAATAGCACCCTGCGTGTATAATCACAAAAAGGCGGCTGCTGATCTTTATCACAGCTTTTGGCTCTGTTGGCAGATGTAGGGGGTGCTGGGGGGGTAATTATGTTAGCATGCTCCCCCCCCCCCCCGCTGCCGCCCCAGTGCTCAGATATTCAAACTGCCACTCTAGAATTGAATCTCCTGGCCTGGAAATGGCTGCCAAAGGAGGCAGATGTTAGTCCTTGGCAGGCCAGGACTTCATTGCTGAGCTGCTGTCTCTTACAGTCTATAGAGCTGGTACTAGCAGATGCAGGAAACACTGAGGAAGCAAATAGCATAGAATCAGATTTGTTGATCTGGAAGAGACCCTGAGTGATATCTAGTCCAATGCGCTGCAATGCAAGGATCTCAACTAAAGCATCCATGACAGATGGCCATCCAACCTCTGCTTAAAAGCCTTAATGAAGGAAAGTCCATCACCTTCTGAGGAGTCTGTTCCACTGTTGAACAGCTCCCACTGTCATAAAGTTCTTCCTGATGTTTAGTTGGAATCTCCTTTCTTGTGAGTTGAAGCCATTGGTTCGAGCCCAGCCTCCAGAGCAGGAGAAAACAAGTTTGCTCCATCTTCCATGTGACAGCCTTTTAGATATTTGAACGTGACTATCATACCTCCTTTCAGTCTCCTCTTTTCCAAGCTAAACATACCCAGCTCCCTCAACTGTTCCTCATAAGGTTTCTCAGATTGTGGTGCCCAGAACTGGGTGCTACTTGTCCTTTATTTCTAGGATGACAAGAAACTATTAGGGTGCACTCTTTGGGTCTGGTCAGTCAACCAGCTACAAATCCATTTAACAGTTACCTCATCCAGCTCACGTTACCAGCTTCTCTGCAAGAATATCATGGGGACTTGGTTAAACGTCTTGCTGAAATCAAGACACACTACGTCCACAGCATTCCCCTGATCCACCAAGCTTGTAACAGTATAAAAAAAAATGAAATGAGATTCATCTGGCATTAGTTGTTTCTGAGAAACACATGCTGGGTCTTAGTAATCACAGCATTATTTTCTAAGTGCTCACAGACCAACCATTTAATTATCTGTTCTAAAACATTTCCTGGTGCTGACGTCAAGCTGTTGGTAGTTACCTGGGTCTTCTTCTTTCCCTTTTTTGAAGGGAACAATATTCACTCACCTCCAGTTTGCAGGGACCTCACCTGTTCTCCAGTAATTCTCAAATTTATACAGAGGCTCCGATATTACATCAGCAATCTAATTTAGTACCCTTGGGCACAACTCATCAGGCCTTAGGCCTAGAGATTTGAATTCATTTAAAGTAGCTACGTCTTCCACCTCTTTTAATAGCTTGGGCTTCAAGTCCCTCCTTGCATCGTTTATTCTGTTCTCATCAGGTTGGCCACTGCTTTCCATTTGGGTGAAGAGAGAGGCAAAGTAGGTGATAAACAGTTCTCTACCTCCTCTCTGTCACCCATCAGCATTTCTCAGTCTTCTCCACATAGAGGACCTACTACAGTTGTACCTTGGAAGTTGACTTCCAAAACGACTTCAAAAATGTTCGAAAACCAAATCACTGCTTCTGATTGGCCGCAGAAAGCTCCTGCAGCCAATCAGAAGCCGTGGGAGCCCCATCAGATGTTCAGGTTCCAAACAAACGTTCACAAACCAGAACAATCATTTCCAGGTTTGTGGCGTTCGGAAGCCAAAACGTCCAAGTTCCAGGGCATTCGGGATCCAAGGTACGACTGTGCTGTACTTGCTTATTCTTCATCTTACTTTGAACATAGCTGAGGAAACTGTTATTATTTTTAACCTCTCTTACAAGCCTGAGCTAATTCTGAGCTTTGGCCTGCCTGACCTTCCCCCTGCAACTGTTGGCTACTTGTGTATACTCTTCCTTCATGATTTCCCCTTCCTTCCATTTTTTATATATGTCCTTAAATACTGGCTATGTCTGGGAAATTCTGGACATATGGCAACCATATTGTACCTACATGGATCAGAAGGAAAGGATTGTATTCAGTGGACTTAGAATAGTGTTTCCCAACCTTTTTTGGGCAAAGGCACACTTGTTTCATGAAAAAAATCTCGAGGCACACCACCGTTAGAAAATGTTAAAAAAATTAACTCTGTGCCTATATTGACTATATATAAAGTGTATATATATATATATATATATATATATATATATATATATATATGCAGGTTTTGGTGTCTTCGGGTGTCTTCCCGTGTAAGAGTTGGGGTGTCTAGGCGACGTTTCGACGAGGTCTCACTCGTCATCTTCAGGCTGGTGCTTTCGGCTTCTTGTTACTGGAACAGAGCAGGATCTCAGTGTTTGAGTTCCTATAAATACTGTTGAGGGGGTGTGGTGTGTAGCCTCCAACGTTCTGGGCAGAGAGGAAGTTCCCAGGTTAGTGTGCCTTTTCTTCTTTTGTTCCTTAATTACTTGAGGGATATCTTGAGTGATTTCTTGAGTGATATTCTGAGTACCACTTAGGTGGGTCATTAAGTGTGGATTAGTTGCTAAAGCTTTCGTGTCTTGACCTCTTGAGCTTGTGAAGAGTTTTTCTGAGAAGATGGCTGTACTGCACTTAGTTGTGCTCTGGCTTGGCTTCGTGTATAGGGGCGAGCTGTGGTTTTGTGCCCTGTGCCCGCCAGATCTGTGTCGGGATTGCAGGGGGGTGCAGCATCTGGAGGTGCCACTATGGTTTGGCTACTGGATGGTGTCTGTAATTTATCTGTGGAGAGGGTCTGGGTTTGGGTCTGGTGTGGTTGATTGGTGATGGCGTTCTGTGTGCCTCTGGTTCTGGTGTCGGTTTTTGTGGGGAGGGCTAATTTCCAGATGTCTGGCAGGCGGGACGTGTCGTCACGCTTGTTCATGTTGTGAGGGTGTTTCTCTATCTCGATGGCTTCCATGATTATTCTCTTGTGGTGATGTTCCATGTTAAAGAGCAATTTGGAATCTGCAAAATTAATTTCGTGTCCTGTTTCTTTCATGTGTTGGAAAAGAGAGGAAGTTTTTTCTTCTTTTTTGACGGCATTCTTGTGTTCTGCGATACGTGCATTTATTCGTCTGTTTGTTTGTCCAATGTACGTGGCTGGGCAGACTTTGCAGGGTATTTCATAGACCCCTTGGTTTTCCAACTGGATTTTATCTTTGGGGTTTCTGAGGATATTGGCTATTTTTTGGTTGGTGCAAAAGGCTGTTTTGATATTGTGTTTATGGAGGATTTTGCTAATTTTATCTGTAGTGCCCTTGATATAAGGAAGGAGGGCCATGCCATTGTTTTCTTCTGTGTCTTGGTTTTTGGGGGGTGTTTCTTTTTGGATTAGCTTCGTAACCCTATTTTGCTGGTATCCATTGGCGATTAACACATTTGAGAGATTCTGTAACTCAGTTGTCAAGTGGTCTTTGTCAGCCAGGCGTTTGGTTCTGGAGATGAGAGTCTTGGCTACGGAGTTTATTTGTGCAGGGTGGTGGTGTGATTGTGCATGTAAGTAGTGGTTGGTGTGTGTTTTTTTCCGGTAGATAGTGTGTCCTAGGGAGCCATCAGGTTTTTTGTAGATTAGGACGTCAAGGAAGGGAAGTTGGTTGTTGGCTTCTATTTCCATAGTGAATTGTATTTTGGGGTGTAGGCTGTTGAGATGTGTGAGGAAGCTATCTAGTTTTTCTTTCCCGTGTGGCCAAATTACAAAGGTGTCGTCAACATATCTGAGCCAAAGTTTGGGTTTGTGTTCTGACTTGTCTAAAGCATTGGTTTCAAAGTGTTCCATGTACAAATTTGCGATGACCGGTGAGAGGGGTGATCCCATAGGTGCTCCTTCTATCTGTTTGTATCTTTGTCCGTTGTGGATGAAGTACGTGTTGGTTAGGCAGTGGTTGGTCAGGTCCAGGATGTATTCGGGGGGATTGTATTTGTTTTGAATGGCTGTCAAGGCTTCATTAATGGGCACTTGTGTGAAGAGAGATACAACATCGAAGCTCACAAGTAGGTCATCGGGATGTAGGTTTTGCTTCTTTATTGTTTCTATGAACTGGAAGGAGTTAGTAACGTGTGAAGCGATGGATTCCGCATAGGGCTGAAGTTGCTTAGCGAGAAATTTAGCGAGATTTTGTAGAGGTGAGCCTATGGAGCTGACTATTGGTCTGAGTGGTGTTCCTTCTTTGTGTATCTTGGGGAGACCGTAGAGTTTGGGGCATCTGGATGATTTTTCTCTGGGGATGATTCTTAGCTGGATTTCTTCACTGATAGGAGAGGCTTTTATTTTGGATTTGGTGGTTTTTTCCAGATAGGTGGTGGGATCTGTTTTTATAGGTTGGTAGGTAGGGTCTTGGAGTAGATTTGATAGTTTTGCTTGGTAGTCCGATGTGTTCATCACAACAGTGGCATTACCTTTGTCTGCTGGGAGAATGATTATGTTGTTGTCTTTCCTCAGGTTGGTGAGTGCTTTCTGTTCTTCTTTGTGTAAATTGCTTCTGGGTGGTTTGCTGGAGCAGAGGATGTTGGTGACTTCAAGTCTGATTTTATTGGCTTCATCTGGGTTGATTTTGGTTAGGCTAGCTTCGACTCCGCATATGATGTTTTCCGTGGGGATGCGTCTCGGGGCGACTGCAAAGTTGAAACCTTTGGAGAGTACTTTGGTTTCAGTTGAGGTGAGGATCCTGTCTGATATGTTATGTACTGTTTGTTTCATGGGTTGTTGTGGAGGGTGGCTGGGCTTCTGGCGTTTCTCTAGTTTGTGGAGTTTGTTGGTGTGTCTGTATATATATGCAGGTTTTGGTGTCTTCGGGTGTCTTCCCGTGTAAGAGTTGGGGTGTCTAGGCGACGTTTCGACGAGGTCTCACTCGTCATCTTCAGGCTGGTGCTTTCGGCTTCTTGTTACTGGAACAGAGCAGGATCTCAACTAAGTGCAGTACAGCCATCTTCTCAGAAAAACTCTTCACAAGCTCAAGAGGTCAAGACACGAAAGCTTTAGCAACTAATCCACACTTAATGACCCACCTAAGTGGTACTCAGAATATCACTCAAGAAATCACTCAAGATATCCCTCAAGTAATTAAGGAACAAAAGAAGAAAAGGCACACTAACCTGGGAACTTCCTCTCTGCCCAGAACGTTGGAGGCTACACACCACACCCCCTCAACAGTATTTATAGGAACTCAAACACTGAGATCCTGCTCTGTTCCAGTAACAAGAAGCCGAAAGCACCAGCCTGAAGATGACGAGTGAGACCTCGTCGAAACGTCGCCTAGACACCCCAACTCTTACACGGGAAGACACCCGAAGACACCAAAACCTGCATATATATATATATATATATATATATATATATATAGTATATATAAAGACTATATATAAAGTATATATAAAGACTACGGATTTGTGTCACTGCCCATTTCCATGAAAGATTTATTCATGCATTTTGCACAATGCCACAATCCCACATGCAACTTTTAAAAAGGATAATAAAGGATGATCTGCATGACTGCCTTGGCAAGCGCAATCCCTGCCAGGCTCAACGGCCGGTCTCGCGCTGCCGCTTCCCGCGCTCTCAAGGCCCCGGGAGGAAGAAGGCGTGAAGGGAATCCCGAAGGCGCGAAAACCTCGTGCATGCGCAGGCCTTCCGCCTGCGACAGCCCAGTAGGCCGGCCGAAGCGAGCTAGCGTGCGGCAGAGCGGCGATGGGATGTGGGAGCTCGCTCGCTCGCCGCCCCACGTGTGCCTATGTGGGGCACGTTACAGCCCCGTGACGTCAGCGCCACGCAGGCAGCCAGGCAGGCAGACGGCGAGAGCCCCGCGCTGGGCGGCCTCTCCTCGCCGCCGCCGCCCCGCCTCTCGCCGCCCGACTCGCCCGCCTCCCTCCCACGGCACACCAGGCAACATCTCGCGGCACACTAGTGTGCCGCGGAACACCGGTTGGGAAACACTGACTTAGAAGACTTTGCAACCTCCCCCCTAGTCCAACGATGAGAAAGCTCAGGCTCATGGGACCTCCACTAATTGCTAATATACTACCCAGTCTAATTCAGGGTGTTGAGATTAGCCTATAAAACTCCATAATGAACTAGAACCTAAATACATGCAGGAAAACCTCTGCGTATATCAATCTTCAGCTCCAACCTGCTGCGGACACATTTATTGTCTCTTGTCCTTTCACTTGAAGATACATATGGCACCTTCACTAGTGGGTTTTCATCACTGACTTGCCTTTTCAAACAGGCCTTGCCTGGGGGGGGGGGATTGAGTGCAGTTGTTTGGTGAGACCAATTAAAATTTAAGTGTTCTGGATGACATGCGACATGCAATGAGGTCCACTCACTCAACAGAAATTCAGCTGCATGACAGTACCTCCAATTTCTTTTATCCCCCCCCCTTCAGCCCCCTCACACACCCCAAATTTGCTTGAGAATGTCTCCCAACCCTCTGGAACAGATTTAGGAGTCATGGGATGTTGCAGAGCTGGAGAGTAAACCACTATTGCATGTACATATGCTTGCTTGCGCTACATTGGACCTTACCTTTCATTTGCTGTAGGAATGCAGATGTTGCGATTGGTGTAATTATTTTATGACTGTTTTGATTGTTTTAATATAAATATTGTAGATCACCCAGTGATCTTGACAAAAATAGAGGTTACACAATGAAATAAACATATCAGGTTTAAAAGAAACCTGGAAGAAATTAATATGTGGAACTCACTGCCACTGGTTCAGAAAAGAACTAAACACATGCATGAATCATAGGAAAAACAGCAGTTACTGGTTAAATATATCTGCACACATCTGGAAAAAAATTTGGGAATTTTAATTCTTCCTTGATTTGGAGGAAAGATCCATAGGTAGGTGTGTAACCACCAGGTTCTATGTGGGGTTAGGCACAACTAACTGCATAGGAAATAATCCTGACTGAACTAAACATGCATAGGATCAGATTGCACTATCCTAGCCTGTTTTTGCATTTGAACTCGTTGTTCATGTTTATTCTACCATCACGTGGGTTTATTTATTTTCCCCTGCGGCGCTTAAATACATTGTATTGCAATCAGCCCCGCACATCTGGAACAGGCAGCTGTCACTATTTCTGGTGGTGACAGATCTGTCTCTGAGGCTGCGCTGGCTGACGACTTCTGGAGGCCAGTGCACAAAAGGAAACTCCTTTTCTCAATTATTAATAGCTCAAAGGAAAGAGGCCGCATCGCCGCAGAAGAAGCAACTTCCACCCTGGGAAGATTTCTCTGCTAAAAATGGAGGTGAAATCTTTTGGTGATGGGTCCTTTCCCGCTCCTGCAAAACGAGCCAGCTTCTCGCCCTTTGCTGGGAAACCTAATAACAGCGTTCAGGTTGCAGGCCGCATGCAACCTCACACTGTTCAGCCTGAGTTTCAAGGGCAAAACTCAAGTGAACGCTCGCCTGGCCGCGAGTCTGTCAGCCATGGCCTCTCCCCGCTGTGTGGCAAAGCGGCAGCTCGCTGCAAAGCTAACAAGGCGCCTGCGCGGGAGCAGCAGCCGTAGGCCCGGAGCAGCCATGAAACGGGAAGCTCCGCCCAAGCTGATAGCCATATATGGCAACTAGGCCCTCGGGGGTGACGTCATGGGCTCGCTGAACTCTAATATGGGGCAGGTTTTCTCCTGAATGACTGGCTGCCAGGCAGTCGGGAAAGACGCCTCTAGGAGCTTTTGACAGCTTCGCTGCAGAGGTCAGCCAAGGGGAGGAAACGAGGGGCCTGCAGACTGGGAGAGAAATCTGCCTGCGGAAGGGGGATCTCGACTAGAGGCACCCCCTCGATGGCTGCAAAGGAAAATCACGTTGCCTGACAATAGGAGGAAAGGAGCTCCACTCACAGGCAGAGCTGTAGTGGGATGTCCTCCCACAGGAATCCTTCTATTTTTAAATCTCACTCTTTACTACAGCTTTACTATGAGCATAAAAAGCAGAGCAGGGACTGCAGCAAGCAAGTCTAAGACCGCCGTTCTCCTCCTAAGCATAATCAAATTTCGCTGAAATCAGTGGGCTTTCTAAGTAGATCAGGATGGAAGGCATACTGTTTTTACAAAGTGGGTTTCCACCATCACTAATAAAAAGCTACCGAGGAAAGTGGAATGCAAAAGGAAAAAGGCTAACAAACAGCTCTGGCTGACACAACTGTAATTAGGCTTGTCTGTGCAGGGGGCCTTCAAGAAGCTGCAGCTCTCTTTTATTTTGGTGCATTTAAACCATTATCCTCAAGTGCAAAGATGTTAATTCAAGCTGCCCCCCCAATTTATTTTTTACAGTCATCAACTTGCACACCTTTTCAATGAATGCATTTACGATCAATTTCAAAGAAGAACTGATTGGTGTGTTTAGAGATAAAATTTATTATGTCATAAACTCTTGTGGTCTACAGACCACTTCCTCAGATGCAAAAATGCTTTTACTGTAATAAATGAATAACAATGCAATCCTCTACATATTTACTCAGAAGCAAGTCTCTCATAGTTTAATAGAGTTTATGCCCTTGTAACTACAGTCTTGTGTGTTTACTGCAGCTTAAAACTGCAATTGCACAATCCTAGACATGTCTACTCAGAGGTAAGTCCTATTAAGCCCAACAGGGATTTCTCCTGGGAAAATTAGGATTATAGCCAAACTCTATGAGGACTACAGAATTTTGTTTTGTTTTGCTGCAACAGACTAACAGGACTACCTGTTTAGATGTTAGTCAGGAGATGTTACCTTACTTAACTTCGAAATATTTTTACATGTAAACACTATAAATTTTATTTGGTTTAGTAATGGTGGAATAGACAGGGCATTTCTAAGGTTACTTACAGTTGTCTACCTCCCTTTCTAGCTCTGAAGGAGGGCTGGAGCTCATCCCTGACATGCTCCTCCACCTCTGAGGTACTTGGAACACCTCCACAGCACAGTGCTGCACAGGCTAGTCCTCCTAATCTTGGAGTTGGGAAGCTGGGATATTCCTGTCATCACACCACATTTCGGACGTGCTCCAAGCATCTCCACAGTCCAGCATGACATAAATGATCCCCATCCTGAGCACTGTTTGTGGACTCCTTGTCCTTACAAGCAGTGGCGTAGCATGGGTTGTCAGCACCCGGGGCAAGGCAAGTAATTTGCGCCCCCTAACCCGTGGATTTGCGCCCCCTAACCCATGGATTTGCTAACCCTAACCCCCAGATGTTGCGCCTGGTGCGGCCGCCCCCCCCTGCACCCCCCACGCTACGCCACTGCTTACAAGTGTTCAGCAGCACCTTTCACAGAAGGGTTGCAGTAGCCCATGCATTATAATGTGCGTTCTTAGATTAATTCTTTAAAGCTGTATTACCTAAGAATACATTTTTCCGTCTTAAGCTACTATGACATCATGCTAGGTGACAAAAATGTAATTAAATCAAGTGTGTTGATAGGCTTCTGCTCTCTGACATTAAAGTGTGCAGGAACATTGTGCTACACTACTGCAGATGGAAGGATGGAAGGATATATGGCTTTTACATCAATATTATTTCAAGTCAACTGAATCTTTTCCAGTCAGGAATCAGTTTCTCAGCCTTATTTATTAACCAGTTCTGGATAACTCTTCAATGTGCTTTTGAAATTCCACATCATTTATCTCCACAACAGCCCTGTAAGCCAGCTGAAATTGAGGGAAATGAAACTTGCCCGGGACCACAGAGCTAAGTACTGTAGATATTTGAATGTGGGTCTCTCACACCTCAAAACAACATTTCAGGCAATGCAATACACTGACCAGCACTGTCTTGATGGAAAACAGCATTATTGCCTTATCCCAGGTCAAACTACTGTATTGGTCCATCTACCTCAGAATGGTCAATTCTGACAGGCAATGGTTCTCCAGTCTTGAGCAGAGCTATTTCAAATCACCTGTTACCTAATCCTTTTATTTTAAATAGGAGATGCCAAGAATTAAACCTGGGACCTTCTGCCAATAAGACAGGGGTCAACCATCTTTTTGTGTGGGCCATTGAGTTGTGGCATAACACAAAATGGCTGCCACATGGGCACAGCATAGCACAAAATGGCTGCTGTAGAGGTGTAGCATAGCACAAAAAGGCTGTCAGATCTAAAAGAGTAGAAAGGGACAGGTCCACAAAATGGTACATATATGCATCAGTGTGGGTGAAAGAACCTACATCAGCCATTACTACACTCACTAACAGAGGGAAGCTCTTTGCACCTCTCCATTATTCAGAAGCTGAGTGGGTGTTCAGTACTGGAATCACATGAAATGTTTAAGGCAGGTGTTCAGTGTAGGAGAGACCCAGTCAGTGCAAACAGAAACAGAGCTGGAAGAGCAAACACCCTCGCATACATTGTGGATTTTTTAAGGGGTATTTACTGAGGTCTTTTGCAGGTGCCATGGGAGGTAGTGGCAGGCACACTGGTGCCTAAGGGCACCACGTTGGTGATTCATTGAAGGTATCTGCTCTACTACTGAACTAGTCTAACCCAGGCATGCTGACTCTGGAAAAATATTGGGGTGGAGGGGCTGACATTGTGCACAACATCACACCCAGATATTGTGTGTGACGCTCAGATGTCTGATGCGACAGTGTTGCGTGTTACGTCCAGGCGTCACACGGCAGCTTGGCTTCCATAACCAGCAACTCCTCCGTCTCCTGCCATTGCCATGGGCTGCTTCCCTTCCACTGCAGCAAGAGGAGGAGCCACCACATTCCTGGCTTGTGCAATCGTGCAAAGCCTCAACATTGTGCACAACAGTGTCGTGTTTGGGCATTGCGCCCAGACAAACATTGAGGGAGCAAAGCCCCCCTGCTAACAAATATTGGGGGGGGGTCCAGCGGCGTAGCGTGAGTTGTCAGCACCCGGGGCAACGCAAGTAATTTGCGCCCCCTAACCCGGGGCAAGGCACGTAATTTGCGCCCCCCCCAACCCCTAACCTGCGAGTTGCCGCTGGCGCTGCCGCCCAAACGACGCCGCTTGCCCGGAGGAGGAGGGGGGCAGAGAGGCGAGGAAAATGCAACGGCCCAGCAGCTGCAGCAGCAGCGGCGGAGGCGGGGCTGTGAGGAGGGGCTGCCTGGCGCGTCCTCCGCGGCGAGCACTGAGAGCCGCTGCCTGCCGGGCGCCTTCAGCCGGGCGCCGCGAGACATGCGGCTCTGCTACAGCCTGCGCCCGAGGCTCTTCGGCGACTCCGGAGGCAGCGAGCGCGCCCCCCCCCAGATGTTGCGCCCGGTGCGGCCTGCCCCCCTTGCACCCCCCACGCTACGCCACTGGGGGGGTCAAAGGGGTTCAGCCCCTAGGAGTCGGCACCCCTGGTCTAACCTCATCAATGGACATAGGCCTGAGACATTATTTATATGAAGTTAGCATATACACAAGTAGTAGTAGTAGTTCAAGGACTGAATGGCAAAATGATCTATAGACTGGATACATAGTTAATATTTTGCATTGCAATGTAGTTTTATTGCTATGAACAGGGTTGGTTCCAGGTTTGAGGGTCCCCAGCAGCACTATTCTGGTGGCTTACCCTGAAAAGCAGGATACCTATGTCTGCTACCACTTTCCTCAGTGCCTCTCTAGTGAGAGTCTGGCAGTTTGGCTTACTAAGGCAGGGACAGAGTCGGGCAGCAGCTTACCCTGGAACTGCTGAGCTAAAACAGCTGCAATATCACCATCTTATGGATGGTAACTGTCCAGCTTGGGGGGGGGTCTAATTTAAACAAATTAAAAGAAATGATGGCACTAACCCTGAATGGGTTCCAGCATTTGCTCCTCTGTGCTGGGCACTGACATGGGGCTGGACTACAAAACTCTGTATGTGGTTTCGTTCAGTGGATATGCTGGGTTCAGATACCATTTGAGCTACTTAAATCTCAACCTCTCAGCAATCTGCTCCATTGGATGGAGTCCTATTTTGATCTCCACCTTTTAGATCCGGGGTAAGGAACCTTATTCTGCTCAAAGGTGGCATTCTTTTTGTTCTGAGGCTATGTGCCAGTGGTGGGACAGATGAAAAAGTGGGTAGAGCAAAAGCTATGACTCTTACCTATGTACAGAGTAGACTACATTCAAACCCTCCCCAAAGGCAAGTAAGAGACATTATCAAGGATAGATTCCAGTCAAGCACATGAGGGTGGTTCGAAAACAAGGCCAGTGAGGGATGTGGTCGTATGTGGTCTAGGAAGGGGGCACAGCCCTGTAAGAGTCCTATGGACTAGAAGGGCCTGTGGGGGCCACATTCAGCTTGTGGGCCTGAGGTTCTGAACTCCTGCTTTAGATGCTTTTACTTGTGGCTTCTTTCCTATATTGAGGAAACTTCTGGGTGTCCTTGGGCAAGTCATATTATCTCACCCTGACTCACCTTATCTTGCCTGTAAAATCATAGTAGCAATAGTAGTGGTTCTGCATTTCACATAATTTTTGTGAAGATTAGCAAGGATGACATGCCAATGAGTCACTACCAACAATATACAAATAGTATTATTATTATTTTTTAAATCTCAGCAGTGAAATATAAATGTGGAGGATGTTTCGCTTTTGGTTTTGTTTTTTAGCTCAGGGTTTCTGAGAAGAGAGATTACACTCACACCCTGAAAGCAGGCTCTGAAAGTCTGGCTCTGCTGACTGGCCAAAATAATAGTCAGGCATCTGATATTTACAGCCAGTCCAGGCAATCTGGAGGGTTCATATTGTCTGCCAGTCACAAGAACTGATGTTGCACAAACCTCTTCCCTTCTCTACCTTCTCTCATAGTAGTTTGTGGTAATTTACTAGCCTCAGACACAAAGATACTATTGCCTGCCATGGCAATCTCTAAGCAGTGCAAGATTCCAGGGGTTCCAGGCAATTACCTTTTGGAATGTGGCCCAGCAGAGACTGTGGTGTCTTTATGATATATGGTTTATTTACAAATATATATAACTTGAACCTACAGTGGAGGGGTTCACCACATTAACACCCAAGGGTCTTGCTTGTCTTGGCTGCAGTCTTGGATTCAAACAGAAATCAAACACTGCTCTCAAATATTGTTCTGACTCTCTCTCTAGCTTGCTGCTTTCCTTCTAGGTGATACCACTCCAACTTTCAACTCTAAACTCTGGCTTTGTCCTTCTAACTAACTGAGGGCTTTGCGAGCTGACTGGGGGAAGGGACCCATCCATTTGTCATCTCACACAGAGCTCCTTTCCTTTGTCTCTCTTAATGGCTGTCACCTCAACACAGAAGAGAAGAAGAAGAAGAGTTTGGATTTGATATCCCGCTTTATCACTACCCTAAGGAGTCTCAAAGTGGCTAACATTCTCCTTTCCCTTCCTCCCCCACAACAAACACTCTGGCTTATATTTTAACACTTTCTGGATCCAGGGTTTAGAAGGGTCTTGCATACAGCCTACTTCCTTCTCCATAAACTCAGCATACCAGTCCCAGACTCAGACACAGCATTGCAGTCTCTGATATAATATATTCAAACTCAGGCAACAGAAAAATAATATTTTTATTGTAGAGTATTTTGACAAATTTACACTGCTCTGCCAGCTAGGCCTCATCCAGGCTGTTTCTTTCCAGTAGTGTTAGCTTGCTTTTTGTTTTGGTTGACTGTGTGTCAGAGCAGGAAGAATTGGCAAATCCAATGTACAGCAGACTTGGAGAAGAAAACAATTGACAAAATAAGTATCCACCCCTCTTTGTTTTTGCTCTCCCTTGACAGAGGTTCCTGAATTTAATTATAGCTCACAGAGAAGTATTCTGCTGAATTACTGAAACTCTCAATAAGGACTAGATTCTAATTTTCCTAATTAGCATCTGAGCATTTGGAAAATCGCCAACATCCTCAGCCTAAAAATGAACATACAGGCTGCAATGAGTCTAGTGGTTATTTCTAAGAGCTGCCAACCAAGTCTATGAATATAAAAATGTGTAGGAAATGAGAGGGCAAGCATCACATGGCCTTGTAATATGCTTCCTGGAACAGAGTTTGACACCATTTGTAATCATCTGAAGTTTGCAAAACAGAGCTAATGATGTGGTGACCAAGAGGATAGCTGAAGAGCCTGAAGTAAAATAAAGCAAACATTAAAAGAAAATCATTGTTTTACAAATGGGATGAGGACTGGTTTGTAAACTCATTATTTGTAATGCCAAGTTGAATTTCTAGTAACTGGGAGTAATTCCCAGGATACTGAAACCTCACCTACATCTGCATGGTATTGGCTCACCTAGAACACTTACGTATCGTAAGTTGGGCAGCAACTAAGGAGGAATGCAGAAGACACTTCAAAGTAGGGAATAGTTTAAGGCTTAAAACCTGTAAGACTGGAACCTTGATTCTGAGTTAAGTGTATGTCCTGTCAATCAGGATCTGGAAAAAGCCTTTTAGCTCAACATTAAAAGACTGAACAATCCCTGAATATGTAGTTGGTAGAGTGTTGTGTTTGGACCAGGGTGACCTAGGTTTCAAAATCTTATGCTCATCCATGAGATTCTGAGTCAGTTCTTCCACTTTTCAGCCTAATCTACCTCACAGGGTTGTTGTGAGTATAAAATGGAACAATTGCCTTGGAGGGAAGGCAGGATACACATTTGCTTAGTAAATAATGAGTCATTGACAATGCTCTTTACAAAGCAGACAGGTTCTCAAGAGTGACAGAACCACTCTTTGTGACTCCCCATTGCACCATCAAGGGAAATGCAGGAAAAGGGTGTGACTAACAAAAACTTGTCTTTTGCATGCCATTACTTTCTGTTGTTGGTCAGCAGGCCAGGGAGGAGACTAGTTTCGCTAAAAGTTAAAGAAAGGGCAAACTTCACCAGGACTCACTTTGGGGCAAGTCACATTAAAAAGAAAGGGGCAGGGCTTGTGTAGGATCATGGATGAGCTCTTGAACGACTATAGGGCTGTTAGAAAGGTTATTTTAAACAGGGAACAGCAACAGTGCCCCACTATTTTTTGAACATTTGCACTATGGCATGCACTATGCATCCCTAAAGCTTAGAGAGGTCCATCACTATAGAATCATAGAATAATTAGAGTTGGGTGGTCTATAAATCTTTATACATAAAAAAGCCAGCTAAGCATTTGGCTACACCGTGCCATTTGCTTACTTTAAAAATACAGTAGCATTACTAAAATGCTTTCAGGGCCTCTTTACCCTCATTAGGCAGTGGTGGCTGGTGCCCAATGGGGCTGGTAGGGTGGAATGTAGGGAGGTCAACAGTAGGCGGAGCCAGAGCCAATGACAGATGGAAGAGCTGATTAATTCTAATTTTATTCCACCCAGACCTTGGACTGCTTGTAAATAAAACAGCAGGTGAGATAGGTGGGGCAGTGCCCTATATGCCCTAATGGTCTAACCTCTACTGTAATTACGGTTGGAAGGCCCCCTGTGCATACCTAATATCTTAATATCTGTACAAATCAGTTTTTAAGTGTTTTTACTATCATGTGTTCTCCCTCCCCTTGAAGGAACCCAGGGAATTCGTCATTCTGTGAGAGGGTGGTCTCTAGCAGAAAACATTCTGCATCTTTACAGAACTCGTCCTTAGCTTCCCTTTGGGTAACCAATGCTAATTAAACAGGTAAAGCCAGTTCTTATAGTAATAGCTTCATTACAGAGAAGAATCTCTTGCAGTGATTTTAACAGTGGTACTCCAGCACTGTTTCAAGATCTGTGTTTGCATAATGTCAAGGACCAGACATATCTGATAAACTCTTACATCATGATTCTTTGTGCTGCCCAACTGTGGCAATACACTGGTTTGTGGCAGTATAGCAATAGCAGCATCCTGTCTGAAGCAAGAGACACGCCAGTTCTGCTACACTGTCTGTTGGTTCCAATCCCATTATACTAGTGCATATCAGATATAAGGTGCAGAGCTGACATAGTTGGTTCAGAGTATAGCTACACATCAACTGAGCTAATAATTGCTACTATTCTCTTTAACAAGGAAATAATTTCATTAGAGGTTTGTTGCAACACTGCTACAACAGCCAAACGTAAGTCATCGCTGGATTTCCCCTTCAGGCTGATTTATTTCTTTAAGGGTCAGATATTTTATATTCAAATATCCTAAGAAGAGAGCCAGTGTGGTGTAGTGGTTAAGAGCGGTGGACTCATAATCTGGGGAACCGGGTTCGCGTCTCCGCTCCTCCACATGCAGCTGCTGGGTGACCTTGGGCTAGTCAAACTTCTCTGAAGTCTCTCAGCCCCACTCACCTCACAGAGTGTTTGTTGTGGGGGAGGAAGGGAAAGGAGAATCTTAGCCACTTTGAGACTCCTTCGGGTAGTGATAAAGCAGGATATCAAATCCAAACTACTACTACTACTACTACTACTACTACTACTACTACTACTACTATTCTTCTTCTTCTTCTTCTTCTTCTTCTTCTTCTTCTTCTTCTTCTTCTTCTTTCATAGGAAACTGAGACAACAATGGGTTGTATCCAATGTTAGTCATAGACTAGATCCATTCAGATGAATTGACATGATTAAATCAAATGGTCTATTAATGCCGAAGTTTCACTTTCTGTAGGAGGCAACCCAATAAAGATCATGCTGATCATGTGAATCTGACTCTTAAAAATGAACCACTTTGCTCCTTCATTAATTATTATTTATGCATGATAATTAATGCTCATCTATTGTTGAACCAAAAAAGGGACGCGGGTGGCGCTGCAGTCTAAACCAGTGAGCCTCTTGGGCTTGCCGATTAGAAGGTTGGCGGTTCGAATCCCTGCGACGGGGTGAGCTCCTGTTGCTTGGTCCCAGCTCCTGCCAACCTAGCAGTTCGAAAGCATGCCAAAAAGTGCAAGTAGATAAATAGGTACCACTCCAGCGGGAAGGTAAACAGCACTTCTGTGCACTGCTCTGGTGTTGGTGTTCCGTTGCGCCAGAAGCGGCTTAGTCATGCTGGCCACATGACCCGGAAAAACTGTCTGCGGACAAATGCCAGCTCTCTTGGCCTGTAAAGAGAGATGAGCGCCTCAACCCCAGAGTTGTCCACGACTGGACTTAACTGTCAGAGGTCCTTTACCTTTACCGTTGAACCAATTTCCTGGATATCATAACGTGCGGACAAGTTTTAATAAAAATGTAGCAAGTAAAAGCCAGAAAAGTAGGAGTTCAATGTAAGAAAAAATATGAACTGGATCTGCTTGTTTCTTCTTACTGTTTTAAGAGCCTTTAAACACAAAATAAAAGTGTGAGATTTCCACACACAGAGAAAATCTATTAGAAGAGTTTGGATTTGATATCCCACTTTATCTACCCGAAGGAGTCTCAAAGCTGCTAACATTATCCTTTCCCTTCCTCCCCCACAACAAACACTCTGTGAGGTGAGTGGGGCTGAGAGATTTCAGAGAAATGTGACTAGCCCAAGGTCACCCAGCAGCTGCATGTGGAGGAGCAGAGACATGAACCCGGTTCCCCAGATTACGAGTCTACCGCTCTTAACCACTGCACCACACTGGCTCCCTATTAGACTTGAGGCCAGGGTTATTTAGTTCCTGCCATGGACTGTTCCCTACTACTTGCCATTATGCACTGTGATCTAGTGTTAGGATGAGAATCTTGTGTACTCTCACTCCCATTTCCCATCACCCTAACTATAATGACCAGTTATCAGGGATGATGGGAGTTGTGGTCCAACAATATTTGAATTGTGGATAGAGTTGATTCTTAGGGAGGTATTCAACCAAGTTTACTCAGCAGAGGTAAAGGTAAAGGGACCCCTGACCATTAGGTCCAGTCGTGGCCAACTCTGGGGTTACGGCGCTCATCTCGCTTTATTGGCCGAGGGAGCCAGTGTACACCTTCCAGGTCATGTGGCCAGCATGACTAATCTGCTTCTGGCGAACCAGAGCAGCACATGGAAACACCATTTACCTTCCCGGCGGAGTGGCACCTATTTATCTACTTGCACTTTGACGTGCTTTCGAACTGCTAGGTTGGCAGGAGCTGGGACCGAGCAATGGGAGCTCACCCCATCACAGGGATTTGAACCACCGACCTTCTGATCAGCAAGTCCTAGGCTCTGTGGTTTAACCCACAGTGCCACCCGCATCCCTTTACTCAGAATAGGCCAACTAAAACTAATGAACATGGCTGTGTACATACTATACCTTTAAAGAACATTCAAACCACATTCTCAACCCCACCACCGAATTCTGGTCACTTTAGTTTGTCAAGAGTTCCTGTGAATTATAACTCTGTGAGGGGAATGGCAGCCTGTCCCACTAAGTCACTTGAGGCGAAATGGAAAAGTGTTGCCCCAGCAGCACCTAAGCCTCCCACCAAGCAGCAATGACAGTGGCAGGTTCTGGTGAGATCTCATGAGATCTCACAGTGCACACAATATCTCGTGAGATATTGCTGGAAGCCATCACCGCTTCTCCGCCAGTGGTGGTGGGGCAGGCAGGCAAGGCGCCCACAGAGGCACTTTGTTTTGGAGTTCCGCCACTGAAGTGTCTGTCTCAGCACACCTCTTAGGCTGAAAACTATGGAATCTCACCCAAATGCATTTAAGGAGTTCATATCCTAACTGGATAAGGAACCATGCACAGAGTTGGGTGCTAGGAGCACACTGCCATCTGCCACCAATCCAGATGTCAGGGCTGCAAAGTCCCATTAGAAAATCCAGCCTGCTGTTTGGGAGTCAAAGTGAGCAAATGTGGATTCAGATCTGCTCCCTTCCCAACCATTAAAAAACAAAAACAAACTCTGATTTGAGCAACACCCACCTTTCTAACATAGCTCCATGAGTGATGGAACAACTGCAGCTACATAAGTACACAACCGGATAAGGACAGTAGTGTAGAAATTTATTCAAGGTTCCAAAGCATTGCAAAAATTATTTTTGTATCCTACAATATAATTCAGGAGTTTTGAGGGTTGGCACGGTTGGACACCTGCTGAGGGTCCACACTCCAGAAGGCCATCCCGCACAAACAACAGCTTCTTGGATCCGTTCCTCTTCACCTCTGCTTCTTATTGTGGCTCCAGGGGAATGAACAAGTAAACAACAGCTGTGGTGAGGAAGAGTGACTGTCTAGACCAGGCATAGGCAAACTCGGCCCTCTAGATGTTTTGGGACTACAACTCCCATCATCCCTGACCACTAGTCCTGTTAGCTAGGGATGATGGGAGTTGTAGTCCCAAAACATCTGGAAGGCGAGTTTGCCTATGCTGGTCTAGAAAGTCAGCGGTAGCAATGATGAGGCAGAAGAGCAGCAGCTGGCAACAATGGCGGAGAAGAGGCAGATGTACTGAGAAAGGAGGCTCCACCCTAAACCCACAGGCACAACCTACCATTGTTTCTCATTGTTTCTCTTCAGTGCATGTATATGTCTATGTCTATGTCTATGTATGTATACCGCACTCTGAAAAGGTCATCCATCAGGGCGAACAATTGCATTCAATCCCATTGGCCTGAACTGACTGGAAAGGAACTAAATAATCTGTGTCATCCAAGAATGCTTGCATCTGAGTGTTACAATTCTGTTACTGTACAGAATGTGAAAGTACTTCATAATTCTAGACTTGCTACCTTCTTTATATATCTTCATTCTGATACAAGCAGTTCAAAGTGCAGACCAAGACTGTTATAAAAGTTGATGAGCAGAAAAAAAGGTTATATGGGATGCAACTGCTTCTTTCTGTGGAGCTATTCTTTTCCTCCACAATATCCTTGTGGCCACTGGGTAATATAAATATCAGGAATTAGGTAATGCTGCTTCAGGCGGAATTAACTGCTCCCTCATGATTTGCAACTCTCAAAAAGAAGTTGGGACAGTCACAAAGTGAAAAGCTGTTCAGAAGCTAGTTGCGCATGTTAGTATGTTAATGACAGGGAATCATATTTTTTAATATTTATACACTCATACGGGCCCCCAAGGCAGCTCACAACATAATAAAACAAGCACAATAAAATCAGTTTACAAACAACCTTACTAAAGTTTGCAGCAACATATACGAAACAGTGGCAGCAAAAAAAGCACATCTAAACAAAACTGTAATGACAATCTTTCTGAAGCCAGGGAGGTAAGGGACTAAATAAACTTAACGAGGGCTCAGTTGGTTGAGCATGAGACTCTTAATCACTGGGTTGTGGGTTGGGCAAAAGATTCCTGCATTGCAAAGGACTGGACTGAACCTTTTGGTCCCTTCCAACTCTACAATTCTCTGAGTCTATGAGTTCCAGAAGTAAGATGCCATCACAGAGAATGTCCTATCCTTATCACGTACACCCTCACAATCCTCCACTGGTTTGGTGCCAGTATAGAAGCAGACCTGACTTCAGGAAAAGTGGAAGCTTTTTTTGCGGCAGGAAGGAAGCTGCTATTAGTACCTAACAACCCTCTCTCTCTCTCTTTCTTATCTTGGTTTTCTGAGGAGTTAATGCTGTTAAATGAGCAGGACAGTGGCTAGACAGTGGAAAATTTGGGCAAAATCCAACCTAACATTTATGTTAAAAGTCCATATTAGATCCTTCCCTAGTAAAGAAATCTTTGCACCCACCATTACATACTTTGGTGTTGCCCAGTATAGCCTTTGTGAGTTGTTAGAAGCCTGTTATAATCTGGCTAGTAAAATGGGAGAGGCACAATGTGATCAATTTGCACAACATTCTTGTGGATATAGTTGTTCACGGTGCCTCCACTAGAGTTATTCTGGAGCCAGACTTGGTATCAACTTGGTACCAGTTGTCCCTTAGCACCCTGTTTCTTGAATATTTTTCAGTCGGTGTAAGCTACCTACTGGCTTGAAAAGTATGTCAGAACAGGACTGGAAAAATGGCTTTTGGAAGTGATAAGTGCTTATTTGAGAGGAAATAAGTTTCTACCAGGTCATAAGGAAGGTGTAGTGAGGTTCCTTCTGAAAAATAATAATTTATTATTTATACCCCACCCATCTGGCTGGATTTCCCTAGCCACTCTGGGCGGCTCACAACAGAATATTAAAAACACAATAAAACATTAAACATTAAAAAAATCCCTAAACAGGGCTGCCTTCAGATGTCTTTTAAAAGTAAGATAGTTGTTTATTTCCTTGACATCTGATGGGAGGGCATTCCACAGGGTGGGTGCCACTACCAACAAGGCCCTCTGCCTGGTTCCCCATAGCTTCACTGCCAGAAGGCCCTTGGAGCTGGACCTCAGTGTCCAGGCTGAATGATGGGGGTGGAGATGCTCCCCTTCAGGAAAACTGGGCCATGGCCGTTTAGGGCTTTAAAGCTCAGCTCGAAAACGTACTGGGAGCCAATGTAGGTCTTTCAAGACAGGTGTTATGTGGTCCTGGCAGCTCCTAGTCACCAATAAATGCTATCCCTTTACCAATCTGACATTAACAACTATCAGAACTATGGCATGAGATAATCTCCGGTACATTGAGCCATATCATTTACACAACATGCATATTCAATAGCCTCAAAAAGCTACTGGGGCCTACAACATGCTGCTTCCATTGGTGAAGGGTGCTCTTGCTGAAAACCCTGCTCCGTTATATTCTGAGGCACCTAAACATTCATGAAAAGCCGTCTCATGGAAGACTCACTAATTTTCTAGTGATGATGTCAGGAAGGTATAAAATGAGATAAGAGAAAATCATAGCCTTTTACTATGATAAAATCAGGGCCCCTTCAGATATCCTTTTTATTGCACATTCAAGATGATATGTGCTTATGATGGGATTTGAAAAGTTTTGGGATGGAACTATTGCTTCATTTCCAATCAGTGCATGTCCCATAGCTTCCTAATGAATTCATGAAACTTTTAATACAACAAATGTTCAGGATGGGAAGGTGGTTTATCCTGCTTCAGTTGTGCTGTAGTGCAAAACTGCCCTTCCACACAGCAATAATGAGGTTACATTAGGAAAGCACTGTAGAACTAATAAAGTGGAATGATGTGTTGATGGTCCGGTATAAATCAACCACTTATGCCCTATTACAGTGTCAATGAGTGCAGAGCACACCCCCACACAAAAACACTAGTCTGGAGGGGCACTTAGTGAAAAGTGTTCCTGACCATCTGGAGTTTTCATCCTATGACTACAGCTTCTGAGTTGAGAGGCACCTGTTGCATAGAAGAATGTGTATGAGAGATTAGAAGGGGAGGATTGGGGGACCACAGACAAGGGCCACCCAAACCTAAGGCTAGCCTTGGCTCGAGATTTCACAAATCTTAACAGCAATATATAGTGTCTGTCAGAAAACAGAAATTGTGGAATGAAGTTTTTATTCCTTTAAGCTAGCTCTCATTCTTTAAATCTGGGCATTACAAATCTCTCTCTGTGTGTATGGTCCATAAGTTCCAGTACAGTCAAACCTCAATTTTTGAAAGTCTCAGCTGCTGAACGTTTCGTAAACCGAACACTGAAAACCCGGAAGTGAATGCTTCCATTTTTGAATGCACCTTGGAAGGTGAACGGCTTCTGTGGCACATTTTTCTTTTTTCCACATTGACTTTGCAGCCAGACCTTTGATCCTCGATTTTCAAATGTCGAACAGAATTCTGGAACGGATTACGTTTGAAAACCAATGTTCCACTGTATTGTGGTTTTTCAGATGAGCATAAAAAGAGTAAGCTGCCAGTGACTGAAGCCACCTAAACTGGTGGAGCTAGTGGTTTAAGCTTCAATGTAAATATTCTGAGGAAGGCAAGTTGTAGAATTACTGGAGGAGCAAAACACTGAAGTTGGACTTCATGAGGGCCAGTTCACCAACTCCAAACACCTCACTTTCTGCTCACCACTTGTTGACTTGAAGCGTAATCTGCGCATTGCATAAAAATCCATTGCAAGTGCTGCAATGATGTCAGTCCTCTGAAAAAAACAAATCACACTTTTAAAGGCCTTAAACTTTTTAACACCCCACCCCCTTTATCGTACTCCACCTCATTCATTGCAATCAGGCTCCAATCCCTCTCTCCTCACCAATGAGTTCCCCTCCACCCACCTCATCGAGCAGCCTCAAACTTCATGGAAAGTCCCTTTGGTGTTGGATCTCAGTCGTTCAACGCTAGTACTCCTCGCCCCCGAGTTTGAGGCTTCATCAAGCGGCGGGCGTGTGAAGCGCCTCAAGCAGAGGAGTGAAACTCCTAGGGACCGATGTCCCTTCACCCCCGTAATAAAATATTTTAGGGAGTCCCCCCCCCCGCAGTTGATGGGCATTGCCATTCAAATGGTGTCCGTGTGCCACGTCTTGCGATCGATTAGGTGGGACGGGGCTTACCTTGTGCCCCCTATATTTTATTCAGGTTGGCCCCCCTGGCCTCCAGAGTCTCGCAGGCTTGGGCCACCCTAACCTGGGGGGGGGCCCCTGAGAGTTCAGTCCAGGAGCAGCGAGGGGCCCCCAAGCCATCCCCTAATGCCCGAAGCAACGCAGAGAGACCGTTGGTCCTGACCTCGCGCCGCCGGATCCTGGCGGTTAGGGGTCTCCTCCCGCTGGACCGTTGGGCGCTGACTTGGGGCCTCGTGCTCCCCTCTGGCAGGGGAAGGAAGCCAGGAGGGCCAAGGGGGGATTCCCTGCTTCGCTCCCTCGCTCGCTCTCCGTCTGCGGCGCGCGCGGCGTGTCTTTTGTGTTTGTACACACAGAGGCGGCCGCGGGAAGCCGAGAGTGGGCAGGGAGGAAGCCGCGCGGGCGTGGCCTCGCCTTCCCTCCATTGTGCGCCATTGGCTGCCCTCCTCGGCGGGGGCGGGGCCTGGGCGGGGCTAAGCGGCGGAGACGGCCCTCCCGAGTCAGCCATCTTTCAATTGTGCTCTCAGCCGCCGTCGCCCGCAGCAGCTTTAGCGCCTCCTCGCTCTTCCTCGCCTGCTCGGCAGCCGCGCTCAGCCTCAGCGGACGGGGGTAAGTCGTCAGCCTCGCTCCCTCCCGCGGCGGCGGCGCCCCCCCCTCACGCCAGCTTAGCCAGGGACCCCTCCGGGCTGCCCCCCGAACCTTTCCGGCAAACTTCTGGGAAGAGCTGCGGTTGGGGGGCAGGCGAGTCCCCAGCGCAGCCGAGGAGACGGCTCCTTCGCGCAGGGCCCCCCAGCCCCACTTCGCGCGGCTCCTGCCCCCCTCCAGCGCCCTCCCCGCACCCCGGACCCCCACCATCCTCCTCCCCAGCCCCTCACCTGCCCCCTCGGCCCCTCGTCGCCCCGCATCGGAGCTGGGAAGCGGCTGCAAACTGGAGCCAGTTGCCAGCCCGGGGAAACTCTGCTGCCTGCCTTCCCTGGCTCCCCACAGTTGTTGCTCAGCTTCACCATCTTGTCTCTTTTCTCTGGTCACCGACCATATTTTTTTTCTCCCTATTGCATAAAAACAATAAAAAGGGGAGAAATGTGCCCAGGAAACGATCCGAACCCAGCGCGATTTGGGGGGATTCTCGGTCCAAACTTTTCCTCTCCCCGGTAGCCCGTCGGACCCCACATAGTTTGGAGCTGCTGGGGGATTTTTTTTCCGGGGGGTTGTTATTGTGTTGCTATTTTATTTTTTTATTTTTTCCCCCTCCCCGTCTCTCTCTTTCTCTCCCTGCAATAGGGAGTCTAAGGCTGCATTTCGTGATTGTTTCCATTTTGTTGGGGATGAGTTTGCCAGCGAGAGGCGCTTGGGAGCGAGGCAGCCTCAGCACTGGCAATTGGGCAGGCGGGAGCAGCACCGAAAAACCTGACCCCCCAAAAGTTCGTTGCTTTCTTGCACTTAAAATCTGACGTGATATTTCCCCCCTTCCTTTTGTGGAATAAAACCTGGCTCGTCTACGGCTTCCATTTGTTTTTCCTTCGCGCGCGCGGCAGGGCGAGGGGAACGGTGGCTGCTTTGCAGGAGAACACTTTAAGGCTTGGGAGTCCCCCTGTTTTCTTTTCTGTTTTTAAACCGATTTTTGTTTTTTGCTCAATGCAAGCCATAAATCAGCTGCACGTCCCCCGGCGTTTTCGGCAATTATTGGCACTTTTTCTGAGCCCACGGGAGGGGGTTAGGAACCGCTTGTGTTGTGTTGGAATCGCCCCTCTCTCATCTTTTTGACTGCTGCTGCATCGCTCTAGTTTTTTGCCCTGGGCAAGGGCTGCATTTTAGCAGGCTACTACAATCCTAGGCATTTATTTTACTGTTAAATAAATTAGATCCCCCCTCCCTGACCGTTTTACCATCCAATCCAGCACTTGCAAGGGAAAGGATTTCTTTATGTGGCAAGCTCGCAGGCGGGGAAGTCTGCTGCTTGGCTTGCTACCGGAGGTGTGGATCCGCAGCTTTTTAATCGCTTAAGGTTTTGGAGGTCCTTAACATCCGATGCATTGTTGTTGTCTTTGTAAAGGCAGTTTTAAAAACAAATAAATCTGCATTTTCGGAAACCCTTCCCCCCCTCCTCTGGTGGCTGCTGTGTGGCGGTATAGTGATCGCGTGGGTGATTTCTTACCGATAGGTGTAAGGAAGAGAAGTTCGCGGGAACATGGCTCGTACCAAGCAAACTGCCCGTAAATCCACCGGTGGGAAGGCGCCCAGGAAGCAACTGGCGACAAAAGCCGCTCGCAAGAGCGCGCCCTCTACTGGTGGGGTCAAGAAACCTCATCGCTACAGGTATAGAAATGACCGCGAACAAAAGTATTGTGATGTTATAGTCCCCAGACAACGCGGAAATGTTTATCGGAACGCAACTTTTTGCTTTGGGGATTTTTTAAAAAAAATATTTCACATTGAATCGGATTATACTGGCAAGGTCTCCGTTGTTTCTTCTCTTGATGAAAAAGAAAAATTTCAACATAAAAATATTTTATATGGAACATTTCCTCCGAAAAAAGCTGTAAGATCGCCTTTGATAGTAATATATCAATTGTATTGATTAAATGGATTTTAAAAATAAAATCTGAAAATCACAATATTAAGTTTAAAAAAACAAATCTGGTTCTGTCGTGTTTAGGATGTAGTAATAGGGATTGCTGATTAATGAAGGTGTAGGAAGAAGCCTGCTTTATTTAAAACTTGCCGAGCCTGATAATTTTTCATTTATTTAAATTAGTTTAGCTCCTCAGCTGTTACTGTAAAACTGATATAGTTTGTGCATTGTACCACTAGAGGGCAGTAGCTGCCTCCAGATAAGCAGGTAAATAGCAGGCTTTACACTTTTAAATGTTGTTTTTAAGACTGTGTATACACAAATGGATAAATTGTAATTACTGATATTCTTCTAGTAGCCATTTTTCTCATAATATTTACATTGCATAAAGAGGACATAGACTCTTCAATGGTTTCTAGCATTCTGTTTTGGACTGTTCTTTTTAGCTGAAACCAATTTGACTTATTTTAGCATGTCACTACTTCATTTTGTAGAAGTTGGTCTTGCGCAAAATGTTCTTGTATGCTCATGTCTCTTGAATGGAACAGTTATTCAAACTTTCATTTCTCTCTCTGGAATTTTGTATGCTCTATTTTTCGGAGATGAAGACAAAAAGCTTATTTGTCTTGTTTCTTCTTTTTTGTTTATCATTTAAAGGCCAGGTACTGTGGCTCTTCGTGAAATCAGGCGTTATCAGAAGTCAACCGAACTTCTGATCCGCAAACTTCCTTTTCAGCGCCTGGTGCGTGAAATTGCTCAGGACTTCAAAACAGATCTGCGTTTCCAGAGCGCAGCTATTGGTGCTTTGCAGGTAAAAATCATATTGTATCTTACTAGCTGCCCTTAACCCCCCAAATGGCAAGATGCCCCTTAATAGAACTGATAATGCATGTCTGAACAATATAATTTCAGGTGAGTACTTAACAGTGTTTTCCACCCCATAACCTTATATATGAACTTTGTTTTCAATTAGCCATTTTGTGTCCCAAATTGTTTCTTTCTAAGTTACAATTATCTAGCTTTTAAAAAGACATGGGGGAAGGTGCTTAAAGGTAAACTCTTTCTACTAAAGTAATTCAGCTGACTTTTAAAAATATATACATGAGACTTAATTTACAACTGCCTCAGACAGTACACATGTGGGTATAGCTTTACCATCACAAATGACATGAAAAGCCCTTTCTAGAGTGCAGCCATTAACAGCACTGTGCCGTTAGTACGTGAGGGAGTATGTGATTGGTTACTTCCATACGCTCATCTTATTGGTTCAGCTGTTTCTATGGTTAGTCAAAACTTCACGCAATTGGTGGGTTTCACAAGTAAGCATCCATGTGTTTGTAGGTGCGCAGATAACTACCAGCATTTGGGAGAACTAAAGTAATTCACCTCCTTGAGGAAGATCTTAAAACTTGAAATGTTGGAACATAAGGATTTCAAAAATAGATCTCCTAAAGGAACTGCAAATGAATCCATTATTTCTTTCCCCCACCCTTCAAGATTCATTTTTTTATTTTTACTCTGCACGAAGGTTAACCAAACCATTTTTGAGATTTGTCAGGAATATGATCTACATTACGCTGCATCAGAATACAGTGGTGCCTCGCAAGACGAAATTAATTCGTTCCGCGAGTCTTTTCGTCTTGCGATGTTTTTCGTCTTGCGAAGCACGGTCCGTCGCAACTGCGCCTCTTCAAGTGGCTTTAAGAAAAAAGCGAACAAACTCGCAAGACCTTTTCGTCAAGCCCATAGGGAAAATCGTCTAGCGAAGCAATGCAAAACCGAAAAACCCTTTCGTCTAGCGAGTTTTTCGTCTTGCGAGGCATTCGTCTTGCGGGGCACCACTGTACTTAGCAGCTTCTGCCTTTGTCAAACCTCCAAGTAACTTCCACACACCTTTCCTCTTTCCACACATCATTAGGAAGAGCAAGGGGTACCTGTTAGGATGTGGTTGGGATACACCTGGTATGTGAGATGTACTTTTTGAGCCCTTTTATTATAAGATAAACCATTGAAGGCAGAATGCTGCACTGGAAGGACTTTGGTCTGATCCGGCAAGACAATCTGTATGTTCTCCAACAAAACACAAAGCTTGCATTAGTGTTAGATGTGGTGATTTCCAAATATGGAGAGGGAACTCGTGCTGTTTTCAAATTCTCTTTCTTGATTTATTTCCACAAATTACTGATGTGTAAGTAGCTATATGTGAAGAGCATGACATTGCCAATTCTAGGCAGATCCAGTGTATTTTCCAAAAGTAGAAAGGCACATTATCCCTTTTCATGCAACAAGAGTGATGTAAGCTTGGCTAGGTTGTGGTGAGGACAGCGACTTAACAAGGGAGAAGCAGCCCTTAGTTTGTAAGCGCTACACTCAGGGGCCTTGTTTAGTCGTTTAGTCATGTCCGGCTCTTCGTGACCCCATGGACCAGAGCACGCCAGGCCCTCCTGTCTTTCACTGCCTCCTGCAGTTTGGTCAAGAGCATTTAATACTTTACAGACCTATTTGACATTCTCAGAAACAGTTCCCAGACAGAACTGATTTGTCAGTCATTGGACTCACATAAACCGAAATGTTTTGCAGCATGCTTTGCCTGCTCTGTATCATGTAACACTGTCACCTCCTGCTCTAAAGGGACAGAGGTACAAGAAAGAAGTCCATTAGCCATCCTAAGAATAATGTCGGCATATCACAGGATTTGTGCGTGAAACATGTACAGTTCTACACAGCACATGCAGAATTCAAGCTAAAACAGGTGTCTAAAAAATTCAGCACAGCCTAGAATCTAGACTCTAGATGAAGCCTGCCTTATTTGTGGCCCATCAACTCTTAACACAACCCACTGTGTTTGCAGTCCCAGACTGATGACCAAAGAATAGGAATTTTATTGACGGCCGTATAGGGTCAACAGGCTGCACTTGTCTTGTGTACGGTCCTCCAGCCAGGGTGCTATGAGGTTTCTGGCTAACCATTGCCAGATTATGATTTTTAAAGCAAGACTGAATGGCTGAGAAATCAGAGTGCAGTATGGACACCAAAGAAATCGCTTTATTGCTGGTAAAAAGTAGCAGTAGTGGTGCTGCTGCTTCATAAAACCCATAATACACGTACGTTCCTTGTCCAATCCTGACCTTATTTTAATCCCAGGATGAGCAGGCATTAGGCTTTAATTTTTATACCACAGCCCTGAGACCTACCAGCCATAGCCAGGTGCATATAGTGGCTTAGGAGGGATAACATAATGAGAATTAAGGACAGTGTACCTCTGAGCATATGCCTGGTCCATATTAAAAATCCACATCTATCTTCCTTTCTTTCAGAAGCCAAAATTAGGGTGGAGTGGGAAATACCTATTAATTGTTGGTTTTGCTAGATAGTTGGGAGCCAGAAAACTTGACTGTCATACTGTAAATCCCCCAGAGATGTCTCAGTAGATCCTGATCTCCCTACTGCTTTTCCTGTGAAGATGGATTCCAAAGTTTTATACAGTGCTTGTGCAAGCAGAAAACAGCTTGCACAATCAGCCTTTCCTCTTGCCTCCGTTCTGCAGAAGGTTTTTTCCCTTTAATTTGGGGTGGGGGGTGGGGAGCATCTCCTGAACAGTGGGGCTTTCAGTCATGGCTGCTGTGGGAACATGCCCCAAATCAGGCAGAAAGGGCTTGCATCCCACTGAAGGAAGAGTCCCTCTGCCTGATTTTGGATGATTCTCCACCCATTTCACTTCAGTCCTTACAACATGGCCCCCATTATCCAGGAGGGCCCCCAACCCTCTGAAGAGAGTTTTTGGAAGATACAAGTAGGAGGACGGGAATATCTGTTGTGTAAAGAGCATTATGCTCATGTAACTACTCAAAACGATCCTTTAACTGTTGTTCCCCTGTGGAAGAGTTAACTTGCTGCAAACCAGCTTAGTGGTGGATCAGGATCCAGAAGGGGCTTTTGTTTTGCAAGCTACAAGAATGTTTTGGAGAAGATAATACATACGTTAATTATGATGGTTAATGCCCAATCCAGGTGTGGAATCAATCAGAGACAGGATTTTATAGATGGGTGTATCAGAACTCTAGGGCTACAATGCCTTGTTTTCTGTTTACCAACATTTGTATCCCACTTGATTTTAACAAATGATTTACAAGGAACATCATGTAATTAAAACATGGAACACACATTTAAAATCAGCAGTAAACTAACCAGAGATTAAAGCATGCCAAGATCTATGTGTGGATAGGCTTTTTGGCAGGTGCCAAAAAGGATACAGCAAAGGTATCTGATGTCAGACATCAATAGGCAGAAAGCGCCAAATTGTAGGTGCTATTGCACCAAAAGATCTATTTCCCCCTCCCAATTGCATAAGACAATTTAGAAGAGAGACATAGCTAAAGTGTGCCAATGTTTGTAATTATTTGAGAGTCCGTGCACTATGGTTAAAACATTCGAATTATTTTCTTCTCTCAACAGGAGGCAAGTGAGGCCTACTTGGTTGGCCTCTTTGAAGACACCAACCTGTGTGCTATTCACGCCAAACGTGTCACAATCATGCCAAAAGATATCCAGCTAGCACGCCGCATACGTGGAGAGCGTGCTTAAATTCTTCTAAGATGGATTTGTCATTCTCAAAACAAAATAAATCTCTTCTTCCTGTTATTGGTAGTAATGAACGTTAGATATTTTTTTCCATGGGGTTAAAAGGTACCTAAGTATATGGTTGCAAAAATGAAAAAAAAAAATAGAGGACAGAATCGGGTATTGGCAAGCTCTTTTTCATTTTCATTTGTGTGTGGATTTTTAATATAAACGTGGGGACATATAATGCATTATTGCTATCAAAAACCATTTCAGTGAACATATTTCAGCAGTTCAACTTTATAACAATTATAAATATGCCAGTCAAACTTTTCTGGACAATGCCAGCATTTGGATTTTTTAAAAAAATAGGTAAATTTCTTATTGATGGCAACTATATGGTGTCTGTAACATTTTTATCATACAGTAGATTCCATCCATTCGCTATACTTTTCTAACTAAGTTGTCCTACATGCAAGTACATGTTTTTAATGTTGTCTGTCTTCTGTGCTGTTCCTGTAAGTTTGCTATTAAAATACATGAAATAACATTTGTTTTTTGCCTTTAATTTTTAACCCTGCCACATTGACTGCTAGTTTCTGTAAGTCAGCACCAATAGAAATTCAAGAAAGATGCATCTCTTGCACTGCTTCCAAACTAAATGTAGGAAAGTGTGCATTTCTGACTCATATTGAGATCTGGAGCCATACCAAAATTTATATGTGGTGGGAAAACACACATGGATGTAGTTACTAGTTCGCACATGTGCGCATCCACTTCAATAATGGCAGTAGCACTTTCAATGAACAAAGCTTCCCTTCCAGCCAATTCATGTGAATTGATCTTTTGGATCCCTCTTTCAGTTTACAAGTATAAAAGTAGCACACTTACTACACGAATTGGCCACCACCAGAAGGAATGAGTGTCTCACATCTCCTAGGTGGTGTGTGCCTGCAGCTTATGGTGTGGAAATTAGGAATCTGTGGTCATGACCCTCTGGTTTGAAATTACTATTTTTCTAGCTTCACTTTAATCCTATGGGGGGAGGGAGGGAATCTGCTTCCTGCACAGACTGAAAAAATCCCTAAATGTAGCTGTGTGTGAATCTTGACTACTGAGTCGGAGCTTCCATTTTGAGTGTTTTCAAACTCTTGCTGTTTCCAGCCATTTTCCAGAGCGTATTCAGTGGTACCTCGGGTTAAGAACTTAATTCGTTCTGGAGGTCCATTCTTAACCTGAAACCGTTCTTAACCTGAGGTACCACTTTAGCTAATGGGGCCACCCGCTGCCGTCGCCGCACGATTTCTGTTCTCATCCTGATGTAAAGTTCTTAACCTGAGGTACTATTTCTGGGTTAGCAGAGTCTATAACCTGAAGCGTCTGTAACCTGAGGTACCACTGTACTCTAGCTAGTTGGGTCAGTTTCTCAGATTCAGCTGATGTTCCGTTTTCTTCTGTGATTCTTCCTTACAATCATGCTGCAAACTTGCACAAATCAAATTGCACTTCCATCCTACAGAAACTAATATACAGTTGTACCTTGGAAGTCGAACGGAATCTGTTCTGGAAGTCTGTTCAACTACCAAAACATTCAGAAACCAAAGCGCTGCTTCTGACTGGCTGCGGGAAGCAAACGAACAGGCACTTTCAGGTTTGCGGCGTCAAGGAGCCAAAATGTTCGAGAACTAAGCTGTTTGAAAACCAAGGTACGACTGTATACTCTTCCCTTGCCTCCAACACGGTTACAATGATGCAGACCTGTTGATGGGTCACCCTGGGAGAATGCTCACAGTTCATGGGTCGGGCCCCCAGCAAATGGTTACTGTAATGGTTTTAGGGGTTGCTCGTGCGTAAGTTGCCGCCACTCCTGGCTAGGTTACCTGGTTAACCCTTTCTGACTGAACAGCCTCCAGCATCGTGACTGTCTCAGTCGCTGGCAGAATCCGTCAGTGGGCGTTTCTTAAACCTTTTCCAGCATAAAAGCTGTTTGATGCCAAGTCTCCTCCTACTCTCCCTGCGCGGAAGTCTTCTGCGCAGGGAGGGTGTGGGTAGCGGAGGACCCGTACTCTCTCCGCTGGTCTCCAGTGAAGAGTCTTGGAGATTCCTCTCCGATTCCCCCATCTGCCCCCCTTCTCCACTGGTGTTACGCTGATTTCCTTCCCCAGCAGATGGGCTGCCTCTCTCCCTACTGGGACCCTCTCCTGCATCCCTTTGGAGCCTTCCCTCCGCCTCTAGCTCCGATGGCAGTTCCCTGACAGTTACCCACTTCTGTATGCCCCATATATGGAGTGGGGGAAATACATTTTTCACTCTTTAAATTCCTAAATCTAATCTCGTGCATAGTTAGGAATATTGAAAGAATTAAAACATCTTCGAGGAAGGTTTTGCTTGACACTTATTTAATACAAATTCATTTTGACCCTATTTTCAACAGTCAATCAAGTCACAGTGGATAGAAAAATAAACCTTGAAAGCGAGAGGTTCTAAGAGCAGCACACCAGAAAAGACTGGTTTTGAAGCAAGTGGGTTATTAGATTTAAGATGTTTTTTTAATGCTACCATAATGGGTGAAGGAACATTCACAATGATGTTTGTTAAATAATTAAATGGCTTTCTTTTAAAAGGAAAGAAGTTCAATGTAATTTTATCTCAAAAAAGCAGAAAACTTGGTTGTTGGTACTGCCAATCAATATAAGGGCAGTTATATTGGAACTTGAACTGTGTTGGTTTGTGGAAGGAGACAGTAATACAAAGAACAGAAAGTACTTGGCCAGCACGCAGCAGAGTATTAATTTATGCATTATGTAGCATGGGAGTCAATTCACTTTGTAATTGTTGGCATCCCTCTGTCTTGAGAGGCAATGGAGTGAACCCCCAGTGGTGAAGTCAAACAACTGTTAGCAGCACCTTAAACCCCCCCTCACACCTTTGTTTTGGGCCAGAGGTGAGGATCCTGTGCCCCTTTAGATGACATCAGCTCTAGCCATCAGGGCTAATGATCAAGGATGTTGGGATTTGTAGTCCTCTAATGTTTAAAAGGTTGCAAGTTACCCATTCCTGGTTAAGGACATGAAGTTCAGACAGTTTACCAGTAAATCAGCAGCCATACAAAATTCAGCATGTTCTGGCAGTGTGGAAGCTATAGCTCTGTGACACAAAGTAATACAAATCTCATAAACTATTTAATTGATTCAGAAAATATGAATTGCATTGATTTTAGTTGGTATGTGTGTGTGTGTGTGTGTGTGAGAGAGAGAGAGAGAGAGAGAGAGAGAGATGTTTTAATATGTAAAGGTAAAGGACCCCTGGACACTTAAGTCCAGTCAAAGGCGACTATGAAGTTGCAGCACTTGTCTTGCTTTCAGGCCGAGGGAGCCGGCATTTGTCCACAGACAGTTTTCTGAGTCATGTGGCCAGCATGACTAAACCGCTTCTGGCACAACGGAATGACGTGATGGAAACCAGAGCGCATGGAAACACCATTTACCTATTTATCTACTTGCGCTGACGTGCTTTCGAACTGCTAGCTTGGGAGGAGCTGGGACAGAGCAACGGAAGCTCACTCCGTCGCGGGGATTCGAACCGCTGACCACCTGATCAGCAAGCCCAAGAAGCTCAGTGGTCTAGACCACAGCGCCACCCGCGTCCCTTTTTTAATATGTCCACTCTTCTGTCAGGTGCCACTGAATAACAGGCCTTCTCCAACTAACTAGTTGGTCTAGGAGTAGCCAGTGCTGATAACACACTAGGAGCCTGCACCCTTTAATCAGCTCAAGGGCAGGGGGGTCTCAGAAAAGATTTTTTTTGTGGGGGAAGGGGAAGAAGGTTCAATAGCACAAGGATAAGCCTTTCACTGAGAGAATCTTAGTGCTGTGTTGATTACAACCCATCATTAGTAATATGGACTTACCTATCAGGGGTGTGAGGGAACAGAGGCCAAGCAGCCTAGTCTTGGGTAATTCTGAGGTTTCTTCGGGCTTTAGTAGGTTTGTGATTATGCTGTGAGAAATTACTAATTGCAGATTTGTAAGATAAGTTGCACACATGCACTGAAGGTATGAGACGGCAGGGAATGGAAGAGAAATGGGGATGTGCGCCAACTAGAACAAGAAAGGAAGGGGCAACTCCCTATGCAGGGATATGGGGGGAATCTATCTGTGTGTGACAGTGATGTGAGTGGCTTCCAGATAATTTCACCAGATAGCAGCTGTCTAATGAGATGGGCATTAAATGGAATGTCAGGGAGGAGAGCAAGCTCTTGGAATAGGTTAAATTCTCCTCTGCAAAAAATGCAATATCCACTGGTATCCAGGCGATTGCCAGATGGTATCTGAGCATCTGCAGGGGATAGTGATTACTCTACATAGCAAGAGGAGAAAAGGGAGGGTGAGGGGCAGGAAAGTAGGGTGAAAACACAACAAAAAGATATTTCAGAAAGGCTTCTGTGCCACCCTGGGATGCTTCTCTTTTTATTTTGGGAATTTCCATTCCACCCCTTAAAAAAAAAAAGTCCTTCAGGTGAGATAAAAGCAACAGACCAAATATACATCATCATAAAAGCATAATAATAAAGCAATTGTAAACCAGCTATTTTAAAAGCAGCTGAAACCATTTTAGACTGCTGAGGAGACCCCCCCCCCTTTAAGCTTTTATGTAGTGCTGAAAGGAGAACAGTGCTGGCACTAGCCAAGTCTCCTTGGGGAGGGAATTCCAAAGGTGGAGGCCACCACTGGGAAACTTGCTCTTTCAGGCACCACCTGCATTGCCTAAATCCAGAAAGCCTTGATAGATAATTTAATTCCAGGGGCAGGTTAGTGTGGCAGCAGGCCTTTATTATTTCACATGCTCAAATCCAATGCCATATACATCTTTAACTGTGAGCACCGGCATTTTGACTTCTATTCTGAATCAGAGCACAAAGTAATGAAGCTCTCCAAGTAAGGATGTTGCCAGTGCCCAGCCGCTTTTAGTAAAAATATATAACAAATAAGTCAGATTCATGTGCTTTTTCATACAGCAGCAAGGTGAGGGGGAGTGACCTAGCTAAGCCTGGCAGAACATCTTACTCTATGATCTTAACCCATTCATGAATTAATTAGAGTTGAGCATGATGGTTATAGGAGACTCGATATCCCATAATATGCATCTGATTTAGGCCGATGTTTGCCAGCCTACCAGATATGTGCACATGTGATTGCTTCCACATAGTCTAGGAATCTTCTTAGTTTAACAGAGGGTCGTGGGGATAGGGGTCAAAAGAAAAAAAACAAGGGACACTAGAGTATAAATAACAACCTTACCCTGTTTGTTGATTGATAGCTACATGGTCATTTAAAGCCAGGATGATCACAGACATTTTTTAAAAAACCAAAACCCTGGTTTTACACCAACGATCACTACCTAAGTGTCCCCACCACATCCACTATTCTCATTCCCTTTATTTTGATATTCAGAGTCCCATTGCTTATTTACCCAAAATGGCACCATCCGCTCACTGGATGGCAGTACCATAAGACTTGTGGGGAGCCCCAGGGTTTTCAGAAGCACAAAAATATTTAGAAGAAAAACTCAAGTGTGTGGGTAGGCAGGGGGAGAGAGACGGGGAGAGAATCAAAGCTCCCCAGTGAGGACTGAGCATGCTCAGCGGCCGCAGACTCACAGGGGGGTGGGGGGTGGAATCAAAAATTTGGCACATGGAAAATGGAACAAAGTGGCTGGAATATTGGAGATCCCAGCATTCCACATTGCAACCATTTGTTGCCGGTCCCACTTACATCTTGTCAAAGACTCTCTTCTACCTGCAATATAACATATTAATTTACCCTATAGTCATCCTTCCTACACTGGATTCTGAAGCAGGTGTTCCTGACTGGCACAGTTGTTTTTATTTCAGCTACACAGGCACGGTTTAATAGAATGTCTTGATATAACCACAAGCCTGAAACTCAAACACATTCTGCATCTGGGTAGGTAGTTAGAGGAGAAATGATGGAAAGGAAGTGACTGCATATTTTCACACAACAACAGATATTGCAAAAATGGGATCTCCAAAATATCCCATGAGACAAAATGGGAATAATGATTTATGAGGGAAAGAGACCAGAAAAGGGGGGGAGGGTTTCTATTCCTTGTACATCAGTATTTATTTAAAACATTTCCCCTCTTCTAAAAGGATTCTAGGTACATAGGAACAGTTGGGGTTATGTATAGATTATTAAGTACTGGGGGCAGGGGGGTGGAGCTGATAGCATATTCATATTGCCAAGCTATGCGGAGTTCAGCACCTTGTGAAACAGTCACGACTGACTCTGCCAGAGCACAATTCAACCCAGATTTAATGTGCTGCAAACAGAGCATGCGGTGAAGGAATCCTACAGCCACGAGCTACCTGCTTAAATCCTGCCGTTTGAAGTCTGGAAGGAATGTCAGGCAGTACTAATGTGGACACTCACTGGCACATATACACCCTCTGTTATTGTTTCTACAAACATGGGAGTGCCTTTATCTCCAGCGCTGCCTTTGATCAGAATGTGGGACCGAACCGAGAGCCGGTGTAGATGCAATTAGTAAAGAGAACATGGATGGTTCTCTGCTGCAAAGTGAAGCGAGCCAGCAAAGCTGATTCTGCCCACAGTCCTTAGTCACAACCCCTCTCTAAATGCATGAGTGCCTGGCAGCTGTGACCTTGTCAAACAGCTTGTGAAAGGGGTCTTCCCAGACGAGCGCATGAGCTGGATGTGGGGGACTCAGCGGCTGTCACGTGAGTGCTGTGAGCAGTCTTGCCACTGAGCGAGGCAAGAGGTCCCATCTGGAAGCAGAACTCAGGACAGATTAGGGAGAAAAGCTGCGCGACAATCCACGTCCCCGGCTGGAGCAACTTCAAACAATTTCCATGTGCCAATTCATTTGAGACTTTTCAATCTGGTGGCTGTGTGCTGTATGTTGTAGAGGACAGTCCTCTGTTTTGGGCATCTCCTCTTTCAGGGGTGGGTGACCAAATACAGCCGTCTAGGCCTCTGGTCTCTTTGGACATGAGACTTAGCAAGCACACAGGCCACATGCTTGCAGTCTAACCCACTATGGTGACTTGGTTTTACATTAGAATAATTAATTATAAGTTTGCATCTAGGTGTGTGCATTATCCTGTGCGACCTTTATGCAAATCTGTGCCCTCTTTTGTGGTAATGTGTAAGAGGCCGCCCTGCTATACTTATGGGGCAGGCTGAGCACAGTGGAATCCCAAAGATGCCCCCCCCGCCCCCAAGTCTCTACAGTACAGTGGTACCTCGGGTTACATACGCTTCAGGTTACAGATGCTTCAGGTTACAGACTCACTAACCCAGAAATAGTACCTCGGGTTAAGAACTTTGCTTCAGGATGAGAACAGAAATCGCGCAGCGGCGGCACAGCAGCAGCAGGAGGTCCCATTAGCTAAAGTGGTGCTTCAGGTTAAGAACAGTTTCAGGTTAAGAACACACCTCCAGAATGAATTAAGCTCTTAACCCGAGATACCACTTGTCAGGGGTTCAGGAGCAGAGACGCAGAGAAGGGAGGAGACAGAGAGCGAGGGGGAGGAATACGAAGGAAGGATGAGTGGGGATGACGACCCGAGATCACCGAGCCTGTCTAGCGAGTCCGAGGATTCCCAGAAGGGAGCGCCAGCAGCCAGAGCAAGGGGGGAGAGCAGGGGAACACCCCAGGAAGAAGGGTCCAGAGAGGGATCAGAAAGCAGCAGTTGGAGATCGGGACCCACGTTCCCAGCCGGGAGCAGCGGGGAGAAAGGGGACCAGATATCGGGCTCCGGAGACTTTCAGAAGGAGGGAGGGCATGAGTCAGGAGTAGTCACGCCCACCTCGGGGAGCGAGGAAACGATCAAGAGGAAAGTGGAGAGTTGGGCGCGCGCGCCAAGTTCAAATGTAACGGAAGCTGGCGCAGCCAGCAGCCCAGAGAGTGAACCGAGTCCCAAAGCCCGCCGCAAGGAGGCGGAAGGGTCAGGGGGGTCCGCGTCAGAAGAGAGTAGGAAAAGAGAGACCCAGGGGGGCAGGAGGACCCAGAGACGGAAGGAAAGGCGCAGGAGGTGGAGCAAGGCTAGGGTATTAAGCTGGTGCGCTAGAGGCGGAGACTCAGACGGGTCTTCGTCGTTCTGACCTAGAAGAAGTAGGGCTGCACGTTGCAGTTTGGAAATGGAACCTGTAATCCAATAAAGACTCTTCGAAACTGAACGCTGGCTGACTTGGTCCTATGTGAGCTGGGACTGGGCGGCAGCCCTGACAGTAAGACCCGTCTCAACAAGCTTCTGACACCTGATACCTCGCAGCGGAGACAGAAGCAGCTGGAGGAGGGGATCGGTGTGTGGGAGCAAGCTCACGACGGTTGGCAAAGATGACGGAAGCAGAGAAAGTTTCAGCGCTGCAACAGGCAGTTACCCAATTGAATGCGGAGGTACTGGCATCCAAGAAAAGGGAGGAGGATGTGGCAGCCGCCTACCGAGATCTCCACGCCAGGTTTGAAGCATGGGTTAAGCATGGGCAGCCAGGACCCAGACCGGAGGGGGTTGGGTTGGCACGGAGAGCAGGAGGGCTGGTGGCTCACTTCGATGGGAATTTACAACAGTACCCCAACTTTCGAGCAGATGTGATGTGCGCACTGCAACTGCTGGCAAAAGACTTTAGAGATGAGCAAGAGAAAGTGGGGTTTATACTGTCCCATTTGCATGGGGATGCGAAGGCGTGGCTGCGCAATTTGTGGAGGGATAAAGATCCGGCGCTTCAGAATGCAGATGCCTTTATCAAAGCGATGGATGCATGTTTTTTGTCTACCATTGATGTGGATCTTGCCCGACGGGAGATTCATGGACTGAAACAAGGGAGGGCGAGCGTCCGACAGTACCACGCCCGCTTTTTTGCGCTGGTCAGTGCATTGGAATGGGACCGGGACTCGCCCCCAGTCAGGGACCTGTTCTGGGAGGGTCTCAGCTCTGCTGTGAAGGATGAAATTGCGAGGGGGGAGAGGCCCCGAAGCACGCAGGAGGTGGTCCAAAGGGCGCTGACTGTGGGGGTGAGGCTGGAAGAACGTCCATGGTGCAGAGATGAAGGACGTGGAGGGCGCGAAGCAGCGAGAAGTTTCTCTTTCGTTCCAAGGGAAGCAGCGCGTGCGCAATCCACACCTCCGCCAGGAGGGGGAGTGGAACCTATGGAAGTGGGAGGCGCCAGGGCTCAGTCAGCTAGCAGAGCCTCTGCACCGACAGCAGGCAAGACTAAACCTCCTAGAGGGACCAGGAAGTGTTACATATGCGAGAGCCCTCAACACTTGGCGAAAGAGTGTCCCCAGAGGAGCTCCAAGCACACTGCAGCCTCCACAACGGTGAAAGTGGCCACACAATGCAGCGAAGACCAGCAGGGAAACGACGATGTCTGGCTGGAGACAGAGGCACTGGGGCCCAGCCAGACGCATCAGTGAAGCAGTCCCCAGCGATATTGCAACCCACGGACCCCCTCCCACCCAAACCAGTAGTGCAACTCACAGCGTCTCTCCAGCTACCCAATGGAGTCACCATCGAAGTGCCGCTTTCTGTGGATTCTGGAAGCAACGCAGACTTTATAGCACAGGATTTTGTGGAGCAGCACGCTATAAAGCTGCTGCCTGCCACTCTGCCCCTGCAAGTCGTCACAGTGGATGGCAGAGAGTTGCTAGGGGGGCAGGTGGTGAAGCAGACGCCACCAATGGTGATGCAACTTGGTAACCACAGGGAAGTCATCAGTTTTAATGTCACCCGACTGTCGGACACGCCCATTGTGTTGGGCATGAGTTGGCTGGACAGGCACAGTCCAACGCTGGCTTGGTACCAGAGACAGCTGATCTTCGGCTCCTCTTACTGCGCAGAACACTGCATCCTGCCCAGGCAGGAGGGGGAGGAGGAGGACTCACAACTGCAGTTGGGAACGTTGCAAGCAGTTCCCCACAAATACGCGGACTTTCTGGAGGTCTTCTGCGAGAAAGAGGCAGACAAGCTACCACCGCACAGGCAATATGACTGCAAGATTGACCTCCTGCCAGGGGCGACGCTGCCGAAGGGGAAGCTATATTCCATGTCTGAGGACGAACTACAGGAACTCAAACAGTTCATCGATCACAATTTGCAGCGCGGTTTCATCCGGGAGTCCAGCGCAGTAGGGGGCAGTCCTGTTTTCTTCGTGAAGAAAAAGGACACGCCCCAAAAAAGATTGGTCGTGGATTACCGCCTCTTAAACAGAATGACCAAGCCCTCCGATTTCCCTATGCCCAGGATTGACGACCTGCTGGCGACGGTGCGCAAGGGACGCGTGTTCACCAAGTTGGACCTGCGAGGAGCGTACAATCTCATCCGTATGAGGGAGGGCGATGAGTGGAAGACAGCCATGTTCACGCCTCTGCGCACCTACGAATATAGAGTTATGCCTTTTGGATTGCAAAATGGCTCCCACGTTTTTCAAGCTTTTATGCATCACGTGTTGGCGGGACTCCTCTACAAGAAGTGCGTCTGCTTTCTGGATGACATCCTGATATTCTCTGACTCGCAGCAAGCACACGACCAGGACGTTCGGGAGGTGCTGAAGAGGCTGCAGCAGCATAGACTGTACGCCAAACTGGAGAAGTGCCAGTTCGACACGACGGAGGTGGATTTCTTGGGTTACAAGCTGTCGGACAAGGGGCTAGCCATGGACAGCGCCAAGGTTCGTGCGGTGTTGGATTGGAAGAGCCCGCGCAACCGGAAAGAGGTCCAGAGGTTTGTCGGATTCGCCAATTTCTATCGCAAGTTCATCAAGGGGTTCGCGATGCAGACGGCAGCTATTACGGACACGCTAAGCTCCAAGAAAAAGAAATTCATCTGGACGGAGCAGGCGGAGCGGTCCTTTCAGACACTCAAGCGTCTCTTCGCGTCGGAAGAGCAACTGCTGCATATCGACCCCAGCAGACCGCTGAGGGTGGAGACAGACGCGTCCGATAGAGCAGTGGGAGCGGTACTGCTGCAGAAGGACCCGCAGGGGGTCTGGAGGCCGGGGGCGTTCTACTCCAGAAAGCTCAGCAAGTCGGAGCAGAACTACACCATCTGGGATAGGGAGCTGCTTGCCATTCATGCAGCTTTCAAGGCGTGGAGGCACTTCCTGATCGGCGCCAAGCACACGGTGCAGGTCTGCACGGACCACAAGAATCTGGAGCACTGGCGCACGGCTCGGTTCCTGAACCAGAGGCAGATCCGTTGGGCGGAGTTCTTTGCTGACTTCAATTTCCGAATTGAGTACGTCCCGGGCGACACCAACATCATGGCGGATGCCCTGTCCCGAAAACCGCAGTACCTCGAAGAGGCGACGCCAGCGGCGGCCATGCACATCTTCGCGCCAACAGCGTGGGCGTGCGCTTCAGCCACAGTAGACCTGGATGCGGTGCGAAGGGCGTTGCAGGACGACTCCTTCGCGCAGGCGAAGATGGCAGAGGTGCACAAGGGCACGGCGAAGGGCGACGAGTTCCAGATACGAGACGGCTTGCTCTTACGTAAAGGGGCCGTCTACGTGCCGGGAGACGAACTTCGCGCCCGGGTACTGCAGCAACTGCACGACGCACCCACGGCCGGGCACTTTGGCACAGAAAAAACGGTGGAATTGGTCGCAAGAGACTTTTGGTGGCCCAGACTGAGGGGGGAAGTCGCGGACTACGTCGCGAGGTGCGACACCTGCCAGAGGGCCAAGCCGGTGCACAAACCACCGGCGGGACTGCTGGAACCGCTGCAAACGCCGTTTGAACCATGGGAGAGGGTGGCCCTGGACTTTGTCACGGATCTACCCAGCTCGAGAGGCAAGACAGCTGTACTAGTGGTGGTGGACTTGTTCACCAAGATGGCACATTTCATACCGTGTGCGAAGGTGGCCACGGCAGAACAAACAGCCAAATTGTTCATAGATCACGTGTTCAAAGTGCACGGGCTGCCACGGTCTATACTGTCCGACCGCGGACGCCAGTTCATCTCGAATTTCTGGCAAAAGCTGATGGGCTTCCTGAACGTCAAGATCAACCTGACATCGGCAAGGCACCCGCAGACCAACGGGCAAGCGGAGAGGGTCAATGCCATCATGCAGCAGTACCTGAGATGCTATGCCAATCAACAGCCGGCGACGTGGGTGGATTACCTGCCGCTCGCCGAATTCGCCTACAACAACACGAAACACGTATCCACAGGGGTGACGCCGTTCTTCGCCAACAATGGGAGGAATCCCAGAACCTTCCCGGGACTGGACAGAGTGGGGGAAGGGGAACCACAGACGGCGGACGCTTTCGCATCTGAGTTGCAAGAGGTCCACGATCAACTCAGACGGCAGCTGGAGCTGGCGAAGCACGCATACAAGGTCCAAGCTGAAAAGCACAGGCGAGTTGGCGAGGAGATCCGAGTGGGAGACTGGGTCTGGTTGGCAGCCCACGCGGTGCCGACCCGATCGTTAGCCAAGAGGAAGCTAGGGCACAAGCAACTCGGTCCATACCGAGTCGAAGCGCAGATCAACCCGGTGGCTTTCCGGCTGGTGCTACCAGAGGGTTCCAGGATGCATCCGGTGTTCCACAGGTCGGTGCTCACTCCCTACAGGGCACCGCACAGGTTCCAGGAACCAGGAACGGCACCGAGTCAGTCTCCGGAGCGGACGGAGGTGGGAAGATTGCCACAGCAGGACCCCATCAACGAAGTCACGGAGATTTTGGACTCCAGATGGGGGGAAGACGGAGTAGAATATCTACTAGCAAGGGAGGGCACCCGGGCCAGTACTAATAGCTGGGTGCCGGACTACGCCTTGGAGGAACCCCTGCTCAAGGATGAGTTTCATGCCCTTTTCCCACACAGACCTATGCCAGCGGGCTTCTTCGACGACTGGTTGTTCACGCCCACGCTTTCCTCCAGCACGTTCCATGGCTTCGACTCGGAAGGGGAACCCGCACCGCGCACACGTTCCCCAGAGGGGTCACCGGAGGGTTCGGCGTCCGACAACTCGTATTGGTGGGACGATCGGCCAGAGGAGCAGTGGCGCCGGAAGTGGCAGGAGACACCAGGTCCAGCGACAGACGCAGAGACGGACATGGACGTTTGCGGGGAGGACCTTGGTTTCGAGCACGGCGGCACCGAGATGGAGGCGGAGGAGACCACCGTTGACGAACGCGGGGAGGAAGACTCGGAGGTCTTCAGTTGGCGGCCAGCAACGGGGAGCGTACTGTATCCGACATTCACTCCCGTGATGACGGAGCACCCACCAACCACCCTTGAAAGCGGGGAGGGGGGAAGGGGAGGCTTCGAGGGGGGGATGGATGTCAGGGGTTCAGGAGCAGAGACGCAGAGAAGGGAGGAGACAGAGAGCGAGGGGGAGGAATACGAAGGAAGGATGAGTGGGGATGACGACCCGAGATCACCGAGCCTGTCTAGCGAGTCCGAGGATTCCCAGAAGGGAGCGCCAGCAGCCAGAGCAAGGGGGGAGAGCAGGGGAACACCCCAGGAAGAAGGGTCCAGAGAGGGATCAGAAAGCAGCAGTTGGAGATCGGGACCCACGTTCCCAGCCGGGAGCAGCGGGGAGAAAGGGGACCAGATATCGGGCTCCGGAGACTTTCAGAAGGAGGGAGGGCATGAGTCAGGAGTAGTCACGCCCACCTCGGGGAGCGAGGAAACGATCAAGAGGAAAGTGGAGAGTTGGGCGCGCGCGCCAAGTTCAAATGTAACGGAAGCTGGCGCAGCCAGCAGCCCAGAGAGTGAACCGAGTCCCAAAGCCCGCCGCAAGGAGGCGGAAGGGTCAGGGGGGTCCGCGTCAGAAGAGAGTAGGAAAAGAGAGACCCAGGGGGGCAGGAGGACCCAGAGACGGAAGGAAAGGCGCAGGAGGTGGAGCAAGGCTAGGGTATTAAGCTGGTGCGCTAGAGGCGGAGACTCAGACGGGTCTTCGTCGTTCTGACCTAGAAGAAGTAGGGCTGCACGTTGCAGTTTGGAAATGGAACCTGTAATCCAATAAAGACTCTTCGAAACTGAACGCTGGCTGACTTGGTCCTATGTGAGCTGGGACTGGGCGGCAGCCCTGACACCACTGTATTTGGTTGACTGCTGTTGCTTGAGTGTTGTCACCCTGTGATTTGCATGGCTGCCACCAGATGGCACCATAAGAGAAAAGGAGGGAGGGGGGAAGTGTAGGAAAAAGGAGTAAGGTGAAAATGCAGGGTGCATTGTGGTGCTGCAGGATAGAAGAAATTTTAGCAATTGGGAAGTGGGAAGTAAATGCATGAGGTGGGGAGATCTCAGGGATTACATAGGCATCTGTGCTCAAAGGAGAATGTGCAAAAATGGAGCAAGGTGGAGACAAGACTATGGGGAGAAGGGGAAAATAGGGTGTACAAAGAGGGTTGCAGAATAGAAGGGGTGGTGGCTTCAGAAGGGGGGGGGGGTAAAAAAGGGGCTTAGTAGTTACAATGTGTGGGATGAGGAACATCCAGAAGGTTGGTCCGTGTGCAAGTGGTTGGTTTTATTGTATATGCAACGATTGTCGATGTTTTTGGATGATGCCATGGCCTTTGGCTAGTGCAGTTAAGTTTACGATGGTGGTGGTGGTGGTGGTGTACAAGTGTGGTGGCGGAAAAGAAGGGGAAGGAACAGGCATGGTAATGAGGGTGAAGGTGGAAACAGGAGTGCAAGCAGGGCTGAACAATAGAATAATAATAATAATAATAATAATAATAATAATAATAATAATAATATTGAGAGACATTGCTTCAGAAATGTGGCTGGGAAGGTTGAAGAAGGGCTTAGTAGTTGCATGGTGTGGGAAAGAGTTGGTCAGCAGAGCGAGTGGGGGAGCAGAGCCCCCCAAGTTTGTTATATCTCTTGGGAATGCTCTTGCTTTGGATTTCCTGCTTTGAGCAGGAAGTTGGGCTGAGTGTTCTACAAGCCCCAACTCTATGGTTTGATGAGTCTGATGGCCTGCTTCTCCAGGTGCCATCTTCAAACACCTGAAGGGCTGTCCCACAGAAGATGGAGGAAGCTTGTTTCTGCTGTTCCAGAGGCTAGGACCTGAACCAATGGATTCCAATTACCAGAAAGGAGATTCTGACTAAACATCAGAAATAACTAGCTGTTCATCTATGGAATGGACTCCCTAGGAAGGAGGTGGACTCTCCCTTGCAGTGGCGTAGCATAGGTTGTCAGCACCCAGGGCAAAGCAAGTAATTTGCGCCCCCTAACCCGTGGATTTGCACCCCCTAACCCCCAGATGTTGCGCCCAGTGCGGCCGGGCCCCCGTGCACCCCCCACGCTACACCACTGCTCCTTTGCTAGGGGTTTTTAAGCAGAGGCTGAATGACCATCTGTCAGGGCTCATTTAGCTGTGATTTCTGCAGAGCGGTGGGACCAGTTGACCCATCACAAAGAGCAAATCGGTTGAAAAAGCATCATTAATTCCAAGGAGAGAAGAAATATTTGAGGGGAAGGGAGGACTATCGCCCTTCTCTCACCTCCAAGGAAACAGCAACCTATTGAGTGATATATCCAAAGTCAAGAAGAAAATTGGTGGGAAAGCTAGGTACTTGCTATATATCTCTACGAAGTTGCAGCCAGCTGCTATTTATCTGCAAGATCTGTTTAGGAGAATATTTTAAGGCTCAGCTCTTCTGTGAAAACAGATGTTGAGGTGGCGTGAGGAAGTGCAACTCTCTGAAAATGGTCAAAATTGGATGAGGAACGGCTAACTTTCCTGATACAAAAACAATGTTTGCTGAAAAACCGATTGAACGGCAAGACGTCAACATAGATGGCTGTAATGCTGGTGAGTTTCAGGCAGCGATATTGTTACATCTGGAGCGTGATTGGGAAGTGGGGGATGGGATGGAAAGCTGGAGACGCATGTTTTCGAGTCTCATGTGGAATAAATCTGCCACTCAGGAGAAAAGCTTTAATCCAGAGATCTGACATTAAGGTCGTTCCCTCGCCCTGACTCTGCCCTTCCATCAATAGCACAATACTGAACATAATACACGCCCTTAGCAAAAAATGGTTTTGCAGCTGCACCAAGCTAAAGGCCTGCAGTTCACAGCAGTGTGGCATTGACAGGGGTGATTAAAAAAAAGTTCAAAGAGGGTAGTGACACCCACTAAGTTCACAGTAGAAGGAATCAGGCACTGCTTGCTTTAGTGTCGTAATGCTGAACTTCTACATCTTCATTCCAGAGCAGCTCACAGGCAGATCGGGGTCATGTCTGGTACTGTTCCTTTCAAATATGGGCTTTCCTTGACATGGAAGCAATGCAGAGGAGGACACGAAATGCCTGGCCAACTTTGGCCAGCCTTTGCTAGCCTGATGCCCTCCAGATTGTTTCAGAGTACAACTCCCCACCAGCCCCTTCCGGCACAGATATTGGGAAAAAGTTTTCAGAGAAGGGAAACCAAAATGATCCAAGGGGATGGGGCAACTGCCCTAGGAGGAAAGGTTAGGACATAATGGAGCTTTTTAGTTTGGAGAAGAGGTGAGTAAGCAGGGACTTGATAGAGTTGTGTGAGGTTATGAACAGTGTGGTAAATCTTATAATTCTAAAAATACTAGAATGCTGGGATGCGGGTGGCACTGTGGGTAAAACCTCAGCGCCTAGGACTTGCCGATCGCGTGGTCGGTGGATCGAATCCCCGCGGCGGGGTGCGCTTCTGTCGTTCGGTCCCAGTGCCTGCCAACCTAGCAGTTCGAAAGCACCCTCGGGTGCAAGTAGATAAATAGGGACCGCTTACCAGCGGGAAGGTAAACGCCGTTCCGTGTGCTGCGCTGGCTCGCCAGATGCAGCTTGTCACGCTGGCCACGTGAACCGGAAGTGTCTGCGGACAGCGCTGGCTCCCGGCCTATAGAGTGAGATGAGCGCACAACCCTAGAGTCTGGCAAGACTGGCCTGTACGGGCAGGGGTACCTTTACCTTTTTACCTTTTTACTAGAATGCTAGATATTCAAGAAAGCTGAATTTTGGAAGATTCAGGACAAAAGAAAGAAAGAAAGTAATAATTGTGGATGGGGAGAATGCTGTTGCACTAATGCCCTGATTGTAGGCTTCCTCTAGCCTAGAGCGTTTTTAAAACAGAGTGGTAGTTTAGATGGGCCTTTGGCCTGATCTAGTACAGTGGTACCTCAGGTTACAGACGCTTCAGGTTACAAACTCCGCTAACCCAGAAATAGTACCTCAGGTTAAGAATTTTGCTTCAGGATGAGAACAGAAATCGCGCAGCAGCAGTGCGGCAGCAGTGGGAGGCCCCATTAGCTAAAGTGGTACCTCAGGTTAAGAACACTTTCAGGTTAAGAATGGACCCCCAGAATGAATTAAGTTCTTAACCTGAGGTACCACTGTACACTCTTCTTATGTTCTTCAATAAGACTTAAATGAAACCAAGTTTTAACAACATAGAAGTGATTGATATATTTGTAAAATATATAAATGTATTTTGCTCTTTGTGAAGAACTCATTATGATGAGTTATAAACGAACTTGCATTTCATATTTGAGATGCTTCTCAATTAAGGTATTTGCAACTGAACTCAAGCATTCAGATTTTGCCCACTCTATATATTCCTGTAGAATAATGTTGCTATAGTGATTAATCTTCCCAGCATAAATGAATAAGACATCTTCTCAACTGCACTGACACTGTATAGTTGCTTGCCTCTCACTACCTTGAATGCCCATTGTAGAAATTCTTCTACTTTCCCTTAAAAAGCCTTTTACTTCATGACTTCAAGGATTTTCATACTGAAAGTCATCTGAACTCAATAACACCAGGCACTGAAAGCCAAGACTTTACATTATGTGTTGTAGATCGCCACCTGCTGGCATGATGTCTACATTGCTACTAATATTGAGTTTTGCTTGGCAATAATCTTTTTTTTTTTTGGCAGGGGAATATACAGTCAGCTTCTCATCTTTGCTCAGTTTTGTGAAGCGGAATTGTATTTGAAAGTTTCTGATACATCTGCAGTGGCTTTTAGTTGGGGAGACAAGGGAATTTAGTGATTAAAACAATAGTGTTACTTTGGGTGAAAATAAATGTATTGGAGTAGACAGCAAATATTTCATCACTAATCTAGCACAGTGTTTCTGAACCAGGGGCCATGTAGGCCTCCAGGATATTCCAAGGGGGCCACAGGTGAAAAATGCATAAATAGGGGGGAACAGCATGAGGCTAGGGGGCCACAGAGAGAAGTGAAGGGGGGAAATTGCTGTAAGGTGACTGAGGGTCAGGCAGCAGGCCGATGGCAGCCCGACTCTAGCCTTTTGGGCTGAATCTGTAGGTTTCCCCCTCTGTGTCAAATTTGTTGTCGTTTAGTTGTTTAGTGGTGTCCGACTCTTCCTGACCCCGTGGACCAGAGCACGCCAGGCACTCCTGTCTTCCACTGTCTCCCGCAGTTTGGTCAAACTCATGTTGGTAGCTTCGAGAACATTGTCCAACCATCTCGTTCTCTGTCATCCCCTTCTACTTGTGCCCTCAATCTTTCCCAACATCAGGGTCTTTTCCATGGAGTCTTCTCTTCTCATGAGGTGGCCAAAGTATTGGAGCCTCAGCTTCAGGATCTGTCCTTCCAGTGAGCACTCAGGGCTGATTTCCTTTAGAATGGATAGGTTTGATCTTCTTGCAGTCCATGGGACTCTCAAGAGTCTCCTCCAGCACCATAATTCAAAAGCATCAATTCTTCGGCGATCAGCCTTCTTTATGGTCCAGCTCTCACTTCCATACATCACTACTGGGAAAACCAAAGCTTTAACTATACGGAGCTTTGTCGGCAAGGTGATGTCTCTGCTTTTTAAGATGCTCTGTGTCAAATAACTGGGGTCAAATAAGTGTTGTTTACTTTTTATAATACATGGAAGATGGATCTCCCTCTGGAGGTTCTGGACTCTCCTTCCTTGGAGGTTTCTAAGCAGAGGTTGGGTGGACATCTGTCCACGATTCTACGTTTTTCTGCTTCAACAATATTTCATTATGTTCCTATCATTTGATGTAATTGTATTTTGTATATTTACAAACACAACATTTAAATAGCTACCTTTCTACCAATAGGATGGGGGTTTTTGTTAGGGGGGCAGAACCTCAGATTTGTATTGATTCGTGTTGATTTTGTACTTTTGGGGGCAGCTGCCCCCCCGGCTATGCCGGGGGAGCACAGGAAGAAAACAAGGTCGGAAGGGGGTCGTGGTCGGGAAAAGGTTGGGAAACACTGATCTAGCAGAACATTCAATCATCATCATACATTTAAAGTACATTCATTAGGAATATTCTCCTTTTTATCATGATGGATAGATGTCATTCTTAAAGGCACAGGCAGAGCAGTCCTATGCACCAATTATGTTGCAGGGTGGAAATAAGCTGGTGAAACAGTCACCGTATCCTATACATTCTCAGCTGTGGGGAGGAATACACAGTAAGTAAATACAAAATAGCAAGAAAATAGCAGGCATACACCCTGCAGCATCCCTCAAAACATATTCTGCTTGTGGTACAACAGTCATATTTTATAAAAATATAAATAAATACATACATACATACATACATACATACCCCACCCTCCCCGGCCAGAGCCAGGCTCAGGGTGGCTAACACCAATAAAATTACAATAAAAACATAATAGGGAAAAAATGAATTTAAAATATAGGTTAAAATACAATTTAAAATGCAGCCTCATTTTAAAAGTAGTCCATAGATCAAAACTTTAAGGGGAGGGAAATATTAGGGTCAGATTGAGTCCAAACCAAAGGCCAGGTGGAACAGCTCTGTCTTGCAGGCCCTGTGGAAAGATGTCAAGTCCCGCAGGGCCCTAGTCTCTTGTGACAGAGCGTTCCACCAAGTCGGGGCCAGTACTGAAAAGGCCCTGGTCCTAGTTGAGACCAACCTAACCACCTTGCGACTTGGGAACTCCAAAGTGTTGTCATTTGTGGACCTTATGTCCTCTGCGGGGCATACCAGGACTGGCGGTCCTGTAGGTACGTGGGTCCTAGGCTGCATAGGGCTTTAAAGGTCAAAACCAGCACCTTAAACCTTAAATGTCCTTGAGGAGGCAATGTGTCCTTGGTTCCCCTGCCTTTCCTTCCTATGTTCTCCATCCCAGCTGTCCACCATCAATTTGTAACATATGCAGTGAGTGGTGATGGTGGAGGCAGAGGAATGTGCAATCTGCATAGCAGGAACTGTTTTAATAAATGGGGAGCGAAGGGAAGGTACCTGTCTTTGCAGTGTCCCAAACTTGTTTATTTTGCTCATTTCTGTCTTAGTGTACAGGTTGATGGCCCCCTGGTGAAAGATGTGCATTCTGGCATGATATAAACTATTGGGGCTCAGAGGTCAGAAATTGTGCCTCCCCACATACTGGAGTCGCAATGTAGTTTTGTTACTATTAATTTTTATTATTCGCCAAGTGTTCACAGCCTCATTTCATCATCTCAAGGAATTACAATAATTCCCTCCCACCTCCCCACCCTTGGTTCTATAGCAGTGACACAATTTCAGGAAGTGGTGGCTTTTAATATTACATTCCTGGCAATATGGTTAAGATCTATGCGTGGGAAATGTCTGCTTTCAATAATGCCAAGAGATTCAACAGCTGAGTTTAATTAATGTATGGCACCTAAGAAAGCTATTGGATGAGTCCCAATCTGCACTATACATCTAAAGCAGTATCATGCCACTTTAAATGGTCATGGCTTCCCCACTCTCAAGTAATTATGGGGAATGTAGTTTGCTAAGGGTACTGAGAGTTGGTAAGGTAAAGGTAAAGGGACCCCTGACTGTTAGGTCCAGTCGCGGACGACTCTGGGGTTGCGGCGCTCATCTCGCTTTATTGGCCAAGGGAGCCGGCGTACAGCTTTCGGGTCATGTGGCCAGCATGACTAAGCCGCTTCTGGCGAACCAGAGCAGCGCACAGAAACGCTGTTTACCTTCCCGCCGGAGTGGTACCTATTTACCTACTTGCACTTTGACATGCTTTCGAACTGCTAGGTTGGCAGGAGCAGGGAGCGAGCAACAGAAGCTCACCCCGTTGCAGGGATTTGAACCACCAACCTTCTGATCAGCAAATCCTAGGCTCTGTGGTTTAACCCACAGCCCCACCCGCATCCCACTGAGAGTTGGTAGGAGACCCCTATTCTCAGAGTGGTTTGACAATCAGTCTCTCTTCTCAGAGAGCTCTAAGAATTGTAGCTCTGTGTGGGGAATAGGGCTTTCCTTTTTCAGGGAAGGCTATGACTGTTTGAAGTGTTATAATCATAGCATTGTAAATCTATAGTGCAGATAGACCAAAGTCTACCAAAGGAAGAACAGAAGAGGAGCTCCGTGGGAAAGCATCCCAGCCTTCGCCAACCTGGTGCCCTCCAGATGTTGTCAGACTGCAACTCTGACAACATCTGTAGGGTGTCAATTTGTTGGAGCTGTTTTTAAAATTGTGCTTTAATGTTGTGAAGGGCAGTGAATGAATGAATGAATGAATGAATGAATGAATGAATGAATGAATGAAAGCAGTGGCTCTCCAGCATCTCAGAAACAGGATCCCTTTTGCATCATCAGCTAGTTCATACCCTCCAACATTTCTCTGATGACAATAGGGACTTCCCATTCCATAATGATAATTTTACTATTTATACCCCACACATCTTACTGGGTTGCCCCAGTCACTCTGGGCAGCTTCCAACATATATAAAACATAATTAAACATTAAACATTTTTTTAAAAAAAAACCTTCCCTATACAAGATTGCCTTCAGATGGCTCGGGTATTGGATAACGCCATACCCTCCAACATTTTTCCAACGAAAATAGGGACATCCTAAGGAAAACCGGGACATTCCAGGATCAAATCAGAAACCTGTGATGGTAAAGAATGTGTGTTGTTTCTGTGGTGATTTTTTTTTAATGTAAAGAAAATGTGTCTGCAAAACCAAATGAAAAACAGATTAAAAAATGATTAATAAGGGCGAAGATATAGCCTAACAGTTATATATATTATGATGGCTAAATCAGGGGCAGCAGAAGGTAGATAAGAATGTACTGGTAAATCTAGCGTTGGTTTGAAGTAGATCAGCAAGGATTTGTGACTCCCCAATTAATTATCAGTGACAATGGTGTGTACTCAGCAACAACAACTCTTCTATATTAATAAATGTCCCATAGGAAGGAACAGACTACATTACCATTTCAGAGCCTGCTTAAACTTTCCTGTTTAGCCAGACATTCCTGGCTTCATAACATCTTGATAACAAATGCTTCTGATAACTCTGTAAATTGTATTACATCAGCAACTGGTGTGTTCTGTGTTTTACAGTTTTCTATGTGGTTCTTTTATTTCATTATTGTTGACCACCTAGAGATATTTTGACATACAAAGCATTCTTACAAAATTCCCCAGAGAAAAATATAAATAAAAGACTCTAAATGCCAAAGCATTTAAGTTAGCTGAAACCAGAGTTTCTTCATAATTATGACAGGTATGAAATCAGCTGCAATAAGAACAACACAAAGATCAATTTCTTGATGGACTCAGAAAATTGTAATTTGTTTCAGGTCTAGCAATAATTAGCACTGGGCAAGGAGGGGGGCAGCCAAGGCCTCTGTAAGCTCTAATAATAAGTTTAGTGCCTGTGTGCTTTTCTAACGAGTCCCGTTTTAAAAGCCTTTAGCTGCAGGCCAGTTAATAAAACGGAAATGCAGATTCTGTTGGGGAAGATGAGGAGAAGAAAGGGTCCTTTTTCATTCAGGACGTGGAGGGAGCACAAAGGCAAGCTGAAGTGAAAGGGAAATTGGGCTCCCGGATTAACTGCAGGAGATCTGTGTGAGTGTGTGCGCGCCTGCACAATGCTTGAACTTCACGTGCCAAGAAAAACAGGGCACAACCTCTCTGGGGCCTGTAGAGGCAAAGTAGCTCTCTGCCCAGCAGGCCTTCAGCCTTTCCACATTGTATGTGTTAAGGGGAGTGGGGAGAGAAAGGATAATCCCCCTAACCAGGTTATAATGTCAGGTCACCTGCTGAAGCAGAAGATAACCACACCTCCAGCCAAAGTGTTCATCCTACTTGCCTTGCTTCTGCCACCTCTCTAAAATACAGAGTCCTTAACATCAGCAGTCAGGAGCGCTTCAGCCGTGTTTTTGAGTCTGTTTGAAACTTAAAACCTCAATTTCTTAATAGGGCTATGTTTAAAACTTGTTTGAGTCTCTGCCCTGTTTTTGAGTCTGTTTGAAACTTCAAACCTTTATTTTGTATTACTATTGCTTGGTCCTCCTTAACAGGGCTATGTTTAAATATTGTCATTGAGGTTTTCAAACCTTTAACATCAGCAGCCAAGAGCGCCTCAGCCCTGTTTTTGAGTTTGTTTGAAACCTCAGACCTCAATTTCTTATTACTACTGCTTGGTTCTCTTAAATAGAGTTATGTTTAAAACTTTTTTGAGTTTCTGCCCTGTTTTTTGAGTTTGTTTGAAACTTTAAAACCTCAATTTCTTATCACTACTGCTGGATTCTCTTAAATGGGGCTATGTTTAAAACTTGTCATTGAGGTTTTCATACCTTTTTTGTAAACTCGAGGAAGCATTTTCAGCCCTGCTCTTGAACTTGTTTGATATCACTTAAAATCTTATTTTTTCTTTATTTCCTTCTGAGGAAACTGATTAGTTCAGTGAAACGAGTTTTGTAGCCGGCATCTCGTAAAGTCTTTGTTTAAGTCTAGTTAATTTTTTGATTATTGTTATTCTATAGTCGATTACTTCTTGTTTCAGGGATTTTCACGGTAATTTTTTGTTTTGTTTTGTGTAATGTCTCTAAAATACAGCTGTTAGAGCATCTCACAATATTAGGAATGTTTTATTAATACAAACACGAATCAGGAGCTGCTGTTGCAATACACCTAGCTTTAAGATCCCATCACCTTATTATATAAGTCATCCAAGAGGCTCAGTGGTTTAGACCACAGTGCGACCCACGTCCCCCTCTTGGGCTTGCCAATCAGAAGGTCGGCAGTTTGAATCCCTGCGACCGAGCTCCCGTTGCTGTGTCCCAGCTCCTGCCAGCCTAGCAGTTTGAAAGCATGCCAGTGCAAGTTGATAAATAGGTACTGAAAACGGCATTTCTGTGCACTCTGGTTTCCGTCCTGGTGTTCCGTTGCGCCAGAAGCAGTTTAGTCATGCTGGCCACATGACCCAGAAAGCTGTCTGTGGACAAACGCCGGCTCCCTCGGCCTGAAAGTGAGATGAGCACCGCAACCCCATAGTTGCCTTTGACTGGACTTAACCATCTGGGGGGTCCTTCCTTTTTTATTCTTATTCTATAAGTGCTTAAGAGCAGTCATCTTCAGCCTTTTCAGATCTGGAATCCAAACATTTATTTGAAGACCTACATAAACAGCAATCCAAACTATGGGAACCTGGCACACAACATGTCCACTGGTCTAATTTTTGCTGAATCCTAAGTTCATCTAGTATCTGGGGTTTAGGTTGTAGGTTCCTTTAAAAAACCCAACAAACCCTAAATAGATGTCTGGTTATCATGCTACTGTTGCACCCCATATGAGGGCTGACTCCAAACTGTTGTGGGTCCTGATTCACCGGTTGAAAGTCGTTCTTTTAGAGCATGCAAAGTGGTTCACAATGCTACATATTCCTTCCTATTACCATATTGATTCCATTCATTCTTTTAATATTAACATCTTAGCTCCCTTTCTAATTTCCTTCAACATCCCACAAGAGAATCCTGTTGGGATACTGCCAGGGAGACAAAGTCCATCATGGCCCCAAGCCGTCTGCCGGACAATCCATCGATCTCCCGTAGGCACGCAGTATCAGCAATTAGCGACATGAGTTTCTAGAAAATATCTTGCCACATTCCAGAGCTCATGCACACTCTTATCAGCAGATAATGCACAGCAAAAGTCGCACTCAGGAGAGCACTATTTATAAGTTTTATTCAGCGTTGATCAGAACAAAGAAAGACATGACTGCCTGCGTCAGTGTCTCCGACACAGAGAGAACAAAAGCAAAGACACAACAGAAACATCCTGTGAAAACAGGAAATACGCAGGCTGTGACACAAACATCCTGCTCCCTTTTAAGGTGAAACGGAAATGCCCTAACAAATCCAGCATATGGGGAGGGACTGGAACTCAGTTATAGAGCATCTGCTTTGCATGCAGAAAGTGCCAAGTTCAATCTCTGGCACCTGAGGCAAACCACAGAATGGCTCCCCACTCCCTACCAGGGAAGAAGGGCTGAGTGAAGATCTACATCAGGAACAAGGGGGAAGGAATAAGGATCTACATTGGGATCTTCCGCCCGAGGCAGTTGCCTCACCTTGTCTCATGGGAGGACCAGCACAGCTGGCGTCTCCAGGTAGGACTGGAAAAGTCCCTTGTCTGAAATTCTGGAAAGCTGCAGTCACTTCACGTAAGCAATACTGAGTTAGATGGCTCCAGCTTATAAGCCAGAGTTTCCCAAACTTTGGTCTCCAGCTGCTTTTGGACCACAATTCCCATCATCCCTGACTACTGGTCCTGCTAGCTAGGGATGATGGGAGTTGTAGTCCAAAAAGAGCTGGGGACCAAAGTTTGGGAAACCCTGTTCTAAGCGGTTCCCACTCCTTATTACATCATTGCATTCAAAATTGTTTTTTCTTTGCCACCAAATGGTAAGCGTGTTGAACAGCAGTCGGCTTCTGTAAATTAAGGCCACTATACAGATGGGGTAAATTGGGAAAGGGTCACATGCTGGGAAGAATCAGCTGGAGAGAGAGAGAGAGACTTTAAAGCACACTTGGCCATTTTTAGCCCAATGGTTCCCTTAGCCACCAACTGTCCTTGCGTGGCTTGATTCAGATGAGAGAGAATATGGAGTCATTTGCCAGCTTTACATTATTATGTAACTTTAATCTCTGCAAAGCTGAACGGAATGAATACATTTTAGCCCTCGGCGTGTTTCGTTAAGTAGTGGGGGGGGGGTATATGGAAGAGGGGGAGAACAAGACACAAGAAAGCAACAAAATGAGAAGCATCCCAGATGGAAGGAGACACGTTTCAGAACTTTATTACAGTGGTACCTCAGGTTAAGTACTTAATTCGTTCCAGAGGTCTGTACTTAATCTGAAACTGTTCTTAACCTGAAGCACCACTTTAGCTAATGGGGCCTCCCACTGCTGCTATGCTGCCGGAGCACGATTTCTGTTCTCAACCTGAAGCAAAGTTCTTAACCTGAAGCACTATTTCTGGGTTAGCGGAGTCTGTAACCTGAAGCATATGTAACCCGAGGTACCACTGTACTAGCAAGAACTTTAGGACAAGCTCAACTGTGTTTGCAAGAGAATTAAACGTGATACTGTACCCGTACGATGCGTTTTTTAAAATTGTGAACCTGAAACATAGTTCTGCATGGGAAAAGTACTCTTCCCCCACCAAGGTTGAGACAGAGAGGATTCTTGCCAGCACATTCAGTTTGCAGTAACCTCTTGAATCAATGGCTGCTTGTGTGTTCTGCTTGGGTTTGCCTCAGAAAGCAACCCAGAAGCTGTGGCTAGTGAAGATTCCCTGAAGCTAAATTTCCCAGGCAAGGCTGAACCACAAGGAGCATTTTACACCTATTCCATTTCAGCTGCCTATTAGCTTTCATTTTGAAGTGGAGATGCTATAAAGCCCTCAATGGCCTGAGCCTTTCTGGATCTGGGGCACATTTGGTACAATAACCATCTCACAGAAGAAAATGATGCTCAGGATCTCCCCTGCCCCAATAGGCAACACACCTGCACCCCCCCCAAAAAACCATATAAATGGTCACAAACAAAAAGTTTAATGTCTTTCTTTTTTAACCGGCAGAGGCAGGTGGTCTTGTTGAGGACCCATCGTAAGGGGGTCTACTTCTTTGTGAACCTCCTTGTTCTCAGAGATGCTTTCTTCCACAACATTGCTCAGAGGTGGGGAACACTGTACAGACCAAGGGCCACATTGCCTTCTGTGCATCCCTGTGTGGGCCACGTGCTGTTGGCTGCTGGCATCAGAGGCAAAAAGCAGGCAGAGCAATGAATGTACTTTTCACCTTGGCGCAGTAGGCTGCTTTTGGCACATACACAGACTTCTCTATCCTCCATCAAGACAATCCTGGGGAGAGTCCTAAGGGCCAGACGGAAAGGCCTGGAGGGCCACATTCAGCCTCCAGCCCGGAGGTCCCCCACCCAGTCCTTGCAAAGACCCTCGAGGGGTCAGTATTTTTTCTGCAGTGGCACCCACCCCCTAGAATACTTTATCCTTCTGATGCCCTGAAGCTTCTCCCGCTTAATCTCTGGTCACGTTTTGTCACCGAGCAAAGTGAAGCCATTCCTTGGCAAACTCTTTGATTTGGTCTGCTGCTTTCGTGGTTGCTGGGAGTTTTGAGCTCTTTCTTAACTCCTAGCTTTGGATTTTTTACCATTTCTGCCTTTTTCGTGAATTTTCCATTAGTATGTGGATTGCAATTCACTTGTGAGACCACCTAGTGGCTGAAGGCACAGGCCGCAACTTGCAATAGCATGTAAATCACCATCCCTTCCCCCTCCAGGCACGCCTGGGAGCTACGTGCCTACTTATAATCCTTGGCAGAAAGCATAATGTACACACAGCTGTTCCTTTCTACAGGCTTGGTCGCTCCCACTATTATTCTGCACCTCTTTTTCAGGATGTGGCCACCGTGGCTCAGCTATTAAAAAAGAGAGTAAGTGGTGGCCCTCCGGATATTGCTATACTACAACTCCCATCATCCCTGATCACCAGTCATGCTGGCATGGGCTGCTAAGTGTAACTGCTGCACTGCCTCCCCCTCCCAGAAAAGGTTCCATATTCCATGAAGTAATCTGAATTATGGAAGCAGGAAAATATTCACAATTGTAATACACCATGCAAAGTTGATACTAGACACATGTCTGCAAACGATGAAACCACTAGTCCCCATCATCTCAGTAGAGGTCAAAATTTTGCTTCTGTAAACTCTCCGTGTTCCAAATCTTATTCTTCAAACTGTAGTGATGCTGGTAGTGCTAAGAAGAAGCCAAGCGATTCCATATAAGCAATTTTAATTCAGATTAAATATATTATTCCAAGGTATTTCGAAAGCGCACTTTTTCTGTACTAATCAACAGTCAGAGGCATTTTTCTGGAGTTTGGATACCCAAAGCTTGACAGTAAAAATTACTGCTTTTTACAAGAAAACATATACCGCTTCCCAACAGTTGTTAAATCATAATTTTGTATGGACAAAAAAGAAATCTAATGTGTTAAATGGAATTAGTGCCTTCCTCTATTATTATTTTTTAGAACCTTTAAATACAGCTTTAAAAAAGAAGCTACATCCTAACTCCATGTGTTTATGTACATGTGAGAATGAAACATGTTAGAGCAGAACTGATCCGAGTTGACTGGAGCAGCACTAACTAGACAAAAGCTTGTAAGGCAATGCTAAAATCAAATGAGCTGGAGCAACTTAGTGCTTTTTAGAGAACCACCTCCATAAGGTGAAATAAGGGGGGAGGGAACCTCAAATATAAATGTATGTACAAATATTCAAACATAAACCCCGCTGAATCCCAACAGACCCACTTCTAGTAGAATATATATGCTTGCAGCTAATCCATAGATATTTTGCTGCAAAACAAACTTTTTTTTGGGGGGGGAGGGGTTTGCATTCCTCATGCATCACACATTTACACAAGTCATTTCCGAAATACCTGAACTCCACCTTGTTTCTCAGAAACATGGTTCTATACAAAAGTTACGTTGCTGCAAAGGCCCAAACCCCCACCGACCTTAGTCACAGCTGAGCAAACACACAATTTTGCAGTTTCGCTCTAAACTCACTATGCAAATTAGAACAAAGCTACTTGTTTATCTGAAAGAACATCTTACATTTCTTTTCAACACGTAATTACCAACTAGGATTAAAGGGTGCTAGAATGAGTGCACAAATGCAACCTGAATAAAACTAAAATGAGTGTGTTCCTGGCAGTGATTTCCATAACATTAGTGCAACATTAATTCCTACAACAGTTCAGACATTCTTTAATTATGTAGATGCACAAAGTGCCAACTCGGGTTTACAAAGAAGGGCCCCAGACAAACTTGAAAAGCTGTGCAGGCAACTGGTTCTAATTTGAAGCCTACCCATATGATTGCAAGAGATAAGTACGGCAACAGAATGTCTTGTACACATACCTGACTTTTCACCAACTCAACAATAAATTGCACACAAAGGGAAAACCCCTTTATTTGAATGTGATATGTACAGGAACGCTTCTGGGGGATTATCCAAATGTCAAGGTACTTATGATCCAGCTCAGAAGTCAAAATCCTGCACATAACTTGGTCTCAGGATCTGCAGCAGATATTGGGGAAACAAAGTCTCGTGTAGTTGGCACCCTAAATTGTTACTTTTCTCCAAATTTTGCAATTAAAAAATAGTAATTCCCTGATGTGTACATACAGACTTGTTCTTTGCTTGCACGCGCATACATACCTTCTATGTCTCATCCAGCAGCATGATGTTTGGCCAGAGAGGTGCCAGATAACTTCTTGAATGAGAACACAAGACAAATCAGTTTCTAAACTGCATCCACTAAAGGTTTCAAGTTTAATGGTGTAAAAATCTGGACATTCAAATACAGCTTTAAGAAACTTGCTTGCTACAGTGCAGATTGCATCTGGCTCCCCTCCACACACACCCTCCACAAATAAGGCGGATACCCTCAAATGAACAACTAACAGTTTTTTTGTTTCAAACGGTCGGTGCTTACTAGGGCAGGTAACATCATACCGACTGCCCCCCATGAAACATTTCCTCCTTTGTGTGTGTGTTTAAGAGTTTGAGGGTTTTTAAAAAGTCCATCTATGACATTTTGCATGACCTTCTGTCTGAAAGCTCTGGCAAATAACCAGGTCACCAGAGAGGACCGGGGTGGGGTGGGGAGATCCTAACCTCACTAGCTGCATTAACACTGAGCTGCAGAAGAAAGCTCAACTCCCAGTTTCCAAGTTCACACACACGCCATACAGATATACATCAGACAGAGTAACAGAGTCAAAAAGTCCAGTATGCTTGACCGAAGTTCCAAACAACATGACGTCCTCTGCCCAGCCTCCAACACAACATAATGATATTTATCTAGTATAATAGACTCTGTAGTAAACTGTTTTTGACCTCCATAATGAATAGGAGTTGTCAAATTTAAGGAGATAGACCCCTCTTCCTGGGTACTGATGGCTGCCAGCATATACTTCTTCATGACAGTCCCGTCTGTACACAGGCACGATTTCATCTAGTTGAGGCTTGTTGGCATTCTTTTTGGCTTTTTCTTCACTACTAGCGTTTTCTGAGAAAAAGGATCAGAAACAAAGCATTAGTCACTAAATGCAGCAGGCCAAACAAACTCCGCAACCAATTCTTCATGGTCAGTGCGGATTAATCCGCAGGAAGCACAGCAAAGACACGAGCAACTTGTTTAATCTAACAAAAGCAAAACAGCCCATTTTCATCGGGGCTACAACTATCAAGAAAACAGTGATGACCAACTGTTCACAAGGAGGATTTTGAGCAAGATTACCAAGGCACAATGCTTAACACATCAACATTTTGATAGAAGCAACTGAGGTTAATCCCTTCTTTCCCCTCTTGGGAAACCTTATCCTGAACAAGCTGGGCTGCTGTACTGCAGGCTTCGCCAACATGCCCTGAGAATGGAGGTGTTAGTTTTGTTCCATCACTTAATAGCTTATTTTTCCCTTCCAAATCACGCATTTCTACCACTATCAGGGAGCAATAAAATTATGCTCTAAAGGTCATGGCTTTGCGTCTTCCTTTACTACTAAGAGGTACCATACCTTTGCATACATGGTGAACTTTCTGTAATAGTTGATGCTAAAGGGGAATTTTAAAAATTGCTTAGGTGACTTATCAGCAAACTCCCAGTTACTGATTCTAAGACCAACTTGATGTCAATAGGAACAGAGGTCCTCAATCACTTGGACAGAACTGGTCCACCCTACAGCTTGTAGATATACCGTATTTTTTGCTCTAAGACTCACTTTTTCCCTCCCAAAAAGTAAGGGGAAATGTGTGCGCATCTTATGGAGCGAATGCAGGCTGCGCAGCTATTCCAGAAGCCAGAACAGCAAGAGGGACTGCTGCTTTCACTGCACAGCAATCCCTCTTGCTGTTCTGGCTTCTGAGATTCAGAATTTTTTTCTTCTTGTTTTCCTCCTCCAAAAACTAGGTGCGTCTTGTGGTCTGGTGCGTCTTATAGAGCGAAAAATACGGTAAATCATAGCCTGTTATTCCCACTAGGAAATAGCTGAAAATGGGCTACTATTAATTTCAACACTTTATTTGTAACTAAACTGGGACATGAAGTACACAAGAGCTACTGTCAAAGATGGCAAGTCAGTCAGCCCAAGTGTCATGTTATATGGAAGCTGATAAGATCCTAGCATGAAGTTGGAGTGAGCAAAAAACAGGTGTACAGCTCCAACATCCACAGATGTTCTTTCCTCCCACACTACAAGGACCAATACTTCCTAGTCAAAGGTTTAGAATCTAAGCAATGTACGGAGGCAACAAAGCACAGCATCGCTCCATTGGATAATGGTCCCGCAATGCAATCTTCCCCAGTTACAAGGAAGAGATGCCAAACAGGCCCTTTGAGTGAGTAAAAGCTGAGGAAACAGAATATCTGCAAAGTCACACATAACCACAAAGGGTAAGGAAGAAAAGTTATTAGGCAATTACAAGACAGTAAAATCTGAAAGTGGGAATTGGAAGCAGATTAAGGGCCTACACACAAACCTGTATTCTTTGAGTTTAGAGCCAGGAGTGTCATGGCAACTTGAACAACTGAGCTCTAAGCACTGAGACTTCATGTTTGTCAGGGACATACATGAAAGTGTATTGAAATAACAACTTTCCAATTAATTTTAATTCTGCAGTGGTTTGGAAATTCCCTCCAAGTTGAGAAGTCTCCTGTTAAGGCTATATAGCAGGAGAACCACCACCATCCTGGAACCTTGCTGTCAATCAAGGCTGCATAAAAACACAGCGAAGGCCATTTAACTTACCTTAAATGGCTCCTACGAAAGATTTCTTTTCCTACACTAGCTAACCCGCCAACATTCCAGGGTTTTCCATCACTATGTCTCACTTGCCTGCACACACTGGACACCACCTTTCTAAATTCCAAGATGACAGAAAATGTAATGCAAAGCCTGCTACAGCTTCTTTCGTGACTCAAAACCCCTACGAGGTATATAAAATAAAGATACCTTCCTCCTCTTCCTCGTCCTCACTGGATTCACTAACATGTACGCTGACTGCTGTGTTAGGGGAGTCTGTCCATTCAAAATATACCCCAAAACCAATGTCATAATTGTCTGTAGCAAACTCCCAGAAGAGATAAGAGCCCTCTTCATGAGTTGGTACACGAACGGTCACGACTTCTCCTCTGCCAACCGTTATCACAGAGTCTGCATCCTGGCGGATCTTCTCTTTGAAGTCTGCAATCTGGGGTCGTGTCCACATGGATGGTGCTGCTATGACTGGAACAGATTCTAAAAAAAAAGGAGGGAGACCAAAAAATGCTCAGTTTTATAGTTCAGACAGAGAATTGTGTTGCAGCATCCTAGAAAACGCCTCCTGCAAATAAGGGGCAACACAGCAAGGCCTCCCTCCCAAAGATGCTCCTTGCAGATTACTCTGAAGCCGAGGAAAATCAGCCTCATCTGGCCACCATCTCATAGCCTTTCTCACTTGAAGGCTGGTTTAACCAAGTTTGCTTTTGTATATTTCACCCTATACCATATATGCTACCTTACAGCCCTGCAACAACGTGGACACAACAGGAAAGTGCAATACCCGAATTTTTCTTCCAATGCTCCTTAGTTAAGCAGTGGGAAACCCTGGTTCAGAGATGAGAGAATGTGTTTTGCATGCCCATACTAAGTTGGGGTCATTAGTTGCCAAAGGCAGAATGCTACAAAAGATTCAGCCAGAAACATGGAAGTAGTTTCTTTCAGAGTAGAAGAATCTTTACTCTTACCTTTTGGTCCATTCTCCAGTGCTTCTTCTAAAGCATCAGTTTCCGGGTCTTTTTCAGGGCTGTCTGTATGTGCACTAGCCTGTCCATTAACTGATGGGATTTCCCCTATGTTAGGTGGGCTTGCTTTTGATACAGAAGTAACTGAAGTCCCCGCTGTGGCTGCCGCTTCCTGCTGCTTTTGTAAAGCTGCCTGCAAATTAAAAGCCAAAGCAAAACATAAGGACAATGAAAGATGCAGAGCACATTTTGGAGAAGTTTGCAGAGTGGGAAATATGGAGGTGGAAGTTGCACGGAATCTACTACTGTGTTTTAACAGAACAAAATGAGACAGCCAGATTCCAGTAAGTCAGTTTGAAGGGGATGGGACACTGGCAGAGTTAAAACACTAGGCAGGAGCATGACTTGTCAGATCGTTTGAGGCATATGGGACTGAGAGATGAAGCATCAAACCCCCTGATGATAAGAGTAGCAGTGTTTATTGCTATGCAGAGTAGCAGAAGCTGGATTTCCACTTGAGAACTGAGCCTGAGTGTTAAGTTTAACACAGCATAACAGTGATCCACTCCAATCTCTGAATGCTTTTTTTTTAAAAAGCAATCTCTCCAGTAGTTGTTATGTCCAAGGTGTTATGTGTTTATTTGCCTGAATTGCTTCTGAACAATATATAGTTCAAGCTAGTCTTGGAAAGTGCCTATTTTACACTGAAGTCAACCAAACCTCATCTGGGATGCGGCTAACTTGTGGCGCATGGGCTGGATTGGGCCCCTCAAGTCACATGAAGTAGCCCTCAAAGTCCCATAGCAAGATTTCCTGATCTGATCAGGAGATAAATGCTATCTCTCTCTGCTCTTTAGAGAGCAATCACTAAAGAGCAGACAGGGTGTTCTATTTCCTGATGGGCGCATAAAATCTCTCTAAACAGCAGTCAGAGGGGTATTTTATTTCTGATCTCACTATGTTTTTCTAGGAGAGGGGTGGGCAGACTTCAGTCTTGCCAGATCTATTTTGCTTTTTACTAGAACCCCAAGATTTACTAATCAGAACCAGGTGTGAAATTTGAATTAAAGAAGAGGGTGCATCTCAGAATATTCTGAGTTCTGAACATTGTTTTCTGCAAAAGAACCAGTTCAACAGTACTTTCACACAAAACGTTATTTTGTGAGGGAAGTTACTTTGCTGTTTGCTACTGTTTAGCAGTTGGGAATCAATAACCCTTGCCAATCTACTGAAAATCACCCTAGAGATCCCTCGGAAAAGACCCCCACTCTAGTAACAAGATACCTGCTTTCAAGATTTCTAGAAAGGTCTGAGAAATAAGGTCAGCACAGACAAATCATTGTGTGTGTGTTAATAGATTCTTAACCTTCTTCAGAAAGAATGCAGAAACGCTGGATACATTTTCCAGAAAGAATTTTATAGACCCGATACACCATTAGAATTTGTATTTCCACCTTCACCATTAACTGCAATATAGACAAATGGTCTCACTGAAGTCTCCAAAGTCAGCTATACATCTATCATTTTATAAGCTGCACTGCCAAGATTGTGCAATATACCTGTTGCTGTGCAAGCTGGACCTGATAAAGTTGCTGCATGTACTGTTGATAGTGCTGTTCCTGAAGTTGCCGAATCAGGACCTGCTGCTGCTCGTAGTTGCCTGGGTACTGCTGGGCTGCATACTGTTGGAACTGAACAGCCGTCTGAGAGTTCAGTGCTGCCATGATCTGCTGTCTAGATAAGGGACAAAGTTACCCTGAAATGCAACTGTGAAGGCCTATTTGAGGAGTAAAATTTTCAAACATAACACACTGTTATTGCAATTTAACTATGAAACACTTGGCATTTATTTCAGGAAACACAATAGTTGAGTAAACATGACAAGGATGAGTGGAGTGCTAGGGGACACCAAATCATAAGGCAGAGCCTCGTTAGCTATGAAAGACTCCTTCCTACACAATGCAAATCCACAGATCAAATTTTCTAAACATGGCTGGTTTCTAAACAAGACAGATTCTAAGGGGACTTACTGCCAGAATGCGCCTTCTGTCTAACACTCACTTGGTGGTTCCAGCTTCTGTCAAAATGAAACTCCCTTGAGGTTCTGCATTACAGTCATTTCAGGGCCCACTTCTGGAATAGACAACTCAACCATGAGAAAGTGTATCATTCCATAAGTGGTCCTATCCATCATTTGGAAAGTTCTCTTGTAACCAGCCAGATAAGGAATTTCTACTTCATAAGTAATCCAACCTACAACTTTCATTACTTTTTCAGCGTGTGATTTTTCATATAATTATAGCCCTAATTAAATACTCATTTTTATAAGCAAATTGCCATGTAGGCAAGTAATATGCCCCTTTTAGGATTTAAGGGGCGGGAACAACTGGACTCATCACCAAGGAAATGCTTTGGCTATACTAGATGGGAACGTTAAGCTTCTGATATTCGGTTTAAACTACAAAGATATGGAGGCAGGGCAGATGTTTAAACCACTGGTGTAGGGTATATTGCACAGACAGCGGAATTTGATACAGGTTCAAATCCAATCAGCTGTAAAGCTTACTGTGTGGCCTTGGGCAAGTCACCACTTCCCCAGCAGTAGATTACTGTGAGAATAAAAGGGGATAACCCCATGTACAGAGGTTATTTTCAGCAAGATGGGATGGAAGGGTGATAAATGAACAAGGGATGAGTCCTGCTGACTCCTTACTTCTGCTGCTCCATTCGGAGCCTCTCTTCTTCTATCCGCCGCCTCTCTTCCTCTTCTCTTCTCAGCCTCTCCTCTTCTTCTCGTCTGCGTTTCTCTTCCTCCTTTTGCAAACGCTCTCGTTCTTCTTCTTCACGTTGCCTACGTTCTTCCTCTTCCCTCCTGTAACAGCCATGTTTACCAGACATTTGGACACCAGGCAATAGGAATCGCGAAGAGCTGCTGTTTTACCCTCCCATTTAATGCAGTTTTTTGCTTCTGTTTTATCTTCTAGGCAGAAATTTGAAAAAGTTAAGCCTTTTCTCATGCCACACCCCATGGCAGCCGTTTTGTGACTGGCACCCCCAAAATTCATTAATAATAATAATAATAATAATAATAATAATAATAATAATAATAATTAATACCCCGCCCATCTGGCTGGGCTTCCCCAGCCACTCTGGGCAGCTGCCAAAAAAAATATTAAAATACTGTGCTACATCAAACATTAAAAGCTTCCCTAAACAGGGCTGCCTTCAGTTATCTTCTAAAAGTCTGGTATTTGTTGTTCTCTTTGACATCTCTTTGACATTAAGTGTTGGTGACCCCTGTTCTAAACTCTTATAGAAAGGAACCGTTTCCACGCAATATGAAATATTGTGAAGGATGGCACCAGCATGTAAGCAAAGGAACATGACTGACAGGAGGTACAGTGTAAGGCACAAAGTTCAACTTTTCAACAAGTATCCAAATCATATACTGATATCTTCCTAGAATTTCAGTTAAACAGATGAGGCTCCTAATCTAAACCACATGTAAACGTTAGATAAGATTCACCCATAATGGTAGAAAAAGTAAAATATCCGGGTATCATGTAAAAACTTTTACCCTGCATTTTCCTGTAAAACTATTATTTTCAAGACAAGAAACTATCTGCCTTCAAAGCTAGGAAAAACTGCACTACAATTCACAGCTCCATAAAAAGATTGTTAAAAATCAATTGAAAACAGTTGAAGAACTGTATCAGAGATGGGGAATCTCCAGTCCACAGGCCAAATTATTTTTAACAAACTTATTTAACGCAGTTCCCAATTGGGTCCACAAGGCTGTCTTCCCCAAAACATGCCCACCACCCCATACCTGAAGTCATACATGACATCAGATGTGGAGCAAGTAGAGATGTGGTTGTAGTGAAACAACGGGGAGCCTTAAAGTGCACTGATTGTTCTTTGGCAAGGGAGGCTTGCCATCAGTGCCAATCAGCTGATCGCCAGTTATAGCAAGCGCCATGGGATCAGCTGCATGACAGAGTTCACAACTGCACTACAGAGTTTCATAGCAGAGTTGATCCCTGTCCAAACTGGGCTTGCTGTCAGCACTGACCGCAGGCCCAACTGGGCTTGGTACTAACAGAAAGTCCAGAGCAAGGGTTGCTGTAAGCACAAATATTCCTTTGTTTTACCAGTATGAATTCAAGCTGGTGATATAAAGGATGTCGCTCTGCAGACATGGCTGGAGCTATACCCACAATGGATAAATGTAACTCTGGGTCACCTCACACCACTATGATGTTCAGTGATTGACAAGAATGGCCTACAGGGATCCAACAAAGTGACTGTTAGATATGAGAGCTGGAACACAAACACACTTTATGAATTCCCACCCAATTTCAGAGAGGCACAAGAGCTTACCTTTTCTTTTCCTGTTCTTCTTTCTCTATTTTATGGGAGGTAACATATGTTGAGAAGAGATGGCAGCACCTATTTAGGAGCTTTACAAACTCTATCATGGAGTCTTGCTTTGCCATGTTTCCAAGGGCAGCCCATTCTTTCCTGCAGGTAGGAAGGCAAGTAACATTGCATTTTGTCTGGCAAACAGCATGTATAAACACAGAATGAAAGCACTGATTTATCAAATTGGGAGATAATACGGGAACTATGCTTGGCTTCTGAAATCCTGCACTATGTGAACTGAATAGCAATCTCTCCTTAGTTTAGCCAAAGGGAAGAGAAATTTGACATACAAGCTATATCTGCAGAGAGGATTGGAAAAAAGATTCCAGTCAAGTAAGCCAAAATTTCTATTCTACAGATAGATCCATAAAATCCAATAGCTTTTTACCTTCTGTCATTCCCCAGGACATCAAAGAATCCAACTTCAGGACATGTGTCTGGATTGTAAGGCCCCAGAAGAACCTGCTTATGCAGCGCCACAAGTCTGAGTTTTTCTTCGTATGTTGGATGAAAAGCTTTGCCATCTTTTTCTGAAGATAAATGATAATATTACTTTAAAGACAAATATGGCCAAAGTCTGTGTACCAGACCCTTGATCATCTTGGTCACCCTCCTCTGCACAAGTTCCAGCTTGTCAATATTCTTCTTAAATTGTGGTGCCCAGAACTGGACACAGTATTCCAGGAGTGGTCTGACCAAGGCAGAATACATCAGGACTATTTCTTCCCTGGATTGGGACACTAAATTCTGTTAATGCAGCCTAGAATGGCATTATTATTATTATCTGCTGCATCACACTATTGACTCATGTTAAGCTTATGGCCTACTAAGACCCATAGATCCTTTTCACATATAATACTGGGTCAGTGCTATTTTTTCTAGAAAGAGAGGCGCCAGAACTCATCATGAACACCTTCCTTGTTCTCTTAGAATGGCAATGGTGCCAACCTGAGAGGTGCCAGAACTGAGTTCTGGTGAGTTCCAGATGAAAAAAGCCCTGCTACTGACAATCCAGGTTTCCCCCATCTTATATTTGTGCAGCTGGTTCTTTCTGCCTAAGTATAGAATCTTACATTTGTCCCTACTGAAATTCATTCTGTTAGGTTTGGCCCAGGTCTACAATCTGTTAAGGCCATCTTGAATCCCAATTCTGGCATTGGCTACCCCTCCCAGTTTAGTGTTATCTGCAAATTTGATGAGCGTCCCCTTGATACTTTCATCCATGTAGTTTATAAAGACATTTAACAACAATGGGCCTAGGACAGAAACCTGTGAGGGAATAAATCAACTCATTGGGATCTACCTCAAGTAAATATGCAGAAAATGTGACTGAAATTCCTACCCTGACACACTTGCTAGTTAACCTCACTGAGCTTTGTGGGAAGCCTTCGAAAGGAGTTGCCAAAAGCCTCAGTACACATAATAGTAGCCGGTATCTTATGCTGTCTGTGCTGAACAGAAGTACTGCTTCACAATGACAAAAGAGAGTCATCATGGCGTAATAAAGCAGAACAGGGGGATCCTGGGTTCAAATTCCCAATCAGTCATGAAGCTCACAGGGTGACTCTTAGCCTATCCTACCTCACAGGATTGTTGCAATGATAAAAAATGGGGGGTGGTTATGTATGCCATCTTGAGCTTCTTGGAAGGATGGTATAAAAACATGACAAAAATAGAAAGAGAAGATTGACATTGTATAGACAGGGCCATAAAGAATGAGCTCTTGTCTTCTATAAAGGTTCTCTATATCACATTTTTGTTCTCTATAGAGGTACCTGTCTGCTGCTTTATGGTTTCCATTACTTAAACCCTGATTTTGACTATTGGCTAGACTTGAAGCTTGCCCAGAAGTTAATTCTTCATGTTATTTTATATTACACATTCCAGAATATGATATAGATAGTAAAATTACCAAAATGTTAGTGGAGCAAACAAGTGGTTTTTACTTTCAATTATTAAAAAGCAGCTTAATGAATTATTCACAAAAATGGCTGCTAATTCAGTTGCAGAGAGTCAGAGACGGGCAGACCTGAAAGGGCTTCATTAAAAGCTGCACAGCAAATAAATAATAAATAAATAACAACCCATTCTGCAACTTTAACCTCGCTCTTCTGTACCAGGACCAAAAGAAATGCCACCCGTTAAGTTCTTAAGTGTCCCAGAATTATAAATTCAGCCTCAAAAGATTGACCCCCCCCCCGCAAGTGTACACCAAATGAAACTGTTTACACTCCACTAGAAAAGAAAGAGCATGCTATAATTCAGTTTCAGTTCTATTTTAAACTCTAATCTGGGCTCAACTTTGAAACAGCAGTCAATCTCGCCCAGCTGTAAGAAAAACAAACTTTGGTTTTTGATGAACGTTAAAACCAATGCTAGCACGTTTAATGAGCCCCCAAAGTATATGCAGAAGCAAACACTGGTAAAAATGGACCAAGACTACAAAACATGGATCAATAACACAAACAACTGGCTTCCTATAGCTACCAGTTGGTCTCCTATAGCTCCCATCTGAAATGTATCAATGATAACCTAAATGAAACAGATATAATTCAAGGCCGGTGACAGATGCATGTCCTTCCTCAAGTGAGCCTCAAACTCACCACCACCAAAGGACAACTTTACAGACAGCCCTAGAGAGGCGGTCCTCCCAGCTAACCCAGATGCTAACTCTGTACCTTACCCACTCAAGCAGCATTCTTACAAGACCTAATAACATTGCAGATTCATTCACCACGCTCCAACTGCATCCTCCTGCACTGAGCAGGTCCCTTCCAGCAACAGGAGTATGCATCACAATATTATTAGTAGTGATAACACTAGCAATAATACAAGCAATAATGCTGTTCTTATCTTTTATAAATTATGCTCTACATGGAAGTGTCACTGATAAACAGTGGAACCCAATGCATTGTATGATCTATTGCCCCTTAGTACAGTGGAACCTCGACTGACATCCGCCTCTTCTTGTGGATGTTCCAAGTTGCGACCGTGGCAAACCCAGACGTAAACACCGGGTTTGCCGTGATTCGTGCATGTGGCTTCTGCCATCTGCGCATGCGCACAAGCGGCTGCCACCATCTATGCATGCACAGAAGCGCGCTGCCGCCGAATGCGCATGTGCACAACAGCGCCTCTACTAGCATCCAGTTTTGCCCAGCAGATGGGCCTCCGGAACAGATGATCATAAGCAGAGGTTGTACTGTATTTACAGACTCCCTCTCTGTTCCCAAGAGATACTACATTTTTTACCTTTATCAAAGGGTCACACAAACACATATAGGTATTTGGCAATACTTTCATGTATTAAAACTTTTTAAAGAACTGTTCCTCAAGCTCCTCTAAGAATTGTTTGGGTATATAAGGAGAGGAAAAGCAAGTGCCTTGCTCATCATGGGCAGAAGTGCACATAACTGTCAGAAACAGGCACAAATCTACTCGGGTAGTGCTGGTCATACTTTTAGTGACTTGTTTCTAGAAAACAGCTTGAAGAATTACAAGAACTTGAAAAGAATGAAAGCACACATTGAAGGCAAGGGCAGCTCTACAACACAGCCACCCATCCCTGGAAAACAGCAACTGTTTTTACCATCTTAGATGGGGACCTGCTAAAATGCATTAATAGCTGCAGATGATGTGGCTTAATTAAGGCAGACTTTTCTGGGACATATGCCTGAACAGTGTTTGCTGTCACCCAGATGGTAATTTCCTTGTGGCAAGACGCACAAGCCCATTAACGATACCAAAAAAATAAATAACTAAATGCAAATGCCACATTACAGATTCAGCGTAAGAATCAAGATTAAAAGTGTGCCTGTACAGAAGTTCGTTTTCTGTCATATGGTGTCAAGCTTCCAACCGGGGACTTCTCTGTAATGACCAAGTTAGGCGTAGATCAGATTCCAGTGCTCAATGGAAAAAAGAGCATCTGCTCAAGGATGCTGTGGAAAATGCAAGAAAGAACTAAGCAAGTGATTCTGGGGTGAGGGCTTGGTAAAATTACAGAATCCACAGTAAGGCAATACGTTAATTCGGCCAATCAAAATGTCAATAAATCGTGAGCAAGCTTCTAAGTACTCCAGAACCCTTGATAAGGCTAGATGTAAAAGAAAAGCAAGAGATGAGAGAAAGAAAAGCCATTTCCTCCTGCATTGGTCTCAGGTTGGAAACAAGCTGTCAAGGTTCACAATGCAACTGCAAGCAGAGTTTCAGAAATTTCTCAAGCCATGATGGCTTTAAAGGGCTTAGGAAGGATCTATAAAATATGGTAGCTACTTACAAGTTTGCAGCCATTTATTTCAATCAGGCAAATTAAAACACAGGACTGTAGGAATGTTCACTACTCTGAAGAAACTCCCCAAACTATCCTTTTGTCTTAGGTCATATTTGAAAATAACTGTTAACTGCAGGATGACTACCAACATGAGATCCTGAATAACCTTGTCATACAAAGCTTGTACTGAACAGTAAATTAGGATTTGGATGGCAATAAAGAGGCTTCACTCTCTTTGGCCTGCATCATGTCCTCTATTGAATTCTTTGCTTAAACAAAATTTGGATTAACTCACTAAAGTTTTATTTTTCGAAGAATAAATATCATCAGAACCAACACAACTGAAAGTTGCAGTGTAAACAAGCTCTACAAAGAATGTGAGGTTCAGGTTCTTTTTCACCAGAAAGATGCTTGAGAGGAGGAAACAAGAGTCAGAATCAATTAAGAAAGGAAGACCTTCACTGAGAACAGATAAAGGTAATCTGATGAGAGAGAATGAAAAGTTCAAGGGCTTGTATCAAACAAAGTGTACTTTCTAAATGGCAACCTTCTGTGCCCCTTAGGAGAAGAGGCTTCTAGATTACAACCTACTGTATATTATTTGAATTCATTAACACACATGAATCTCCTAAATGCTCCTGTCTCCAAAAGTTCAGCATTTTAATGCAAAGATACCTCATGTGTTTCTGGAGACATTACACTGCACTGGGTTTTTGCAGGGGACAGACGGGGGAATCAAATTTGAAAATATCCTCATGTCCTACAACTGACTCTGATCTCATCTAGAATATGTATTTTATTTAGAAAGAAAATACAGTATGCTTATTTTATATAAATTTTGAGTAATTTTTCAAATAGTCAAAACTACGTAGTAGAAATGAAATATCTGATAGCATGTCTTTTAAAAAAATCTGAATTACCGTACATGTAAAGCTTTCTTTAGAAATTTGCTTTCATTAGAACGCTTGTAAATATTTTAAGGCACAATTCCTCAAATAATGCTGTTACATTTAAAAATAATAAACTAAGGGACTGAGATATGTTAACATACTGGTTTTAGGATGCCCAAAGCATTGTACATGGCCCATGTTTCATTGGTATAATCCGCTTCAAAAGGTTACAAGTTTGAAACTGCCCAATTTCGCTGGTACTGAGTCCATTCACTGTTATTAACATTATGAAGCAATCCATATTTATAGAGGAAAAGCAGCCAGTGGAAAAATTTCTGCCCTACATTTCATTTCACTCCCATTCAGGTCTTCCCCAAAAACTGAGGATGCCAAAACTAAACTGAAATCTCAGAGTCAGGCCTCTCACTCACATGTTTACAGAAACACCAGCTTTAACTTGGCTGTTAAAAATCAGCCCCATCTAAGAATGGCCCATCAGTGCCATTCCACATACAGTGGTGCCTCAGGTTAAGTACTTAATTCGTTCCGGAGGTCAGTTCTTAACATGAAACTGTTCTTAACCTGAAGCACCACTTTAGCTAATGGGGCCTCCTGCTGCCGTCGCGCTGCTGGAGCACAATTTCTGTTCTCATCCTGAAGCAAAGTTCTTAACCTGAGGTAATATTTCTGGGTTAGTGGAGTCTGTAACCTGAAGCGTATGTAACCCGAGGTACCAGTGTATTCTATTGTGTTCACTGAACAGTGACCATGCCTCATCTATTCAAGCTTGCTTACGCTGTAGCTGGTTTGTGTATTAAGGCCTTGTGCTGATTTATCCAACTTGTCCAGATCGAGGTTTACTTTGCTGTCTCCACAAAGTATACAGTGTGTTCTCAAAATGTTGGGAGCTCTTTATACCTAGTTCAATATTTTTAGGAACTAGGTCAGACGAAATTAGAAAACGCCCCAAGACAATTCTAGGAGAATGATGGCAGCAGCCTCCCCCCACCTACCTCCTTTCCTTGCCCTAGTACCAGAGATTTTCTAAGTCGGACGCTCCAGCCAGCATGGCCAAAGATCACAAAGAATGGGAACTGTAATCCTGAAGAACTGGAGGACACCACATTTGGCTACCCCCGGCTCAAAGTGGAAACGGCACAGTGCCTAAACTTGGGACTTCACTGCTGAGTCATGGAAAACTACCCTGGCTACAAACTGTAAATCCAATTTTGACTCTGTATGAAAATAGAATGACAAGTGTCTATTTAGTACACAAAACTATCTAAGAGAAGATAAGGAATGTTTTATACATACACTGCATTGTGTTGATAATATGTTATCAAGGAAGTTAAACTAATGCATTTCCAAACTCCCAATGATCACACATACACTGTTGGTTAAAGCATTGATAAGGAACAAACAAGGTACAATATCAGAGGACTGTGTCTTTTTCAAATACAGCGGTACCTCTAGTTACAAACTTAATTTGTTCGGGAGGTCTGTTCTTAACCTGAAACTGTGCTTTCACCGCTGACACACCATTTCCATTCTCATCCTGGGGCAAAGTTCTCAACTCGAGGTAACTCTTCCAGGTTAGCAGAGTTTGTAACCTGAAGCGTTTGTAACCTTAGGCGTTTGTAACTCAAGGTACCACTGTAACTTTATTCACACCAGAGAAGTATTCATATTAATTTCTGTAAAAGCAACACAGGATACTAAATTAATTTAGTAAAGTATGAAGTTTCAAATGCAATAACCTATTTGATTAAATGCAATAGCATTTCTTATAAGATCCCACCCTGCTAATATTGATAGTAGGGTAGGATCTTATATTGTTTGAATTATAGTATTAATTAATTCATGACAAATGATCTGAAATGACAGCTCAGGCCATGCTGCTTCTGAACAATACATACTAATGCATCCAAAACTCTCATCATGGAGAGTGAGGCAGCTGACTATTGCTGTGCAAATGGTTAGGGCAAGCAAAACTATTTTTTTGAGTTCAGCAAGTCACAGTTGTGGAAAGATCATGAACATTTATACAAAAGACAATATCCCAAATGTGACCATCTGTGGAATATTGACATATTAAATAAATGCATTTTAAAACCATATTTTTAAAGAAATAGCATATTTTCTGTCCAGGGCTAGATCACGGTGGCAATCCTATATCCATTCTTTGGTAATTTGCTTTTCAAGTGAAAAGGCACAGGATTGTGCTGCCTCACAGAAGAACACTATCTAGAAAGAAGATAAAAAGGGCAATTCATATTTCTTGAGTGTACTCATGACTGTCTTAACCTGGGATGCCTAACATTTTTTGGCCCACCTTTGGCCAACCTTCTAGAAGCCACATGCCAGTGGGTGTGGCCACTCCACATTCTTGCACACATATATTCATATGCATGCATACACAAACATGCACACCCCTTTCCACTCACCCACCCCACCACCAATAGTTCTTTTTTCTTTTTGAAGTTCTCTCTGAAGGATATTGCAAACTGGCATCTTTTTAAAAAAAGATTTTGCAGATCACTTGATAACAAGATGTTGACTCCCCATTCCTTTAGAAAGAGTCTTTCTTGGGTTTCATTTAGATATTACAAGTGCATTCTATTAATCAAATCTCCTGGGAAAACAACTATTAATGTGAAAGCCACAAAATCTATTTCCAAGAGAACATCCAGGAACAGCAATATAGCAGAAAAGACTGCTGTGCTTGCAAATGTAATATGAGTTGCAGAAATGAGTCCACAACAGTAATTTGTTGTTAGGTATGCTGTACTTGTGGTTTTGATGCTTCATTTTTGATTCTGTGAGCTGCTTTGGGTCCATTTTTTATGTAAAAGGAGAAGGGAAGAGAAGTTATTAAAATTAAAATAAAACAAAGCAGGGCCTAGAGAAGGGTTTTTTTATTTTAGGTTCTTTTATCCAGCCATCAGATGGGCAAACTCAGTCTGAAAAAGGCAACTCACCTTGCCTTTATTTTCCTCATGATCAGCTCATCCACACTGTGGGAGAAGTGGAGAGCAGTAACACTTCAGCAGAGTAACACTCTTTTGCTTTTCATGCAAAATAGGAGGCTCATGAGTACAAGAAATTTGTTTTTTAAAAACTTAAGCTGCCACTGACAAAATGATATTTCTCCCCATGGCAAGTTAGTTTAATTGAGGGCAGAATCCGAACAAGCATGATGTAAGTAAGCAGTGCTTTTAAGAGCATCATAGCACCTTATATTTTCTTGATTAGCACAAAGATGCTTCCATTTCACACAAAAATCTTAAGTGCTTTAACACTAAGTAGTCCAAATCACTGCCATTAGTGCCTCGAATAAAAGCTTAATTGAGCAAACAAAATCAGTAAGTAAGCGATCCCTTCTGTCATTGAAACATGTGCTTATCTAACTCATCCTCATATTTATATTACCCACTGCACTTCTCATGGTTTCCTTCAACTTTACTTAAGGGCATACTTTGTCATAAAACATCCTGGGGAGACTGAGTTGTTGACCAGGACCACACAGAACCAGTTTCACCTTTGATGACGTTTTCAGGCAAACAGCCATCAAGCTCTATGAATGAATGAATGTTATGAGGCCCTAAGCTACCATCTTTCTTTAAGAATAGACTACGTCTCCTAAAACAGTTCATATTCCACATACCACTCAATATACCAGAGCCTAATTTCCAAAGGCTACTCCTTCACAGAATAAACACGGTTTGCAACCACAGCTCACATCATATTAACAGCCCCATAGATATAGATAGATGTGTGTGTGTGTGTTTTAAATATCCCACCAACTCATTCTACAGAAAGCAACTCCCCTTTTACTGCAAAGTAAGACGCTGTCATTTCTTCACAGCAACCCTTTGAAGCAGGCCTTCTCCTCACCTCAAATTTGCACAAGGCACAGAGAAACGAGGCGAGCCTGCAAACCAGGGCTCGAGGTTGCAAAGAAAGATTAAAAAAAAAAGACTTTGGAAATGGACTCTGTCAGGCTTCGGGGACCGGGGTGGTGAGGGAGGAGGGAGGAGAGAGAAATCTCCCAAGCCTCCTTCCCCCCACCCACCCGCTCCTTGAAGGATGGCCGGGAACGGGGGTCGGGATCGGGGGGGATCGCAGACTTCCAGCTCCCTTCCCGCCTCCTGCGCGGTCACCTTTGAAGAAGCGCAGCGCCAGGCCGTACAGCTCTTCCAGGCCGAAGCCCCAGCGCCGCTCCAGGCTCAGCACCCCGCCCTCGTCGTCGCCATCGCCGCCGCCGCCAACCTCCCCGTCGCTGTCCCCGCCGCCGGCCTCGTCCTCCTCCTGCTGCTGCCCCGGCTGGGCTCCGGCTGCCCCCGCCCGGCCTCCTCCTCCTCCGCGGCCCCCCGGGGCGAGCTGCGGCCTGGCCTCCGCCTGGCCCGGCCGGGCGTCCTCCGAATCCGGGCTCAGGGTCAGGCCGTCAATGGAGACCTCCAGCCGCTCGGAACTCAGCGCCGCCGCGGCCGCCATCGCCTGCCTCGCCCCCCGCTGCTCCGCAGGGCGGCCACGTCTCGACTTCCTGCTGCCGCCCGGCGACCCGGATCTTCCGGCACCCGAAAGGGCCTGGCGGGGCGGAGGCAGGGGAGGAGCAGGAGTCGCGGCTGCGGGAGCCGAGGCTTCCGGCGGGCCTCGGAAAAAGACGGGGGAGAAGGCCTCGGCCTCCCCAAGGGACCTGCTCCAGAGGCTGCTGCGCCAGAGGCCTTAGCGAGGCGCGGGCTCCGCTGAGCGCGGCGAGGCTTGCTTGCGAGTAAGCACGCGCAGGGCTGCCCTCTTCATTTCCGGGAGGCGGCGGCGTCTCTGTGACGTCCGGCAGCCGCGTGAGAAGCAGGCATTCAACAGGTGCTGCTGCCCTCGCCCTCGCCGGCTCTGCAGAAAGGGGAAGCAGCACCTGTTGGTTTGCTCCACAAAAGCACCGGGAAAGGGAGATCGGCAGCAGGGCGCCTGTTTTGCATGCAAAATGTCTCTGGTGCATAGCTGTCAACTTTTCCCTTTTCTTGCTTGGAACCCTATTCGGAATAAGGGAATTTCCCTTAAAAAAAGGGAAAACGTTGACAGCTATGCTCTGGTGCAACACGCACACACGCATATTCAGGTAGGGCTGGAACTGGGAGAGATTCCCGCCCGAAGCCCTGGGGAGCCTCTGGCGGCAAAGCTGAGGTAGAGGGGCGAGTGAAATTGACTCCAGTGTAAGGCAGCTTCCTTTGAGGAGGGGGCAACATCTTAACACTGGATTTGCTTCAGAAAAAATCTTGCAAGAGCTGGATGCTCCCAGGGATGGGGAGATCCTGTGGCCCTCCAGATGTTGCATTCCTTCTATATGTCAGCTCCCATCAATCCCAGTAAACAGGGCCAATAGTAATGCATGATGGAAGTTGTACTGCTGCAGCATCTGGGAAGGAGCACTCTCATTCCTCATCCCTGACTTCCAGGTGAAATAAATAACCTTTGTCTCCCTGCTCCGTCACCCAGTACTGATAAAAGCTTACAGCCCAGGCTACACATCTCTTAGTCTGGGACTTAAAATATTTATCCTTTTTACCGCTCCATGCTTGGGCACTGGCCATATATCATCCATGTGACAGGGGTGTTGTTAACAACCTGCACTGCAGATCCTGCACTGATTGAGGGGGTTGGCCTGGATGACCACGAAGGTGCCTTCAAGTTCTCTGATTCTAAAGTCATGCTAAAACATGCTGTGAATCAGTGAGAAGCAGATTGGCAATTTCTCTGAATACATTCATATATCATCATCCAAGTGGATAGCTCTGATGGGCGGAGCGTGGTGCTGATAAAGCCAAGGTTGCAGGTTCGATCCCCATATGAGACAGCTGCATATTCCTGCGTTGCAGAGGGCTGGACTAGATGATCCTCAGGATCCCTTCCAACTCTACAATTCTATGATTCTAAGCTCTTGGAAGTTGAGATGTCCTACTCAGGCCAACTCCAGGTTTGAAGATGCCCTGGGTAAAGAGGGGGTCCCCTCTTCTGTTGGTGGACCGCCCTTGGTCTTAATTGGCTGTGGTGGCAACTCTTGATAGCACCAAATAGATGCATCTGTTGTTGTTGTTGTTGTTTAGTCGTGTCCGACTCTTCGTGACCCCATGGATCAGAGCACGCCAGGCACTCCTGTCTCCCACTGCCTCCCGCAGTTTGGTCAGACTCATGTTTGTAGCTTCGATGCATCTAGTAATCTCTTCATTCCCCACAATGCTTTAGAGCAGGGAAACTTCCAGTCTGCGGCCTTAGTTAGGTCTGCCAGGCCTTTCTGTTTGGCCTGTGAGGCCTTTGGCCAGGCCATGCCCACCCACTCTACACATGACGGTCTTGCGGGCCTAATTTGGCCTGGAAGAAATTAAATGGGTGGCTAGGTGCATCTGGCCTTCAGACATAGCTCACAGAGGCTAGAGGAGATAAGGATCCAGTTCCCCATTCCTGTTTTAAAACTGATGCATGCCAGATGGAGGGCATGCTGGTAAACTTTAAAATGTGGCTAGAGCCAGCTACCTGGTATTGACCGCTTAGAGGTCTGGGTCCGGGGGGGGGGGGAATGAAGGGAAACCCGGGCCAGGCAACAGCAGTGGGCTCTGGGCTCTAGCAGTTGCCCAAGAATATCAGATGTTGACCCCCGTTCTGCATTCCAGCAACAGAAGTGCTATACAAATGTAAGAAAAGCCTACTGGATCAGGCCAACCAGATGCCTATGAGAAGCTGCAAAGAGGACCTGAGCATCTGCACTCCTCCTTCCTGTGGTTTCTAGCAAATGGTGATCTGTTGGGATAGGGAATCTGTACCTCATTGAAAAACAGAGCAAAAACTATAGTACTTACTGTGTGGAAAGACCAGTGGTCTTTAAACCACACAGCCAGTTTCAATTTTGACAGGATTTTTTTTGTTTTGTTCCAAGTTCTTTCCAAGTTGAGAGCAGTGGCATGCATCCCATGGGAACAGATCTTGATGGTAGTTAAATGCAAACCCTCCCCAATTAAAGCATAGCTATAAAACCAGTGGCTTGATGTTTCCAGTTTCATTCTTGCCGGTTTGTCATTGATATGAAGGCAATCCTCTAGAAAGCTACAGCTTCTGTTATTGTTTCTGGGTGATACTGCAGTGCCTGGGGAAAGAGTCTCTCCCACCCCTTTTCTCTTTTGTACAAAAACAAGCTTCAGGCTTTATGGAGGTGATGTAATGCCATCTTCAGCTCCTCTGGGACAGTTTATTAAGTCTTCTGTGTAGTATCAGTTTTATGATTCAGGAAATATGTCCTTCATATCTCATGCAATTAATCCTGGACCATCTGCATGAAAGCAAATGAGGGAGACAAAAATGGCAGTGCAGATGTTTCAGACAAAAATATGTTTACACTACTTCACTCTCCTGTGACTGAAAATCTACAGCCACCGCCTTCCAGTTTATGAATTGTTTCTCTGGGTGTATTGCTGGGCTATCCTGAAATGTGTCAGCCAGACTGAAGTCCTAAACTTCACAGTGGGAGAAATGTTACCCAAATTACTCATTTGAAAGTCTGGCGCTTCCACCAACACATGATGCCAAATATTTAATGCTTCACCCTTTAAGCTCCTGCCTACCCTGTGGCTCCCCATACATTTTCCTTGTTTGTCTTCAGCTGCTGCTCTTTGGGCTCTTCCCCTTTTAATTAGAATTGGATTATACCTTCTTCATGGTTGATTTTCAGAGACAAGAGGAGCAGTTTGGGGTCAGTGTTGCCAAGATTAATGACCATTGTGGTGCTATGCTATATCCAGTGCACTAGCTGCCTGCAAATATCCTACCAAGCTGCACTTTTAAGTCTTTAGCTAGGCATGCAATTTATTTTAGAAATAAGTAGCAGCATTTCAGATGTGCTTCTAATGCTTTACCCTTTCATCAGGTTTTGGGGTGTTGTTGTTGTTTTGTATTACCAAGAGTCTGGTGATTCTTGTGGTGCTAGAAGTTCAGAAGAGGAACAGAAATGGCTGCCACCTCCTGGAGAGAACTAAGGAGAACTAAGGACTGGGCTGTACACAATATTTTGCAAAAAGAGTTAAAATTGCCCAAAATTTTCAGAAAGCCACATGTACGCTTCTTAGATACTGCCTGCTTTCCTTTGTTGGTGTCAGGGCCGTCTTGAGCATATCCAGCGCTGTGGTGCAAAGATCCCTCCGGCGCCCCCCCTTCCCATAGTTGTCGACCAGTTTTAAGGGCTGGAGGAGGCGGGCAGCAGGCTGGAGGACGGCTCCTCTGGCGGGGAAGAGGCGGAGGCTGGACGCGGCGCCTCCTGGCTCAGCTGGCCACTTCATGCCACGGTGGAAACGGCAGGCAGCACGCCGAACGAACGGGCCTGTGCCAAGCAAGCAAGGGCGCATGCGCTGCTCCCAATGAGCATCGGCTCAGTTTTTTCTCTTTTAGCCTTCTGGCGCCCCACAGAATTAGGCGCCTGCAGGCTAAAAGGGAAAAAACCAAGCTGATGCTTGGCGGGAGTGGCGCACACACCCTCGCTCACTCCCCAGACTCTCGCCTGGCACCCTGCAGAACTTGACTCCCTGGTGCCCTGCGCCACCAGCCTCTATGGGTAAGACGGGCCTGGTTGGTGTTGTTCAAACTCTAAATTTGAAAGGGGGAATATTTAATAAAAGATGAGTATTTTTTTTTTTAAGTAAGTTGATTTGTGCACAACGGGGGTTGGGGAGGAAACAAAATCAAAAAGAGGTCTGTTTTGTAAAGACCATCCAATTAACCGATCTGATTACCACTGAATTAAAAATGGTCCCAAGGTACAGTCTGTGATGCTGTTGCTTTGCTGAAGTTAGAATGGATGGTGACTGCCTGGGAACCACATGCCATCCTTGAAGGAAGAAACATAGGAAGATAGATTTATTAATTTTTTTAAAGAGAGATTAAGGATGCAATTGTATGATAGAGTAATGCATTAGTGCACAGGATATGATTTGATGGAAGACCCAGTATGCTGGGTATACTGAGGCCACGTCAGGTTTTTTGGCAGGACAGTTCAGAAGTGTTGGTGGAACATTCCACCCATGGAACTGTTCTGCCAGTGAAGATATACTAGCAGAACAGCTGAAATGGGTGGCACCAGGGAGGCACACACTTACTCCAAATCTTATATTCTTTCAGGCTACAGCTGTGCCCCCATTGACAATGCTGCTGTATAAGGAATTACCCTCCCATTGACTCCACTTGCTTAAACAGATGAAACATTTGACCATAAATTGTGAGAGTTAAAGGTGTTCTGTGTACGTCACAGAATAATAGTGCTTCAGGCACTCCTCCTACTCTTAAGTGGTGAAAACTTTACAGGGTAAGTGTCTTTTGAAGGAAATAGTACTGATTATCCACTATTTTTTCCAGGCCATGGTTGGACTACTGAACTAGATGAGTCTTTGATCTAATAAGCAAGTCTTTTGTTCTTACTTGTGACTTGCAGTGTCTTTGTAGTGATTACGTACAAAGGTACATGTCGATCAGGCATTTATAAGGACATAGAAGCAAGCACACAGGCAGGAAGTGCCAGTCCTAAAGTTATATCTGCAAACCAAAAGTTTCAATCAGCTATGTCCTTCAAAACCGAAGCCTTTGAACAGGCCTCTTTGTTTGCACACCCTAGGCTCAGAACATTTACACTTGTTCCAGTTCCATCACCTTGCAGATGGGTGTGGCTCACACTCCATTCCAAGGCGACTTGACAGAAACTGCTGTCAAATAGCACTGATGATTCATCACCTGCTGTCAAGCAATGTTAAAGGTGGCTGTTGCTGTACCTAACAATATGGTTGTGACAAAACGTGGGAAGGAACTCGTGGATCATCAAACCCAGGCCTCTGAAGTCACATGAGGTAGGAATTCCTACCTCATGTATTTTTGTTGGAAGAGCTAAATGCGATTCTAAAAGAGAGACAGTGTGGTGTGCGGTGTAGGACTAGGACTCAGGTTCAAATCCGCATGCAGCCTCAAACGCTTTCTGGGTGATTGGATTTCTATCTAAAACCACAATCTACTGCTTTCTAAAGAAGAGGGAAAAAGTTAACATGAAGGAGCAGAGGCCTTGATTTATCTACCCACATTTCTTGCAACAGATAGCCTTCCTTAGATGTAACTTTGGGAATGACTTTAATAGCTATTTCCCTTTATTCATGGAGTCCTCCTAATGTAGGGGTGGGGGAACCTGTGTCCAGTTTGTGACTGGTGTCCACTGGGGACAGCTGGTGTAGAAGGCAGGGATACCAACTGTAGTGGAGCCAGAACCAATGGCAAAGCAACTAATTCTCATTTTATCCCCAATTAGCTCCACAAGAGGGGGAGACTGAGGTTGTGCACACACTATACCATTAAAGCACATTCCAAGCACATTCTTTCCCTCAAAGAATTCTGGGCAGTGTACTTCATTAAAGGTTGCTGGGAACTGTAGCTCTGTGAGAGTTATACTACAGTGCCCAGAATTCTTTGAGGGAAAGAATGTGCTTGGATTGTGTCTTAAAGGCATAGTGGGCATGCAGCCTTAGGGCAACAGACACACTTGAACCCACTTCAGTTGTTCAAGCGTAAAGATCTGTTATGCCAGGGAACCTTTGGCCCTCCAAATATTACTGAACTACAACTCCCATCAGCTCCAGCAAGCATGACCAGTGGTCAGAGAGGAGGCCCACTAGCCACACTGACTATGTTTTATCTCTACTGTTGGATGCAATAAACCCCTGGTGGTGCTCAGTCCTGTGCAAAGTTGGCTTGAAAGCCCAGAAATTAGAAATCAAATAATACAGTCTTTTATCTGCCTCCATAGAATACTGGCTTTTTCCTGACTTGCCCTCAAAGTAAACTCTAAGCTGCCATGACTTGCCCAGTAATCCTGCAGGTATTTACACAGGCAGATTGCCACACATCGCCTTCCCTCTCTTTCTCCTTCCCCTTCCTTTTTTGATATTTTTATTATGACACATAATAATGCATTTTCCTTCTTCCTGCTCTCGACACAAGAAAACGTATCACCCATTATTTCTGGGGATGCTTGCAGCCACTTTATGTGTTTATTTATTTATCACATTTGTACCACACCATTTATCCCCAAATGATCTCAAGAGTGGTTTACAAAGATTGGTCCTAAAACAGTCTGAGGCTGTATGCACTCTATACTTTTAAAGCATCTATAGTCTGTTGCAGGGGGAATTATAATTCTGTGCACCGAATTCTTTGAGCAAAAGAATGTACTTTGACTGTGCTTTAAAGACGTAGTGTGTACACAGCCTCAAAGAAGAATTCCTTCTCCCTTTAAAAAATAGACTCTTGTGGGTTTGGAAAGTGATCTAGATTGTCTGTGGATCACATAGAAAAAAACAAGTGCAGTGGAACCTTAGTACTTGAACGGTTTAGTTGACGATCAAATCGGCTCCCGAACGCCGAAAACCCGGCAGTAAGTGTTCCAGTTTTTGAACGTTTTTGGACAGCCGAACATCCAATGCAGTTGTCGGCTATTGTTTCCAGGCGCCTGCATCAATCAGAAACAGTGCCTTGGTTTTCAAACGTTTCAGGAGTCGAATTTCGAGAACCAAGGTTCCACTGTACCTGCTCTACATTGATTCTAGAATAAAATGTCATGTGTATGCACTTGTTGATAGCTGGGTCAGTAGAGCATGAGACTCTTAATCTCAGGGTATTGGGTTCAAGCTCCACATAGGGCAAAAGATTCCTGCATTGCAGGGGGTTGGACTAGACCAGGGGTCTGCAACCTTTAAGACAAAAAGAGCCACTTGGACCCGTTTCCGAAGGGAAAAAAACTGGGAGCCGCAAAACCACTGCAACATTTAAAGCATGCACGCCACTGCCCTCCGATCTGACAGTGGGCGGGAAGGTGACGGCGGGACAGTGCGTGACTAACGCACGCACCGCCCCCATGCGACGTCACAGCCAGTACAGCGCCCACCACAGTGGGGAGTGTCGGGGGCACAATGCGCCTCCTCCCCTCGCTAGTATCCGCCCCGGAGCCGCGGCAAAGGTGTAAAAGAGCCACATGCATCTCCGGAGCCGCGGGTTGCAGACCCCTGGACTAGATGATCCTTGTGTTCCCTTCCAATGCTATGATTCTATGATTTGCAACACACAACAACTTCAAAGCACATTCAAAACACATTATTTCCCTAAAAGACATTCTGGGCACTGTAATTTACTGGTCACAGAGTTACAGTTCCCAGCAACCCTTAACAAACTACAGTGGCCAGAATGTTTTGAAGGGGGGAAATGTGCTTCAAAGGTATAGTATTTACACAGCCTAAAAATACATGACGTATGAGGAAAATGGAATGGGAGGGAGGAGGGGGGGAAAACGAGTTCCTTAACCTACAGGTCACATACTGCAGTTATACTGGTGAAATAAAATTTACATAATAAATAAATACTAATAATATTTTACTTTCTTGTAATTTTATTCTTCCTGCTTTTATGACTGTTTTTATTATTACTTTGAACTTGTTTGTTTGAATAAAAAATTACATACAATTTATACAATTGGATATAACCTTATACACATTCATATGAATAGACAAGGCTTCCAATAAAAACAGGCAGAGCACATGGCACTTTTTTGATAGCAAAAGTTATGCTTTCTATTATTCTTAAAAGTACAGTTCTTCGCAAGGTAATTGATTGGATTTTGGAAAGGGGCTGCCCTCTTGTGGCAAACTTAATCTCTAGCAAGTGAATTCTTTGAACAATTTTTCTCTTTAGACTTTTTTACAAAGTCATTCTGATAGGCAGAATGCCCTCAAATGCCTGGCTTGGCTGGGTTATGGACTGTGCAACCCACTCACCCCATTCTGCAATATCTCAAAACCTGGAAATAAATATTGTGTGAGAATAATGGAAGCATTTGAATTGAACTTGTATGGATGCTGGTAGAAAATGTTGAGCCCACCAAACAGGAATTGGGAACCCGTGGTCCTCCAAGAGAGTGTTGGACTACAACTTCCATCATCCCTGACCATCGGCCATGTTAACTGGGGCTGAGGGGTGTTGGTGTGCAACAACATTTGGTGGGCCACAGGATGTTATAGAAACAACACATTTGTTGTACATAAGGCATATTTGATCATACTCCTAATCATATCTGGGCCCTTGGCTTTTAGAAGCTAAAGAGGCAGGCCTTCTTTATTCGAAGAGTAGCCATTTAGACTAGGGTATATGGCAAACAAAAGACAAATATGGTTGGTATGATGTCCAGAAGATACTATTGAAGTAGCTTGGCTTTTGCAGCTGGTGCAATTTTCAGTAAGACTGAATCACAGAGCTTTTCTGCAGATGTGCCAACTAAAATAGCCCTTATTTCTCAATCCTGCACCTTGATGTCAGGAACCATCATCAAACAAAATGTGGTTATAATATCTTAAGAGGGGTCCAAATGCACAGCAAACAAACAACTTTCAACTATATATGTAGAGTAGATTTCATTTATATCTCACCATTCCTCCAAGAAGCTCAAGATGGCATATTATGTCTCCACTCTTCCCTATTTCATCTCCTCAACAACCCTGTGAGATAGGTTGGGCGGAGAGCTTCATGGCTATTTGGGGATTTGAACCCTGGTATCCCAGGTTCTATCATTTGTGAGAGGCAGCAAAATGCATTGGGATAGCCTTGATTCCCTACACCTGCTGAAATTCCCTCTTCTACACCACCCTTAAGGCTACAGGAACCCTGTTCCCTTTTTCAAAAGGCCAGCACCAGCTAAGACAGTCAAGAATATTCCTGTTTTCTGCTACAAAATACTGGCGAAGCGTATTTACAGGCATTTTATTCAGCATTAGGACAAAGGAAAAACATGCCTGCTCCCCTTCATGTCCAAGCAAAAAGCATAAGGCAAAAGCCATAAACACAATGGAAGTTCCCAGCAAGCTGTGCTGGAATGTAAACAGACATGTGACATACAACAGCTCCACACATCTGTTTAGGTGGAACAGAACATCAATATCCTAACAGCTAACCCACACACCCCAAATGTGACAATTCTTATCCACTGTCTGCCCAGTGTTCTTGCTTGTTGCCGCTGACACTAAGCGAGAAAGGACAGGTCCAAAAAATAAGGCAAGGGGCAAAGGGGAGGTTAGAGAACAAGGCTTTGGAGAATAATTCCAACCAGTCCAGGGGTTACAACTACAGGACAGGAGCAAGTCCCAGCTTTCCCTCCTCCCACCCCACCTCTTAAGGGTGACCTTTAATGTTCAGTCCTTCCTGCAGCATGCTCAGCCCACATCATGCTCCTCTGGTTTTTTCTTTCCTTAATTTACAAATGAATTGTTTTCCTGCCTACCTGTAAAGGTAAAGGTCCAGTCGTGGCCGACTCTGGGGTTGCGGCGCTCATCTCGCTTTATTGGCTGAGGGAGCCGGCGTACAACTTCCGGGTCATGTGGCCAGCATGACTAAGCCGCTTCTGGCAAACCAGAGCAGCGCACGGAAACACTGTTTACCTTCCCGCCAGAGCGGTACCTATTTATCTACTTGCATTTTGAGGTGCTTTCGAACTGCTAGGTTGGTAGGAGCAGGGACCGAGCAACAGGAGCTCACCCCGTCACGGGGATTCGAACCGCCAACCTTCTGATCAGCAAGTCCTAGGCTCTGTGGTTTAACCCACAGCGCCACCCGCGTCCCAAATTTGGGGACTGTAGAGTCCCCAAATTGTGCAGAAACCACCTGTGTTATCTGTAGGCAGCGTCGTTTGTCTGCTTAGCTGATAGATGCTGACTACAGAGTTCAGCATTGAAAGGAAGAAGTGTGTTGGGCAGGGGCAGGGGGCAAAATATTTTGGGACATCTCCAGCCTCTAGCAAGAGTTCTCTTGCTTAGTACTCCAAACAGGTGTAACAGGAATCTTGAAGGGCAACAGTTCCCCTGGCACACTGTTTATTTAAAACAGAAGTACGCTTTAGACCAGGTGTGGGGAACATTGGGGTTTCCTGGTGTTACTGCAGCCCCTATCAGCCCCTGCAAGCCTGGACAATGGTCAACGATTATGGGAGTTGCCTGGGTTTGGTTTGTTTTTTAAAGAGAAAACAAAATGCAAAAGAAAGAGGAATTAAGGAACATAAGAACATCCCAAGCATGGAATCAGGCACATGTCACAAAAGATTCATACAAGTATATACTACACATATCTAACTTCTTTCATAAAGAAATGTTATATTGCCCAAATGGCTTTGGCAGGTGCTGGTTGTAGATTGTACATCAGAGGTAGAAGTGTAGAAAATAAAACTCCGCCAGATGGCGCTGAATGACTGTGGATTCTCTTTGCAAGATTGCTGTAGTCCAAATGTTCCTACATAGGTTTGCCATACATTCGGGATTTCCCAGATGCGTCCGGAATCGGACTGTCAAAATGGCGTCTCGGTGGATTTTTACCAAATTGGCGAAATGTCCAGGATAACCTGGACGTATGGCAACTAGGGTGATTTTTTTAAAAAGAAAAATGCTGTAAAAATGTTTTCTCAGCAAGTGAGACAGGCAAAGAGCGAGCATGCTGTAAAAAAATGACTTTTTTTTGGGGGGGGGAGGATGTTTGCCTTTGTAAATGCAAATCATCCAAAGTTTTCAGCTGTTGAACCACAGTTTGATGAGCAGCAATTAAAAGAAACACAAGCCCTTTGACTTTAACATAGTTGTGAAATGGTGATAATAAAAACAATTCAGGTCCACTTCTCTGCCACTCTGGTCCCGATGTGGATAATGGGAGGCATTGCAGATACTTCTCTAGCTGTTGCTAATCCAAGTGACAGACCAGAAACAAGATCTTGGAGTGATAGTTAATAGCTCAGTGAAGATGTCAACCCAGTATGCTGGGGCTGTCGAAAAACAGATTCCATACTAGGGATCATTGGGAATGGAATGGAAAATAAAACTGCCAGTGTCATGATGCCGTTATACAAATCTATCGTGCCCCTGCATTTGGAATACTATGTACAGCTGAATGGCAACATTCAGATTTCAAGAGCAAATTGAAATTCCAAAATCTAAATATTTAAATGCTTTGTAATGTCTTGTAAAAATGCTTCCAATGCCCAGCATGTGCAATAAAATGTATATGTGCCTATTCAGAAGTCAGTCCCATTGAAGTCAATTGGCTTAAGGCCAGGAAAGTGAGTACAGGATTACAGCCGGAGTGGAATAAAGTGGACATGAGTAAATATGTATACTGCCCTTCACCTGTAGATCTCAGGGTGGGTCACAACATAAAAATACAATATAAAAATGTAAAATACATAATAAAAACAAGAACATAAAACCCCTCTATAACCCCCCTCCCACAAACACATGTAAAAGGGGCAGAATATGTTAATCATCCAAAGGCCAGGTTGAAGAGAAATGTTTTTGCCTGGCACCTAAAGGGGTATAATGAAGGCACCAGGTGTACCTCCCTGGGGAGAGTATTTCACAAATGGGGGGTCACTGCAGAAAAGGCCTATTTTCATGTTGCTGCAGCCTTCCAGATCTCCTGCATAGGAGGCACATGAAGAAGCGCCTCAGAGGATGATTGCAGGGTCCAGGTTGAAGAGAGGGGTGGTCTTGTCATCCTGAGCCATTTAAAGCATTATGGGTCAAAACCAGCACTTTGAATGGGACCCCTAAACTAATTGGCAGCCAGTGCAGTTGGGCCAGGATCCGTGTAATACAGTGGTACCTCGGGTTACAGATGCTTCAGGTTACAAACACTTCAGGTTACAGACTCCGCTAACCCAGAAATAGTACCTCGTGTTAAGAACTTTGCTTCAGGATGAGAACAGAAATCGCGCGGCGGCGGTGTGGTGGCAGCAGGAGGCCCCATTAGCTAAAGTGGCGCTTCAGGTTAAGAACAGTTTCAGGTTAAGAACGGACCTCCGGAACAAATTAAGTTCTTAACCCGAGGTACCACTGTATGCTCAAACTGTCTTGCCTCTGTGAGCAACCTGACTGCTGACTTTTGCACTAGCCGAAGTTTCCAAACCATCTTCAGAGGCAGCCCTATGTGGAACACAGTGAAATAAACTAACCTAGAGGTTATCATAGCACAGAAGACAGAAGGTAAGCTGTATCTGTCCAAATATGGTTGCAGCTGGGCCACCAGCCAAAGCTGATAGAAGACACTTGGTGCCACTGAGGCCACCTGAGCGTCCGGCAACAACAAAGGGTCCAGAAATACCCTTAAGCTACCTACTTGCTCCTTGAGAGAGAGTATAATCCCATCAAGAGCAGGGCCACCTCCCACCCAACCATTTTGCTCCCTCAAATTCCTGTGGTTGCATTTGAAGTTTAAATGCATCATCAGACACTGAACTTCACAGCAAATACCTGCTTGGAGGATCACACTTTATCCTTAGATGCAATCACGTGGAGACTCGGAGTTCAGGGAAAGAAGAAAGCCAAGTTGATTAAAGGAAATAGATGCATGTTTGATCTAACAAAAATGGAGATGCAAAGAGCTATGCTTGCTCTTTGCATGTTTCACTTGCTGAGAAACAAAGATGCCTTATCTCTCAAGGTAAGAATGACAAAGAAGTGAGAAAGAGGAATTGAGATCAGCACCAGAAGTGTCAGGGACAGGGCTGAGGAGGGCTTTGGTCAGGCACCTCTTTTTAAACTAGATCACTAGGTGGGTGCACACCAATTATAGAACTCACTTTGTGTGAAATAATTTTTTATGGAATGCTAAAAATGTGTGGACTGTCCCATTTGCACCCTTGCCCTTGAGCCATTTCCCCCTCCTGGAGGTTGTTTTTCCTAATCAAATGAAAGCTTCTTGCATTGAGAAAGGGCTCAAGATGCTTCCCCAGAAAGCTTCTTCCACCATCATCCAAAGTGACCCATTCTTTCTCCAACCAAGTGAGAAGGACCAGCCACAAGGCAGAACCAACTCATTGGCAGACAGGCTTACAAAGTTACTGCAGTGCAAATCAGGGCAGGCTTAGGTGGGAGGAAGTTTCAATGAACTCAGTGGGGCTTACTTTCGAGTAGACATGTCCTGGATTGTGAGATAACACTGTCTCCCTATATCCCTATCAAGTGCTCTTTCCAAAAGCAGTTTGATAAATAAGCTTCCAAGAGAAACCATCGTATTATCCTGTAGTAGTCATACTCTAAGTAATTCCATTTATATTGATGTGCATCACTAGCTTACATCCATTAATTTCAGTGGGTCTGTTCAGAATAAAACTTAAGTTTCCCCAAGCAGCAATTTTGTTTTGGGAAAACATGAATCTCCAAGGTAGGAGCGGAACACAAAAGTTGACTCTGCACCTGATATTTTGTCCCAAATCATGCAATCTCGGCTTCTTTCCGCAAAAGGTAATGTAAAGATCGATTCAACTCAATTAAAGGTGTATTTATTAAAAGTACTGCAGAAAGGCAGGCCGCACCTGGGCTGGACCTTCAGAGCCACAGCAGTGCCTCCTTCTCCTCACAGCCAGCTTCTTCTTCTTCTCCATATATCCTTCCACAGTGGGGACATTGGTTTCTGGGCAGGAGTTGATCACAGTGTGGATTTGCCAAAAGTGCCTTCCTCTTAGCACGTTTCTCCCTTGTGTCCTGAGTTTGAGTGCCTTCAAAGTCTATTACACCTTTGGTAAAGGCTGTTCTCCAACTGGAGCGTTCGCAGGACAGTGTTTCCCAGTTGTCAGTGTTTATACTACATTTTTAAAGATTTGCCTTAAGACAGTCTTTAAACCTATTTTGTTGACCACCAGCATTACGCTTTCCATTTTTAAGTTCAGAATAGAGTAGTTGCTTTGGAAGACGATCATCAGGCATCCACACAACATGACCAGTCCAACAAAGTTGATGTTGAAGAATCATTGGTTCAACACTGGTGCTCTTTGCTTCTTCCAGTACACTGATACAGTGGTACCTCTGGATGCAAACAGGATCCGTTCCGGAGCCCCATTTGCATCCTGAAGAGAACGCAACCCGCATCTGCGCATCTGCACATGCGCAGGTCGCGATTCGCCACTTCTGCGCATGTGTGTGATGTCATTTTGAGCATCTGCACATGTGCGAGCGATGAAACCCAGAAGTAATGTGTTCCATTACTTCCGGGTCGCCGCGGAGCACAACCTGAAAACGGTCGACCTGAAGCAACTTTAACCTGAGGTATGACTGTATGAGTTCGCCTGTCTTCCCAAGTGATGTGTAAACATTTTCGGAGACACAGTCAGCAAAGAGACACTCACCAATAGGTGGAACTCCAGGGTCTCCCTTCCAGCATGTGTCCTTGGGCATGGCATGTACCTTGTGATGAGAGCATGGAAAGGAGAGCTGTCTGCTTGACCAGGACCCGCTGGTGCCCACCCTCGCACTGTGCAGCCAAGGAGAGGCAGCTGGGGAAGGGCTGCGCTTGGCACCTCAAGCTGCTCTCCACCACCCTCCTCCTAGGCCTGCTGCAGCTGCAGCTCTGGTGCTGTTGGGACATCACCAAGCCCAACAAGGAGCACCAGCCACAGCTCACGCTGGGAGCTCACTGACCTGAGAGGGAGAACACAATGACTGGCAGGTGACCTCCATGAGGAACAATGGCGCAGGGGCTCAAAGAAGTATCCTGTCGTCTTCCACATGATCCCCGCAAATAGGTTAGGGAGCACCATCCTTGCCTTGACCCAGGTACTGTCAACGCAGGCTATGCCCCTGGCTTGGAGCCTGCATTTTTTTTTTAATAGATTTTTTATTGGTTTTACAACATTTTTTAAACAATACAAACAAATAAAAAGACATACAAACATGTATAATTTCATAACCTTTTTTTTCATATCCCTCACTTCTCGGACTCCCCCGAACCTCCCCTTCCTACATCCCAATTTCCAAAATTATTTCAGCAAATTCTAAATAATTTTATCAAATATATTTCTTCTTATTCTTTTCTTTAACTTAATCTTATGTCGCTGTAATCCTTTTCTTTCTCAAAACTTCGACATTTTAGCATTCATCAATTTTATAATAGTTCTTAAGATAAATTTTAAATTTCTTCCAATCTTCTTCCGCCGTCTCTTTCCCCTGATCACGGATTCTGCCAGTCATCTCGGCCAGTGTCATATAGTCCATCACCTTCATCTGCCACTCTTCCAGGGTGGGTAGATCTTGTGTCTTCCAATACTTTGCGATGAGTATTCTTGCTGCTGTCGTAGCATACATAAAAAAAGTTCTATCTTTCTTTAACACCAATTGGCCGACAATGCCCAAGAGAAAGGCCTCTGGTTTCTTAGGGAAGGTACATTTAAGTACCTTTTTCATTTCATTATATATCATCTCCCAAAAAGCCTTAATCTTTGGGCACGTCCACCAAAGATGATAGAAAGTACCTTCAGTTTCTTTACATTTCCAACACTTATTATCAGGCAAATGATAGATTTTTGCTAGCTTGACTGGGGTCATGTACCACCTATAAATCATTTTCATAATATTTTCCTTTAAGGCATTACATGCCGTAAATTTTATCCCGGTGTTCCACAACCATTCCCAGTCAGCAAACATAATGTTATGACCAATGTCCTGTGCTCACTTAATCATAGCTGATTTAACTGTATCGTCTTGTGTATTCCATTTCAGCAGCAGATTATACATTCTTGACAAGTTCTTAGTATTGGGTTCTAACAGTTCAGTTTCTAATTTTGATTTCTCCACCTGGAAGCCAATTTTCCTGTCCTGTTTGTAAACCTCCATTATTTGATAATAATGGAGCCAGTCTCGTACTTTGACTTTCAATTTCTCGTAACTCTGTAACTTCAACTTATCTCCCTCTTGTTCCAAAATTTCCCAATACTTCGGCCATTTGGCTTCCATATTGAGTTTTTTCAACGCTTTAGCCTCCATAGGTGACAACCATCTAGGGGTTTTGTTTTCCAACAGATCTTTGTATCTTATCCAAACATTATATAGTGCTTTTCTAACAATATGGTTTTTGAAGGCCCTATGCACCTTAACTTTATCATACCATAGATATGCATGCCAACCAAATGTATTATTAAAACCTTCTAGATCCAAGATATCTGTATTCTCGAGGAGCATCCACTCTTTCAACCAGCAAAACGCTGCTGATTCATAGTACAGTTTTAAATCCGGCAGGGCAAATCCCCCTCTTTCCTTTGCATCCGTTAATATTTTAAATTTTATTCTGGGCTTTTTGCCCTGCCAGACAAATTTCGAAATGTCCTTCTGCCACCTCTTGAAACAGTCCATCTTGTCAAGAATTTGCAATGTTTGAAATAAAAATAACATTCTAGGCAATACATTCATCTTAATAACTGCTATTTGGCCCAACATTGACAGTTTCAAATTTGACCATATTTCAAGATCCTTTTTAACTTCTGACCAACTGGAGCCTGCATTTTGTGAGCTGGTGAGAGAGCTTGCACACCAGAGCTCCCCTCCAGCTACAGACTCACTTCTCTCCATTGATGGAATTCAAGTTCAGTAGTTTGCTGCAGAGCATCGCATTGCACCAAAAGCTTTTCCTACATGTTTGGAAGCTGTGAGGGAAATAATCTGAGATCAAAGCTCTGTCCTCACCTTGGGCCCTTTGGCCTAGCTGGAATATACCCTTGAGCTTTGACCATCCCCATTGCTTCCCTTACATGGAAGCTGAAGTAATGTGCGTGGAAGCTCTGAGTGTGCAGAAGCTCTTCCTTTTTCTGAGTCCTGTACTGGATTATCCAGTAGGCAGGCTAAGCACATGCTGAGAGTGCCAAGCAAAGCAGGAGCAGCTGAGAAAATGATAATTTATTTTTGAACTAATCTGATATTAAGAAAGAAAGAAAGAAAGAAAGAAAGAAAGAAAGAGAGAGAGAGAGAGAGAGAGAGAAGTCATCATTGGGGAAAATCAGAAATTCATTAGATGTCATTACACACTCTTTCCACTATTTTTCTGTTCTCTTTTTATAATGTATCCTAAACCAGGAGGTATCCTACTAAAGAAATAATGTGTGGAAATCAGAACCTGGCATGTGTTGGAACAAATCACGTATGTATTTTTTTTACGGTTTAGTATTGAGTTTATTTTGAATTGCCTATAGAGAGGTACTAAAATCTTTCTAGCCCAGCCCTGGCTGAGTATCATCTTTCTGTTTTAACTCTGCCAGGAAGGCAGCCTAACCTGGAACCTGAGACACATGGCACTCTCCCTTGGCATTGTCATGAGTGTGAAATGCCTCCAGCAACTGTCTCAATAGGTGGCTAATTGGCAATGGGGGCTAATTGGCTATAGAAATGTAGATGATTTCAGAGCTCAGTGAGCTAGTCTCTGTGCAATGCACTTCGTCTGGAAGAGTCTGTACAGAGAGAGTTCAGCCTGCCCAGATCAAAGGGGTCACAGAGTATTTTGTTACAAACAGAGCTCTCGTAGGAAGGGTGTGAGTTTACTCAGTGTCAATGCCAGGCTATTTTGCACCCTAGGCAAGGCTAACTAACTAGTTGCACCACCATGACGCCCCAAAAACGGCAAAATTCAATTTCCAAAAAACCGTTGTCTTGTAGAAAAAATGCAAAGCACAAAACTTGAAACTGCTAAATAGATGTTAAATGGCAATAATAAATAATGCAACAATCTTTTATTATGTTTCTCAAAGATAAAAGAGCATGTAATACAGAGCACAAATAATTTCAAACAATCTTGTGAACTGTGATGTTAAAATTTAAGTCTCTTCAAAGTTTCAATTCCAAGCACATCAAAAAACTCTTCGAGTGTTTTCTTTTCCTTTAGAAATGTGGCCAACAATTCCTTCAACAAGTTCATGTGCTGATGTTCAGCCATGTTCTATTAATATAATTGCCAAGCCAATCAGCCTTTTTTGCAACATTGTTGAGCGTGTGTAAGTTTTTATAAGTTTGAGCTTTGAGAAACTGCGTTCACCACTTGCCAGCTGAAAGTGTGAGAAGAAATCTTTGTGGCAGCATAGACTCTGGAAACCTTCCAGCTATTTATATAAAAGTAAAACATTGTCAGAAATTTATAATATATAAGAAAAGCCAATCTAGATAAAACTGTGCGCCTCAAAGGTCTCTGTGTGGTCCTTTGAGGTCTGTCGCCCTAGGCGCCTGCCTCTCGGCCATGAATTTGAACTGTGCTTGGGCGAGTCCATCCGGGATTATTTCAGCCTGCTGTATTTGGAGCACGTAGGAGCTTGACTCATGTTATCTCTTCATTGAGGGAGACAATCGAATTAGAATGATTGGCAGCCCGTTGCCAAGCCTCAACAGCTGACTGAAAACTTGCTAATTATACTTGATTAACTCCTCATTGCAACACAAACCAACTTCCAAATCTGCATGGCTATGGAATTGGCGGTGAAGGGCCTCAATTTGCCTAATCTAGATCCTCTCCTATCTTCCTAAACATTCCCACAGTTTTAAGGAACCGACACAATTTCTATTCCCTCAACGAGCGATTATTTTTATTTTCAATTACCAACAACAGAAACTATATATTTAATTAATGTTCTGTAAACTGAAATGGCAAAGCTGTATTACAACTGAGAACTAACAAACTACCGTACACATTAAAAAAAAACTGCAAGGAAAGTGCTATTTGTTAGGGAACTGTCTTCAAACAACTTTGCATATGATTTGTTCTAACCTACCGACACTTTCTTAAACTTTCACTGATCATCTCTCTAAGAAGAAAAGTCGGCGTGTTTTATTAACCCTCTCCGAATTAATACACACACCTCAAGATGAACTTTCGAGGGAAATTTATGCCAAATGTGGGGGTTTTCGTTTCCAAAAAGAAAATGGTAAATTGCGACTTGTTGAAATCTGGGAACATAGTATAGGTGAAATTTTGTAACAATGCCCTGAAGGTCCACTTACGTGTAGTGCGCAACGTTAGAGAAAAACTCTTGCTACAATGTGATGGTCTGAGGAAACAAACTACATTTACTAAACTTGAATTCAGTAAATGGAGGGAAGCAAGCCCCTCTGGCGTACAAGTCCTCTCTTGCGTCCACCAGCTCACAAAAGCGCGATCCTTTGACAACATCCTCCAGGAAGAGAAAAAAAGCTGAAGAGCAGCTGTGTGAACCTGACATCTCCGGAAATTTTTGGCATTGGAGAGGAAATGGGTGCCACTCTCTTTCTTTTAAATGGTTTTTATTACAGGCAGCGTCTCTGTTGTGAGAAAGGGTTTCAAGCAAAGCGAGGTCGAGAATTGGGTTGCAAGCTCTATCGGGTTTAAAGAGGAGAGGCCAGACGGTGGTTATTAGTTTTAATTATTGTTGCTTAAGAAATTTATAAGATGCTTTGTACCGTGAAGCCATCGAAGGGGGGGGGGTCCAAATTTTAAAAAGAAGAAGAAAACGAACAGACCAAAAGTTAAGCTCCAAAAACGATAACATTGTTTCAACCAACTCCCAGGACAACAAAACCTTTTCTCTGGCTATGTCCTTAATATTCCATAAATGACTGGGCCACACTGCAGGGAAAGATACCTGAAACATAAAGGCAGGACCCAGGCGCCTGTCTCATTTCCGTGGGTAACTCGTTGATAAAAGGACAAAATTCTGCACACTTCTTATTGACATTGACCCTGTGGCAGCCACCTTTTCCAGCACAGTGCAGTGGCGCTCCTGCTAGGCATGCGTCTTAGTGGTCTGAAAACATGGAACTGGGAAGAACCATCAACTTCACTGGCTGATCTGGGGCCATTCCTGCTCTTCCAACCAAGCCTAATTTACAAGGTCGTTGAGAGGTTAAAATGACAGCGGGAAGAACCATTTCGAGCTCCTCTGGGGAGAGGAGCGGGAATATAATGCAAATGTTGGCGTACTGGCAGAAGGTTTGCTTCATAAACCATCCTCGTCCTGTCGGAAAACCTTCAAGAATTTGGAGCTGCTGCTCAGATCTTCCCCAAAGCAATATAAGTGTGTGTGTCTACTACTAGTCTGAAGAAAACTAAGCAATAGTTAACCCAAACTGGACCTTCCTGCCCTTACAGCAAGGTTGGCTAGTCCACTGTATATTGAAATAGGCTTGCCCTGAATGTGTTGGGCATGGGGAGGAGGCGTGGCCTGGGGCCACAGAAAGGAGAGGGGCTGCCAATTCCCCCTCCAACACAGTTCCAAGCCCCGCGGAGCACAGCAGAGGCCACCCACGCCAATCCCAAGCAAGTTCAACAGAGCTTGCTTCCCTTATTAAGCGGGCTTCGAATGGCAGCTTCAGATGTTCCAGGGCGCGCCCTTAGGGGACATCTCCCCAGCAGCAAACACGTTTTGGGAGCTGCAAAAAGTCACACCTGGTTGCAGCAGATTGAGAGGCGAAGGAGCCCTCCTCCCCAATCTCTCCCTCCCGACCCCCTGTTCAAACTTCTAGCCTTGATGGAGGACGTGGTCCCAGCTGAAACCCTGCCTCCAATTTATCCGGGTCCCTCTTGCTAAGCCAAGGCAGGACAGGAGAAACAAAGCAAATATCTTCCCCACCCAAAAGAAGCAGCTTCAGCAGCAGGGAAATGGGGAGGATGGGGGGCGGGGTTTGCCAATGCCCCGCCAGCCTACTCCTCAAATAGCTGCTTACCATTTGGGGGCATCACCTTGCCAACAAAGGTCCGAATAGTTAAAGCCATGGTTTTCCCAGTAGCGATGTATGGAAGTGAGAGCTGGACCATAAAGAAGGCTGATCGCCGAAGAATTGATGCTTTTGAATTATGGTGCTGGAGGAGACTCTTGAGAGTCCCGTGGACTGCAAGAAGATCAAACCTATCCATTCTGAAGGAAATCAGCCCTGAGGGCTCACTGGAAGGACAGATCCTGAAGCTGAGGCGCCAATACTTTGGGCACCTCATGAGAAGAGAAGACTCCCTGGAAAAGACCCTGATGCTGGGAAAGATGGAGGGCACAAGGAGAAGGGGACGACAGAGGACGAGATGGTTGGACGGTGTTCTCGAAGCTACGAACATGAGTTTGACCAAACTGCGGGAGGCCATGGAAGAGAGGAGTGGAAGACAGGGGTCACGAAGAGTCGGACACGACTAAACAACAACAATCTAATGCCACCGAACACAAACCACCTTTGGGAGGAAGTGGATTCCTTTTCGTACTCTTCTCTCTTCCCCCCTCCAAAATAAACTATAAAGGTGCCCCCGCCTAAGTCCAGAAGCCATTTCTCTTAAATGCTGCAGGCACTTGGAACCCAGTTTGAAAAATCAATTTTCCAGGATGCTTATCTACAAAGGAGGTAATGGTTTCACTGAGCACATTCTCTGGCATACCTTTCTTTTTCGTGTCCCTATTGATTTATTTACCGTACAGTATTTCTGTAAAAGGAGAACGCAGATTTGGATACGGCCCAAAATGTGTGCATGTGTTGTGCAAATCTGTATTCTCTTTGACTATGGGAGGGCAATACACGTATAGTGTATTGGGCCCAGAAAGTCCTGTTCCCATCCTTGGGTTTTTTTAAAGCGTACCATAGATAGAAGACTATGTCAGCTGAGTTCCTTGAAGGAAAAGTATGACATAAAACTTTTTTTTTTAAAGAAAGAAAGAAATATAAACGTTTCATGATATTTGCTGTCAACTCACTGAGTGGTCTTAGGTCTTCCAGGCATAGATTCCCCCATCTCCTCTTACACTATATTCTAGGTCTTTTCCTGTGAGGAAGACCTGCTTAAGTGATTTATTATTATTACTAATTTGGTTGCCACTTGCAGCTTTGCCATTCCCGAACCCAACAGAAGCAGCACAGAATCTTGCAGTGTGCTTAAAAAAATTCAAACATTTATTTAATAAATAAGAATAAGAATACCTCGTTCATCTTACAGGGTTTCCCCAGCCACTCTGGATGGCTTCCAAAATATATATAAACATAATAAAAACATTTTAAAACTCCTTGATACAAGGCTGCCTTTCGATGTCCTCTAAAAGTGGTGTAGAGTTCTTTATCACTCCCTCTGCTCTCACACGAAGGACAAACTGCTGCGTCTCTGCAAATTTGTTTTTCTACCTGGGTCGTATTTCTCAGAGTTTGCGCAGGAGAAGCGGCCGGGCTGAGAAAGACACCAATCATGCAAATCGACGTCTGATGGGAGAGCGGGATGGAGCAAGACCCCTGTGGAGGAGCTTGAAGGAGCGGCCGGTCGCATCCTGCATCCGAGGGAGGCGGCGGGCCCAGCGGAGCCGCATTGGAGGGATCTCCGGGAGGGATCTCCCGACCTTGTGCCCTCTTCGCCTTTAGGAAACCACCTCTGTTTGGGAAGCGAGAAAGAGAACAGCCCAGGTGTGCTCAATAAATCACCCAGACGGCGCAGGGGAATTGAGATTTCTTCAGAGCCAGCCATCACTACCAATGGTTGCAGCTGATGGGAGCTCCACCTCAGCAACGGCCACGCAGCATAGCTGTCAACGCCCCCCCCCCCTTTTAAAGGGAAATTCCCTTATTCCGAATAGGATTCCTCGCAAGAAAAGGGAAAAGTTGACAGCTATGCCGCGAGGTCTGAACCCTCCGTTTCCTTGCGGAAGCGGCTTTTAGGGTGAGGAGCAGAGAAGGACCGGTTTGTCCCCTCAAATGTATTCTCTTCCCCTTAACAAGTGGGGAAGGAGGGGTTGTCCTTCCCAAGAGGTAAAAGGAGCAGGATCCCGCTTGCTGGGTAATAATTCCTCCTGCCAGGGCTAAGGGCACCGGCTACTCCGTGGCTTCCCAGCCCCATCTCAGGAGGGACCAGCTGCTGCGCCAGCCCTTGAGGGCCAGCAGGGACGCCCACCCAGTAGCGTAGCGTGGGGGGTGCAGGGGGCGGCCGCACATCTGGGGTTAGGGGGCGCAAATCCACGGGTTAGGGGGCGCAAATTACTTGCCTTGCCCCGGGTGCTGACAACCCACGCTACGCCACTGCGCCCACCCCCCTAAAAAAGCACCCTGGGCCAGACTTCCTGGTCCTCGAGGCCGGGAAGTGAACGACAAAAATAGACCTCAAGGAGATAAACACACACACACAAATAGACAGAACAAAACCAGGCTGGCATGGGATGTCATGGTACACGTGAGTGTTAGTAAAAACCAACCTGTGTCCTCCCAGAAAGTGAGAGCCATTCTGCCTCCCCAGAAGACTGCAAAAATCCTGTGGAAAAGGACTTGAACCACCTGCCGCTTCAGATTACTGGGGCTGGAGACTGGAGGAACAGGGTTGCAAGTGAACATCAACCAATGGCTTAACTGCCCCTGGACTCCCTCAGCCCCTTCACAAAATACGCCGAAAGGATAAGCAATTTGGTGGCCCATCTCTTGACCGTCTTCTACAGCTGGGTTAGTTTAAGGCAGTACTTTCGGATGACACAGCTGAGTACTCATTTACAGCGTTTTAACAACATAGTTTAATGTCTTCCACGTCTGTTGGTCCATAATAGGCTCCCTCTTTCTTTAAATGAACAGGAATTTTCTGGAGGAGTGGCTTGACCAATAATGCACATGTGCCTGAAAATAATAAATCACTCATTCTCCACAGTTTCCTAAGAACAGGACTAAAACCAGCTTAGAAAACATACAATATTTACTTTCAGATAATGACTTTATTTATAGCGGCTGTCTTTTCTTCTTTTTCTTTTTGCATTGCCTGCTGCAAGAATCCAGACCAATGAGCTTTCAAGCCTCACTCAGGCTGCTCTTTGAGCCAATCCTACACTGCAGGTCAGATCCAGACACCCTACAGATGAATACAAGAATCTTACATAGGCTCACAACAAATGTAATTATTCTTTTTTTAAAATTTATTTTTATTAGCAATTTCTTAGTTTACAAAAATACATGCATTGTCTCTTTTTTCAAGTTGTGTGTTCTACAGATCAGTTTCATTTGTTGTGAGACATTAGTGTTGCATATAGTGTTAGGTTAGGAAGAAAAGTGGGGGAAAGAGAGGGAGTGGTGAGTGGGGTGGGGTGCCGATGCTTCTATTCTTCGTGTATGTGTGGGATTTGAGTTGGCACGACTTGTGTGGCTTCTCTTACTATTCGCTTGTTGTATTTCCTTGGTGAGAGGTTGAGGGTGGCCTAGGCTGTGGTTGGCTGTCTTTGGTTGGCTGTAGTGAGCTTTGTTTTTTTGTGAGAGTGTTTTTGGATCAGGTTACAGATTGATTCATAAGCTGTTGGCGGATTCTTGTTGTCTTGTTTGGCTGTGTACAGTGGTACCTCTGGTTGCGAATGGGATCCGTTCTAGGTCGCTGCAGGACGCAACTTGAAGCAAACGTAACAAGAGGTACAGTATGACTATGTGATCAAGGGGAACCATAAAGGGTGAAGGTATCTTCTTCTATTTGTCCCCGTGTCCGTATAAGTTTATTGATTAGTTTTACTAATAAGGCTGTTTCCCATACTATTTGATACCATTGGTCAAAGCTTACTCCTGACAGGCCTCTCCTGTGTTTGTTTATGACACTTCTGATAGTAGGTGGGTTATGGGCTCTTTATGATATGAATGGGCATTATCTTGGATGATGTTTAGTGGGGCCAGTTTCAGGGTGATGTCTAATAATTGCTTAGTTATTTTGCATATTTATTGTATGATTGGTGTCCAGAATATATGGATTTTGGGACATTCCCACCACATGTGGAGGTGCATCCTCTGCAGCATTTTTGTGAGGTACCTGGGTGTATTAGCGCTAATTTCCATGGTGTTAGGTACCATTTGAGAGTTTCAAAGTGAGTTCTTTCCTTTTTGCTGATACGGACTTAAAGGGAGGTTTAGCCCACATTCTGGTCCAATGGGTGGGGTTAATCTCATAGCCTATGTCATCCTCCCTTTTTTATTATTACATTGAGGGGGTTTGTGGGATTTTGGAGCAGTGTTTTCTATATTGCTGATACCATCCCTTTGCCATGTTCCTTTGTTGTTAGGAGGTGGTTTTCAAAGGTTGTCAAGGGCCTAGTTGCGACCAATTTTTACTACTACTGGATTGTTTAAGAGAGCAGGTAATTATTCTGTAGAAAATACAACTGGAGAAAAAGACAATGTACGTACATTTGTAAACCAATAAAATCTTTAGTAAAAATTATTAAAAACAACGAATGTTTCAATAGAGACTGGTTAGCTTGGCAACTACTGTATATCAACGGAACAAGCCTAAACATCAGCACTTGACTTGAAGAAATTGGTGACAAAATCTGCAAAACGATGTGCCTGGAACTGAAATTCAAGAGACTTAAATGTTAACATCACAACCCACAAGATTATGCATAATGATTTGTGTGCTAAAACATTATCTTTCTCAAATACAAATGGAAATCACAAGATTGTTGCATTATTATTGCAACTTAAAATAAAATTAGTAGCTTCAAGTTTTGTGCTTTCCCTTTTTACTACAAGACACCCATTTTTGAAAACTGAAGTTAGCAATGTTTTATTCATTTACCTCTTTATCTGATTTCAATGCCTGCTAACATCCAACAGATCTCAAGGCGGCATACAGACAGATACATAGAAGCATCACAATTAAAACCAAAATATACACAAAATACTCTGAAAAGTGAGAGGAGGAAAAAATGAGCAGAGAAGCCTCACCTTCAGGTGGTCAGAGTGTGTGTGTGTGTGTGTGTGATGCAGGCTTCTTGACTGGCTCTGCTCCTTTTTCCGGAGGGGGGAAACACACCAATGACTGAGCTGGGAGATCCTTTCCATGCCTATAAAAGGGCCCCCGTACCTTCTGCACCCACATTTCATGCCCACCACGCCTCCTGATCAGAGAAGCAGAGGATGGATTTCCACACCTTTGAGAATGACCTCCACCTCTCTTCCCAGGAGACACCTGCTCCTCTTTCCCCTTCCTCCTCTCACCTTGGAGGCCAAGAGCAGCTCCAGACTGGGCAGGGGGCAGCTTAGGGAAAGTGCAGCCAGCTTAACGCCCCACTTTTCTCCTCTGCAGAGATCAGGACAACGCGCAACCGTCTTCGCTCATCGGACCAGAGGACGAGGTTTGCGTTCTCAGACTTCCAGCTGGACGTACTGGAAACCACCTTCAAGGAGCGACCGAAGCCCGGTCACTATAAGATAATGTTGCTGGCCTGCCTCACTGAGATCCCTGAGGATCGCATCCAGGTGAGTTGTGGGGGGAGAGATGGTCCCGATTCTGCCAGGAAGAAAGGCGAGACGGGAGGACGTTGGCTAGGGATTGGGGGCACAGGAGGAGAATAGACCGGGAGCTCCCTTCCAGCTCTGCCTCTTGCAGCCCCTGGAGCCTAGGCGCCTTTCTGGGGACACCCGTCCCCTGTGCTCGACGGGCAAAGGAAACTCCCCCAGGGACCTTCCTTGGCCAAGGTGAGCAGAGCTAGAGAGCTTCCAGGGGGCACTGCTCCTCCTGCCCAGGGTGGCTGCTCCCCTCCCCCAGCCTCACCTTCCTACTTCCCTCAAGGGCAAGGAGTGCAGCGAAAGCAGAGCATGCCAACGTTGCGCTTCTTGTGGGATATATATACACAGAGCACTCAAGTCCAACATTTCCTGTTTGTTTCCTGATCCTTCCATCATGTGTTGCCTTTTGGTGATCATGCTCTTAGCTCTTAAAGGCTCATCCTTTGCAGAGGATTGAAGCCACAAGGTAGAAAGTTTGAAGCTTATTTTCTCTGCAAATGTAACTGCATTCCTCGCCTGGGATCTTATCATTATCATCATTATGTTTTATTATTTTATTACCTCTGCCAAGTTTTAAGTACTGAGATTATTAATTTATCTGCATCTGGTTATTATTATCTTTCCCCTGTCCTAACCATCCCTCCGTGGTTATATTTATATGTGTTTGTCCTTTGATGCTATGGCCTGTCGGCTACGCAAATAAAGTCTATTGATTAACTGCAACTACAAGATAAATCCTGATATTTGAACAATATCATCAACTGAATGTAAGTAAACTTTGCTATTACTTAAAAAAAAAAGACTGTCGTGTCATAATTTTTAAAGAGGAAACTAATGGGGAAATTTACCAGGAACAATCGAATCTGGACAAGCCAGGCTGGATTGCTCAATTTATATGATTCTAACGAATCCATCAACTTGCTTCCAGCAATATGCAAGAGAATGTGCTCTGCTACTACCTCACTAGCATTTAGTGAGGAAGGAAAATATTAATCAATATATCCTCTCCCACTATCCACAACATTCCCACCCATCCAGCCAGTCCTGGTGGGAATCCCGAGTCCATTAACAGGGAGGGGTGGGAGACTCAAGTCTGCGATCTCTGCTTTCTTGAGCACACCTGTGCTCATGGCTCCTCCTCTCATTCCTAACAGCTCTGGTTCTGCAACCAGAATCATGAGAACTGCCCTCCAGAATATGTGTCTTCCAGAGCCGCCTTTACACCTGCCTCTCAAGTTCAAAATGTCGGCCTACCATTGCCTCCCCTTCCTCCAAGCTGTGGCCTATCACTTCACCTGCCAAGACATATGCAGCCTCCAAGCTTCAGCCTGTCACCAACTCAGCAGTTCATAGCAAGGAGCCTGTCAGCCCCTCAAATACCAGATCAAAATAAATTTCATTATTTTTAGCCTTCCAGAGGGATGTTTTTGTTGGGGGGGGGTTAGCAATGTTAGAACTGGTCCATGCAATCGGGGAAAAAACCACCCTGGGAGAAGCAGATATGCATGGAGGTGGCAGAGGTAAGTCTGCAGGGCAGCATTTCTGTGCATGCTGCTCCAGAACGAGGAGGGGGAAATCCCTTGAAGGGCCCACCTTTGAGGTCTTTTCCTTGCTTGCATTTGCTTTTGGTTGGGGGGGGGTGCTTTTCCACAGGTGAATATTAGGGCAGGTTTTGGTTTTGTTTTGCATGGGGAATGGGGCATGTTTTTGTTTTGCATGGGGAACAAAGGGAAAAGGCCAAAAGTCCCAGGGATTTTAACTGCGTCACACTCAGGAGTGTAACTTGGGACTGATTGGGCTGGATCTCCCACCGCCTGTGAACATTGGTCACACTGGCTGCTTCTGGTGGGAGCCAGAGCCCAAGAACATGAGGGGTTTGGGGGCTCAAGTCCGCCAACCTGGTTTCATAAGAGCACTCCTGTGCTCACACTCCTCCTTACATCCCCAACAGCTCTGGTTCTGGACCTGCTGGGCAAAGGCACAAAGGGCGAATAGTGAGAATTGTTCTCTGGAAGAGGTGTCCACCTCCAGACCCTTATTTACACCCACTGCTCTGCTTCCTATTTTAGCCAACTACCAGCACACCTGGGTTCAAGTGCCAGCCTGTCACCATCCCACACTTGTCCAAGTTCCAGTCTGCAACCACATCCGGCTTCAAACACCACCCTACCACCATCTAATCTGCTTCCAAGCTCCAGCCTTGAACCAGCGTACCTTTTCAAAGCTACAACCTGCCACCAAACCCACCAGATCCCAGTATGGAGCCTGTCAAGCCCCCAAATCTCAAATCAAAAAGAAGTTATTTTTAGGCTACCCAAAGCCTGATGTTTTTGCTGTGTGAGAGGAATGGCAATGTCACAAGTGACTACCCAATGTGGTCCATGCAGTCACAAAGCTGGTGGGTACTCTTGGGGCAGTTATTTGCCTGCAGCTTAACTTACAAGGTCATGAGGAGAAAGCACCTCATCTTGCACACAGGGAGGGAAGGCTGAACTTTTAAGGGGAGGCTCATTCCTCAATCCCAGGAAGGTCTAAAGCACCTTGGTTGTCAACTACATTGTTCTCCTGACCTTCCTTCCAAGGACCCAGAGCAGCATACAAAGTGTCCTACCTCCTATTAGCAAGCTAGCGCCATTAAACAAACTTTGAGGCAGTCCCTGACCTCAGAGTAACACACCACAAAAGATACACCCTGGTTGTTAGGAAAAATGAAGGTGCAGTACAGAGATTCCAAGGAATCCACTTTCAAGTACAACCCTTTTAAAAGTGTATCAGCCTAAGTGATCATGCAAATTCTGTATACTATACCATTACCCACCCATATCTGCATACCTTGTGCATTTTCCACTTATTTGCCATCTTAATTCAACTGTAAATATTCAGTTGCCCACCCAGTTATCTAATTCAACTGGTACTACCAACAGATAAATTATTTTTTTCCTACTAGGCTCCAGGGGTCAATTGAACTTCACTAGGCAACAGGAGCAAGAAATGGATTCACACATCTTCCCAGATCCAGAAGAGACTCTCCACCTCTACATTGTTTCTCTTCCCTCCACTTCACAGGGTTCCTCTAGCTCTGACAAGTATCTAGTCCTCAAGACAGGGGGCTGGTCAAGGGAGGGAGGAAAGCCAACACTTCTCTTCTGCAGCTCAAGGGATCCCACAACAAGGGATTCTGCACTGCTGTGGATCAGGGTCATCTGACCTGAGGAAGAGGACAGCCTTCAGCCCCTTTCAGCTGGATGTTTTAGAATGACCTTCAAGGACGTCCTCAGAGAAGATCACCACTGAAGCACACTGTCAGCCAGCCTCACCAGCCAGACCCCAAAATTTATAGTTAAGAATACATTACTCCTGTCTGCCATTCCTTTGACACCACTGAAGTTCGGAATGGTTGTGTCTATCTTTCCCATGCTGAAAGAGGATGTCCACCTCTGCTTGGAGGAGAGTCCAGCACCTCTTCCATCCACCTCACACAGTCCCCTCCAGTTCTGCTGGGCCTCAAGGCAGAGAGAGTAAGGCAACCTTGCTAACCCAGCTTGCCCCTGGCAACTCTGGGCAACTGAGAGCCACTATAACCCATTGGGCCAGAGTGACAGGAATCCAGGAGGTCCAGTGTCTACGTCTCACTTCAGCTGGATATCCTGGAGGAAGTATTCAAGGAGATTCTGGCTGTCCAAGGGAGAGAAGAGATGGCTGTCCCAGCCAGACCTATTAGGGCTTTTCAGAAGCCGAGTGCCTCCTATAATCACAGGTGGTCCTGGAGAACCTCTTTCAAGGGAGGCTAGTGAGCTGGTGGAGATTCCAGAGGGTGCAGTTCTGGTGAATGGAGGTGCAATTCATTCTCCTGCTGCCTTTGGAGATGCACAAGACCTCAGTCTCCAGCCTTCTGGGCTTCAATTGAAGGAGTAGAGTTTGCAGAGCAGGAATGAAGCATCTGAAGAGAAGAATATGTTGCAGAAATCAATTGGTGCTCCTTTAAATGCACATTCCAGGAGAATATGAGGCTCCATGTTCACCTAAGAGAAGCACAAGAGGAAAACAAATTATTAGGGGGAGATATGGCTTCCAGTCACCTCAACATTGAAATGGATGCCCTAGAGATGACTAATTAAGCAGTATGCAAAATGTCCAAATATTACTATGTATTGATTATAGATGCCAAAGAAGATGGGGAGTAAAGATTTGTCCATGGTTTCATAGAAGCTAGAAAAAGCTGTGAGATTCTCAATATACCTATTTCTCTGTGAACCTCCTATGTTGTACTAGACTAGCTCAAACGTACAAAAACATGTACTAAGTTGCTGCTGACTGGGAGATCAAACCACAGGTTTCTGTATTGACTCAAGGTGTTCTGGCACTTTTGTTAACTCCCTCAGCCCTCTTTCATTCCTGGGACCCCTTCCTCCACTAACAGATCCTCAGTCCAGGGCTCATTATGCCAATATAGGGTCTATATTTTGCCGCCAACCCACGCCTCTTTCCTCACACGAGTGAAACCTGGAACGCCAGACCCTCATCCTCCCCTTTTGCTCTCACTCACTCACTGCCCTTGTTCACAGACCACGATACACACATCCCCACTTTCCCTAAAACACCCCCACGCCCTTCTCACACACTTACAACCGCCTTCATGAACCAGAATACCCCAGTCTCATATGCAGCTCCCCTTTCTCCCGTCCCCACTCCTCTCACCCCCTTGGCACCGCCACTGAGCCCATGGGGGAAAGTGGGAATTTAAAGAGTGACGGGCTGTACACTAGATGAAATAAACTCAGTGTAGAGCCATCGGTTTCCTTGTGTTTAGTTCAACTCTTAGTAAAAAAACAGTCAATCATCCAGTAGGAGTCCGTCGTGCCCCTCCCAAACCCCAGGCTATATATATTTCATTGACACCATCAGTCATGCCTGATAGGCTGATTCAAACTTCCCTCCTGGAGCCGGATTGGACGGCTCCTAGGAGCCAATCAAGTTACTGCATTCTAGAATCCTACCTGCCTAAACAACAACAATATTGTTCTGGGATCCAAGCTCATCACATAACACTAGAGCAGGAGAAGTCAATCACTCTCTTTCCATACCAACCCAACAAACAGCTAACTCCTGTCGACTCCAACTTTTGGTCAGAAGCCACAGTGTTCTTGGGGGAAACACGCAGGTTGTATTCCAATAGTAGACCCTTTGCAACTAGCAAAGCTAAATCATCCATCCCCATTCATTTCAATGCGTTTCCCCAAAGAAAGACAGACATTCCTTATCACATCACAGTTTGACTGGGCTGGAGATTAGAGGAATTAATTCCTTCAGAAACAAAAAGCAGAACAATTTAGCAAACGGAATGTTAATGGCAACTACAGCATTTCCATTGCAGAGCACGGGGAGAAAAAACCAGCACTTACTGCGGATCCTCGCGGTGGACTCAGCAACCTAGACGCCCCAACAGCAGCCTCTTCGCAAACCGAGGACCGGTTGAGTCTGCAGCTTTCCACCCTGGAGAATATAAAGGGCTGAACCGGATTGGCCCCAATTAGGTCCAGATGAACCGGATTAACCCAAATTGGATCCCGGTGTGCTCCGGGAGAGGTTCCCTCCCGCAGCAGACAGGAAGGAGACCCCTCAGTTTTCCAGGGGACGTCAATAAAGTGGCAGGTGACCCCTGCGAGAGCTCCGAGTGCCAGGACTGGGGCGGGGGGCGCTTTAAGGGGATGTTGTGCATACAATCCATGAAAAAGGGCCTTGCCTCCTCCCTGCAGGCTTTGCACCCAGGTGTGTCTTTTTGGCAGCCCAAAGGGGTTTATTGAAGGTGTGTCCGCAGGGGCTTCCTTCCTCCCGCGTAAGCGCGTCTAGCATCCTAGTTTCCACAGGTGAGAAGCAAAGTCTGTTGAACTTCCTGGAATTAACTGCTGACTAATCGGGCTTAGGGTCGTAGTCGAAAGTGCCCCCCCACGTTTCTCTATCTGACCCAGGCCATGCCTCTCTCTTCCTCGCTACAATCTGCAAAATGGCACTGGACTACTTGGCAGGTTTGCTGTGAAGGCAGGAAGGTCCATGACTGCAACTTCTTCTACAGGCGTCTTCTATATACCTCTTCAGTTTGGGTCAATTATTTCTGTCATGGGAGCCAACTCCTAGGAGTCAAGAGGTTTGCGCTGCCCAGAAAGAAATATTTGAGGGGGCCGGTCCCTCCCAATAAAATTGATGGGCATTGCTATTCAAATAGTGTGTGTGCACCTTGTCAAGTGATTGATTATGCGGGGCGGGGCTTACCTGAGTCCCCCAATATTTTATTCAAGTTGGCACCTCTGATTGCAGTGCTCTATTCAGAATAGAATCATAGAATCATAGAGTTGGAAGAGACCACAAGGGCCATCGAGTCCAACCCCCTGCCAAGCAGGAAACACCATCAGAGCACTCCTGACATATGGTTGTCAAGCCTCTGCTTAAAGACCTCCAAAGTAGGAGACTCCACCACACTCCTTGGCAGCAAATTCCACTGTCGAACAGCTCTTACTGTCAGGAAGTTCTTCCTAATGTTTAGGTGGAATCTTCTTTCTTGTAGTTTGGATCCATTGCTCTGTGTCCGCTTCTCTGGAGCAGCAGAAAACAACCTTTCTCCCTCCTCTATGTGACATCCTTTTATATATATATCATATCACCCCTTAACCTCCTCTTCTCCAGGCTAAACATGCCCAGCTCCCTTAGCCGTTCCTCATAAGGCATCGTTTCCAGGCCTTTGACCATTTTGGTTGCCCTCCTCTGGACACGTTCCAGTTTGTCAGTGTCCTTCTTGAATTGTGGTGCCCAGAACTGGACACAGTACTCCAGGTGAGGTCTGACCAGAGCAGAGTAGTGGGGGAGCACCAGGGATGTCAAACTGAATAAAATATTGGGGGACCCAGGTAAGCCCCGCGCCGCATAATCGATCACATGACACAGTACACGCACTCCATTTGAATGGCAATGTCCATCAACTTTTTGGGGGGGCAGCCCCTTCAAATATTTTATTGTCGAGACCTGTAAGGTGGGCTTGGCTGAAAGAGCAGGAATGGGTCAAGACCAGGCTATGAGGTTCATAATTCTATCCAGTTCCCCTTTAGCAAACCACTAAGGCTGCCATATGATACTTTTTTTTACCTAGCAGTCGGTCCCCCTGCGACAGAGTGGGGTAGCGATTAGCGTGCTTGGACTAGGAACTGGGTTCAAATCCATCTACCAAGCCGTGAAGCCCGCTGGGTGAACCAGGGCCAGTCACTGTGTCTCAGCCTAACCTACCTCGCAAGGTTGGTGCATGGATAAAATAGGAGGCCATGTATATATAGCACCTTGAGCTCCCGGGAGGAAAATGAAATAAACTCAGGAGGACATTCTGAGGGTGACAGGATTGTGCTAGGAAAGATGGCTGCTGCCCGTTTATTTACCAAAAACATTTCTATATTGGAAACGCTTTGTAGCATTTTCCCAGGAGTTTTAATGAGGGTCGGGAGCGATAGAGAGAAATTGGGGTGCGGTGTGTGTGTGTGTGTAGGGGGTGTGTCCTTCGCCCTTCCCTTAAGCAGGGAGTCTCAACGACCCTGTAAGTTCGGGTTGGCTGAAAGAGCAGGAATGGTCCCAGATCAGCCAGTGAAGTTGATGGTTCTCCCCAGTGCCATGTTTTCAAACCACTAAGACGCATGCCTAGCAGGACTCTCTGAGCGCCACTGCACTGTGCTGGAAAACGTGGCTGCCACAGGTTCAATGTCAATAAGAAGTGTGCAGAATTTTGTCCTTTTATCAACGAGTTACCCACGGAAATGAGACAGGCGCCTGGGTCCTGCGTTCATGTTTCAGGAATCGTTCCCTGCGATGTGGCCCAGTCATTTATGGAATATTAAAGGCATAGCCAGAGAAAAGGTGTTTGTTGAAACAATGTTATCATATTTAGAGCTTATGTTTTTAACTTGTACGCCCCTTTGATGGCTTCACACTACAAAACAGCTTATAAATTTGTTAAGTAACAATAATTTAAAATAATAACCGCTACCAATTCTCGATCTCACTTTGCTTGAAAACCATTTTCAAAACAGAGACGCAGTGTGTACTTTTGTTACCCAATTAAATCTTTTGATAACTCTTTTTTAAAAAGGAGAAAGAACCCCCTTCTCTCTTAAATGCCAGCATTTGTGGAATATTAAGGGCATAGCCAAATAAAAGGTTTTATTGTTTTTAGAGCTTATGTTTTTTATGTTCCTTTCTCTCTTTATCTTGTACGTCGCTGCGATGGCTTGATGCTACATAGCAGCTTATAAATTTGTTAACTAATAATAATTTAGAATAGTAATTGCCGTCTCTGTTTCTTTAAACCGGATCACTCTATAAGTTGCACCCCAATTCTGGATCTCGCTGTGCTTGAAATCCATTTTGTCCCAAATGCCAGACATTTCAGGTTCATACTGTTGTCCTTCTGACATTTTCCTCACTTGAGGGACCCAAATTCCCTCACCTGAAAGGAAAGCCTCCTGCCTTCGGAAAGGGCTCCCTCAAAGGCTTCCTTCATCTCCATTTAAAGCGTCCCCTTTTAACCTCAGGGAAAACGACCCCCCCAGGAACCAGGAGACAAGCACAGGAGTCAAGGTTGCAGCGCCACCCAAGGCGCGCTTACCGGAGAGTAAGTCTCATGGAACTCAAGCAGACTTACTTCGGAGTAACAATGCTGAGGTTTGCGCCGTCCCTTCGTAGGAAGGGTGGAAGGTTACTCAATGCCGATGCCAGACTATTTTACGCCCTAGGCAAAGTTAACTACTTGCACCCTGCACCCCCCCAAAAAATTATAAATTTAATTCTCAGAAACAGTGGTCTTGCAGAAAAAATGCAAAGCACAAAACTTAAAACTGCTAAGTGTATTTTAAATTGCAATAATGCATAATACGACAATCTTTGATCATGATTATATTTGATTTATCAAATATAAAAGAACATGTATTAGCGCACGAATAATTTCAAATAATCGTGTGAGTTGTGATGTTAAAATTCAAGTCTCTTAAATCTGTCACTACTAAGCACTCTTTGCGTGTTTTCTTTTCTGTTGCAAATGTGGTCAACGATTCCTTCAAGCCAACAGAAGACAACCAGCCACACCCTAAGCCACCCGCAACCTCTCTCGCCGCCAAGGAAATACAACAAGCGAATAGTAAAAGAACCCATACAAGTAACGCTGACACAAAACCCCACACATACAGTAAGAAGAATAGAAGCATAGCCCCCCCTCCTCCTCTTTCCCCCTGTTTTTTATTCTTTTCCTAACATAACACTGTATGCAACAGTAATGCCTCACAACAAATGAAGCTGATCTGTAGAAAACACAACTTAAAAAGGAACAACGCACTATTTTTGTAACCAAATTTTAAAATTTTTAATTAAAAAAAATTCCTTCAAGTTCATATGCTCAGGCACGTTCCATTAATATGGTTGCCAAGCCAACCAGCCTCTTTTGTCACATTGTTGAGCGTATGTAAGTTTTTTACAAGTTTGAGCTCTGAATAACTGCGCTCACCACTTGCCAATTGAAAGTGTGAGAAGTATGCCTTGTGGCACCATAGACTTTCGAAGCCTTCGAGCTATTTATATAAAAGTAAAACATTGTCAGAAATTTATAAGATCTAACAAAAACCAATCTATATAAAATTGCGCTCCTCAAAGATCTTTGTGTGCCCCTTTAAGGGCTCTCGCCCTAGGCGGCTCCCTCTAGGCCATGAATATGAACACAAGTCTATCCGGAGAGATTGGGCGAGTCTATCCGGAGAGATTTCAGTCAGCTCTACATCAAAGGTGTCAATGAATATTTGGAGCACGTGAGAAAGGGGTTTACTCCTGTTATCTCTTCATTGAGGAAGACTGCACTAATCAAATCAGAATGGCCGGCAACCCGTTGCAAAGCCTCAGCAGCTGATTGCTAATTAGTACTTGAATAACTCCTCACTGCAACACATATCATCTTCCAAATCTGCATGGCTATGGAACTGATGGCGATGGGCCTGAATCGGTCTTATCTAGATCCGTGATGGGATAAGGGATACCAAATGCAACAGATAAGAGCAAGTTATTTTTCTGGGCTAGGTAGAGAACTTCTAAGAGAAACGTGATTCTTCCAAACCATCTTGAACACGCTCGCTTTGCAGTTCCAGCGAGGTCTACTTGGGATATTCTTGCAATTAACTGTGGTTTTAAAACTGCAGACTGCATTGCAAATGGCTGCAAACCTCCGAACAATATCCACACCCCACAAATGGAAGTTCTCTCCTGGATGATAGGCAGAAATTCAAAAGGGCAGTTGTCTCTCCTACTCCATTCCACTCTTGATTTTTTTTTAGTTAATATCTATTAAACAAAAAATTAAAACAAAAAACCTATTCAGTATCTTAACCTTCATCCAATATCGAGGGGAGCTAGGGGAAGAACACACACTATAGTTCCTGTATATGGGAGGCCGATTAGAATATAGATTATAGACCCCATATAAATCTGTTTGGGGTAAAAGACGAGACGCTTAAGTTTGTGTAGTAAACGTTTGCTTCAGCATACTAAGGAAACAACCCAATTTATATCCCTTTAATAAGCGATTGTTTTGTTTTAATTTACCAACAACAGAAACTATATATTTAAGTTATAATGTTCTGTAAGGTAAGTTAGGGTTGCCATATTTCAAAAGGCTGTTGAGCTTTTTTCTTTTTTAGAAACCTATTTAGAATAGTGATTTTAAGTTTTTTGAGTTGTTTCCGCTGCTTTTTCCATCGCGTTGCCCTACAGCCGATTCGGCAATATTCCCCACCCCCGACGCCATTTTAACACCAGAAAACCAGGATTGAATAAGACAAAGCTTTATTACAACTGATAACTAACGAAACTACCATTCACATTTTTAAAAACCTGCAAGAAATGTATTATTGGTTAGTGAACTTCCCTGGGTGGAAACAAAATAAAAAATAAATAAATTCCTTCCAGCAGCACCTTAGAGACCAACCAAGTTAGTTATTGGTATGAGCTTTCGTGTGTATGCACACTTCTTCAGACACGAAAGCTCATACCAATAACAAACTTGGTTGGTCTCTAAGGTGCTGCTGGAAGGAATTTTTGTTTGTTTGTTTGTTTGTTTGTTTGTTTCGGCTACGGCAGATCAACACGGCTACCTACCTGTAACTAGTTCCCTGGGTGGGTTAGAAGACTGTCCCCAAACAACATTATGTGGTTTGTGCCATCCTTGAACTTTCACTGGCCTTCTCAATAAACACACCTCAATATGCATTTGGAGGGCATTTTCTGTCCAATGTGCGTTGTTTGTTTCCAAGAGGAAAATGGTAACTTGTACTGTACCTTGCTGAAATTTGGGGATACAGTATAGGCGGACTTTTGCAGCAATGCCTTAGAAGGATTACCCTGAAGGTCCACTTATATGTACCGCACAATGTTGTTGTGAGGATAAAACGGCAGAAGGAAGCTGCCGTTTTTAGCTCCTTTTGGTGGTGGTGGTGGGGAAGCGGGAATATAATGCAAATATGGGAGTATTGACAGAATGCTTGCTTCAAAACTCATTCTCGCCCTGCCCTGCCTTATTTTACCCACAGTTGCTGCCTTGGTCTTTACAGGAGCAGGAAAACTTTCAAAACTTTTGAGCTGCTGCTGCTCAAACCTTTACCAAAGCAATTAAATTGTGTGTGAATAAAGTACAAAAGTAGTTGACCCAACCTGGACAGGTATATAAAAACACCTTCCTGCCCTCACAACAAAGACCCATCGAGGCCAACAACATCCTCTTCTCCCTGGGGCCATTCAGGGGCCCATAGAGAGCTAGAAACTACGTGCTCTCCACACCGGCAACTCCCAGCAAACTGAGAGTCAAAGGCACGACGTCTTTTACACAGAATGTAACCCCCCCCCCATTTAAACCTTAGCTCAACCTTTCCCCCTTCCAATCCCTAGGGAAGAGGAGGCGAAGCTGGAACCCTGAAGATGTGTGGGACTTCATTGCCTCTGACCACTGGTCATGCTGGCTGGTCCCGATGGGAATTCTAGTCCAACCACGCCTGGAGAGCCCCCCTCTCCGCATCCCTGCCACGGGCTGCCCCGCCACCCCCTAGAAAAAGTGATCCCGGCTCCTGGGGTTGTTCTCTGCGTCCTACCCCCCCTTCCAGGTTGGGACTCCGGGGGGCGCATCAAGTGAAAGGCCAAAGTCCGGATTCTCCGTTTGTGTGTGTGGGGGGGGGGGCGGGGATAAAAACTCCCCATTCAACAGTTTCTGCTCGGCTTCATGAACCTCGCTTAGCATTCCGTTGCAATCCAGATGGCGCTTTTGTCAGCACAATCGCTAGGCTGCACCTTGTTTACAGCTACATGAGTTTGACCAAACTGCGGGAGGCCGTGGAAGACAGGAGTGCCTGGCGTGCTCTGGTCCATGGGGTCACGAAGAGTCGGACACGACTAAACAACAACAACAGCCTAGCTTTTGCGCCCGTGCGATATATAGGGATGTGTGTGCGTGATCCTTGCTATTTATTACATTTCTCGATTGCTATTTTCGATGCTGATCAGGCCCGCTCGAACAACAGCGATTCCAAAACATACACAAGATAAACTCAAAAATAAGGAGGAAAACTTGGGGGGGGGGAGATCTCTCCGAGTTCCTTAGGGGGGCGGGGGCTCTCCTTCCGCTCCAGGGGGCACCTGGTCTCCGCCCCTCTCCCCAGGGAGGAGGACCAATGGCTGAACTGGGAGATCCCGCCGACGCCCTTTCGGCGGCCTAGAAAAGGACCGCCCGCAAATCCTGCGCCCACACTTCACCCGCACCATCCGACGAGAGCAGCAGGAGATGGCTTTCCGCGCCTTTCAGAACGACCTTCCCATCGCTTCGCAGCAGCCACCTGCTCCTCTTCCCTCCTCTTCCTCCGGCTCCAGTAAGTATCTCACCTTCGAGGCCAAGAGCGGCGTCAGATTGGGGGCAGGGGGCAGCTTAGGGAAAGCGCAGCCAGCTTAACGCCCCGCTTTTCTCCTCTGCAGAGATCCGGACGGCGCGCCGCCGTCTTCGCTCATCGGACCGGAGGCCGAGGTTTGAGTTCTCGGACTTCCAGCTGGACGTTCTGGAAACCACCTTCAAGGAGCGACCGAAGCCCGGTCACTATAAGATAATGTTGCTGGCGTGCCTCACTGACATCCCCGAGGATCGCATCCAGGTGAGTTGTGGGGGGAGAGATGGTCCCGATTCTGCCAGGAATAAAGGCGAGACGGGAGGACGTCGGGTAGGGATGGGGGCACAGGAGGAGAACCGATCGGGAGCTCCCTTCCAGGTCTGCCTCTTGGACCCCCTCGAGCCTGGGCGCTTTTTTGGGGCGACCCGTCCCTTTGCTCGACGGGCAAGGGAAACTCCCCCGGGGACCTTCCTTGGACAAGGCGAGCAGGGCTGAAGAGCTTCCAGGGGGGCGCTGCTCCTCCCACCCAGGGCGGCTGCTCCTCTCCCCGGCCTCGCCTTCTCACTTCCCTCGTGGCGCTCGCTCGCCTTCCGCGATCGGCCCGCCTCCATCGCAAGGCGGCTCCCACCCAGGCCTAGTGTTGCCGGCGGGGCCTTCTGGGAGCCCCGTGTGTCCTTCCCGCTCCCTCCCGGCTGGGTCTCGGGGTCGCGTCCTCTTCCTGGCTGGGGGTCAGCGTTCTCCTTCTGGGGAATGAATGAGGCCCCTCACGGCATTTTGTTCGAGGGGAGGGAAACCGCCCAGGGAGAAGCAAATATGGCGGGAGGGAGGCCTCTTCCTCTCTAAGGACATGGAGATGGTAGAGGGAAGGCTGCAGTGCCCCTTTCTGTGAGGCCTGAGGAGACCCCCTCATGGAGCCACCTTCGAGGTTTTTTCCCTCGCTTCGGTGGGGGGGGGGGGCTGATGAATTTCAAGGCAGGTCCCCTCCCCAATTGCATGGGGAATTGGGCCAGTTTAAGAGGGAACATAGGGGAAAGGATAAAAGGTCCAGGGATATTATTGTGATTGAATTCAGTGTGGGGGACTTGAGACTGGATCCCCCATGATCTGGCCCGTTCTGGTGGGAATCTGAGTCCAATAACATGAAGAGATGGGGGCGGGAGTTTCTTGAACACCTGTGCTCATGCTCCTCTTATTCCTCACAGCACTGGTTCCGGAACCGGCGGGCAAAGGCGCGGAGGGCAAATTGTGAAAATTGTCCTCCAGAAGATGTGTCCTCCAGGGCCGGCTTTACATCTGCTCAGGTTCCAAATGTTGGCCTGCCAGTGCCTTCCATTCCTCAAAGCTGCAGCCTGCCACTTCACCAGGTCCAGCTTCCAGGCTTTGGTCTGCAGCCACAGCACCAGGTCCAGCTTCCAAGCTTTGGTCTGCAGCCACCTCACCAGGTCCAGCTTCCAAGCTTTGGCCTGCAGCCACCACACCAGGTCCAGCTTCCAAGCTTTGGGCTGCAGCCACCTCACCAGGTCCAGCCTCCAAGCTTTGGCCTGCAGCCACTTCACCAGGTCCAGCCTCCAAGCTTTGGCCTGCAGCCACTTCACCAGGTCCAAGCATGGAATCAGCCCCCTCCAATGCTGGATCAAAATAAATTTTGTTATTTTTAGCCTACCAGAAGACTCTGTAATGTTGTGTCTCCTCCAGGGCTGGTTTTATACCTGCTGCTCAGGTTCCAAATGTCAGCCTACCATTGCCTTTCCTTCCTCAAACCTGCAGCCTGGCACCTCCTTGCCAAATCTCACCATAGAGCTTGTCAGCCTCCCAAATCAAAATAAATTTTGTCATTTTTAGCCTAACGGAAGACTCTATAATGTTCTTGTTGTGTGAGAGGGGGAGTAATGTCAGACGTGGTCAGTGCAGTCAGAAATCTTGTGGGTGTCCTTGGGGCAGTTCTTTGCTCTCGTCTCCACTTTAACCATGCAGGTGTGGGAATGTTGTGGATAGTAGGAGAGGATATATTGATTAAATATTCTCCTTCCCCTCTCATGCTGGTGAATTATATAGCAGAGCTCATTCCTCTTTACACAACAGGGAGCTAGTTGCAGATTCATTTGAATCTCTTTAGTCAAACAATCCAATCCAGGCATGCTTTAGCTTGTAGTTATAGACTACACTACGCTACACTGTAGTGCGGCTTGCATCTTTGTATGGGTGGGCCCGTGTGCTGCTGGCAGAGAGCCAGCAGACTGCATCAGAAGCACTGGCAAAAATGGAAGAGAGTAGCAAAAGAGAAAGATGGTTGCGTGACTGGCCCCTTTGTAGGGTCTGCAAGGTCACATGCAGGGGGAAGATGCTTCAGACCTGGTGGAACAGGAAACTACCTTGGCTGGAGTAACATCCCCCTGTCTGTGTCCACTCTAGGGAAAGAGTCATGAGGAGGAAGCACCTCAACTTGCAAACAAGGAGGGCAGGCAGAATTTTTAAGAGGAGGCTCAGTAATCCTCTCAGGGCCTGGGTGTGAGGTCTAAGACACCTTGTTTTTATTTGCCAACTACATTGGGCTCAAAGTGGCATACAAGTGTATAAAATAGAATCCCTGGTGGGGAAAGAGATGGGAATTTATGGCAGAAATGATAGCCTAAGGCAGGCATGGCCAAACTTGGCCCTTCAGCTGTTTTGGGACTACAGCTCCCATCATCCCAAGCTAACAGGACAAGTGGTCAGGGATGATGGGAAGTGTAGTTCCAAAACAGCTGGAGGGCCAAGTTTGGCCATGCCTGGCCTAAGGCAACTCAATGAGCCAATAACAAAGATTCTGAAATGTTGCTTTAAAATCTTTCTTCCTCCCTTGCAGTAGAGAATGTGGCTGGGTTATGTATGTAGCCTGTTCTTCTGATATTGCCAACATTTTATAGAATTAATTCTACATAAGGAGTCATTTACCACCACTCCAGCTTTTGCACCTTTTTCAACTCTGCCTTTCCCCCTCTCCACTAAGCCCCTGTATATACTCCTTGTGTGTTCTATGACAAACTTTGGTTTAGGGGTGGGTTCAGGAGAAGCTTGGGGGTGGGGAGAGAAACCTCTTGCTCTTCCTTTGCCCTTCTTGCCTGACTTAACACACGGGAGAAGTGCTGGCTGTCCGGCAAAAGGTGGTGGCGGCTGCTGCCCTGTGCAGGAACCTAGCCTCTGCTCAGCTCCTTTCCACTATGAAGGCATTGGGCAAAGGTTGGGTCTACTGTCACCTCAAAGTGCCCCCAGACTTCCAGTTCCTCACTGCTGCAATGGCGGCAGCAGCAGGGAGAGAGGTGGTGGAGATGACCTGTAGCTATTGCATCCTTATCTTGCTAAGAAGCCATACCTGGCGCACCACCCAGTGGAGCCCTGGGTCCTATTGGACAGGTGAAAAGAGCAGTCCAGTCATAGTCGGGTCAGATAAATAGACCTGAGAAGGGAACGCACCGGCTGCCGCCTTGCCCTCCGCTGAAAGTGTTATTCCATAGCTCTCAATGACCATGACAAAGAAACTAAGAAATAAAAATGATCAGGCAGTAAACATTAAAGCAAGCCCATTTTATTGACATAAAAATTACCAGCAGAATTTGCACTTTATTAAATTTCTATGCCACCCCTTTATTCAAGGATCACAAAGTGGTTTAGAATACAAAAATGTATAAAATAGTAAGAAGCTGGCGTATATTGTTTGTTACTATGCTATGCATTTTTGTGTTTTCTATTTTGTAAACTGCCCTGTGAGCCCTAGTCAAAGAGCAGTACGGTACAGAAATTTAATAATAATATTGGCAGACCATGAAAGCCCCACCCCCAGCTTCTCTGCCCAGTTCCTTCCTTGCCACCAGGCAAGAGGAGTGAGAAATGAGTTCGCACATTTTCTCAGTTCCAGAAGAGTCTTCACCTCTGTTGTTTCTCTTCCCTCCACCTCAGAGTTCCTCCAGTGCTATTCAGCATCTAGTCCTCAAGACTGGCCCTCTCCATGTCAAGGGAGGAAGGAAAGCGAACACTTCTCTTCTGCAGCTCAAGGGACAACAAGGGATTCTGCACTGCTGTGGATCAGGGTCATCTGACCTGAGGAAGAGGACAGCCTTCAGCCCCTTTCAGCTGGATGTTTTAGAATGACCTTCAAGGACGTCCTCAGAGAAGAGCACCACCGAAGCACACTGTCAGCCAGCCTCACCAGCCAGACCCCAAAATTTCTAGTTAAGAATACATTTCTCCTGTCTGCCATTCCTTTGACACCACTGAAGTTAGGAATGGCTGTGTCTATCTTTCCCATGCTGGAAGAGGATGTCGTTTTGTTGGGGGGGGGGGTGCATGACTTTGTTCGGTGGGGCAGAACTTTTGTTAGAGTGGGAAGAACCAATGTGATTGGTCAGTTAGTTATTGTCTTACTTGATCTAGGGAGGGCAGCTGCCCCCCTGCTCCCCCTTTGGCTACGCCCGTGAATCAAACTATGTATATTTTTTGACATTAGTAAATAAATAGCAGACTCTCTCTTCGGGGCCCGTTCTTAAGCTGTTCCTTCTCAGGTTCATTCCCAAAACCCTGCTTTCCCAGTGCTGGAGGAGTGTGGAAGGGGTTAGGCTGAGGCCGTGGTTGTCTGAAGTGGAGGCATGGGGAGGAAGGGAGAGGAGAGCCCCAAAATCGCTTGGCTGTCTATAGATCTGCCTCAAAGCGGCGCACGATAAAACAGAAAGAAGTTCAGTTAAAATCAAAACCCCAAAATCTAATCCAAAGACAGAAGAGCGGCAAAGAGTTGACAGATCGGGCCAGGCAGTTGCCTCCTGGCTCAAGCCCCGCCCCCAATCCCCAGGGGAACCAGTGACGGAGACGGGGCCACGCCCACTTCGGGAGGTCCCCGCTGTGCCTCCGCGCCATTCATTCATTTCCACCGGCGGGAAACGGATTTGCGCATCTTCCCAGGTTCGAAGAGGCCTTCCCTCTCGCGGCCAAGGGAGGGGAGTTGCGCAGCGTCGCAACTTGGCGGGAGAAGGCGGGATGTGCCGACGGACGTCGATCTCCCAGGTCAAGGGGTCCCGAAGCCCGACCACCATCGGAGAACGCTGCTGGCGTGCCCCGCCGACCCCCGGATCCAGGTGCGTGAGGAAGACTCGGGACGAGGCGAGGGTGGAGGAAGACCTGGTTCTGTTGGGAACATAGGAGCCAACAACTAGGGGCTGAGGTTTCTTCGGCTACATGGGTGTGGCCATGGGGGGCAGCTGCCCCCATCAAGTAAATCCATAAGAATACTTACTTATCTGAGGTTCTGCCCCCTCAACCTGAAGCCTAACAGAAATCCTGACCACGCCCATGCTCCCACAATATATTTAGGGGGGGACAGAACTGAGTTAGCTGCAACGCAATTGGTCAGTTGCTTTCTTTACTTGATTTTGGGGGCAGCTGCCCCCCTTGGCAACACCCATGGGCTAAGGAGCTTCCCCAAAGTTGATTGTCGTTGCCATACAAATTATGTGTATGCTGCGTCATATGATTAATTATGCAGGGTGGGGCTTACCTGCCCCACCCCCAGCAATATTTTATTCAAGTTGGCACCCCTGGCTGGGAAGTCCTTCTCGCACCCTCAAGTACTGTGAGCCATGGTATACAAATCAATAATAAAGGGGCAAGGTGGGAGGTAGCATCTCTCTTGGGAGCTTCTTGGCTGCGGGTAGAAGGGTGGGGTCCCCGCTTCCTCGTCTGCCTCTTGCAGTACCTTAAGCCCAGGTGGGTGTCCTGAGAGTGGGATGTCAGTCACCTGAGCTCGATGGGCAAGTGAATCAGGGGGTCGGGAGGGGGGATCAGTTCCCCTGTCCTGGTTTCATGGCTCACAAGGGTCCTCTTTCCCGTTCTCCCCACAGCTGTGGTTCCAGAACTGCAGAGCAAATCGAGCGGAGGGGAAAGTTTTGGAAGATCCCTCCAGGAGATCCCTTCACTGTGGACCCCTGGGCCGATGGCCTCCCTATGATGCAGGGTGCAAGCTGTCTCTTGTTCAAGATCCAGAGGGGTGTTAATGGAGAGATGGATTGACTTCATGGGCTATGATACTGCCCACAGTAAAGGTGTGCATTCTGAAATTGCCACAAGACTCTGGACAAAAAAATCTGCTGGGCAAAGAAGAGGGGCAAGGCGTGGAGGCCCAATGCCCAGAATTGCGCCCCTCCCCCCCTCGTGCAATTTCCGCCTGCTCCAGAGATTGCAAGTTGCAGCATGTAGTCACCTCACAAGATGGAGCCTGCCACCACTTCATAGGGTTCCAAGCTTTCAGAAGACACTGAGCTGACTTTGCTGGGTGACAGGATGGCTTAACTTGCTCGCTTAATAATTTGCTACTAGGCCTGGTTCAAGTGTTACTTCATAGATCCCAAACCAACTGGGGACCAACGTACTTTAAGGAGTATCTGATTCCTTGTGTTCTGCTTCAGTCACTAAGACCCTCTGATGGGGCAAATTTGGTGGACCTAGATGCTTCAGAGGTTTAGCAGGGGTTGGGACTTCAGAGTGGCAGGTCATTCCCCCTCAAGGGAGCTTTGGCATGATTTGTCCTTGCTTGCTTTTCAAAAATATTGTAAAAACTACCGTATATTCAGACAGGTCTTTCAAACTTGATGTGTAGGATATTTTTCTTGTAATACTGTGATTTTAGGCTGGTGATATTTTATATGAAAGTGTGGTTTATAAATATTTAAGATAAATAATAAAATAATTCTGTCCAGCTTGTACACTTTAAATTCTTACTACTTTTCCCCCCCTGCCCCCAAGTCATTTAGTCCTTTAGTGTTGTAAAACTGAAAAACAAAGGGGTTGTTCCAGGCAGTCACTGTTAAAAGGGGATGCAGAGGCTGGCTGAGGATGATGGGAGTTGTAGTCTAAAACAAGGGCACTGGGTTAGTGAATGCTGATTTAAGCAGATCAAACCAATTCCAGTTAATAGCACCACTGGTGGTGGTTATGTTAGTTTGGTTTGCCTGGAGTTGACTTGGGAGAAAGACACAGTGAAGAAATTCTATTGTGAATATGACTCAGTATACAGAGGTACCTTTGAGAAATACACACAACATAGACCTCTTGACAGCAGCAGTTATAGTAGAAAATAAAGATTAAAAGCACAAATCCTATAAAATCAAAGTGGTTATTTCACAACCAAATAAGGAGTCAGGTCCTAGGATTTCCATAGGATTGTACAAAAATACAAATTGTTCCTCTTTGTGAGAGGAGCTGAAGCTTGGAAAGAAACCACATACACATTGATCTTTTCCTGACCCCATTGTCTATGAAAAAATGAAGAGGCGTTTTACTACTGTTCTGTCCACTAACATTGGCTCAGGCAACCCCCCCCCATAACAAAATTCAATTTTATGGTTATTTTATGACACCAATGGTTTTGTTTCCATAATGAAAATGTTATGTGGCAACTGACTGAAATTGGGGACATTGTACTAGGTCTACTATGTGGTTGCTGCTGTTTTGCAATCTAGCAGCATATACATTCTATGAAATAAATATATAAATTGCAGTGAAAAATACATCGGGGAGTCTTTCACCCCCCGCTCCCAAATTGGATGAAGTTCAAAGTCCATCTAAACATTCTCCACCACCTCTGCACACACCTTCCAAATCACCAGGCAAAAATGAATTTCTGAAAATATATTAACTAAACGTTTTAAAACTATTTCAGGCCTAATGCTCATGTTTCGCAATTTTAGTAAAACATTACAACTTACATAACTCAATGAGAATAAAAGATTTATGCATTTCTTAAAAGAACAGGTTTTGCTAAATATAGACTCTGCAGTTAAGTTCTGAAGCAGCACAAATACACACACAGAATACAGAAGCATTTTTAAAACTATACAAAATTTTAAATTGAAAATAATTGTTTACATTTTCTTTTTACATTAACATACAAAAGACCTCATTTTATGAGGCATGAAAGAATCAAAACATTGCTACAGCTATCTAAAAATTCAAATCTGGAAACAATTTATTACACTGAAGCTTTACAAGTCTATTCTAAATAAACAACTCAATACACCCTTTTTACAAGATTGATACTTCTGTGTACTCCTCAGATCTTTGCTTTTTATTTTTATTTAGGCAGTTCAGGGGACTGGCTATCCAACTGCATCATGAACTCTGTTAATTGCTTGATAAGCAGGTATCTAGTTTAAGTTTGTGCAACAAATCAATGGAAAAATATTACCAGTTATTTGTGTGAAATACCTTAACTAGAACACTTTGCCCATTATGGAGGGGGAAAAGCAAGTCATATCAATTTCTGGGAATTCAGCAGTCCTTTTCTACTCCTTCATTAGATTACTTTTATAAGTTATGATAAATAAAGACATTCAAACGATATTAACTGATTTACAGGGATTCCCAGTATCCACAAGTGTACAATAGCTACCTACCCACTCCCATTCCTTTGCATATCCTGCTGCCACTTCGCGAGAACAGGAATACACACTGCTTTTTACCAATCACAGCACTCTTCAGAAACTAAAATCAAAAGGCAGTGAGACACAAGTACTCGGCTTTCAAGAAGAGATTGCTATGCAACCTCTGTGTCACTTCCTTCTTCAAAACAGCTCTCAATAGTTGACAGAATAGTTGCAAATAAATTTAAAAGAAAAGTATTCTTGCTTCACATTATAAGAAAACATGTCTGTATAACTTTCAGTTCAAAAACAACATACCTATGTACTTTTATAACTAAAGGTTAGCTGTTAAACAAGATACTGTATGTGCATAGCAAGTGATGAAGTCTATAGCAATGCTGGTAATTTTATGCTGGTTTCTTCAGAAGCAGTACAATGGATCTCAAAATATCCTCTTTTCCTATTTCTTCTAGCAGTTAGGATATTTGGTGAAGCTTATATAAGAAGGCTTTTTCATAACTACATTCTGTACACTTGGACGAAGGTGAACGTTTCTTTCAGTCTCTGTTGGTGTTATTTGCAGCAAAGGCATGTAGATTTCCCATCTGGCTGAGGCCACTCTGGATGTGTGCAACGTGGATCTCAACGTTATTTTGAAAACAACTAAAGAAAGAAAAAGTTTTCGTTTGTCAGCATCTCTGAAATGTTCAACATACTGAATGTATTACAGTCTTTCAGTATACACCCCCTCCAACGTATTCTACTGCCCCTGCTTCAGTGAGATCTCACCGCCCCCAACATTGAGTGTGTTCAGGACTTTTTTTTTAATCTGTCCTGGCTTTGGGGATATAAATGTTTTTAAACTCTTGCTGCTGCTTTAAATTATTTTTTCTAATTATTGTTATAATGTTGTGTTACAGAAAGCTTGTATTATAAGCTACCCTGGGCTCTGCCCCCCCCTTTTAAAAGGCAGATGTATAAATATAAATAAGCACACCAATAAATAAAACACTACAAGATATTACCTGATGTTGGTGGAATCTATGGAATTTTTGATGTCGTTTAATGAATCTGTTAAAGACTTAAACTCAAAGGAGTTTAGATCGCCTCCTTCTGCTAGACACTAGAAGAAAAGAAATTTTAAAAATTAGGGGTTCAGGAGATAATACATGTTACAGCTGTTTACAAAATCCAAAAACTGTGGAAACTGCTCTGCCACCTTGTGCATCCTGCTTGTGTGGGGTGGGAGACTAAAGGAGGTTAGTGGACATTGATGAGGTCCTCAGAGGGTGCATAAACAGTAAGGGAGCACTACAGACTAGGTTCTGAGAAGGAAATGTAATGACAAGCCAAGTCCCTCTCTGAAAATTGCTGGGGTGGTATGTATGGGGGAAGTTAGTTATTAAAGGTAGCAGACTTCCACACTTTTCTGAGGCCAGCATTACTGTTTCAGCATCGGGGACAAGGACAGGGGGAGTGAGCATATTACAGTATGCATTTTCATTCTCTCAGTACCATTTACCTTAATCTGCAGTAATATTGCTGTAAGCCTAGCAATCAAATCTGTCAGGTTTTCATTCTGAACACACGGCTGTCCTGTTGTTGATGTATTTGACTGTCTGACAATTTCCTGAGCTTCTTCTTCACATCTCCGTCTCAGATCTGTGGGATGGTCTGCAGGCTGTAGACCCTGATCTGGGGCAAGCTGGGAGATAAAATGAACATAGATCGAATTAGATTTCATCTGCCAAGAGTTCACCCAGGTTCTATATGCTAACATTATTGCTGACTTATATTCTGTTTAAAACTGAGAGGTTATGCTATCTAGTGTAACAGTATCTGACTGAACAAGTTTTGCATTTGAACATTTTAAAAACACCACCACTCCATTAGGAACAGTAGCAGAAAATGGTAGTGTATAAAACTAATAGAATAGTGTCCAGTGCTTCAGACTGCAGATATGCGATGCAATTTTTAATGACCCCTACACTTTAAAAATCCCTTCAAGCAGAAAACTAGCATAGAGTGGGCTGGAATAAGAGCTCTCTCCCTGATATACTAGCTTTTTATTTGTGGGGAAGCAATTAAATAGCATCCTTCACCTGCAATTTCAGTTGCTACTGTCCATTCTACCATATCAGAGACTTACTACCTCATTCTCTTGCATGTGTATATCAGTTAAGTATTTCATTCAGTTATGTAGCAAATATGTGAAGAGGCTTCTAAACAGTTGAAGGAATATCAGTCAAGGTGAATTGGAAGAGTCTCTCTCTCTCTCTCTCTCTCTCTCTCTCACACACACACACACACACACACACACACAGAAATGGGAACTGCAAAAAGTAAATGTTGCAGCAAGAAATGTCCTTCGTTTCATATGACCATGCCCTCCTCTTCTATGATTCCGTGTTCTATTCCCCCAATTGACACTCAGTATTCTGTGGTTACTGAACATGCTCAATCCTCATTGGACTGTTTGTGAGTTTTGGTTTTCTCTCTCTCAAGGTTTCTACTAAAGACCTCTGCAAATGTAAGGCTTTCGCTGAGTGCGCCAATACTGCTCTCTTTCTTTGCAGTGGCCTCCTTTTGCTAGAGAAAGTAATGAAATCTTTAGAATCATATACCAACAGATATCCAGATAGCCATTCTTTTCTCATAAAATATTACAGATGGTGGAGAGCATAAGGCCTGTAGTATTTGAAACTCCCATTGTTCTAAGCGCATTTTGCGACAGGGAATTTCATTAGTGTGAGCAGTTTCTGAGCTCTGGGCGCAGTACTGTGCCTAATATTTCAGATTAAAACTGCCACAGTTGAAGAGACCCTCTTAAGAATATTAGGGGGGCGGGCAGGGGGACGACTAGACCATGTGAAAATTGAACATAAGATTTTAGCTGCAGTTCATTCATTTTCAGCTTTGTAATCTTGTTATAAAAGAGCGTGCCTAGACATTCCGTTGTTGCACCCATAACCAAGGTTTAAGGTCCCATTTAGCTCCTAGCTTTCATATCTCAGTTTCTAACACCATCAACCCCAGGGGTAGTCAACCTTTTTATACCTACCGCCCACTAATGCATCTTTCTTGATGGTAAAATTTCCTTACCGCCCAGCAGTGCTTGATGGAAGGAGGATTCAGCCTGTGCCGTAGAACCCCCTACCGCCCACCTAGAATCCTGAAGCACCCACTAGTGGGTGGTAGGGAACCGGTTGACAACCCCTGGTCTACCCACTGGAGAGTGGCACTGTACGAAACAATGCCTTAATTACTAATATGAAAGAGAACAGTTCCCCATGCTTGCAAGTCATGGCAGCATGGTGTAGTGGTCAGTGTGGGACTTAGACCTGGGAGACCAGGGTTCAAATCGCTACTCAGCCATGACACCCAGTGGGTTATCTTGGGCCAGTAACTATCTCTCAGTTTAACATACCTCACAGGGCTGATGTGAGAATAAAATGGAGGAGGAAAGTGTATATGCCACCTTGAGGAACTTGGAGAAAAGAGGAGATATAAATGCAATAACAACACTAGTTACCTAGACAGTGATTGCATTATACTAGGTAGGTATTTGTGTAGTGAGAAGGGCACTCTGCTCATGCCCACATGCACTCTCTTCACTTGGCCTCAAGAGTAGGGCTTATGTTTGGTTCATATTTCTTTAGCTTCCATTCCTTTTTCAGTAGTGATATTGTGTTACTAATATGGTGCCTTAACTATTTAGCCCTGTGCAACGTAACACTAATTTTCAGTAATGAGAGATAAGTTCTAGTTGCAGATGTTGGCAGAGGACATGCTGAAATGAATTCTGCATGTGCTCAGAGACACACTTATCCTTTTGCAGTCATGCTGCGGCAGCTTTCCAAAATTCAAAACAGGAGATATTCACAGTCTTCCCCAGAAATGCCAGGAATTGAACCAGGGACACTCTTCATGCAGAACTGATGCTTTACAACTGAACTATATCAGTTTCTGAGGCTGCTATGGGTTCTTCCAATGGCTATAATCCTCTACTTGGGAAAGATAGAACAGCAGCATTTTACCTCATAACAATACTGTTGAACTTTATGTAAAACTTTGTTTAGATCCTTGTTCAGCTGTTCAAGATCTAAGACAATAGTTGCGTATCTTCTCTGAAATTCAATGCCAATAGGCATTGAGTAGGATTTCTGTGCAAAGAAAAGAGAAAGAAAAGAATTAAGTGCACAAAGCAATAACTTGTTTATTTCTTGCACAATTAAAGCGAGATTTCAAAACAATTTGGTTTTGAAATAGTTTTGACATGAGGGCTTCTTAAAAATGCTTGCTGCATTACCTAGCCACCTTAAGGAAAGTGTGAAAATGTATTTAAATTTTCTATGAAGATTTAATCAACGAACAAACAGAGGGTCCTTTCAAAATCCATTCCTGCAAATAAATTTGAATTTCTGGTGCAGATATTTTCTGAACTGTATTACATTTTACTTATTTTATTACACCCTTCCCCCTATGGAAGTCCAGGGCAGCAACTGTATGCCTATTTAACTGATGCATGTCCAAGATAGCCTGGGTTGAGTTCAGATTTAGTGCTGCTGAAATCCTACAAACAATTACCTGTCAGTTCTCAGTGGGATTTATCGTAATTTTGAGTAAGCATGCATAGGGTTGTGTTGTAAGGTGTTTTAAATGGAGAAAGATTCCTACCAGGACTTGCTACAATTTTTTATTTGAACTGTGACAGCAAATATAAGGTCACTCTGTGTTTGTTGAATGCTCTTCCCCAGGGAGGCTCGCTTGGCACCTTCATGATGTCTTTTTAGGAACCAGATGAAAACACTCCCTCTTTGCTCAGGCCCTTAGCCAATTAAACATTCTATGGCTTTTTAAATTGGGGTGGGGAAAGAGTATTGCTTTTGTTTGTTATTATATTATGTATGTTTTTATCGTAAACCACCCTGTGATCCTCAGATGAAGGATGGTATAGGAATTGAATAAACAATAATAAAAGATAGCCACAAAAGAACATCTTAGAAATATATAGTTCTTTCTTTATGTCAATACTTAGAAAAGCTGCTACTAAGAACAAATTATTTTCAAGTACTCTCCCACTCTTAACTAGATCTGAGAGTTAAAACCTTCAAACTGAGGCTTGGAGGCTCAGGGGGATGGGGCATGGGGCCTTCAATCCAAATTCTGTTACAGATCTTCCTTTGTTTGAACTTAGTTAAACAAGATGCATACACCTTTAAAACTCCTTAAGCCCTGTGTAACCTTTACAAGACAGCTGAAACTAGTATACATATATATTTACCAATTTTTCTGCTTCTGTGTTCATCTCCCTTAATTGCTTGATGTGTTCCTTCTTGATCATAAGAATCTTTGATAGTCTGGTCTGCAGAAAACAGAGAAAGCATATCAGAATAAATATAAGATCAGTGGATTGTAAAATACATTATAAAGTAAAAACTTAGCAAACTATTGTTGTGGATATAAATCAGACGACCAAGATACAAATTAAATGTACAGACGATATAATCTGGCTTTCAAAGATTTAGGGAACGTCATTGTAGATGTTTGACAGCCATGTATAAAGTAATTAAACCGATTTTAACTTTTGGAGATGCTCAAAATCAGTACAGATAAAACTGAAAGAAAAGGAATTTACACTCACCACTTGGATAAGGAATTCTACTGGAAAACCACCTAATGTCTCACTATCTGAGCCTGAAAATTTGTTCTTCCAAGAAGACTGTCCTAGTAAAGGATCACTGTCCTATGCAACAAAGAAAGTTGCCTTAAGCATTTTATTTCATTCATTCTTATGTATTAGTTAACTATAGAATTTATTGAAATACTTTAATTTGCTTCAGATGGTTTAAAATGCAGCAAATTACTGAATGAATAAAAAAAATCACTTTAAGATACTTACTGTAATTGGTGACTGGAGGGAAGGTGTGTAATGTAACCGAGGAGGAGTCATAAAGAATCTAGAAGGTCGCTGTTTTTGTCCAAAGGCAGCAATTGGCATGGTTTCATGAGGTTCATTACTCTTTAAGTTAGAAAGAGGAAGAAAAGTTAAGCAGCATTCACTACGATTAAGAGTAATATCTTGAAAAAGAAAATGTATTTTAGATATATTAATAGTTGACAAAAATACTATATGCCTTTTATTCTTGAATTGTCTTGTAAAATAAATTTATGGCATTCATCTGGGAGAAAAGAATTCACATGCTTGCAGACTTTTTTAAAAAAAGTAGATATTACTTACGAGAACTTCATAATCCGGGATTGTATGCGTTCCAAGCCCTGACCTCTCAAAGGTTACTCTGTAAGTAGCATTAAGAGTGTCAACAGCATCTATCTGTCCAGTGAAGAGTCCATCATGAGCACCACGTAACCGTGCTAAAATAAAAAACAACCCCAGTCTTAATCAGAGCAAAATATTGATGCATGCCACAGAAATCAGGTGTGGCTTCCTCTGCCTTTCCAGCCTGAAGCAGTTGCATCCAGTTTCTAGCTCACATCACTCAACTCTGGTCTTTTGTCCTTCTAATTAACAGATAGTTGAGGGAGAAAGGCCACCCCTGGCACAGAGTCATTTCCTTTGTTTCCTTAATGACCCATACTTAACAGGCTATTACCAGGCTGACTATTCCAACAACCGAATCTATGCTGGATCCAGGAATTAGGAGGGTGGCTCAGGCATACAGCATCTCATAACACTATCTCCTGCGAAGAACAAGACATCTGTCCCCCAAAGCTATGGGTACAGTAAGGCGACTATTTAATGATAGAAGCTACTATTTAATGACAGAATCAAGAGTTCTGCCTCAACAAATTCTGTACCAGGAAAGCAGAATTCTGTGGCTAGTATAGTATTGCAAATTAAGTCTTAATCTCATATATTTTCTTATTTTGCACAATTTAGTCTGATTTTCTAAATGGAAGAGGAAAAGGCAGGTGTAGGACCGTGACCCCTGTCCCTATCCCAGAGAATCCTTTCTGGCTTCTAAGATTTCACTAGGCATTGCTTGCCTAATGTAAAAGCCTATCTTCACATAGCTATGAAGGCTAGAAGCCTGCATTTTTCAAAATGGAAGATTAGATTATGAGGAAGCAGAATTATGTGCTTGTGAGGAATCAGAGAATACAAAGCCCTTATTATAAACATGGCAGGAAACAAACAAAACTAAAACCCCAAATGGTGGGCATTTAAAACAAAGCTGCATTCTTATTGTTCTATAATTCTGGACAAGGCTGGGACAGCCCATTCTAAATGGCTGGTAGAAAGACTAATGGAATCAGTAAGCAGAAAACTCCCAATGATGTAATATCATCACGCTGTGTTAAAGAAAATAGTGGCAGACAACAGTCATGGAAGTGACAGGGTGGATTAAAAGGAATTATGGAAGCCAGCCCTTGATTTAAGTACATGGTCCTGTCAAAGACTAGAGAAGTTTTGCAAGAGTGTGCCGTGTATCTTATGACTACTTGGGTCATTTGAAATGCCAAACCTAGGAAGGTAATCCTGTTTACAGATGGTGCAGTACTAGCAGTGGAGATGTAAAAGCTTCACTCCTTTAAATAACTTCAAGTTAAACTACATCTTCAGAATTCAACACCAATTAAAACAGCAGTGTAATTTAGAGATGGGGAAAAGGTACCTGTAACTTTTGTTCCTATAACTAGTGGCAACGGAATTTCTTCTGGAAGATCTTTAAACTGGGATATATCTGCCACCTTCCGCTGTTGCAAAAGTCTAATTTTTTGCCGTTTCTGTTTTAATGCGGACCTTTCCTCTTCAAAGAATGCAGAAGAGCATCTGCAAAACAATTGTAATTTCTTTACTTTATGTTCATTTATTCAAACATCTTATAGCTTTATCCTTGAAAAGTATGATAGATTGGGTTGCAACCAAAGTCACACAAGGTCATCCGCTTCTGCAATGGGAATTTCCTCCCTCAGCCCTCTGGTGCAGATTTCACTGATGGGGGGTGGGTAAGATCCAATGTGCAAGTGGAAGTCTTACACTTAACAGGACTTCTTGGATAAAACCGACTGCTTTTATACACTTTTTACATTGAGGGGGGAAATTAGTACAACAGAAAGCAAGTGGTACACAGACTGGAAAGGTCCCCCTGCAGGAGTATTTGACAGAAGTGAAATCTGTATATGCTGAAAATATAGCTTATCCCTATGTCTAAACACTGACACACAGAAACGATGGTTGTCGGTAATAAATGCAGTTAGATGCAATATGTTTATCCTTTCTTTGCAAAACTGAAGCCTGTCAAAACCAACTGTGCACTGAAGAGAAAGCAGTAATAGCTAACTGACATCTGTACAGACAAAAGACAGTGGTTATGAGGTTGAATGCATACAATTTGGCTATCAACAGTGCAATCTTATGCATGTTTATGTAAGTCCACTGCATTCAATGGGGATTACTCCCAGATTATGTGTATATAAAACTGCAGCCCAAGGTATCTAGATTTGAATTCCGAAAAAGGTTTCTAACCTTTAGAGCTGTAAAGTACTAGGATAGTTGTCTTAGAACAACTGCAAGAAGAAAGAAGCGTGCTATAGTCATAAGAAACAGTTATCACATGGGTAATGTGTTTTGTTTTGTTTTTTTGCCTTGCCTTGCCCATGGCTGAAATTCTTTCTGAATGCTATTATAAACAGACCCTGCTCCTTTGTTGCGGCTTTCTTCCTCAAGTCAGCAAGAGCTATTTGATTTGTGGGGCTATCCTTAAACAGTTTATCAACCCCAGGCTCATAATAATAATAATAATAATAATAATAATAATAATAATAATAAACACATCCTAAAGAAGCTAGGGAAAATGGTCTAATCCTTTAGCATCTGTACTGGTTGTCTGTTATTTATGCTTTCTTATAAAGCTTTACTGGTCTTCATTCAGTCCATTACTCATCCTGATACCAGAATCAGATGAACATAAGAGACAGAACCTATTCCGAAAATCAGAATTACCTTACTCAGTGGTTTAAGGTAGATGTTTAAAAATGGAGAGCAATACAGAAACCTACACAACCCCATAACATAAATGTCAAGAAACCAATAAGTAGTTTTCCAGTGGTATCTTCTGGAATCAAGCTTCTAGGTATGAATGGAATCACTGTGTTCCCATTTCTCAGCCCTATGCATAAGGATGTCATGGTCCACAGCATTGAAAGCTGCCAAGATACTTAACATGGTTATGCTCTCCCAGTCCAGTATGGGGAGGGGTGGGGCACTTTGAGAATAGGATGCTGGACTAGAGGGGCCAGCAGCCTGGTCCAGTAGGCTCTTCTTATGTCCTTATATATGCTAAGTTGTACTCCTCAAATGCTTTGCATTCATCATCAGGCTGAAACTTGGCTACATACTCAATTACGATTATGCAACATATCCTACATTCTTAAAATTACCCATTAAGCACCAACTTTTTAAAATGAATCATCCAGGAAACCCTTCAACAAAAACCACCACCACCAACTCCCCACAAAAACTCTACAGCTAAAGAGCCTTCAATCTTTCAAGCTAATGTTTTACCTTCGTGGCTTCCCCATTAACCGTCTGATCTTTCCCCATTCAACCCTTGTTAATTTTCTGGTTTTCAGATTGGGAAAAGATTCTTTCAGGCAAACGCAGAAATCATTATCACCTTCAAAGAGTGGCCTATTAAAAACAATTGGTATTCTGTCATTATATTTTCAAGTACATTCAGAAAATGTATTATGACATGCCAACACAATTTTACCTCCATATACCTAAGACTAGAGAATTTTGCTTCCTAAATGTTTAAATTATAGTCATTTGTCAACTTGGGCTTAATATTAATTTCTTCATTTTACAGGGAAAATGTTATAACTGAAATGTTATAACATGTTATAACTGAAAATTAAAATGTTATAACTGAAAAATATTTTGAAGCTAATGCAGTCAATTTAGAAATGAACAAGGCATTCTTACAAAAAAATACACTTTCCTATTTATTAAAACTCTGCCTTGCATAATATAGTTTACAGAACCATGAAAGTCATTATTACTCTTATGACTCCAGCAACTGTACTATTCAGAAATTAAAGTAATAAGCTTTGTAACATTAGAAATATTGCTATAAGTTGTCACCAATATATGGTAGGCAAAAATGACGATAAGAACCAGGCCAAGGTATATCTTAGCAAGAATATAGCAATTATTTTCTTATCTCTTTAAAAAACTTGCTATTGCAAAACATTTTGCAGAGAAACTGATGAACAATATTTAATTCTTGTAACTGTATTAAAATCTGACAAAACCATTTTTGCCCCATTTTGCTTTAAAAAAAACAACCACAAGTTTCACTGCACAGCTATGAAGCAGCCATATGAAAATACAAATAGCGTAATTCCAGTATATTGCTTTACAATGTTATCTCATACATGCCTACACAGAAGAAAGCACCTTTGAGGTAAATGGTACTTGCTTCCATGTCTGCATAGGATTGTAATCTAAAACTAATAAATGAAAAGTCATACATACTTATCTATATTTGAGTAGAACCACTCGTAAATACACCATTTGTGTGCTTTAGGAAGTTTGAGTAAGTTACGTAGCCGCAAACCGATCTTCTGTGATGCCTTTTTGTCTGGTGTTGGCATTGTTGCAGTAAACTTCTAGATAATAATAAAAACGACAACAACAACAACCAGAGATTACTAATAGAAATACTAAAAGAACAGAACCACAGAATTATAGAGTGGGAAGTGACCCTGAGGGTTATCTAGTCCAGCCCCTTGTAATGCAGGAATCTCAAATAGATCATACATGACAGATGGCCACCCAACCTCTGCTTAAAAGCCTCCAAGAAACTTGGACAAGTCTTAAGGGCAGTGCTGTGCACTTAAAAACCTCCAAGGAAGGAAAGTCCACTCTAAAACCGCTCTTAACTGTCAGAAAGTTCTGCCTGATGTTTAGTTGGGATCACCTTTCTTGTAACTTGAATCTATTGGTTCAAGTCCTAGCTGAACCGTTTGTCTTAGTTTTTAGTTGCTGCTTTGCTAATAGTGATTTATAGATTGTAACTGTTTTGCTGATTATTTGTTAATTATTTCATATGCTTTATGCCGTACTTGTGGTGTTCTGTTAAGCTCTACTATGTCATTGTTATTTATTGTTTGTAAGCCACTTTGGGATTCATCTGAATGAAAAGCAGCATAGAAATGCAACCAATCCACGTTGCAAACTTGAGTTCATTCTGAGCTTTGGCCCACCTGACCTTCTCCTTGCAACTGTTGGCTACTCGTGAATACCCTTTTCTTCGTGATTTCTCATTTCTTCCATTTTTTACATGCCCTTCATAAATCTCAGTTCATCTGTAAGCCCCTTATGCAGCCACACTGGTTTCTTTAAGTGCAGCCCACTTTTCTTTCTTGTTGGAATTATCTGCCTTTGTCCCTTCAATCTTTCACCTTTAAGAAACTCCCATCCAACCTGGACTCCCTTCTCTTTGAGTATTTCTGACCACGGAATCTCACCCAGTAGTTCCTTAAGTTTTTTGAAATCAGGCTTCTTAAAGTTCAGAGTGGATGTTCAACTACACTCAGTTTTCATTTCCTGTGTATAATGAAACCCAAGAGGACATAATCAGTTCCTCCCAAGCTTCCGGGTACTTTCACTTTTTCAATCAGTTCCTCCCTGTTGGTGAGGACCAGGTCCAAGAGAGATGATCCCCTTGTTGCTTCTTCCATTTGTCAGTGAGGCAATGGAGGAATTTGTTGGACCTTACATTCTTGGCAGAGTTTGAGTTCTAACAGATATTGCAGTAGTTGAAGTATCCCATGACTACTATATTTCTCCTTTTTAAATGTGTTTGGATTTTTGCAATAAAGTGGAAACTGAGAAGGTTTAGTTTACCTATCAATGAATGCAACAAACTTTACAGATTAACATACCTGGGGAACCATTGCGACTCTCTGGTTTCTTTTGGGTGATCGGGTATTCATTTGCCTTTCCTCTTCCTCACAAAAGGACCGACTTCGTTTTGAACTTCTGAAGGGCTGGAGCAAAAAGAAAAATCTGACTCAATCAACTGAAAAGCTTCACAACGCGCTTTCCTGCAATACAGCAAACCCATGATAAACAAGCAGAAGATGCTTCCTTTAATATAATCTTTCTTGATCTATGTAGCACAGTTACAGACTTTTGTGGCCTCTAGTTTCCCTCACCTTGCTTATTTTACTTAGCTGAAAGCAAATTTACCTAAACAGCTGGCTTCCTTTTGTACAACTGTTACAGTACTCATGTAATGTCATATTTTATACTGATACTCTGCGCTTACGAAACCAGGAAAAATGTTTATTCTTAAAAAATTTAACGGCCAAAGGAAAGAAAACAAGAAGACTACTAATATAGGTCAATGTTGCTCCTTACCATTTCTACAGCAGCTCCTGCATTCTTGCCTTTCCAAATGGGTGTTTTCTGCAAGGAACTGAATTTTTCATTCCATGTATTTGATAAACTTCCCTCTGTATTAAGTTATAAATCATAAATATTATTATTCCTATGTAAAATTAATATAATGTTCTCTAAAAATCCTTTACTGTACAAATGAAAACTTAAAAGTTTACCATTCTTAACATTAAAGATATAACCACATTGTAAAAAACCTCTGTTTAACTTTTTAAAATTATGTTATCTTTCTATTTTGAAAATGCAGCCGACTTCCCACTTAAGAATGAAGTGCTCTTTAGATATTCATTCACACCATGACTGAACTTTTACTTCCACAAGTACAACAAATTAGAAATAAATGGTATGTCCTACCTTTCAAACTAACCAGAGCTTTTGCTGATGAACCTGAAATAAGTAAAAAAATCTAATAAGGGAACAATATTTCCTGACAGTGGATTCACAGTTCTTTCAGCATTTATAGCTAATTTACTTTTCTTTCTTAATAGGGAAATGCCTTACAAGTGTAAATAAGCTTCAGCCTGTTCAGCTATTACGGCTTCCAACCAAGGAAGTATTAATTCAGGGAAGATGTACTTCTGGGAAGATCAGGATTCTCTGTGAAAACATCCTCAGCATGCTCACAAAGTATTCATCAGAGAAGTGTAGCTATGACAGCTAAGTCAAATTCAAAGTATAAAGTATAAATACCAGTTGTGTCCAACTGATATCCCTCCACTTAGGAAGGCTCTTTGATCCAGCAGAACCTACCATCAACAGAATAAGTATTGATGTGATCTTTGGTAATTCCCCCTGCAGATTCCACACCATCTCCCATACTGTACTGAAGGATCCATAGCAGATTTGAGCAGGTATGGAGTTGAAGGGGGTTGGCATTTGTCTGTCTTGGGAGACAATGGAGAGTGTGTGCCTTTGGGGGTGAAGTCAAACTGTTGGAAGGTTGCAGTGCCTGCTGTGGCTGTAGAGACTGATGCAGGATAGACATGTTTTGTTGCAGCTGGGGCAGATGAAGGCATTGGATGTGTTGCTGCACACGCACCATGGCATTTCTTCTCTCTGTGCTCCTTGCAGCAGTCATTCGTCCTCTGGTCAGTGCTGTGGACACACAACCTGACTGGTTGTCTCCAGGTACTGTGGTTGTCTGCAAGGGATTCCCACACGGTGGGGTTAACGTTGCCAGTCTTCATGTCACATTTGCAGACATCTTTGTAAAAGCCAACGGGCCTAGGTTGAAGGGAAAATCTCTGAAAATCACTCCAATTCCTCGACTACTAATTTAAGTTCCCACTGGATCAAAGAGTTTTCTTTTGGTGGAGGAACACCAACTAGATACAGCCCAGAAGCACATTAACGCTAGGGTTATTTCACACATATAATGTCAAATTATTGTATGATGGTAAAGAAACAAGGACTGTGCTCTGTTGCCCTGGTCCCTTTGCTAATCCCCTAATTACTAACTTCCTGATATTCAGCAAACCATATTTTGTGGTTTCATCCCAGGAGCATGAATACAATCTCTTCAACTATAAAGTCAAAGTAAGCCAAAAAATGAAAACATGCAACATAGCAGTAATACACATGGAGAGGGCACATGGAGAAGGGCTCAGATGATGATCACAGGGTCTGGGCCGGTTCAAATGAGGAGAGGCGATCCTTGAGGTATTGCAGTCGTAAGCCATTTAAGGCTTTACAAGTCAAAACCAGCCCTTTGAATTGGGCCCAGAAGCCAATTGAAAGCCAGTGCAGTTGGGCCAAGATTGGTGTAGTATGTTCAAACCGTCTTGCCCTGGTGAGCAACTTGGCCACCAAATTCGACATCAGCTGAAGTTTCCAAACCATTTTCAGAGGCAGCCCCGTGTAGAATGCATTGCAGTAATCTAATTTACCAGAGAACAGAAGACAGAAGTTAGGCTATCTTTGTCCAGATTAGGGGCACAGTTGGGCCACAAGACAAAGCTAATGGAAGGCACCCTGTGCCATCAAGGCCACTTGAGCCTCAAGTGACAGCAAAGGATCTGGGATTACCCCCAAGCTACGCACCTACTCTTTCAGAGGGAGTGTAACCCCATTAGGAGCAGGCAATCTCCTATCCATCCAGTCTAGGGAACTACCCACTAACAGTGCTTCAGTCTTATCTGGATTGAGTTTCAGTTTGTTGGCTCTCATCCAGTCCATTACTGAGGCAATACAATAGTCCATCGCATCTACTGCCATACCTGCAGATGTAAAGGAGTAGAGCTGTGTGCAATTCGCTTATTGCTGACAATGCACTCCAAAGCGGCAATGCTCCCACTCATCGGCTTCAAGTAGATGTTAAACAGGATAGGGGATAAAATTGAATCCTGAGGAACCCCACACTGAAGGTTCCACGGGGCAGAAGAACACTCCCCAAGCATCACCCTCTGGAAATGGCCATCCAAGTATGACCGGAACCAATGCAAAGCAGTGCTAAGCACCCCCAACTCTGACAGTTGCTCCAGATGGATACTATCGTTTATGGTATCAAAAGCCATTGAGAAGTCGAGGAGGATTAACAGGGACATTTCCCCCTGTTTCTCTCCCAAGAAAGATCACCATACAGGGCGACCAAAGAAGTTTCTGTGCCAAAACCAGGCCTAAACCCCTATTGAAACAGATCAAGAAAATCAGTTTCTTCCAAGAGCATTTGGCTCTGGTCTGTGACTACCTCCTAAAGAACCTTGCCCAAGAAGGGGAGATTGGCAACTGGCCAGTAATTACTTAGATTTTTCTGAATCCAGGGAGGGCTTCTTAAGGAGTGGTCTTACCAATGGCTTCTTTCAAGCAGGCAGGAACCACCCCCATCACAGTACCCTCTCTGCTAACATTAGTCAAGAGAGGCAAGAGCTCAAGCGGCTTGCTTGACCGATCCATATATCTTGTCCACATCCTGAAGCCTTACCAACGGAAAATCATCCAACACAACAGGACTAGATAGTGCTTTGGACACCCCTTGAGAGTCATTACTATAACAGCCAAGTCAAGATCCCTGTGGATGCAAGCGATGATGACACAAAGCAAAATCTTACTGACAACATTGATTTTCCCTCTGTCCCTGTGCAATGTTGTACAGTAACGATAAAAGATTGGTTTTACTCTCACAGATTAGCCACAGGTCCCAAGACTCAGATGTTATAATGCAATACAACATCACACACCTGTATTTTCAAAGACCACAAGCAGAAGAGAAAGAGAGAGAGAGAGAGAGAGAGAGAGAGAGAGAGAGAGAGAGAGAGAGAGAAGTAAGCTAGAAGCATGCTGAGCAGATAGCCCACACACCAGTCTAGCACAGACCCAGATGAAACCAGTTAGGAAGGCAGTAACAATTAGTATGCAATACTGCAAGAACTGTACTAGAACAGCAGTCATTATTTGCCAGCACTACTGAATCACACTACCAGATTATGATCTTAGGGTACTTTCTTGATGGTAAGTTAAGTTCCATTACACTTGAACGGGACTTACTGTATCTGCAAATAAATGTTTTTAGAGTCAAGGTATGAAAGTGGTTGAGAAACGTTTATCTAACTAAAAAGCCTACCTACCTATCACTTTGTGAAGCTGGTGGAGAGTGGGATGTGGAAATTTAATAGAAAGCTGTTACACCACAAATGATTGAATAAGAAGACGATCTTAGCACCCTACTCCTCCCAAGTGAACCAATTAAGTTTAGTTTATGTAGCTTAATTTACCTATTTTGCTTCATTTTTTTGGCTTGGGCTAATGGGAATTGACAGCTTTGTTCAGATGTTGATGCAGAACATCCAAACAGATGCACCTTTTGTAGAGGAAGGAACTTCTGGCTTGAATGATTATGAGTAGCACTTAGCAGTTATTATTCATGTGAATGCAGTCATCACGCAAACTACTCATCAGCATGGCTGCACCAACACTACTTCCTCCAGGCGGCTGTGTCCTTCAGAATGCTCTTTGGGGGATATCTAGACTGGACCCATGTGTCCTTATAAAAAAAAAATCAGTTTACTGAGCAGAAACCTGCATTTTTTTAAAAACAAAAGATAAAGCTTTATGTTGTTCAATTCCATACTGCCATAGATTTGTGCAATAGGTTGACAAGCGACAGTTATTTAGATAACTGTGTTATCTAACTCAGTAGTCTTCTACTTTTTCAAACCAAGGACCAACGTGCATTTGGAAACCCAGTTCTTAATTTCCCCCATATATTTGAATGGTGGTAGTGCTGCTGTTGTGACCTAACTTAAATCAAGCTGCAACCTGGTAGTGGGTCCTGGCCTGCCAGTTGAAGGCCAATGATCTAAATACATGTTCATACCTTGTTAGTGACATGATGTTGGTTGCATGTGCTAATGAAGATGTATCTTGAGTTTTCTGATTATCATGCTTGGAGTGGGGAGGAAAATTATTCTATGTCAGAGTAGACAACAAGCTGTAATTGCCTTCCTCTAACATCTGGCTTGAGTGAATTTCTCAAGATATTTGGTATATAGATGCACTGTGCAATTCCTTAGCGAGTGGTCATCTCTGACATGATGTTGATGCCTTCTGCTTGATGCACATGTTTATACTTTGGATCATGCAAGTTAATATGTAGATAGATTAGTGTTAGTTCAAATGATAGGCACCTGATTCAATATTAAACATGCAAACAAATGCCTTGCATGTTCTCATTAAAGAATTCTCATACAGGTCATTTTCATATATGCATCTCCCAGTACAAAACGCTTGTATATAAACACGGTGCATTCCCACTCATTAGTCTCACCCTATGAAAAGGAGTAAGTTTAAATGATAGCCCCAAATCATATCAGACTAGAAAATACCTTTCAAAATGACCCTTACACCTTGTCATGTGGAACCAATGGACCTACTGAGAATGACTAACATTTGATATCACCTAATACATTGAGTATGTTTTACCAATCATAGTAAACAGTAACCAAAATAACCCAACTTCCTTACTTTCAAATGTACAAATATAACTCAAAATAATTTTATTAATATTGTAGTTTTCCCACATACTAATGATTTAGTTCTTTGTTCAATCTACTGTATAGCACATTAGACAAATACAATTCAATATTATAGCCTATATTCACAACAAACTTCAAAGTCATTGATAATTTGTCCATAAATGCAATTTTATATAATTCACTGCTTTTCTTTAAGCTTCAACTTTTGCACCACCACACAGTTGTGAACTTGAGTGTATAGTATGTACAGTATATCGCCTTGCATTATTTCCCGCACATTTGAACAGATCTTTGGCCACCACCTGCATAACTACTAAATGAGTCCATATGCTGTAAGATTTCATGTTTTGTATTCATTTTCTTGTTTTCATATACAAATTTTCAGTGTATGTATACATGCAAACCTACATCAATTTCCACCAATTTGACACAGAATACTATATGGAGGTCACCCAAGTGTTCCTATTCCTTAGAAAGAAGTTTACAGTGACATCCACAGTATGTAACACCTCCTGTTAATACTCTGATTACTTTTTTACATAAACACAATAAAAGGTCAAGTGAACCTTGACCGGTCTCAGGGTGAATTTCTGTGGCAGTTCCCAATCCTTCATATAATAAATGCATCAGAGGATATGCATTATTTTTATGTTGATAATATGAGCCACCAGTCTTCTATATCCAGTGCTTACTCACTCTTTTTTTATTTGCTTACATTGGCACACCACCCTATAGTAGAACTCTTGGAGCAGTTTACCTGTGAAGTTGCTTTACACTTTTGAGCTGAGAAACATTGTGCCTTCCATCTGCCAGATTCAACGAAAATGCTTCCTCATGAAGATATATACTTGTTTTTGCTTCCATGGACAACCTGAATGCCCCCTCCTCCACATACATGGAACTTTTCAACATACCATGCCACAATTTTCCACGGTGCAACATACATAGCAAGCCAACTCTAGGAAGCATATTCAACCCTGCCAAGTGACCAGCCAAAAAACCAGTGCTTTTTTTCTAAAAAAAATATTTAGGGGTACTCTCATTTCCCTACTCATATTGAAATATTGCCCCTCAATGCAGCCAAATTTAGATTCACAAAATGTTTAGGGGTATGTGTACCCCACAGAAGAAAGTACTGCACAAAACAATGCGCTACCACTACCTTGGTTCCAAATTCAGAGGTTGCTAAATTACTAGTTGACATACACAAGAGAAACAACAATATGGACCTCTCCTTTGTCACTTTCACTATCCTGCTGCTATGGACAAGAGGAGAGTGAAAAACAACGCTTTATTTATCCTGGTTAAGAAACTATCTTCCTAAGCAGCAGGACGTTCCGTAGTGAAAAAGGGTGAGCACCTAAACCACCCCCAAAGCATCGAAGGTTAGTGTCATGTCAAACCCCCGGGGCAGGATGCCCATGGCAGGTCAGAGACCTCCCCAACTGCGCTGTGGTGGTTGCTGTACCCTTTATTTCCACTGCCTCTCCCGGAGAGGTGCAATGTCAGTGGCAGCCACCTGCCCTGCACGCAGCACCTCGTTGCCCGGCCTAGGGAAGCTTCCACGCCTCCCTTTCCTCCCCGGGCACTGCCCCGGCCTGCACCAAGACTGGGGGTGCAGGGTGCGGCTCACCCCCGACAGGAGAAGTGGAGGTTATATAACAGCGGCTTCCGGCCCTGCTCTGCTGGCCTCTCCCCGCCACCGCCTCCCAAAGAGGGCAGCTCCGGGGTGCGGGCGGAGGGGAGGCCACGGGAGAGCTGCACTAGGCCGGGCACTGAGGGAGGAGGAGACTGTGGCTCCGGCCCCGCACAGCTCCCACAACAACAGCAGCAGCAGCAGCAGCAAAAGCAGCAGCAGCAGTAGCGAGCGCCGCCGGCGGCGGCAGCCGGAGCAACCTGGGCGGCTCAGGGCCGGGAAAAGGGAGCAAGCGGAGGGTCCCGTCCCCGGGACCGCCCTTTGAGGAGCGGCGGCGGAGGAAGGGGCCGAGCGGCGGGACGGAGCGAGGGGCGCCGCGGGTCGCTACTCACTCTCGTCAGGCAGCTGATCCAACTCCGCCATCTTGAAGGAGCCGCGCCGCTTTTTCAAAGGCTGCCTGTCGCGGTGCATTGTGGGGGAGGAGACGGAGTCCTCCAGCCCGCCTGGCTGGCGGAACCGGGGCGGCAGGGGCGCGCCAAGCCGCTCAAGCAGCGCGCCCGGGCCGCCGCCGAGGTGCCCGCGAAGGCAGGCGCGGCCGGGAGCGCGCTCCGCTTGGCCACAGCGCGGCTGTCGGATCTCTTTCGTAGCGGCTTGAGAGAACTCCCAGCGCCGGGACTGGGAAGAGCGCTGGCTTCCCTGCCGCCCCGGGTGCAAGGGCTCCCCCTCTGACACGCGTCTTGCAGTCGTGGGCATGGTTGGGGCTGATGACGCGCAGAGCCACCGGGCTGTGCATCTCGTGCTCTGCTTTCAGGGGACAGTTGGGTGTTGTGGTGCGGGGCGTAAGAGGAACCCCCCGATCCCGTCCCCAAGCAACTTGTCGAGGTGGTACTTTTTGTTGTTGCATTTTGGGTTTTTTGTACAGTCCTGGATGACTGTCTTAATTTCTGGGCACCGCATTCTAAGGAGGCTGCGGGGTTTTGTTTTCCGAAGATGGTGAGGGACTTGGAGACCACGTCTGACGAGGCTGGGTATATATTTAGCTTGGAGAAGAGAGACCATTAAGAGGCGGCATGATACCCATCTTGGGGTATGTTAAAAGGCTGCCCCATAGGTGTTGGAGCACACCCTGTTTCCCCACAGCGCAAGACTTTGAAGCGGTGGGTTCAAATGACAAGAAAGGAGGTTATGAATAATCCGAAGGAAGAACTTCCCGACTGTAGAAGCGATTCAGTTCAGTCTTCTCCATTGCCCCTCCAAGATGGTTTTTTCCTCTCCCAGAAAGAAAGAAAAACATCATGATAACGACAACTGCCTAGAGTAGATGTTTCTGCAATGCGTGCTGACATTGAATGCTAGTAACATTTCTTCAGGACTTCTCCGGGGAGTCACAGGGCAGCTTCCGTTGCTAGACTCAAACTCCCATCATCCTTGGCCGTTGGACTTGCTGGCTGGGGCTGATGGGAGTTGGAGTCCAATAGGACAAGGTCCCTATCGCTCAACTAGGGCGACCATAGATTTGCAGTCTTTGTGGAATATGGGAGGGGCTGTGTAGTAAGTAACCACAGTTGAGATGTGACCAAATTTGAGCACTTCACGTTTATAAAATATGATAATTCTATTCCTTATAAAATGGATGTAATTTGTCCTTACTAAGAAATTTAGCATGCAGAATCTCATTGGGGAAACATACAAGCTGTCTGCATTTTGGAGAAATCTGATAAAGAATGCCTCAATTGCAGCATTTTTTTTTAAAAAGGTATTTCTCTCCCCTCCCTTATACTATATAGGGAGCGAGGGAAAGAGTTACATCAATGATTTCTGGTATTCAATTGAATGTTGGGGGTCTTGCCTATGGTGGTCTTCAAGTGGAAGCTAGAAATTGGAGCTGTAACTTAAGGACGGAACAACAAATTCTGCCTTTAATGTTGCTGTCACAGCAGTGGGGATTTTTTCATTTGATTTCCTTGAAATTTGAAATACCTCTGCACCTCTATGTAAATATCTCATGCAAATTCTATTAGGTTGTGGAGACACAGGCTGAAAGCTGCACTCAGCCGTTAAGCTCACTTTGGTTATCTTGGATCAGTCATCTGTCTAACCTACCTCACAGGGTTGTTGTGGAAATAGGTGTTACCACTCTCATTCTATTTCCATTATTTAATAATAACAATAAAGCTGAAAGAGGAGTGAATTGAATGGCTGTGGCAAGTGTGTAAGCCTTTCCCGCTGTATCATTTCCCCTAAATTACCCCTCCTCCCCCAGAGCTCACCTGTGACATGTAGATTTTCCTGCCTAGCCAATAGTGGCAAGTGGGATGCTCATGTTGGTGTAATTTGAAAATATCTGTGAAATTGCACTAGCTGCTTAGTCTGTGTCTTCAGTTACCCTTCCCTCATGTCCAATGTTCAGGGTTAGGACTCCACTTGTGGTGGGCCTCTTGAAACAGCCCAAGGCCACAGGCCTCAGCCATGACTTATCAACCCTCCTCCAAGTCTGCATGCAGCAACCTGGTAGTGAATGGTGAAAGTGGTGGATCTCTCTCTGAACTTGGATCTCTTCAGTTTAGCCTCTAAGAGCAGGTTACGGTACTTGGTAGCATAGTTTACAATGCACCAGCATCTTTTAACTTTATGTGTTTAGTGTGTTTGGGTTGTACTGTGTCTTGAGGCAATAAAACACTTTACACTGAATTGTGTGGGCAATGAGTTTTCTTCACCATCAATTCTGGAAAGGCTGACAACTGGAGAAGACTCTGAAGCTTTGATGGACAACTACTCTGCTGGTCATACTGATATAGGTGTGGTATCCAAATGATATCGCCATTTGCCATCACATCAGAAATAGCCCACTAGAATGCATTCATACCTTACACTGTACACAGACTTATCACTTGTTGAAAGTTGGCTTATTTGCAGATAGTGGTGGCTTTTCCAGCATTTAATAATGAGAACCTAAAGCACAGGCAAGGATAAGATCACAGCTGTTCAATGTCCTCTGGCTCTCTGCTTCCATTCTATTGTGAAGATAAATCCAATAGTTGATCCATGTTGAGTAAAAAGGAAGATTATACAGGGTGATTCATAATGAAGTATACAGTTTCAATGCACTATAAAAAAGAATGTATTATATCTTATGTTATCTGTAACAGAATTGTAGGGGAATGTTTAATTTTTTTTTTAAGAAACAGACACATTTTCTGCTTGAAGGATTTTCCCTGAATTGCAATAAAAAAATGCAGTTGTACAACAGTTACAGATTCCGTTCTGCTCAATTCAAGAACACACCTTCTCGACTGCAGACGCAGCCATTTTGCCTGACTAGTCACGTGACACGTGCGCTATCGCCTATGTCACTTCCCTCAGTAGTGGAACACAAACTTTATGACTATATCTACTTCACGGTTCGCAGTTGTGGTCTTTGTCGTCACCTGTTAACTGTTCTACAGCATCTGGAAACAATATGAATCACCCTGTATAATAACCTGGGACAATAAGCCAGCAGACACAGGCACTTATCCTAATGAAAACTTTGTTCCTATGTGCACACTTTACAAGACTGCATTGGAAGAAGGGCTGGGTAAGATGAGCAATCTGCTACTCAAGTGAGGCTATTGGTCTACAGACCAGTCACTGGCTAATATACTGAATTTGCAGGCTTATATGTTTTGGTGTCCTCCTTAGCCCTAGGAATCAAACATCTTGGAATCCAAAGACTGAGCTAGGGTAGAAAGTCTCCCATGTCTGCAGTGGGTGGATATGGCAAGGCTCTGCATGACTAGAAAGCTGCTATGGCTACATGGTCAAATAGTTGCTCTGTGGAGGTTCTGGTTTCATGACAGCTTGGGCAAGGAGAGCTGTTGTCTTTCTGGCTGCCTGGTAAGTGGATAGTGGAAGGGGTACTGGGAGCAAAGTACTGGAGTTGGGTGATGTCAATGGGTTACTTAGCTGTTGGCACACACTGACTGGAAGCCACACAAAGCAGCCACCTTTGCTGTAGACAAGATCACCGGGGCCTCATCAGTGCCTGGACTGACCACCTGGGAATGCCATGCAATACTAACTTCAATTCTGTTAGAAGAAAGCTTGGAAGGGGGCGGGGGGAGAGAATACAACTGATCAGCTATTATTTACTGTCAATGACTGGAGTTGCAAGCAGCATAATCACATTGGCTTTCGTTTCTACAGCTGCTGTTGTGCTACTGACTGCTGCTGGTTAAGGACTGAATTGTGGCTAATTTACAGAGGCATTAGCCCTGGTCAATCACAGGATTGCACGAAAAGTAATTGAAGCTTTAAATATTTAGTATGAAATTAGTTTTTATTTTTACTTCAAAATAAACACATTTAACATTTATTCATAATCGAAACTAAGGAAGGTATTTTGTAAAAAAACAAAACAAAAAGATTTATAAACAATTCTAAGCTCTTCCTCCCTGCTTCACTTACAAAAGACAACAATCAAAGGTGTGTTTGTGTGGCTATTTTGTTTTTGGTCTGTCGGTTAAAAGTCACAGAATGGCCTTCATACTTGAATTGACCAAAAAGAAGGAGCTGGGGAGGAGAGAAACAAACCCAAACATTTTTCATAGTACAGTACTTAGTTTCATGTGTTTTTGCACATGTATCGGGGGGGGGGGGGGAGTCTTACTAAGCTGACTGACTAAACTTAGATTCAGCAAAGCCCTGCAACTTATTTCTTGCATCTCAGCAATGGGAGTAAACACTTTGATATTTCAAAAGGGTTTTGCGTTATTAAATCCTTTAACATGTCTTCCAAAATACTTGTTCACCAGAGGGATGTCTTATAGTTGAACTTCAGTTTTAGCAGGTACTTCAGATTAACCTGAGCAGTATCGTAGACAATATATCTGAAGGAAACAATGAGTTAAGACTTTTTCTTTAAAAAATGTTTTGTGAAGGACATCAATGCAGGGTGGATGCTGAAATGTTTGCAGCGCCAATGGGGAAAACCATTCTTACTTACCTTTGTTACTGGTTTCTTCCACGCAGCCACATTCTGGGGCACACACACATACAAACCACTGTTTGAATTCTTCTAAAATTTCAGAAAGGAGCCCCTGATAGGTGGCTTCTGTCCCTCCCCTTGGAGACAAAGTTTTTCATGTATGTAATTTGTCATATTGATCAGAGCACACAAAATGGCACACGCTTAAGAATACAAAATATAAAATAAAAAAACCTTTCAACTGAAAATTAAAATAATTAGAAACCTCACTGGAGATTGCAACAACTCCCCAAAGTCTGGCAATACAGATGAGTTTTACCAGAAAAAACTTATGTGGAAACTGTAGGAGAGAAAAGGCCTAGTTGTAGGAGAAAAGGTCTAGTCAGCCTCCATAAAGGGGCACCATAGCTGAGGATGTTTCACTCCAGGTTGACATAAAACTGAAGGATGGGGATCAGATAAGCATCACTCCTAAATATTGTTATAGTTTGGGACTGGGGTGGGGAGAGAAGCGTTCCCTTAAATAAGCTGGGCCAGGACATTTCCACCAGTAAAGATCAAAACAATCTGAAATAGGCCTGAATACAAACTAGCAGCCATCATAGCTGCAGGAGCACTGATACTTTATGGTCCTTATTACCCAATTCCCAACTAAGATAAAGGATTCAAACCCCAGAGAGCCACGGCTCCTCAGTGTAGACAATAATAACTAGAGGAACCAACTGTTGTCGGCCTACAACAGTTTTCTTAGGATCCTAAAGGATGCTGGCTTTTTAACAAGGTAGCTTTTGAACTGTCACCAGGAGGAGCTCTATGTAGAGCCAATACTTGTCCATCGAGTGAAGGCTGAAGGAACAAGGCCCCTATCTCTTCCAGGAATAGAACGCCAATACATCAGTGTGCAATTGATCAAATGCCCCGCTCCCGCACCCAGCAGCCCCTGACAAGCTTGGAGGGCAATCAAAGCACACCCACTGAGAACAGTTTTTAAAAAATCTTAAGTACTAGTGGAAGGAGAGGGTGCTCCACACTCCCGTTTTGCTTCACGACTCCTGTGGAAATCAAGGGGTTTGGGTGCCATGCTTTCCAAACTGCAGAATAAAGTTACTCACATTCAGTCTCATACTGATGTTAGGAGGTCAGTATCCCTTCCTGATGGTGGCATTCAATTGTCCAGAAGCAGCCATCGGCAGGCAGGCCAGCTCTGCTCTATGGCCGTGATTATCCCCTATCAGGGATGCTGTAGGAATGGATTTCCTGCACTGGCAGGGGGCTAAACTAGACTCACTTCCTGGCCCCTTCCAACTCTATGATTCCACGTTCCTAGAAAAATACTGTTCAAAGGATACTCGTTATACAGAAGACAGGTATTGCTAACTCCTGATGGTATTCCATTGCCTAAAGGAACTTCTACGCCATTGAGAGAGGTAGTGGCTGTGGGATCTGGTGCTGTTTTGCCCAAGCCTAAATAGGAGGAAAAGCAAACAAAATTGCAACTGACAGGTGCACATATGCATTAAGCAACTCTGAACTTACCTGAATCGTGACTAATTTTCACTCATTTCTTTGGTGTCAAGAAATCTATATATAGTACTTTGCTCAGGTGAAACTGGGAAAGGCACTACCTGCTAAATCCAGACTAAGGCTGCAATCCTAATCCCAGTTACTTGGAAGTAAGTCACATTCAACTGAATATGGCTTACTTCTGAGAAGACATGGCTAGGATTGTGCTGCAATGTTTCTTTTATTGTGAATTTTATGCGTTTTTACTGAGGCATTCTTTAGAGTTTCATTGCATTGTGATTTTAGATTGTTGCAAAGCAGCCCTGACTGCTTCATGAGCATAGCAAGGTGGGATAGGAGCTTTATGCACAAGTTCCCACATAGTTCCTGCTGAAATCAATGGGACAAGTCACTTGCCCTATTGATTTGAAGTCCTGATCCAATCCTTTGTTACTGCTCACAAAGATTTACAACAGGATATTATTAGATATCCAGACAATCCAGTTCTACTAGATAGCCACTAGATCCAAGCTTTTTGTGAAATGGGTTTCTGTTTGCATATACCAGAGATGGGGGATCTTCTGCATCTCAAGGCCACATTCCCTCATAAGAACTACTTGGTGAGCTCTGTGACAGAGCAAGGGATTTCAACCCAGATCTCTCATATCCAGCTTTGAGGATATATGCAGTGCATCATGTTAGCATTGATGCATTAGAATATCCAATCTTATAATTTGCTATTCAGCTAAAATTGTCAGTAAATATATTTTTGGGTTTTAAAAACATATTCTATTGACCTAAAATAACTGCAGAAGTCACCAAACAGTTTGCAGATCTTTTCCCAACAAGTTTGAAGGAATTTGGCCAAAAGCCCAGGGCCAGCCTTGGCTACTATGGCAAATTTGCTTGCAGTCTTTGAGTCCCCATTTGTAGCAGCATTTCCAATGGGGTTTTACCTTTGACACTGTGTTTTCCTTTCGGCAGCTTGGTTATGTGGGATGCATTCTTCAACTCATACCTAGCAAACAGAGAGGAGGACTTAGAGCAGTACATCAAATACATTTGAAGAAAAAGCCTTTCCTTTTCAGTTTGGAACAGTGGTTCGCAGATTCAGCTGATGCACGATTTCACCACTTCAGAATGCAACCCTTTAATAAGACTCACCGTGATTTAAAGCCTGCCATTTGATGAACGCAGCACAAGCATTTATATTTTGCAAATAATCAACTTGGTGAAAGGGTTCTTAAAAATCAGTCGAGTTCCAAATTTGGATTTAAGATACTTTGAAGTTAGGAGTTGCATCACTGTACATGGTGCAAAAGTACTCTAAACACACTTGACTTACATGTTTCCAAGGGCAACTTCTCCCAGCAAGATTAAGCCAATCGGGTCAGTCTGAGAGGTGTGACAATAGTTGGCACTCTTGGACACCATATCAGCAAAGTAGATACCTTTACCAAACATGTAGCCCGTCTAGAAGGAAAAGAACGGCGACAGTTTAACAGCCAAAAATCAGCTCATCAGAGAAGTCTAGTGAGAAAACAGAGGAATTGAGGACAGACTGCAACTTCCTGTTTTGTGAAACCTGGTTAAAAATATATGGATATTATACCTGAAGGAGTGTCTCCACCCCCATCATTCTGCCCGGACACTGAGGTCCAGCGCCAAGCGCCTTCTGGCGGTTCCCACACTGCAAGGAGCAAAGTTACAGGGAACCAGGCAGAGGGCCTTCTCGGTAGTGGCACCCGCCCTGTGGAACGCCCTCCCACCAGATGTCAAAGAAATAAACTATCTGATGTTTAGAAGAAATCTGAAGGCAGCCCTGTTTAATGTCTGATGTTTTAATGTATTTTTAATCTTTTGTTGGATGCCGCCCAGAGTGGCTGGGGAAACCCAGCCAGGTGGGTGAGGTATCAGGTTACAATGGTGATGGGTCTCAGATCACCATTCCCAAAGGGCTGGATTTATGGGGTGAGAGTGAGAACCTCATTGTAAAGGCCTTCCTCTACGATGGATGCTTTAGTGGAGATTCTTGCATTGAAGGAGTTGGAATAGATGACCCCTGGAGTCCCTTCCAACTCTGCAATTCTGTGATTCAATTCTGATGTATAGGGAGCTGTCTTTAAATTCTTCCTACTATGCTTGACACTTATTAGTATTGCTTAAATGTTATTGGTATGTCTGCTTGACTCCCTTGGATGCTTGCACTTTTTAAAGCAGCCTGCTATCTGGGATGTATTTGCTGTATTTCTCACTTTTTTGTGCTTTTCTCATGGCCTGCTTTTATGTTCATTTGTCTACCCTTTGCTGCCTTGGGCGCTTTAAGTTGAACGAAAGGCTAACAACATTTTGAAAAGCTAGATATTAGCAGGGCAGAAATGGTTTTGAAATAAAATAATGCATACATCTTGCCAGAATTCTGAATGTAGGGGAAAAGGCAGGCTTACACAAAATTACTTGGGCAGTTTGACTAGTATGCCTCATTCTCTCTCCACTTCAGCAGACGGAGACATGCTACTTACGTAGACATATGCAAAAACATTCATACCCCGAGCTGTATTAGAGGAATACTTTCTTGAGCCATTATCTTAATGGAATGTTTTTGAAGGTTGTTTTGGCTAGCCTGAGCCACATTAATATGGTTTCCAATGGTACATCTCCAGGCAAGTAGTAGATTAGATGTTTAGTCGTTCCCCCTACTTCTGATGTTCCGGTTACCAGGGCCATTGCTTACGCAGACTGAACAGCACCAGCCGCCATGCAAGGAGGAGTTATCGACAGGCTTGGGGGAAACTCCAAAGTTTGCAGAAGTTCAGAATCAAAGGAAAAATATATTCAGAACCTTTAGGACGGGGAGAGGCAATGTGGTGCCCCACAGATGTTGCTGGGCTACAAATTCCATGACCATGGGCCATACTGACTGGGGCAGGTGGGTGTTGCAGTTCAGCAGCATCTAGATGACATCATACTGGCTACCCCCAGTGCGGACCGCACATGCTCAGTAGCTGACTGATTAGGAGCTGATGGAATACTGACTGATTGTTGGGGAGAAAAAAGCCTTGAAAATAGGTGGGAGTGGAAATCTGGGAGTATCCACTGGAGGAAGGCATTGAACAGGAACTCCCCACATGGCAACATTTTGTTGCAGGTCACACTTCCTTCTTTCTATTGTACATGGAAACCAAAAAGGGTTTTTTTGGGGAGAGGGATTAAAAGTTCTGTTTCTACACGCAATACACTAGCAAACTAGTCTTGTACATACCACAGGAGCTTCAGGAGGAGCTATTCGGAGACCCTGCGACAAGATGCCAGCGTAGTTGGTTGTGCGAGAACCGTGCCAGAGCAACTGACGGTTGTGCAACTCCTGGAATGGCCTATAACGCTGAACTTCTCCTTCCCGCTCAATCTTGAAAATCTTCGGAAGGGATGGAGAGGTGTGGAGAAGAGAGGGAACGAACCATACATCAAGATATGTGATCACTGAAAAACCATTTCACAAGCTGCCTTATACTAAAGACCATTGGTCTACCTAGCTCAGTAATGTCTATGCTGATTGGGAGAAGCTCTTCCAGACAATGGTCTCTCCCAGCCCTATATGGAGACGCCAGGGACTGGACCTGGAACCTTGTGCATGCAAGGCTGATGTTTACCACTACAGCTACAGCTTGTCCTTGCTGCTGTGGGTTACAGTTCATGGCTAGTGAGCTTAACCATGAGCCTGATTTGGATGATACACTCAGCCAAGCCTTGAAAGGCAGCAGAAAGGGCCACGGAGGAGCAAAGCGGCTGCCAAGTTCTTGCCCAGATGCCCACGTGCCCTCGTGTTCAGCTTAGCACATCATGCAGAACAGGCCACAAACACAGCACATACGTGGGCCTTGCCAGCACAAGTTATACACAAAATGTTAAATTCAGAATTCTCTGGGAAAATTAAATCTTCCAGATTGCTCGAGATATGGAAATGCTTGATGCCACATTTCGTTTCAGCCATCTAAGAATTAAGGTGGCTTTGAAGGTTCGAATTTCCATACTTTAGACTTGGGTTTGGGGGGAGGGGGAAAAAAACCACTTGACCAAAAATGAACGAGACAGCTGCATGGGCTGGGTTTTCATGTGACCTGGGACTGGGGAATCCCAGACAGGCTACTGACCAAGAAAGAAGAATATGAAAAGAGAAGACTCAATCCCATGGCCCATCCCATCCTCAATCCTTAACCTGCAAAAACAAAACAAAATAAAACCCACAACTGTCCTGTCTGGACTTTCTAGGTCAGCATTCTTCTCCTACAGCCACCACCCAGATGCCTATGTGAAGCCCACAAGCAAGACATGAGACCTCCTCTTGCACCCCAGCAACTGGCATTCCAACTGGTATTTATTTCCCACCCTTCACCCAAAGGTCCCAGGGTATATACACATATAGTGAGCAACTCACAGAGCCTCACTCACAGAAGAAGAGTTTGGATTTGATATCCCGCTTTATCACTACCCGAAGGAGTCTCAAAGCGGCTAACATTCTCCTTTCCCTTCCTCCCCCACAACAAACACTCTGTGAGGTGAGTGGGGCTGAGAGACTTCAAAGAAGTGTGACTGGCCCAAGGTCACCCAGCAGCTTCATGTGGAGGAGCGGAGACGCGAACCCGGTTCACCAGATTACGAGTCTACCGCTCTTAACCACTACACCACACTGGCTCTCAGAAGAGCTTGTGTTCCTATACTATAGGTTTTCGCATATGGAATACTATTCTACACAAAGGTTAGTTCAGAACCGGTCATTTTACTTGTTTTATTGTGTGTTAAAATGACCGATTTTGAATTTAAACAATTATTTTCGATCCCCAGTCAGAACCTACCTCCATGACTTTCAAGTCATATGCGTTGTGGGTGCTTGCATGGGTATTCTTAACATACTGCTTTAGGATCTTCGCTTCTTCCGAGTCTTTATCTACTACCTTTGAAGGAAATTAATGGGGGAAAGTATTGAAAACCTGAAGCGAAAAGAATGCTAAGAACACATTAGGCCATTAAAAGTATTACACAATTTAAATGATTTCATGTTCCTATTGAGCCGGGAGGTTTGGCCTTATTTTGAAAGGGGACAATGACAAGAAAAAATACTGGTTCAGCACCCATGAGTTAGGACATTTTCTCAGAGGTATCCTGTGGTTGATCCTGAAAGCCCAGCTGAGCGGCATCCAGGGAGCTGCAAAGACTAGACTGCAGACAGGACCACTTCTCCTAATGCAGGAAATCTGGCTTTGGTGCTCTTCCGGCTCTTCTTCATAAACCTATCTCCCTTTAAATAGGGGTTCAGAAAGAGACAGGCAAGGCACAGATGGAAGGCCTGACCCTAGAGGTGTCTTTGAAGCTTATTTACCCTGGGAGTAAGTTGAACCCAGGTTGAAATTGTGTCCCTTGTCTGGTATCTCCAAGCAAATAACAAAATGTGCTTTGTAGGTATAGCCATCCAAACTGCCTGTCAACACTGGGTGGGTGTCTTCAGCTTGTGTTGTTTTGAGATATACAACAGCCTTGTTTCTGTGCCATGATATCTTACCTTGATATCTGTTTTGAGCTTTTCATAGTTCACATCTATTGGATCTTTATCCCCATCCTGACCCCCACTTCTGAGTAGGCTGTAGGCGACCTCAATGTCAAGCAGATTGTCCAACATCTCCACCTTGGACTTGATAAAACAAGAAGATGCGGTTATTCTTGGCAGCAAACACATTTCATGGCCTAAGGACTTAGCCCCAATAGATTGTGTGGGGATCTACATGTCGCATTGCTGCTAAGGAAGTCGGATACAAGGTCAGCAGCACCGTCCTGATAACAGTAAATTTTTTGTCCCAGATTTAAGCCTGTCAACATAGTTCCTCCCCTTCCACTCATTTACCCCCACAAATCAATCCATGAGGTTGATTAAGCTGAGGGCTAGTGATAGGTCACCCACTAATTTTTAAGGCCGAGCAAGGCTATGAACCCAAATCTCTCTGGTTCAATTCCAACACCCTGCTCTCTCTGAGCACACTTCAAAGTGTTGGTGCTGACCTTTAAAACCGTAAACGGCCTTGGCCCAGTATACCTGAAGGAGCGTCTCCACCCCCATCACTCAGCCAGGACCCTGAGATCCAGCGCCGAGGGCCTTCTGGTGGTTCCCTCACTGCGAGAAGTGAGGTTACAGGGAACCAGGCAGAGGGCCTTCTCAGTAGTGGCGCCCACCCTGTGGAACACCCTCCCACCAGATGTCAAGGAAATAAACAACTATCTGACTTTTAGAAGACATCTGAAGGCAGCCCTGGTTAGGGAAGCTTTTAATGTTTGGTGTTTTACTGTGTTTTTAATATTCTGTTGGGAGCCACCCAGAGTGGCTGGGGAAATCCAGCCACATGGGCTGCGTAGAAATAATATATTATTATTATTGTGCTATGCAGATCTCTCTTTTGCCCTCTGCTCAGTGGGCCTCTGGTTAAGGGGCAGTTCACTCTCACCTGATGTCTGAACTCATCACATTCAGAGAGATTCCTGCCCCTCTCTTCCATTGCTCCATCCATTTTGTCTCCCCCTCTGTCCATTCATGCCCCCTAATATGCATCTATCTTTTGGGTTTCCCTCCACCCCACCTGAAATAAGCCTGAAGTGTGCAGATTGCCCATCTGCTCTAGGAGTTGGTACACAATTTATTTTATTTCTGTGCTTTAAGGGCCAGCTGTCAAAACTAAATGCTGCCGTTTGCGCCAGAGGTTCCCCATCAATACCTTAATGTAATCTAGATTATTTAAAAGAGGAGGCTTCTTCATCCCAAAGTCATGGGGGATCAGAGTGTAGAAGCGGTTGGAAAGATCCAATATCTGTGAATCGGTGCCACCATCAGAAACTGCCTACATAAAAAGGAAAAGCAACAAAATAAAAATAATAATAAAAATCAGCAAATATGTGTACCTGAGTGACTTCACTTACAAAAAGCTAGGCTTAGTTCAGGTCACACATTTATAACTTTAGCAAGAACAAGTTTTCTGGAAAACCAACACTTCCGTAAAAGCAGCTCTCCCATTTACCATATTTTTCGCTCCATAAGGCACACATAGTTTTTAGGGGGGGGGGGAATCAAGGGAAAAAAATCTTATTTCCCACCCCACCCCCAGCCCCAAAGAGCAAAGAAGCCAAGACAGTGAGCGGAATCCATCCCGCTGGCTGTCTTGGCTTCCTCTTTAGACGTGCGCAACCTCTCCAGCTGGGAGAGGCTGCGCGCGGCTTTGGCAGAAGCCAAGACAGCGAGCTTCCCCCGACCCCAGAACAGGTCCGGGAGCGGCGGCAAGGTTGTGAAGCCTTTGGAGCACAGTGCGAGTTCCCGCTGCGCTCCAAAGGCTTCAGGGATAGCCGCCTGAAGCCTTTGGAGCACAGCAGGACCTCGCGCTGCGCTCCAAAGGCTTCAGGTGGCTATCCCTGAAGCCTGGAGAGCGAGAGGGGTCGGTGCTCACTGACCCCTCTCGCTCTCCAGGCTTCAGCGAAAGCAACGCGTAGCCTCCGGAGCGTGGGGGTACGCTCCCTCTGTGCTTTGGAGGCTTCGCGTTGCTATCGCTGAAGCCAAGGAGCCTGCATTCGCTCAATAGGACGCACACACATTTCCCCTTAATTTTTGGAGGGGAAAAAGTGCGTCCTATAGAGCGGAAAATATGGTATTTTCAATTCAATCTTGTTCACAAATCCATCCCATAGTGAATCAAGTTAATAGGGTTAGACAGGCCCTAAAAGACAGTTACATTTATTTGAATCTGTCTTACATTTATTTTAAAACAGCAAGCATGAACTCTTAAAATGCTTGCTTAGGACATGAAGATTTTCCTTTGTAATATGCTGAACAAGTAAGCAGGGAGCAAAGTACAGACTTGGGCTCAATCCCAATTCCCATTTCTGGTCACTTTCTTGGGTGCGCAGTGAAGAACTCTTCCGACAGTAACATTAGGCCAAACTAGCTGACAGCGCAGCCCCACCAAATTTAACAAGAGAGTTTATAAAAGCTGTCAATCTAGCTTGACTTCCATGGAATGCCAAGCCATACACTTCAAAGGCTTCAGTATCACCTCAGCTGAGAAATAATCACATAATCAAATCACTCCCTTCTGGCACAGCCATTCTGATGAACAAGAAACAAGAGAAAGAGAATAGAGCAACTATAGAGCAACTTTCACTATATAACAAAGACTCTTCATCTTGCCTTTATGAAAAGGGAGGTTTAGGGGGGGGGGGGAAAGAAGTGCAATTTTTGGGAGGGGAGAAGCGCTAAGAATTCAAGAATTCCCTCAACCATTCTAAAGGTGCCCTTTATTTCATCCTCACCTGCTGCACCTCATTAAGGATGGAGTATGCACTCTGGATTTGTCTCTTGCTTAGCTTCCCCAAAGGCATCTTCTGGAGGTCAATCTGGCAATGAGATAAATGGAAGGAATCAACGTGAGACTTGTCGTTATGTGAAAACGTTCAAAGAATGCTTATTGAAAAGCTCAATGTCTTAAAGTAGAATGTTCCACGAAGAGAACAGATAAACTTTTTGTTTTGCTTTTTACGAGTTATCTGTTTAAAGGTCTATTTAAGAGCATCACACTCTGAAGATGCTGTAAGCGCTGTATCACCTCAGTTTCATGTGGGGGAATTTCTCATTATTGAGTGCCGCCACCACTGACTACTGAACCCCATGGGAAAATGGCTAGTGTTAAGAAAGCACTGCTGCCATTGTATCACACGGTGAACAAAAGGGAGAGCGACAAAGGGATTAGGCCAAAGATGCTTAGTAACCTCAAATTCCACCATGGCTTTCTTCATGCTTTCCACATCAAATATCATCTTGATGAGGTCCTGGACTGCCTTAGGAAGCTTGGATTTGGTTCCTGCACTCACGGTCAGCTTCTTCACTGCTTCTTCATCCTATGGAGGGGGGGGGGGGAAGACCACCAATATCTGTTTACACGTGCAGAGATTCTGAAGCAAGAATGGATGCTGATTAAATACTCCAAGTTGAAGATGTTCATGCAGTTTTCTAGTGATCTTATAGCTCAGGCATTTCCACCCCACCCCAAAGCATTTAAAGCAAAATCCTAACACTGTGTTTTGAATCAACTGGTTCAATAGATCTTTTTTTCCTGTAAAAGAAATAAGATTGATTTCCAGTTGCGTCCAATTAATTTCCCAAAATTCAGGGATTCCTTTTTAAAAAACACCATGAATTTTATTAATCTAGATTTCCAAGATAGCCTACAAAAGAGAACCATAAAACAAATATAAAACAGATCAAAAACATCAGAAACAAAAGCAGTTATTGTAGCAACAGTAAAAATACAAAAAGCAGTAGATATAAAATCAGTTAAAATCCTGGGCAATCTCTCCCCACCCCCAATGCTTGGGAAATTCAAGTCCAGAGCTAGTACGTTTGCATATTATTATTATTAGTATTAGTAGTTCTTGTCTGTTGGTATATAGCAAAATCATTGATATTTGCCGGTAGCATATATTTTAAAGCTATATTTCTATAGCATGGGATTAACAATAGGTAAACAACAGTGAATGTTACAAGCCCTTATGGTTGCCAAAAGACTTCTACTTCCAGCCTGGCAAGATAAACACCCCCTGTCCATTACACAGCTGTCTGAGGACCTCATTGTCCTTGCAACATCTGAAGCTGTTTTTTTAAAAAAATGAATTTATTTTTTAATAAATTTTGTGTGGGTACCTATTTCAACAGCTGTGGGTCTTATATCGACTCAAATGTTTAATTTTAGATGGAAGTTCACACATGCACATTGGTGTTAAAAACCTGCTGTTTGGACTTCTCATAAGTATTTCCTGCTTGCGTGATCTTTGATACAGTTGCGATTTTAAACAGGGTCACCCAAGTTACCTGCCCATAGTCTATTTCCAGAGGATAGAATTTTTTGGGATATTTAGTGAAATTCTTGGAATGCCACGAGTTGCCTGTCTTTTCCTCATACAGATTCAGGAAGTGCTCAATGGCTTCTTCTTTCGATGGCATCTGCTCTAGCTTGTTGCTTCCAATGACTGTGCCAACACGTCCCCAAGAGCGGAATACCCAGTATCTAAATTCAGAGGGAAAGGGGAGAAATTGGCAGGTGGAATCAACCTCGATGGTTTTCTCTATATATTGCTGGACCACAACTCCCATCATCTCTTAACATCCTGGCTGGGGCAAAGATATTTCCTGCATAAGAGTTTCTTCAGAACTAAAACAGCACACTTTGAACTGTACACAGCTTTTGATCGAGTGTAACAACAAAGGCAGATGCTGAACAAAGGAAAGAACCATCTTGATTGATAGGCTTGCTTGATGTCACTCAAGACAGATAAGATTGTCTACAAAGGGGTTTGAAGGTAAGGAAACTAAACAGTTTTTTCTGGGCAGAAAATAAAGTCTGACATTTCCATCAAAGTCAAAAGTAAATTAAAAAAGGACAGTGACCATTTCCCCTTGCTGCTGGGATTTAAGGTTAAGTTGATTCAGGTTTCTGGCTCTCCATTTTGTTTTACTTTTTTTTAACCTGTTCTTGTGAGCTGCCTTGCTCCTTCCAGCCCAACTGATGAGGGCCTGAAAGGTAGGATAGGAACACTTTAATCAATCAATTCACAACAGCAGCAATAGGGGGTCCTCCTGACTTTGTTGTGCCGGTTTAAAACCAACAGTAAGACAAAAACCTTTTTATTAAACATCAAACATAAATGGCAGACTGTAAATCTTGCGTTTGCATTCAAGTCCATGAGAGTCTATGCCGTAAAATAACTCTGTTACATCTTCAAAGGAGACACAGACAGGACTAAGGGTGCTGCCCTATGCAAGTATCAGCAGAGAGAGCCACCTAGTTCAATAGGATCTACTCCAAGGTAAGTGTGTAGAGAACTTAGGAACCCCCCTGCTGGATCAGACCAAAGGTCTATCTTTTGTTCAAGTCTCGCAAAAAAATAATAATGATTCAAACAGAGGAGCCAAGCAGGAGAAAAATTTGCAGCACACTTTCTATTTGGGAAGAGAGGAAGAAAAGCAAACCTGATTTCTCGGTCATCTTCCAACAGCTGAAGCTTGTAATACGAATTCGTTCCTTTAGTAATATCTACCAGCCCAAGAGTGGCACTGAAGATTTTGCCACCTTTTTCAAAGACGTGGGCAGAATCTTCCAAGCCTGTAAAAAAAGGCAGTCAACCATAGACAGGGGCAAACGCATTTGACCCTTATCCAAATTATTGTTTTAACTTGAACACATAGCACAGAGATGCTGAAATACATGCCCCCTCCCTTTCCCTGAAGCACACAGAGAGACATTTCAAAGGGGCTTCTCAACAGGTGGAATTTATTTACAACCTGTCCCCAATCCATAAAAGGACAGAGTGGCTGCACCCTTTTAGAAGTTGTAAAGAGGGAATTTCAGCTTACTATGCAAACTGCACTTGCTGAAATTCCCTCTTCTGGACAACTATTCAAGGTGCAAAAGTGTAGGAGTCCTGTCACCTTCTGGCAACCCTAAAGTAGATGCAGAAATGGTCACCTGAATCGGGATCCACAGCAGCTCCTCCTTTAACTGTCAGCTTCATCTTCTTTTCCGATTTGCTCGTTCCTGGATCAGGAGAGGGAGAGATGCAGTGTTAAGCTGTATTTTATGGTCCTGTAAATTCCAACTCCACAATTCTGTGACTCTAAGTCTTCCCTCCATTAATCGCCTCCTTAATTTCAGGAGTGAACCCCGAAACTGGCTGCTAGGATGAGGTCTACCCTGAATGTAACAAATGCCAAGAACAGTAGTAAAAAAAATTGGGAGTCCCATGGGTTTTTCACCTTGCTCTTCCTTGACCTTCCCGGTACTTTTCGTGTTCGACTGTACGCTGGATTTTCCTCCCACGGGAACCGCTTTGTGCTCCTGCTTAACTTCAGCACCCCAGGGAGAAAGAGCATGAAGCGAAAGCAGCTCCTGAAAACCCTTGCTGGAGGACTGCACATCCTGGAGAAATTCCTCAGAGACAACGCGCACCTGGGCCTCCTTCACTTCTTCCATTTTCTTGTTCATTTTCTCAACCTCCTCTGGAAAAGGGAAGCAGAGCACGCTGTGTCATTGTTCTTGCGATTTTCTTGCACATGCAAGTTATTTTAACTTACGAGCTCGGCTCTGAAGGAGCCTTTAAAAAAGTCCCATATGCTCAGAGACTTTGCACCTGTTCATTGGGGGTGATAGGAAGCCCAGAGCACTTGTTCTTTAGATGTTCCTTTTATTAAGAGGCATGTAGTAAGACTATTGAGCCCCTACTGGTGAGGCTTGATCTCCCGGAAAAGCAAAAATTCGACCTTTTCCTGTTAGGCAAAGATCAGAAGATGACCCAGATGGTCGCCAGATTCTGTGTACAGATCTGTAGGCACATACCATCTCCCGACTCAAACTAGTTCATTAAGAAAATCCCCAAACTTGGTTCCATGGGTAAATCTGGGTCAGCTCTCTGCGGTAGTTTATCTTAAAAGTTTTAAGTGTCTATACGCTTATCGCATTTATAAATTTTAAATTTATTGTTGTACATTGTTTTAATTGTTTGGTTTCCTTCTGGGACTGTACCCCAAGTGTGTTTTATAAGCTGGTCTCTGACCGTAATAAATTATATCTAACTTAACTTACGAACCACTTCCCATGAAACATCCCGAAACAATTACCAACAAAGACATTGATAGCACACAACCACAAAACATATAAAAACCAATTTCAAACCCAACGCTGATACTGACCAGCATAAGATTCTCTGCTCAAGAGGCTTGTTGAAAAAGGGTGGACATCACTAGGCACCAAAAAGACAGTAAGAGGTGCTCATCTGATATGTAATAAGAGGGCGTTTCAAAAGGTAGGTGGCACCACAATAACATCCCAATGCCTGAACTAGGGCTAGAAGTTATCTGGTTTTCAACCTGATATATCACCAGCTAAACGCTGTGATATACTGATATATCACAATGTCTGAAATAAGGATGGAGCTATATAGAGGCATTGGCTGGCTTCACGGTTTTTCCCACATAATGCACCACACACATGGCGATTCGTGATATATTTCCAGGTCAAAAATGATGAAACCAATATCACGATAGGGGCTTCAAATTGGCTTTAGACAATATATCAATCTATTGCCCAGTCCTAGACTGCACTGTACTTCTTCTTTTCATATTAACTAGTTACCTCATCTAACATCACCCTCTTCTCCTACTGGGAGTCTTCCTGTTTCTTAACACCGCCCATTAAGAGCATTACTCACTTTGTGAGCTGATGCACAGATCAGCTTTGTTCACAGTAGCCGTCACCTTTCCTCCAAGTTCCTCAATGACAGACTTGATTTCATCTTTGTTCTTCGACAGTTTTCCAACGATCAAAATCTTCATGCTACTTAACGGTTTACCTGGCAGTTCAAAGGTAAACACAGACTGTGTGATGTACAGGAGAAACACAGAAGACACAAAAAACTCTGAACATATTGAGAACCCCCCCCACACACACATCAAGGTTACCCAAATTTTAAGAAAATGTGTATGAATTGCTTAATTTATAGAGTTTATTACATGAAGTTACATGAAGGTCAAGTTCTTAATCACCACCAAGACTTTGCCTGGCACTGCCTACAAGCATTAAAACTTGTATTTGCATCACGCAGGCTAGCCTCTTTGCACCTCCATCCCCCCGGCCTAAAGCCTTCCATATGTTTTGGATTACAACTCCCATCATCCTTTACCATTGGCTGATGGAAGTTGTAGTCTAGCATGTGATGGGCACCAGGGTTGGGGAAGAGTGTTGTAAGTTGTTAGTTTGGAGCTTCCCAAACTGTGTGTCACGACATGTTAAAAGAGAGTCGGCTGCAGTCTGTAGGTGTGCCATACGAACACTCCCTGCACTTCTCCTGGGGCTCGAAAAAGGGCTTAGTTTAACCTCCAGTTTGCTGGAAGAACTGAATTACTGTGTCGCGAAATGTCTCAAAAGTGGGTCACCAACAGGAAAAGTTTGGAAAGCTCTTGTGTTAGTTGATATTAGGGGGCTTATTATGCTCCACTTAGACAGTAGGTGGCAGCAAGAGGACAGAAAAAGGCCATTTCTGCCCTGTGCTTTCCTCACCCCTTTCAGCCAATTCTGCAAACATTTCGGAAACTTTTCTTCATCAAATCAGTTTCTCTTTAGTATGAACAACGCCTGCAGGTTATTTACCTGCTGGTGCAGCTGAGTTCTCTGTAATATGGGTAGCAACTGTTGGAGGAAGTGCGGAGTTTTCAGAGGCAGCCTCTGGAGGGAATGCTCTATCCTGCTTCTTAAATTTGAATTTCTTTAGATAAGCAATTTCTCGGAACTCCTGCGTTTTGGGTAAGAAAAGTTAACACACGTGAGAAGATCCCACAGGCTACTGCAATGATCAAAATCAACTTAATTCAGAGAATAATATTTGCTATTGTGAAGATTCCTCTGCACTACTAGAGGCCTGCTTCTCTCCAGTAAATGTAATTCACCCTAGACTTGAAGCCACACACAATTTCTTTCAAGGGGTTTGGGAGCTGCACGGTCAGGTGAAAAACAATGCTGTCCAGGGTTGTAAAGACTGCGGAGAGAATAACTGGGGGCACTCTTCCCACCTTGGATCAAATCTATGCTTCCAGGTGCCATAAGAAAGCTGCAGAGATAGCGCAGGATAGTGCGCACCCCGGAAATGATCTCTTTCAGCTTCTGCCTTCTGGAAGAAGGTTATAAAGACTAGGACTAGCCGCCTGAGAAAGAGTTTCTATCCAAATGCGATTTTGGTTTTAAACACAGTGTAAGGAGTCTCTATGGGAGTATATTGTATTTAAAAATGGGGTATCAGAGTTTTCAGGGGGCTAACCAGGCTGGGATAGCAGGCTTGTTTGGTTTTTGAATGTCTTATGTATATTTTAATATTCTTTTGGAAGCCGCCCAGAGTGGCTGGGGAAACCCAGCCAGATGGGCGGGGTATAAATAATAAATAATAATAATTATTATTATTATTATTATTATTATTATTATTATTATTATTATTATTTTCAATGTCATTGTTCTGTATGGGACAATGACAATAAAGATCATCGTATCGTATCGTAAATACATTTTTGCTTAGAATTCCCCTCTGCATTCCGAACTCAGTGGAGGGGGGGGGAGGTTTTGCTGGGAATCTAGGCTGCACCCCCGTTACCCATCCCAGACAGGGCTCTAACCATTTCTGCTTAATAAAACCAAAAATTCCCGCGTTTGTGATGGCAGCCCAGCCCAGCAGGCTGATTTACTGCAAGCTTGCTCTTTCTTACAATAAAGCACTGGAACAGGTCGTGACGGAGTTTTGGACGCCCTCCTTTGGCATCCTTGCGTCAAACCACTCGAGTACACAGGCTCCCCTTGGGACCTGTGGTTCAGAACAGGAATCGCTTAGATGCATTTGACCGACCCTGGGCCAACCAAAGCAAGCCTGGCTCTGCCAACTGTGGGAAAAACACCGTATTTTTCACCCTATAGGACGCACTTTTCCCCCTCCAAAAATGAAGGGGAAATGTGTGTGCGTCCTATGGGGCGAATGCAGGCTTTTGCTGAAGCCTCGAGAGAGCAAGAGGGGTCGGTGCGCACTGACCCCTCTCACTCTCCAGGCTTCAGGAAGCTATCTGCAAGCCGTGGGAGAGCTGCACGACTTCGCGCAGCTCTCCCATGGCTTGGGGAGAGCTGCCTGCACCCCGAAGCCTGGGGGGGGGGGCGCGCTGAGCTCAGCGTGCCCCCAGGCTTCGGGCTTAGCGCAGCTCTCCCACCGCTAGCGGAGAGCTTGCCTGCACCCAGAAGCTTGGGGAGCGCTGAGCTCAGCACGCCCCAAGCTTCGGGCTTCGCGCAGCTTCCGCAGCCTAGGGAGCCCAGCTGGGGGGGGATAATTTTTTTTCTTTATTCCCTCCCCCCCAAAAAACTAGGTGCGTCCTATGGGCCGGTGCGTCCTATGGGCCGGTGCGTCCTATAGGGCAAAAAAGCACTCCTAGAGATGGAGAGAGGAAGGGATGGAAAAACGAGAGAAGTATCTGTCTCCTCCTTTCTCTCCTGACCCCCAAGGCAATTGCTGAAGATGGAGCGAGGCAGCTGTGCGTGGGACAGAGCCAGTCCAATTTCTCCGGTCCAGCCCAAACCTATTTTCATCAGAATGATGGTGAGGGAGGCAGGAGAAGGGATGACAGTACTGGGCAGCACATGGAGACTGTTTGTTTGTGTAGCTATTAAATAAATTAAAATATGCAGTTAAAAACATGGTGCACTGCCTACCTTTGGGATTACCCAGTCTTTCCTTTTGGGCGTCTGCGTCTTGGCAACACACTTGGTCCAACCGGTGATGTAGCGCGTACAGTAGTAAGCGTCGCCCTTGAACACAAACTGCCCTTTGCACTCCTCGCAGGGCAGCAGAGCCCCAAAGGCCATGCCATCGGCAACACAGTCCAAGATCTAAAAAAGCCGTGAAAAGACAAGAAAAAGAAAGAAAGAAAGAAAAGAGGAAGTATTTATTGCACCATACTACTCATAGATCACCAACTCAGGACCTCACTCTGCAGCAAGATGGCCTGCAGCTATACAGTGGTACCTCGGGTTAAGTACTTAATTCGTTCTGGAGGTCCGTTCTTTTTTTTTTTTTTTTAATTAATATTTATTGCTTTTAAAAGTTACAAAAAGTAGAAGAGAAAACAGACAAAAAAGAAAAAAGACAAGAAAAAACAAAAACAATACACTATATAAACAATACAAACCCACCCTAGACCCATTAAACTAAACACATAAACAAAGCAAGACAAAAACCATTTAAAAACATCCCTCCTTTTCCATACTCTGTCCTTCATTCCCTTGTTTCCTCGACTTCCTCACACCTCCCTTCTTGTATCCCACTTTTAGTACTTGTTTCAGCAAATCCTTTCCATCTTTCTCTATTTTCTGTCATATTATAAATAACATATTCTTTAACCTTATTTCCCATTAAAGGTAAATTACTTATATACACCCAACTTCTTATAGCATTTCTGCTAAATCCATAAAATATCATTCCACCCTTTTTCTAACAGTCATTACTTTAACAAAATTTCTAAATAAACACTTTAAATTTTCCAGTATTCTTCCACTATCTCCTCTCCCTGGCTTCGGATTCTGCCAGTCCTTTCCGTCAGTTCCATATAATCCATCAACCTGGTGTTCTTATATCCGAGGCTCTTAAATCTCTTCCAAGTCCCTTCTGCAGGTCTTCTTCATATTCTTTGATGCTCAGGAGCAAATCTCGGGAAAACTCCAGCCTAGCAGTACTTTTGTTCCTTCTGGACAGTTCAGCCAAATTTCCAAAGTTAAAAATAAAGTCCATAGAGTGTTTCAGAACGTATTTCAGGATTCATCCAATTCTAGCGACCCCCAAAACTTCAAGCTCCTCCAAACCCAGGTCCATGTCCCAAAAGTTAGTCAATCCCTGGATAGAGGGTTCTTTCCAACTTTCCTTCTTCAATCCAAGCCGGGATCCTAGCCTCAAAATTTGACTTTTGCTAGATTCAGTCATGAAAGACCTCAATTTATAATCCTCAATTTGCTTCTGAGAAATTAAGGATCCCGCTTGTACTACTTTTGGTTTCACATCATCGGCTTTCTTCTTTTTCTCCACCATTTTCACATCATCAGCTTTCTCCTTTTCCTCCACCATTTGTCCCACCAAGGTATGTTCCTGTACCAAATCCTGAATTGTTTCTGTATTGGCACTCACTTTTTGACTCAAATTAATCACGTTCTGTTCCAAGTTGTCAATTTTAGGGATCGTGTCATCTGTCTTTTTATGGAGCTGTTCCAGCGAGTAGTTTATCTTGTATAATACAGTCACAACAGCTTCTCCTATCAACATTTTGAATGATCCAAGGTCAGACTCTAGTTTTCAGAATCTTATCTTGCAGCTGGGGATCTCCCTGTTGCACTCCTGTAACAGTTTCACATGCTCCCTCTAGAGCAGTGTTTCCCAACCTTTTTTGGGCAAAGGCACACTTGTTTGATGAAAAAAATCTCGAGGCACACCACCATTACAGCCCCGTGACATCAGCGCGCAGCGTCACGCTGGGAGGGACGCACGAAAGTGTAAGTTTCAATTTTTTTCCCTCCCCCTTGCTGGGGAACCTCCAAGCTTTGGGGGTGGGGGTGGAGGAGGCAGCAAAGCGAGGCAGGAAGGAGAGCGCGGCTTGGCTGGGTGAGCTTTGGCAGGGAATGAGAGCCGCGAGGCGGGCGCTGCGGACGGAGGCGCTGCCCGCTGAGCTCGCAGGCAGCCAGGCAGCCAGACGGCGAGAGCCCCGCACTGGGCGGCCTCTCCTCGCCGCCGCCGCCCCGCCTCTCGCCGCCCGACTCGCCCGCCTCCCTCCAGGCAACATCTCTCGGCACACTAGTGTGCCGCGGAACAGTGGTTGAAAAACACTGCTCTAGAGGGAAACAGTCTCCGTTTGTATCAATTCTTTCAAGCACGACTCAAGCAAATAACAATAGTTTCAATTTTTGGTTACTTTTTCCTCCATTTTTAAACGCATAAGAGGACAATGGAAACAGTGCCTTTCTTATTTTAGCTAGCTGTCAAATCCGTTCTGTCAATAAACATTCCCCGAACGTCATCTGGCAGCCCTTTTCCAGGTTCAGAGCAGTGGCAATTTGATTTTCACTCTCTTCTGCAGGCACACTAGATCCAAAACCTTCCCCCCTCTTCTCCTGCTTCCAAGAGGGGTTATATATTTTGTCCGGTGGGAATTTAATCCTTTATCAAAAGCTTTCAAAGACTTTAGCTTGTAACGTCTTTGCTTCAATCTATTTACACTTCCGGGTTGGCGCCTCCGGCAATGGCAGAGCTCCTCCGATTGGGAGGAACTTGCTCCGTGAAAAGCAGGGTCTGACCGCCACGGTGAAGGCGGAGACCCATAGAAATCACAGGCGGGAGAAGCCTGTGAACCTGGGATTCGGCTGGCACCCTTTGCGCCTCCCCTACTCATGGGGAAACCCTGTTTTGGGGATCCGGAGCGACGTGGGGTGAGCGGCGCGGTGCTTTGAATCGACCGCTTCTTTCACGGAGTGAAGCCACATTGGTGTTGCCGGATGGCGCTGACTTTTTCCTGTGGACAATTGGATTTTAAACGACTACCCGTGAGTAGAACGGAGAATTGGATCTTGAAACACTTTAATTTGGTGCCGAAGCGGGAAGGCTCTAAACAGGAAGTCTGCCTCCCGTTCTGGAGGTCTGTTCTTAACCTGAAACTGTTCTTAACCTGAAGCACCATTTTAGCTAATGGTCGTCCTGCTGCCGCCGCGCCGCCAGAGCACGATTTCTGTTCTCATCCTGAAGCAAAGTTCTTAACCTGAAGCACTATTTCTGGGTTAGTGGAGTCTGTTACCTGAAGCGTCTGTAACCTGAGGTACCACTGTACATCTTTCCAAGTTTGGGACTCATGGGGCAGAAGACGTCAATGCTATTCCGGATTGTACAGTACTTTGCTTTCCTGAAAGGAAGCTGCTGGGTCCGAAAGACCACAGTTTGGGAAGGCAATCTGCTGCAGGTCAAAAACCTGAAAGCTTTCATTGGCGCTGAGGATGAGGAACCTGGGGCTCTTCCAATGCTTTTGAGACTCCAACTTCCATCAGTCCCAGTCAGCATGGCCAGGAGTCGGGTAGGATGGGAGGTGCAGTTTAGCAATAACTGGAGGGCCAAACGTTCCTCATTCCCAGTCTAGAACCGCACACAGCCTCTCAGTGGGCATGTTGGGAGAAGCATGGAAATCACACCTACAATTTAGGAGGGAAGAAATCAAGCGCTGCCGATGCAGAGGCTGCAACACGTCTTATACTGTGGAGGAGGGAGCCCCCCTCTTAGCATCTCTCTTAGAATATTTTTATGACAGCAAGTTGTGTTTTTAATATTGTGTTTTATTAGTGTAATCCACTCTGGGACTTTAGGGTGAAGGGCAGGTAATCAATAAATAGTAATGATAATAACTGTGGAATGCTTTCCTCAGGGAGGCTCATCCAGCGCCTTCATTACATATCTTTAGGCGCTAGGCTAATACGTTTCTCTATAACCAGAGCTTTGGCTGATTAAACTTTCTTTGGCTTTTAAAATATTTGTGGGAGGTGGGTTATTGGGTGTTTTTTATTATCACCATGTATTTTGTGTTGTCATTTTGTGTTTCTATGAACCTCCCAGGGTGGATACAAATCAATGATTTAAAAATAAAATGCTTTTGTAGGAAAAATCTTTTTAAAGATAGTTTTCTATTTATGTTACATTATAGTCCAAAGGCTTTAAGGTTTTAAGTTTTTCATGTGTGCTAAAATTCAGTCTAAGAAAATTTATTATTCCAAAAATGAAACTTTCCTCTGGTTGTAAATATTAACATTATACCAACAAGAATGAGTCTTTCCTTAAAAAATGATTTAAATCAAATCCACCCTGGAATTGCCCTGTGATCTCTGATTGAAAGTCAGTATGCAACAATAATAAATGATGATAATGATAATAATGGTAATGATAATGAACAAGCATAATGATCATCTGGCATATTCTATTTGCTCTTTATTTTGAAACTGACAATAGTACAGGCACCTCAGAGGGCAGGAGATTGAACCAGCGGCTTGAAATTGCAATGAAGTAGTTTTTGGCTAAACATTAAAGAACATTCCCAACGAGCTGTTCAGCAGTAGAACAGACTGTCTCAGGAGGTGGTGGGCTGTCCTTTGCTGGAAATATTTAAGCAGAGGCTGGACAGTCATGTCAGGGGCAGCGTGGCTGATTCCTACATGGCAGGCCTTGGACTAAGCTGTGGGTTAGAAGAGGTGACCTCCTAGCTCCCTTCCAGCTCTACAAATGTTTCCAGCCATCCAGAGAACATCCAGTCACAAGAGCATACTGACCATTTCCAATTTGTCCGCCTTCAGAAGAATCAAATACAGTGGAATCTCGACTCACGTACGGCTCTACTTACGTACGATTCCAGTTACGACCTTGAGTAGGTGTTTCAACTTATGAACTTTCCTCTAGATACGAACAGAGGCCTTGCCAGTAGCCTGGAGCTTGCCCGGCTGGCTGCAGAGCAGTGCTGGGGCCTCCGCCACCAGGCAGAGGCCTCCAGTTTGCCAGAGCTCACCCCGCCGGCTGCGGAGCAGCACTGAGGCCCCACCCCACCCCCGAAGCTGTGGAAGAGGTGCCGCCTCTATGGTCTCGTTAGACAGTAAAATCCGTGCTAAATTGCTGTTTTAGGGGGTGTTTTTCATCGTCTAGAATGGATCAATTCACTTTTCCATTACTTTCTATGGAAAAGTGTGCCTCTACTTATGTACGTTTCTAGTTATGACTAGACCTCCGGAACGGATTATGGTTGTAAGTAGAGGTTCCACTGTACTGAATAGCTCCTCTCTCAATTTTATCTTGTGAACCGCCCCGAGATCTTCAGGTGAAGGGCAACAAAATTAACACTTCCCTACATGCGGATGCAAACCACATTCTTCTTGAAGCTATTAAGAGTAGGGCTTTCCCTCCATAAACGTTCCACTTTGTCAACATTTACCTAAATGTAATTAACGTGCAAGAAGTGTTAATACAGAGCAAGCATGTAGTCAAAATGTCATCTACAGGAGAGCATCCAACTCACAGCGGATTCCCCAGAAGGAATGTCCTGCTTGTTGGCTTTCAGGAGCTCTTTCAGGTCGTTGGTGGAACAAGCTTTCTTCAACTCGTCTTTGATGTTCCAAATCAATTCTGTCTGTTCCTGTAGAAGAGAACAGCACAGGTAAAAAAAGATTTATTTCTTAATGGAACTATTAAAGTGCAGTACAGTGGTACCTCGGGTTACAAACGCTTCAGGTTACAAACACTTTGGGTTACAAACTCCGCTAACCCGGAAGTAGTACCTCGAGTTGAGAACTTTGCCCCAGGATGAGAATGGAAATCGCATGCTGGCAGTGCGGAGGCAGCGGGAGGCCCCGTTAGCGAAAGCGCGCCTCAAGTTAAGAACGGTTTCAGGTTAAGAACGGACCTCTGGAATGAATTTAAGTTTGTAACCCGAGGTACCACTGTACATGCAAGACACATGACAAGGAACATTGCAGGGGATTATGTTAAGGTAAAATGCTATCTTCCATATCAGGACTGGGCAACCTAAGCCTGAAGGGCTGCATAGATTAATTTCATATGAAAAGTGAGGTGAGGTGGAGAAAACGTAGGTGGAGCAGAAGGTGTGGCAGACAGAGAAAAAGGGGGTGCCCCATGTTGGAAGTGCAACAGCAGGGATCATTCAGTTTGTATCCTAATGGTTAATTCTGTTGTTAGCAATTCAGCTAACAAAGGAGTGGAGGTTAGGGCTGGGCGATATCAGCTTTTCAACACTGCGGAATATCGCCAGCCAAACATTGCGGTCTGGTGATATACCACGATGTTAAAAAAAACAAGCTGCATTGGCCTCAGCTTGCGAGGCGCCAGGGAAAATTGCCGCAGCTCTCACCGTGGGAGCTGAGGCAGTTTCACTCCAGTGCCTAGGGGACTGGGGCAAGGCAGCTTCTTTGTACAGCTCATCTGGGGGGCAGGAGGGCTCCCCATCCCCAGCAGAGCCATCCCTGGTGCTCCCCCCGCTTGTGTGGGAGCCAGCGCCCGGCTGGGGGATCCTCAGCTGAGCAGTTTAAAGAGGCAGAGGAAGGAACAAACTGTATTGGTGCCTCACCAATGCAGCTTTTTTCTCACTTTGTGCAGTATGAGGCCAGAGTGGGATAGCGGTTTCACTCAGGAATATATTGCTGGGTGAAACCACCACCGCTGCTGACTCTCCTGGTTTGTTTATGAGGTGCAGCCAATGTTTGTTTTTGGCTTACTGACTGTGATCTGCTTGGAGCAAATCTTGCATATATGCTTGGATTCCAAACCGCTTTGGGATGGAGGCAATGCAGAAAGGACAATCTCTGCTTTTCATAGAATCATAGAGTTGGAAGAGACCACAAGGGCCATCGAGTCCAACCCCCTGCCAAGCACGAAACACCATCAGAGCACTCCTGACATATGGTTGTCAAGCCTCTGCTTAAAGACCTCCAAAGTTGGAGACTCCACCACACTCCTTGGCAGCAAATTCCACTGTCGAACAGCTCTTACTGTCAGGAAGTTCTTCCTAATGTTTAGGTGGAATCTTCTTTCTTGTAGTTTGCATCCATTGCTCCATGTCCGCTTCTCTGGAGCAGCAGAAAACAACCTTTCTCCCTCCTCTATGTGACATCCTTTTATATATTTGAACATGGCTATCATATCACCCCTTAACCTCCTCTTCTCCAGGCTAAACATGCCCAGCTCCCTTAGCCGTTCCTCATAAGGCATCGTTTCCAGGCCTTTGACCATTTGGGTTGCCCTCCTCTGGACACGTTCCAGTTTGTCAGTGTCCTTCTTGAACTGTGGTGCCCAGAACTGGACACAGTACTCCAGGTGAGGTCTGACCAGAGCAGAATACAGTGGCACTAATACTTCCCTTGATCTAGATGCTATACTCCTATTGATGCAGCCCAGAATTGCATTGGCTTTTTTAGCTGCCGCGTCACACTGTTGGCTCATGTCCAGTTTGTGGTCAACCACAAACTGCTTTTATTCCATACGTCCGCACTGCTTTTGAATTCCCCCACAGAAGGTAGTTCAAGAGTGTTTCGTCAGTGAGAAGCAAACTAAGAAACAAAGAGAAGTCACTGAGAAACGCACCTTCAGCAACTTCTCCTGTTTAGACTGTTTTTCTTTCTCCTTTTTTGGTTTCTTTTTTGAGACCACGTTGGCATCCACCTCATCTCCTTTTCTCTTCCTGGAGGAGAAAGAAAACTCACGTCAGTAGTTACTCAAAAGTCAGCCCATCAGCTCCATTTACTACTTCTTGGGCAGCACCAGTTTATGATGCAGTGGCGTCGCAATGGGGGGGGGGGCAGGGGGGCGGGGCGCCCTGGGTTCCATGTCTGCAGGGGTGATAAGTCGCAGCCGCATGTGGAGGATCCTCCATTCACGGCTGCAGCAGCGAGCTGAGGATTCCTGGCGCCAAACCGCTAAGTACAGCGCATGTGTGGCGTAGCATGCATGCGCTGTACATAGCGACACTGCACATGCGCTATATAGCGGTTTGAAGCTAACGCTGCTCCAGCGCCATATGGACGGTGCCGGGACCCTCCATTTGCGGCTGGAGTGGCGACAAACTGCTATACAGTGCATGTGCAGCGGCGCTATGTACAGTATATGCGTCATACATAGCGACGCTACACATGCGCCCTACGTAGCGACGCTCGCCCCGGGTGTCACGACATCTTCTTTCGCCCGTTATGATGGACTGTATATTTGGCATAGGCTTTCCCCTTCCTTTCTTTGCAGCTTTTACACGTATCTGTGAGATCTGTTTCAAGTATCCCCATCATCAAAATGCAAATCACGAAACTGAAAAGTGCCCAGAAATGGTTTAACACTTTGAGATACATTGAGCTAAATGGAAAATTGGTTAAATGTTGTTAACTGAAAACACCACACAAGATCACAGAAACATAGAACTGTAGAGAATTTCCTCTTCTCTTTGTTCCTGTGCTGGGGGGGGGGGGCCCTCCCTTTCCTACTTTGAGCTTAGAGATTGGTCAAGTGCTTGGGACTTCTGTCTCCAGTCCCAGATTGCAGTCCTAGAACACCTTGCAACCAGCTTTCTGAACAAAGAAAGCCCATCTTACCTACCCCTTCCTCAAAGCATTAGCTGAATGGCCATTTAAAAGGTATCTCTCTCCTCAGCTATCTTGATGCTCTGCAGCAGGGATGGGGAAACTGCAGCATTCCAGATGCTGTTGGACTCCCTCTCCCTTCAGGCCCAGCCAAGGCAGTCAATTTTCAGGGATGATGGGAGTTATAGACTAACCACACCTGGAGAGCCTTAGGTTCCCCACTTAATACCAATGGCACTAAGACTGCAGCCTCTTTCCCACTACTGAAATCAAAGCATTTCCCTTGATCATTTTCACCACACTCTTGCCAAAAGGTCATGAGGTCTTCTCGCCCTACCTGGAGACAATGGGAATGAACAGGGGACCTTCTGCATGCAAAGCAGATGCCCTATGACTCAACCTCTGGTCCCTTCCCCTAGGAATGAAAAGGAAGCGACTGAACTGCGCCACAATGCCTTGTTTGGTCTTCAGGTGCAAAGACCTGCCTATTAAATGAGAAAGCTTCTTGAAAGTCCAGCCATTTTTGAAGACCTAGATATGTCTCTGCTGCATGCGAACTTTTTACATGACTGCATGTACAGAAACCAAGAATCTAAGTGATTTCAAACTAGCAACGCGATGACAAATGAAGCTGCTTTTAGCACTGACACCAAGCGAAGTTATTTTCCACCATGATTCTAGAACCGTTCTGTGCTTATGTAGTAACCTGGCAAGCAAATGCAAATATTTCATTATGGAAGGGGTGCAGGAGCATTAATGAAAAATTATCTCCTTTGAAAATGGAAGCAAAAGCCCCCCCACCCCGGAAGCTTTTGCATAGTCAAAGCCTCCATGATTAGTCTCAGTTGCCAGAGCAAATAATTTATCCAGCTTCAGTTTCCTATGCTGCTCTGGGTGTGAGGCAAAGCAGCAGCCTCAAAATAGACACGGGAAGAAAGCATGCAAATCTGATCCCTTGGTTGCAAGCAATAGCTGACGAGTGTAAACATGGCATAGAAGCGACTTTCCTAAGAGGGGCTGGGTGCTTTGTCTGGCTCACAATACCATCCAAGTGTTGAAGTAAGGCTTGTATATATATTTCATGAGCTGCAGAGGCCTGAACAGCCTCAGCTAGAAGTTGGGTATTTAGCGTTTGTCCACACTTCCACTTATCCCATGCCTAGAAAGCATGGATGTGAGTGGTTTTTTGCTTGCCCCATGCTTTCTAGGCATGAGTCCGAGAGGTCTTCTGTTTGCCCCACAGCTTTCCCTGGAAAACCCAACTCTTTAACACCGAATCAGAGCAAATGGGAAAAAAACCCAGTTGACATTTGCTCTGCTTCCATGGCAGAGATCGGGTTTCCCCAGGGGAAAGAGAGGGACAAAAGGAAATCTGGATTAGCCCCGAGTGTTATGTTTCTCAAACTTGGATCCTCAGCTGGACAACAACTCCCATCAGCACTAGCAAGCAGCACCAGTGGTCGGGGATGATGGGATTTGCAGTCCAACAGTGCTGGGGACCCAAGTTTGAGAAACACTGGTCCCACACTGTGCGACCATCTTATGTTTGTAGGCACTCCCGCTGTACCAAAGGAGACCCTGTTAAGGGCTTCACACAAGCAACCACTGCAGCTTAGTCAAGACACCTTACTCCCTGTGCCACTAGGGCAGAACAACGGGCAGCCTATTATCTGTGACTATGAAGTGCCACCTTGCTGATGAGCAGCCCAGCATGACCAGGTAACTCCATGAACCAAGAAGGTCAAATTACAGGACTTCAGTCTGAGCAACTTGTCTCGCAAGGAAGGTTAAGACTACCCAAGCCCCCTGCCTGAGCTGTCTCCTGGCAGCTCTCTGAACACCCTCTCTACAGGGAGTGGAAAACTGAAGAAAGACCTTTTAAAGTTTCTGGCATTACTGTGCCTGACTCACAATTGCCTGAGCTACTGCTGCGTCGACAGAAATCCTGCCTTCTTTTGGCATACTCAACATACCCTTCATTCTTGACTGCAGGCAGCTGCTTTTTCAGAGTCTCTTTATCTTCAGCATTCAGGAGCCCAAAGCCTAACAGCTGAGAGGCACTAAAAGAGGCAAGAAACCCCAGATCTGCTCTGCGGCTGACAAAACAGGCTGGGTGGTACCAGTTGTCTATCATCCCCAACTGGGGCTTTTCGGGATGCACCATTTTCTTTGAAATCCTGATTTGACCCTGCAGGAGAGAATGGGAGAAGGAGGGCGGATTAAATAAATGAGTGAGACCATACAACTGTCTGTGTTACTGGCTTCACGTAAGCCAAACTATGGCTTGCTGTGAATAAGCAAGCATGCTGGAACCCCCTTCATTCCCCCCCCCCCCAATTCTGATACTGCCACACTGGGGACTCAGCTATACAGCTGCAAATAAAATATTTTAAGTGTGTTGTAAAGTGCAATTTACAAATGTGACACTAGATGGCGACAGTGAGCTATGGCAAATTCAATGTATTTTCTTCAAAACTTTTTTAAAAAACGCATTTTCACAGCATTTTTTATTTGTGTGTAGCTTCCATCTACTGCTAGTTTGTCTTGCTCGAAATAAACCATGAGCTGCAAAACTGGCCAGGATGTTCTCTCCCAGCATGCTTGCACTTTCACAGTAAGCCATAGTTCGGCTTACCGTTATGTGCAAAAAGGCCAGAGAATTTTTATACACAAATTCACACTATAGTGGCTAAGTCAGCTCTTATACCAAACACGTGAGCTCCACAAGTTTGTAAAAGGTTGCATGAGTTATTGATAGGTTGAGGAAAAATATGTATATTAAAAGACAGTAATGAAGTATTAATCTCATTAATTTCCACCCTATTAATTAAACTAATCAGTGCCTCTAATTTGTGCAGAAAGGTCCACAACTACAGATTATGCTCTAAAAGGAGGCAATTTTTGCCAATTCCCCCTTTAGCCCCCAGCCACATTATTCTAGAGAATTTCTCAACCCTCCACAGTACAGGAAGATTGGAACCTGCTTTATATAGAGTGGGATCATTAGTCCATCCAGCTCAGTAATGCCTACACTGGCTGGCAGCAGCTCTTCATGGTTTCAGACTTGGGACATTCCCAGCTCTACCTGGAGATGCTGGGACTGAACATGGGACCTTCTACATGCAAAACAGATGCTCAAAGACCAAGCTACAGCCCTTCCTGAAAAGGATTTATACATTACGAGTGCTATAACTCATATTACAGACACAGAATTGGACACCTATTTTACCTTTTCTATCTTCTGATCACAGCCTTTGCAGGTGCTTCTGTTGGACTTTGCATATTCTGCGGCAAAATCGTTTAAACTTTTATCACTTTTGCCACCTCCCTCTTGGTCACCTTTGCCTGGAAAACAAACAATATATATTTATATATAAACATTATATTTTTTAGATAAATGTCCAGCATTTCCCTGCACGGACCTCTGGGTAGTGAACATGGGTTAAATCTAACCCTGAAGAGACCATTTGGAATCTACGTCTGAAAAAAGAGAGAGGTTGAACAAAAACCATTTTCTCCAGTCCTCAAGCTGAAAACTTGCAAATGTCCATGGCAACTACATGGGAGGCTGATTCTTATTGACAGCCGGTTTCCTTGCATCCAGGACACCTTCCACACATCTGGGACAGCAACTAGTCCACAAGCCTGGGAACCCAAATCGCCCAAAGCTGCTTGATATCTGGGCTCATACAGCAAGCGGCTATCTCTTTCGAGAGCCACTAAATATTTGCCTACCTGTTCCGGCGCCACCACTTTCTATGGACTTCTTGATTTTCTCCTGATCTTCCCAACGCAGTTCCGAGAAGCCGACCACGTCGGTGTGGGACACCAGTCGAGCCCGCTTCCAGAAGCAGGAGAAGTGGTGCCAGTGGGGTACTTTGCCATCAAACATGGGGGACTAAGAAGAAAAGAATGGCAAGAATAAGAAAAGGAGAGGAAGAAAAATATGAACATGGCTATCCCATTTGGGGCGTGTGGGTGGGTATGGGTGTGGAGGAACCCAATGTAATTCTGACCCAGCTTATAATGTATTTTATAACCTCACCCCCTCCCAGAGCATCACCCCTCCACCCTTCATCATTTTACCAAAGCACTGCAGAGGCTGTTTAGTTACTATCCTGGCCACATTCAGGCCACAGCTACACCTTAAAGCAGTATTACGCCACTTTAAACAGCCATGGCTTGCCCCCAAAGAACCCTAGGAACTGTAGTCTGTTAAGGGTGCTGAGAGTTGTTAGGAGACCCCCATTCCGCTCACAGAACTACATTTCCCAGAGTTCCCTAGGAAGAGGGACTGATTGTCAAACCACTCCAGGAATTCTTAATTTAAACTCATTTTTAGTCTTATCGGAGCGAGTCCCCTTCTACAGTACATAAGAGGCTACAGTAATTAGGTGGCATAAAAATGGTCAAAATAAATATTGAATTAAATTAAACATTCTCCACAATTCAATCTTACTTTTAGGTCTGGGAACAGGTAGATAAAAGGTGGCAGTAAGAGGTTAATGCATTTCAGGGTATTCAAAAAATGGCATAGGCTTGGGAGATGGGTGCAGACATGTTGAAGCTCTCAGGTATCAAGAACACAGATTAGAGCAGAGTAACAAAAAAAGAAGAAGCCGGAAGCCCTATGAAATATCCTGTCTTCTACTGACGCCCTTGAAATGCTTCACACAGGAATGTAATCTCATTTAGCTGATAAATGACTCCAGACAGCAGATGCTAGGGTTTTTTCATGAAGCGCCTGAAGTATTGTGAACGGCAGAGCAGAACGTAGCGTAACCTCCCATCATTATTACCAAGTAATCCTAAACACTCTAAAAGCTGAAACATGAGCAGCGGCCTCTTCAGAACAACGTTAAGTGTCCTCAGGTAAAGGCTCACAAAGCAGGCAGCACCTCTCGTGATTCAAGGCCCTACTCCAATGCAACAAGGTTGAGGTGAAACTGACACCCCACTCAATACCATTCTGATGCAAACTCACTCAGGGCCCCAGAAATTGTAATAGGTGGTTGGGGAGAGCCACCTGTCAGTCACCAAACGTCACAGGACAACCTCAAAGACGTGCAGTCAGTCCCAATCTGCTGAACGGTATTTTCTGAAAGCAGAGCCTCCCAAGCCTCCCCAGTTTTCCAATGGGGAACTCCCTAGTGTAGCTGATCCCAGTGGGGTTCACTGTCAAAGAGACCCACTTGCAAAGGAACAAATCAGGGATGCACACGAAGCTCCCAATTATTCCTTTGTGATCACGTCCTTACGTATGAAGCCAGGTGTGGGCAGTTTGGGAAAATCACCTCATGGGTTCATAATTTATAATGCATGCCGTTTTTATTGTACACCTACTTTTCTATTTTGAATGCGTATCAGCAACATTTTGGAGCTGTGTTAGAAACGCAGATATATATAAGCTAATAGCCAAATGGAACCTTAAAGCTAGGTTGTGGTCGCCACAATAGGATGTCTAGGCACGGGTTTTTTTTGGCAATGAAAATAATAATAATTATTATTATTATTAATTTCTATACCACTTTATATTTCAAAGAAAAAAATCTCAAAGCAGTTTATAACACATTAAAACATCAAATAAAACAATATGGAATAAAACCAATTCAAGTGTCAAGGGAAATATTTCAGATCCTTCTCTAAGTGACTTTTTGCTTTCCCCATAATTATTTAACTACTTAATTTATATAGCTGCCCCACAACAGAAGTACACTTGGAAGCCAGTGTGGTGTGGTGGCGAAGAGTGTGGGACTAGAACCTGAGAAATCAGGATTCAAATCCCCACTCAGACATGAACCTCACTGGGTGACCCTGGGCCAGGCTCTTAACCTACCTCAGAGGGTCATTTTAGGGATTAACTGAGGAGGGGAATAAACCATGTACTCCTTGGAGGAAAAGCTGGGATATAAATGCAATAAATAAGCTCTTCTGCTTACTTGCTTAAGAAAATTGGAGGGGCCAGCCAGGTGGAGTTGTCTGTCGCCAACCTGGGATCCAGAGGTCTCCACATGGTTGCAACTGGACCTGCACCAGTTGCAAAATGTGCCTGGCACCTGGGGAATTTCAAACACTGTTTTGGAGTATCGGTTACACAGGAACATAGGAAGCTTCCTCATAAGTCAGACCATTGATCTGACTAGAGCTCAACAGTGTATGAGAGGGCACATTCCTAA